>NC_134579.1:15782500-17151250 GCF_037038515.1 Microtus pennsylvanicus
CTGAGGTTCCAAAGTCCAGTTGAAGAGTGGAAGGAGTGAGAATATGAGCAAAGAGGTCAAGACCATGAGGGGTTCACCCACTGAAATAGTTTGCCTGTGCTAATAGTAGCTCACTAACTCCAGCTGGACCTGGAAGGAACAAGCACAGGACCAAACTAACCCCTCTGAATGTGGTTGACAGTTGCATGGCTGGGGCAGACTTAGGGGCCATTGGCAGTGGCACTAGGATTTATCCCTACTGCATTTACTGGCTTTTGGGGATCCTAATCTCTTTGGATGTATACCTTGCTCAGCCTAGATATAGTAGAGAGGACCTTGGACATTCCCCAGAGCAATGTGCATTTACCCTCTCTGAGGATTAGATGGGGGTGGGGTGGGAGGGTACGTAGAGGGAATGGGAGGGAGTGGGAACATAAACTGATATTTTTTAAAATCTAATAAATTTAAAAAAAATGTCTGATATAAATTATCTTTTCACAAATCCAAGCCAGGTTATCTTCATTCTTGGTACTCAACATACTACAGAGCAGGCACATGCATGCACATACTCTCCATCGAGACTTCAGATGCTCCAAGAGAAAAAAGTAATTTTTCAACAAAGGCTTTTGGTTGTCAGTCTACAAGGTTGGGACAGCGGGAGATGTACGTGTATACCTCTTTGTAAGCACAGTGAAACGGGGGCCATTCTTCACCTCATATTAAAAGCAAATTCAAAATGGATCAGAGAACTAACTGTAAAACCCAACCTAGAAAACTCTAGAGAAAATACAGTTTAATAAATCCTGATGACCTAAATCCCTGGTGAGGCAAAATCTTGTGAGGTCTAGATGAAAAGCCCTGGTGACTAAAGAAAAAACCTAAGCATAGACCCAGATTGACAGCTAAATACTTTGTGGTTTTAGAATATGTAAAAAAAACATAGAATAAGAAATATATATATATATACATATATGTGGGATTATTTTAGAGAATGTAAAGAACACATAGCACTCAAAAACATAGAAAGAAAATTTCGTTTTTTTTTAATGAGCAAAGTATTGAAATAGGCTTTTTCCTGAAGAAGACATACACAAAGCACATGGAAACATGCTCCATATAATTAACTATTAGGAAAATACAAATCAAAATACCAATGTGACAGAACTTCACACTCAGAAGGAAGAGCTGTAAGGACGGGTAAAAATAGTGCTGCCAAAGACACAGAGAGTAATTAGGACCCTCAGTTTTTATTCCTTGGTGCTGCATAAAAAGTTGCTTCAAAATATAGTGGCTTAAAACCACAAATGGTGATCTCAAAGATTCTGAGGGTCACAAAAGCAGGAACTGCTTAGTTTCGTGTTCCTGAGATACACTGTCTCTCATGGTTGTAAGAAAGATCCTGGCAAGGCTGCATTTTGGTTTCCTTGGGTCTGGAGGACCCCATGTTAAGAAGTCTCCCTTACATGCCTGTTGGCAATATGTCTCAGGTCAGGACAGCAATAATGTCTCCACTGGAGTTATCCAAGAAGAGCAACGATGGGGTCACAGCATCCTCTGTGACCAGGCCTAATTCACACACAATTACTTCCATTTGATTATAATTAGAAGTGAGTCACTGGGGTCATTCCATCCTCAAGGGGAAAGTCATTTTGAAAGGAGGAGTATCAAATTATTTGTAGACATGTTCTTAAACCAGCACAGTTGGATCTCGGCTATCGGTGTTTCTGCTGTGGTCCAGTCCCTTTGATTTGCCAAACAAGCATGCATGGAGATTCCCTACCCCCTTTAGGAAGAAAAGACTTAAATCTCTTCCTAGTAGGGCACCTCATCTACAACTGCCCAAGATTATAGGACGATATTCCATCCTCTGCAATAGGTACAGATTGGGACTCCATCTTGGTTTGACAACCAAAACCTGAAGATCTTTTCAGCCACCAGCACATGAATTTTCAACGGTAAGAAAGGAAGAGAATCATGGCATTAAACCTATCTGTTTGGAAAAGGAAGAATTCGCCACTTCCCTGTAATAGTTAGCAAAACCTACTGAGCGGAAACAGCCGAGACTGCCCACCTTACTTGCCTGTACCATGCTCACCAATTCCTCCTTCCAGATGTTCTTTGTCTCTTCCTCTCTTCTGTCTCTGGATCTTCTTTGTGAAATTCGTAATTTTCCTCAACAGTTTTACCTGAAATGGCACATGGAGATACTACTCGTTTTTGGAGAACTCATAGGTTTTTGAAGTATTATGACAAAGGTCTATCTAAGTTTTCACAAGAACAAACTGCATCCGAAAAAGTTGGGGATTTCTTTGTCAAGAGAGTTATTTCAACCATACAGCTGGATTGATTGGTTTCCATGCCATAGACAAGCTACTGTGGCTGGAAGTCTTGCCAGGTGTACCTTCCCTGCCTGCAGACACTCTGCTTTTATTTAGTGGGTCCTGGACTCTGCTCATCCTCTGGTCTTTAAATTAATGGTGGCTACCTTGAGATCATCTGAAATAATAGGCTTGGGTGGAAAAGCAATACAATTTATCACCCCTCGCCAGCAGAATCACTGCTGCTTTATGACAAGGCGGGAGACTTGCCTCCCACTATGCCTGCAGTTTCACGGTCACTGCGGAAAACTTCTTCAATTTTAGGTACAAAGCAGATCACTTTTAGCACTGCAAGACCCAAATCAATGGGTTCTCCACCAGGGCAGTTAGCCGTTAGTGAGAGAATGCCTTTCCTAGCAAAGGCGTCCTTTTTTCCACTGCCGATTCTAGATAGAGCTCATCTAATTTATCCGAATCTGCAGGAAATGGCAAATTTCTGGTGTAAACTACGTTCTATCTAAATTGTGAATTAATTAATTAATTAATTATTTCTGAGACAGGGTTTCTCTGTAGCTTCAGAGCCTGTCCTGGAACTAGCTCTTGTAAACTAGGCTGGTCTCAAACTCAAAGAAATCCACCTGCCTCTGCCTCCCGAATGCCGGGATTAAAGGCGTGCGCCACCACTGCCGGGCTATACCTTCTGTTGACCAACAACCTTCTTTTCATGGTGAGTAACCAACAGACTATCAAATATTTTTCACCATCTACCACGTTAAAAGCAGGTCTTCATTACTGCCTAGATCCACTAAATCAGTGGTACTGGTAACAGGCAGAAACCCAATACTCCGGCTGTGATTGTTTTTCATAAGGTCTCCATTATGTTGCGCTGACTGTCCTGGAACTTCATAGATCAAGCAGATCTTGCCAGCCTCAAAGATCTCAGAGATATGCTTGCTTCTACTGGGATTACAAGTGTGTGCCACTGCACCCAGCTAATGGCTGTGATCCTTGATTGCAAACAATAAAATTTTCTTTTTCTAGTCTAAGTACACATGGGTTTATTATAACATCGTAGTCATATAACCTATGTTATACAATGATCCAGACTTGGTGGTACATAGGAAAACTGGGTAGCTGTACCAAAGGTCTGCCAAGTGGCAGCCATCTATCCCTCAGAACTGGCTTTCTGTCCCGGGAACAGAAGGCTTGCGTCGGATCCTGGTTTCAGGAGCTTTAGTTCATGCGTGGTTGCTTGGTCTTGTTGCTTTGTCAGCACAGCCTTTGGCAGAGGCATGGATTGCAGTAAAGTTGTTTATTTTATGGAAGATAGATAAGAAACTGTGGCCCTTATATATCAGTGTACAACTTCACTGACGTACTTCCTTCAACTAAGTTCCACCTCTTAAAGTTTCTAGGGTCACCCATAATATCGCCAGCCTTTGAGGAACATTCCAGCTCTTCTAAAACACTGGTACCTGCATTCCACGTAGATAGAAACAAACAGTTCAGTCAAGCCTCTTGTCAAATAGCACTGTAGATTTGCCTTCACAATATTTACGCCTACTTTATTGTGTCATACAGACACAGTTGGTTGATTTAAAAAAAGTAGTAAAACCCCCATTTTACCTAAGCCTAAGGTAGATATGTAGCACCCAGTCTTCCAGGCTTTAGAAGTCAAGAAATTAGACTAGAAAAAAAAATTATTATTTATTGTCTCCAGTCGCTCTCATGGGAGTCAAAGATTTAATTCTGATCTTTATAGCACTGTAGTTGATATCATAAAATTTAAGTAAATTCATGACGTCATGTATCAAAATTAATACTTAGCATGAATTAGTCTGACTTAATTAGGCAGCCTTTTCTTCAGAGATCCTTTTGCCCATCTTTTAGGGCTAAAGGTGTTACAATTTCTTGGTTTACATTTCTATGTTAAAGGTGCTAGCAATGTTTCAAAAGTATTAGATATATATTTCCTTTTGCAGCCAAATCTCAGTTCACTCCCATGGTTTTCTATTCTCAGGGAGGGTGCCCCATTGTATTGAACCCTTACCCACTATAGGCCTGAGAATGGGAGAGAAGGCGGTGCTGTCACTGGTATGAATACCTGAGGCCAGCAACTGTCTGATGGAAAGAGAAGATCTCATACAAGGTGATCCCGACTCAAACTCAAGGAGGAACACAGACTGGAAAGAACAGTATTTCATTAGTTGACCCTAATGTGACTACCAACTCATTCAATGCTCATTAACTTGAGTAAATTTAAGGTTTCTATTTCATTGTGTTCTAGTTCTTGTAACAGTGGCTAATGACTATAAACCAAGGTCCTGTATGTTTTTTCTGGTTGGAGTGAAAGGAAATATTCTACTTAATTCTTGGACAACGCTCTTTCAGTGGTGAGGGATATCTATGCCAGTGGACATAACAAAAAAATTATTTTGTAATTATTTTAGCACATACTAGTTGTGCAGAACAATTGGTGTCATTGCCACATTTTTCACACACACACACACACATATGGGGAGAGAGAGAGAGAGAGAGAGAGAGAGAGAGAGAAGTGTGATCAGATCTTGTCTCCTATGAGAGAGAGAGGGAGAGAGGGAGAGAGAGAGAGAGAGAGAGAGAGAGAGAGAGAGAGAGAGAGAGAGAGAGAGGTGTGATCAGATCTTGTCTCCTATGAGAGAGAGAGAGAGAGAGAGAGAGAGAGAGAGAGAGAGAGAGAGAAGCGTGATCAGATCTTGTCTCCCATGAGAGAGA
Source organism: Microtus pennsylvanicus (assembly GCF_037038515.1). Taxonomy (NCBI): domain Eukaryota; kingdom Metazoa; phylum Chordata; class Mammalia; order Rodentia; family Cricetidae; genus Microtus; species Microtus pennsylvanicus. The sequence continues at coordinate 15,787,552 of NC_134579.1, forward strand.
GAGGGAGGGAGAGAGAGAGAGAGAAGTGTGATCAGATGATCAGATCTTGTCTCCTATGAGAGAGCGGGAGAGAGGGAGAGAGAGAAGTGTGATCAGATCTTGTCTCCTATGAGAGAGAGAGGGAGAGAGAGAGAGAAGTGTGATCAGATCTTGTCTCCTATGAGAGAGAGAGAGGGAGAGAGAGAGAGAGAGAGAGAGAGAGAGAGAGAGAGAGAGAGAGAGAGAGAGAGAGAAATGTGATCAGATCTTGTCTCCTATTGCTGTCTTCAAAGGACCACACTTTTCCCCCACCCGACCGCCTACCGGTTACATACCTTGGTTCTTTGCTTGCTCAGGCTATGGTTATTCGTCTAATTCCCCTAAGGAGACACTCAATTTGTGCATAAACAGCTCTTTTGTGGTGTTTACCAGCATAGGTCTTCTATGGCCAGGTGACTACCCTGGTCTACATAACTATATTTAGGGAAGGTAAGGGAAAGTTCACTTAGTACAAATATTTGTCATTATCAAGTTGTTTTATAGGGCTAACAAAACAAGAAGGGGAAGATGAGTGTGGTGGCTGAGTAAAGCAATTCCCTAGAGTAATCATTATCCTCTAGTCCACAGAAGTTAGGACCTGGGATACTGAAATTGCACCATTAATCTTACTTACAAATTATCTGCTTAAAGCAAATGTGATTTTTCTGTACAAAATACACTAATCATACTCATTCTTTTACCAATTATTTGCTAATTGCCTACAAAGTACACAGAGTACACTATATCATGTGTTTTTGATACCCAATAAACAAATCACGGTAACGTCTATGTTACACACAGGAAAAGACATGTAATACTTGCTTTGATTTATTTTTTAAATAAAGGTGTAGTTAGGATAGGTGCTATAGGGAATGGGAAAAGAAAACAAGGTCCATAGCTTGCAAATTAGAGCAACGTTTTATTCCTTTGACAAATGTTTTGAACAAGATTGTGGATGATGAATTCACTAACCTACTTTATTCTTACAGTTAGGACAAGTCAGGTTTTACATACTTACTATGACATCTTCTCACTTCAAGCTTTGCAAGGGTTTTTAGTCCTGTCCTTCCTTCCCTCCCCGTGTGTCAACGTACACTGAGAAGGTCATTCACAAGGAATGCATATGTGCATTTAAAATGAATGTTGAGTTCTTCTTAAACACAGACTTTAATCTCTTAGACCATGGAAAGGCACTGTCGTTGATTCAGCGTTTCTTAAGAGCTCTCTGCTGCTATTTCTGGAGTTTTCTTTGCTAAAAGAAAATCTTCTTTAACATCTTCCTGACTTGCATACACATCCAAACTTGTGTGTTTACCAGCAGGAGTTGCTGCTATAGCCCTGGTTTCTTCCTCGCTTACAAGACTGACCTTAAAGAAAGCTGGAAAACATTCTAAGCTTACCTTTTATGCCAAAACATACAATATTTCTAATTCACTTTGAGAACAACACTCTCATAACTGCCCAGTAACTTCACGACACTGTAAGTCCATGTATCTAAGTTCTTTGACCTTAGCATACCATCAGAAATTTCATGAACTCCTGAAAAAGAAGTTTGTAATCAATTAAACAATGTCACAGTGCTATTCCATATTGAATAGAATTCTAATTTTATACTTACTGGGGAGCTTTTTGAAATTTCTTTGCAAATACATATACATAATCTTATAGCACTCTTCCATAAAAATACGAGGATAATGTAAGAAAATACCTTCTTAAACATTGTCACATTTAGTATGTCTCCAAGGAGTTCCGTTTTTAGTTTAGTCTTGAATGTTTAGTCTTCTTAAAGATAAAATATAATTCTTCGTCTCTGAAGAAATGTTGATGCAGCATTTCTTTTCCCATATTATAAATACAACCTGCTAAATCAATATCTATGAGGGAGAATCCAAGATAGAGATGTGCCGTCATCTGAGAAGTTTCAAAATGGCACTGGGCAAAGTCTATATTGTATGTCAGACAGACATTGAAACTCATTTGACAGATGAAAGGTTGGATGGCCCAAAATGAAGTGCCCTGCTCCAATGACAGAGCTGGAGCTGAAGCTGTGGTCCCCTTGGGAACATAGTTACAGTTTGCGGGCAGTTCCAGCCTCTCTCCAAAGTTCATTTTACAGCTCACCATACTTCTTGGAATCTTCTCAGGCCGGCACCATCGTTCTCAACCTCTTTGCTACTAAACATTTTAACTCAACAGGTCACAAGTTGTACTGTAAAAAGACCCATGTTTGAACACTTTCCGTTTTTAAATGTGGGAGAAGAGTGGGCAAAGTTAGCTGCCAGGTATTCTTCAAAATCAGCATTTCCGCTTGTCTCTGGGTTGTGCTACCACTGGGCAATCTAGAATTTTGTTTCCTGTGACATCACATTTACAGAAAGCAGAGTCATGTTTAGTTTACAGTAAGAAGGATTCTGGAGTAAGGGTTCTACAAGCGTTTCATTTCTTGAACAAGTAGAAGAAACCTTGAGCTCAATCATTCTTCAGTGCACCTACTTGGGGTGCAAATTTGCTGATCTCTGCTAATGAGTTACAAATTGTTGCCTTAGACCCCTTATTAAGAGTCTCTAGACAGAAGTGGGAATTTGTTTTGTACCGAAAGAAAATGGAGGGCCTATCCTTTGCCAGTGATATTTTTAACAATTGCTTCAATTACGTAACATGAATAAGACATTTAAAGATAGCATAGCCCTACCTATAATCAAATCTTTTCCCGAACAATTTTTTTTGGGGAAGGGGACTATCCAATTCTTTATCAAAGAACCAAATTAATAGTTTTTCCTACTCTAGAGGTTGTTGGCGCGCTTAATTCATCCATCCAAAAAGCCAGGTGGACTCTCGTTACTTCAACACATATTATGTTTAAAGCATGTGTAATTTAATCCTGTCTGAATGGTGTGTGAAAGGGAATTGGCATAAAATAGAAAGGGAGCCCTGAAGTGAACTGAGCTATGTAATTTGGGCATACACATTCGCAATATCACCTTGCAAGGAACATGAAATGTATCTGGCGGTGGGAGAAATTTCGTATAGATTTGGAAATATCTGGCAGCATCTGCCTCCTTGTCCATCTTGGAGGAAACATGCTCACAGGGAGAAGAGTGGTTTGTGAAGTCAGACGCTAATGAAATGTTTGCTAAAATGATCTCTTTCATTTGGACAACATTCAGCAATCAAGTGTACTCAGTTGCCTCGTTTGCCTGCGTTTTGAGCCTTCAGAGTTAACTGAGCACAGCTAAGTCTAATATGGTAATGAGCTCTTTGTTGAGACCTGGGCATATGCATTTCTCATGCTCTGCTGTGTTCCACTCTGGCGAAGGGAGATAAGCCTTGCTATTGTGATGGCATTAAAGGTCTCCCATTGACATATCTAAACACCATGAGCCGGAACAGGCTCATTTCATCATGTCCTAGATGTTTCTAGATATCTGCGAGATCAAAGGCACCAAGCCCATAAAAGGTTCAGGTGAATAATGAGGTTGCCTGATATTAACCAAGTCATCCACATAAAAGTTAGTCATTAATGTTCAAATGCTTAAATGCCCTTTGAATTAGTCTACAGTAGTTTGTATGCAAATGCCCTATTTATGACAAGTGGAACAATATAAATCCCGTGTATAATAACATCAGAAAGTAGGAAGAACTCATATCACCCCAATATCCTACTTTTAAATTCCTTTTTTAGTATTTATTTTTTTACTTATTTATTTCTATGTGTATGTCTATGCCTGCACACACATGTAAGTGTGCTTTATAGTATCACTCACAGAAACATAGGCAAATAAATCTAATGCGCATAAGCAAAAACAATCGAAGGCTATATCTTCAGTTCTACTAGTTTGCTATAACTACAGCTTCCTCCATGCATTCATTTGGAAAGGCGGACTTGCTATGTCCTTCCAGAAGACATGGCCTTCATTGCTTCGCTGTGTTTGTACTATCAAAAGAAGAGCAAAACAACAACCTTCTTAGAAAGCTCTGCCATTATCAACAGCTGAGAAGGTCTTTCTTTTACTGTTTGTGGCTAAAAGTCCTATCTGCTTGAATAGTCTGTTCACATAATCCTGTCAACACAAGGTCCCTTTTTCCTGTGTTTGTGTCTTACATTTCTCGGTTAGCATTTACTTCAGCTAGGTCGCAATATGGCCACATTTCTATGCATCTTAGTGGTGTAAGAATCTAAGCTCCTGGGAGGCAGGGTTTTTTTGAGAGTTCTGGGAGCAGGAATGGAGGCAACGTCTGAGGAAGTGTGCTGCAGATGAGATGGCAGGGCTGGGATGCTGCAGAGGAAATAGAGTTGGTACCCTGTAGTGCTAGGAGTTGATGAAGCAAAGGTGCAAGGAGGTGGGGCTGGAGAATCAGCAGGGAGATCAGCTTAGTCTAACAGCAGGAACTGATTCTGATTCTAGTGTGCACCTCAGCTCACCCCTCAGCATGAAAAAGTTTCAGAATGAACTTTTGATAATAGCATGTGATTATATAGACATAGTGATGTTAATAAAGTTTAGCATTCTCAATATTACTTCTCTGGATGACTCTCCCTCATTCCCAGTAGTTCAAACAGTTTTTTCTGCTAAGTGGAGAATCAGAGACTCTAGTGGACCAATGTGTGTGCGTGTATACAGAATACCACGATGCACAAGATAATTCTTTAACAGATTATCTCTGTTTTCTTGGCCAAGTATTCCCAAGGATTAGCACAGTGCTCAAGTCACATAAATACTTGTTAATAAATAAATATTTGCCAGATGATCAACCAACAATAAATAATATTTGCTTGGGGATTATGGATATCAGACACAATGCAAAATTTTATCACTTTTGTGTCCTTTAATAGCAATTTAGCACTTTATTAATATTGTGTCATTTAATAGCAATGGATATTATTCCTATTTTATGATTAAGTAATCTGGAACTTGAGAGATTAAATAACTTATTAAATGTTACCTGCATAGTAGATGGCAAACTAGGTTTGAACCCAAGAAACCTATCAGCAAAGACAAACCACTCAGCTGTATATTATACAAAGATACAAAACCCACCACTGAAAACACACAAGAATGAAGAGCTGAACAGTGCACACTTGACAAGAAAAATGAGATGTTCATAACTCAATAAGAGACATTCCTGCTTTAGAGCAATGACCATGACCCTTCATGAGTACAAAACTGGTTAGTACAATTACAAGGACTCTGGGCACTGCCCATCTTTAGAAGTGATTTGTTTTGAAATAGCAAATAATTTATTCTTGTATTATACTTGAACTTGGATGGCATGCTCTATCAAAAATTTCCAACATTATTTTTAAACTTCCCACATCTCCATGATAAAAGGAAATTTAAGATGACGACGACTTCTGCAAAGAATGAGAAGTGAAAGACCAGATGCTACATATTTTCAACTGCAAAAATATCACGAGAAGCCAGCTGTAGCTTCTAAAATTTCATGATGTCATCATATGGCTTCAGGATCTATTTAGTTGCTTCATAATCGTATTAGCTTATCTCGGCTTCCAGTCATGCGCTGAGCCTTAATTGCATAGGTTTGTTTATAATATTGTTTAAATTAGAGGTCTCGCGTTTCACGTAAGAAGCCTCTTACAGGATAGTGCACTAAACCTTGTCACCTTGAGCAATCCTTAGTGACCCATTGCAAACTGATGTTACGGTAGACATCGTCCAAAAAGGTCCTTGCATCCTGGCATTGCGTTATCACACTACACTCGTGACTCAGGGGTTTCGATCTTGTTCAGCTTTTCCCAGTTCAGGTCTTGGAAGCTGACTTCAAACTGCGATGGGTGTAGAGCGCTGCTGCTCAGAAGGTTGCAAGGTCGCAGTAAAACTTGCAAGGTTTCCCCGGCATACCTTACACTCTCGGGTTTAGAGTGTAAATAAGTGGAAATGATTTTGCTTTTCCCAGACTTCTGCTCTGAAGTCCACTGTCCCTTCTTTTTGTACCACCCCAACTTTCTTCACCCGTTTTTCTTCCGTCTCGATTGTATGTTCTTTCACGTGTCAATATTCTCCTAAATTCTAAATAGGCCAATGTCATGTGTTTTCTTAGAGATCTCAGAGATAAAAGAAAGGTCTGCCACTTGTCAAAGCAGTTAGGTAGAACCACCAGCATTCATTGCCTGGTACAAGAGAGGGTTCCCTTTAGTGTTACAGGAGCTAGGCTGAATCGTCAAAGGAAAGTAGTGGTATGCTATCTGTGTAAGCCATTACCATAAGCTATGTCTCCTGTTAAAGACTATGTTTCGTTTAACACCTTCGTACAGTGGAAGCATAATTTACATTGGCTTAAAAAGAGAAAAAAAGCTTGAATTGATTCCCTCATGTATCTAAAGATGGCAAGAGCGGCGTGGTGATCAGTTCGGGCTGGGTTAGGTGATTGCTCAAACAGTGGTGTGTGTCTTGGTGTCTTTAAGTCTTCTTGGCTGTTCTCTACTCTGGTGTGGGCATCGCCCTTGGCTTCATTGATAGGGACAATATGACAGAAACATCTCCCCACTTTAAATACAGTAATACCTAGTCCAGCTGAAAGGAATTAATCTGCTATCTAAAACAAGCAATAAATGTTCACTCCGATCAGTGCTAGTGGCCTTGTTGGGCCTCACTTGTCCCCTGAGCTAACCAAGAACAAATGTGGTGTTCTGATGATCAATTTTGGGTCATGCACTCCCTTTAAAGTAAGGATGTCATTTTCTTCTCGACAGAGACCACGCAAGAAGTTAGACACAGGAAAAGGAAGATTTCCCAAGATTTTCTTTTTAGAATTTTTTATTTTAATCACACTCTCCCATTCCCAACTCCTGCCTTATCTTCCCCTTTCCACCAAGCCAACTTCATGTTCTTTCTCTCTGTGGATCAAACAAAAAAATGAAACCAAAACAAACCAAAGAACAAACACAAAGAAAAATCATGGGGTCCATTTTGTGTTGGTTGATGGCTCCTGACCGTGAGGCCTACCTTGGAGAGCGGTTGATAAACCCAGTGAGCCACTCTCCTGGAGAAAACAGATTTTCCCTTTCCTGGCTGTAATCAATTGTGAACAGCTTCTTGGTTCCAGATGGAACTTTGTGCCTACTCACCCAGCTCTGTGCTGGGACGTGGCCTGGCTGGAACTTGAGCAGGTCGTATACATGCTGCCACAGTCTCTGAGTCCGTATGTGCCTCAATCCTGCTGGGTCTGGAAAACGCTATTTCTTTGGAGTTACATATCACCTCTGGCTCCTACTATCTTTCTGCATCATCTTCTGCATAGATTCCTGAACCTTGAGGGGAGGGCTATGATAAATACATCCCATTTAGGGATGAGTACTTTCACTCTCTTCAGTTGTCCACTTGTGGGTGTCTAGGCCAACTACTGTGTACTATAAGAGAAAGCTTCTGAGCAATGAGCAGAGCAACTAATCTATAGGAAGAGAAATGCATCATCAAGAGCTGTTCTGCTGCTATGTTTATTTAGCAGAATAATAGTAACAGGTTTCTCCATAGGCCCATGTCCTATCTAGTCTCAGAATCTTGAACTCCTTAGCAGTGTCAGCTCCATCTCATGGAGCAGGTCTCAAATCATAATAAAAATATTAAAAGAAGATAAAAAAAGAGTGGTTGGTTATCCTATAACACATGTGCCATTATTGCAGCAGTGGGTGTATTCTATAAGCAAGCTGTTATGTAGCTGACAAGTTCATAGCTGAGCAACACAGATTGATACTTTTCTCTTCCGATAGCATGCATAGTACTTTCCAGCACTAGAAACACTAGTCAGGAAGGGTGAAGTTTCTACTTAAGCACTAGCTGGAGTTCTCCATGTTCAGTGACATAATTATGAGGTATCTTTAGTATCAGCATCTTCCCATCAGGTTATGGAGACTAGCCAATAGCATTGGTAATAGCCTGCAAGGTTTGGAGGGGATATACAGGGCCCTGTTAGCCAACAATGCAGAAAAATGGAACCCATTCTTAGTACTGGAGATTACATTTGTTAGCATATGATATCTAGCTAATGGCCTCTCCCACTATATAGTAACTCCATTTGCATCCCTTCAACATTTGTATATATTTCTAAGAAGTTTTTACAATAATAGGTTTCCATGCTGCTTTTTAAAAGGACTATCTCAAATGGGTGGTGGTGGTACATGCCTTTAATCCCAGCATTTGGGAGATGAGACAGAGGTAGGCAGATCTCTGAGTTCAAGGCCAGCCTGGTTTACAGAGTGAATTCCAGGACAGGTTCCAAAACTACACAGAGAAACCCTGTCTCAAAAAACAAAAACAAAAACAACAACAACCAAAAATTTGCAGGTGACTGGGTGAATATAGAAAAAAAAAACATTTTGAGTGAGGTAACCCAGACCCAGAAAGACAAATATAACATATACTTACTCATAAGTGACTTCTAGTCATAAAACAAAGAAAAACCAGCCAAAAGTCCACAACCCCAGAGAACCTACACAGCAAAGAAGACCCTAAGAGAAACAAACATGAACTACATTGGAAGGAGAAAAAGACAAAATCTCCTAAGCAAATTGGGAGAGTGGGGGCTATGATAGAGGGTAGAAGGGAAGAGGGGAGGAAGAGAGGGGAGCAGATAAAAAGGTATAGCTCAATAAAAATAATTTTAAAAAAAGATTGTTAAAAAGAGGTCTGTCTCTCCCTTTCCATTTCCCTTCCCCTCCCCTGCCCTCCCACCACCCTGTGAACTCAATCCCCATTCTAATTTCTGTTTATCTCTTTGTAACACTACATTATATTTCTCCTTCCTCAGAAGATCCCTTCTTCCCACTAATCTCTTACTATCGTCCAAGCCTCTAGGTATATTCTGAATGAGACACACAGTTCTAAAGCTTAAAAGCCAATATCTGCATCTAAGAGAAAACATGCAAAGTTTGTTTCTCTGGGTCTGGTTTACATCACTCAGGATAATGACCTGGAGTTTCATTCTCTTACCTGAAAATGCCATCATTTCATGTCTTTTGGCAGATAAGTAATATACCAAGTAGCACATTTTCATGATCCATTCATCAGTTGTTGAACATCTAGGCTATTTTCAACTTCTGGCTATTATGAATAGAGCGGCAATGAACATGGAAGACAAAGTATCCCTATAATAGCATGTAGAGTCCTTTGGGTCTATGTACAAGAGTGATACAGTCAGGTTTGTGGTAGCTCAATGTGTGGCGTCTGGGGGAGCATCCACACTGATTCCCACAGCATCATTTCCGTTTGCACTCCCACCTGCAGTGAGTGTTACCCTTCCCCTGCATCCTTACCAGCATCTGCTGCCATTTGTTCTATCGGCCTTGATCATTCTGACTGAGGTAGTTTTAATTTACAGTTCCATGATGGCTAAGGATATAGAATGTTATTATTAATATAATTTTAGTGTCCCTTGTCTATTTGTGCCTGACCTTTTGAGAACAGTTATTGCTTTTACTTCTATTTCCCATTTTAAAACTGGGATTACTTGATTTCTTATATTCATGCTTTTGGTTGTTGATGTTCTTTGTATACTATAGATACTAACCCTCTCTTAGACGAAAAATTAGTAATTTTTTTTTCATTTTGTAGGCTACCTCTTTGCTCAACTGATGGTGTCCTTTGTTATATAGAAAAGCTTTAGCCTCGTGGGATCCCATTTATTAGTTGCTGTGCTTAAGGCCAGTGTTATCAGTGTACTTACTATGCAGAAAACCTTTTCTCAAGCCCATGAGTTCGAGAACACAAACTGAAAAGATTCACCAATACGGATGAACAAATAGTAGCCTCCTACTAACAAAAGCAGTTCAGTGCAGTAATATCCCTGGTAACTGTTCTGTTCCTTCCTGTCTTTGGATAGATTCTCTTTCTGTTTATGGTACTTCTACTAGGTGTGTCAAACAACTGCCTTCTGTTTTTCTACGACACTACTTTTTCAGCAACCATCTTAGAGCCGGCTTTGGACTATTCATGCTTGGACCATGTTTATCTCACTTAACTTTGTGTGTTTTAAACAGTATTACTTTTTTATGTTGTTTCACTTCACTAGAATCTGAATCAGGAATGTCTTTTCTACACCAGCTACTGTGTTATTTCTTCATTTTTATGGCTGATATTTGGGATCACGTGCTAGAAAGCTGAATGAGCGGCCAGTAAAGATCCAATTAGTCCTTTATGCAGGTAATATTTTTAAGGATAACAAAGGAGAAAGGGCCGCACTCAGAGTGCATTAATGTAAAGAATTACAAATGAAAATAAAGTAGTAAACATTGAAACAACTCATTTTAATCACTACCCACTTAAAGAAACCCTTTTAACATGTATAAGTAATTAGATAAATTTATTTGGATTTTGGCTCCCCTTTATGGCCATGCCCATTGGAGCTGGTAAGGAATAGGGAAATAATTTAGTTGCAGGTGGCAGGGGAGCTTAGTGTGTGAGTCAAACAGTCTAGATAACGCACACATTCAGCAGTGGATGCTGAATAATTGATCTATTGGTGTATGCAGTTCACGAAGCATCATGATACACAGACCAAAGATCTATTGTTACTGTGGTCTCGGTTCCCCAGCCACCAATAACTTTCATATTTGGTTTTTAATGATAAGAAAATCCATGTATTTTAGATGCCATGTTCTAAGATGAATTAGTCTGGAAGCCTTTGGTTAGATATGCACTTATATACCTATGTCACTCAATAAAACAGCCACTTGGTAAGCACCAAATAGGTTATAAAACCTGTTGTTTGCTTTTTTATAAAACCAGTATAAGAGTATCAGTTTATTGAGTGCCCTACAAGGGGAACTGGACATGGCAGTAACTAGGGTATCTGTAGCCCATATATTTACTTAAGGAAACTATTATAAATACCTAAAAGCAAATCTGTGAAGTCTGTACTATAGACAAGGTATTGTAGTAGGAGCGGCGGGGCTGCGTCCCCAGCACCCCGGCCGCCTGGCTAGCTTATGCCCCTAAATAACAACACACAAATTGTATTCATTTAAACACTGCTTGGCCCATTATATCTAGCCTCTTCTCTGCTAACTCTCACACCTGGACTAGCCCATTTCCAATCATGTGTGTAGCACCCCAAGGTGAGATTACCAGGAAGATTCTAGCCTATGTCCATCCTGGGTCGGAGCTGAATTGCGTGTGTCTGGGAGAGAAGAGCATGGCGTCTCTGAGCTCACTTCCTCTTCCTCCCAGCATTCTGTTCTGTTTACTCCTCCCACCTATGTTTTAACCTATCAGGGCCAAGCAGTTTCCTTATTGCTTAACCAATGAAATCAACAGATTGATATATGACACTCCCACATCAACAAGGTATTTAGAAAAAATAATTTTCTCCCAGTCTCTCAGCTGCCAAGTTTTCTTCAGGAAAAATGATCCTGGATCTTCCACCATAATCTAAGCATTTTCAAACATCTAGAAATACAAAGGTATCAATGTATGTGTGCTGACAACATCATGTATATTATTTTTATTATCAGCATATATCAGCTATTTCTAGAGGCTTAGGCAGTAAGAAGGCATTAGCTTGGTTCAGCTTTCTGACATAAACATTAACACTTAAAAAATTGGTATTAACGTTTCTGCCACAGTAGGCATAAGAAACATCTAAACAAAACATCATCATTATCAATAAACTAAGGGAAAGCAATATTAATCAAAGCCTAAATAAGATTGCTGCCTATTAAACATGTGAAACAAAGCAAAAACAATCAGATAGCAATATAGAATCTTAATGTCAGCAGCCAATCACGGAGACCAGAAACCTAAGAGTAAGTTCTGATTTCAAATATGTATAGGAGATAGCTCCAGAATACATGGTGAAGCTCCTCCCCTATCCTGACCCAGACAGCTGCAGGGTGATAATTATTTAAGCCACTATAAATACAGTAATTTCTTATCCAATGATACATAACCAATACACATCAAAGTGCTTCTCTAGGTATATTCCTGGCCTTCTACTTCTTTTTTTATCTTTATATTTGAAAACCATCTCCTGCTAAGTTGTTCAGACTGTCCTAGACTCACTATGTGAAGTTAGCCTCAAACTGGCAATCTTCTCATCTCAGCTTCTAAAGTAGCTGAGACTGCGGGTCAGTTCCACTAGGCCTGCTTAGTACCTTGCTTTTTATAATCATGGTTCCTTTTGAATTTTGTCATTGATCATTCTGATACTTACTTAATGTCTATTCTCTCATGTTTTAAAATCAATACTGGGAGAGCAAGACTCTTGTACGTTTGATTCTCCAAATACCTGTAGCATTTAACCCAATTTTGAAATGATAGGATAAACGGGTTGACAACTGCACGTTCTCCTGATAAGAAAATGTGAACTGGCATGAACTTTTTATGAGCTTATGAATTTTTATTCCAAACATCTTAACCAGGCAAAGTCCTTGGAACAATGATTTCACTGTTAGGAGGTATTCCTAGAATATAGAAATTTAACTTGAATAATTTTTACTGTAGCTATGTTTATGACAGCAAAATAGTGCAAACAACTGGCAAATAACAAAACTGTATAAGACTATTATGTATTCAATACTTAAAAATTATAATGCTAAATGACTTTTTTTTTTTACCAGCATTGGACATATTTACTCTATCCTGCTGAGCAATGCAAACAAACAAGTCTTAAAAACAGCTCATTTCCTGAAGTTACTGTGTTGCAGTGAACCACTGTGATACAAACTTTCCATATGTGTATGTATGTGTGTGTGTGCTATCTGCAATACGTGTATTAATAAATCTAAAATAAATCTACTAGAATATGTCACTTAGCTTCTTACAATGACGATCTATGAGAGAAAAAGAGGGATTATTTTTTTGCTTTTGGTTTCTTTCCCTCATTTTTCTGCAATGAGAATGAACCTAAGACCTGAAATGTCAAAAGGAAAGCTGCCAAATGATAAGGGTTACAAATACCAAAGCTAGAAAATGGAACCAGAGAGACAAAGAACAGAGTAATAGATCAGGGATTGGGCAGTCGTCCAGGACATGCCTAGAATAAGGAGCTATTGTTAATGGTTCTGCAGGGATAGGCCACCACTTGTCTAAGATAATAGGGATCCTGCAAAGTATAGGAAAGACGCTGGGCAGTACCTTGCTCAGGCACCAATTCTGGCATTTATAGGCCATCCAAAATGAATTGTTTCCATCAGTGGCTGTATAGTCTGCTGGGGCCAAAAGGTCCTGGGACAAATGAGTGTTAAGAGACGCGCCTGTTCTCCTGAGACCCACTGGATCGTCTGAACTGTTATCTAGTCCTGTTGACTACTCAGGAGTGGGGCAGTAGGTGAGTAGACACACCTAAGGAACTCAGACCATCTCCTCTATCTTCAGTGTTCTGCTTGCCCCAGCTGTTGTCAGCAACAATGTTTGGACATCTTGTCTTCACTTGTCTGGAGACTTGACTGAAATTTGGTATCAAGTGTCAGAACTTCCTGTCCCATATGCAGTGTTGATTTCTTTACCATGATGCTCTTGCGGAATCACTTGTGCTGTTGGTAGGGTGCCAGGTGGTGTCAGCCTGTCTGTCAGAGTTTTTGATGAATAGACCAGTGATAGATCATCCATGGGCTGGATTCCTCTTTTAAGAACTCTTTATGGTAGCATGGTGTAAAAGTGAGGCACAAACATGATTTCTGGTTTCTACACAATCAAAGGAATTAGACAACATTATCAGCTATTGCACCCCACCATGACTTCAGATATTGTGACATTCTAGGCTTTACCTCCAGACTTCTTCATATGTGTTAATGGTAAATATTATATTCAAATTATCTTTACAACAGTTCTAAACAAAACTGTAAGGAAAGAGCTCAATTATACATGTATGTCAAGAAGACAACAACATTATGATTCTCCTTGGTCTAGAATCCATAACATCAGTTGTTGGATACTTAATTTGATTCAAGCACACTCAAAAGTTGGGAAAATGTCAGCCATTTGTATCTTCTCAGATGAAGGGTCAACTTCCAGAGACTGAGGATTACGATGGAGCAAAAATTCCAAACTGCCATGAAGCTGGTCCTCATCTATCAGCCATGATCCTGCTTCAGAATTTGGTAAATGATGTGGTAGATTTGGAAAACAGATTTGTGTAATTTTTAAAAGGGATGCTATGGGACCTAATGATTTTTCAAGAGATAACTGCTTCTATAGAACTTTAAATACATACAACAGTAATGTACCTTTTAAGCAGAGACTTGTGTCCTTACTGAGTGGTCTCAGTGCACAGCATGTACCATGAAAGCCCCCAACTAGTAGCCCTTTATCATTGCCTGATCCCTTGACAGCAGAGTTGCTCGGAATTCTCACTTGTTCCGGTGAATCTCTGTCTATCAAAAGTCACTTTTGGATGACTGTCAACCTGTCAGGGTCCAGAATTGCTCATGGTTTCTTTCTAGATTTGATTCCATGCAGTGCAGAGCATTTATCTCACTTTCCCATTTGCTGCATGATGAAATAGTAAACAGGACCAGGCTTGTTCTTTTTCTCCTAAGTGGAGTGGCCCTTGAATTACGTATGTACACCCAGTACATTCTGGTTTGACCAGCTCTGTTCTAGCCACTGACTGCAATGAACGGTTTTCAAGTTCTGTCTTCTGGTGCCATACTCTAAGGTTTGAAGATGGGCTACAATTTCAAGTATTGTGCTCAGACAATGGGGTGAAGGGGTCAGGGCAGGTCAACAAAGTTCACTGGGTCATACACATAATAGGTAATGATTCTGACATAGTATCGGAAGGCATATTTAACCAAATGGTAGCATAAGCATTGTTTATGTCAACAGGCACTGCTAGGTAAGCCATTCTGTTTAGGTCCTGCAGCTGTTTCAGGGGGAAATGGCCCCCTGTGTAAATCATATGTCAGGACTAAGGAAGAGGTCAGTGGGTTTTGTGAATTATTTATTTTAATTTAAGCACAAACTAGAAACAAAGAAACACTGATAAATGCAAGTGTTTCTTTTAGGAAACACGTAATTTTGCTTCAGGAAGCACAACAGATCATTGAAAACTCGCAGTTTACTTGAAATATTAAAAGTTAAAGATCATTCTACAAAAATGTTTATCCATCAGAATTAGACCTGAAACTAAATCCTCAAATATTTAATACTGAGTCTTTTACCTGGTAAGATGATTGACCATACTAGAGCTTAAATTTATCTTATTGATTTCCTATGATAAAAAGAGATGAAATTTCCTGGAAAAGGATGGCTATTTTTTTGTTATTAATATTTTTAACTTGACATATGTCAAGTCAAATCCCCATTGGTTTTTAGTCATTCAGTTATTAAAAACTGTTATTTTTGCTATCTCTTCAGAATGTAAAACCATTGGTCTTTCTGGGAAAATTATAATAAAGGAGACTTAATCGCCTTTGCCCATGGTCCAACTTTATTCCTCCCGGGGAGAAGAAACTTCTATGGAAAGGATCTATGTCATTCTCAGGAAACATGATTCTTCAAAGCTCTATTGATTGCCAAAAAAACTATTACTGTGAAAAAAGAAAGCTTCAACTACTGCTAAAATAATTGACTGGACATATGTTATATGTGACCCAATGGCACAAAAAAAGAATGTCATTTAATCAACAAAATAGATCCTTCACATAAAACTTGACCTCCCGTAATGACATAAAATAATCACCAATTTTATAGTGGACTCCAATATTAAAAAGTCCTTCCAAAAGCAATTGGATTTTAAGTAGTCTCTCTCTCTCTCTCTCTCTCTCTCTCTCTCTCTCTCTCTCTCTTTCTCTCTCTAACATCATTGTAGTCACCTGCTGCCCAAATTAAATCGTCTCGGTCAGTTGCAGTGTGGAGTGAAGGAGTAAATAGCTAGAAGTTCCTCGGGTCAGGGAGGTTTTCAGAGAGGCATCTGCTCCTCTGGGCCAGGCTGACTTCATGCAATGCAGCATCTGCTTGGTATTGCTTTCCTAGGATTTAGTGTGCGGAGTCAGCAGAAAGGCAGGACAATCATACCATATTCCCTGAAAGAATTGGGTTTTGCGTGTATATTTGGTTGACTGATTTTTTTTTTTTTTTTGGTGAGGGGTAAGTAGATTACAATTTAGGGCTCTTTAGTCACAATGTAAGCAGGTCATTGGTTTTTCGCTTTTGTTTGTTTTGATTTTCTTATTTACAGGAAAAGGGATGGACTTGCAATGTCTAATCCCTTTCTTGCCGGGAAGACACTGTGATTTTTATCAGTGCACACAACTGCCTGTTAATATGCTAGCAATGACAGCGTGTTAGCATGTCATCATCTCCAGAGGAATGTTCCTTCATACTGGATGCGAGATGGCTGTGATTTCTGGCCTTCATTTCGTTTTATAATTTTCCACTCAGTTTTACCTAACTTAACGTCTCACTTTCAAATTAAATTAAAATTTTGTTAACACATTATTTCAGCAGCAATAAAGTGTAAGACAGGAAAACAACAGCTTCTCCCTGGTCACAGGGAATTTTCTAGGACTCTGGCTTTCCTGACTCAGCTAGGCCTGATGGTTTATCATGCTAGATACAAGGCCCCCACAGGCTATAGGCAGTCTACAAGGACTCGGAACTGGAGAGACGAAACGCAAACCATGAAGCCTTTCCAACTGAGAATTATAAACATGTGCTGCCTGTCCACAGACTTCTAAATGAAAATGGGGGAAATAGAGGGTTTCGAAGCTGAAAAGTCAGGAATTGTTACAAAGCATTTCTGAATGTCTTATCCAGTGACTATTTATCACTATTTCTCTCCTTTCTCATTTTCTGGATCCTAATATTGACTGTAGGTCTACACATGGCCAATAGATCAGTTATTATTTTTTGGAAGAATCTTTTTTTGCCATCTTGGTTACAGTCAATCACTGTAACATACTCAATTTGATTCTGTAAAAAGACCATTGGAATTTTGCAATGAGCTGCTTTGCATATTCATAGGATTTTGTCCATATCCACTCAGGACAAAGGTCGACTCTTCAGGCAGACACTCATTTATATGGACCAAATATTTTCTGACATTTATAACTGCAGACCTTGGATGGGGAGCTGGTTTCTTTTCGAATTGCCAAAGGAATGTCAGGTTGTCTTTACAGGTGAATCAAATTATAACATCCAACCTGGCCCTAGCTTCATTTATTTCACACACACACACACACACACACACACACACACACACACACACACACACGTGCACACACACACACATACACACACACCACACACATTTAAAATTAATCTATTAAACCTCATAAAAATTTAGGAAAAATAAAAAACAAAGCTTAATTATAACTCTGTTTTTCAAAAATTTTTAACATTTGAACTCATTTTTAGTCTCAACATTTACATTAAATATATGTACACAAAAATACCAAGCAAAATGACTCTTCTCCGCATAGCTTATCTATCACTATGTGTGCACTTCAGTACATGTGTATATATGTACAAATATGTTTCATATAATGTATTCAGTTTATTCATTTTCTTCTTAAACCTTTAAAAATTTCAACCTATATTTACTGTGACATTGTCAGAAATGATTGTTTCCAGTTTAAAATACCACCAAATATTAAATATTCTTTATGTTTATTACTGAACATTCATGTTTGCATGTAGTGCTATTTCATTTTTGAAGTCTGTTCCAGATCTGCAGTTTTCATAATTTTCTGGCCCTACTGAAACAGTTCCAGGCAGATGTTTAACAGCTCCGTTGTCCCCTGGATCCTGGCGATCAGGTAGGAACACGAGCAAGGCATCATCTGACTCTCATTTCTTGCTTTTACTTTTCAGTAAGAGTCCAACTCTTCTCTTGCAAAGAACAAGACCCTTGGTGCCAAGTTCAGGCTTTACCTGCAGCAGTTATGTGACTGAGAAGTGACTGTCTGCCCCTCTGCATGGGAGGAGGGGATGGGGGTCAGGAGTTTGCGGGTGCCACAAATTGAACTTAGGGTCACTGGAAGGGCAATGAGTGCTCTTAACTACTGAGCCATATTTCTTAGCTTTTCTTTCTTTTTTCCTTTCTTTCTTTCTTTCTTTCTTTCTTCCTCTTTTTATCTTCTAGGCTTGGTGTAGAATGGGTGGTCAGGTTATATTATCAGTGGAAGATAAATGAAGCTAAAACTACCGGGTGCCACCCACTTGTGCAACTGCTTTGGAGATGAATTGAACAGGGTCTACTCAATTTAAGAACATATGCTTCCTACGATAAACAAGTTCATTCCCAATTTAAAAAGAAAGAAAACTGAATTTGAGGATGCATTGTTTTTAAATAGGAAAAGTTGGAAAATCTGGGCATACGGCAATAAGAAAATAAATAAATCGTGAGAATATTCTTCTGACAGAGCTCCGTATGTAGTTCCATAAGAGGAAGCAGATTTGTAGGTGATAGTATGGACACACTTAAGAAGCGTGTTGAGTGATGGAGGCAAGCGATGAGACTATGCGAAACAGAACAGCTGCGGCCATACAAAGTCTGCAAGCAGACGATATGATCTATGTTGTTCTGTATGCCTCAAATCCTTCGCAGCTTGAAAAGGGCGTCTTTCTTTAGACAGTGTCCTGTCTAACTGGGTCTGGAAGAATAAACACACAGGTTTGATTTGGAGTCTGGGTCAGAAGAGAGATACGGCACCTGAGGTTCAGGGTTGGTAGGGTCAGCTGTGGAGGACAAGAAGTAAACTGAATGGCTCTAGGGAATTTCCCTGGAGGAAGGGGACATTTTCCCATGACGGAAGAGTACAGAAATTCTGACGCGTTGCCTGGCACGAAGGCACCTCTCCATGTGCCCTAATAGACCTATCCCTAAACTTACTACTTCTAAGAAGCATGACCCCATAGTCCTGTGAAGAGTGGTGTTAGTCCTAACAGAAACTACTACAAATGGATTTGATTTCAACAATAATGAAATAGAGAAATTATTGTCATTATATCCATGCGATGGAATATTCTACCATCATTAAAAATAGAATACTTTGCAGACATTAAAAGTATACTATTGAAACCTATTTATGAACATGAGCAAACTGCAATATATTTTGTTCAAGGAACAGAACAGGATATAATATAGAGACATAATACTGCCAATTCTATAAAATATGCATGCAAGTTTATATATACAAATGACAGAGAAAATATTTTTAATGTTACTACCTTTGATTTTATTAGTTCTTCCTACATTTCTATTTTGAAAATGTCCTGCTATAAACATGCTTAAATTTCCATAATAAAAATAAAATACAGGAAAATATTGGACGCTAAACTCGAAAACAGGTGTCCATTCGCTTTTATAGCAGACATTTGAGGTAGACAGAAAACTGTCTTGGGAAGGTCAAGGCAGGAAATTGTCTTCCTTCAGGGTTGACTCTCTTGTGTCTTCCGGTTCCTAGATTTGCCATCTGTGAGAGTGATGACAAACATCTAACTGAATGAGTGTGTTGGATCAAGACTCAGCATGTGAACCCTGCCCACATTCTGCTTTACGCTTTTTCTGTTTCCACTCCTCTCCCTGAGGTCCGCTGATCTGGGTCTTCTTTGTGAGCCTCATGCATCTGCTCCTATTTCTGCAAACTCTCCTCTCGATCTGGGTAAAAGCCATCAGCGCTTATTTTAAACTACTTCCCACGTGGTAGCGCAACTTTTTGCTCCAACGCCCCTCCTCCACATTGCGAATCTCTTGAGGCCAGTTATGTGTTACTTTGCTTCATCCCATTAATGTCCAGCACAAGCTCTGAAACACTGTCAGTAAATATTGCTCAGTGAATGACTGGAGAGTGTATACTGTGAAAGCAAGGCACTATAAAGTAAGTTCTCTCTACATAAGCAAAGCTTTTTGCATTGTATTAGCAAATCAGTGCACTGCGTAGGCAATGAATAAAAGAGTCAAGATTACCCAAACAATTTATACATCTTAAGTTATTGTTATTATTGTGCGTGTATCGTGTGTGGGGTGTACAAGTGTCCTGGGACCCATGTGGTAATCAAGGACAACTTTGTGAGTAGATTCTTCCCTCCCACCCGAATATGGACTGCCGGGATTGAACTCATGTTGTCAGGCCTACACAGCAAATGCTCCTACGTGCTGAACGATCTCACCTTAAATCTGAAAGTTTGGCTATCTAATCTGGATGCTTTTTGACGAACAACATTTCCTAACCTAAATCACAAGGAAAAGTGAAAACAAACATTTTTTATTAAGATTCATTGAAGGAGAAACTCACTAGACTTCAATCGCATAAGACGTGATGTGAAACACAGAAAAATAGAGTGATAGCAACACTTAGTGGGAAATGCTCAGCTGAATCCACCGTCACAAAATAGTGGGTCGTAAGCATCTCCTCAGAGCAGGAGTGCAAATTATACCAGGCTGTAGAGTGGGATCATTGGTGTCAGTTTTCCGTCAGGAAAGCTCATAGAACACGAGGATGCATTCAACTCTCCACTAAGCACAAAATGCTGCAGTGGCCAGCACACCATCTAGAAGCTCAAACCAAGCCAACACCACGGAAGGCTTTGTCCCATTTGAGGCTCTATATTTTTTAAGTGTTTTGGAAAGTTGGAAATGAACCAGCGAAGAGCAACAAAAATAATTAGTGTTGGCAAATGGACCTATGGGGAACAAAAGTGAAAAGAACTTGGAATTACTTGAGCTGGGGACGAAATTGCTGCAGGGTGACCTCATAATCATTTCCGACTGATGAAGTGGTCTCATAAGGATAATAGGTGCTGGGGAATGAGTGTGTCAATTAATTATTATCCTCCCCACTTCCGGTTTCCAAATTCCAGAATGGAACAGAATGGATCAGAACACCCAAGGATAGAACTTATTTTAATACTTTAAAAAACATAGTTTTGTTTCTTCCTTTTCTTTCTTTCCTTTTTTCCATTTTCTTCTTTCTTTCTTTCTTTCTTTCTTTCTTTCTTTCTTTCTTTCTTTTCTGTCTGTCTGTCTTTCCTTCTTTTCTCTTTTGATTGTTTGTTTACTTTGGTCAAAGGGTGCAAATTGAGCTTGAGCACAAAATGAGGCTCCCATTACTTCACTCTTTTTGTCTCACTTAACATAGAGCTCACAAAGCAAGACATCCACAGACCTGGGGAAGATTTCCAGATGGCCTTGCCTACCTTCCAAGGAATGGAAAGGAATGACAGTGGGCAAGGCAAGACTAGTGATTTTGCTGCAATCTAGAGCAGAGATAAGAGAAAGAGAAAGAGAGAGGGAGAAGGGGAGGTGTGGGAGCCCAGTTTTTAATCTGCTTCATCTTGACTAAAGGTCAGAGAGTTCAAACCTATTGCTGCTCCTCAAGGGCAAATAACAGGATGTTTGACCAAAGGTATGGCTACTGGATGTTTGCTGCTCAAAGACCAGACAACAGGATGTTTGACATAGGCATTGTTGCTGGGTGTTTTGAGATGTAAGAAGGCAATTATGCTTGTTGTCCCTTGTGTCATGGAAGGGAAGTCTTTTGCCCTTCCCTTTGGATTGGGGTATACAAGTACTTTGTATTATAAACTTGAGGCTATCACAATATTCACTGGAAGCCCTCCCGACTCTATCACCTGTCTCTTGGCTATTTCCTTCCTCAGTCCTCATCCCCTTTTTCAGGATCATGTGAACAAGTTGGCTGGATCTGACAGGGAGGAGGGAGGGAGACGAGAGTGGGGGGTGGGTGGGAGAACACATAGGGAAGTAAAGATGGAAGAGGCTTGAGGAGAAAGATGAAAGAAGAGAGAATGCATTTTTTTTCCAGAAAGGGCAGCGACCGTCTGAAGAAATTATAGGTTGCCGAATAACAAGCATTCCCCTTTCCCTTCAGCATCAGCAACCAGGAGATCCCTTTTTCTCAACACATAAACCAGGCTGCCAAAGGGAAGATTTTCCATGAAACAATGACTAATACTGGACGTTTCTGAGAGAATGGCCTGACTCTGAACGGCAATGTAAAATTTTCAGTGGAGGCCCCTAGCAGTTGGAGTCACAGCACCAACATTGCTCTCAGTATGTTTCTGTGTGACCGGTTCCATGGAGGGTTAGAAGCATCATATGAACCCAAACTTGCAGATTAAATCAAGTGAAATCACATTTGATGCTGAAGGTTACAATGGAGACTTTAATTTTACAATATTAATTATGAATCTACATGGTTTCCAGAATATTCCTCACTGTCTCTTTTTCTGGAGGATATTTCTTGGCCTGTGTTTTATGAATACCACCTTAGTTGGCTTCACAACCCAAAAACCTAACCTGTAGACAGAGAGAAAGTTGGATCTTGCTTGTAAGCCTCTTCCAGTTCTGTTCCACTAATAAGTTGGGTACGGTAACTCATTCTTCTACACACTAATCATGGCCTTTCCCCCAGATCAACCTGCGAGTGACTGATAGAATTTCATTAATGGAGATGGGGCTTGGAGACAGATGACTGTATCTCATTGATAGACAATATAGCTTTGTATTAACAGTGTTTGCCAACATGACTCCAGTTCGCTGTTCAGATGGCTATTGTAGGTGCTATTGAACAGGCTGGACTAGCAGGCCATGGTCCTTTCTTTCATTCCCACTTACAACTCTATTACTCCTTGATGTAGGAGGGGCCCACAGCTGAGAGCCACAGAACAGGGGAAATTCAGGATAGCTTTTGCATAACAAATTCTGTCACTGTTTTCCTAAGGCAATACCACACCACACCACAAAAGGAAAATAAACCTTCTCGGAAAGAAAGAATATTAGTAACGGGAAGGGGACCCTGTTCTTTTCTTTTGCTTGGGCGTCCTGTCTCTTTGTACCTTCTGAGGATGCTCCTTTTCAAAGTTTTCTGTTCGTATGGATAATAAAGTGGCTCCTTAAACAACACACTGCATTCAGTTTTTGCTTTGGCAGGAAGCGGCTGAGAGAAATTGCTTTCATCGGCAGGGAAACCTGCTGAGGCTGCAGGGCAGTGGAAGCGCTTGGAGTTGCTTTAAGAGTTTTGCAGCCCGGATGGTTAGTCCAGCGGATGGTAATTAGAAGATCCCTTCAAGGGAAAGAGAACTGCTTCAAGAACGCGGAGAGGAGAGAGAACAAAAGCGAGGATCCACGAGGAAATCTGGAGTGCCTCCCCAATTCCCCAGCTCTGTGCTGCATGCTTGGAGCTGGAAATGCATACCGGAATGCCTGGAGAACAGCCTCCTCTTAGCTCTGGTGCCTGACTCCAAGCTTCTACAGCGGCCAGCGGGTTCACAGATGTAGGTACCTTCGTTTATGGGCGCTCTCTGAGAACGCGAGGCTGGATTGTATTTCTCTCTCTGACGTACTGGCTTTGGCTATACTGTTTGGAATCTGCCATTTACACTGAAGATTTATCAGCCACACTGGGAGTCCCATCAAGAAGGAACTGGGTACAAGATGCCACTTGAGCTGAAGTGATGAGAGCAAGGTATCAGCTGAAAACTCAGTTCTAATCAGAGGCATAGGTCAAGTCCAGACGCACACTGCCGGCCTCTGAAGTCTGCCAGAACAAACAGAACTAAATATACACATATTTCTGACGCTCATGGGCCCTCCAACCATAGCTTAGTCTCTAGAGAAATGTACTATGTTCTCTCAAAGCTACAGACCTATGTCCACGTAAAGATTAAACCTACAATCTCAAACACAGCTGGCTATCAGTGACTTAGAATAAATGAGACGAAATAAGTTGGGGGATATCTCACTGCTGGTTTGCAGCCGACAGCTCAGTGCATTTTACCACCTCAGGCTGGGAATGGGCCACAGAAACAGTTACATACAGCCAATTCTAGAACTTTCAGGAGAGGACTACACATTTTGTTTTGTTTTGTTTTGATGCTGTATTACAACAGACAAGTAAGATGGGTAAGAAACAAAATGTCAAAAAAACATCAAATAACCCCTTTCCCCCAAAGACTTATAATTTATTCAGCATAATTGCCACATAGCAGTATCAGCCAAGGTCATGGAGAAAATAAACCATTTTCATCCAAACAAGTTGCTTCAGTAGAAATACTTAGAGGGCGGTCTATGATAAACATGGCGAAAAAAAGTCATTGCCTGGAAATTGCCACGGGCTGTTTGAACTCACTGAGAAACTGGTTCTGGAAGTGAAGTTGGGCCCTTGACTTCCAGCTTAGTCCTGCCTATGTCGGCTGCCCCCCAAGAACCTTGTCTGAGGATAAGCTGCCTTGCCTAACTCTGACAAGGAGGGAGGAGAATGAATGGCAAAACAGCTCCGGAGTGAAAACACAGTGTCCTTGGGAACAGCTAGAAGGTGAATCACTTCCAAGAGAGATTACTGCTGTTTATCCATGATGAGCAGGCACCTGCAGCAGGGAAGCCAGGGCTCGCGTTCAACCATGGGAAGCTCACCCACGGAGAGAAAATTCAACTGGAACTCCTGCTGATGCCTCAACTTCTCTAGTCGGGGTTAGCTGGATATCGGCGATGCTGTCTCTCGGTGTTGCTGTTTGATTTTCACTTGGAAGCCTCATGGGAGAGGATGTTCTACATTCTACCCAGAACTCTCTGGAGAACATCAGCTGCCGGCTTCAGTAGGGTTTCACAGCGATGCTTCCATTTGATGATGTTTTGCTGTCTGTCTGTCCATGTACCTACGTTTCTATCTCTTGTTATTTATTCTTTTACTTAGACTCACTATATAGTTAATAAATGCACTCATTCAATACTGAAAGTCTGGCTTTTAGAGACAGCAGCTGTGCAGTGGTTTTACACCTAATGAGAGATGAAAATACTGGGTAGTGTCAACAGAGACAAACCTGGGGATCAAAATATCCTTTAAGATTTCCAAATAATGAACAATAGTGGTTTCTAATGGTAACATAAAATAAGCATAAACCAGAGTAAGGTGGGCAAAAGAAAGGACTAGTAAATTCACACATCAGTGCACTTGGATTGTCAATAATAGCTGTATTATAAATAAATGCTTGGTCAACTTAAACTAAGGGAGAATGGAAAGGGATGAGGAAAATGTAAGGCGAAATAAAAATGAAATTTCACACCGCAGTCATCAAATTATACATCAAGTGGTTTGCAGGGCTAGATTGTGTCTCAGAACCTGTACACATCACTGTGAACATGTGTAGTGTTGAAGCTGTGCTGTGAAGCATACACACACACACACACACACGCACACCACATATACACACTCATACACACCCACACACCACATATATACACATACACACTCATATACATACCCACACCACACACGCACACACACTGTAAGGAGTACCGCTTGTTGGTTCCTGGCTGCTAAGTCCAGGAATAATCACACAGAAACTATATTATTTAAATCACTGTTTGGCCAATAGCTTAAGCGTATTTCTGCCTAATTCTTACATTTTACTTTAACCCATCTCCATTAATCTGTGCATCACCATGAGGTTGTGACCTACCAGCAAAGTTTCAGCACATCTGTGTCTGGCGGTGGCTCCATGGCTTCTCTCTGACTCAGCCTTCCTTCTCCTAGCATTCAATTTAGTTTTCCTTGCTTATCTAAGTTCTGCCCTATCAACAAGCCAAGGCAGTTGGTTTATTCACTAATGGTATTCACAGCATACTGAGTGGAATCCCACATCACACACACATACACACACGCACACATGCACACATGCAGGTGCACTCTGGCTCAACAATCCTACTCTAGAAAACTTTGTATTAGTTACTTTTTGTTGCTGTGATTTAAAAGGCAAAAACAAATCAAATCAGAACAAACAAGCAGAAAACCCAACTTCAACCAAAAGCAAAAGCAACTTCTGGAAGAAGGGATGTGCTTAAGCTTACAGATCCAAAGGAATGAGTCGGTTTAGTGGGGAGTCATGGCGCATGGTAGGCATGGTGACAGGATCAGAAAGCTGAAAGTGCTCATCCTCAGCCATGACCATGTATCAGAGGGCAACCTGGAAGCAGGATGAGGCCAAGAACCCCTGAAGCCAGTTCTTATACACTTCTTCCAGCAAGGCCACACATCATAAACCTTCCAAACCGCACCACTATCTGGGACCTAGTGTTCACATATCTGAGCCAATAGGGGACATCTCTTATTCAAACCACCATATGCTAATTTATATAAAAGTAAAACATATAACTAGCTACTGCATCATTATTTGTGATGATAAAACACTGGAAACCATCTATACCTGAGGAGTTATTAAGTAACTATTGCTACTATCTGTTACTTAATAACCCAAAGCGATGCTAAATTTGTCCCTCCAAGACAGTGATAAAAATATTAGGAAAATACGACCATTTGGTATAATAACAAACTCTTTAATAGGACATGTAAGACCTATGCTTGATTAAGAGAACATATCAATGGGTGGAAAAAAAGGTGTGTGTGTGGGAAGCCACTAATGTACAAAAATAAAGAGGTTCATGGAAAGTAAATTAATGTTACTGTGGTTGTATTCCAACAATATTGTATAGTTCTCTGCAAAAAGATGTGAAGGAAGATTGCTGCAGTGTTGGTGGGCTTCTGAGATGCTGAACTTTAGCTAAATATTGTTCTTTCTTTTATATATTTTTGTTATGTAATGAGCCAGTATGATTTCTATCAGAAGAACAACTGAGGATGTTTTTGAGTAGCTGAAAATGTTATTACAAAGGCCTGTTATTGTTTCTAGAGCACAATTCATACATACTAGCACAAACTGTACACATTGCCAGAGGAGGGGGTATCAGAGGGTTTGGAACACAGCACTTTAGCCCAAGTGTGCATTCTTTTTATTTCCTGTACTCTGGCTCTATTCAAACCTCGTCTCCTACTGAGGGATTCGGCGCAGAACTAAAATATCATGACTTACTTGGCAACAGTAGAAAAAGAGCATTTACTCAAATGCAATAAAGATAAGCAATAAGTTTCGGTGATGCATAGAGTGTGTTCTCTGCTTGCCTGCTTGTTCTTTCTTCTCTCAGCAGAAGTTCAACTGAAAATAAACACAAAGAGCAATTCGCCAAATTAGCTAGTCACCTCACTTGTGACCAAATCACACCCTCCAGAGAGATGCTGAACGCCAAGCTTTTGCTTTTTAGAATATATGTCTGTTTAAGCGGCTTTTATGTAAATAGATAAAAAGGTAGCCTATTGTTTCCAGTTTGCTGGAACTATAATTAGAATAATATTTGTTGCATGATATCTGCAGATAATTTCCAAGTTATCACTCATACATACTACCATCCCTAAAATGGCAGTGCAGATATAAATAGTTTGAGTTTTCATTTTTCGAAAGTCAGGGGAAGGTAAAATAATAATGATTACAGAAAAAAAAACTTTTGGAAGAAATGAAAGGGAAACAAAACAGTCTGTAAACACACACACACACACACACACTACAACTTGATGGATGATATAGCCAATCTTTCCTCACAGGGACTGAGCTTTCTGTTTGGTTATGTGGTCATTTATGATTGAGGATGGTTAATTGTGTAAACACCTCTAAACCAATCTGTATGCTTAGACCCAGCGCCATGACCAGAAATCTGTGGTTCTCTGAAGCAAATACGAACCATTTGGAGGAAGAGGCTATATTATAGAAATTAAATATGATGGTTTGAGTGGTGGGTGTCCCTCATCGACTCGGTTATTTAAATGATTGGTTGTCAGTTGGTGGCACTATTTTGGGAGGTTGCAGGCCTCACTGGAGAAGGTATGTGAGTAAGAGAAGGCGTTGGGCGCCAGTAGGCTAGTTCCGTTTCCAGTCTCCACTCTGTTCTCCCGACACAGCTGAAGATGCACTCTCACAGATTCCTGCTCCAGCCGCCTGCTGTCATAGGTGATATGTCCCTGTGATAATGGATTCATCCTCTGGAATCATAAATGAAAATAAACTTTTTCTTCTATAAGTTGCTTTTGATCACTGCGGTTTATCACAGCTACAAAAAGCAGCGGATACATTGGGCTACCGGGAAGGTAGACAGTTCTTTAAAAGAAAACAATGCTAGGGAAACCCAAAACGTGAGTGGCAGGAAAATCCAAAATGTGAGTGGCTCTGGGTGTTAAGAAAGCCTCAAACACTGAAATTTTAGATGCTACCCTAATAATTTTAAACTGTATTTTGTTAAACTTGAACAGTATAAACAATAATGAATATGAAAGAATTGATTCCTCCTATGAGAATCTAAAGAATCTTGCTGCATCTGCTTATTTGAAAAAGATTCCCCTGGGTATTAGTTACTTTTCTATTGCTGCGGCAAAACATCAAGAACAAGGCAATTTATAAAAGAAAGAATTTGATTTGGGGCTCCAGAGGGTTAGAGCTGATGGCCATTCTGTTGAAGACAATCCCCACGCATGAGGCAGAAAGAGCCAACTAGGAATGACATGGGCCTTTGAAGCCTCAGAGTCACCCATAGTAACACACTTCCTCCAACAAGACCACACCTCCTAATCTTTCCCAAACAGTTCCACCAAGTGAGGACCGAGTATTCAAATCTGTGAACCTCTAGGGGTCTGTCTCGCTCAAACTACCACAAAGGACAGCCACTGTTTAGGCTGTATTGTTGGCCACTGATAGCATGCCTATCTACTTTCGGAGTTGACAGCTGGTACTTACAGCCACCACCTCTGCTTTCATGTTACTGAGAATAAGGAAAACATTACCCTTTATACCACAATTATTGATTAATATTCTCCTAAGGGATTTATCATCATGCAAATGCAAATATGGCCTTTCTTTTAGTAAATTTACTTTAACAATACAAATAAATATTTTTTCTGGATCTCAAGCTGCCTTTCAGGTTCTATTAGTTTTCTGCCAGTTTCTAGCAAATCCCCAGAAATTTAACAATCTAAGACAACATGTGTTTAAATCATGCTTGTGAAACTCCGCCAGCCAAACAGGTAGACTAGGGCTGAAGTTCTCTGACCCGAATCTCTGAGGCTTAAATCATGTTGTCATCTGGCTTGCCTGGTATATGGAGGGCCTGGGAAGGAATTCACTGCCGCCTGGTTGCAGATTTCTGGCCAAACCCAGTCCTTGTGGTTTTAGGACTGAAGTCACTATTTCTTTGCCGGCTTCAGCAAGGAACTACTCTAGGCCCCCAAACTGTGCCACACTCTTTTCCATGTGGTTCTTTCTCTCTCGGAGCCAGCAATGGTTCAATGGATCCCTTTCAGTGTTACAAATCTCTCTGACCCACTTTTCTGCCACTACTTGCAGAAAACGCTGCTATGATTACCGAGGATTACCAAGATTAACTATCCTTCCGAAGGTCAGCTCCACCATGTGACCATAGCATCATCGTGGCAGGGCTGCTTTGTTAACTCACAGTTTTCAGAACTCAAGGAAGGACACAGTAGATGGTTTCAACTGTTATTTTTTCTATTAGTTAGATATCAGTAAACTGATCTCGGGTTACTTTTTCAGGCAGTACGTACTGGGGACGATTTCAGGAATGTGGAGGATCGTTGTAGAAATTCTGCCACTGCCTGCCTGTTCTGTCCCCACTAGCCAGCATTTGTTCAGGACTGTGGGGGTCCTCCCATGTGTAAGTTTTCTATGGATTATTTACTTAGCATTGGCCATATCTTTTTGAGGTGGCTACTATTGTCAGCTCCACTTTTGCAGAAGGAAGCAGGCTCAGAGCCATTCACTTCCTTGTCAGAGGGTACAAGGGTACAAACGGTGGTGTCAGGAAGCAAGTTTTATTCTTGGCTACTCCCTAGTTTTCCATTAATCTTCTGGTCCATTGGAAGGAAACTTCCACAATATCAGACTAAACTTACCTAGAGGAATTAAACTTCAGAAACTTTATTTCCTTCAGACTTATGTTAGTGGCTTTAGTAACATTTCATATGGACAAATAAAATAGGCTCTTTGCCTGTCAGGAAAGGTTTAACTATACTGTAATTTTCAAGAAAAAGTAAAATCTGCCCCATTTTAAATGTGAAGGATCAGCTACTATCAATTTCACGGGGCAGGTTTTAAACTATGATTCTAGAAAATACCTTTAGCCCACCGGAGCCACTAATGTCTACAGAGAAGTTGTGCATGTGTTATTAAAGCTCTCACGTTTGACCCAGGAGTAGAGCCTCTAAGGAAAGAGTGCTCAGAGCTCTGAGTGGATGAATTAGCAAAAAAGCATCTTGTTTTCCAAGGCTTTGGGAGCAAATTGCAGCCATCTTGACACTACGGCTCACACCCTTGGCAGGCTGCCCCATACGTACACTAACCTGTCAGCCAAAGACTCAGGCCTGCTTGAGCTCGGAACCTTCTCACAGAACCACCTTGCAAGCAATATTCATTTTCAAAACTGAGACACATGATGCAATTTCTTGCTGTGAGCCTAAGTTGCTAGCTTTTGCAAGATCAAATGTCTGCCAGGTGACTTCCAATAGATCAAATACTGAGGGGACTGATCCAAGACACCAAAGCAAAGATAGAACAAATGCACTGTCGCTGATGAAATAAATTTAATATGCATCAATTTAGGCAGATGGCAATGTTACGTCTTTGATGAGACTGTACATTACTCTTTCCTGCTTTATGGTTTGAGTGTAGAAACAGATTGGTCAGAGGGTGGAGTCAGAAGAATAATCTTTTGGTTACTTCTAAATTATCCTGTTTACATCTTATAACCAGGTCTAAGAACCAAAATTCAAAAGAGAGGAATAAAAATTCACTGTGTGTACAAGTGAACCATTTTAAATGCTTTGCTGCAAAGGTTGGCTGATTTGTAACATTTAATGTGGAATTTATGAATTCCTATAAACCATTTATGTTTCACTTAGCGCCCATTTGAGCACCGAACATTTGTTTTAATGCAGCATATTAGTGTCAGAACTTTCAAAGCAAGAGGCTAAATTACTCATTGTCTTGAAAGCAAACAACCCTTGTTTTCACTTTTACAACAGGAGACAGCAATGAGAAAAATTCAACTTTAAAAAGCATTTGCCTTGGAAAAGGCATCTTTTGTCTGCAACTCTCGGAGTTTGTGACTTAGTGTGCAGTGTTTGTTTCTAATCTTAACTTCACTCAAAGACTCCGACATTTACAATATGAGTCTCTAGGGTCCTGGGTCAAAGTCTAGGCTAACAGATTGGTAATGCTGTCCACGGGGCAGCAATAAAAGCTCAATGCCTTGTCATAACATCCAGTACTCACACCTATTTAAAAGCCTGATATCTTTATTTGAGGTAAAGCTCTTTCCAAAATAACCTTTTAGTGACGCAGACATTTCCAATTTGATTTTAAAAGTCTATTTATTTTATAATTGCACTTTAGAAACAAGGAGTTCATTAGTCTCTATTGATGGTTTTAAATGCCACAGTACCCTGCCCAAATGACACCCTTTACAAGACTAGCAAATCACGAACAATACTGGACACTGAAACAATGCCAACTATCCAGTCACTTGAGTAGAAGGCATCCAACATATTACCTTATGGTTAAAATTACAAAGTTGATTAGTCATAAAATTTTAGTTGAGAAGAACTTGCATCTTGCACTCGACTAGCAAAACAATTGATTTCTAATGATTTCCATTATCAACCCATCCAAAGGAGCCATGTGTACCACAAGCCATGAGCAGCCCATAGTTAGATTTCTCTTACATTTATTCGGATGTGGTAGGTATGCAACAAATATTGCTTCTCAGAAGACTGCTGTAAAAATGCTATACACAAAGTAGCATCAAGGAAAGTCTCACAGACCCTTGTTTTCTAAAAGGAGACGAAGTAGAATAGTCTCTTATATAAGCATTCCACTTGACTAAGATGCTTGAAAGTTATCAAGTAACAGATACTGAAGCTATCTATTGAACCCTATATTTCAAAATTCAAAGAAAAGAATGTTCAAATAGAAAATAAATATTGAATAGAAAATGGATATTGGGTAGATAGCTATTTTCTTTTATAAAGAGAGCTTATGTTTAACAACAAAATAGAAATGCTACCAACAGTAAAGGGGTTATGGATGTTATCAAAATTACTGAAAAATTGATTTCTGTAATATGTGGTAAATTGGATAATATTAAAGAATGTATTTCCAAGAACAAATAAAGCTTTTATATTGAAGCCAAGTCATGTTTTAAGAAAAACCCCACTGCCTTCTTTAATATGTGTCATATAAGTGACCAAATATTAAAACCAAAGAGAATCTTGTACTGAAAATATGTAGTAATTTTTCTTATATATTTGGATTGGTTTTGAAAGTTATATCCAAAACTAACAAGTTACTTGGAATGTTGGCCTAAGAATAAAGCCATAACTTGTACAAAAAAATGTTAACTTGTCACCAAACTGCCTGTTTTGTTGTTTATTTAGTTTGATTTTTGTTTTTGTTCTGGTTGCAATTTTTTTGTTTTGACAAACAGGGTCTCATGTACCCCACATTGGCTTATTTCATTATAAAGCCAAGCAAGGTCTTCAGCTTCTGTTCCTCCTGCCTCTACCCCTTATGCATTGAGATCAAAATACTTTACTAAAACAACTTCCTTAGTTTGATGTAGATGGAATGTTGCAAAATATTTATTTATACTTTGTGAGAATGTGTCACTGTGGTTGGTTTAATAAGAGCCAAATGGCTAATAGATAGGAGAGAATAGGTGGGACTTCTAGGAAAAGAGAGGAACTGAGGGGGAAGAAGAATCTAGATATGCAGGACTCTTCAGACAGATGCAGAGGAAGCTCAATGGGCAGACAGAGAAAAGGTAGCTGGAGCCACATGAAAGAATATAGATTAAAAGATACGGGCTAATTCAAATTATAAAAATTAGTTAGGAACAAGCCTAAGCTAAGGTTTTCATAATTAATAAGAGGTCTCTGTATTATTATTTGGGAGCTGGCAGTTGGGACAGAGAAAGACTCATTACATTTGGTATCCAATGTGGTGCTATGTATTTCTACATAGGACCTGAGAAAGCTTATAAAAGATTTTCAAACAGGCAAACACAGAGCTAGATGTAACTTCCTAGTCCCACAGTCTCTTACAGAAGAGGTGAAATGAGGTTTAGCAAAATCTGATCAGCAAATTTTTAATTTGTTGAAGAATATTTAACTATGCAAAGATGTGTTACATTTGCTTAGTTGTGTGAAGACATGTTGCTGCTTTACTTTGCCTGCCTAAAGAACCGGATTGGTCTAATACAGGCTGAGCAGCCAATAGCAAAGAAGGAGGTATAGGCAGAACTTCTGGGCAGAAGAGTAAGTAGGAGGAGGAATTTAGATTTGGGGAAGAAAGAAAAAAGAGATGCTAGGGGGGTGCCAGGGACCATCCAGGCAGACATGCAGGAAGTAGAAAGGCAGGACCTACAAAATGGAAGAAAGGTATAAAGACCTGAGGTGAACGTAGATTAGTAGAAAGAGGTTAAATTAACCTGAAAGTCCTAGAGGAACAAGCTTAAGCTAAGGTTAGGGTTAGGGTTAGAGTTAGGGTTAGGTTAGAATTAATAAGTCTCCATGTCTTTATTTGGGAGCTGATTAGCAGTGCAAAGAAAATTTCAACTACATTAATTGTTTTTATTTTTCTCACACTAATTCACAGTACTGTTCTTCAAAGTCAGCTTTTCTCCACATCTCATGTTGTTTAGAGAGATGATTCAGGTAACAGAAAATAAAAATATTGTAATATTTTTACATACAAACCAACCTTCTACAAAATGCTCAGTCAATGATATTAATGAATGAACAGGTGGCATCCGTTGTTATTAAAGATCTAGAGATTAAACAGCTAGTAAAATAAAAAAAATCAACTTTTCTTACATACGAATGTACTTTAGAAATATTGAGTGCTGCCTTTGGCTTTCTACAGCTTCATCCCCCCCTTCAGAGCTGTTTGGCATCTGGTTTCTGCTACTAGATGTGTCCTCACTATGCGCCTCTGAAACTAATTTTGTGAAAGAGGCTGGTATCTTACACTCATCTCTTAGCATAGCTGCTTCCAGAACACACATATTAGCATTGCAAAGCTGAGCAAGTCCAGATGTCTCCCGTGCTTTTCATCTGACTTAGACTTTAAGGATTGGAAAGCTTTCAGAAATGCGTTGTCAGGCTCCCATCTCAGTCTTTCCTTTTCTGGCATGGGATGGAGGGGTGGGGACGTGGATCTAGATTACATAGCTACTACCTCTGTTCAGAAACGTCGTCTCTGCTCTGCTTTAAAAACTCGTATTTGCTCATTCCTATGGACAAACCTGAACACCTTACTGTCCCTTCAAGCTTAGAATTGGTGGGGATCTGAACAAAGGAAGAATAGAGAGGTGTGTGTGTGTGTGTGTGTGTGTGTGTGTGTACAAGGCACACAGAAAGACAAAGAGAGCATGCACATGGATGCAACAGTGGGGTTATTTACAGCTAGTATGAAGGAAAGAAATAGAGTGAGCAATGATAATGTAGGTTTCATGACACAGAAGAACGGAAACAAAAATTGGGGTCAAGAGTATGAATGATCAGTTTTCTCTTTGATATTCTTACCAGACCTGGGGGCAATAAGAGCCATGAAAGTCCCTGAAAACCAAACTTGCTAGTGCGTCTCCATGCAATACTCATCAGAATTTGCTCTAACAAGTTTGGTTGAGGAAATACCTGAGGGAATGGACAACATAGAGGATTCATGCTAAATAGAATTGATGAAAAATGGAGGTGATTCTACAGACACGTGATTAGTTTTAAATGAGCTTTCATGCATTGTGGGAATTAAAATTTCACTTTTTATGTCTCTAAACATCTGTAAAATTATGACGGACTTGTTAAATATAGACTTACTTCCCTCCTGATGTCATTTTCTTTTTCTCACTAAAATTTGCCAGATGTGACTTGGAGAAATGTTTTCCCTGTGCTGTGTTGTGCTCGGCCACCACTTCAACAGATATTGTCTAGGCTTTTAGGTGCTTTGGGGGATAGGCGAAGGACTGCAAATTCAGGATTGATTGCAGAATGGTGCCTTTTCCATACGTGTTGAGCAAGGAAGGCAGTTAGTCCACCTCATGCCTTCATGGTGGTATCAGCTAAGAGCAAATGTGATAGATTGAAAGGAGAACTGGAAGCGCTGTGGAACATGTAACACTAGGAAACAGTCTGAGGAGTCAATGGAGATTTTGCTGAGAAGGGTCAAAGGCAGAGCAAGGCACTGAT
The DNA here is from genome assembly GCF_037038515.1 of Microtus pennsylvanicus. Taxonomy (NCBI): domain Eukaryota; kingdom Metazoa; phylum Chordata; class Mammalia; order Rodentia; family Cricetidae; genus Microtus; species Microtus pennsylvanicus. Next base: position 15,822,620 of record NC_134579.1, read on the forward strand.
GGCCCCAGCAGAAGGGAAAGCCCTAATTCTTTTTTTCATCCTTTTGGTTTTGAAGTAACTGTAGTCTTACAAAAAATGGCAACAATGTTTTGTAGACCTGCCCATCAGCCTCCCTGAATGACAACATTCTATATGGTTATAGTGCAGTGTTGAAACAAGAAAACGGACATTACAATAGAGCGATTGGACCAGGGCTCTTTTTGCACTTTCTGTGTGCTCTTTATATTTGTTCTCTCTGTGTGTGGTGCATATAACGATTCTATGTAATTTAATTTACTGCAAATATTCATGGAACCGCCACTGCAATGAGGCATAGAACTACCCCAACACCGCAAAGCATCTTGTTCATGCTTTGTATAGTGTCCCATAACCAGATTCCCGCTCCTATACCCAGGTAACCATTAACGTTTTCTCTATCTCCTCAGTTTTATAATTTCTAAAATGCTGTAGAAATGGAATCATACAGTGTGTGACCTGTGAATCATAGTTTTTACTAAGCATAGGCACTTAAAATCCATCTAAGGTATTACAGATGGCCAACATATTGTTCTTTTCAACTATTGAGGGAATTCTACCCTATAGACACATCATCTATATTCACTGTGTATTCTACCCTATAACACATCATCTATATTCATTATGTATTCCACCCTATAGACACATCATCTATATTCACTCTGTATTCTACCCTATAGACACAGAGATGAACCCCTTATCCCACTCTTCCACTGAAGAATATCCTAGTTACTTTCAGTTTGGGTCTGTTAGACATGACGATGAGACGATCCATTGTCTAGTCAATGTATTCTAAGGAGTGAGACAAAGGCAGTTCTTGCTCACGAAGTGATTTCTATTGGAGTCTTAATTATACAAAGCCATAAACCCTCTTTCAGATGCTGGACACGGAGGTACAGAAGCAACAGAAGAACCAAAGTGAGGGGAAGTTGGATGTAAACATGAGAGTCTTGGGGATGCTGGCTTCTGGATGTTATGTCAGAGATCCAGATGGAGGTTTTTCAGTTTCCATTTTTCAGCCTCACTGTTTGCACATAACGTGCTGGTCAGATATGGATACGAGTTTACAGACAGACCGGGCTACTTTCTACTTGAGATCGCTCATTAAAACACAATTCTATAAACAGGCTCACAAAAACTTTTCTTCCCTCTGTTCACTTAGGGAAAAACTTACATTTGGCATATGAATTTTGTGAAAATCATCCAAACGAAAGCTATCTGCTTAGCTACTGAGACCAAAGGAAAGTTTTTCCTAATGAGAAGAATACAGAAAAGCAATTGGAGAGAGTGTGTGCGTGTGTGTTTTCTATCAGCAAGCATCTCTTCACTGATTAGGAGAAATGTGATTAAGTCAAAGGTCTAACACCAAACACAAGAAGAGGGGAAAATCACTAAGGATATTGTAGTATCGAGTCACCTCCTCTATTTTAACCCAGCATAGCAAAGTAGTTGTTCTCAGAATGTCTAATGCTCATTTGAACCTTATGGAATTCTGCCTATGTTTTGATGAACCTTTCTGGCTCCAATCTTACCAATCTTTCAGCACAGAGTTGGGGGCTTCTCCTCGCCTGAAACCTACTGCCACATTGTTACCATCCTTAATGTCTTTCACTGATTCCCCACTAGAGGCCTGAGATCACATAGCTGAAAACTTCATGAACAAGAAGTTGCTGAACATATTACTTATATGCTAAAATAAAATGTAATGAGGTAAACATAAAAATAAAACAGCAAAATATAATCTTTGGAAAACAGGGTGAAGTAAGAAAGGTGGTGGTGGTGGGGGGAACAATGTACTACCATTGCTCGAGTAGTCTCTTTCAAAAGCCTTCAGTGTGGTGGCAGTCTGGCTCACTCATTAGAGGGTGACATGAAGCACAGGGCAGATGTGTTTTTCACAGGCATTTTATTTGGAACTAGATTTTCTGGATATCAACTTGGGATCTTATTTGTTTATCATATCCATGAGTCAACTAAAGCTACTTCTAAGTAAGGATTTCTGTTCGGATAATCATTAGCATAGACATCAGTAGTATGTAAATTTATGCTCATGGAAATATACTCAGAAAGAATTTGATAAATTAGTAGCAGTTTTTACATGCATTAGGCATTGAAAAAAATATTTAAAGACCTGAGAAAACTCTTATTCTAAAGTTAAAAAAAAATTGTCCTTTTCGAATCAAGTGGGTTCCTGTCTCTTTCTGTTCCTCCTCCTCTTATACGTCTGTCAATATTTTCATAATAAACTATTTGCATCCGGGAATGTCAGTGATTTATTAGAAATTTCTAATATATACCTATGCTTAATTTCAAATATATATTAATATAAACATGTGCAAACTGAACAACTAGAAAGAGCAGAAGTTAACATGTTGTCAGTCGATAACGAATTAGTTCTTATTAGAAAAGATTTCCAATGACAAAGTGATTGGTTCTTCCAGGGTCAACACTTGGTTGACATGAAGGCACAGTTTTTCTAGCATGTGGCCTTGGGAATACTAATGCACTAGCAGTTGTAATGACTCTTGTTTGTGTGGGCATGGACACGTGATCCTGAAGAGTCTTCATAGCTTTGACTCAGTTTCTTTATCTGTGAACTGAAATAAGCACTGTGCCGTTCTCTGTGCATCATGTATGCGTGTGTGAGTGTTAAGAAGTTTTAAATAATGGATGCAAAGTCTGAGGCATACTGCCTCAAGTGACTGCCCGTTACAATACTTTTTGCCTGTGTCACTGTATGACATTTATTTCATATCCTCCTCCAATGCCTATCCCTTTGTAACTGATAACCTCTCCTTTGGGCTATTCACTTGAAGTTGCTTTAATAGACACAAATGTTTATATTCAAAATGAGGTCCTGTCATCCTATCCAGAAAACATATGGTTGAGTCTCCGTGAAAAGCTCTAGACTTAAAATACAGCACAGACCCCCTGAAAAAAAATCTGAAATTTCCCATTATAATTTAAGAGATGATTGACTTCTATGCAATGAAAAACTACATGCTGCATGTATTTTTAAGATGCACTAGTAATACATTTATTGATGACATAATTACTTCTTTGTGTATTCCCAGTGCTTTCTTTACTGCAGTTTATTTCTTTACTCGTTTTATTGTTTTGCACATAATACACAAATATTCAAAGTTAAAATACATTCTACCAATTTGCATTATTGTAAGAACATAAAATATGAAATATCATCAGTAAATGTTTTTGCTTAATGGCCCTGGTGCTTTACTATATATTTATGTTAACTCATTCTTAAAATGTCAAATGAAACTCAAAAATCTGTTGATCTCCAAATGTAGAACGATTAATTTTATGGCCTAATATCTGACTAAATTGAACTGTGCATCTAAGAGTGCACAGAATCCGCACATTAGATGGGCTGTTTAATTCCATCGTTTTAAGTGGAACTGAACCCCATCCTGCCAAATATGATAATATCCTGGGGGAATGAGGTGCGTGGGAGGGGGTGGGGAATAAAGCAATAGAAGTTAGAAGGTTTTGTGTGTTTGTGTGCTTCCCTTGGGATGCCAACCAAGGCATGCCAATGGCTGCAGCGTCTGCCAGAACAAAGGAAAATAGAAGAGAAAGGCGAGCATGTTCACTGGTTTCTCTTGCCTTGGTGAAGCTACACAAACATGAAGACATACACATGACAGTTAGGACAGAACGACTGTCAGGTGGGCTCTGAGACTGTTTGTGTCTATGGAGCATATCCAAGCCTATTTCCCAGAGGCTGGGTTTTAAGGTAATGGCTTTCTTAGTCCAGGAAAAGAAGCACAGACAGGCTTCCAATCATGCTTGTCTAGGATGCTGCTGACTGGCTCATTAAACAGAGCTGCAACTGACTCCAAAGGCGAACGCTCTTTATGGCTTTCCAGGCAGGAGGAAGGGTGCTAAGTGACACATATAAATATACAAGGGAGAAGCCAGGCTGAGCTGGCTCCGATGGCAGTGGAGTGTTGTAAGTCGTTTATGGAAGAGTTTTGAGTAGGGCGATCTTAACTTGCGTTCTGAAAAGTGTATTCGTCACTAAGTGAAGGGTGAGAGATCCCCATCTTCACCCCAAACAGGGAGCATTCTGGATATCACTTCTGTTTATAAACAGTGTGGCATTAGAGGTGGACCATGGCTAGATAGCTGTGCCATGCCCTCTGAGACATACAGAAACTTTGAGTATAGTTTCTAGGGATATCCACTTCCATTCTCTAACTGCACATTGTTTGAGTATCTCTTGTCTCAATAAATTATTGTGGATTCATACCATGCATGTAAGGATACCGTCCGTTCCTCGGGAAATACGTTATGCAAAAGTGATGTTAAAATTTAGTTACTTGAATGCTATGACTGGGACACATCCAATCCAGCAATGTAGCTCAAAATCTGCATGGTAATAAATAAACCATCTCAGCAGTCCCTTATCTTTTTTTGTTCAATTAATCAAATAAAAAATTAGATACTGTGGGACAATGGTTTGTACCCTGTCAGTTGTATTTTAATAAAATGCTAATTGGCCAGTAGCCAGGCAGGAAGTAGAGGCAGGACAACCAGACAGGAAGTAGAGGCGGATAAATAAGAACAGGAGAATGCTGGGAAGAACAAAGTCCTAGTCGGCAGTTGTGACCCAGCCACAGAAGAAGTAAGATGTGACTGCCTAGCTGAATAAGGTAACTGAGCCATGTGGCTAGCACAGACAAGAATAATCAGCTAATATAAGTTATGAGTTAATAAGAAGCCTGAGCTAATGGGCCAATCAATTTATAACTAATGTAGACCTCTGTTTGATTTCTTTGGAACTTAACGATTGTGGAACTGGGCAGGACAAAATCTCAGTCAATAATTAGAGTTTTAAAGAGTTAAAAGTATTGCAAAATGAACTATATCCTGCAAGATTTTAAAAAGTACTAAATGCTACTTTTTATAATGTCAATATTATAAGAATTGAAACACTCCTTTGGGCATGGTTTTTTAGGGATAAAGAGGAAATATAATATTTAAGAGTCAACTTTCTGTGAAGGTAATATTAATATCTATGATATCATTAATGGTATTTAATAAAATATATTTCTCACTGCATACCTCCTATGTGTTTTGTGTTTTGGCTATTTGCTTTATGTTTATTTACTTACTTATTTGTGAATCATGGAGTGGGATGAGACTGGGTGGCTACATGGTACAGTGGTGCTTCTTTAGAGGTCAGAGGTCAACATTTAGGAGTTGGATGTCTCCTTCAACTATGTGGAGCCAGGGATCCAGGGCACATTGTAAGGCTTCAAGGGAAACCCCTTTGCCCACTGATCATCTTACCAGCCCTTCATTTTACCTCTTTTCATTAAAAATTAATATTTTATAAGCACTATGGTTTAGTTGTTAATAATTATTGGAGCTTTATTATCTTACAGTAAATATAGATAATATGAAAACAACTATCTGTAAAATTGTCCCATTTGCAAAAATAATTCAAATGATTTCTAATTGCTCTCACAAACCCAAATGTTTCCAATGAAAATTGTAATTAAAGTATGCTAATGAAAGTCTTTATTTTTGTCTAATCTAAAGAAGAAACAAACCACCCCATCTTATGCTTCCACTTCTGACAATGGTTCTCATGTGTACTTCTGGTTTTCTCTCACCAGAGGAAAGCGGCTGGCTTAATAAATTGAATTTTAAATGATCCTAATGGAACATTTACGTAACTATAAAATGAGTACAATGGAGCCAAACAGCAGTGAAAGCTTCATAGATACAGAGAGACATAATTCAATCAGCGATTCACATTTGCCTAGTTCAAGGAAAGAGCCTAGAAAAGCGCTCATTCATCTGAGGAGAGCAGGTAGAAGGACTAGCCAGGAAAGAGGAAGCAGACTGGGAAACACATACTGACAGAGGAGGGGAGACAGAGTAATTCCCCGCTGTAGGCAGAAGACATGTGAAAAATATGATGCTTCAAAAATATTCCTTTCATTAGTGAATATAAAAACACAATAACCTTAAGGACAATAGATATCAAAATTGTGACAATTACCTCCCAAAGTACATCTGTGAGCAAAAATTTCCATCAAATGCTATTAAAAAATAGTGTTTAAAACAATTTTTACAGGGTCACTTAGATGGCTTAGCAGATAAAGGCACTTGTCACCAAGCCTGATGATCCCCAGAATCCACATGGTAGGAGGGGAGAGCCAACGCCTATAAGTTGTCCTCTGGCTGCCACATGCACACCACCACCCAATATCCCCTACACAAAAATAAGTGAATATAAAAACATTTTACACAAAATGCTGAGCGACAGCCTCAGCCCAGGGGTAGAAGATTTGTTTAACATGTGTGAGAATCTGGGTTCTACTTCTAAGTAGAACACTAAGACAGGCAGCTTTAGCAGCGGTGTGTTAGTTGAAGTAGTAGGATAGGGTATTGCAAAGTGGTCCTGACAGTCAAACTGTAGCAAGTACATTGTGAAAGAAAAAAAATTAAATAGACAGCTTTTATTTTATCTATAGCTATGTTTTCTGAAAATAAATCTGATGGAAGAAGGAAAGCAGGAAGAGATGAAGAAAATGAAGGGGGGAGAGTGGGAAAGAAGGAAGGAAGAAAAGAAGAAAGGGAGGGAGGGAGGAAAGAAGGAAGGAAGGAAAAAAGGAAGGAATGAGACAGGAGAACTAAATGACTAAAAGTAGAAATTGACCCACTCGCTATATTTAGATATTGCCAAATCAAATACTACTCATAAGAAACCCTCTTCAGTCATGTATACAATCCCCTAGTAGATGTTTCCTGTTAACCTTATCACATTAATTTTGTAATCAAACACAGTCCAGTCTTCCTATCAGGCGAAATCTGTGGGTACACTTACTGACACCCACCTTTGCCTCACATGCTGCTTGCTACAGTTTGAATGTCAGGACCACTTGGCAATACCCTACCCTACTGCTTCAACTAACACGCTGCTGCTAAAGTTGCCTGTCCTAGAAGGGAGCTCTAGAGGACCAGTTGATGATGGAAAGCCTAGAATAGGCAGTATTTGCGTGGATCTTTCCTTACGTCCACACTCCTTTTGCTTTGGTAAAATGGGTAAACATTCCTCTTCTCACCTAACTCCATGGCCTGGTGACGATCAGAGCCTCTCCAGGATTTCACACAGGATGCAAAGTCTTGTTTCTTCAGCGTCTGTCTCTGGCGTCCTTTCTTATTGCGTCATGTTCCATCAACTCAGCCTACTCTCCGAGTTTCACCAACATCAAAATACATAACAGCATAATCACAATTTGAAGAAAGTTGGGAATTTGAGACTAAAGGTGAGGGATGGCATTTATATATTTGGGAGTGCAAATAGCATTGAAGGAGCAGAGGGATTGCTGGTTCTTAGACATCTTCATTTTCCCCTACAAATAGCTAATATCTTCGAAGTCTTCTTTTCTGGGGACACTTCACTTCTCTATCTCTTGTGTTATATGAGAGTACTCATACTTTTGTGAAGCATATTCCCCCTGGCTGCCACAGTGTATAATAAAAGATGCAGACTGGATAATTGGGCCTATATCTGCTGCTTGTCACTGAACTTCATATTTTGGTATATCAGTTGGACCGTTACTGTCCTGGCCCAATCTACCCATTTTATGGAAAGGGAACTGAGGTGCCATGAAGCAGCTGCCTTGTTTTCTGCATCATAATACCAGTTCAAAAGTGGCAAAGCTCAACCTTGACCTGAGGTCTTTTGAGACCTAAGCATTTAGATGAGGCAGTAGAAGCCACAATCGATATCTTGTAAAGTACCTCACTTATAACATACGCGTTTACAACTTGGTTGTTAATATATTCTGGAGAACAATCTACACCCGAGGTATTGAGTTCACCCCCAAACTTAGGCTAGCGCATAACACATCAAATTCATAAAGTATTTTCCCACACACTGTGCAAAATGCAGACTCTGATAATTTTCCCCATTGTTATTAGTTCTTTGAGAGCGTTGTGAACCATGAGTTTCAGAGGAGGTTAGAAAATGGTTATGTGTGTTTCGTGGAAATGCAACTGGGTTTGCCACAGTGACTTTGACTTGAAAGGATAGAAACCAGGTTAGTGCTCAGAAAACAGACAGAGAAAATGGTGGGAAATCGGTAACAAAAGCAAAATTTTAGATCACAGTGTCTTAAAGATCTATATGTTCACAAAAATATATAGAATATGATGATAGCTCAAGAATGGTGGAGTGCTTTTGGGCCACACCCAATAGACGGAGCGGATTGTTCAAAAGACAAAGGCCTCAGCATCCATGTGTTCTGCCCCAACAACTGAGCCAGCTGCCAGCTTTAGTGTAATCTATTCAAGAAAGGATAAATGCAAGAAAGAGCAGAAAGCAAGGCAAAGCCCTTTTACTTCGTTCTCCTAATGTCCTAATTCTCCTAACTAATTTTTAATTTGTTTTCCAATATTGCTTCTTATATTTTAATGAAAATCATAAAACACACCTACTGAGTAGAAAAGAAGACAGGCATGTATGGCGGTGAAAGAAGCTTCTTATCTGATTCTTACAAATTAAAACGTAGAACAGAAATATGCTAGACCAAATTGCTTGCTTTGAATTTAAAGAGGTAAAAATGGATGTAACTTTTGTGTGGGCAGAAACTTGCAGGTGTGGCTGAAACAAATGCTGTTGGAAAGACACTACTTTGGTTGGAGAAAAAGAGCTCTTAGTTTGATAGGCATGCAACCAATACTGTGCCAGGGAGTAGCTCCACCCCTCAAGCAACCTTGATGAACTGAGCAAGATCAAGGCCAGACTGTAATCCCTTGAAGCATTGATGATAAGCACACTATGGTTAAAGGACACAAATTATCCTCGGAATCGTAATGCAGGTACATGCAATGGATGGAAGAATAATGTGATTCAAGCTCATTTAGGCCTGTGCCAAGCAGGAAGGGAAAGTCCTCTGGGCATTCAAGAAGAACATTCAGACAAAGCACAACCAGAAGGGGAATTTGTGGTTAGCAGGAAGCTGTTGCTCATTTATATTTTATCGAAGACCTAAAATGTTGGGCAAAGGAGTCTGTCTCTATGAGATTCTGAGTGCAAATGGGAATCTGGGATGTATGTGTTTCAGTAAGATAATCAACTGGGAGGGGGAAAGGCATCAAGGAATGAGAAAGGTGCTCTCTTGCGGGTTAGAAAAGCCAACAGAGGCTTCTCTTGGAGCTCATTGCGATGCTTCGTGTGATTTACCACACTTCATGCTAATCAAGTGAATCTCTTCCAATTATACAGATTGCCATGAAAAGTCATGAGACATCACATTTTACTAAATGGGAAATACTATTGATCTAACAGGAATCATTGAATAATGGAAGGAGTCCGTTTCTGATTATAAACATCCTCTTGCAATGTTAAATGAATGAATACAACGGCCAGTGGTAAAAGAATAAATTGATTTTTGTGGTTTCAGATATGTACCTACTAATTTGTTAGCAGACTTTTAAATAATGTTTTAATTGTCTATGTTTCCACAGAACAATGCTAAAAGGTCTTTAGATTATGTATAATAAATAACAGTCCTTGTTTTTAGGAATCTGTAATCAGAAATACATAAAGGGACCACAGATACAATGGTGTTCAAACATAAGTAATTTCAGTCCATTAGCATGTGGGAAAGATGAACTTAAATGAAAACTTAAAATAAGAAATTTCTCTGAAGTAAGACTTTAGATCTAGAAGAATGTATTAATAAATTTATGGAAAAGTATCTTGGAAGTTAGTTTGCCTGTCGACTTATCCATACATCCGTCCATCCATCCATCCATCCATCCATCCATCCATCCATCCATCCATCCATCCATTTAATGGGGGATGTAAAGTGAAATGATTGCTGGACAAGCATAGAGAGCAGACAAATGACTATGGTATATTCAGACACAAGACAGAAACAAGTAGAGGGAGAAAGGTTACTGTGTTGACTTGATTGAGAATGGCCTCCAAAGACTCATGTATTTGAACAGTTGTTCCAGGATTGGTGGAACTGTGTGGAAAGAATTAGGAGGTGTGGCCTTCGTGGAGGAGGTGTATTACTAGGGGTAGCGTATGATGCTTCAAAAGCCCAAGATATCCCAGTTAGCATTCTCTCTCTCTCTGCCTCCTATATGAAAGCCCCCAGCTACGGCTCCAGTGCTGTGCCTACCTGCCTGCTACCATGTTCCCCACCACGGTGGTCATGGGCTCTACTAACCCTTTGAAACTTCAGATCCCAATTAAATGTTTCCTTTTATAAGGCGCCTTGTTCATACTGCCTCTTCACGCAATAGAAAGAAACTAAGACAGGAAGGATTCTAGAAACATTAGAAAACCTTTGCCACTAAATGAGGATTTGACATAATTTATACACAATCTTTTTTTTAAAAAAAAGTCTTCAGGAGAGTGTATATGATAAATAATAAATAACAAGGTCAACTTCGGGTCAGCATGATGGAGCAACTATAATCCCAGCAGTTGAAACTCAAGCAGGAGGTTAGGAGTGTCATAAGTTCACCTGGGCTACGTGGTAAAAACCTGTTTCTGAGCACGTGGAGGCTCATGCACGCCCTATGAAAGGGGGCGGGGCACTGAAGAATCATAGGAATGAAAAACTGAGACTTGGAATTCTGGGGAGATTCATATCTAAATGGGAACAGGAGAAGCGAGATTTCATAGAACTCTTCCAGCAGGACTAAGTGTATTGAATTATTATTTTTCAATGAAATCATAGGTTGCTATGCTTTTGATAGTGTCATCTATGAGATTATATGACTTGGCAATTAAAATGGCAAAAGTAACCAGATAATAGAACATCTAGTTCACTTGTGAGATGACCTTAGTGATCAAATTAAGAAACAATGCGCAAAATCCATGTGTTCGCGCAGCCATCGCTCAACAAATATTAATTGGCCGCACTGTAATGTACCAGGGCAAGTACTTACAATGCAAAATGCCAATTGAACACAGAGTGCTTTTTACAATTTACCCTGAAAAAAATATTGCAAAAATCTACTGGAAGTGTTGAAAAGAAGACAAATCAGATTCCGAAAATGTCATGACTGAAAAAGCAAATTTAATTGGGAACTAGAAAAAGAAATTGAAAAACAACCAAGGGAGCAAGGAGTTTCACACAGAAGCATTGTCATTTATTGGTGCTCTTTACTCAGGCATGGATGCTGGATTTGGGGAAGTTAAAGGAAGAAGAAAACTTTCTGTTTAATACGAGTGGGAAGGGCCTGGGAGGCTTAGCTTAGTTGCTGGAGCACTTGTCTGTCATGAATGACACCCTGTGATCAGTTTCCAACACTGAATAACCTGGACAAGGTGGCACATGCCTATAATTCCAGGAATTAGAAAAATGAGAAGTTCAAGGCCATCTTCTACAAAATAAGCTTTAAGCCAGGCTGGAATACTGAGAACTTGGGTTAAAACAGAACAGAATAAACTAGCAATAGTAACATAGATTGGTCCTGCATTCCATCCAGGTAAATATACAGGACTGAAGTAAACATGGACATGGATCTATTAAGTATGCTCGTAGATACAACATACATCTTTTAAGCATTTCCTATTTTGCAAATGCTGCCTAGATTCTGGGATTCTAACATAGTAAACAGATAGTGACCTCTGTTATCAGTGAGGCAGTCACAGTGGAAACAGTGAAGGAGCAGGGGGAAAGCCCAAGGAGGGTGGGAGGTATGGGATCCAACAGCCTGAGGGTGTCTAAATCAGACGGAGGGAGCCGCAGACTAAAAGAGGAAAGAGGCTCAGAAGCCAAGAAGGGAGAGTTGTGTAATTGGTTATCAGCAGTGTCAAATTCTGTACGTAGGTCAGGGAGCATCATGATGGAGACTTGCCATTTGGTTTTGGCAGTGAGCATGTTACTGGAGACCTTGGCAAGGCTAGCTTCTGGGAAGTGGCGTGGGTAGGAGCTGCACTGGATCTGGTTCAGGAGTTTTTTCTTCCCCGAGAAACCGAATACCTCTGGTGCACTCTAGGAGCTGGGAGAGGAAGGGGCGGGCTGCCGTTGTTAGAGGGTGTGCGTATTTCTTGAGGCCCTGGGATATGTGAGCCTCTGGAGGAACTACAAGCGTGGAGGTTTTCTTTCTCTCAGTCCTATTTTGTGGAAAACGTAACTTTCCCCAGCAATGAGGAAGTAGCATTTCCACACGAAGGCTCCTTTGTTGAGCTTGCTTGTTCTCTGCTCCCCAGCTGTGAGTCACTGTACCACTGACCCTGCACCGAAGTCAGCAGATTCTATTTGGGGAGTCTTGGTGATTGTGGGGAACTTTGATGAAAATGTTGACAAAAACAGTATACTCTCTGTTCGCCGAACACCTGTGTGTGCTTTTCTTTCTTTTTCTTTTTTTCTTTTTTTTTTTTTTTTTGGTCTACTGACTGTTAGCCCGCCACATCTGAGCAAAGTCAAGGGAAGTTTTATCTTTAGGAGCTAAATGTTCATGACACAGGAAGAAGTTATAATACTTTCTATTTTGGTTTTCTCTCATCTGAAAAGACTTTTAAAGAGAAAAGTAGTTCGGTAAATGCCAGCCTCAATTAAGATGCTAAATACAAGTTGTAGCTTCCCCACCGCTGCCAGAGGGAATGCGTCCAACATGACCAGCCACCTGTTTCCCTTCGTAAGCGCTCAAGACGGCGGTCTCTTCCAACGTACTCCTCACTGACACCAAATAGCAGCGTGATGATGAATCAAGACGCATCAGCAGCAGAGGTCTATTTACCAAGAAATGACACTCAGTAAGGTCAGCCCCGGGAGAGGCCATTTCAGCCATGAAAGCTGGCCAAGGTGTTGGGGGTTTTCCCAAGCTGAAATAAAGCAGGAGAGCAGTTACGTGTGAGGGCTACAGACGTTGACATTTCCAGCTTGATCAAATGAGTATGTCAAGGCGGCTGAGGATGTTGGAGCAGAGAGCAAAGGCTCAAGGTCTGTGATGACTTAGCTAGACACAGCCAAGGTCACAGACCGGGAACTTAAGATTCAGTTATGCAACAGGTTAAAGTTGCAGTCTGTGAGAGAGTCAGGATGACCTGGGTTCTAATGATAGCTGCATTGTTTATTACCTGTGAGACAAAGTCAGAAGACTTAGATTCCAAGCTGCATTTCCTAGCCTGTAAAATGCAAATAATACAAGAGCTTAGCTCAGTGGTATTCTAAGGATGAAATGACAATTCATAGGGCTTACCCCAGAGCCAGACAGAGAGACGATGGTAAATAGGTGTTTCATAAGTAAGGACTACTGCTTCCCTGGACTCAAGCATTCCTGATTTCTTATTGATCAGAAAGCAAGAAAAATCATTATCACCCAGCTAAAAATATGACAGAAAGCACATCTCGGCACATGCCTTTAATCCCAGATCTTGGAAGGTTGAAGCAGGAGGATTTAAACGGAAGCCGTCCTAGGCTAAACAGTGAAACCCTGTCTCAGAAATCAAGCCCGTAAGAGATAAATGTGAGGGTGGACACTGAAATGGGTGTAGAAAGGAGCTTGCTCAGAAAAATTCTGCCATTCTTCATTCACCTTGTGATTTATTCTGAGTGTGGAACTCGGGGGCACATTTGCCACAGCCAGCATGCCCGTGGAGGTCAGAGGATGACTTTGTGGGGCTGGTTTGCTCCGATCATATTCAAGTGGGTTCTGGAAGCTAAACTCAGGTCGCCAGGCTTGCACCTTTGCCTCCTGTGCCACCTCAACAAGACAACCTCATGTGACCTATTTTTAAACAACGGTGATACTCCTAAGAGAAAAATAGAGCAGGCATCATAAAATTCAGTTTAATCTGAGTTTGAAGCAAGAATGTTTTAACCAGCAAATAGAGGCCAGAGAGATAATCCTAATGTTATAAAAGTTTTATTCACTTCTAAAAGTTAATACGATTCTGATTTTATTAACATTAAAAATAAAATTGTCTATTAAATATAAAATGAGCTTTATTATACATATAAAGAGTATTGGTGTTCTTGTTCAAATGAACAGCAGAGAAAGATCCCCAAGCATGTTCTATGGGACGTGTTAGCCACAATGGTGTGATAACCCGTGTCTCTGGCCTACCAGCTCTTCTCAGCCACTTCCAGAATACCCTGGTGGCTGGGGCACTTTACAGCAGTAGAGCTTTTTATAAGTCCCAGTTTCTCCTCCGGTCTGTAGGCCCTAGAGCCATCTCTTCTGTCAGGAAGGCTACCCCTTCTGTCAATTCTTAGGCCCCATAGTTAGTGGCAGTTAAACAATTCCCATCCATTTCTTTCCTTTTACCGATTCTTAGCAGAAACTTACCAGTTTGGGGTATACTGCTGTATCTCCAAGTAAAACTGAGAACGAAAAATCTAAGCTGTCTAAGAATAGACAAACAGTCTCCTAAGAAACCCAAGGCAAGCAGCTCATGCTCTTCACATCTCTGAACCATCGTACGCTTCGAGAGAACCGAGAAAAGCGGCCCGATAGCCCTCAATGTGGCTTCTTGTGGGAAATACAGGTTCCTGTTCTTTTCCAATTATAAATTGCTTTACTTGGGTGGGAAAGAAGACAGCAAAGGCCCAACAGTGTGTAGAATCTGCCACCCACATAGGTGGGTTCACTGGGATTCCTGCTCACAAGCCTTCGTTAGCACCATTAGCAGAACATGAACGTGGCCTCCACAGCTTTGTTGTGTGGAGATACAGTTATTTGTGTCCAAATGCCCTCGACCGCTAGGCTTCCACTGGAGCTAAGTACCCATCCTGAAGTCCTCATCCCGAAGTCTAGCACAGATCCCCTGTTCCTAAGAGTCCTGGAGTTCAGAGGAGGGGAAGAAGAAAGAAGGGAACGAGATTATGCGCTTTTTCTTTTCTATCTTTTGTCAACCTGAAAACCCCTGTTAGTTATCCTGTGGTACGATGAGGTAATTATAGACATTCATTTGAAAAGTGCTTTGATAGCCTCAGATAAAAGAGGCTGGGAAAGGCCAGAGGATAATTATTATTAACAGCTCAGTGGTGCATAGGTTTTTTTCCATATGTGCCTTCCTCCAGGGAAGCTGGGTCCGTCAAAATAAAACCAGTTTGAGAGAAGAGGCACAATCGAAAATGATGATTCAAAAATATGAGCCAGATAAGAGTGAAATGAAAAATTAAAGTGATGGCATTGCTTCTAAAGAATGTCCTGCCGCCTTACCATGAGGGGACTTAGCAGCGTGCAGAAGTTGTCTTAGTGATAATGGCATCTTGGATTTGTAGCAATCCTTTCCTGGGAACTTTACAAACCCTTTGTGACATCAAATGATACTTACTACAATTTTCAGATGTTATCGCTATTATTTTTAGATGTCATAATTGAAGGCCTTTTTGCCTCACATCATACAAAAGTGAGAACTAGAATCTAATAATCACGTTTTTAACACAGAAGAAAGGAATTGCAGGATCTGTCCGTTCATAGCGACTGTCAAAACTCTCACTGGCATCTGGGTCAGCTAAAGGGTGGAGATGGCATTTTTTTGTATCTGTATATTTTCAGGTTTGTTATTACCATTTTGCAAGAGTTAAAAAACAACTATGCATAATGTGTCTTCTAGGCATGAGATTGTTGCTAAGACAATAGAGACGTGGAAGAGAAAGGCAGTATAAGATTCAGCTTCCAGCTGGAAGAAGCTTGTGCTGTAGTTGGGAAGATAAGACACACTCAAACACACACACAAATAATTTGTAGAGGAAACATTACTTAATATTTTAGTATTAAACATTATCTTCCATAATTGCAATAATGGAAAGCAGACATTTTAGAACAGTCTCCTCCAGGTACTCTTACATTTCTGCTCACATTTGAAAGGGGCATATACCGAGTTATGTTTTCTCCCTGATACCAGAGTTTAGGGGCATCAAAGGCACGCTCTGTTTGTCTGTCATTTCATTTAGTGCTATGCATTGTCCTGGACACAAAGGAAGGGCTCAACACCATTTGTTGAATGACATACTGATCTAATAATTTTTAAAAGTAGATAATTAAGTATATCACAAGGACAATATGTGTAATAAAATTGCTGAGTGTGTTTCCTCTGATAATTAAAATCCATTAGCTCAAAATAATTACAGAATAAGCACTGCAGTTGTGATAGCCTTGGTGCCCCAGCAGCCTTTGGAAATCAGCTTACAGCTGAAACGATTCCTTAGAAGTATTTTTCCAGTTCTTCCAAACCATAAGAAGAGCACCAAAGTCTTTCAATAAATAGATGGCATGAAAGGTGAGGGAAATCAAGGAGTTTGCATTGGGTCCCCGTTGTCAGGATGTCCTTGTTGTCTTCACAGTTTCCAGCCTCCTTGCTGGAGCCTCCCTCTGAGACTCCAAGTGTGGAAACTATAGTTAAAGGAGCATCGGGCCCCTTCTCGCCACCCAGCTAGTTTAACCCGGAAATAATTACACAAAAACTATATTCATTTAAACACTGACTGGCCCATTAGTTCTAGCCTTTTATTGGCTAACTCTCACATCTTGATTCAACCCATTTCTAATAATCTGTATGTCACGGCTTACTGGAAAAGATTTAATATGTCTGACCTGGCAGCTTTATGGTGTCGGCTCTTTGCCTCTGTCTCCTTTCCCCCAACATTCTGTTCTGTCTTCTATGCCTATCTCAGCTGCTGTCCTACCAAAAGGCCGAGGCAGCCTCTTTATTTAACCAATGAAAGCAACACATAGAAAGAAGACCCTCCTGCACCATTCTGTAACATGAGGGGCCTGCTTGTTGGGGTTTCTGTCCCACCTGATACCCCACAGCCAGCAAACCCCAAAGAAAATCACACAGGGATCTCCATAAGTTATAAAACAGATTGGCCCATTAACTCAGGCTTCTTGTTAACTCTTGTAGCTTGTATTAACCCATTTCCCCCCATACTCTGTCTTTTATATAAAAAGAGGATGTCATTTTCCATGCATATCTTATATCATGTAGTTATGCAGAGTGTTGCTAAGTTAAATTGAATCTTCCTTTCATTCATTGGGTTCAAAATAACTTATTTTTACATATTAAGTACTGGCTGATTCAATTAAGTAAGCAATTCTTCTCATTTTACTATGCCCTGATCTCCTGGGGAACATAGCATTTAACAGGGTCACAAAGAACTTCTACAGAGAACAAGACAGCTAAGCTTCTTTACAACTAGATCTGCCCTGTATGTGTTTAGGATAGAGCTGTCTCACTTTCCTCCCAAGTCTTTCCACTATGAAGGGAAGGGAAAGGGAGTCAAGAAGTTAAGATTTTGCCTCCACGGAGGATGTGAAGACACCTGTGCTCCTTGCTGAGGCTTGAGCATCCTGTCTTTTGCAGACAACATCCTACACATTCTCTGCAGCTTTCTCAGAGAAGACGCCATGTCTGCCTAATCCCTCTGAGTCAAGCAAGGTCAGCTCCTCTTCCCACTATAGGGGACGAGACACTGGAGCTGGCTTGGCTCAAAAATAGCCTGTGTCCATGCCGTGGAATCAGCCTGATATCACCAAGGCCAAAAGCCTGTGCCAGAAGTCCTGCTTTCAGAGAGAAGTGCTCTCAGACTTTCACATTGCTGTTGTGCAAGTTTTTAATTAGTCATAAGGACAGTGATGGCCAAGGTACTGAGATAGTATCATGATGACCAGGGCGAGAGCCTCAGGAGGAAGCCAAAGGGCTAAATCCCCACATCTAAAGGAATATTTTAATTTCTATTGGTCCTAAAGAGAATCTGAATAACAGGAGTTTGGATACTTACTGACACAGCATCATTTGCCCCAAGTTCCTATAATTCACTATAATTTGCTATGGCATATCTACCGTTTTTATTTCCCAAGAAACTGACCATCTCCACTACTTAATCCAAGTAATGACAAACTTGATTGATAGGCAAAATGTCCATTAGACAGATGGACTTTATACATTGAGCCTTGTCTGGCACTTAGGGACATGCATTACCATTGGGTAGATGAAGTTTGAATAGCAGAAGAGATAGAAATCAGTCAACTCTGTATATAGAATGCTTATTATTATGAATCTGCCCCCATTAAAAATCTTATTTTTTTTTAAAAAAACAGTTACATAACTATGATATAAATAATGATTTATAAATGTTGCTTCATAAATCAAAGCCCTGGCTCACAACTGAATACTCATATCCCTTTTGTTTTTACAGATAAGCCAAATGAAAGTCAGACATTGAATTGTTGGAAGGAGAGTGAACTACAAGCTATGGTCACTTCTGCTTTGGCAAAGCACATTATTCATGAGAGTGTCTCAGCTGGCTCGCAGTGCCAAAGGTAGCCCTCAGGATGATTTTTCTCAGCCTCTGGCCCAGGAGTAATTGGATGGTAGGGAGCAATTACTTTTGGCATTTTCCTGCTTCACATCCAGTATTCCTCTTCCACTTACAGTTATAGAGCAAAGTATTCAGGAGTTCTACCAGTCTGCGAGATTTTTTTACTCTTTTGTGAAGCATTTCCTTCTCTCCATGAAAGAGTAGCAGATTTCCCATGTTGTTACAGTCATGTGCATGGGAACACACACACACACACACACACACACACACACACACACACGTCACATGTGCATATTTTGAAGGACCTCTCTTTTCATATAGGACTTAGAGCCTTCATACCAAAGTGCGGGAATGACTGATATGTTAATAAGCTATTGGCATTTGATAACTGCAGAGGGAGATCATGTTTTCTTTAATAATATGACACCCAGGTGTCAATCATATGCCAGGGCAGGATCCTGCTCCCAAGACTACTTGGACAACACCCTCCATGGACCACAGACATTCTTCAAACAATGTCCTATCATAGTTGCAGGCACCTTACTTCCTACTGTGAAAGAATTTGGAGGACTGACCCTCAAATTCAAGTCTAAGGGTGAGAATTTTGGCTCTGTCACTTACTAGATGTACGTCTCTATACAATTTCCTTAACATTCTTGTGAATTGAGAGTTCCTCTGAAACGAATGTATTGCTCTAACTATATAGTCCAGTATGAGGTACAAAACATATGAGGTATGTTTTGTATGTATAAAACGTTAACCTTATTACCATACATATAATCATGGCTATATATTATGGCACCATCTACCAAAGTGTCCAATGTGGTCTAAGGTGGGCAGCTTCTGGGCTGCTCTGCCACACCCCTTGCAGAACAATCTGACATTTTGCCCGTATTTGAGCTTCAAGGTTTCACATGGGAATTCTGAGCATCACACTCTATGAGAGGCCTCAAATGTCATTAAGCTCTGCAAACAAGACTATCAGGAAGAAGCCTTCCATGCAAAAGGGATCAAAGGAAGAAACTGCCTATAAAAAAGATTTCTACAATGATAAGCTCTCTGTCAAGGGCAAGCAGTATAGATGCGTGGAAGATTCGGAGTGCCTGGAGTCTAATGACCTGGATTAGAAAAGGGTTCAGCCATCTTGAAGGAAGAGCAGAAATTCAGCCCAGAGTTCTGTGGAGTGGAGCAGCAAAGGAGTCACTGTGAAAATGATAGAGGAATGAGCTTGAAGAGACAAAAATGATCCAGGGTGGCCCAGTAAAGGGGAAAGTGGTGGTGGTGGCTAGACACATTGGAGGAAGTACTAGACATGTCAGGGGGAGTACTAGATAGTCAGGAAGAGTACTGGACACATCAGGGAGAGTACTAGACAGTCGGGGAGAGTACTAGACAGTCGGGGAGAGTACTAGACAGTCGGGGAGAGTACTAGACAGTCAGGGAGAGTACTAGATAGTCAGGGAGAGTACTAGACAGTCGGGGAGAGTACTAGACATGTCGGGGAGAGTACTAGACAGTCGGGGAGAGTACTAGATAGTCAGGAAGAGTACTGGACACATCAGGGAGAGTACTAGACAGTCGGGGAGAGTACTAGACAGTCGGGGAGAGTACTAGACAGTCGGGGAGAGTACTAGATAGTCAGGGAGAGTACTGGACTGTCAGGGAGAGTACTAGACAGTCGGGGAGAGTACTAGACATGTCGGGGAGAGTACTAGACAGTCGGGGAGAGTACTAGACATGTCGGGGAGAGTACTAGACAGTCGGGGAGAGTACTAGACAGTAGGGGAGAGTACTAGACAGTCGGGGAGAGTACTAGATAGTCAGGGAGAGTACTGGACTGTCAGGGAGAGTACTAGACAGTCAGGGAGAGTAGTAGATAGTCAGGGAGAGTACTAGACATGTCAGGGAGAGTACTAGATAGTCAGGGAGAGTACTAGACAGTCAGGGAGAGTACTAGACATGTCGGGAAGAGTACTAGACACATTGGGGAGAGTATTAGACATGTCAGGGAGAGTACTAGACAGTCAGGGATAGTACAGAGAGAGGATGCCTAAGGGCAAAGGCTTAGATAGCTTAGTTGTTCTTCACTGGAAGGCAGATGCTTGTCAATACTGGCTGATATTTTCAGTTGTCATGATTGGGGCTGGAGGGTTCTACTGGCATCTACTGGGTAGAGGCCAGGAATGCTGCTCTATACCCTACAATTCAGAAAAGAGTCCACCTCCAGAATGAGTGGCCAGGTTGGAGATGTCAGGAGAGGTGAGACTGAGCAACCCCGGGGTAGTTAGACCACACAGGATCTCGAAGCACCCAGTGGACTCACGAGCATGCATAGTGTTTTATCTTGGTAAAAGGGCATGGCGGGAGGGTTATAAGAGCAGGTGTGGTGTGATTATATTTACTTCCTTAAAAACCACCTCTGGCTTCTGTCGCAGAAGAACAGCTGGCAGGCCTCTCCAAAAGCCAAGTGAGAGATGCACGCAGCTTGTCTCAGGATGTAAAACCTAACATGCCCTGAACTTTGAGCTGTGGAGTGAGTTTAACTGGATAACACTAAGAGGCAGAAAGAATAAATGGATTCCCAAGAAGTGGAATTGGGATTTACAGGTCCATAGTGGTTTTGGTCCGGTGGGTAAGGTTTTGGTTCAGTGGGTAAGGTTTTGGTCTTCTCACTCCTATTTTTTGGCACTCACCAATAAACCCAGCTGTTGTGTTACCTGCTCTAACATCTTCCTCAGGTTGCCCTTCCAACTCTGCACTTGTACTGAGAACCCACTCAGCTAGACTCACTCTAGAAACAACAGAACGTTGGTGAGAATTCTGTGAACTCTTAGGACCCTTCCCCTTTTCATCGTAAAATTTTGAGTCTGTCTGCCGTGTCAAATGCTTTGAAAATGAAACATCTGTCCCCTTTGAAACTGTATTTCTAACAAGTTCCCCCCCCCCCAAAAGCAGTTCCTCATGCTTGCTGCCTGCTATACACATGGCATCGATATGCCAGGGTATTTCCAAAATGATTCCTACCTTTGTTACTTGAAAAAAAATTATCATGAGTTTCCATATCAACATCATATAGCCTCAAGTACTTTCTAGTGGGAAAAAAGGGCTAGGTACAAATAAATTTAATTGTCTTTGGATTTTAAATTTGTAAATTGCTTTTCCAGTGTGTATAGCAGAAAAAAAGTCCTGACTGGGATTGAAAACTAAAGTAGCTGTGTTCACAAGCCATGTTCTGAGCCAGAGGAGAATCAGAGTAAAATCTTAGGCCCCTGGTTTATAGATGTGCCTAGACTCGGAAGTCTCAAGATTTTCACATAAGCCAGGCACAGACTGTGGCAAGCTCTAGCAATCAGGGATCCAGAAGACAGGGGAAGCTAGGCATGTAAAGCAGCCAGACCAAGAGAATCGAAAGGCTTGTAATCTACCTCTAACTAGGCCAGAGATGGCTGTGCTTAAAGGTGTCCCAACAACCAAGAAAACTGCCTTCAGGGCAAAACAAACCGAAACAAAAACATCCAGATGAGACCTGTCTACAAGAATTGTCTGCCCAATGGCTGCCATTTTTTAATGTGGTTAAAAAAATTAATTTTGAAGTCGGAGGTCTTAAGATAAATAGACAAAGAGAAAATTTTGGCTTTAAATAACCAAAAAGAGAATTTGATAAATATGTAGCAATTAAACACACACACACACACACACACACACACACACACACACACACACGGAGGGAAGCAGGGAATGGTTGGCATAGTCAGAATTCTTTCAAAATGCTGGTGTCTCCTTTTTGACTTTTGTAATATTTAATGGGGCTTATATAAGGACAAAGTGACTCGTCCCTCTCCTTTGCCCCAATCATCCTCTGGCTATCACTCTTTGCTCCTCATACACAAAACCTCACAACTACTTTCTGTGTATAAGGTCAACCCTAGTAAGCAAGGACAATCACAATCCTTGCTGAAGCGCTGTCCTTAATGTGTACAGGCGCATCTGTAAGCTAAGCGAAGTAGGTCATCAGAATCTGGGGGGACATATTAGCTGTAATGCCTCGTGCATAATATAGCGTGTTAGAGGCAGCCTTGCAGTCTTAACTCTTAGTCTCTTTTCCAGCTTTGGTAGATTTAGAAGAATCTGATATTCCAAGCACAGCCTATTCTCCCCAGAAGTACAGCTGTGTGTTGCTTGCTATCTTGGGAGGAGATGTGTTTTTGCACAGGTCTACTGAAACGCAGCACAAGAGAAATGCCATTTTAACACATTTCAAGGGAGAGGGAAGTGCGCTCTTTTTGCTGCAGTGGAATTTTGTCAGAGTGGAAATGTTATATAGTAATCAAACAGATAAATAGAAGTAGAATTTGCAATGGAAGGGAATGCTAACACGTTCACATCTCTATAACATAATTCTCAAGAGCTCTGAAAACTTACGTATGTTAGAAACTATTCTTATCTCACAGTTCACTTTTGGGGGATATCTAGACCACTGTCAGAATTTTTCACTTTCTATAGTGAAAGATGATCAAATTGGATGGAAATATTGAGGCCAACGTCTGTTGAATCTTCCAGATGAAACTCATGTTGACATTGAATCTCTCTGTAAGATAATAAAAGGTGGAAAGAGATGGGAACATTCAGAAGTGATTAGCTCGTGAAGGTTCTTCCTCTGGATGGACTGACTCGCCCACAGACGAACAGATTATCTTAAGACATGCTCAGGTGTTTCTGTCTCTCACATGAGCCTGTGTGCCATCCTACAGAGAGCACACTGGCCACCCCTAACCAGCTAGAACACCCTTACCGGATTCAGCCCTTAAGATGGACTTCTTAGCCACCACATCTGTAAGAAAATAAACGTGTTGGTGAATTACTAGTCTCAGATATTCTATTGTAGCAACATCAAACAGATGGTGACAACTGGAGATAGGGTGAAGCTACGAACTCTTAAAACCCACCTGCAATGACAGCCTTCCTCTGCTAAGACTACCTCCTAAACCACCCTGAACACTGTCACCAACTGGGGAACAAGTGTTCAAATCCGAGAGTTACAGGGGAACCTTTCTCATTCTCATTAAAGCATCACGTCTTCTGATTGCTTTTAAAAAAGCCAGAGAACTTGATATTTTAAAAAAAAAAACAATTAACAGTTTACCTAAGTGGGCTTTTAGTTCTTACAAAAAAATGAAAAAAAGAAAAGAAAACACAAGACTTTGAAACAAGAAGAGATTAACATTTTTCCTAAGTAGCTGGACCTAGAACCAAAAGCTTACCGCATAGTGTCATCTTTTATTCCACTGACCATTGTTGCATTTAGATGTGTGTTCTATTTCCTAACTGCAACTGCTTCTGTGTGGGCCTAGGGCATGAGGTTGCTCTGCTCTGCTTACACAGATGAGTAGATAGTAAATAGTATTTGTTCACTGAGGGGTTGACTCAGTCCGTTGCCCTTTTTTGTCCCTCGAGCAGATATGGTGAAACCGAAGCATCTTGATTTGGAGGTTGCCCAAAGGCATTTTTCTCATTTGCAAGATATATGGCTACCATGCCAATAGGAAAAGATAAATCACTCATCAGTGGGTAGACCTGAGACTTTCCTTAAGACACCCCGCTGGAGCTCCTCTTCCTTCTACCTATTTGGAGTCTCTTAGTCATTCAGGTTAGTTTTTCTGGATGTTTCTGTTGTTTCTACAATAGATTTAAAGAAAAAAAAAACACACCAACAAACTAACAAAAAACAGATGTGTCTTCGCATTTCAAAGAAGTCTGAAAATTTCTGATCCTGTCCAGCTGGCACGCTCTCCCCCACAATCTGATCTGTAGGGAAGGATACGGAGATAAGCAGCAGAGAGACCTCGACGTGTTGTGAAAGAAAGGAAGTAGCCCCAATGATTAATAGAAATTTGGTTATATAGATTAGAAAGTAGATTGACACCAGTGGGTACATTTTAACCTTTAGGTTTTACTCTGGGCTTTGTAGATAATGTCAGAACTACCAGCAGCTTCCAGCTTGCTCCTAAAAATAATCTAGTGAAGTAAGTTCTGAGAAATGCAGGAAATGGTGAGACAACTGCTCTACATGCCTAGGAACAAAAGGGTTTCTTAGAGCCTGGCCTGGTGAGAGAGAGAGAGAGAGAGAGAGAGAGAGAGACAGAGAGAGAGAGAGACAGAGAGACAGACAGAGAGAGACAGAGAGACAGAGAGAGACAGAGGAGAGGAGAGGAGAAGAGAAGAAAAGAAAAGAAAGAAAGAAAAGTTACTGGGAAAAGTTACTCTTTGGGGCAGGCCCCAGAGGCAGAGCCAGGTGTATCCCTTGGGTGGGGATCAAGCCCGTTATGTTTAGGCGAGAGGGTTGCTAATCTCTGAGCAGGTGAGTGAACACTGAGCTACACTCAGGATTTTCCATAACATTGCCCTTGAACTTTTCTCCTGATGCCCATTGCAGAATGCGAATTTTTTCTAGGCCCTTTCTTAAGTGGTGTAAGCCAGGCGTTGCTTTTGAACTGTGAGTGTAATTTATAATCCTGTTCGTGCTATGTAAATCAGGACAGTGGGCCAAATGCAAGCAGTGGGTTCTTTATATGGAGGGCCAGCTCCTAGAACACTCAGTGGTTGCTTTCATGTCAGTTAGTAAAGTTAAGAGGAAAACACAAAAAGGGAACCTTTTCATGCGGATCAAAGGCCTTTTCTGAACTGTTAAAAGTAAAGAAAGCATATTTTCCATATTTTAATTGCAGCCTTGAAAAATATCAGAATATATATATCACATTCTTTTAAAAATGGTATGTTAAAGTCACTATATTAGAATGTTAACTGTTCCATGGTAACTGTACTGTATAATTTTAACTTCTTTAAGAAGTTGCAGCATGCTGACTATAACCTGACATTGTAAAATATGATCCTCAGAAGCTAGGAAACAGAGTAAGTACAAATGCTCAGAACAGGGAAATACCAAGCAACTTAATGAAACAACAAACTGACTGACTTTCTCCTAGTAATGTCAGAAGCTACACCCATGAAGTCTCTCCAAAACAATAGCCTAAACAAAAACTTAATGAGGATGATAACAGCAAAAATGGAAAATTGGACAGAGAAAAGCCCACAAAGTTTCAATTCTACACAAATTACTATAGGCACAGAGGAAAGTAGGGAATAGGAGATGCAAACTTGCCCAGGGAAGAGCACACCAATTGGTTGTCTAGTGCCAAGTGTTCAGGCCTGAAAACATACATGTAGGTAGCATTACATGGACTGAATATGTTAGATTTAGAAATATATATATATATATATATATATATATATATATATATGCATGCATGCAATAACAATTAATAAAAAAAATAGTCCATGAATTTCAAGGAGAGCTGAGAGAGGTATATTAAGTGTAGTGAGAGGCTGCTCATTGGTTCCCAGCCACTCAACTAACATAGACCAGAAATAACCACACAAAACTGTATTAATTAAATCACTGCTTGACCCATTAGCTCTAGCTTCATATTGACTAACTCTTACATATTAATTTAGCCTATTTCTATTAATCTGGGTATTGCCATGTGGCAGTGGCTTACTGGCAAAGTTTCAGCATGTCTGAGTCTGGCAGTGGCTCCATGGCTTCTCTCTGACTCCGCTCTTTTTTCTTATAGCATTCAGCTTAGCTTCTCCCCACCTAACTCTGTTCTACCCTATCAGGACAAGCCAGTTTCTTTATTCATTAATCAATAAAAGCAACACATAGACAAAAGGACCTCCTACACCATATAAGAGGAATTGAAGGGAAGAAAGGTAAGGGAGAAATAGAATTAGATTATTATCTCTCTCCATGTGTGTGTGTGTAATGATCATAATAAAATGTTATTTTTAATGAGAAAAAATCACAATCAAAGGAATGGAAATTTTGTAGGATGGTTACATGAAAAGAAGTTTGCATAATAAAAGCAGTAAATCTGAATGAAGCTAAATAATGAAGGGATTTGACTCGTAGAATAGAATCTTAGGTTCTAGAACTCAGTAGGCAACAACCCAAGGTCCTTGGCTAAAGCTACAATTTTGACAATGTTAAATGGTTTGGACATTGTGCAGCTTTATTGTGCCCTGTTTTCTTTCTATCACAGAACACACACTCCTTTACCCTACCCTTGTATAATACCTGGTAGAAAGGGTGTGCTTCCTAAGTATCTACCTCCCACTCTTTGGGAACCCTAGACCCCTCCGTTCATCTCTTTATTTATAGAATATAAGTCAGTGGCCTAATCTTTTCTTTATTGTCCTTTCTTTCAAATTCAGAGTTTTCATGGTGCCTTCTTTGTTTGCACCTTTATAAATCATGTGTTTATTTACTTACTTTCTGTGGTACTGACGATGGAACCCAAGCCTGTGCACATGGAAAGCAATGACTCTACTCCTAAGCTATGTAGTCCCTGTCCTACATCTTCATTTGAGAGCACCAGATGAAGCCTGAACCAAAAAGTCATTGCAACTCAATCAAGGATAATCAGCCTTCAAGGAAAGCCATTTCTATCAGCAGTGAGTGGGACGAACCTCACATTTTGAAGTAGGAAAAGACATTCAAAGAATTGTGTGTGTATTTCTGAACTTCAAGATGAGGAAAGTTTGCAATTAAGTAGTGGGATTGTTTCTGACCTTGTAAAGTCTACCTTGAGACTATAGAGGGAGAAAAGTACTCTGGGAAAGAAAGGGAAAATGGTAGAAAACCTATCAGTAAAGAGGTATATAAAATACAGGAGGTTCCAACATTTTTTTTTGTCAAATAATTTCATTGTAGTTCTATTGCAGAAGAAGGTCACAAAGAAATAGAAATCACCACTGATAAGGTGTTCCTGTCCAGTTCAGAACCGAGACCCACTGAGTGTATGATAAGATGGAAGGTTTATCTTTTTTCTACATTCAGAGGACCTCACCTCAGATAATCAAAGATTGTTGTGGTTGTAGTGGTTTTTAACAAGAACGTCCCCATAGCTCATGCATTTGAAGGCTCAGTCATTAGGGAGCGGCACTATTTGAGAAGAATTAGAAGGTGTGGTCTTGTAGGAGGAAGTGTGTCACTGGGAGTGAGTGGGTTTGAGATTTCAAAAAATCCAAGCCAGGCCTAGTGTTGCCCTCTTCCTGTGGATCTACATGGAGAACTCTCAGCAACTTCCCTAGAACTATATCTGTCTGCAGGCTGCCATGCTCCTTGCCATGATGATAATAGACTAAACCTTTGAAACTGTAAGCCAGCCCTAATTAAATGCTATCTTTCATAAGATTTCCCATGGTCATGGAGTCTCTTCACAGCAATTAAACACTAAGACAGCAGTCAATTTTAATTCATGACAAAAATAAATGCAGAGTTAGTACCAAAAAGAAATTTCAAGTGAAAATTAGTGGCTGAGGAGTTGGGTGGTTATGTTGAGCAATAATTATTTGATTGAACTTTGCGCTCTACCTTAATAGTTCAAGATTAGAAAATATTTACCTCAGTTTCTGCTCCTCTTTTAAGGCAACAGTGTATTTTCTCTGAAGAGAAAAGCTAAATGTTGTGAAGGAAGGAGAATTTGTCTAGAATCATAGGGGAAATCAATGGCACACTATAAAGACAGCTTAGGCAGAGGAGTCTTAGAAACATACTTTTCTCCATTCCTCTTTGCCTTTAGTATTACAATACCTCTGCCTTGTTAGTTTATTTTTCTTCATTTATTTCTTTCAATGTTTCAATCTGTAGACCAGGCACTATAACCTCTTCAATGTCATCTTACTTGCTGGTCCCTGGATGTGCCTACCATTGGTTCAATACAAAAACTCCTCAATGTCGTCTTACTTCCTGGTTCCTGGATGTGCCTACCATTGGTTCAATACAAAAACTCCTCAATGTCATCTTACTTCCTGGTCCCTAGACGTCCCTACCATTGGTTCAATATTATACCTCCTCAATATCATCTTACTTCCTGGTCCCTGGATGCCCCTACCATTGACTCAGTTCTCCATGCTGGCATTTACATTGGCAGTGACCTTTCTGTCTTCCTTCCCCATCCTTTCTCTTCTGTGTCATGGGTGCATGTGAATGTGTAATAGAAGAAGCCAAAGAGTATGGACAATTTCAAAAATAGGGTTTTCAGAATTACTAAGCTAGTATTAGTTTTAAGTTCTTACTCATTAAACAATAACTAAGAATTTGAAGGAGTAATTATGCTTGTTTCATTGAACAATTCAACCTGTTTAATTTCTTTCATTGAACAATTATGTTTGCTTAATTTGTTCCATATTATAGCAAAACATAAATTGAATAAACCTTGTCTCTCATCTGTAGGCTTGGGTAGTTCCAGGGTATATAAACTACTATCAGTTTTCTTCTTTGTCTTAATCTCATCTGCTATTCAAGCTGCAGTAGCCCATGTTTTCACTTTATTAAATCTGCCTGCAGCAGGTGGCAGGATCTGGGTTTGAGAGGCAAGTGGAGTAAAGAAGTGATGTAAAATCAAGGTTCAATTGCTGTATTCTGTCTGGAAGAATTGAGGCTAAATATGGAGGGCATGCCTACAATGCTAGGTGTCCTGAGTGTGCTGCCAAAGCATCCGACTGCATTGCTTTCAGGGCAAAGGTAATTAGGCATTCTGGAGGAGTCCCGCTACTTTTCAGATTGAGCAAATCCCAAGCAGGTGCAGCCTTAATTCAAGGCTTTGGAAAGCGGCACTGAGGAGGCAGCTGTGAGCGCTGAAACACGTCAAAAGCAGATCGGAAGCAAAGTCTACCACAGGAAGGAGCATGTCCCAAGAGCCAAAAGTACAGTCTCGCAGTACCTAAAACACTGTTGGCATGGAAACGGAGAAATGCATACTGTGGTCTTTTGTATCTCCTTGCCACTCTGCCATGAATCTGAGTGATACCTGGAAAGCCAAGCACAGAGACACAGAGGTGTATGGACCATCCACACATGATGCTGAATGTAAAACCTTAAAGGGGGAAAAAAATCAGGGTTTATGAAAGATTTAGAATTTTTTAAAACTTCTCTTCTTAGGATCAGCTTTCTGTTATGGTGCAAAATATTTTAGGTTAACAACATATGAATATTTATTTTGGCTCATGGTTTTAGAGGTTTCAACACATGACCAGCTAGCTCCACTGGGTTCAGGACAAGGCAGAATAGCATGGTGATGAGAGTGAATGACAAAAAAGGATGGTGACATCATAGTGACAAGGAAACAATAATCGGAGAGCAGAGAAGGATCCAGATCCCATCTATGGCTGTCCAAAGATTACCTGTACTTTCCTACTTGATCTAAGTAGACCCCAGCTTGTACAGTTTTTACCACCATACAATAATACCGTTAGATAACAACCAAGACTCTGGCCCCATAGCCCTGGGAAACATTCCAGATCCAAATCATAATGTTTAGATAAAGGTCAGGTTGAATCCTCTTGTCATTAAAGCTAGCAAAACTATAGTAAGGGTGAGGGAAAGCAATAACCATAGAAACTGTATATTTTATCTTATTTTCTTGATCCCACAGTGATGGGGATTGAACCCAGGTCTTCACACAAGCGGGGTGAGCTCCCTGCTACTGAGCTACTCACCCAGCCCTTCCTGGCAATTTGATTTATGCACCAATAATGGGTTTGGAAACTATGTCATCATGAAAGTTAGGAAAAGAGCAAAAGGAAGAAAAGTAGGAGAAAAACAAAGGAAGTAGAGAGAGAAAATGAGAGGAACACAGAGGGAGGGGAAAACCTAAGAGAAAAGAAGAGAGCTGTAAGTACTGGCAATATAAACTTCAACTCTGGCTTTCAAAATACAGTTAGCATTCTTCGTTTTAAAGCCTGAGATCTGAGAAAGCTGAGTGGTGGTGTTGAGCCTCTCTGGAGTTTTTGGTGTCACTGCGATTATAGAAGGCTACAGGGGAATCAAGGGATTTTGTTGCTTGGTACCCAGATAGGGGTGACTACAGGCCTGACCCCTTGCTGAACACACGGACATTTTTAAACATGGAAAGAAAAGTGAGAAGAGAATGAATTACCATCTGAACTAATTTCAACTGCTCCTAAAACACAGAGTTTTTAAGTGTTGAAAAGTTAACTCCTTGGTGGCCCCAGACCCTTCAAGCGAAGCTTCAGGGAGGGCTCATTTGGTCTTTGTTCATTACTAAGCACTGTGGTCTCGACTTCACTGGTTCCCAGGAGACAAAGCATATTTACTGATCAATAGTGAACATAAGTCAGCAATTTAGATTGTGGCTCAACTGGCCCCGTGAACTTGAAAATTTCAGGAGCCTAATATTTATTTTATAGGTGGCCTTAAGTGGGTTCCCTTTTCTAGAATCCTGTCACTTTCTTTAAATAACTAAACTTTCAGACAGACTGAGTATCAGTTACTGGACATCTAAGGACAGTGTGTTTATTTGGGAAGTACTTGAATGTGCCCTTAAATTGCTTTGACTTCCAGTTGGGAAGATACTCATCTCGACTATTCCAGTTTAGACAACGAAGCACAGGAACAGGGGTCACTACCAGTTAACTCTGATGTCCCTGAAAGGCTGAACACAAAGAGAAAAAGAAGTCAGGAGAGGAGGGGGAGAGGTGGGAGCGAAAGGAGAATTAGTGAAAGGAACAAAGACAAATTGATTTGGTCAGGAGAGGTAGAGCGGCACCCACCAGACACTGCCTTATGTGATATTTAATGACATATAGTCCAGGATTACCATCTCTACGTGTGACCATAGGTACTGCTCTACCTCCACAAGGGCCAGTCTTGAAGAGAAGAGGAACCCTCCCCACGGAAGGGCAAGCTCATGCACGGGAGGATTTCAAATCGGCACAGATCCCCACCCCCATGGCAGAAACAAGGGGGGGAGAGAGATCTGTTTTTAAAGCTCCATTAACAAAGAACTTCACTCAAGGAGGATCTGTTAATAAGTAATGAAACAAAGTGGCTGTTATGGAGATGAAATGCCCCTGTGTCTAGGTACAAAGTTCAGACTGCAAAGTGCCTCTGTCACCCTGTCGCTAACCCCACCGCAGCCTTAGAACCTCTGATTCAAAGTGTGTCTTGCTGCCTTCCTGTTACTAGGCTGCCGAGTGCAAGGTCCAGCCAGGGGTCAGAGTTCAGCGTCTGAGGCTCGGATGACTGCCTTCTTTGTCTAGCTCGGCCCAGCTTTTCCCTAAGCCACATACTGCTTATTTAAGAGATTAATACAAACAACTGACAGATTACTCCCCCTAGATTCTCTCATTTATCCTTTATAAGGAAGCTTAAACAGTCCCTAACGGCAGTTTCTTGATAATTTCTGTGGACAAAAAGCAACTAATGTCAGGGCACACGAAAGGATAAGAAAATCTATTTCTAAGGAAGAACTATCTGCCTAGCAGATGTATAAAAATGGAGATCCTTTGAAGTAAGGAACTTCCCCGAATAATTTCAAAAAGGCTCAAATAATTTGCTCCTTAACCACCTAGGGTCCCATAAATGCTCCATTAAACCTTTAAAATTGAGCTAATGCGTGTGAACTCATAGAGACAGGGACGGCATGCACCCTGAGTTCAAGCCAGGCAAAATCCCAACCAACGTGGAGAATGGGAAACTGGGAAGGGGGCACAAAGCCCCACCCCTAACCCAGAAGCTGCTAGCAGCTGTTATCGGCACTGGGGAGGAGAGGGAAACTCAGTTTCTTTCAGAGCAATGGCTTTAGGTAGAGCCGCCACACTCTGGGGCGGGGCCTACGCTCAGGAGCAGTTGGCCAACACAAAACGGACTCTGTGATTACAAAGAACATGAAGTTGGGTGGGTAGAGAGATGGGAGAGGACATGGGATGAACTGGAAAGAAAGGGAAGACTATGATCAAAACATATTAAATCAAAGTCTCAAACAATAAATAAAAACATTTAAAAATATAATTAAGCTATCTTTTCCTCATATGACAGTAAATTAATGTTCATTTAGTAGAGTTCTCTCTCGTTTGATTGTTGTTGTTTATGTTTATTTTCTGGAGAAGTAGAAACTTACTCCGTCAAATAGTTTCCATGCTTTGACCCGATCCTGGGGAGAGTTTCAGAACGTTGGTAAAACATTAATCCCTATTCCCATTTTGCAGGTGAGGAAACAGAGAACCTGGCATTGCATTAACGCAAGGGGCAGCGGAGCCCACCCCGCCCATTTCGCTCTCCGCTTCCACGGACCCCCTAAGCGCCCTGCTGTCTTAGATGTTTTGAAACCAATTTTCTTTAAATTGATGTAGTTCTTAGTCCCTCCTCAAATTTACAGTAGCGAGTTGAGTTAAAATAAAACACGGGAGGCAGGCCGTTGGGGAAATGTGACTTGAAAGAGCACTTCAGGTAAGAGTTCAGGGCACCCGGTGTGACTCCACGCTGGCCTCGTGCCAGGCCCTTGTGATTCAGGCTCCGTCTCCTGGCCACAGGTGCCGGGAGAGCAGAATTTTAGCTTAGCTGCCCAGTGGGTCGCTTAGGGCACTGCTCTTTGCAGTGATAGCCTGGATTAATATTTTACCTCAAAAAGGAATTGATCCCACGGGCCTAGAATCGAGAATTCTACTTGATTTCCACCCGAGGAAAGGTTTAGTTTTTTTTTTTTCTATTTTGTTTCTCTTAGAGTATAGTTTGGAAATCATCAATAGGTTTCTTTCCTATGGCAGATATATATGGGCATATTTATAAATTACACACACATGTTAAACCAATGCTTCAGTTACTTACTGAATTATTCATTCATGATGTGGACATATATAAATATCTTTACAGTTATTTACTGGGACCACACTGTGCCATCAAGAAGGCATGCATACAAATTCATACACGCCTTAGTCTTTGCCCTCACAATCCTTGGCTTGTAGTAGAAAGAAAAGGGGAAAAGGCATGTAGCTGCTGACACCAGGGCCACAAGCCATGTGCAAACGAGCAGGACAGGGCAAGGGTAGCGGCTGAGTGTCAGTTCAGGGCCAACGCAAGAATGGCTATTTGATCTCTGTAAAAGCCTTTAATCTGCACAGTCCCATCGGGAGGCGTCAACGCTCTCTCCATTTTACAGATAATCACACTCAAACCCAGGGCGGTTAGGACACCGGATTAAAGCCACACAGCTTGTAAAGAAAACAAGTTGGTGAACTTAGTCTCCACCTGAAATGCGCACAGAGGATGGGAAAGGCAAGCTGGGAAAGGAGAGAAATGAATTCTTAGGAAGGAAGACAGCAGGGTTTTCATCAGAGCCTCAGCGGAGAGATGGAACGGAGCTTCCAAGAGAGGGCTCATGTTTAAGAACAGGGCCGTGGAGGTCAGAAACAAAGATCAGAGACTGTTACTGCCTGATTAACAGATGTGAGAAGCAAGGGGAGAGCTACAGGTGGTACGAACACCCAATCCTGTCTCCCAAGGTGGTGGAGAGGAAGGATTGAGCAAACTGAACGAGATGTATGTATGGTATTACCTTGCACTGGCTCTCTCTGAACCACCTACACAAGAGGATGCATTTTCTCATGCCTTAGATACATGCTGGAGAGTGATGATAGCTCTCACCTGTGCCCTGGAGGAAGATGTGCCCTAATGGAAACATCTGACTGCAACCCCTTCTTTTTTTCTTTTCTTTTTCCTTTCTTTTCCTTTTGTTTCCTTTCGTTGCGTTTTGTTTCCTTTCCTTCCCTTCCCTTTCCTCTCCTCTCCTCTCCTCTCTTTTCTGTTCTTTCCTCTTCTTTCTTTTCTTTCCTTTTCCTTTCTTCCACATGCTGACATGAGGTTCCCTTCCCTTTCCTCTCCTCTCCTCTCTTTTCCGTTCTTTCCTCTTCTTTCTTCTCTTTCCTTTACCTTTCTTCCACATGCTGACATGAGGTTTACGGTGTCCAACTTTACCACCCAGAGACACTCTGCTTCAGTGACGCTGCTCTTTCCGTACATCCCCTCCCTCAGATGTGACACCTTATGCTTCCCTTTCCCATGGTAGAAATGATCACGTTATCTCTGATGGCTTTTTTTCTCACACCCCGAAGCAACAACACATCACCAGACCCTTGAAATGTGTATCCAAATCAACAGTGTCTCTTCAACACCCCTGCCTATGGACATTGCTTAAGCATTCTGTCATAATGTGAAACCAGAGCAATATATATATATAGCTCAGAGCATATGATACACACACATATACATATGTAAAGATGTCTCTTCTTATCACACCTGAGCTGGTATCTATTATCTCTTGCTGTGGCAAAATCATGGCTGATTTGATCCTTATTCTCCCATGTTATGGATTCCTGTGGTCTCTACCAGCAATGATTTGCAAAATACAGAACAATTGGAATAAAATCTGTTAATGCCTTTCTTACATTAAAAATATTAATAATTCCTATACATGTGCAAGAGTTTACAAACAGGTAGCCATAGGTTAATATTAGCCAAGTGGTACTGTAAAAGTGTATTTATTACTATAGTGATGAGTGTGTGTGTGTGAGTGTAGGTGTACATGTGTCACTGTGTGAATGTTGACGTCGTAGTACAATTTTGGCAGCTAGTTTTTACCCTCTACCCTTTGTTCTGTGGATCTACCTCTGGTCATAGGTTTTCATGTTACATGCCTGCATCTAGTGAGTCATCTTACCAGCCTATGACAATCTTATTATTTGCCATACATATGAAACTACTGCAGCTAAATTTTAATTAGTTGTCAGACTATGGAAGTTGGATGTTTCATATGAACATTGAGATTTCTATGTTTTGGGGAAAGCCAGAACCAGGTAACACTGGGCCAGATTTCCAATGGGGCAGCCATCAGAGCTGCCCACTACAGAGACCTTCACTCTCAGTCTGTGGCATTCAGAGGTGTAGGTCATATTGAGAATATGCAATCTTGTTATGATAAGTGCGACATTATATGTCTCTAATCTTTCTCTCCCAAACCCAGAATGCCAGGCAAATCTTGAAAAAAACCTGAAACCTCAGTTAAAAGGCTTTCTGTAAAATACTGACCAATGCTCTTTAAAACTGAGCATATCATCAAAATCAGAATAATAGCCGAGAGCCTGTCAAAGCCAAATGAAGGCAAGTAATGTAGTTTCCTGGACAGAAACACAAACCAGAGAAGGGTATGAGGTGAAACCTAAACCGCTCTAAGTAAGGGCTTTACTTTGTAACATACCTTTGCTGTTTCATGAATTGTGAAAACCAGAGCACACACTGTAAAACGTTACGATAAACTGGATTCGCGGTGTCCATGTAAACTACACTCACAATAATCTTACAAGTATAGAACAATTCTAAGTTTCCATGAGTTTTTAAAGAACTGAGTAACGTATGGCAGAACTAGTATTTTGGAAATGTATTTGTTGATTGCAATCTTTTCCAATTTTTCAATATCTCTGGTATTGATGTATGTTAGTGATTCTAGAACAATGTATAAAGCCATATATTTATATAAATGGCTAAGTACCCTTTATTAAATTAATAGCTTTGTTTGGATATGTGCAAGTAAATTCCCATGCATTCATGAGAGATGCTGTTTGTAGGGCCCAAGGGTCTACCCCTGCTCCTGGGGTTCATCTTGAGGACAGTCTCTGGTCAGCCAGCTAAAACATTCTGTTTGATCCTGTGCTCCCTCTGCCCCACTTGGTGATTAGCTGTAAGACATAGTTTACTCCATCTTGGGTGTGGTAATTTCCCACCTGCCTGGGGGGAATTTCTTGTGCAGCAGCTAAGTACATAAAGGATTTCCCCAAAGTTGAATAAAAGGCATTTGACTGATCTCCTATCGCATTCTCTTGTGTATTCTTTCAGTCTCCAGGCCCTTGCCCAGCTCGCGTATGGTACAGTAGCTCGCGAACTGTACTGAGAGGGTAACAAAAAATCGGTGTTACACTATCCTGAGTGAGGTAAGCCAGACCCAAAAAGAGGAACATGGGATGTACTCACTCATATTTGGTTTCTAGCCATAAATAAAGGACATTGAGCTTATAATTAGTGATCCTAGAGAAGTTAAATAAGGAGAACCCAAAGAAAAACATATAGGCATCCTCCTGAATATTAACCTTCAGCAAGCGATGAAAGGAGACAGAGACAGAGACCCACATTGGAGCACAGGACTGAAATCTCAAGGTCCAAATCAGGAGCAGAAGGAGACAGAGCACGAGCAAGGAACTCAGGACCGCGAGGGGTGCACCCACACACTGAGACAATGGGGTGTTCTACTGGGAACTCACCAAGACCAGCTGGCCTGGGTCTGGAAAAGCCTGGGATAAAACCGGACTCTCTGAACATAGCGGACAATGAGGACTACTGAGAACTCAAGAACAATGGCAATGGGTTTCTGATCCTACTGCACGCACTGGCTTTGTGGGAGCCTAGGCAGTTTGGATGCTCAACTTACTAGACCTGGATGGAGGTGGAGGTTCCTTGGACTTCCCACAGGACAGGGAACCCTGATTGCTTTTCGGGCTGGGGCGGGGGACTTAATTGGGGGAGGGGGAGGGAAATGGGAGGCGGTGGCGGGGAAGAGACAGAAATCTTTAATAAATAAATAAATAAATAAAATAAAAAAAATCGGTGTTACAGCTGTTGATGTGTTCTCACCAGATTGGTTATAAAACGTTCACAGAGATTACTGAAGAATCACAGACTGTAGAAGGAAAGCTCTTTCTCCTCTAGGGAATGAAGTAAGCATGATGACTGAGCATGGGAAGTAACCTGTTGGGAGCAGAGGCCTTCTCACGTGGCGCTCTCGTCAAACCGACATGACCTGTTGGCAAGACGTAAATAGAAGGGGAAACAGGCAAATAAAGAAACGGCAGCAACTGTTTTTGGAGAACTTGCTAACTTCGCTTTCTTGGGCTTTCTGCATTCATTGACAAATTCAAAGGTTTCCTCACCTCATGCTCTGAAAACCGCTGGGCTGCTACGGGAACGCTGCTGCAGTTAGTTTGAGCAGAAGGAAGGGTATTCCTGCCATTCCTCCAAATGCTCTGATTTACACATCACTTTTCCTCTATTAATTTCATTTTGCTAACTACTCCCCACAGTCACCTTCAGGGGTACATTGTTCTTTTCCCAGTTTTTCAAGGTGAAGAGATTTTGGCTGAAAAGAGGCTCACTGACTTTCCAGAGGTTACCCAGGGATTCGTTAATAGAATAAAAATTAGACTCCAGTTAATGTCACTAAGCATCACTATCCTCATCTTCTTGCCTCACTCAATCCAAAGAGGCTCTAAATAAGGAGATAACATAATTAAATACCTTCAGGGGAAACACAAACGAATCAAATCGGTAGAAAAGATGGAGATAAATTCATCAGACACAGTAAGATAGCTTGGGAATGCAGGGTATTCAGGAGACCGCAAATTCGATTGCTGTTTGTAGGAAATGTGATCGGGAGGTCAGGAAGGCCAGGGATGTTCTCGTGTGCTCAGAGAGAAGTGGGATGACCTGACAAGGGTTTGGGGAAGCGGGTATTGCAATGTGATGAGTTCATATCTGTTCTGGGATGTTCCTTTAGGGATCTGTGAATATGAAACTTCCAATGTGCTTAGTGGGGAGAGACAATAGGAAAAGTGATTGGGTAGTTTTTATTTGTCAAATACTCAAGGCAAAGTTAAGCCAGAAACAACTGACGTAGCAAGCTGGTCAACTTGTGTCAAAGACCTGTGTTGTTTGATCAAGACCAAGCTTGTGTTTGTCTGGAAGGGGGCAATTCTGTTTGTGTATGAAACCAGTGACTTACTGCCTAAACCACATGGACCCCACCCCCATCTCCCATGGTCCTATGTAGGGTAGTAGTAGCACACGTGAAAGAAAGCCTTGACTATAGAGACATATATTACAGAAGGGCTGATTTCCGAAGGCAAGCAAAATATTTGTGTCTCACTGGAGCAGAAGAACCCTGGATTTCTCCTTTCTGGAATCTTCACATGCGAGTTTATAAACTGACCTCACTCACATCCCACAATTTGTAGTCCTGCCTGCAGAAAGAAGATGGCAATTTAATTTGTTGGGGTGATCAAGAATTTGTTAGCCCCTTCGAATCAACACATCTTCCATGTGATGGTGAAGAAGGCTGTATCCCTCTCAAAGCCAGTGTTGCTGGGTGATGTAGAGGGGGAAGTAAGAACATTCTGACAGTGGAAACTGGGAGAAACTTCCCTCCCTTATGGCACCCGTTCAAGAGAACAGATTGTACATTTGTGGGCAGTGGTTGTGAAGTAGAAAGAAGGGACGTTTCTATTGGGCAAATGAGGAGACTTTAAGAATAGACTAAGTTTGCCTACATCATTGGCCTTAATCCTGATGAACAAGAAAGAAGAGAGCTGTGCTTGACTCTTCCCACCTTTTCCTGTCAGGATGACCTTCTCTACAAACACCAATGCTCACTGAGGAGAATGACTTTTTGCTCTGCCCTCCCAATTCAAGGCTTTGTCAACTGAATTACTAGAAGTGGGTAGGTTTGTGTTTTCTTTCTGATGGAATAACACATAATATTTAGAAACAAGAATTGAGCTCATCAAAGGAATTCAACATTCTCTATTGGAGTGAAATGTTGGACTTAAATACAAAACCCCTGCTTTGTATCTGGAAGTCAAGACCTCACAATGTTCACTGAATACAGAGGAGCACCAGATAATAACTTCTGTTGTATGGAGAAAAGTCTAGAATGCTATGTTCAATACTAAATTTCTGCCATACACACTCCCCTTTTTTAAAACATCAGTTGATGTTTGACACAAGAAAGAGAGACTTCTTCATTTCCTGTCAGTATTTACAACTGCTATGATTACAAACCACATTGCCTGACTGAAAATTGAAGCATCCAGCCCCCAACTTCAGAGCAGGGATTCAGAATCCATTTCATTAATGGACCATGGGAGACATAAATGGTAACTCAAGGAATAAGAAGACTGAACAGCTCTAAACAAAGAATTTCTCAGAGTTCTTCCATGTGGGGGTGCCAACCTTCAATCTTAGCACTCTGATAGAGGGGGGGCTGCTGAGGCAGAGGGATTGCTGTGGAGGTGCAGGTATAGGTATTCTAGGTTCACGATCATCCTCCAGTTCACAGTGAGCATAAGGCCAGCCTGAACGACATGATAAAAATAAAAGAAACTGCTCTTGTACTGTTACAATCTAGATTCTGCTGCCTCTGTTCGCTTTTATACTGTCTAACTTGTGTAATTTTCAAGTCGGAACCAACATAATTTCTAGAATCAAAAAGATCCAAGAAGAAACCGCAAAAGAATGAAAAATCCCTAAAGATGTGACACCATCAAAAACCAGAGGACTGTTGCTGATGGGGACCTAAAGGGTTTCAGAACTTGAATTTTTCTATTTGAAAACTCTATTTGATAACTCTATGGTTATCTTGTAAAGATTCTCTTTTTTTAAGGGTTCTGGTCATGTGAATTTTCTTCACCTTCTGTTAGCTTCTACTGTTGTTGTCTACATAGTCAGGAAGCACAATACGGGCAGCTGCATAGCCTCTACCTAAATAGGTACTACTCTGTCACTATGGCTCCCTTACTCATGTGAACATCAAAGATCCAAGTCAGGGCTAGGGCCTAGAAGCAGTGCGTGAGGTATTGAATTTAAAGCTTTTGGAATTCCTGGAACATAAATACAAATGACTTCTGAATTATATAATGTGGACAGTAGTAGAGGCAGAATTCATCACATGACCTAAATTTGATTGTCAAAACCATGCTGCCTTAAAATCTTTGTTTTCTCTGCAGTCAGAGGTTTTGCAGATTAGATTATATTTCTGTGGAAAAATATATAGTAGGAAGGAGATGACATAATATCACTCTTCAAATGAGCTTTATTAAGGGAGAGAGGGGAGAGAGAGGGAGAGAAAGGGGAGAGAGAGAAAGAGAGAGAGAGAGAGAGAGAGAGAGAGAGAGAGAGAGAGAGAGAGAGAGTGCAATGATGGGGCCTTAAAGCTGCAGAGTACTAGAAGAGTATGGTATCAGAGCCCTAGATCTAGATTGCCAAAAGAGGTCCTGAATAGATGTTCTGGAGACTTTGGTCCCTCAGGCTCCCTCTGGATCTAATAACAGATAGGGTTTCTCTGTTTTGTAAGTTTCAGGAATTGAAGGATAGTCTACACCATGCCATTTAGTTTTACCGAGCCTCTGTACCAAGGGACACAAGGCAGGCCTAGGTAGCACCATAAACGTCTCTTACAAATGTAAGGTGGGAAAAGCCTACCAGACTGCAACACGACTTATCAAGACTTATCTAGAACTCAAATCTGAAGTGCAACTTGGCCTGATTTCTGAGCGAGTGAGAGGAAACTAAAGGTCTGTATTACACACACACACACACACACACACACACACACACACACACACACACACACACGTTAAATCAGTCAGGCGTTTGGGGGATGAGGGGGCATTCTTCTTTTGAGCTACTTCTTGTAGTTAAAGTATCTGACCTAATCGTTGGCATATGCTTTCAGCTAGCGAGGCTCAAGGGGGCTATGCTTTCTGTTTACGAAGTCATCTCTAGAGAACAGTGACACTGTGCGGCCTTTTCCCTAATGGAAACTAGTTATTTCCTAGCAAAGGAAATGAGACAAGAATTCATTTTAAAGCAGGCACCTGGAATGACTAGTATTATGCTCTAGAATGGGTGTGGGCCCTCAACAGTTGAGTCCAACTAATGATCTGGTACTGCGGGTAATCAGGAGCCCTCTGCCTGAAAGCATTCCCTCTTGGGGAAATAACTGCTTTCTAGCCGGCTGCACCTGGAAAATTGGTGGAGTGCAGTTTCTAGATTTTATTTTTTTTGCTTCTGTTTTGTGCACCAGGCAAAGCCAGCATCACAAGGGAAGACGCTATGAACAGCAGAACATGGAGATAACTCATCTTTCAGCCCTGTGCACATAGTCTTAACAAGACACATAGATAAACCAGCTGATCCCTTGAGATACAAACAGGTAGAAGAGGCCGTGTATGGCTTAGGTGGAGCTAAATTAGCCTTCCAGTTCTGTGTAATCTGGCAGGGTGGGTGGGGCTTCAAGTCAGTGCTGCTGTTTGAACTGCAGAGTTGGTGCGCAAATGATCCATAGCACGTTCTGGCAGAGTAAATCATTGTCAGTTCTAAGATCCCATGAAAACCAGTTTGCATATAACATAGCACGGGAGATGAAGAGGCAAGAACAGGCTCCTGTTTCCAAAGGCATCAGGCACACTGCTTGACTTCCTCAAAGCACCGCTAACTTCTACAAATCCCTTGCTGGAAAAGGTTATTAAGTCACCATGACCATCCAGCTATTCAATCTGTGATTCTCCTCCTCTTTAGACATAACATACAGAAACTCGTCTCTCTCCCTCCAATCTCCCAACCCATTGTATATCTTTCCCTTACATCCCAAAGCTCTGTTAACTTGAGCTGAATCCCTCTGAATCACAGATCACAACAAACATCATTTTTACATTTTTGATTAGATGTGTAATGCACTTGGATTTTAAATATTCATTGAATTAGTTACCTTGCCTTATGGTGGCTGTGACGGGGCAATAGAAGGTAGGGCAGACAAGAATACCACTCTCTCTGAGTTTAGAGCTGGCCTTTGCAAAGGTAACACATAGAAAGTTACACAGGACCAGGAAATAGCTAATTTATGTGGAGCATCACTATATAACAATGCTGATATACGGAAAACCCTGCATGGAAAAACCAAGATAACGATAATGATGATGATGATGATGATGATGATGATGATGATGATGATGATGATGATGATGATGCTGATATCTGTTGTCAGCCTAGACAGTAGACTTACTATGTAATTACAATTAGCTATTGATATACTAAAGCTATCATGGTGTGGACAGAGTACCAAAATTACCTTTTTCCATATCAGAATGTGTAATCTCTTTAATTTAAACCACTGGCACACTAAAATATTACCTAATCATATCCCCCAGGAAAACTGTGAGAACATTCATTTTATATTAGAATCAAAGTTCTCAACCACCATTGTCAGTTGCTCAGCATCAGACGAAGAAGACAGGCACAGTGCCTGCCAAAGTTTCCCTTTTTACCAGGCTCCCTCCGTCATGGTTTCTCAACATTGGTCTGTGTCAGATTTAAGCCAGACCATTCTCTATGGAATAGGATTGCCTCCTGCACGTATTTAGTCTCCGCCCACTAGAAACCAGGCAGAAGTAGCTCCTCACTGGGACTCTCAAAGGTATCATCAGACAATGTTAAGTATGCTTATGGTAAGGGGCAAAGTTGCTCCCAATTGACAACTCTTGACTCCTAACCCTTTCTCTTCCATCCTTTCATGTTCCAGTACCATCCCTCTGCCAGCAACATTCACATATTTCCACCTAATAATAGCCCCTTTCACACCTCCCTTTTGCTCTGTAATGGATTCTTAGTTACACAAAAGTACATTGAGACTGCT
The DNA here is from genome assembly GCF_037038515.1 of Microtus pennsylvanicus. Classification (NCBI taxonomy): domain Eukaryota; kingdom Metazoa; phylum Chordata; class Mammalia; order Rodentia; family Cricetidae; genus Microtus; species Microtus pennsylvanicus. The sequence continues at coordinate 15,865,284 of NC_134579.1, forward strand.
TGCATAAGCCAAAGCAAATTTGAACCTCAAAAAAAACGTGCAGCAATTCAATAGCAAGGTGTGTGTGGGGGGAGGCTAGATAATGTACTTAGTCCTCTGTTGAAGGACTCAAGTTGGACTTGACCACCTATGACCTTTGGGTGGCTCTCTGGAACCCATTCAGGAGAAATATTATGGGGTTAGCATGAAACTCCCATGAAGAACAAAGTACTTGGTTTTACAGCCTAGAAAAATTTTCCTCTTCTCGTTTATACCATCTATTGATTTCCTGTGTAAATTATTCACCATAAATTTTCCATAACTTAAAAAAATTCTCCAAGTCTCGTCCTCCTTGACCTACTTAGTTACTCTTGGCAAGCGACAACCTTCCTGATAATCAAAACTCTGAAAACTGGTGGGGTGGGAGCTGGAGAAAAGGACTCTACAGTTAAATAATTTTTATTGGATGTGTTGTGTGATGCAGTTGGATTTTAAATATTCATTTAGTTAGTTACCTTTGCTGATGGTGGCTCTTGGCAGAGGATTAGAGTTCAGTTCCCAGCACCTATGTCAGGCAGCTTACCACTCTTGGTACCCCAGCTCCAGGGATCCTATGTCCTGTTCTGGCCTCCATAGGCACCCACCGTCTCATGCATGTTGAAAGGTGGACCCACAGCCCACATGAATACTAACACACGCATACACAAACACACACACACACACACACACACACACACACACACACAGAGAGAGAGAGAGAGAGAGAGAGAGAGAGAGAGAGAGATCTTTAAAAAGAAAATTGGTAAGAGGTTCTAAATCGTTTTAATGTGTTTTACTCTCTTCCTCCTTTTTCCTTTAAAACAAAACAAATGACTAGTCCTAGCTACAGGAACTAAGAACAGCAGCATGATTTCATCTCTGCAAGGCTGATTAACTGCTGATAATGCTACCAAATGTAGATTTATGGATAGCTGTCTTTTAAAAAATCTCTTTGCACGCACATGGGATTGATGTGTGTGCCTGCAGATATGCAGCATTGCATGGCTGTACATGCATGTGTTTGCAGGTGTAAACACACAGATGTACCCATGCACGCGGACACCTGAACTAAAAGTCACATGTCTTACTGAGGCACTATGGCTGAACTTGGAACTCACAAATTTCTGCTAATTTAGCTGGCAAGTTTGCCCTGGGGCTCCCCTGTCTCTGTCTCCTGAGTTCCGAGGTTATAGACAGCTGGTATGCTTGCTTGACCTTTGCAAGAGTTCTGGGGATCTGAACTATCCACGGAGCCTTTCTTTCAATTCTGCGAAAACTTTTTGAAGAAACTTTCTGCCAGGGTCTCTGTCACAGTGGCTATAAGAGTAATTATATAAGGTTTTAACTAGCTAGCAAGTCTACCATCATATTCCAACAGCAGGAAAGTCTAATTCAAAGTTTCAGAAATTATGAGTAGAAAAAGCACTATTTTGAAGCTCCTGTAGTTCGGAATCCCTGCCCTATTAAGTAAGGTTAAAAGTTATGTCTACTTTCTAAGAGTGTTTTATAAATAAGTAGTAGCCATAAGGCCATTGGTACAAACAGGGCAAACTACTTGCCCCAATTCAGCCTCATTGTGGAGATCAGTGGTTCTCAACTTTGACCTTTCATGGGGGTTGCACATCAGATATTTACATTATAATTCATGGCAGCAGCAAAATTACAGTTATGAAGTAGCATCAAAATAATCTTACGGCTGAATTCATCATAACCTGAACTATATTAAAGGGTCGCAGCATTAGGAAGGTTGAGAATAGGATCTTAAAAAAAAAAAATCCTTGGCAAATCTATTGCAAACCGAGGAAAGCCTTGAAATCCTAACAGTTCTAGGGAGAAAAAGCAATTCTTTCTAGAAGCTAAAGCATCAATCAACAGGGATGTCTTCTGGACGCTCGGCTATGTAGGCCTGAGTCATCAGCAGCGCTGGGAAGGCAGAAACAGAGAAATGGAAGGCTACCTGATGTGGGAGTGTCATATATCAATCTGTTGATTTTATTGGCTAAGCAATAAAGGAACTGCCTCGGCCCATTTCATTGGTTAGAAGATAGGTGGGAGGAGTAGACAGAACAGAACACTGGGAGGAAGAGGAAGTGAGGTCAGACTCCGCAGCTCTCCTCTCCAGAGCAGACGCAGGAGAGACGCCATGCTACCTGCTCCAGGGAAGACGCACGCTATGAAGCTCTGACCCAGGATGGACTTAGGCTAGAATCTTCCCGGTAAGACCGGTGCTACACAGATGATAAGAAATGGGCTAGTCCAGGAGCGAGAGTTAGCCTAGAAGAGGCTAGGTAGAAATGGGCCAGAGCAGTGTTTAAATGAATACAGTTTGTGTGTAATTATTTTGGGGCATAAGCTAGCAGGGCAGGTGGCTTGGGTTTGGGGGACGCAATCCCGCCGCCGCCCTTATTACTACAGCTACCTGCAGGGGTAACTGCTTCGTATTTGTTTTTCATTTGAGGTAACCTTAGACAGGAAGAATTGGTCTATTACTTGCTATTACAGCATTAAAATAAAAATAAAACAAGCAAAGACCCATGGTCAAAATAGCTTCAGAAACTATGCAACACTCGATGATCTAGGAAAAGAGGTTTTAAAAAAGCAGTAAAGATCAAGACAAAGGGCTTCTTGGAGCAGAGGCTTCAGTGGGAATGGCATACCAGAAAAGCTCTATTAGAATTTTGAATGAGTTTGCTGGATGTGTAGGAATACGTTTGTATAACATATAGAGCAGGCATCAGAATCATTCAGGAAAGGCCTGTAAAAGCATTTGCCCTGTAGCCTGGTTTCCTGAGCTCCGTTCCTGGAACTTGTGTAAAGAGAGCAGCCAGAACCAACTTGACACAGCTGTCCGCTGGCCTCCGCGTAAGCACTCCCAAATACATCACACACGCAAGTAATTAAAACTGGGGATGCGTTTGGAGAGCCAGATAGCTCAGTTGTCAGGGATCTGGCGACCTCTATAATTGATCACTATGCAGAAACTACCTTCTCCTTTGCGAGTCACTCTGACATGCGTGGATTCTGATCTTTACCTGGCCAGAATCTAAGACAGCTCACCTTACATCAAGACCTGCACTGAGAATTGGGTGGCTGCCATAACCGCTTCATTTTTAACCAGGTAAATTATGGCAAGAAAATACACAAAGGTCAGGCCTAGGAGGGAGGTAGAGAAGCTTAAGGTAGACTTTGTGTAGCCAGGCATCCACTGCTCTAGATGTCCTGCTATAGCAGTGGTGTCAACAGCGTGGACGAGCCAGCGATGACAAGATGCTACCAGCAAATCATGGCACCATTTCCTGCAAACTGGGACTTGAAAGTGGAGATGCATGATGCAATGGGAGCTCATGTTAGGGCCCCACTAGGTAGATGCATTGCAAAAGGCATTATATGGAGCTCTGGCTTGATAGCAGATAGAACTGAGAGATATCATGGGAATGTATTGAGTCATTGTTCATGGCGCTAGACGGAAGTTGATGGGATGAAAGAGACTGCAGTGAAAAAGCCCAAAGCAGAAGTTAGGGAAAGGTCCCCACAAAGCTGTAGCTGGTGGGCATCAGTCCTGAAGAATTGGCTTGTAGAGAAATGCTCACTTAATGTAACTGATGGGATGATAAGACAGGGAGATAGCCCTTTCCAGCTTAAAGTTCTGCGTGGGAAGTAAGCCTTCAGTTAAGACAGAAAGAGGGCAGGCCGGAGCACTCTGCGGGGTTTACAATGAAGCAGGGGTCATATCGTGGGGTTGCAGAAGCCGTTGGGGAGAGGTCAGAGAGACGGAGAGGCAGAGCAAAGTTTGGGGCTGAGAGTAGGGGAGAGGGTAGATGGCCAAAGGGACTTGAAAGTTGAGCAGAGCTGAGAACAAACATGGGCGTGAGGTCTGAAGCCTGGTAGGATCAGTCAGTGCTTGCCAGGTTCCAACTGGAGCAGAGATGCAGCGTGGTTTCTGCATCAGGACTGGCCCGGGCCCCAGGGGGTGTTGCCAGAAGCTTCACGATATTACTAAATTGTGATTCCCCCCTCCCCTCAGTTCTCCAAGCAGAATCTTTATGAGAGGGTTTACTGATGCCCCGGAAGAGATCCCTGATCTGACACCTTTTGATAAAGAGTGAGGTCTCCTGGGGTTGGTTCCAAACCTCCCAGAACCCTTGCTTCAGATTCAGTAGACTTCTGAAGGAATTTTGTCAGAGAAGAAGAAATAAGCCCAGTTACCCATCATCCTTTGAAAACTGGCTTTCTGACTGCTACATGTTTTGATGTAGGTAGGCCCTTCTACGGATCCCCTTGTGCTATGGTTACCCTTTAGCAACTCTGATGTCTCAACTGATATACAGCCTACTTGGTTTGAACTATGACTGGGTGCTACTTTAACTAAATTCAAGGAAGGGAACAATAAGAGAAGGTCCTTCTCTGGAAATCTCAGCTTATGGGATTCAGTTTGGTGGGGCATGTGTAAGAGAGAGAGAGCGGGGGATTGAAGTTCTCAGGTACAGCTACAGGGAAGGAGCCCATGACTCGTAGGTATTGATCCAACTCTCTGGCCACCAGACTAAAAGCTCTGGATGTTCCGGATGGGAAATGACTCCTTTGTTCTGAAGGATAACCCAATGTGAAATAAATATACATGCATTTAAAATAAAACATTAATTTAAATTTGCCAGGTGGAACTACTTTGATGGAAATTTACCTAAAAAAGCGACAAATGATCTTCTGCATCTAATCAGCCAATCAGACACCCCCATGCTGATTACTTAATGAACTGGAATTTTCATGCAAATTTTTTTGATTATTCACAATTCTTCCCTTCCCCCATATGCCCCCAAAACTCTGCTTATAATTCTTAACAAATTAGTTAATATTTTCTTCAACCATATAACAGAATTTGTTAATCAAAACTGAATTCTTTGCTAAATTTCTCCAGGTCATGTGCAAAAGTGTGCGGTCAGACAGCTGAGACTTGGAAAAGGAACCAAAGCATTCTTTTCGCTAGGAGGTGGTACATTAGAGAAGTTATGTGAATGAGAAATCAAAGGCTCTGGTCATTTCCAGAAGTCTCACGGCACATAGCCAAGAGAGAACATGATCATATCCATAGAACAGGCTCCATACCATTTGGCCATTTCACCTGCTTGGTGTAAAGGACCTGCTGAGCTAATAGACACAGAACATGGGAATCTGCTCCGGGTGCCCACAGGTATTCAATAAACAGTTTCTACTATGGTTAGCATCTAGGCGTGAAATAATCCTCTTCTCCCAGGAAAGGGATTGAATTCCAGAGCACTCCAGTGACTTCTCTAAGTAACATCTTAAATCACTGCCTTGAGAGGGCTGCCAGGTCACCCCGAAATGAGCTGAACTGTTGACCCGCTCCTAAATCTATTTCCGAGCTCGTAAATTCAAAGCCATAATCAAAAGACTCACGAGTGGGCAGCCTGAAGAGAGGCGCTGCTCGCAATTCTATCCAATCAGATCTCATGTGGGCCTGTAGCTGTGACAAGGCGGGAAGTGTTAGGGGCTTAGCCTGAGAATTTGAACCTTTCCCAGGCATCTGAACTGTCTGCAAAAAGGCCTGTCCAGGGTCTTTCTGGGGATCATTCACCATGAGACAGATTCTAGGTTCATACGTGTAAAGACATAATTGGTTGTCAGAGGAGGGGGACAGTTTTAACACTCTGTGTGCCATGCTAGGCTGCCCCAGCAAGCCTGTGCCCAAGGAAGCAGCTGTACTTATTGTTCCAGACTGGAAGAATCTCTCCCGGACACTGAGACTGAAGACTGACCATGACTACCCAACGGCGGAACTTAGTCTTCACAGTGAGTAAATTGAATGGTGTGGAGAATTTCTCCCGAGTGGAAAAGGTAGCTGTAGAAATGTTGGCCCTCTGAAAAAAGAAATTAAGAGAACCCTAAATGCATTGGAAGGAGCCTTGGTCTCTAGGCAGAAAGTGGCCACTGCATTCACAGGAGTCTGGGAATGAGAGAACCTACAACCTGAGAATCTGCGCTCAGGATGGAACAGAAAACAGCACATAGAGGAGAACTATACACACACACACACACACACACAGACACACACACACACAGACACACACACAGACACACACACACACAGAGACACACAGACAGACACACACAGACACACACACAGACACACACACAGACACACACACACACAGACACACAGACAGACACACACAGACACACACACAGACACACACAGACACACACAGACACACACAGACACACACACAAATAGGATCTCCTTGAACAAGATGGAGATATCTGGTGGATACCAGCCTGTATATAATCTAGTAGGTGAAAAATAAAACACATTTTGTTAAAACACTACGATGACTCCGTTTTCCTCATTGATGATGGAGACATAAGTGAATCTTCTTATTAACTTAGTTAACAGAAGTGGTCTGGCCCAAAGAATGTCACAGACAGTAAAATAAGCGTACGTACTTTTCTCGAGGACTTAACAAGTATGGAGGAATGGAAGGAACACAAAGTAGAGGATTTTTCCATTTTGTTCATTTGTTGATTCTAGAACCTAGTATCTGAAGGAAAAAATAGTTTCCAAACACATAAGGAATCTATTAAGAATTTTATAGTGTGATGTTTAGTACATTTCTAAATATGCTCAAGAGAACTGAAGATAAACGTCCACACAGCAATGTATATACAAATTTTCATGTTTATTCATAGTAGCTCAAAAGTAGAAAACAACAAATATCCACAAACTAATAAATGAATAAATTAAATGTAGTACATCAACACAATGGAGTGTTATTCATCCCTAAAGAAAGGAAATGCAACAGAATATGAAAGAGTCTATCTTTTTAATATAGTTTCATTCATGGAGAACACCTAGAATAGGCAAACATGAAGATAGAATGCATACAAACGGTACTAGAAACTGAAAGAACATTCTGGAAATAGAGAGTTATGATAGATAGGTACGGAAGGGGTTATTTGGGGGGTGGTGAAATTTTTATTGAGTAGTTGTACTTTATGAATAAACCGCAGCCACTAAGGTGTGTGTTTCAAATATACAAATTGCATGATACATTAAATATTAAGTAGAGTCAAAACTTCAATGAAATTAAAAAGAGAGGGAGCTATCCTTAGGGGATTGTGGGAACACATAGGATATACTAATAAAACAAAATAAAATTTCTATGCTTTAGCTTGAGCCCATTTTTCCCACCAAGAGAATGTTAAAAAGATTCATTTGTGGTAATGTGTTGAAGATGTTAAATAAAACAAAAAATCTCATTCAGAATCATTATGATCTCTCAACTCTCCCGTCCTCTCATCTGGGGTCATGCAGCCTCTATTTTCAGATGCAGTCCTGCCCCAGGAACTCAGATCAATCTTGACCTTGACAAAGAATATTTGTTGAGCTCTAGTTCAATATTCTAAGGATGTAACCACAATTCTGTTTTCTGCTAGTCTGCTTCTAATCTAACATTTGAGTGTAAGCCTTATTACTGAGTCTCTTATACCTAGAGACCCTGGATTTGAGAGCTCTGAATGAGAATGTCCTTCAAAAGTTTGGACATTGAACACTGGATCCCCAGTGGGTGGCTGTGTTTGAGGAGGTTAGGAGGTGTGGCCTTGTTGGAAGATGTATGTCATTGGAGGCAGGCTTTGAGAACTTGAATACTCTGTACCACCCACTTTTAGATTTTTCTCACTGCTTTGGGCTTGAGGTTCAAGATGTGAACTCTGGGCTTCTGCTCCTGCCACCATTACTATGCTTCTACACAATGATGGATTATCCCTCTTGAAGAAGAAGCCCAAGCAAACACTTTTATAAGTTGTCTTGGCTATGGTGTCTTTTCACAGCGACAGAAAAGTAACTAAACACAGACCCACACATGCCATTCTCTTGTATGCCTATGCCCTTACCAGAGATGGAGGCTGTCTAGACTGGCTTTCTAGGGCTGTTCTAAGTATGAGGATCTGGTCTTTGGTTGTCACTGGGTCCTATTCAGACTTCCTAGATTCTAGATTCAGACTTTATAGATTCAGACCTCTATCTCACCCTCACTCTTCCACATCTTGGCATGATTGACCTTTTCCCAAGCCATGTACATGGCACTAAGTTATTTTACCTATCTGTAACTATCACAATGTAGCATTCAGGAGTCTGGCTGGGCTTTCTTCCTCCATTATTGGTTTTGTCTTCTGCTCAACTTCCTTACTGTTCCAATATAGACACATGAGCTTCTAGACCACTTTGATGGTACTAAACCTAATATTTTTGTAACCCTTAGTGTGCTGCAAAAATAATTTCAGTTCAGATTATTTTGAAAACTATGGCTTTTCATCCAACTCATCAGTTTTAGAAATGAAAAAAGGTATTTCTAATGTAAGATTGAGTGCTTACTACATGAAAAGTATCCCCATGATTCTGGAAACATGAAACTACAAAGCAATGGGTGATGACTAAGATCATATTCACTAGGTATAGTCATGGGATAATGGACACAGATCCATTGGCTCACTTATTTCCATAATAGCCAGACATTAGATTCTAATAATGTACTCATTTTATTTTATTTTGTTTTATTTTTTGTATGTATACAATGCAATTTTCTAACTTGTACTCCTCAAGTTATATACCTAGATTGAAAGGTTTGTTCATCTTAAATGTTGCTGCTTCATATCTTTTGGTTATACCATTTCCTTTCCTCCCCTTCTTCTCGTCTCTCCTCTCTCTCTCTCTCTCTCTCTCTCTCTCTCTCTCTCTCTCTCTCTCTCTCTCTCTCACACACACACACACACACAGAGTTTCAAATTCAGTACTTAAATATGGTTATGAGATATTTTCTGTGTCTGACTTATTTCACTTGGCATGATACCTTCTGAGTCCTTCCATGTAGCAAATTCCAGGGTGTCATTATCTTTTAAGCCTGCACAATTCTGTAGTTGATACTAATCAGATGTTACATCATCTATGGAACTTAAATTCTAATAGAACTTACCACCGAACTGAACACAAAGTACTATGTATAGGTATCACGAAACAATGTGGGGTGACTTTCCATCTTCAAAAGAACTGTGGCTGGGCTGGTTACTTCCCTCCTGGAGCTGATTCATCTAGGGTCATCCAGGATCATCAAGTACAATTTCACAAGACTGAGACAGAAACCAGAGGTCAAGTCTGGGGATGCTATTAAGGCAAGGGGTAGCAGTTGAATCATAGTTTTCCAAATAGTTTCCTGGGAACATAGTACTTAAAGTCTAGTTTATTTTAAAAAAACAATGTGAGAAAGGATTCCCTTTGAGAAAAATTTATAAGTCACGCTGAACTGCAGTATTTCTGTATCTACTACATAGGATACCCAAGAGGTGAAGTGCCAAGGTTAATAATGTCTTTTCTTCTTTTGTGTGTACATGTTTATGATGTGTGTGCATATGCACATTCATGTTCATGTGTGTATGTGTGTGTGTGTGTGGACACGTGTGAATTGGGTGTGGTTGCACTTATACACATATGGAGGCATGAAGTCAATGTTGGGAATTTCCTTCCTTGTTCTGCTACCCTGTTTTTTGTGGTATATCCTATCCTGTCAATCAAACCTAGAGCTTGTCTTACCAGTTTGGTCTGGGCATCCTCCGCCTCCTCCTGAGCATTTACATGGGCCGTAGAGACCGGAACTCCATCTTCTTGCTTGTTCTTTAGACATATTAACCACTGAGTCATCCCGTAGCTGGAGAACAAATGCTTCAGTGTCCTGTGATATCACGTCTGAAAAGACTTGTACTGCGGTCGCTACACCTGGGAAGTCTGGTGAGTCAGTCTGCTGCCTCCCAGACAATAGTCTTCTTCAACTCCCCGTCCTATGACTGCACCACCTTGGGCCTCTAGTCCCATTGCTGCCTTCAGATGACGGCAGCCACAGTCCACACCTACCTACAACTTCCTAAGAGACTTCTGGTGAAAAAAGAGTCTGTGAACTCTTGATACTCAAAACTGATCAAAACAAAACAATCCTTTTAAGTGTTGAAATCTCAGAAGGCTTATTGTGCTGCTATGTGTCTTCTCCTGGGGAGACATGAACAAAAGTCTAGTCAACCAATGTAGTGAACCAATAATAGACCTGAGAAATGGTTCTACTCATGTCTTACCTGGTGAACCAACGAGTTTATTGGCTACTCATGGTGCATAGGTTGCTCAGAGGTAGGCATATCACAAATAAGCCCACCCTGGTATGAGAGACAAACCTTAAACAATGAGTCCCTGGAACTCCCTGCAAGACTCTTATGCAGCTCTATAGATTGCAAGGGTACCCAGCCATTGCCATGTTTATATGACCTTGGGGATTTTTTTTTTTATTTTCTCATCGGGATTCTTTTTCTCTCTCCAGGAATAAATATTTCAAGTTGGATAAAGCAAAATGCATAACAGACCGCAGCAGCAATCTGGAAGCCACAGAAGAGGGAAAAGGCTTAGGTTTCTAAGACACGTAGTTCTGCTCTTCCCATTGCATCTCAAGGATGACAGCAGAGGCTGGGAGAGAGGGAGATTCCAGTGTGGAGGGAGCACACAGGTCCTGGAGATGCTTAGTTTTGCATCACCATGAGTAATTGCCCTTTAGAAACTCCTTCACTGCTTAGGCTACACATTAGGTTATGGCGAGCTTTTCAAAACAATTAATTTTTTAAAAAAAGTGTCTTAAGGTCCATTTATTAATGTCAAAAGTCTTTAGTCTCTTCAGTTCTAGGAGGTAAATATTCCAAGAGAGCAACATGGAATTTTCCGTCGTGACAGTGGTGAGCAAATCAGAAGGGGTAATGGTGTCTTTGCCTTGTTTCTTAACTGCACAGGTGGGAATGGCAGGAATGGATGGTGCAAAGAGGCCTATACTCCTTCTGACTTGGTCATGGGGCTAACTATAAAAAGACATATTTAGAGTAATTGTTTGGAAACTTGAAGTGGTTACTCAGCAAACTGTAAATCAGGCATCCTGGATTATCGTACCTGCCCTTTTCTCCTCTTCTCGTGAGTAGAATTTTTGCAAATGATGCAGTGTCTCCTGCCTCAACTTCCTCTTCCAAATAAGGACTCTCATAAAGCATGCTATCTGCAGAATTCTCCGGAGGGACGATAGCCATAACCTTCTAACCCACTCAGCACACCCTCCGCCAGCAGCCTCATTCTCCCTTTGGCATTCAAGTCTCTGGTACCCCTTGCCCTCACAAGTGCTATCAACATAATGAAAGTTGAGGTGAAAATTAATCATTTAGTAAGCTTCTTCTTCCATGTGTTATGAAAACCTTCTGAGGGTGCAATAAACCTGTGTAAGTCTGTAGTGGACTTCAGTGTGGCTGTATAGTTAGCCCCCCCTCCCCAATTTCTATAGGTACTGTGGCAATGGAGTCCTGGGTGTCTATACTGAATATGTAGATTGTTTTTGTATAACTATTTACTTAGCATTTGCGATGTCTTGGGTATTGTAAGGATCCTAGAGATAATTACAGGCACACAGGATGATATGCACAAGTTGCACAGCACTGCCGTATCATTTTGCATAATGACTTGAGAATCGTGGCATTCAGTGTCTGAGGGAATGCTGAAACCAATACCACACAGGTACAATGAGTGACTATTTTACTGAAAAACCTGAGAAAATTCGTGAGAAAAGGAATGCTATTCATAAGCAATTTATATCAAGTACTTCAGATTTTGACAGATAATCTGCCTCTAATTTCCCACAGCTCTCTGTTCCTCTCCCTACCAACCAACAGTGTTACGTATTTTCTAATATTTTTATGCCCATTAGAGTCTGAGTTGCTATAAATTGCATGAACTTTTTTTGTATTCCTTGTCCTAGGAATGGGTCAGATAAAATAAAATCTTAATAGATTTTGGATGAATTAATAACATTTTAACTTTAAAAGGAAGGATAGTGGGGACATAACTCGAATGATGTTTGAGGAGAAACCACATGGAGAGTCCAAACAGAAGCCCATTTATATTTATATTTAGGTTTCAAATCTCAGCTCTTGATAATGAAATTAGCTTGGCCATGTACTCAAATCTACTTCTGCGTAATGGATGAAATAATGATATTGGTGTATGATATTTTTAATGGTACTTTTGTGTTTATTACACTTAATGTTAAGACACTTATCTTAAAACTATTTGGTAAAACTTGTTTTCAGTTTAAGAATTAAGAATCCAAACTTCAAGATGATAAAATTGTTTCCTCAGTTATTCAAGAAGGTGACGGGAATAGTCTAGAACTCCACCGTCTAGCTTGCTAACTCCTAAGCAGGGCTCTTTGATTAGAATCCACTGCAAAATTCTGGAAACAGCAGAAGTAATTGTTTATACTTTAGAAAAATCAATGCTGGATGTTGGTCAGAAGCCGGGGTTTCTGCTCCACACCTTCCTTGGTGATGCAGTCATTTTTCATCTAGGGTCAAGCACTGCTGGAACCCAAATGCTTTCTGCGTTGTTATGTGAAATGAAGGATGGGAAGTTCCCTGAAAATGTCTGAGGGCTTAATTCAATTGATGTTGGCACAATCAACTTCGGGACTCATCCAAATCCATTATTAAGGGTTTTTGTGCCAAAACTCTGAGTGGAAAAAAAAAGCAACCCAATGTGGAATCCTCAGGAGTTCTTTCTGCTCTATGTTTTAAGGTAAGGCAACAGAATTTTTTTTTTATGTGAGAGTTGAATATCAGTCTTTAGTTGACACTCCGAGAAAAAAACAAAACAACTCTGACTACCGACTTATCCTTTCGGTGTACATGGCAAAAGTCCGTGATTCTCCACAGTGTAAGAAATTGCACAAAAAGGCATTTGTTATTGTACAATGGGGACTAGAAAGTTCTATTATTCTATGTTCTCATAGTCTTCAACCAGAAGTTATAGACCTCAAGGCAGAATTAAAGTATTGTTTTTTTCTGAAGGCACTATTTAAGTATCATGACATGATCAAAATTAATATTTTATCATTCCTGATTTTGCTACATGTATTTAAATATAATTTAATTTACTCTCCTTGCTAGTTTACTTAGAACTTTCTAGAAACCCAGTCTCCCCAAAGAAAACCAACTGTACCATTTAAAGTCTTGTTTTGAGTCACTCCAGAGAAGAGAAACAGAATAATTTTCTTTCAGAATAGTTACAGCTGCCTGTACCGGGAAACACAGATTCTGTGTAGTGAAGACATTAATTATCCCTGTAACAAGAAATGCTGAGGTTAGGTAATTCTGAAGCATGGCATAGTTAGGGTCTGGCCTTTTATTTCTCTGTGCCATAGATTATTTAATGACTGGTGCATGTTTGGTTCAAGATTGTGTAACTAGATCTGAATGTACATCAAAATAAAATGATGACCATGATCAGAAAAAAAAGGACCACATGGTCCCATGGTCCATGTGCTACTTTTAGGTGCAAATAAAATTTTCATAGCAATGGCCTTGTATAATTAGTTAGCTAGAAATTTACCCTATTCTGTCCTTAAGTCAAGATTTGGGCAAAATTTTGAGGTTATATTCAGTTTATGCCAACTAAGGCTCACCCTTGAGTCTGGTATGGTTATCCATTTTCTTCCAATTTTGATGAAGAGAGCACCAGTTAGATGAGGAAGGAGACAGTTGGTGCGGTGGGAACAGGGGAAGTGGATGGATGCTGGATAGAAGGACAATGGTGTTTTTTAAAAGGCTGTGCTGTGTGTTTACCAGTTTTCAATCCCTATGCATTTTGCTGACTCCATTCCCTTCTCATTGTTACTAGCACTGTCTCGGGACTTGAGAGTTGCCATAGTCCCTTTGGGAGTCTACAACAGCAACAGCCACGGCAGCAGAATACTACTAGGACTTCTAAACAGTAGAACTTTATTCCATCACATTCAGTGCCCGGTGAGAAACCATTGCCTTATTCAAAGACACCTACTTGGGGTGGCGGTGTGTGGTGGAAAGGGTCACACAGTTCTCTGTTTTTCATTTTTTAAGGGCTCTAGTCTCAATTAAGAGAATACCTCCTAAATTTCCTAGCTACCTCCCTAATACAGTAACCTTGGTTGTAAAGAATTTCAGTATAAGAAGTTTGAGGACTGTACACGGCAAAGATACTCAGAACATTGCATAGATATTGCTATCAAGAATGCGATGTCTCTATTCTAAAAGAACACCCAGTCGTTTGCACATATTAAGAAAAGGAAATTTAAAGAGACAAAGAACAACAGCAACAAATCGAAGACCCAAGGATATTTGTCTTTCAAGATGAACAAATGCCTTTAAGGCCAGCTGGTCCATTAATCACCAAAGGCAAAACACAACACTTCTCCATAAAATAACGACAGAACAAGAGGCTTCAGCTCTCCCCGCTTCCAAAAGCACATCATTTATGATAAATGCAGATGGGTAACGAGGGAGAAGTAAGAATCCATAGGCCCCACACAAGGTCTATGGTATTACAGAATCAAAGAGCTGAGTTTCTTAATTGAAAACAGGATAAGTAATTACCTGCAATTCTTGTTCTAAGAAGGCAGTAACTAGGGTGGGTCCCCACTCCCAGGTCAATACTCCCATCTTAAAGCTGATAGAACTCCCTAGTTTAATGTTAACAATGTAAATAGAACAATATATATCCGAGTCTGTAGGGAAGACAGGCACATGGTTGGGAGTTTGGCTCCCGTAATTCTTGCCTTCTGTGGATGGAAGCTCCAGGTAATTTTAATAAGCGGTCTCCGCTATTGGAATAGATGGCACTCTCGAGTGTCTTTAAGAGGGAAGAAAATGTCTCATTAGTGGTTCAACTCCATATTCCTTTAAAAAAAATCAAGCTTGAAGATGCAAAATAATGGCAAGTAACTCCTTACTTAAGTATTTTTAATCTGGGGGATATACATTAAAAAAAACACACAGAAATTCGACTGACTCCCAGGTATGAAAGTTACTTAGAATAGAGAGCAGTATGAAAGAGAAATGCTGAACAAGATCATGGACGTCAACAACATTTCTCTAGGTCAGAGACATAGCAAAGCATTAGCATTTAGAACAATAATCTGCTCTTGAAGTGTTAATTGTTGTTATATAACAATGTTTAAGAGAAGAGCTCGATCTGCCTATAGGATAGTAGAGTTTTGGGTTCTCCCAGGGCCAGTGAGTCTGCTCAGTGGGTAAAGATGCTTGCTGCTAAGCCTGACAACAGGAGGTCAGTTCTAGTACCCCACACCGTAGAAGGAAAGTCTGACTCCAGCTAGGTGCCCTCTGTCCTCCACCAACATGTGGGGTCATGTGTACGTTTTGGTGCATGCATGTACTCTGGTGCATGTACTCGTGCATGCATGCAACACACACACACAAATAAAAACAGAAGAATGTAATTTTAAGAGATGATCCTATTAACTGTAGGTACTAATACAAGGAGTTGAACACTCCTTGATCCTTCAAACCATTTTTTTGGAAATTAATGATTCAAATTAAGAGTGAGAACAAGCAGAGAAGGAATTAGGCTTTAAGAGCTGAAGCTGATATAGGAAAGTTCTTTTCACAGGACGTTAGATAGGAAAGACTTTAAAAGTCACGACCTTCATGTCAAGTCCTTACACAGAGAAGGGAGTGAGATTTCACCCTGACAAGTGGTCTACTTTACAGTTAGTTCTGGCTCCTATTATAGGGCTTCCTGTGAAGGTCACTGTGAGGTCCTAAATACAAAAGAAGAAGAGTATAAAATGAGAAATTGCCTTTGAGAAACACAACTGTGTATTATCAGCTAAAATTTCCCCGGTTGTAATTAGGAATATCTAACCCTTGCCTGTGAAGTTCTGACAGTTCTTCCCTGGTTGTTAATTCTCCGTATATAGTGGACTTAATCTCTTTTGAAAATTTGCCTTCACGCTGGAATCAGAAAGCCTGTTGAATCCCGGTAAATGCACCAATTCTATTTCCATTTTTACTCCCCTTCCAATTTCATATAAAAGGTGCATTTTCATTAGGGGAATTAGGTTACTAATTCTCTTGGAAAGATTCAGCTGTCACTGAGTAATACAATCTTTCCCCTACCCTCTTCACCCAGGCTGGCAGAGACTTGACTCCGGCAAGCGGTGGCTCCAGCTTGCAGAAATGCTGCAGGCTGCTGTGACAGCTGACGGGAGATGGGTAGCAGCTAAGGTGTCAAGCCATCCCTTCCCCGATTCCATTTGTTGTAGAGATGTGCTAACTTGAAAGTCCACAAGAGCCACTTATTATTAGTAGATAGTACAGACCTCTGTTCAGTTACGTAATCTACATAGGAGGGGGAAGAAAGAACTACTATCACTGTATTTAAGGTGATGTTATGGTCTTTGATATGAAGATCTGAGGACAATATTCCAGAGTGTCTACAATCTTGATGTTCAAGCAAGAGGAAAATTGGAGTCAGTTTACAGATGCTTATATCTCCGTCTACAGTAGAGGTGAATATTTATTTTTTGTCTTCTGTAAGGAATCGTAAAACACTAGTTTCCTTCCCAATATAACAACATCTAAGCACCAGATTTCCTGTGGTTTCTGTGGATTTAAAATGTCATTCATTTGCATTTGCTCAGAAGTGTGAGGAAATGCAAAGTCAACAAGATACGAAAAACAGTGGACTATGGAGAAGTACAAGTACACAAGCTTGTGTCTTCAGGAGACATCCTGATCAGATTAGGCAGTGAAGTATCAAGATCATCAGTAAGAGCCTCATGAACTATTACCCTGAAAGACTGTAACATTTACCTAAATAAAACATTTTTTTGGTGATGTTACAGAGGCTCTATGGTATGCATCCTCAGCCTAAATTTCTTCACACTTGTCCAAATACTCCTGTTTAAGGGCTACTGTGTGTCTCTGCTTTTACTTTTTCCAACCACAAGAAGGTTGGGTTAGATTATTTCCAAATGCAAACAGTGATTTATGATACCTTTAAAATATGCGCCATGATTTTATGGTGGTTTGCATCATAGCTAATAGATCAATTAGTAAATTACCAAAGCATTACCCCTGATTTAATTGAGTGTGGATTACTCAGGAAAGTTCTTTATTCTCACAATACTATAACAGTGACTTGGAATAAAAACACCTTTTCTTCCTGCTTTTTAATTAAATATTTATATGTAAGCACATTTTGATTCCTGTTTAAATAAAACAGACTGAAATTCTATCTGAAGCTACTATTTACACATGACATGTTTGCTTTTTGGTTTATCTTGTTGACTTTTGCCAATCCCCCAAGTGGTTTTCACGGAAGGCAAGGTTATCTTGCCATCCTTGATTTGGGGCACTCAGCCATCACAAAACAATTCTTGGTAATAAACATTAGAAGGAAAGACCTGCAAACAGCTTCTGAATGAAAAATAAGGATATCATTTTCCAAATAGGAAACAGGAGGAGGTTAATTCAAAATAAACCACGATGAGGTTTCTTACAGAGTTACCATCACCTGCCTTTCAAAATGAGCCGTCATTACGTGTGAGAGCAATTGCTCACCCGAACATCTTGTTTTCTGGTCTGATTGTCCTCCCCAGGTATAATGCTTTCCAATAGGTCAATCAGTGGTTTTAAGATGCTCTCAGGACTACTTAACAGCACCATCGGTCAAAGTGTGCATGTTACATAAACTGCCCTGCTTTCATTTGTCCCATCAGGGATATATCAAGAGTCTTTTGCTGGCTTATCTTCGCCTTCTCGCGCTCCTAGAGTCTCACGGCTGCTACCCACCGGATCAAGTTGTTTTGCCAAAGTAGTAATGAATCAAGGTTAGAGGTGTTTCCCTCCCTACGAGAAGGCATACTTCACCTCTTGTATAATATACTCAAGTTGCCTGTAATGTTGAGTCTCATTTCCCTCATCAAAGAATGAATGATATAATATATCCACATAAACCTTCTATGAAACCAAGTCAGGCAGCAAGCCTAGTGTTACAAGGACAGGGCAGTCACCAAATAAACGGTGGCTACATTGGTGGTTACAGTCTCTAGATATTGAAAAATTAATGCTGCTATACTACTTAAATAACAAATATTTGCATCTCTTTACACATAGGTGCAGGTGGTCCTGAAGAATGATGGGTAAAAATGTTTCTCTCTTTGCAAAAACTTTATTACTTAATTACATTATACAATAGGAAAAATAGCCTTTGAATAGGGGAGAGATCCATTTCTAATCTTGATGCCTTACCACTTTGTCAGAGAGATTCCATGGGTGGTTCATAGTCATGAAACATGGCTAAGGTGTTTGTTGATCCCACTGGAAAGAACAAAGGAAAAATATGAGGTAATGGAGGTCGGAAATCCTTACTGATGGGATGAAAATAGTTATTGTATTAGGGAGAAAAACAAAGTCAGTTGAGAGCAAAGTGCCAGCGATAGGAAGCCTCTTATGGGCAGGCAAGAAGAGTGCACTGTGATAAGTTCAAGCAAGACCTGAGCTCTAAACAAGGTTGTTCAGAGAGAATGAGGAAGGGAAGTGTACTAGTTACTTTTCTATTACTTGGAAGAGACAAAGGGATCAAGACAACTTGTGCAAGTATTTATTGGGGCTTCTAGTTTTGGAAGATTAATCCATTACCATCATGGCGGGAAATATGACAGAAACAGGTCATCAGGCATGGAGCTGGAGCAGTAGTTGAGTGCTAACATTTTGAGACAATACCTGGAGGGAGGAAGAAAGTCAACTGGAATACCCTGGGCATTTGAAACCTCAAAGCTTATTTCTAGTGGCACACCTCCTCCATCAAGATCACAACTCCTAATCTTTTCCAAATGGTTCCAACAACTGGGGACCAAGCATTCAAACATATGAGCCTATAGTGTCTGTCTTTATTCAAACCATCCCAGTGGGAAACACCCAGGCATGACTCATATATGATGTGTTGATGCTAAAGATGGCAAATCATCATGTTTTTCTTCCCCAAGCTAAGGATTATCTAGGATTTGGAGCTTTTAGTCCTAGACCAGAGATGATCCTAGATTCCTTAGATGAAGAGAAAAAGAGATGGTGATTGTGGGAGGTGTCATAGTTAGAGTTTTTATTGCTTTGGCAAAACACCGTGACTGTAATGCAAGTTGGGGAGGAAAGGCTGTTCACCACTAAAGGAAGCCAGGACAGAAACTCAAACAGGTCAGGATCCTGGAAGCAGAAACTGATACGACAGCCATGGAGGAGTGCAGCTTATTGACTTGTTTCCCCTGGTTTCTCCATCTGTTTCTTACAGAACCC
Organism: Microtus pennsylvanicus; assembly: GCF_037038515.1. Lineage (NCBI taxonomy): Eukaryota > Metazoa > Chordata > Mammalia > Rodentia > Cricetidae > Microtus > Microtus pennsylvanicus. The sequence goes on from NC_134579.1 coordinate 15,884,508, forward strand.
AGTACGAGCAGCCCAGGGATGGCACCACCCACCATGAGCTGGGCCCTCTCCTATTGATTACTAATTGAGAAAATGCCTTACAGCTAAGTTCATGGAGGCATTTCCTCAACTGAGGCACCTTCCTCTTTGGATGTCAAAACCAGTCAGTACAGAAGGGCATGATGAGCCATATTAAAACACACGACAATATTTAATTTTACATAGCAATTGGTTGCTAAATATCAAGATTTATAGACATGCATATTAAAAAATAAATCATGAAAATATGCTCTACTTAGAGCAGGTCTTGTCTAATTTCATTATTTTTAAAGGGCAGCTACCTCATGAGTGAGATTCTAAAATATAATCATAATGAATAGATTAAAAAGATAAACAGTAAGCTGTATTTTTAATGTATTCAAGTTTTTTCTTAAAATTAAATATTTTTCATTGTTTTTAATTTATATGTTTTGCATTAATATCTCTTTTTTTAAGATTATAGACTGATTGGCCCATTAGCTCAGGCTTTTTATTAGCTTATATTAACCCATTATTTTTATTTATGTTAGACACATGGCTCAGTACCTTTTTCAGTGAAGCAGGTCACATCCTGCTTCTTCAGTGGTCTAGGCAGGACTCGAAAAGAGCTTCCTTCTTCTCAGAATACTCCTGTTCTCACCTCTACTTCCTGTCTGGTTTTCCCCGCCTATACTTCCTGCCTGGCTACTGACCAACCAACATTTATTTAAAATAAAATGGGCAGAATATAGAATTGTTCCACACCATTTCACCATTTTCCTTTTTTTTTTTTTTAAGAAAACAAGAACATCCATAGTCCATTTTTGGAGGAATGAGGGCATAGTTTTCCAGGCCACTTCTGACTGGTTTGGGGTGCTGATAATCTATGGGGACCCAAGAAAATTTAGGATTAAGAACAAGCACTGACTGGAGTTTCCTGTGAGTCTTGATCATCTCATGCAGTAGTCTTGAATTTGTTCTGGATGTAAAACTCAGACATCTGGGCCATCTCTTCCTACTGGAGATTTCTCAGGTGGTCTTCCTTGATCAAACCTGATTTTTCTTAACTCAGAATGAATCCACAGCCTCTCATTTTTTGTGAGAAAAATATCTTCTCCAAAGTAATACACTTTTTGACTTCAATTTTGAAGTCAAGATATTTTCAAAATACTTACCGTGGATTAATTCAGCAGCATTTATAAACAAGTATCTTTTAGCAGCTGTTGCTCCTTCCTCAGCATTCAAACAATTAAAAGAGAGCATAATAACATACAGTATCCAGATTCTCTGTGTATTTTCAATCTTTATGTGGCTTTACTTGATCTCTGTGAGTTCAAGAATGTCTTGGTCTACAGAGTGAGTTCCAGGACAGCCAAAGATATACAGAGAACCTGTCTCAAAAAGTAAAAGTAATAATAAAAGAAATAGACGTTAATATCCCTTAAGAGTCAAACATTTATAGTTTTAAAAATTATGGTGAATAAAAAAATTTCCTAGCCAAGCAGTTTTGGTACATGCCTTTAATCCTGGCACTTAGAAGACAGAGTCAGGAAGATCTCTATGAGTTCAAGGCCAGTCTAATTTACAGAGTGAACTCCAGGACAGCCAAAGCTACACAGAAAAACCCTATCTCAAAGAAATCAAACAAACAAAAAAACCCTGGCTTTTAAAATCAGAATTTTGACTTCCAGAAGATTAACTACATTTTACATATTCACATGTAATCAAAACATGTAATATTATTATCAATTTATTTATATTTTTCAAAATTCATTATTTATCTTGGTCTATTCATGGTACTAAGTTGCTTTTGAATGTGCCAATAAGAAAATGATAATTCTTTGCAACACAGGAGCTATTTACACTAAATTTAAAAATTTAGTTTTTGAGGATTTAATTAGCTAATCCAACCATACTCAGTAGTCAGAAAAGATGTGAATGAATATGTTTCTCAAGATGAGAAAGACTGCATAAGTGCTAGGAAATAGAATCAACCATCAGCTATTAGTGCGACAGGAAACCTGGAATTTTCTAGCTCTCTGTTGATTGGTAGTCTGGGCTAAGTCCCGAGTGTGGTATCAGAAAGATGCAGAATCCAAGTGAGTTAGGCAAATTAATGCTCAGCAGAATTAACATCAACTAAAAGAGACATCCCACAAGTGCTAGTCATGAGAACTTAGCTATTTTCTACCAACCCATGAGGAGGGGGCCTTGAACTCTTAGACTGCATATCCAATCTTTATTAATTCCAGCATCTAGAAATGCGCAAGAAATATAACTAGAAAGCTGGAAAGATTGAACTAAAGTTATATTACTTCTAGGTTCTCAAAAGAGCTGAGAAAGGTTACAGGTAATCTTAACTGTTAAAATCTTGATTGAAAGCTCTCTCTGATGATCTTAACAATGCCATCCCTCCCCCTTTGGCCCTATTAGTCAAGCACAGGTTATACCCGCTTTTTGAGGTAAGAAATGTCAGGAAGTTCTGGGCCTGGAAGGACAATCCCATGAGCTCAGCTGCTGAAGGCTGATGAAGGACTCAAGATGGCTTAGTGGATAAAGGTGCTTGCTGTCAGACCAGAAGACCTGAAATTCATCTTCAGAAATCATGGGTAGAACAAGGACCAATTCCCATCAATTTTCCTCTGACCTCCACAATTTTAAAAGAACAATATAATAAAAAAATTAAAGAGGGAGAGTTGTGGGTTTGAGAGATGGCTCCATGGCTAAGAACACAGACTTTTTTTTTGCATTCATTTTTTCTTTTTTAAAAAAGAAAACAAACTGTCTTTTTTTTTCATTTTACATACCACTCCCAGTTCCCACTCCCTCCCCTCCTCCCATTCCCTCTGCCTTCCCCCCACCCCACACCCCTCCATCCACTCCTCAGACAGGGTAAGGCACATTGCTTTAAAGAAGGACCAAAGCCCTCCCTATTCTCCCTACTATATCTAGGCTGAGCAAGGTATCCATCCAAAGAGAATGAGATCCAAAAAAGCCAGTACAAGCATTAGGGATAAATCCTGGTGCCAAAGCCAGTGGCCCTGCAGTCTGCCCCAGCCATACAACTGTCAACCACATTCAGAGACTACTCTTAAAGTGGAGTAGTATGGTTCAGTTATCAGCATATTGGTGACGCTCAACCAACACTTGTAATTTTGGTTCCAGGGAATCTGAAGCCTTCTTCCGTCCTCTGTGAACAAATATGGTACATAAAACATACACACACACACACAGTCATACGAACATGTTCATACAGGAGTGCAGGCACACATGCACATGAGCAGACACATGTGCACATATACATGCACATGAAAAGATTTATTTCAAAAAAGAAGGAGGATTGGGAGTCTTAGGACTGTCTGAGGTCCAGGTGAGTTCAAAGCTTGCCTGGCTGACTTAAAGGGACCTTATCTCAAAATAAAATAAAATGTAATAAAAAGGGTCAGGAGTACAGCTCAGTAATAGAGTACTATCTAATATGTGTGAGGCCCTGGGTTTAGTGCCTACTAACATACACACATGTATCTATGTAATGTTTAGAAAAATAAAAGTGTCAGTGTGTGTTTGCATGTGTGATCTCTCTTACTGGCTTGGTTGTCAAGACACTTGCTATAAACTAACCACTTAAAATCAAGAAATGAAGTAAAGGGCCTCACTCTGAAAAGCATAATACCATTATGAATCATCAGACCAGATGTCTAAGAGTTTCTGTCTTAAAGATTTGAAAAATCACTAAAAAAAAAAAAGAACTAGCAAAATGGAAACATCATCCTCCTAAGGGCTTTGCTCTCAAGACAGCTTTTCTCTTGGTGTTCAAAGTTGGTGTCTCTGAGATTTTAATGTGTATACACCACCACTGCACCATGTATTCCTACTGCTGAGAAGCACATTCTGGTTCTGCAGATCTGGGGCAGAGCCTGAGATTCTGCATTTGCCACAAGTTGCCAGGCAATGTTGCTTGGCCTCAGGCTCCTTGAGGTTGAACTTATCTATTAACGTTCCCATGCTCCGGGTGAGAGCAGACTCTGCTCCCTCAAGCACGGCCTCAACTTATCAGCATTTTGTTGTCTTAATTACATGTATCTAAGTTTTATAATTCTGGGGAGTTTCTCAGATAAAAGATTTCCTTTGATGAGAAGATGACAAACTACTTCTCTGGGTTCAAGGCTTAGAAAACTACCAATTCTTCCCACAAGGGACCTCTCAAAGGTTTCTCCCTACTTTTTGAGACTTCCCATCTTTTTCTAGTAGTTCCTCTGAAGATCTGTGTGACAAGTTGGCTAATGAAAATGACATTTTATTTTCTATTGGTTAAAACAGAACAAGTCAACCATAAAGGATGGTATGGGCTGGAGGAAGGTGCAGGGACCAGGAACAAGGAGAGATTTGAGTTGATGATCGTATCTTTGTTTTGTTGTTTAACTAAACCGCCTTTCCGGTCTCCAGAAGCCACAAGCATTCATGAAGTTGTCCTGAGCTTGGGAAATCTGTGTTTTTGTTTGTTTGGTTTTGTTCTGTTGTTTTTGTGTTTGTTTTGTTCTGCCACTTATTAGCTATTTGATTTGGGCAGCTGACTCTCTTTCGCCTTTTTGAACATATACTTTCTCTATTTTTTTTAGAAAAATGGAAAAATGAAGTTAGAGAAGCAGTTAATTTCACTCTCTATTTGTCTCCAACTCTAGAAAGAAAATATGGGAATATGAACAACAAATCTGAGCTCCTTACAATTTCCAATAGAATGAGTTTCTCAAGGATCCATGAGACCCCATCCTTCCCTGAGCTACAATTGCCAGTTAGTGATGGCTGCAGGAGGGTGTCACATTTTTTTAGTGAGGTAGCCACTGGTATAGCCATGCTCCAGTAAATAGTCCCTGCTCATGTAGGCAAATCTGACTAAACTCAGTGGGAAACAGACACATATGTTTGATTGAGCATGTGTGTGTGTGTGTGTGTGTGTGCGCGCGCACACACACACACACACAAAAGCAGGGAATGTTGGCGAGAGTTTCAATAAGAGAAAGAGGTAGGGGCTAAGACATGGGAAAAGTGTGTGAAAGGGACTAAAGTTTATTATATGTATGTATGAAACTGAAGGAATAAAACGAAGAAAAATTTCTTTTCTGATTGTGGTACTAGTTTGATTACAATTATTTACCAGACAGTCAATTAGCTGTATGCAGTCCTTAGAACGGACTTTGATACATGATACATGAGACACATGTCTCCAAAGATGATTGGAAAGCAGGATCATATAGGCCATGTGTGAGTTCTTCATATTAATATCTCTCCCTTTCAGAATTGTAGTATTGGGAGCGGTATACATATCTATGAAGATGCAAGTGTTTATGTATGGGGGGGGACACGGAGGCCTAAGATGAACTTCAGGTGTTATTCCTCAGGAGCTCATCGTGCTTTTGAGACAGCGTCTCTCACGGGACTGGTGCAGGCTGAACAGGTTAGAATGAGTGGCCAGGGGGCACCGAGGCTCAACTTGTCTGTGCATGTTGCTACATCCAACATTTTTACAAAGGTTATGGATTTGACCTTAAGAACTCAGGCTTTCAAGGCAAATGTTTTGCTCACTGAGCCATCTCTGCAGTGCACAGTACCTTTAAAAATTTCAAGAATATGTCCCTTTTTGCATAGGCTGGGGCTAAGTGCTGCTTTTAGATCTCACTATAACCCTCTGCACCTACGAACTCATCCGAGAATATTTTTTTCTTTTTAGTGTGAGAGAGATAAAATCCTTTTCTTTTTTTACATCTAAAGTCACTAAATAAGAGTGCAAAAAAATGGACTTTAGCATCCAATAAATGAAAATGGAGGATTTGAATGAGGAAGTGTGCTACTTGTGGTTTCTCTAAGGCATGATACACTGTTCATTCAACTGATTAATCATCAGCAACATTAAGGACTAGTTCTAGGCCTGAGGCAGAATAAAAATGGTGGCACACTCAGGCCTGGTGGTGTGTGCCTATAATCACAGTGCCTGGGAGGCCTGAGGCAGGAGGATGACCTTTGAGAACAGCCTGGTATACATGGTGAAGCCCTGATGAAAAGGAAGGTGGAATGTAGGAATGGGAGGAGGGGGGCAGAGGGACAGGAGGAGGGGGAAGGGAGACAGGAAGGAGAAAGGGAAATGGGTAGGGAAAGGGAGAAGAGAGAGGGGAATGAGAAAGGAGGTGTAAGAAAGGCAGCTTCAGGCTGCAAATCAGTGTAGAAATACTATAACCATCCTTCTGCATTTGAACTTTTTTGAGTTTATAATATTTTAAAGTAACACTGAATTAAAGTTTTAGAAACATTCAGTTCTGAACAGGGGCACATATTCATGCGAATGTAGAAATTAAACATTTACAAACCTACTCTGGGAGGATTTCTATTAAAGTCTCCTTTAAATACACTTGGAAGAGAAATGCTGACGAGAAGGACCTCTGCATACCATCAAACATGGGAGTATTTTTTAAAAAGATTTACTCAATTTCATGTGTATGGGTGCATTGTTTGGATATCTACAAATGCTACATGTGTGCCTGGTGCCCTGGGAAGTCAGAAGAGGGTGTTGCATACCTTAGGACTGGAGTTACAAGCTACAGTGGACCACCATTTGACTACTGGGAACTGAATCCGGGTCCTCTGCAAGAGCAACAAGTGCTCTCAACCACTGAGCCACCGCTCCAGTCCCCACTTGAGTATCCTCATTCTGTATCATCCTCAGACTGAACAAATGCACACTTTCCCAGCTCAGTCCATCCACATCAGCTTCCAGGACTCAGACAGCTGACTGTAGGTAGCAATAAGATAAAAATACTTACACGTACAACTGCTATTTATCCCACAGCCAGGGGTAGCATGAGTCTCTGGCCGTGATTGCAGGTGACACTACCCATTCCACTAGAAATGCAAAGCAAACTCCATGAAATAGAACTTGCTTAAAGATTTCAAAGCTGGTTTTTTGTTGTTAAAGTTGGGGGTTATTTGGTTAAAAATACATGGGTTGCATTCTACCGCTTTCATCAATCTGACTTACATCTGCGTGCTCTTTTTATTGATAGCTCAGGCTAAGAATATGGAAACTGAGCACAATGTTGCAGGTGGGTGACAAGAGTTACTGAAGAGGATCAGCGAGTGGGCAATGACATCCAGAACAACCTGCAAAACAAGATCAACATGTCTTTAGGAAAACCAGGTACGATCAAACTTTGCAGCTCTCTCCAAGAAAAAGGATCCTACAAATGATACTTTTGGTTTTCAGACTCTTTTAAAGTTACTTAAGACAGTGCAGCAATCTTTGTCACACAATGTCACACTAACAGTCACAGGAATAAAACAGCATTACTACATAAAGGGAATGCATGAGAAAGACCAGTTTTCTCATTGCCCATGAATTAATAATAGAAAGTTGATTTTTTTTTTAGCATTTCTGAGTGAGAAATGCGCACTCTTTGTGAACAGATTCCACTAGCTCAGATTTAGGAGTGAAACTGGGGGTGGTGCCCAGCACTTCGTGTCTTTGAGAACTACTCCTTCAAAAAGGCCAGAATTGGTGAAGAAATTTAATTTTTCATAAATGATCAGAGGCTTAAAAATCTTAAAGGCTATAAGCAGCCTTTTAAAAAAAAAAGGTATCTTGGTATTCTAATCATCTGATTTCTTTTGCTTTGTCACACAATTGTAATTTTCATTATGCTACAATGATCCTTCTAAGTTACCCAGAATTCTAACGGTTGAAAACTACCAAATAAAATGTAACTGCTCCACTTACCCACTCTCTACACTCTAAAAATGTTATTGACTAATATTAAACAACAACTACAAAATAACACTAATGGCTTGGAAATTATTCTAAATTATTTCCTGAGTCACCAAGAGACTAATTGGTCCACAGGTAAACTGCTTCAAGAGGCTCTGTCGACTGCATTGTTTTGGAAAACAGAATACTGTACTTCCAACACGCTGACAGAATTTGTCTTAAACATAAGGGATAATGGAAAACTGTGACATGAAGTCATGAATCTTGGGGAAAAAACTTTCTACAATCAATCAGGAAAAGAACTCTATCAAGGTGATAAGCAACTAGTGCTTTGGCATAGGAGTGAACGATTTAGATAATTAGTGGATCTCATATGAAATGAGGAGACTTCAAAGTTAAGGTTTAGAGACAGTTGTGCTTTGGAAAATGTCACTGATCCATGGATATAAAGACTGAAGCCTAGAGGTTAGATGATCAACTCATGTCCAGGGCCGAATTCTGATTTTTTTTCCAATATATTTCTTATAGAGAGCCTTTAAAACAGGTAAACCCTGTATTGACTAAAGGTGGACCTGGAACATTTATAGGCGTGGACAGGGAGGGAGACTCAAAGCATTCAAAGAGCCTTTTGAATATCAGATATTGTCCTAGATATTTTCATGTGTGTATTTTACAATGAGTCTTGTTTAGTTTAAGATAAAGAAAATGAAGTTTAAAGGGGTCAAGGTCGTCATGACCTCAAAGTCCAGGTGACCTACTCTATTCCATCAGACAGGTTGACCTGTTTCTTCTAGCTCTTGGTTAGTTTTCATCTGGCCTGTTTGCTCACAACCCCTTCCACAAACACACATCATACCTTTTCTTTGGAACAGACTTCAGCCTGAGAGTTGAATGTGCACCACTAAATCCAAGAACGGGCCCTAGCCCCCAGCGAGTCCTCATGTCCAATGTGCTCCTGAAAATCTGATAAAATCAGATCCTCTTGAATGTGACTTGGAAAACTTAACCCTGAACTCATATTTTACTTTTCCTCTGAAAAGTTATTAACACAAGTATGGCAAACATATTTCCTATGGTGATTTTCTATACTACAGAAACACCAAGCTTCATAATCATCCCACAATTAAATACATCCTTAACATGTTGCATTGTCACAGGTTCTCATAATTCAAATAAATTAAGTAGTATAATATAACGGTTTTGTAAGTTTCATTTATTTTCAATTCCATTCAAAATTTATCAGTCGTAGGAATGTGGTTATAAAGTAGTGACCATAAGAACTGTGTTAACCTTTCTTACGTCATACACAGCATATATACTGTGAAAAAGAAAATACTCAAAGGGCTGGGTAGGTTTCATCATAGACAGCTTTTCCAGACATTGTATGGGTGTTCACACACAGGACTTGAGTCTCTGTTTGAAAACAGTGCTAATTATTCTATCACCATGCGTGCATTCAGTGCCGATAAGAATGATGCATGTCAGAGAGACCTGTCCACACTGCCTAGATGAGACTGACCCTTGATTTGCAGCCACAGCTGCGAATGGCAACACACTGCTATTTTCAACCCCTCCGCTTAGATTCACATTCTTCTCTGCTCTGGAGCTTTAAAAAGCATCAGATGCTTGCCTGTCTCCACTCTGGCCTGGCAGGCCATCATTCTACAGACAGATTTTAATTTGAGCTGAGGCATGTCATCACACGTTTGTGGGCGAGTCGTCTGAAATTTTTCTGAAACGTGATGACTGTGTTCTTGGAGCACACATGGGGGATGTCATGCAAAAGATTATAGATGACTTGGAAGAGTTAACACCGTGTCTCAGAACGATGATGAATCCCAGGAAGAAGTACACTATCACATAGCCAAGAAGCTCCACAGTATCGCCGAGAAGAAAAGTGCCACCCATCAATCCTTAGTCCCATGACAGACTGACAAAGAAGCACAATCATACTTCAGTTCACCAATTCCCATTAAAATAGCACGCTTTGTGCCAACCTAGCTTGGCTATCTGAAATTTTTCGAGTCTTCAAGCCTGTAGTGGCAGCCAGTCTTCTTTGACACCTCCTCCCAACCTTCAAGAAGAGTTGATTTCCTCTTCTCATGCCATGGCACTGGCCATTTTGTACGCCCCTATGTACGTGATAGTTTCCTTTTCCTTTCCCTACCCAACACGGTCTCTCTGAAAGCAAGCTCTAATTCTTTGAATCCCTCACACACTTCACAGTGTCTGGCAAAAACATCTGTTGGTTAAACATTCATGGATCATTGGATGGGTAAATAAATGGAGAAAGTAAGTAAAGTTTGATATAGGCTAATTTGTTTGACTAGCTCCTGAGCTAGAACCAATTCATTCAGCTTGTTCCCACAGTTGAATCAATTTGAGGGGGGGAAAAAGGTGGGAAGTAATGTTGAATGACAATTATTTGACATCCATGCTTCTTGATTGGCAGCTGTAAGAATAAGGGAAATAGCATCCTCCCTTTTAGCAGGGATCCAGGAGACCAGCTCCCCTCCTTGAATGAGGAGAGTGGGGGGGTATCATTACTCTAGAACTCTGCTGTGTGTGTGTGAAAATAATGATGGCACAGAAAATAATCTTTGAAATTGGACACATTAAGAAACCAACTACAGTTTAGCTAATTCTAGTTAGCTACGATTTTGGGAAACTTGCTTAGTTTCACAGACTACCTCACTCTACATGAATTAATTTTTAAAAATCATGATATCATACCTTGCAGTGATTTAGCTGTAATAAACTCTAAAATGCTGATATATAGTGCCCGATATAGGCAGATGGTAAACCATATTCTTCTTTATAATGATCATGCTTATAAATAATACTTTTAGCTAAGTAATTACATCTTATTTCATTAAGTTTAACATTAATATTACTTGGTACTATTATTTTTTTGGTCCATTCAAACTTACTGATGGAAAAGGACATGAAGTTCTGTTTAAATAAGTCAAATAAGAATTTGGTGTCTACTCGTAAACAAAATGCTGTGTGAAGATGCCCCATATATTTTTTGAAAAATGCCAAATACAGTGGAATGGCTGTAGAAAGTTTCTTACACATACAGATTGCAGAGAAAAGGCTGCCCTTGATAGACAATAGAAAGAGGCACTTAATCCATGATGCTATTCCCCTTCCAAATATGTGTGCTGAGATCTTAACTAATGTGATAAGGGTAAAAGGTCGGGCCTTTTGGCTAAAACTGTTAGGTTGAAGCCACACGATAGGATTATTGCTGTTCTCATTCTAACCGGAAGAGATCCCAGATAAGATGGCTGTCGAAGACTATAGAGAGCTCCAACCAAACTAAATGCCCATAGTTTAGATGTTGTATTATTGCTCTAAAGTATTTATGCATTGAAAGCTTAATCCACAAAGCAGTAGCATTAGGAGGTCATACAACAGTCAAGGGATGTTGTCTAGTGGGAGGTAAGTCGATCACTGTGGGAATTGCCATCCGAAGGGGTAATGTGATCCTCTTGGGATTTAGGTGATTTTTCTGTGAAAGTGGGTGATTGTAAAAGACCTAGACTGTGCCCCCCCCCCCCATCTCTGATTTCTTGTTGCTCCTGTAATCTCTTCTGTGCGCAATCTTGGGACACCTTGATTGCCTGTCAGAAGGTCTTCACCTGAGTCCAGCTCAAACCTGCCTCTGCTCAGTACTTCTAGAACTGGGCAAAACCAAATCATTTTTCTTTATAAATTACCCAGGGTCATGCATTTGGGGAAAACACTGTGAAATAAACGAACACAATACACATTAATACCTTGCTCTCCTATGTTTGCCCTCCAGAACTTAGAGAAATACATTTATGTTATTTATAAGCCACACAGTCAATATTTCTTTACAGAATTCTCAAATAATGAAGATACCTGTGTGTACTCAATGGCTGCTGTGAATTTGAAAATAATATTCCGATATTCTACTCACATTGCGTCTTCTATGACTACAGAACTGTCTGAGTTGTGTGTCTACCTTGTGTGTCCTAACCCTATCTTCTTAAGAAGCTATTCTTTCCTCTCTTCAGAGGAGTAAAACCTGGCAATGAGAACAAGCAAGTGACCCGAGAGGAGGAAGCCTTAATGACTCACTCTCAACAATTCACAGGTTGTTATAGCAACCAGGTCGGGTATCTGACACTAGGCTGTTTGACTTTGACTCTCCCTCTCCCTCCTTCCTGTGCTTTCACAGGACCCTAACGATAGAAGAAGACAGTGTGGACCCAGAGAACTCTGCCCGTGTCATAGGACACTCCTTTCAAAACCACCCCCGCTCCTTGAAGTGACCTGCTTACTAGTTGCCTTATGAACCCTGTATGCCAACTGGTTGTCATAAATTTTTCAGAGCTTTAATCTCAGATATCAGTAGATTTTGTGATTGAAATGATGTCAAATAAGATCCAGGTGACTGGGTATCCCTGCAGGAGTAAACATGCTGTTAATTTGCATAAGTGATTTGCTGATCACCCAGCTGATTCCTTGACCACTCCCTTTCCTGGTTCCTAGGAGGAGCAAGGACCTGTGGCTTTTGTCTCACTTTAGATATCCAGCAATATGACCTCAAGTACAAGTTAACTCATTGGATGCCAAAAAGAAATACCTTGGGAGGATAAATTGTTTTTATGTAAGATTTTGACTATTTGGGAAATTACCTTTGAAAAGGGATATTATAAAGTTCACTTTCTAATGAATTAAAGTCTTATGTGGGAATCTATCGACAGTAACATGAACAGTGCGATCACCTCTAACGTTGAGCTTGACAAGCATTGATAAAGATGGGTTTGGGCCTTAGCAAGAAAAGATTTAGCAATGAGTTCTGAAAGCAACAGGATGGAAGAAATGACTGAAAGAAATGCCAACCCTCAGCCTGGAGATGTAGCTCAATTCGTAGAGTGCTTTGGATAGGCAATGCCCTGGGATTGGTATATGGGTATGATGGTGTGCACCTGCAATCTCAGCACCAGGGATGTGAAAGCAAGAAAAACCAAAGTTCAAAGCCATCCTTGCCCACACAGCAATTTCAAGGGAAAATATCATTGTTATTCTTAAAGAGAACCTTCTTCAGAACCCGAGTGGTTGGAGCAGTTAATTCTTAGGGGATAAAAATACAAGGGCTGTAATCTTAACACCTACTACGTAGGACACAAGGTTGTAGTAAGGAAATAGTGAGTTCACATTCTAAAAACAATCCTAAAAAATAAATCTCCAAGCTGAGGTGAAGCACATTTGAAAAATATTTAAACAGAACAGAACACAGATGCTGTAGCTGTGAGATCCCACTACAAACCTATGGGCAGGCTAAGAATATGGAAGTGCTCTCTGCAAATGTCTCGCTGGTTGGAGAGAGGAGCCAGTGTAGTCTGAAATGCCCACCCGGGTGATGAAAGTATCCCCATCTAAGAACAGAGCAGTGTGAAACTTTCAGGGCTGTCGTTTAGCAAGTTAAGTTTCCCCCAGGAAATAATATGTCACGAGTCCACTCTTTCTTTCACTTACTGACCCTGTCATTGATTACCCGCTCTGTTACAGGAATTGGGGATGTCGGAGCAAATAAGAAAAATTCTGTGGGACTTAAATTAATGTTCTAGACATCTATGGCAAGTGCACCCAAAGAGTAATGAAACAAACGGCACTTGGGGCATTCAGGGCCCTCAGAACAGTCTGTGAAGGAAGCTGTAGGAACGTTTTCACAGGAGGACCACAGAGAAAGACCAGGGAGATTGCACAGCCAGTGGTAAATGTGTAAAGGAAGAGTGTGCATTGTGAATGGATTCTGAAGGAGGATGCTGAGGAATGGATTTTCATGCCTAAAGGGATCAACGTGCTGACTTTGGAATTGTGGCTGAGGCACTGTGAGGAAAATGTAGCCCAACCAGATTTGAACTTCAAGGGGGTAACACTGACACTCTAGTGGAAAACGTTCCAGAACAAACATGACTGGGCCAGTTAGTCGCTTTGACTCCAATTTCGTTTCTGTGAAGTTCTAGATCAGAGAGATCCGGTAGACAATGTTTTTAACTTCATCGTGACACTTGGTGAGCTCTCTTGTCAACAAGTGCTGGAAATGTATCTGGCACGGTGGTATAATTATGTAGTTTAATCACTAGGTTTCAACTTCTTACCGGTCTTTTCTTCTCTCGCTCCTGCACCTCCCTGTGCTCCATTCATTAAATTCCTTGTTGATCCTTGACCACACCCCGTGCACTCCAACCACACTTCCGTCTGTGGCCCTCTCCCCACCTGGAGTGACAGCTTTTCGACCTGTAACCCTGTCCGTTGTTCAGTGGGCCACCGCCTCCCTAGATATTTTTATACTTGTCTAATGACCCTTTTCTTTTGTATCTTGCATTATAGTGTAATGTAGGTCAAGGCAGAGTTTACATTCTCCAGCATCGTCATGCTAATGCTGATGATCACAACACAGTGAGCATCTTTGGTGCTTATTTGTTTATTTATTTTTATTTTTTTAATTTATTAAAGATTTCTGCCTCCCCCCCGCCACCGCCTCCCATTTTCCTCCCCCTCCCCCAATCAAGTCCCCCTCCCATCAGCTAGAAGAGCAATCAGGGTTCCCTGACCTGTGGGAAGTCCAAGGACCACCCACCTCCATCCAGGTCTAGTAAGGTGAGCATCCAAACTGCCTAGGCTCCTGCAAAGCCAGTACGTGCAGTAGGATCAAAAACCCATTGCCATTGTTCTTGATTTCTCAGTAGCCCTCATTGTCCGCTATGTTCAACAAGTCCGGTTTATCTTTGGTGCTTTTTAAGCAGATCTCATAGAAAGGCCTTTACAGGCTTATGGACTTCCATTTGACAATTAAGGTACCAGGCTAACTCCTGATTGTTGTATATTATCTGGATAACTCGAGGCAGCTTATTAACTTCTCGGAACTTACGTGTTCTCATCTCTAAACTCTACCGTTCTTCAGATGACTGGGGGAGATTAGTATTTAAAATCCACTAAATACCACACGTCGAGGTTAACACAAAATCAGAATGCAAATGGTCTCGGAGAAATCAGTGCTCAATCTAAGACACAGATGCTAGAGGGACATAAACACATATGTGGAGCCCCCTCAGGGAGCCTGTCAATGCTGTTTAATGATGATAAATGGTACTACCATAGCTAGGAAAAGAACGGAAAGTCAACATAATAGGCATTTCACTTTCATATTGACATTGTATATAGCACCATATAACAGCGAAATAGTTTTCTAATCTGGCACACCTAGATTATATCCATACTAGTGCATTATTGTTTTTATCTTTAAAGTTATGTTTTGGTCATGGGAACTTGTGACTTCCAGGGAAGGGCCATATCACAGAGTTCATCTCCAGACTGCAAAACATTTTGATTAACTAGATAACTGGTTTTTTGTTTGTTTCTTTTGTTGTCTGAAATGGGTTTTATGTAGCCCGGGCGAGTCTTAAACTTCCCATATAGCTTAGGATGACTCTGAACTTTTGGTCTTCCTGCCTTCACCTCCCAAGAGTTGGGATTACAGGGGTGTGCTACCTCACCCGTCCCATGCAGGGCTGGGTGTGGATGGAACCCCGAACTTTGTGTACATTAGGCAAGCACTCCACCACCTGAGCTGTATCCTCAGCCACAAATCTTTACACACACACAAAAAAAATAACCACCCAAGGAATGTATCAAGGAAAAAAGGAAAGGAAGATGTGAGAATTTAAAAGAGGGGGGGGCTGTTTTTTAACTTTTCCTGTTAAGACTGGAAGTTTAGAATTAAGGGAGGAGCTATAGGAACTGGGAGGCTTCTGATGACTCCCCGATTCAGCTGTCCTTCCAAAGAAGGCAAGGACCAGGACCCTAGGATTTACATTGGTGGAGTGCTCCTTTTCCTCTTCATGGCTACTTACCTCAGAGAGGGAACCTGGGCTCACCTGCCCAACACCACAGGCGGTGTTTCTCACTCTTTGGTGTTCCACCACTTTCTAAAAACTCACAGGGGAGATGCCAACTTGTGGACAGCGAATTTGGGGTCTCCATTCCTCCAACTGCTGGTCTACTAAACTGTAAGATAGGAGAGGACCCTCACAGAGGTGTGTGCCTCACACACCTTCTACTGGAACATGCTCTACATCAGAATCTTTAACAGCACTCCTTTCTCCCACCTTCCAACCCCTAAACTGTCAAAAGCACCCCACCCTGGTATTCCGCCATCCTTGACTGACTTTATTTTACTCTGTACTACTCACATGTTGGACATTTAGTATTCAATTCAACAGTTTGGGGAGGTGGGGCCTTAATGTGAAATGGCTAAGCAGAGATGCTATGAATGGATTAATGCTGTTATCTTGAGAGATGGCTAGCTAAAGGGAGTGACTGAGTCTTGATGAAAGGATGAATTTTACCCTCCCCTGCTCTTGCCTCATGCACACTGTGGTGCCTTCTGCGTACTGTGATTCAGTACGAAGGCCAGGGCCAGTTGGCAGTCCCTTCCATCTTGAATTCCCCACCCATATAGCTATGAGTCAAATAAAGTTCAGTTGTTTGTAAATTATGTGGCCCATAGCATTGTCCCTCCAGCCCAGGATTTTTTTTTTGTTCCTTCTAGACCTTTATCAATTACCTCAGCATAAAGCTTCTCTTGGTCATCCTGGTTGAATGTGTCACCTGGGATGTTGCTGTGGCTACACCCTTGGAGCTGAGTGTCAGTTCTCCTATAATGCTGAGTTGGAATGACCAGGAAGGAAGGATTGCTTTTATGGAAATAGGTTTCACTCTATTACTCAAAAATTATTCTTTCTCGGAAATAGTTTGATAGTAAAGAATTGACTGTAAATCTCAGTCTCTTTGGTGAGGACATTGCAATTTCTTTGTAGAAGGGTTCAGGAAAAATGTTGTCATTTTTCCTAGTGGAATTGCAAAGAGAAATACATCTTTTCCCCAGCTCTTGTCCTCTGGTGGAAATGAAAACAGGTTATTCTTTGTGATATTAGAGCTACAAACCAGTCAGATAAGCTCAGAGATAAAATCCATCTCAAGAATAGGCCAGGAGACTTGGTGGAGAGCCTCAGCTAGAATATAGCATGAAGAGATACCAAATGGAAAGAAAAGACAATCAGGGGCTCCGTGGAGAAGGGCGCTTGCTACTGCCCCGATGACCTAAGATTTTCCAGGCCCCACATGGTTAAAGGAGAGAATGAAATACACCTTCACGCGTGCTAAGCTTAAGTACGCGCGCGCACACACACACACACACACACACACACACTGAGACACACACACACGAGACACACACACACACACACACACACAGAGAGAGAGAGAGAGAGAGAGAGAGAGAGTCCTGGCTAAGGATAGAAGAGTAGACCTTCGGGTGCATGCATGCTTAGGATGGAAGAACGTCTATTGTCGAAATTACTCAAGAATAGTCCAGCCACATAAAACCACATAAAAATATGACCCTGTAATGCTGCCAAAATCAACAGACCCATAGTGCCAGATTTAAAAACCTCACGAGATACCCTTGCCTGAAGCCTGCTGCACAGTTTACAGCCCCATTTGTCAAGATTTGCAAGATGTTTTTGAATCCTGAAAATTTAGCTGTACAGAAACTATGAAGTAAAACCCATGTTTTTCTGGCAGGTTAGACGTTACAAGGATGCCATAAAGATGTAGCATGGCCATTCAAATGGATTTTCATTATTTGATTAGCAGTTCTCATCTGACATTTCTCTTACTTGCATATTTAGTTGGTTTTGTTTCTTGAATTTAAGGTCTGTAGGAACACATAACTTTTTTCATTCGCTGCTCATTGTAGAAGTTATTGTCACTTGTGAATAGTTTGTAGAGTTCTTATTAAACATCAGATTTCTGGTCGCTCCCAAGCAGCCATGTTGTACGTGCTGGATTTGCACAGTTAGAATGTAAATTTGTAATGAACTCTATGTTCTCTCAGTTTGCACTTCTGTTAGCACAGTAATGGAATTCCTCTCAAGTTTCAACTCCTATGCTCATTCATGCCTCAAACAAGTTATAGCAGCATTGTCAGTCAGGACTATGAACCCTAAGTTTTTTCTGCTCAATAATACTTTTGACCTAAGTCAACTTTGAATTTGTAGCAGGTAGTAAACTGGGCTAGGATAGCAATCCAAAAACAAAAAAGATATTTGCAGGAAAGTCAGATTGGAAAGAAAGTAGAAGCCTCTAAAATGATCCTGTCCACTTGTACCGTGCCCCCAAATCAGATCATTTAAGTGTATCTGTGCAGAGAGACTCAGGCAGAGTTTGTGAGGTTCATGAATATTGAAGTGCCCTGTATTCCTAACTCTGTACTGGCATTTTGCCTACTAGTTCATGAACTCTCCCAATGAGTACATCCTGAAATGTTCTTGGAGATTGCAGGTCATAAATGTGCATGATTAATTACTTATGTTGAAACAAACCAAAAACAAAAGTGTTTCCAGAACATTCAGAAGAGCGAGTGAGGCAAGACCCTAGTGGCTGTGAGGAGAAATCTTTGTTGGGATGTTGACAGTGGTGGCTGGAGAAAGGTGGAGCTGACCAGAAAGGGAGATTAGCATTCCTAGCAGGTAGACGGCAGAGAGTCAGACTGGACAATGGACATTTGGTAGAGATTGGAAAAGCCACCCAAGAAATCACAGTATAGGTTACCAGGCAGAGACTTAAGTAAAACAGAAAGTCAAATGTAAAGTAATTACCAAGAGAAATTTACAGTGCGGTACCTAAATAAAAGCAACCTTTGAAGCCAAAATACTACAAAGGTATGCTGTCTTTTCCTCATAGATGTTTCTGCGTTCATTATAGCAATTCACCATTTTTTGTTTCTGACTTAAAAATTACATTGTGCACTACGTGGGAGAGGGAGAGGGGAGACAGAGTCAGCCTGATCTGCACAATGATCTCCAGGACAGCTACAGCCACATAGTGAGATACTGTCTCAAACAAACAAATAAACAATCAAACAAAGCTTTATTGCCTTCCTTGGGAGTATCGCTGTGTATATGTCAATACCTACATTAAACATCTTGCAGATGCCCTGACCGAAATTAGGCAAAGGAGAGCCCTGTTTTGTTAACTAAGTCCATATACCCTTGAAGATGTCACCTTTGACTCATGAAATAGCAGAGAAGAGACAAGACAGAAAGAGAATGAGATCATTTCGGGAATGTTCTGCCCTCTCTTCACATAAATATGAGAGAAATGATATAATC
Organism: Microtus pennsylvanicus; assembly: GCF_037038515.1. Taxonomy (NCBI): domain Eukaryota; kingdom Metazoa; phylum Chordata; class Mammalia; order Rodentia; family Cricetidae; genus Microtus; species Microtus pennsylvanicus. The sequence goes on from NC_134579.1 coordinate 15,903,471, forward strand.
TTAGGAATTTTATGGCACTCATAGTTTTCCTCTTGTAGCCATAGTTAGGGGGTGCTTCTGGCCTAGATGAACAGACTACGAATCTTGGGGTAAAGGCACTTTTCTTTCACTTCAGCTAACTGCTCAAGACACATGTGTCTTAAGTGCTTCACTACACAGCAGCTCTCTTCTTGTTGTTGATTTCTCAGACCCAAAGAGAAGAAATTTTTTCTTTCACCAAGTGTACACAGAGACTTCTCGTTTATTTCCTGGCCTCCCGGACATGAATAATCACCCAGAAACTACATTAATTACAACACTGCTTGGCCAGTGACTTGACAGATTCCTGGCTAACTCCTATCTTAAATTAACCCATTTCTATTACTCTGTGTATCACCACAAGGCTGTGGCCTATCAGTAGGCATCTTTTTTCTTCAGTAGCTACATGGCGTCTCCTCGACTCCACCAACTTTCTCTCTATATCTCTGTTCGGATTTCCCAATAAGCCATTGGCCAAAAAGGCTTCTTTAATAACTATAGTAATAAACCATATTCACAGCACACAGAGGGGAACCCCACATCAACTAAGTACCATTTCCTGGAGAGAAATAAAGGCAGATGGATGTGGGCTGCACTGTGGTGCCTCTCTGCTACTGGTGATAGCTGTTACAGAATTCTGCAGCCAGTCCACTTACCCTAAGGCAGTTCAGGTTTGGAGTCCTGAGGATTACTGTTAAATATAGGCAGTTCATGAGCTGCAAGCTGGCACACAGGAGCTGGAGGTTTGATCCTAGTGTGTATGAACTCCCAGGTCCTAGACCACAAGTCTTGCTGTCGGGTGACCTCTCCTCAGGAGGAGTATTGATCTCTCAGATGTTCCCTGTACTCACATTCCTCTGGGAAAAACCCTAAGTCACTTAATCAAGGTGGCATGTCTCTTAAGCCAGTGTTCCATGTTCCTAAAAATGTTGCATATATGCACTCTAAGCCATTTCAGCAGGTAAGCTTATTCTCAGGATTCCCCTTCAGGGTGGACAGCCTTGTTTGGTAGGAAGCCTCATCCCAGCCCCTGGCATCCGTATACCCAAAGAGTCTGGGGTGTTTGGTAAGAAGCCTCACCCCAGCCCCTGGCATCCATATACCCAAAGAGTCTGGGGTGTTTGGTAAGAAGCCTCACCCCAGACCCTGGCATCCATATACCCAGAGAGTCTGGAATGCTTGGGTGGAATTTCCATCCCAAGCCCCCTCCTCTGGAAGTTGCCTCAGTCCAGACTCCACCCCTGAGAAAGCCTGCCAAGCGATGACCCCTCCCCAGAGATGCTCAAGACCACTCCCACAGGGTATTTAAATTGTCCCCAAGAGAACATGTGGTTTTCCGGTTTTCCTTCCTGTCTCCTCTCTGGGTGCTGGAAAGCCATATGGGGCGTTGGTATCCATTAAACTGGACTTTTTCTAATTCTGTTTGATTTGGTCTGATTTGTATTATTGTGTCGGTGGAGATGCTTATTGGGGTGCAAAAGCTTTTCATGCCTGACTTGCGGTCTTACCAGGATTCCCCCATGACAAGAAGAAAACTACATTTAAGGATATGTAAGAGCCTCCCATAGTGATGCATACCAAAATCTCAGTACACAGGAGATTGAGGCAGGAGAATTGCCATGAATATGAGTTCCACTTGAGCTGTGTAGTGAGTTTGAGATCATCCTGAGTTACATAGTAAAATTCCGTCTCAAAAAACAAAACAAAAAAACCAAAGACCCACAAAACAATAGACCAGGAGGAGGCGTGGATAGCATCTCTTTAAATTGATCAGTGGCTGAGTTTAGGAAGTAGGTCCAGTCCTGCACACAGCCTTATCCGACAAGGGAAAACTTTCCAACAATCCTCTAACCTATGTCCACACACTAAAATATGGAACTTACTTGCAGATGAGGTTGGTTAAGCACGCTGTTACAGATGTATGTTACTATTTGAGGAATAACTGTGCTGGGTTTTGTGTCAAAGCAGAGGATCTGGGGTCCTATACTCTGATATCTTCTGGAAGAATAGGCAGTGTTCTCCTGTGGCATTACTGGAATAGGAGGCCTTGTTCAGGTTTTAGTCTCTGCTAACCCCTAGTTGTAAGTCAGAGCCTTTGGACTTGGCTTTGGCCTGTGTGATATGAGGCAGTTGGAACAATATCTCCAGTGTCTCTGACTGACCATGAATTTTATCTGAGGCATGGACTAGGAAGATGAGACCATGATAAGAGGGAGGGGAAAGCCAGTCCCTGTACTACAGCTAGGAAGGAACTGGACTCGCATGTACAGGGGCCAAAGGACAACACATGGCAATAGCGTGTTGCTTTCCACCGCTTGGGGCCCAGGCATTGAACTCAGGTCTTCAGGCTTGGTCCCAGAGCTTTTACCCACTGAGTCAATTCAGAGGCCCCATACTTTCCTTTTGAATTTTTAAAAACTTACATTTAACTTTAGAGAATGCGCGAGAGGGTTTTGTGGAAGTTCAACAAAGCAACTTAGAATAAAATTAGAAACAGAGGCACAGGAGATAATATTTGGGCACAAAAATAATCATCAAATACACATTCGGCATGGCTACTGGAATCTGAGTTGGTCTTGTCAGTTTAATGGTCTCTTTGGGTGTGATTACAGTAACGTACAACACTATAGGATATAGGAAAGGATGGAAAGTTTTCCTTTTATGTTTTTAGGTGCGCATATTTAAATATTCAGGATCATAGAACACACGAGTAATTCACTTTTCAATATGTGAGTAAAACACAATAATCTATTAACTTAAAATGGCATGGTGTTAACAATGCTAAGCCTCGCTGACATTTCTGCTGCTACTACATACGCTCCATCCCAGCTCTTCTGCGGCGTGCCTTTCACAACCCAAACTCGGAGAAAATCATCCTGTCCGGTTTCTGGTTGTACCTCCCTTCCATCTTTATTTCAAATGAAGTCCCAGATTTTAGTTTCCCTAAGAGAAATAGCACTTCAACAGCCTTGAAGTCCCCTAAAATACGGCGTCTGGATTACAATTTTAGATATAAGCTTTATAAAGCAGTGGAATGACAGTCTATTTTGAAATGACCTTGATTGCAATCCTTGATACGAAGCGTGGCTCTCCTGCCATTGCAGCTGATGTTCTTGAGCCCTTTGCAGCTTCTGCTCTTTTTCAGAAGCCCCGTGCGGCTGAGTGAGAGTGATTCTGCAGTCCAAGTCTCAGCTTTATTAGTGGGCTTGGATCCTCCTTACTCTGATACGCAAATGTTGTGAACTTGAGCAAGATACACTCTGCATTTCAGTTTTCTTAGCTACAAAATGGGGAGAGATGCTGCCACACACAAGATGAGACCTTTTGTGGATCAGGAGTCTAGCACTCAGCATAGCTTCGAACACTTGGTGTTAGTTACTATTTATGTATTTTCCTGAAGGAAAGGCTGCTATAGTTAGAGTCACTGGTCAGGGGATAAATAGTTCTGTGTTTCAGATGATGAAATTGGCTTCAAGAGGAGTATTTGCCTTAGTGGGAAAGCCCAGAGGCCAAGAGAGTCTAAAGAGGGAGCATGGCCCTGTGGAGTCTCTTCCAGCGCAGTGATTTCCTTACCACGTGAGTCTACTCAGGTCCCTCAAAACGCTTGAAAACTAGTGTCTGGAAAATAAATTTCTCAAGACTCTCTAAAAATAACTACATTTTTTCTCAACAAATTCAGGCAGAAAATCTATTTGGTAGATATTTCATTGCACTTGGCAGGCATATTAAAATGGTGTGGTTGTTATTTCAAAATGTTCTGCAATCATTTATAGCCAAGTAAGAATAATTCGCCAGCTTGTGAACCTATTGTAAATGCTGACCAAAATCGAAGGGCTGGATCTCTTTACGATATGTAGGTTTCCTGGCACTTATGAATTTGTAACGTTAACAATGAACACACAAGAAAACAGGAATAATTTTGAATGAAGTTTATGAAAATCAGATGATTTTTGAACTTCTCTTTAAATGGGCTGGGAATGTAGCTGAGTGGTAGACCACTTGTCTAACACATGTGAGACCTTGGATCTAACCCGAATTACCACAAAAACTAAAATCATTGGAAAATTATTTTAAAAATAAACACTTTAGAGGAACTCTCCTTGAGACTCCAGTTCTATCTTTGCTACCATTCTTTATTAATAATGGTTCCTGCCTGCATATCAGCTCACATAAACCTTTCCATTCTTCTGTTGGTTTGTCTTGAGACAAGGTCTAACTATGTAACTCTGGCTGTCCTGGAACTCATTATGTAGACAATATTGGTCTCAAACTCAGAGATCCACCTGCCTCTACCTCTCAAATGCTGAGGTTGAAGGCGTGCACCTCTATACCTGGCAATCTTTTCATTATTAAAAGAATCAGTGAATTACTTCTCTTTTGGCATTCCATGGAGCCCTGAATTTCTTCTGTTTGGCTAGAAGATCCTTAGGATAAGAAACATTCTCTGTCAGGCAAAACACAATTCTTTGTACATCTCAAAGAGCCATTTCAAACTTTTGGAGAAAAGTAATTCTTGTGTGGCTAGGACTGAAAGCAGAAACCTTTTTGTGCATTTAAGCAATTGCAAGAAGCCAGTATCTAAATCACACCTTGAGGTCCTTTCTTGGAGCAGAAGCCAATAGGGCTTCAGTTCATCGGGAGAGTACTTACTTAGTGTGTGTAAAGTCCTTGGTTCTATCTCCAGAACACCGAAATGGGCTTGTTGGTGTGTGACTGGCATTCTAGCAAGCAGGAGGGGCAGGAAGAGTAGAAACTCAAGATCATCAGTTCAGGTTCATCCTTGTCTAGACTAGAGCTCAAGGCCACCCTGAAATAGCCAAGACCACAGATTTGTATATAGACAGACAGATAGAAAATAGGCCACCTTAAAATACATGACACTATATATAGATAGGTAGGTAGATAGGTAGGTAGATAGATAGATAGATAGATAGATATACAGACAGACAGAAAGACAGACAAGAAAAGCTAAGTAGAAGAGGTTCAACAAATACTTTACACTGGAGCCTTTTAAATTCAACGTAAATCCTGAGTTGCTCCTGGTACCTCACTGGAAATGAGGTCACCCCTTTTCAAGGAAGGTTTCCTCCAGTGTGGCATGAGCTACAAGCTCTTCTGGCAGTGTGTATGGGAGAAGAAATAGGCGGCAGGCTCCTCTGGTCCTTGGCACTCGGGACCTGGTTAAAGAGCTCTTGGCCCTAAAGCAGTGTGCCATGTGGCTTTGTCTAGTCCCTTTTCGTCACCATTTTAGCAAGCTTCCTAGACTCCTGGGTCATTAGATCTCCTTTGGATGATAGGACCAAGTCTCACTGACCACACACAGATGTCACCATTGCGCTCATCGAATTATTTCTAGGTCCTCAACTTTGTGCCCACAAACTTGGCCTCACAAACCATACGTACAGGACATTGCTACTGCATCCTTCTTAAATTGTTGGGTGGCTTCAGCTACTCCTGCATTCATCTTGATTACTATCTATACCCTACCCTTTTATAAAGTTAGCTATTGATCTCTGGAGATACATGCATGTACCCACAAAAATATTATCAGTGATGTGGGAAGGTCATATTTCTATCTGTTGGTTTCATTGGTCAATTAAAGAAAACTGCTTGGCCCTGATAGGTAGAAAATTAGGTAAGCGGAGTAAACAGAACAGAATGCTGGGAGGAAGAAGAAGCGAGCTCAGAGGCCATGCTCCCCTCTCCCGGGTAGACGCGATGGCTCCAACCTAGGATGGACATAGGCTAGAATCCTCCCGGTAAGCGCACCGTGGGGTGCTACACACATTATTAGAAATGGGCTAGTCCAGGTGCTAGAGTTAGCCAAGAAGAGGCTAGATATAATGGGCCAAGCAGTGTTTAAAAGAATACAGTTTGTATGTTGTTATTTCGGGTAAAGCTAGCCGGTGGCTGGAGCTGGGTGGCAGAACACAGCCCGCAGCTTCTATTACAACATATCAGAATATAAATTTGTGCATTACCTTTATTTTTCTACATTCTTCTATACTGTGAACTTTTTCCTAACTGTCTCAGACCATCTCCCCTTGCTCTGGCTGAAGATGACTAGGGAGGAATTTGCAAACCTAATAATGGAAAGGTGAAAAGGCCATGGTTCCAAGTTAGCACATACATGTAGCTCTCTGAACCCAGGAGGCCGCATACTCCCAAGCATTTGCTCAGGATTCCCTGAGCTGTACAAAGGGTTTGACTCTCGTTGATTCCCTCTCCAGTGGTGAAGCAGGCAAATTTGGACACAGCAGCTGTCTGCTCCTGAAGACAGCTGGAAATAACCACGTCTGATAGGATCAGCCAGCAGAGGCAGGGCAGCCCTGTTGTGTGTAAACAGCAGGCTCTCTCTGAGACACTGGCGCGGTGATGTGAGTCGCACCAGACTCAACCTGCCCCCAAAATAGCAAGAAAGACGCTGTGCATCCAGCCTTGCCCAAGTCAAATCTGAATAGAAAGCACCGTAGAGATCACACTGTAACTGCCCTTCCCCCACGGCCTGTTCAAATTAGAGGAAAAACCTGAGGCTAGTGGAGACTTGGAGATCTGCGATATTTATAATCGTCACATTTGCATGCATGTGTTTATAGCTGAGCCCACTGGAGAGCTCACATATGCACGACTCACTCTGTTATGCTTAAACTAGTACATTAGTTTCTTTCCACATAGCTGACTGTGAACACCCCAAGGTTTCTCAAGATGTACCCTTAGATACAAGGACAAAATAAATACCTTCAATTCAAATGTGCCCTCAGCATGTGGGGCAGCTACAACCCTGTGGTTATTGCATGCCAGCCTTTGTCTGCGCCCAGGCACCGAAACCACAGAGACAAATGATTTCTGCAGCCAGTGTAGGAAGCAGATACACGCACAAATAATTAAGAGATATTATAAGTGCCATATGGGAGATTTATGTAAAGTGGAGTATTGGTATATGAAAAGGGAGCCACTTAGAAGATAGAGATAAGAGGGAGGGAGGGAGGGAGGGAGGGAGGGAGAGAGAGAGAGAGAGAGAGAGAGAGAGAGAGAGAGAGAGAGAGAGAGAGACACTTCTCTGTAGTAACATTTGCACCCTGCAGAAGGCTCGAAAAAGATGGATGGGGAGAGGAAGGAGGTAGTGCACATGGACAGTTTCAGGCAGGAAGGAACCCTGCTTGATTTACTGAGAACTGGCTTCTGAGAGCAGGCAGCCCTTCTTTATTTCCGAATCTTCTCGTCTATGTTCTACTGTAGGTAGAATACTTACAAACAAGTTCTGTGGTACAGAAGTCTCCATCCGAGCCGGCTGCGTGGGCTTACCTTTCCCTTCTTTCTCGGGCATGCTCCAGGGCTGTGCTCTCATTTGCACTGGGGCTCTCTTTGATGGAGATGGCCACAAATAAGACCCTAGCGCAGAAGAGAGGCATTCTGGGTAAACAAATGGGATTGTTGGTGGCAATTCTGACATGGCGGAGGGGGACGTTGGGAGAACAGAAAATCCTAAAGCTAACTGAAAGATAAGGCTTTCACTGTGATCGCTCTGCACAGATCCATCCCATGAGCCACACTGTCACCATCTTTAGGAGTTCAACTGGACCTGACTGCAGAATATTAGCATTGTTGGGTTGTGGACTACTGACATCTCTCAGAAGGACAGTATGGAGTGGGTCAGAGGGCCCTCTTCTGAGTACCCAGCCACCTCTCCCAGCCAGTTGTATACAATTCTGCCAAAATAACCGTGAACTTGGCACTTGGCGAAGGGCTAGCATATATCGGCTGCATAGGACTAGGACTGAGGACCCCATCTTTATATCCATGGGGAGTCATCATTCATGCCGGATGAAGACCTTCCATGGTGGCTGCTTTAAGGCCAGCCATATTCTCCCCAGTAACTGCTCACCAATTACTCTGTGAGTAAACCTAATGAACTCAGTGGTTGTCCGGAGAGAACTTGGATTTGCCATGGGGACCTCAGGCAAAGGCGAAGGAGGGAATGTTTACATCTCCCCTGTGGACGGCATGTCAGCAACATCTCAGCTGCAAATGTAAGTCTAATATTCCTCTGAAATTCAAGAAGGAATGAAGGATATACTTTCAGAGTTCACATTTATGAGAAGTCAATGTCACTCATGTTAAGACACATAATGGCTGTCTAAAAACTTATTGACTTTAGAAAAGAAAGAGGTGGAGGGAAAATAGACACTTTAATATACTGATGGTACAAACGGAAACTATGTGACTATTTTGGAATTAATGTCTTCTTTTTTTCTCTATCTTTGAATGTGTGTGTGTGTATGTATATATATATATATATGTATGTATATATGAAGAGAGTAGATGGGTGGGTGTGTTAGGCATGCATAAGATAATATTGCATAATAAATCATATAGATTATAAATATTCGGTCTCTCTAAAGATATTGACTTATGTTTATAAGTACTATACAAGTAATTTTCAATTTACAGGGCCACAGACCTTCATCTCTAGAAGGCAGTATGTATGTACTTAGATTATGATACAAATATGTTCATGGCAGAGTTATTGATTTAAGTACAAAATGGGGGCCAGTGAGATGGTTTAACAGGTTCCTGCCACCAAGCCTGGCGAGCAGAATGTAGCACCTTCCACTCCTTCAGCCAATAGCCACTGAAATACCAGCCCACTGGGGCATGGTCTATTGCTCTTTAAAAAAAAAGAGCGGCAAGCCTTGGCTCACTCTCTTGGATCCGGCTCTTGCTCCAGCCACTAGACTCCTTTCCTGACTGTTGGTGCTTTGTAAGTTTTTCCCCTAAAATAAATACCCCTTTAAATCCAAACTGGTGTGGGATTGTTTTGTGCGTTAACGGTACATTTAAAAAAAATGGAGCAAACAGATTTTATAGCAGGTCCTGCTTCAGATGCATCACAATCAATTTGAATAATTCCTCTCCGTATAAGGGAGTCCTGTCTAGCTGTTAAGTTAGTGTGCATTTAAGGAAGACAAGGACAGCAGTGGTGGAAATAAGAACAGAGCCTGGTATCAAATGACTGCTCAGTGTGCATTTCCAGTGTTACCGCTAACATTAATGGTAAGTATAGAAAGGTGTTCTTTTGTGAATAAGAAATAAAGTTTACAAAGCAGTATGTAAATTATGTTACTGTGTGTGTGTGCATGTGGGTGTGCACGTACATGTGTGTGTGCGCGCGTGTATGTGGTGCATGCGCTTGTGTGTGCAAGCTTAGTTAGCTACAGATAACTGTCTTGCAGTCCTTGAAGTTCAAGACTGAAATCTCAGTAGGACCGATTCCTCTGAGAGCCACAAGGGCCTTTTCCCAGGTAGTGTCCTTGCCATAAAGATCTGTCTTCTCAGCATTACTCTGTAAGTACCCCCGTGTACATTATAAGGACACCAGCTACGTTAGATCGAGGCCTACTCTCATGGCCTCTTTTTAAGTCATTGTCCTTTGAAGATTTTATTTTCCAAATCAAACCACACCCTGAAGTACTAAAAAGACTTCAACATCTGACTTTGGGGATAGCACAATTCAATCCACAGCAGAAAGTTTATGAATTTGTAATTTATTTGGTACATTTATTTATTGCCTAGCTGCTATTTTCTGTGAGTTCAAATGTAATTTTAATGCTATGTCTTAGTTCCACGTTTCAGAAATTTTAAATGAAATTATTTCTATTTCCATTGGTGTCTTTCTGGCCTCCCTTTTTTGTTGTTTGTGTTTTGCTTTATTTTGTTTTGCTGAAACAGGGTCTTATGTAGCCCAGGTTGACCTCAAACTTGTTATGTAGCTTAGGATGACCTTGAATCTCTGATCCGATCCTCCAGCCCATCCCTCCCAGTTGCTGAGATGAGAGGCATACATTGCCACAGTCAGCTTTTTCTGACCATTTTTAATATTACTTCCAGTTGTCCTATTTAAGAGTAAGCACAGGATTTTAGTTTAATAGTCTCTGTGTAAAAGGGATGTTTGAAGCCTGAAACAGTGGATATTCAGGATACACACACACCACATATACACACATAAATACACACACCACACACATATACACACCCCACATACACACACATAAACACACACCACATATACACACACCACATACATATACACACACATAAACACACACCACATATACACACACCACATACATATACACACACATAAACACACACCACATACACACACATCACATACACCATGCATATGCACACATAAACACACGCCACATATACACACATCACATACATATACACACACATAAACACACACCACATACACCATGCATATGCACACATAAACACACGCCACATATACTCGCATATACACACACACCACACACATAGATACCACATGCATCACACACACTATAGATACCGCACATACAAACATACCACACAATGCACATAGATACACACACGACACCCACATATACACACTCAAATGCACACCACATACACACACATACACATGCATGCACACATGAGAGGACAACAGAATTTGAAATGTTTTCCTTTGTAAATCTCTTTCCAGTAAGGCACAATGGTTACACAGTTTTCAAAAGCTCTCATTGTGGAGGGACGCTGAGTGTCTTAACAGTTTCTGAGCAAGCCAAGTCTGAAGTCAATACTACATAATTTTGTGTGTGTGTTTTGAACACTGTATCACATTTAGGTATGAGTCTTTGGGATTAGGAAACTGTATCATCACAGGTGAAGTATGTTTCTGCATAGTCAGTAGCAATAGTATGAAACAAATTGCACTTAAGCATAGTAGTGTAGACTTTATTTGCATCTGTAAAATAAGGATCAAGCACATTGATGAACAAAGTAATGGTTCTTATAGTTCTCTAACCTTCATTCCCGAATTGAATTTTCTTGAAGCCAAGAGTTTGTCTTCCTTGTAATGTTAACCTTGCTGAGATTTGGATCTGCATCTGTCTAACAAAGTTGAAAAGATGAAAAATCTACATAAAAAATGAATACTTGAAAATGCTTCCCATATCTGTTGTCTGAGAGTACCAATCAGTTGACCTCAAATGTCATAGGCCATTCATGAGTGCGGTGTTTAGTAAAGTAAATTTGCTGTCTTTGGCTATTATAAATCATATAAATGTTCTCTTGGATCATGTAGCTAATGCTTTACCAATGTAATTATTGAAGTAATTTCATGGAATAAGTCAGTGTAAAACGAATCAGATTCTTAACTAATATCTTCTTGACATTATAGAATTTGGAAATAAATAATTGAAAACATGGTAGCTAATTCATTGGAAGGCGAGGAAGATTGGTGCCCATTATGTTAAATCATGTAGGTGCACACAATTGCATAGAAGGAAAACTATTTCAGGTAGAAACTTTATATAGCTTATTGCTTGCTTATTCATCCACTATAGGAATGAACACTGTTTTGACTGATATTAGTATGAAAAAGTATCACTGACATTTATCAGTTCTGAGAGCTGGGGCTTTATCTATAGATTTAAAATAGCTACACACTTGGCTTTATCTGATAAGTCAAATCAGATAAGATGCTCAATGTGGGATTCTCCATTGTGTATTTGAAGAGATTCGCCCATCGCTACGTTTCTCTCTGTGGCTTCCATGGGAAATTAAAAGTTAATTTTGTCTTTGCTCTTTTGTCTTTTCCTTTATCAGCAGTGCCTGGGAGGCAGGGTAAAAGTATGTTCAAAGTGACCTTCGGTTTGCTCAGATCATCTTGACACAAGTGAGTCAAGATCTACACTGGTAATTCTCATTATTAGAGACAAGAAAAGGAGTGCCTCTCAGTAGGAAAGACACATCATCCAAAAAAAAAATACAGGTTTATTTTATACATCTGGAGTGCGATTGTTCTACAAAGGCTGCAGGGGAGACAATCAAAAGACAAGATAACATGTGAAGGAGTGAAAATAACAGAGATGAAAGCGTGTACAAGGTAAAGTGATTTACCCAAGGTCAGCAGCAGAACTTCTGTTCTCTACACAGTCAGAACTGGAAGCCACTGTTGCCCCCAGCCCCCCGCATCCTAGGCTGGAAGAGCCCAGACGCTGTGTTCTTCCTCTCTGGGGTTGAACAGCTGCTTCTGGCCCGGCATAGCTACTGGTTAATATGGCGTGCTGCTCTTTTACCTCTGCCCTATTCATATTTTTCTCCCTGCCGACCAGAAATTGAGACTTGTGGTTGTAAGGGCACAATGTGGCTCTAGCTCAACTTTCCCCAGTAAACAGATTTTTATGAGCATGCCAACCAGGGGCACGTCTAAAACACGCTATTGCTTTCGGCATTAGAGCTTCCACCCTCCCTTCCCCTCTCGCATTTCACAGAGTAAGGGATGTTTCCTGATCATTCTACTTAATTGAGGGCCCTTGAAGCTTCTGGAAAATTCTAGAAAACTTCTGAAATCTCTTCCCTTTTCATAGTTATTCCAACATGGTTTTGCATTCTGCAGTGAAAAGCTGATTTCAGATGAATATACTGATTAGAAGTTGCTACATTAAACATGTTAAGTTTATGGTTTTCTCAACACCCAAGGCTTAACAGCTAAGTAGGACTGCTGATATCTCTGCTGGGTTTTCCATCAAAGGTGCCATGTGAAGATCTTAACTGGAATTTACTGAGTAACCACTGTGGGTTCAATAAACACAGGGCAGGACATCTGAATTCAGCAAAGGACAGAGCATCCGTCTGTGCCCTTGGGAGTCTTCGCTATAAACAAGCCAGAGCAGAGATAGTGACCTCATGCTTCCCAGGGAACGTCTTCACTCGGTTGTCCTGAAGTCACCTCCAACTCAACACATCCAAAATAGAAAAGAGTCCTCCTCACACACTCAGAGGGTCACGCCATTCTCCTATATTCCAGGGCCGGAAATTTCATTTCGAGGCCAATGTCAAGCAGGTTTTGGTTCTGAACAGTTGATATCTTACATGCATGTCTACTGATTTCACAGTCATGTAGTTAGCCCTTCTAGTAGCTTCCCCAGTGCTCTGGAAGTGCATCTTCTCTCTCACTGGTTATCTTTTGTGTTGCTAAAGGGATCATTTATTAAAAATGCCTGCTCAGGTTTACCACTGTCCCCCAAACAAGCCTTCAGTCATTCCTTGTTTCCCACAGGAAAAATAAAAGGAAACATTTGAAACAGTCTTTGCATAACTGTGGTACGTGTTCCTTTCTCAGGCTTGTATGAAACTAGAGCATTGCTATGGGTGGTCTGAGCACAAATCCCTATGTTGGAACCCAGTGTCCAGTAGGAAAATATTTAGAGCTGTGGTACTGGGAAGTCCTTAAGACAAGAGTGCTCTGACCTCACAAAAGGGGTTAGAGCCCTCAACAAACTAACTCCATTGCTCTTTCTACATTGAGTTCAGAGCAAGTGGGGGAAGCAGAGGGCATTCATTAGACAGTAAGTTTCCCCTCTCCTTAATGTCTGATTTCCCAGCTTCTCGAACTATGATGATTTCCCCTGTTTATAAACTACTCAGCTCATACATTTTGCCATAGGTGCCTTAATTAAGATAATGAGTGATGAGCTAGATCTGTCTTGTTTAGATGTGCTCTGTGCATTAAGCCTCTAAGTCCATTTTCCTTCTGCTCTTCCTGATACCCCTAACTTTACATTTGAACTACCTGTAAAGCTCTTTCTAAACTGTCCCTCCCAAGGATATAGCGTAGAAGTCAACATTCGGGGTTCCTAGGATCAAGGCAATGCGGAAGCCCAGCAAGATGCTCCTTGTCCACCTGCACAGTCAAACCACAGAAGCCAGTAAAGCTGAGAGGATAAAAGATGAGGATAATTGGCCAGTTATCAACGGGCAAGGCTGCCCTGCATTGTGACATATTCTGAGGACAGAGTCAAGCTATAAATATGACTCATACATCAGTTATAGTACAATTATGGACAAGAACTAATGGAGGGGGATGTAGAGAGAGATGGTGAATTGAAAATCTTTAGTGGTGATCTTTATTTTGCAATTAACCTAAAACAAGACCTTGAATAATTGCTGTAGCCCTCAAAATTCAAACTATTGTGAGGGAAGATGAGATTTAGAGAGTAAACTAAATTTCCCATTTTCTTATTCTTCATGTTGTTTCTCCCAAACATATTTATCAAAGTGCATTTTTGAGAGAGGGGTGGGGAACAGCGGTTACACAAGAACAGTTATCCTCTGCCCGAATGAAGAAATTGTTTAAGCCCAGTGCATTGTTTCATAAGCAATGCTTCCTAGTGCTGCCAGAGCCAGTAAGGGCTTAGGTTATTAGTTATGTAATCCCTGGTTCCTCAAACTGCAGTTTTGATCTGAACACACAGTTTCAATTAGTTACTTCAGTTTTTTGCCTTGAGGTGTATTTCATTTTTAGAATCAAGGGAAGCTCAGATAATCACAGCACTTTGGAGCTGCTCCTGTTTGCACAAATAACACATCTGACCCCTGAGAGACAACTTAACCACAGCTCTGAGGCCGGTGCTCTTTCCACGGCCCCACATATAGATTGAATCATGCTGCCTCCAAAGATATGTTAAGTCTTGACTCCTAGGATCTGTTAATGTGACCTTACATGGAGAAGGGGCCTTCGCAGACATAATGAAGAAATGCTTTGCAATGAGGTCATTCTGGAGTTGTGTAGACTCTTAATTCAGTCTGACTGGGCTCTTAAAAAAGGACAGAGACACAGAGACACAGACAGTGAACTCCCTATGACAACAGACAAAGGTCAAACAGCACAAACACTGATGGCTCCTACTACAGAGTAGGAAGAAGCCAAGATGGATGGGTTCAGAGTCTCAGTGGGCATGTGGCCCTTGACAGTTCAAGTTTGGATGCATATCCTCCAGAATAGAACCAGAATAAATTCCTGTTTTACTTCATCCAGCTTGTAGTACTTAGTTACAGTAAAATTTAGACAACTACTACAGAAAATTCTAGAAGATAAATATACTATTCTACCTTTTCTGATTGTTAATTTTCCTTTTTAGTCCTGTTACCTTAGGAAATCTTGAAACAACATCACTCACATTGCATTGGGTATCAGACTACCTTTCCACTTGGTGATTATGCCAGCCTTTGTCCTTTAGACTGGTTCTGATGGAGCCATTAACCTTGGAGCTGTTATTGTTCATACTGTCACATCAAAGCTTCTGTCCACCAATCTGGTTAGGTAAGAACTCTTTGCCAGGCATAGTAACACATGCCTTTAGGCCTAGCACTTGAGAGGCAGAGGCAGGTGGATCCTTGTCAGTTCCAGGACAGCCTGGTTTATATAGTGGTGAGTTCCAGGACAGCCAGGGCTATTTAGAGACATGCTGGCTCAGGAAAAACCAAACCAAAACAAACCAATACAAAAACTCTTAAATTCTGAACATGTAGTGTAATGGGGTGCTGGCAGTCATCGAACGGTACCTGGCATGGACAGGAAAGTTGATCCCCCAGGAGAGAGAAGAGGACTAAACTTTGGGCAAAAGAAAAGCAACATCCCTACCCTTTTGGGATGGAAGAGGCTTAAGGCTGGATGTCTGCTACCCAGGGACTGCCTAGGGATGAAGTCCAGTGGACCTCCCTGTGGTGAGGTATGTGGCTCAAGGCATGACCATCATGGAGACACTCCCTTTAGGGTCAATGGTCATAATAATTTAATAATTCAAATATGTATTTGTTTGCTAAATGTTCGATAGTACCCTATTATGTTAGCTTATACACAACACATTTTTTTATATAAAAAAAAACCAAAGCAATCAGGGAAAAGGAGTCTGGATAAATGCTATGAATGTGAAGATCCAGGCATGTTCTACTCCTTCTCAGAGTTGTGCAAAGAAGCAGAAGCAGAGGAAAGGACTGGCTACTCAGGTATCTAAAAGGTGGCCTTGGACACCAGGCTCCCAGTTAAGGATCCAGTGTCCTAGATGTATCACAGAGACAGTGGGGCTTCCAGGTATTAAATAATCATCTCATCTTGGTCCATGAACATTCAGGAATAGCCCAGAATTGGACATGTCTCCTTACGTATTGTAGGTTGTGTGAGACCTCAGAACTTCTGATGGTAGCGGCACAATGCAAGGAGTGAATCGCAAGAATGATTACGATGGAATTTCCAAGATACTGAACAGGACAAGAGCTCAGAGAAACCCCCATTCTCTTTTAAAGAAGATGAAAGCACATAGCATTCTTTGCAAATCCACTTCAACTTATAAGCCACGATTCATAACCAAAGTGCTTGTTTTCATGTCTGTCTTCATCACTGGACCATGAGCTTCTCCAGGGCAAAACCCAACGTCCTTCTGCCTTTGCATTCTTTCTGCTTGCCTTGTGAGTTTTCCAAAGCAGTTCCTAAACAAATGTCTGCTAAATGGATGACTGAAGAATGAGTCAATCAGTCAAGGAGTCAACCAGCCTCTAAGGGCTTTTCATTTAGTGAGAGCCTATGAAGGACATGGAGAGAGCCGCAGATCCTCTGAGCTAGTGTGTGTGTGTGTGTGTGTGTGTGTGTGTGTGTGTGTGTGTGTGCGCAAATAAAACTCAAGGCAGGGAGTTCACATACAAAGACTTCCTCTCTCCTTAGCCTTTTGATTGAAAAGGATGAGCGAATGACTATATCTTCTTGTATTTGTGTCCACTAACTACCTGGGCCCATAGTGGTGAGTGAAGGAATCTTGGGGATTCCCATAGCTAACAATTTATCCAGGACTGTTGGGTGCTATTCAAAAGTCTCTTTGGAGAAAATAGTCAAGAAAGCAGTAGTCTCCCCCACTTTTTGTTTGTTTGCTTGCTTTGCTTTGTTTTGCTTTGCTTGTTGACTCAAAATTTTACTAGCTGCTTGTCTTTCCTAAGTGTTGGTTCTCAAAGGTCGTACTGAAGGCCGGGATGATTTGGTTGAGGTGTCTCAGCTTCTGATTGTGCAGTTTCCCATCTTTTGGGACCCCCAACACCAGGACATGAATTTCTTATCCTTGTCCAGACCTGCAAAGCTTCGTGTGGTTTCTTTCCTGTGCGGTTGGTTACTGGATCCTTTACTTAGGAGAGAATATAATGAACCAAACACAAATGTCTAAGGGACAACTGGAAAAGCAAACTTTCATGTAAATTATGATGCAGCCACTGCTCTTTTTTTTTTTTTAAACTTCCCAGCTCCTTGGTAGAATAGCCCTGTTGTGTTATACAGAATGGCAATCTGATTTAACAACAGCAACAGCAAGGTTGTATGATAACAAGTGCCTTCCAAACAGTGGGATTTCACTTGCTATTCTATTTTGAGGACTCCGAAGATACCCCCATTTCATCTCTTATCCAGGGTGATTTAGCTCCTCAGTAAATTATTTTTGCTTAGGGAAATCAACAGGCTGAACACTGGTTTCCGATTGCAGTGATCTTTTTAGCCATCTGTTAAACCCAAAATACTTTGACTCTCCCAAGTGGGGATCAGTGGAGGCCCGGAAATTCCCTCACCTCAGGCTTGTTTGGCCATCTTCCTTCTTCCTCCTTCTACACCCTTCGTAGGTAAGAGTCAGCCTATTCCTTTCTCTGTAGCTCTGCTGGAGTCAGAGGGATTAGGCAGTGGGCGTGGACTGCAATACGCCAGCCCCACCCATGGGTCAGGGCTCAGGGCCAGGTTACTCACACAGAGGTCACCATGGTTGTCTGCTGCTATTCTGCCCAGGCTGAAACCACTAGTCAGACCCAGGCTCTGGTACTAGTTATTGGCCATGGGATTAGCGTAGTAGGTGACCAAGTGGACATTCTGATGGATGAGGAGACCCCTCACACAGTTCCAGGTTCAAGTCTGGAGTATAGGAATTTATAACCAGGAGAGATAAAGCCTAGAAACCACAGGACAATGGAAGAAAAATCCTTTAAGGTTTACAGCTTAGGGGAAGCAATTTAGGTTCTATGAAGAAAATAAAAATAAAAGAATTTATTTTAAATATGGGGTATTGATAACATCAATAAGGCAAATACTGGATTGACCATAACTTTGATAATAGTGTTAGAATAGACCTATATAAAGAAATAATGTTAAATGAAAATTTGGTATAACCAAACCAGTATCTTTAACTGAAAGTCTTTTTAGATGTTTTGGGGTTCACTGCAAGAGCAGTTTCCCTACCTTTTTGATTTCTTTTAAATTTCCCTAAAATGTTATCAGTTGTGATGGTTTCTATTTGTTTCCCAATCAATTTTCTTAACTTTCAATCTTCTATTCTCTCTCATAAAAATTGGTTTGGGGTCTCCATCTTACACAATTTTTAAACTTACTCCCCGTGTTCCTTTGAAGAGGTAAGTGTTTATTTTCAACATTGTAGGTCTGGGCCAAGTTACCATTGCTCTTGGGTTGAGGAACTGGAATTGATTGATTTGTCTGGCTTCCATCACCTGAATATTCTCTCAAAGTCCTTTCATTCAAAAACGCATTAGAATAACCAGCTGCTGTTCTAGGCTAAAGGTGCTCTTGGTTTGTTTTCTGGACTCGTCTCTGCTGATAGGCTTCCTTCATTGTGTGTATAGTATGATGGAAAGACAATTCCATACCACTTAGCCCCTGACTGTCTTACCTTGTGCTTTTCAGGTGCCCATAGGATCTATTTCAAACCAAAGAAGGAAAACGATCGTAGAAACAGGCTAGGTAAGGGGAAAGGAAGAAAGAACGGCTCAGGATCTATAAACAAGAAAATGAAATTAGGACAACGGGGCCTCTGCCCGGCTGCAGGCAATGCCACGGTAAACAAACGGAGGCTGTCCTTACTGTGATGGTGCAGAGTGGTCGGGCTCAGACCTACTGGGAATCCAGGAACTGCCTTTTAAAGTTTTGCTGCAGACTCACCAACTGGCCTTGGATTGAAAGGCCCTGGACAGAACGGCCTTGGACCGGGTTTCCTGATCAGGCTGATAGGCGGGTTTCCTGCCTGCTAGCCTCTGTGTTCAAAGAGGAAAGGTTGCGGTGGGTGAAGGGCAGTATTAGGACAAAAGCAAGGCTATCAGAGCGAGGAGCCAAGACAAGAAGGTGGGTGCTCCCCAAGTTAGCAGCCAAGGCCCATCCTCCCAGCTCCCCGCAGGCCTCTGGCTGTTTGTTTACTTATTTATTCCTGTGTGTATTTTGTTGAGCGCTCCGGTAATCTGGGAGATTTGCAAAGCAACAAGAGGAGGTGTGAATAGCAAAGGGAACCACGCGGCGACAGTTGGCAGTGTCTTCCTGTTTTAATGCATCCAGTGGCCACCTCTCACTGCAATGGGACCTGTATTCCACGCTTTCCAAAACACGAGAGCCCCCCTCTGCCTTTTTCTGAACCTGGTGTCAGCCCTAACCATTAGAAGGCAAGACCTTCACACCTATCTGCAAACAGAGCTATGTTTGAAGAATAATCTCTGTTTCTGCTAAGACCCAACAACACGGAAGCCCTTAATTCAGCTGAGCTTGCTGAGGAGTGAAATCCATAAATAGTTAAGAATCTCCAGCAACCGCCCCTCCCCACTAAAGAGGAAGTAAAAAGAGACGAATCTCATGACCTAAAAACACACATAAAGCTGCAAAATAATTAACGTTTACCTGGTGTTTACACAGAACTTTATTCAGTAAGAAGTTTTGGTTATTTCTGGCTTGAATTTCCAATTCAACATTGGAAGCAAATAAACTTGAGAGAAATTGTGCTCGTTTAGATTTCAAAGGCTAACTCTTAACAAGAAAATGATTGCTTTGACTTCAGCACTCATGAGGAGCTGTAGCAGAGTTATTACTACTTAGCCTTAAGAGCCGGGTACAAAATAGGAGAGTTAATTCCTTAAAATTTAAATAATATTTTTAGTACATTGAAAACATTTCATCAGTACTATTTTTCTCTTTAGAGGTCATTGGCCTGAATAGTAACTTGTGCACTGTTCATTTGGGTAAGGAGGAAGGAAGATTAAAAAAAAAAAGGCTCAAGCCTGCCCCTCTTCACACAATACCCAACATTCAGACTGAAGAAATAAAATCGATTCTAAACTCTGACTTATGTAGAAAAATGGCCTGTTCAGTAGTGGCGTTTCTCTCCCCCACCCCTTTGTCTCCTTCCCTCTCCTTGCTTTGCCATGCTATCTCTTTTCTCTCTCTCTTTCTCCTCTAGTATATTTGTGGACCTACTGTGTACTCAGAAATGTCGTGCTGAGTGCATCAGAATTCAACCTGGAAAAAAATAAAACAAACGAACAAAAAACCCAGTCTTCAGAGTATTTTTGAGGGAATGTGTAGAAATATTTTGCTTGTGCTGTAACAAATAAAGCTTGCCTGAAGATCCCAGTGCAGAGCTAGCCATACTAATTAGCCACAGAGGCCAGGTCGTGGTGGCACACACCTTTAATCCCAGCACTTGGGAGACAGATGCTGAAGGATCTCTGTGAGTTCAAGACCATCCTGGACTACACAAGATCCAGTCAGTCTAAAAGAGAAACAGAGCTCACACTTTTAATACCAGAGCTAGGGAGGTGGAGACAGGAGTGATATGGCTGGGCTGAGAGAGGAATATAAGACAGGAGGACACAGGAGCTCAGGATTCAGTATGAGGTTTCATGGTGAAGGCATTCAGTGTGAGAACTTGTAGAGACAGGCTATTCCTTCCAGTCTGAGGGTTTCAAACAGGGAAGACCTTGCGGCTGACTGCGCTGCTTCTCTGATCTTTCAGCTTTCACCTTCTAATATCTGACTCTGAGTTTTTATTATTAGAATTTGTGCTACAGGAAGGAGAAGACAAATCCTCCACATACGCTATCAGAAGGTTCTAAGAACCTTCAAGACCTGGAGAGAGAGTGTCAGGCTGCAGGAGGAAAGCCCCACCTCCTTCAGTTTCGAACCAGTTAATACTAAAAGAAAAGTGACCATTTCCCAAGTTCACAAAGGGAAAAAACACAAGACATAGACCATCTAAGACATACAATGACCCAAATAGAATGTAAATACTGTGTGTGTGTGATTAGAGACGAGGACAGAGGAAGAGGAGGAGCAGGAGGTGACATTCTGCAGCAGGACAAGAGTTCCCCACGTCCCGCTATGGAATTTCAGCTGATTCCTTTGGAGAAATGGAGGCCACTCGACCTGCTTAGTTACAAGGACGGCATAATAAGAATTTTAAAGAACACCCATCCATGTTCCAGAAATCTAAGGAGGCTAAAATAGGGAGCCGTTTCTAGGCATCACATGAAGAGACAGCTTGTGCAACAATGACGTTAAGAAACATCTCCATCTACAGAAAGAAGTAGACGACAGGATACGGTGCGATACTTGAGATACTTTGGCCATGTTATGAATATGAATTACGGCAGATACCTGAAGATAACACTGCTTGGATGAGTGTACGGCATAAGGCGAAGAAAAAGGCCCACAAAACACTGGATGGACAGCATAAAGGAAGACTGTGGAACCTTGGGTATGACAATAACACAAGCATCTAGGACTGCCCAGGATAGGAACAACTGGAGAATCACTATAAACGGGCTGCTCTTGCATACTTAAGTATTGCCGGGGTATAAATGATGATGATGATGATGATTTTCCTACTAAATAAACCTGGGTCTGTGCATTCTTTTTGCCTCAAGCCTGTAGTTTTTATGTGACTATTGGGGACCAGCCTTGACAAAAATACGTCTTGCCAGGGTAGGGATGTAGGGATCAGAAATATAAGTAAAGAGTACAATCATGCAAAAATAATAACACAGAAATGATAGAACAGTGCTGGGAGGGAGTTCCAGGGAAAACTGAAATCACCGGCATTTAATTTCCAATTGCTTAAAATACCCCTGGCCTCAAAAAGTAGGAGTAAGATTTAAAAAAAAAAGCAAAAAAAAAAAAACCCAGCATTAACATGATTCAAGGAAATAAACACACCAGTTGAAGGTTGAGGGCTACATTCATAATTATACATTCTATTGCTAGAATAAAACAAGCCATGCTCACACCCTAGACCAAAACATTCTGTAGGCAAACCACTTCCTGGGTTGAATCCATTGTTATCTCCTTGAGCGAGTAGGAACTTCTTTGGATCCTTGGACTTTTGTTTAGAGTAGAAACTTATCTGCTTCTCTATTCCTGAAATACAAGGTCTGAATAACCTTGAGAGAGCAGAACTCTCTGGTCTAAATCTAGGTGGGATCTTTGTTTGCAGTAGAAACAGACAATTACCTTGAAGGAATAGAGGTGAGTTTCAACTCCCTGACCTTTGGTCAAGGTGGAAATAGGCTCACATTTTTGGGCCTCCATATGCTACAAGCCTTGCTCAGTCCTATGCTAAGAAGACAGGATAAGGCAGTCACTCATAAGATTCTGGGTAAACCAGTTTTCTGTAAGGCAGGTGCGC
Source organism: Microtus pennsylvanicus (assembly GCF_037038515.1). Taxonomy (NCBI): domain Eukaryota; kingdom Metazoa; phylum Chordata; class Mammalia; order Rodentia; family Cricetidae; genus Microtus; species Microtus pennsylvanicus. The sequence goes on from NC_134579.1 coordinate 15,925,778, forward strand.
TTCCCTGGACCTCAAACACAGTTCTACTCTTTCAAAACTCTGTTTTGTTTTAAAATACAACAACTTCAATAAATTAGTGTTAACCATTCTTACAGTTTATAAAGAATAATTGCACATGGGCCAAAGAGATGGCTCAAAAGATAAAGCTCTTAAAAGGCAAGTGTTTTGGGTCCCTGGATTCCTTGTGAAAAGCAGAGTAGGCTTCCAGACCTGCCTATCAGTCCCAAGCTTAGAAACTGGAACCGGGATTCCCTATACAAGATGGATAGACACACTAGCAAAGTTAGTGAGCTCCTAGCTCAGTGACAGAGCCTGCCTCAGGAATTAAGGTGATGAGCAATTGAGGAAGACACTCATTGTCAACTATACCCTCAACATACACACATTCACATTCTCTCTCACACACATACATGCACATTCATACACGCACAGTGTGCATGTGTGCACACTCACTCTCACACACGTGCACATGAGCGAGCACATATGCACACTCATACACATATGTGCAGACATTATATTCACTCACACACACACTTATACACACACATACACACATACATTTCAAGGTCACTAGCATCTGCCATGGTAATTAGGGAAAAGTATAACCAAGTCAAGAGAAATATTTTTTTACCCTTTTAAATCTGCACCATTCCCTGGCCTATGTGGATATATTGTCTTCATTTTAAGAATGTTCAAAGCGCTGAAAGTTAATTTAAAAGGGAAAAAAAAGCAGGTTGAACAGTCTCACTTTAATTCTACTTGTAGAAAATAAAGGAGGATAGAAATTAGCACCTATCTCAGCAGAGTCCTGAGACACCACCATGTGAGAAGACGGGTGTGACCTCAATCAGGAGCCACTGCAATGAGATTTCAGAACCAAATATAGCCTTCAAGATGGAGCCGGATCTGAAGTAGAGACAGTCAGTCGTACAGTTAGATTCTCTGGGCTTTCAGATAAAAGAGAATCCCAAACAATCTCCATTCATACCTTGTATCAATTCCTCTAGGTTTCAGGAATTACGACACTTGACTGTAATGCAGTTTTTCCCAAGAGCACTTATGTAAAAAAGAAAAGAAAGAAAAAAAGAGAAAAGAAAAAAAAAGCCATTTTCAAAGAATTAGGGAAACTTTTACAGCAAAAAATTTGAAACTTAAAAAAGTGGAAAAGAAATTATAAAAAGAAATTCATGTAGCTCTAGACATAAGAATACATAAACTGAACAAAATGGACATCACACAAATTGCGACTCATATGTATTAATAATGCAGGAACTCTATACATTTATTCATAATAACTGGCTGAAGATCATTTGCCATGGTGTAATTGAGCCAGAACTAATTGTTGTTCTATGCACTTATTTTAATATTATCCCTATTCATACCCAAAGTTATGCTGTCAGAATTTAATAGAGCCTAATGTCTGGGTTCCAACTCTTTGTGCAAGGGATATAAATGGATGCTATGTTTGAACACAATACCTTTAAAAACCCTTCTTAATTCCTTTGCCTTTGATTATGGTATATATACACTAATTATAAAACAAATAATTTAAATGATTTTTGGCTCATCAATTACTGGTACGCATTTGTCCCATGCAGCCAGGTGTGGTGGTGTATATAACCTCAGCACACCTGAGGCAGAGGCAGGGGCAGCCTGATCTCTACTACCGTTTTTGAGGCCAGGCAAGTTTACATGATGAAACTCTATCTCAAAACTAACAAACAAATAAATAAAGTAGATTTATTTGGGGGAATAAAAATCATTCTGATTATTTCTCAGACCAAATCTTCAAAAATAATACTGATCGCAGCAAACAAGAAAAAAAAAAGGAGGCTCTCGGCTTTCTGGACAGCTTCAGGCTCCTTGAAAGTTAATTTACTTTGCACATCCACAAGGTAGGGAGCCTTCATCACCTTCCAGCTGTTTCTGCATGGGAGATGTAGTTTCACAGGACACATGGCACGGACCAGAAAGCTCTGTCACAGAAATACAGGGACAGTAAAAAACCAAACATAACAGCCCCCCACTGTTGGACTTGGGACACGGAGATGTCTGAACCTCGCCTCTGCTGAGAAGTAGCTTTGAGAACCTGAGTACAATTAGCCTCATAATCCAGGTCTCAGGTTCATCGTCTTTGAAACAGAACAATATTTTTCTTTCATTCACTTTTCCGCTGTCGTGAGTAGCAAAAGAAATAATGGACTAAAGCGCCGAAGTGGCAAAGACCCCCAAATTTTGCAACAGTGCCAAATACTATTCTTCCTGGTCACAGTTTCTCCTCTAGTGACCCCCGGGCCCCGACTTCCGATCTGAAAACGCACAGGTTCGTCCCCTACAGAAATAAAGTCACCTGGAACAGTTCAGAAGTAAATATTTTAACAAATCCTTTAGTCCGCAGAGGAGCCGTTTTATCCAGTTGGAAAGAGCTACCGTTCCATTAGTATATTTGCATATTAATCTACTCGGGTAAGGGTCAGAGCCTACCCCTCTTTCACTCTATAAAACTCAAAGCTGCAATTGCAGCAATCTACACAGTGAGAACTCTGCTCTGTGAAGTTCTAGTTGGGGATCCACGGGGTTAGTATTCAGGCATCTGCACTGGCCTGTCCTTGGGGTCCTGACAGGAACTGTCCCCAGCTGCAGCCACTAAGAGCAACCCCCAGGGCACAGTTCCCATTTAAAACGTGAGTTCTACCTCCCCCCCCCCCCCTTCCTGCCCCTTTCCTCTCCTCTTCCAATAAACCTGCTATTGGCCTTGTCGCATGCGTGACTTCTCTTGGTGCCATTTTTAAAATTACAGCACATGGTCCTTCTGACACTGTGGTTCACTATGTTCCAGACTCTGTAAGCGGTGTACGTGGTAAGACAGGCCTTCCGACCTCCACCCCATAGCCGTGCCTAATGTTAAAGCTGTCCTGTAGAGACACCACCCACCTATTACAGTGGACACAACTACTACCTACAGTGGACACAACTCTGTCCACTGTAACTCACGGACGTTTAGTTAAAGTTAAGCCCATCATTTTGAACGTAGATTTTAAAACTGAAAGAGAAGTTTAGGTTATATCTTCCAAAATAAAAAGGAAGGGGGAATAAATGGTCTTTATTTTGCTTTTTACTTTATTTAATTTTATTTTATTTTTGCTTTGTAGTCTAGGTTGGTCTGAAGTTTAGTATGTTGTTCCCAAGTGCTGGGATTATAGTTGTGGGACACCACACCTAGTTCCAAGATCATTTTGTATCCTCAGGTAGGTATATCCAGGCAGCTAACGAGTGAAAATTATGTTTTGACTAAGACTATCGAAATAGGCAAAAAGTTACATGTGTATGTTTAACTTAGACTCGTTACCATAGCAATCTCTGAGACTTCCTCATTTATTTCAGGTCATAGGTAGCAGGAGCTCATTTTGTTGAGTACCACAAAACTGTGTCTCGCTGTGGGGTAAGGTGCTCTCTTCCTTCCCCTCCACAAAGTACTTTTGATTTATGGGGACATTTCTGATAAAGATCTTCTCCCTTCGGAAAAGTGTGGAAGGTGCTGGTGCTGCTACAGGACCCAAAAAGCCAGGAAAAAAAAAAGAGGTCAAACCAAGCAATGAGTTTTTCTTGGCTGTCCCAGCTCAGTCTGGCGAGGTGAAGCAGATCTTGTCTTTATGTTTGTGCGTTTGGAATTCTCCAGATCTTTGTAAAGAGGAGGGTTTTAAGGGCAAGACAAATATGTGATGCTTTCTAAGAGGCAAACTCTAAGTACAAATTTAGACTTTACTAAAATAACCAGTTATCTTGTGATCTGATCTTGATGTGTTTTTAAAAATCAGCCAGGGAGATATGTTTTATTAGCGTCTTTGACAGGACAGAATCTCAATAGGTAGTTAGTTACTTGGGCACGTGGCACATGGATTTTGAAAATCCAGCCTGCTTTGGGGTTCAGATCCTTAAGATACTTGTTCAGAGGTGTTTGAGCCTCCAGTTACAAGATGCTTGACTCAGAAACAGCCAAATCCTACAGGGAGACTTTCCATGTTTGTGGTCAAATATAGGTGTCATTTCCCTCAAGTAACCTTGACCATGGGTCAGCCCTCAGCTCACTGGAGGCTTTATAGCTGTCTTCCTTGGACCAAACTGTTGGGTATGATGCTGGGGTTACCGAGAACTGCGAGTAAGATGTTTATCTTTTTCTGCATTATCCAAGCATGCATGCTTGTTCAGAGAACAAAGACCACCATGTTTGCAGTACACATGAACTTTCCAGTCCTGTTTGCTTCCCTAGCCCAGCCAAAAGTGGAACCTTCTTTGCCCTTTAACCCATGAAGTAAGAATGGCACTGGTGGCATTGGGTAAAGAATGCAGCTTATCTTGAGAAATTACTGACACAATAATTTTTTTTTCTAATAAGCAAATACAGCGCGTAACATTTTCCAGGAAAGCTTCGTTAGTTGCAATCAAGGACCACCCTGCACTAAAGGATTGTGCGTGTTTCGGAAATGGCCATGGTAGTAAATTTGCCTAGGGGTAAAATAATAAAGATTCTAGCAGCTTGATGGAATAAGGTATTGTTGAGTTGAACCTAGTAATGCCCGTCCCCATGTGCTTGAGCCAACTGCATCGTTTTGTAATGTGTAAGAGACTTCAGGGTCTGAACTCTGTTGTTTCTTGTGGGAGTTATTTATAGGTTTGCAGTCGACGGTGGTGAATGTTTCTTATACAAGTCACTCTTCCTTACTTTTATGGGAATACTCCTGTGGTGTAGTCCACATGGTTATGTAAGTGGTGCAGTTAAGAACTCGCATGCTCTTCCTCAGTTTCTGAATAATATCGTGCTTTTACTAACACCACATTTAAACACAGCAAGACTGACAGGAGCTGAAGGGATTGTTCAAGTTTCTGACTTTGAACTCAATAAGGAACAGTGTGTTTGGCAATACACTAAAAATGGCATGACGTAACCTCTTCGTCCCTAATATGCACACCTTCGCATCTCATATAAGGTATCCCTGGTTTGTACTGGGAATAATGATACATAAACAACACGACAAAAGAGAGGGAATTTACCAAAATCAGAGAGGCAAGCACTCGCAATAGAATATAACTCCACAAGGAGACATGAAGGGCCTACAGAACTCTTACGTAACCTTCGCTTTAATAAATCTGCAAGGGCAGATGTCATAGCAGTTGCTGGGAATCTTTCTAAGGTTTCCAGGATGTGTTTCCATCCATTTTTTTTAAAAGTACCTACTGTATTGTGCAATCTATAGCCAGCATTGACTAATTTATATTAGGTTGTGTCCTGCGGCTGACTCGGGTCCAGTTCTCCTTAAAGGGTTTCGACTGAGCAGCGTGTGGGAATCAGATGCAAAGAGGCTTCTCCAGGCAGCACGGAGCAGAGCCTCAGGAAGGTCACAGGGGTCAAGCTGATTACCTCCTCCAGCTCTGGCAAGCTCAGGGCTCAGCTGGGTTACCCAAGTTCACGAGGAGCTATTGACATTCAGCTGCAGCTCTCTCTCATTACCAGATCAGCAGGGAACTGTCTGGGCTTCGGATTAACTCTTCTGTATCCTGTTTCAAGATTTCTGTGAAGCCAGAACCAGACACCGGAACTCAATTTATTTGTGATGATTATTCAAGAAGTGGGTCTTGGCATTAATGCAGGATCCACCTTTTCCAAGTGGAATCAGCAGTACACCCAATCATATCAGAAAGCACTAGATAAAACAGGGCTAGACAAATATATTTGTTTCATGTTTACCCATGCTACAGTCTGAGTTTATTTTTGAAGTGAAAGTACAGGAAGATGTTTAGTGTTCCACCGAAAAGAAAGCAAGTCCTATTTAGTCCTGAATAAATAAAGTTACTATATATATAATTTAAAGAATAGAAATTGTTGCCACTTATTGTCTCGTAGAGGTGTGTGTTTGCCCTGAGTTCATTAGCTAGGTGAAATCCAGTCTCAGGGGAGCATAGTCCCCAGTGTAGGTCACAGGCACAGGTATCTGTGTAGCAAGCCTGTTGCTTTAGGCTTTCATCTCCTGCTGACACATTACCAACTTCTAGAAGTGACTTGTCTGACTCCCTAAAAATTATTTGTAAATTGAGAATAATATTTGATGAAGCCACAAAGCACGTTGCTATGGTAACAACTAGCGGACTGACTCACTGTTAGCGCTAAGGACCACTATAGTGTGCCTGTAATGGCAAAACTGCCCTTGTTTATATCCAACTGGCTCAGAATGCGCGTTATGCTGAACCCTTGGTTCCTTTATGCCTGACATCTCTGAAAGAATGGGTGGTGAACTGTTCCGCAGTTGGGCCAACTTCTCTTTACCTACTATGATTTCTTCTTTGAAGTATTGAATTTCTTTTAAGGGCCGAGGACATGTAAGACAAAAGCTTTACCCATAAAGGAGCTTAGCGTTTCCCAGAAGTTATGAGCAATACGGTCAGTTCTGAAAATCCAAATGTGTAATTTAGAGCCGTCTTGGACTTTGGAGTTGTTGCCCGGTTTCCTTTCTGGCTTTGTCAGATGACTAAGTTAACTGCCAAAACCAAAGATGACTCGTATAGCTTCTCGTTTGTGACTTTGATCCCAAAGACAAACAGAAAGCCTCCGTCTACCTGGTTGGGCACTACCGGCCATCTCTTTATCAGCTCTTAGATGACTGTCTGCAGTGTGGTGGGTAATGCTGGCTGAGACTGAATTTTAGCTTTGTGGGACCATGTTTCCTCATTTCAACCTCAGTCAGCCCCTCCTTCCCATCTTTAACTCTCCTCTGGGGTATTTAACTCAACATGCTTACACGAACATCTTCCCCCAAACACTCCTTTCTGACTTTCTTTAGGCCATGTATAGATTGGTCGTTTACTCTGTTCACAGGCTCCCAGCTTCCAGGTTGTCTTTGACTTCCTGCTTTCCTTTGACCTGCACAATTTTCTTTCCCAGCTGCACCTCATCAACTCTGTGTCCAGCCTGTACCTTCGTTTACCATCATCTTCTTAACTTTGGTCTGTTTGAGCCAGTCCCGCGATTCTTCTCATTCCTCTGTGATAGGCTCAGAGATCACTGGTTAAATTTTGAGCTCAAGGTGATTTCATTTTAACTACAATACTCTGGCTCGAGTTTACTTTTTAGTCTCCTCCAACTGTGATGTTCTGCTGTTTCCTAGAGCCTTTTTAAGTTTCCCTCTGCCTCCGCAGAGTCTATATGTTCTATGTGTGGATGCCTCCTGCCCTCAGCATGGCATTTGTTTGTCTCCAGTTAATATTCTATGCTTCTTCAAGATTGAGTTTGTGTGTATCTGCAGCTGCCACTGATGAATTGTATAGATAGTTTTTCATGGGATCTGGAGCTTTTAAGATGGACTTTTTTTTAAGGCAACCGCAACAACCAGCAGTACCCCTGCCTATATATTCCAATTATTTCTAAAGGCCTATGAAGACAGAAGAGTGTTGACTAAGGTTTCTGTCCTGCCCGGTTCCCGCAATCATTAAGTCCCAAAGAAATCACACAGAGGTCTACATTACTTATAAACGGATTGGCCTAATAGCTCATACTTCTTATTAAATCTTATAACTTATATTAGCCCATTATTACCTTATTCGGCGAGGCAGTCACGTCTTGCTTTTTCTGAGGCTGGGCCATGACTGCAGACTGGGCTTCCCTCCTCCCAGAATTCTTGTTGCCCTGCCTCTACTCCTGCCTGGCTACTGGCCAATCAGCATTTGTTTAAAATATAAATGACAGGGTACAGACCATTGTCCCACAGTAGAGGAGACTGCTTTTTTTTGTGGAGACTGGATCCTTTCTGCTATGTAGTATGGTCATTTATTACAATAGATTATTAAATATTATTTATTAAAAGTGTATAAATGAAATAGAATAAAGGTTATCTATTCTAAATATTTTTAAATATTTCAAATTTTAAGATGTCAAACTTTGGTGAAATTCATTTCACCCATCAGTTCCTCTCCTCGAATTTTCTAAAAAGTGAACAAGAGAAATCCAAATTAAAAACAAAGAAACAAACAAACAACAACAACAAAAAAAAAACCCATGAACAACCGAATACTACCAGATGAAGATTACAATTTAAGTGAGAGTTAATAACATCAAGAGTGAAAATCCCATTGGATTGTAGATAGAATGGAAAAATCAAACAGTGAAATCAATTTATTCTCATTAGACTTTCAATTAGAAAGTTGCAGGAACAAAGGTTTCCTCGAGAATATTCAAAGTGATGTCCAAGCAGGGCTGCTTCCATGGTTAAATCCATCCAGGAAGCCGAGAAAAGAATACAGAATAGAGAAGAGGTTTCTGGGAAGCAGAGATAATTTAGTGTCAAGTTAGCATAACACAGCTACCAAATTAAATATTAGAAAATCAAATCTCGAGGAAAAATGAGTGCATGCCTTTAGATACTAAAAGATTTGTTCCCATGGCTTATTGTATTGGGTTTTAAGAAAGGTACATTTCATGAGAGGGAGGGTTTGCTTGGCCTCTGTAGGATGCCCATCCAGATTTGAAGTAAAAGCTGACCAAAACAGAGCAGTAGGCGAATAGCCTAACACATTTCTTTGGCCAGTGTTTACATGTGACGTGGGAGCATACAGATTTAAAGTCACAATGAGTCAAGGAAACCGGATACATTTTTCTGCTTACATACAATGATGAATAAGCTTCTATTGTTATAGAAGTCCTATGACTGGTTAAAAGAGTGTGAGCTAATGGCAGCAGACTGAGAGGGGAAACAGCAAGCCCCATCACATCAGGTGTTAACTGGCCTCTTTGAACCGTGTTCATTCCTCCCATATGAAGAAGACAGTCCCTTAATGAGGGTCTTGTGGCCTACTACCAGATAAGGGAAGCCTAAGACTTGTTTATAGCCACCTTCCATAGAAAGGCCAGAAGAGGTTAGGATCTTAGTTGTAGCTTGATGGTGTCTTTAGGGAAAGAGCAAGTTAGCTCAGATCATATATTTTGGGGGAGGGAGAGCAGGGAGTCTGGGTTTTGTGGGTAGGGAAGGTTCAATGTTGTCTCTGAGCTCCTTTCCTCCAGCTAGAAGCGTTCAGGAGGCCCTGTGCCCCGGGAGGTCCTCTTCAGAGCCCCATAGTATTATGGGTATCTTTTTATACCAATTAAAAAAAATGAGTATACACAATATTAGATATTGTGATGATATTTTCAAGGTGTACTTTAGTAGATTTTCTTCCTTCTTCATCTCCCCCACCCTTTGCTATTCTTAACCCCACCTGCACCCCACCAGTGTCTTTTCCTCTTTCTTCTCCCAGTTGTATGTATGTTTGCATGTCTGTGCACACGTATACATTACATCTGTATACCCACAGATGAGGAAGAACATAGTGCTTTTGTGTTTCTGAGTCTGCATCACCTGATTTAATATTATATTTTCTGAATCCATCAATTTTCCACTATCTTTTGATTTTACCTTTTTTAATATCTGAATAAAATTCTGCTGTATACACATATCACATTTGTATTATCTATTCGTTTATGTCATATAGACTGGTTCCATTCCCTTGCTGTTGAGAATAAAGAGCAGCAGTAAATATGGGTGTAAATAAATCTCTGTGGCAGGGTATGGAGTCTTTTGCACAGATGCCCAGGAGTGGTCTGGTAGTTAGTTCTACTTTTAACTTTTCTTTCTTTCTTTCTTTCTTTCTTTCTTTCTTTCTTTCTTTCTTTCTTTCTTTCTTTCTTTCTTTCTTTCTTTGTTCCTTCCTTCCTTCCTTCCTTCCTTCCTTCCTTCCTTCCTTCTTTCTTCCTTCCTTTTTTCATTCCTACCTTCCTTCCTGCCCTTCTTCTTTCTTTCTTTTTTCATTTGGTTTTTCGAGACAGGGTTTCTCTTAGTAACTCTGATTGTCCTGGAATTAGCTGTATAAACCAGACTGGCCTTGAACTCACAGGATCCACCTGCCTCTGCCTCCTGAGTGTTGGGATTAAAAGTGTGCACCACCACTGCCCAGTTCTACTTTTAATTTTTGAGAAACTTCCATACTGATTTCCCAAATGGTTGTACTGGCTTGCAGTCCTACCAGCGGCAAACAAGTTTTTATGTGTCCCCACATTCCCACCACCAGTTTTATCAGATTTTAAAAACATTTTTAAATGACTTCTTTTATGTCTTGAGATTATAATCTAATTACATCATCTCCCCATTCCCTTTCTCCTCTATCTTCCCCATATAATCTCCCTTACTCTCTTTCAAATTCATTCTATAGCACAGCAGGCTGTACTCATGTATTTAGGAATACATATGTATATACAAATATGTCTGCAACAACAATTAAAGGAAATAGAAGCCCAACTTTGCTGTCAGATTTCATGATGGCAGCTGTTTTGACTAAGGTGAGGTGGTATCTCAATGCAGTTTTCATTTGCATTTCACCAGAGACTACGGATGCTAGGTTCTTTAAAATACTTACTAGCCACTGTGTTTCCTCTTTTGAGACTGTCTGTTCACTTCATTTGCCTATTTCTTAATTGGCAGTTTAAAAAACATTCATTTTATATTTAGTGGTGTGTGTGTGCGCGCGCATGTGTGCATGTGTGTGTCTGTGTATTTCTGTATGGGTGTGTACATTCAAGGTGTTAGGCCCCCCTGGAGATGGAATATAGGCAGTTGTGAGCTGCTTAGCATGGGTTTTGGGAACGAAATTTGGTCCTCCACCAGAACAGCATGTACTCTGATCTTGTATTTAATTTTTGCAGCTCTCTTACAATTTTGGATAATATTGCCCTCTGTCTGAAATATAGACAGTAAATGTTTTTCGCTATCCTATGGTTGCCCGTATGCTCTGCTGACAGTTTCCTTTGCTGTGAAGATCTTGTACTCTACTTTGTTGACTCTTGGAGGGGTCTAGTTCCTGTGTTATTGGACTTCTGTCTTGAGCTCTTTCCTAAACTTGTTAGGTAAAATATATCCTATCTTTCGTCTGCCATTGCTTTCAGCAATTTAGGCTTTCAGTTTGATCCATGTCTAGCTGACTGTAGCTTATCTGGGGCAAACTCTGGGAACTCGCCAGTTCTGGGGTGAACTCTGTCAACCCGGAACCAAAGATCCAGTTCTTCAGGAAACTATGGCACCCCCAGAGTCAAAGGGTAAGTCTCAATTTATTGAACTCTGGGACGGCTGGGATCAAAACCGTAACACTAGGGTGAACTCAAGGACCCTCGAGATCAAAGACTTGATCACTGGTGAGATTGTGGAGCTGGTGGCACCAAATCCTGTCCCATAACAAACTCTGGTAGTGCTGGAGCCAAGTTCTCCGCCCTGCAGCAAACTTTGGAAACATTAGTGCCAAAAATTTGCTCCCATGGTGAACACTGTTTCTGATGAATATGTTTGTGCATTTGCACAGTTTCAAAATATTTAAAATAATAATAAATCCACAAGGTCCAACAGTTTTAATAACAGCAATTAGTGGTGTAATGCCACCTGCCTTGGCAATCTAGTTGCAGTAACTACGGGTTCTTTTATTCCAATTATATTGTTAATATTGACTCCCATATCACACAACACACAGTAATGATATCTATGTTCATACATGCTGTTTACTATGTGAATGCAAGTTCAAGAGGCTGCAGTGGAATGCAGGAGGTTTCAGAAATGAGCTGAAAATGCATCAGTGTTGATAACAGATCAATCAGCAGCGAGGTGAAAGACCAAGGAGGGATTCAAGAGCAGGAAACAATGGGTTTAGGTCCAGGTCCAGATGTCCAACAGATAGATGGGCAGGCAGTCATGTAGGCCAGGTCAACAATGAGACTAAGCTGAACCCAAGCTCCAAGAATAGCAAGAAGTGAGGGGCCTGACGCTCTTGACCCTTGGCTCATATATTAGGTATCAGGTGATAGGCTGGCTTAGGACCATGGCATCACAGAATTGGGTGCCTATCACTTTAAGGGATCCAGGTGCTGAAGTTACACCCTATCCTTTGTCTGGCATGTCTGATAAGCACTTGGGCCCGGTTTCACTGATATGATTTTAATACACCCAGGTGCTCCAATAGTTTCAATTCACCCCCAGAAAATTTATAGGGTGGCTCTGTTCCTACTTCCAGGAATAAGTCATTAATATTTATAAGCTTGTGATGCTGGGTGGTTCGTGATAGATAGTAGAGCTTCTGGGCCCATCCAGTGTAGCAAGCTTTTTTGTCAGGCTACCTTTGGATCACTAGCCCTCAGAAAATGACACGGAGACTTATTATTAATCATGAAACCTTGGCCTTAGCTTAGGATTTTTTTTTAAACCAACTAGCTCCTATAACTTAGTCTGTTTCTATTACTCTCTGATCCATCACATGACTCAGACTTTCTTCTGTCTCATGTGTTCGACTTGCTCTGTGTCCTGTTGGCATCTCCCCAAGCACTCCTCTGACTCTCTCTCCCCCCTCCCTCCCTCCTGCTTTAAATCCATCTATCCTCCCTTTCCTATCTACTAACCATTCAGCTCTTTATTGTACCAATTACAGCATTACATTTTCACACAGCGTACAAATTGACAATCCAGAAGTTCTCCCTCAAAATGGAGTCAGAATCTGTTTAGAAGATGGGGGCTCCTACGGCAATGCACAACCTGGAAAGCCATTTTTTTTAAAATAAAATATGGCGTAACTTACAGTAGTACATAGCCTAATTTTCTACACCTGGGAGCACTGGAGGAAAAGCTCTCGTTGCCCAGGAACTCTGGAGTCAAAACCCTGGTTGAGGAGTGAACTCTGGGACCACTGTAGTGAAAATGTTGTCCCTTGATTACTCTGTGATTGCTGGAGTCTGGTGCAGTAGGAATTCTGCCACTTACAAGTTCAAAACACCATTTTCAGAATCAACTCTGTAACCACTGAGGTCAGAGCCAGCCATCTAGAGCCATGGGCCCAATTCCCTGCCCTGACCAGGGATTGAAGCCTAGGTTCTACTGTGAACTCTGAAACTTTTGGGTTTCAGGAGAACTGTGGGCCCCTTGAGTGAAAGCTGGGGTCCCAAAGTGTATTCTGAGATCCCAGCATCCAAAGGTCTGATGTCAGGTGAACTCTTCAGTCCCTGTGGTGGAAACGGTGATCTGAAATTATCGCCAGGACAGCTGGTCAAAGTCCCGGGACTGTGGGAAGGCTGGGGTGCAAACCTTTCTCCTTAGAAACGCTGGGATGCAAAGTCCCGGGACTGTGAGAAGGCTGGGGTGCAAACCTTTCTCCTTAGAAACGCTGGGATGCAAAGTCCCGGGACTGTGAGAAGGTTGGGGTGCAAACCTTTCTCTTTGGGAACGCTGGGATGCAAAGTCCCGGGACTGTGAGAAGGCTGGGGTGCAAACCTTTCTCTTTGGGAACGCTGGGATGCAAAGTCCCGGGACTGTGGGAAGGCTGGAGTGCAAACCTTTCTCTTTGGGAACGCTAGGATGCAAAGTCCCGGGACTGTGGGAAGGCTGGAGTGCAAACCTTTCTCTTTGGGAACGCTGGGATGCAAAGTCTCGGGACTGTGGGAAGGCTGGGGTGCAAACCTTTCTCTTTGGGAACGCTGGGATGCAAAGTCCCGGGACTGTGGGAAGGCTGGGGTGCAAACCTTTCTCTTTGGGAACGCTGGGATGCAAAGTCCCGGGACTGTGGGAAGACTGGGGTGCAAACCTTTCTCTTTGGGAACGCTAGGATGCAAAGTCCCGGGACTGTGGGAAGACTGGGGTGCAAACCTTTCTCCTTGAGAACGCTGGGATCTCCAGAGCCAAAGGGCAATGCTGCTTCCTACAGTGGTACTGCTGGAGGCAGAACCTCGGTGCCATGTCTCACTTTTGGACCTCTGGGACTAAAGTCTTGGTCCTGCAGTGAACCCTGCAACGCTCTGAGCCAAAGACTGGTCTCTTGGTGAACTGCATACCAGGGAAACACTGGCATTGCTGGACTGTCTTCAAAGAAGTTGAGAAACTACCTTTTGGAAAACAGAACTGTAATCCTTTGGGCAATATGATCAAGCTCACCATGGAGGCTCCACCCCTGTCATAAGCACTCATTTCTCTTATCTGTAAAAGAGAGGTTAGCTGAGTGTGATCTAATGGCCACTTTAACCTTCAGGACAGAGACTGGCCCTCTCACCTCATTAGGAATGCGTCTGTTTTCTCTTAGTTTTCCTGCCAGAAGAAGTGGCAGGTTCCTTTACAGCGGCTCACTTTTTATTGTGTCTTTGGGAATTAAAGGAGTGTCCGAGGAGGACTGTAGCCCAACCGGTGGCTCCCTTCCAACCTCCCCAGTCATCCATTGTCTGTACAGCCTCATGATGTCTCTGCAACACTTCCTCGTGCATTCTGACCCATACAAGCTTTGACTCAACGGGGTGACTTCACGGCAGGCTGACCTGTCTGCCCTCTGGTTTCCCAGAAGATCAGGATCGTGCTGCAACTGCAGCTGCGCTTCAGGTAACCTGAAGTCATCATTTTCCAGACAGCCCACATTCGTCTCGGTTCATATGCACGCATCATCCTCTTGAAAGCCTGGTGCCGTCACCCACTCTTCCTGACTCTTCATTTCGGTGAAGTCCCATTGCAATTAGACACGTCCTGCATCCGTGCTATTTTGAGGGGGTTCTTTTTAGTAAATTACCTGCGAGAGAGTCGAGCAGAATGGGCCTTTGCATATACTGCATTTGAAAACCATTAGGTTAGGTGATTGACAAAGGCTCCTGTGACAGGCATTCCCTGCATCTCCATGACTCCCCATATGCCTTCTTTCTTGGGCACATGTCAGTCTAACACGGGTAAGAAAGGTCCCCTCTATTGATAATATTGACTTTAGGTTACCAAAGGGGACAGCAAGATCTGAAGGATGGCTTGTGAAGAGGGTAGGGGCAGGATTGACAGGCCGCTAGGACTGAGTAATTAGATCCAGCTGGAATCAACTGGAATGCAGTAACCTATGGCTGAGTATGGGAACACACAACTAGAATGTCAGTACTTGGGAGTCTGAGGCAGGAGAATCATGAGTATGATGCCAACCTTAGCGTGTATTGAATGGGAGGCCAGCTTGGGCTACAAAAATAAGATCTTTTCTTTAAATAAAAAGGTCAAGCTGGGCGGTGGTGGCGCACACCTTTAATCCCATCACTCGGGAGGCAGAGGCAGGCGGATCTCTGTGAGTTTGAGGCCAGCCTGGTCTACAAGAGCTAGTTCCAGGACAGGAACCAAAAAGCTACGGAGAAACCCTGTCTCAAAAATCCAAAAAAAAAAAAAAAAAAAAAAAAGAAAGAAAGAAAGAAAGAAAGAAAAGGTCAACATTTTCTTTTTGTTAATATTTTTGTAATAGCCATAGAGCTCTGGTACTGACTTGTCGCCTTGAAGGGTAAAAACTGATAATGAACCAGCCTATACTAGCACTGGCTTTGCTAAATTTTGTTCTGAGTTTTCAATTTCTCACAAAACGGGTATACCTTATAATCCTCAAGGACAAGCTATAGTGGAGCGAGCGCATCGTACGCTCAAAGCCTATTTGCATAAAACAAAAAAGGGGGAATATGGCTCCACCCCCAGAGATCATTTATCTTTTATTTTATACATTTTAAATTTTTTGACTGTTGATGCTCAATCTCATACTGCCGCTGGCGGCCAGATTCTTCCGGGATGCCTCATGTCAAATGGAAGAATCTATCAGATGGCACCTGGCATGGTCCAGATCCTGTACTGGTGTGGGGAAGAGGGGCTGTTTGTGTTTTCCCGCAGGATGCTGACAATCCAATATGGGTACCTGAGCGGCTGGTGCGTGCTGTGGATTTTCCTGTCCAGAAGCCTGAAGACAGGACAGAGCCGAGAGGTCAAAGAGATTCTGGCTTGTCAACTGAAGAGTTGCGGGTTTCCTGAGGAGCTGGCTGCGGTGGTCCGAGTGCCAAGGATTGTTCCTCGCCCGTCTACCTATCTACCCATCCCATGATATCGGCAGCCACAGCTGTTGCTGCCACAGCAGCTAAAGCTGCTGGATTTTTCATTAGTCAGTCAGTCGCTTCCTGCTAGCACAAAGGATACCTTCTCAGGACAGGTTGCAAATGCCGTAGCCATCCAAATTGAGCTAAATTTACAAATGAATATTGCAGTTAATTTTGCTCTTGGTTGTGGTTAAAGACCACTGCTAGATGTTACAGTAATAAGCTTATTGCTGTTGTTTACGGACCCTGAGGTGTACAATTTACAAATTGGCTCTCAAAATTATTCTAGTTAGCTATACCAGGGTTATTTTCACCAGCGCTGAGACCTTACTTAAAGGGCTCCAATTTGGGCAGAATTATTAAGGATTGAGCAAGCACAGTCTCCTTAAGGGATGCTTACATATGCTGGAGCATCATCTTCATGGTTATGATGCCAGAGCCAAAGGCAAGCTCAGGTCAATGTTGCCATGTGGCAAGTCCCCTTAGCTATTGCCCCAGAGAATCTTTCAGCACAAATCTGGCTGAACTCGGTGATGGATGACTAGTGAGCCAAAGACGGGATAGGCTTTTGGGGGGCTGCCTCAACCTAAGACAGGAAATGTGTTTTGACCTGGATGCTTTCCCATGACGGGTAAGGGGTATTGCCTGACGTCCAATGCCACCCAAGACAGGCCTAGTCATAATTTATACAAAAGGGGGACCTGTAGGGCCCTGGTCTCCCTTATTGCTGTGGTGCATTTGTGGGGACAGTTTATGATCAACTTACTAAGCTTCCTGTGTGTATCTGTGCTATGCCTGCCCCGCCTGGTGGTTAGCTGCAGGGCATTCACTCCATTGATAATATGGTCATTTCCCACCTGACTGGGTGGACATCGTGGTTAGCTGCAGGGCATTCATTCCATTGATAATATGGTAATTTCCCACCTGCCTGGGCGGAGATCCTTGTGCTGCAGTCAGGTAGATAAAAACTCCCCCAACGCTGAATAAAGTGGCATTCGGCTGATCTCCTTCCGAATGACCCTGGTCTCTCTGTGTCTTCTTTTCAATCTCCAGGCCCTTGCCCGACTCGCGTTCGGTACAGAGGCGCGCGAACTGTACCGAGGGTGTAACACCAAATCGGGTGTTACAGCCTTTCTGCTTGATTTTAGCCCTTCATCTAGCACAGAGTGTCTTCATTCCGTCCATATCAGTGTGTGACTGGGACTGCAAAGACTTCGACCTAGACAGACCATGACATACAGTGTCAGTTCACATCCCTCTGACAGGTAGAATAGAAGATTCTAATCTCTCAAACCACATCCTTCCCACCCTTGCTCCCATTTCCCCAGGGGTACCAACCTTGAAACAGAAGAACTGCTGCCGTTTAACTCCTTAGCTCCCCGTGGGAAGTCATCAGCTCCTGGTCTCTCAGAAGCTAGGCCGGCAACATAAACAAATAAAGCAGGGCCAGAACGCCTGGGTGGAGGGATAAGGAGACAAGGAGAAAAGGACAGCGAGGGAGCTCCCATCAGATGCTCCTCTCTTCCACACCCCCACGCCCCATCCTCCACCCAGGAAGCTAGAAATCTGGCTGTGGATTTACTTTTCACAGACATCACAAAGAAATAAAACACAAACTGCAACGAAAAGGTCTCTTGCTGAATGCTCTCCAGGGCCGTTGGCCTTACAGTTTGTAACCTGAAATAGCTCCTTGGTTTTTTAGAAAGAAGCTTGTCAATTGTCTGGCTGAAAGTTCTTATTTTTGTTTTATTCCCGCCAATTTTGATTGTATTACTATTAAAATTTGTTTTTTGTTGTTGTTCATCAGAATTAATATTATCTATGTTTATCTTATGAAGATAAGAAAATTAACAACCCTTTCTTCTCCCTTCTCCTTCACACCTCTTTAGATCTGTTAGTTGTAGCATTATTTGCTTTTACCAAGTTTATATTATTTAAAATTTATACCAATAAATTAATCACCAATTTAAGTTATAGACTTTATATAACCATACAGAAGCAAGCAACATTTTCAGTATTATAATTATCACAGAACTTTGAATAATGCCCTCCCATTTTGTTGATTGTCAACATTTTATGAATGAAGGACAAGTGGGTTTTTTTCCTTACAAAGGATTCATTGCTCAGAATCTGACTGCATCGTGATTTTCTTCATAGAGGACCCACGATTTCCATACACAAATCTTTGTCCTCCATGGGTTTCCCATTTTCATTTCCTTGCCAGTAGAATCTCTGTCCTCTATTCAGCATCTCGGTGTGGATCGTGCCTCTTAGGATGCTATATGCTGAAGTTTACCCATTAGTTTTCGGGGCCTGCCACACTCACGTTCTGCTTCTGACTGCTTTTCTCCTCACATGCCATGGAGCCAAACATTGAGGGATTCTTTACATCATAGCTTTAAATGTGTAGACGATTTCTTAGCTCCTGTGGCTTTGTTTTTTTCCATTTTTTGTTTATATTTTAAACTGTCTATAACCTATCATGTGTGCGGCTCTGGGTCCACCCCACCTGACTGGGGAAACAAATATTTATGAAGGATCAAGAGAATGTTTTCAAAGGACACAGATGTGTAGACAGCCTGTCGTGTGTCTGGACTTGCCTTTATTAGACGCTATCACATATTTATTTTCTTAGTGACTAGACATAGCTTTTCCAACTTGTATCCAATTAACAGTGTATATTTCTTTAGAACTGATGCATTTGTTAAAGCTCTTGGATCTTATGATATAAATTTACATTTCTCTTAATTTTTTTTCATAGAATTTTTTTTTTTAATATCTGTGTCTTGGGCTTTATGTAAACAAGGGGTTTCTTGACATGTCCCAAGCAGTTAAACACATTTTTAGAAATTTCCCAGTTGAATATCTAAGAAGTCTGGTTATATAGTTTTTATTTTTCCATAGTAGTTTCTTGAGTACCTTTTGCTTTTTGTGGGCTACACATTCCTGAATTTAAAATTGCAATTCTACTCAGTGGATTGTTTCTGTGAGATCATTAGTTCCAATCACCCCTATTTTTTTTTTAATTAGCTTTTGTCTTGTTTTACCTTCCTTTGTCTCCCTTGCCCTGTTCTCCCCCTCTGCTCCCTTGCCTTGTCCTCCTCTCCCCCTCCCCTGTCTTCCCCTTGCCTATCCCTTTTCCTTTTTCTCCTCCTCCTGGTCATTCTTTCTCCTTTCCTCCTTGCTGAGGATTGAATCCCCAAGGCCTTAGACAACGCTAGGTCCTATACCCCAACTCAGTTCTTCCTTCCAAGTCCTGGTTTTCCTCAGGTGAATGGTATTTGATTGTCCATTTCAATCAAATTTCAATAAAAATTTAATAAAATCAATTTGTTTATGTGAATTAAGATGCTATTGATACATGGAAATAACCGAGGGAGAGTCTTCTGCTGCCTGCAAGCACACAGAAGCAACAGGCAGATGCATGCCCTTTGATAGCAAATCATACATGCTTTGTTCAGCTCATTCTGAGGAATTGCTTACCTTAATAAAACTGGAAACTGTATTTTTTAAGAGTAATTTTATTCCTATAAACCCTTTTCTTTATTTATATATATTATATTTAAATAAGCTTTATTATTTAAAAAAAACTGTAAAGAAATAAGAACCTCACACACCAAAATTACCCAGACCCCAAATCTGTACAACTTAATAAACTTAAATATGGTTTGGCTTAGCCTTCAAAATAGAAACTGTGAAACTTCATGTTAAATTCTATACTATTGAATATATTTTATGTACCTATACATCACCAAAACACAAAAAATTATGAATAAAACCCTCACAAAGTTCTATGTTGTTTGTATCACTAAGGCTTGGCAGATTCTTTTGAACAGCGGAAAATTTAGGATATAAATGCCTTCTGCTGTCTGCCTTCATCCCTGTCTGGTTCTGGCAATAGATCAGAGGATCTTGCTATGTGACATTCTTGGGTAATGCAGCCTGCCTGTCTCAAGGTTCCATGGTTTAATCAGTTATTCTGTGAACACACCAAAACTATTCAGTTTGCTCATCTGCTCCTGCAGTGATTTGAGTGTGTCCCTTTCATTTAGTCAGTCTGCTATGAGACAACCATGATTATAATGAAATAAGAAAACACATTTCCTCTGCGGATTTTCTTCAGTTCTAATTGCATTAAACTCAAAACACCAATCTATTTGGGAAACGGAGGAAATTATATAAGGATCAGGTAGCATACAGATTTAGTCAGCCTCAATAATTTCATGATGACTAAGTATGATAGTCTTAATTTTTACTGAGACTACTAAAATCTCACTGGGAAATAGACTCCTCAATCTTGAGTACTTTCAATATTTGATAGAATGGAAACACTAAGATAATTCTGCTTCCATGCGAGAAAAAATTAAGATACAAAATGTGAGAAGTATAAAAAAATTGTGATATCTGTTCCATTAACATTAATTCTGTCTCCGGCAAATTCATCCCAGGGACCTCTGTCTGTTCTTCTTCATTGTTGCTATGGATTGGTCAACAAAGAACTTTATTCATCCAAAATTATAGGAGACTGTATCTAGGGAACTGCCGTTCAAGTCACCTGGCTAGGTTTTGTTTTTTTAAAGCTACAAGTGAGAGAAAACTAAAATGTCCGTGGAGTTGGATAGCCACCCATCCACATCACACAATGTAGAAAGAGAAACAAAAATAACCATTACAGGTGTAGAGAACCTGAGAGGCAAGAAACATAGGAGGCCACCATAGGGTTTTTGTTGTTAATTCCTACTCCATTAACGGTGCAGGGTTTGTCTTCCCCTGAATTCGTGGAATCATTTTTTGCTTAGGCTACATTGAGGTGCTTTGCTACCGCTACCCAAACTAAGCAAACTGTGGTGATCTGAATGAGCGTGATCCTCATAGGCTCATCCATTTGAATGTTTGGTTCCCAGGTGGTGGACAGTTTAGGAAGGATTAGGAGGTGTGGCCTTGTTGGGGGAGGTGTGTCACTGAGGGTGGGCTTTGAGGTTTGAAAAGTCCCAGTTTCTCTCTGCTTCCATCTTGTGGAGCAGATGTAAGCACTCAGCTGCTGATGCAGTTCCGTGCCTACCTGTGACCATGCTCTCTGCCAAGGTGTCACAGACTAACCCTCTGAAACTATAAGCATGTCCTCATTTACTTCTTACTTCCCAATTACCACTTGGTCATGGAGTCTCTTTATACCAAAGAACAGTAACTAAGATTAAAAACAAAAACAAAAAACCCCACAAACAACAACAACAACAAAATATAGACCAACTCTTTCTCCCCAAGTCCATAAATAAAGAAATTCATTTATGTCCATGCTTATGTCTCTTTAAATTGAATAAATTGCTTGACTTCAGGAGGATTCCAGTGGTTTGTTTCCTGTCCTTTAAAAAATATTTTCTCACTAATATGTGAGAAAGAGATCTTCAGCAATTTCGGCAATGAGCCTTCAGCAAAAACCTAACTTCTAAATGTTGAGATTTACTCTGTTTTGTTAAGGTTTAAAAATTTGCTATTATAGTTTATGAAAATTCAGAAGCACTCAGAGGTTACTCAGTGGGTAATGGTGTTTGCTGCACAGGCCTGGTAACCTGAGAGCAGCCTTAAGAGCTTGTGTAAACATGGAAGGGGAGAACCAACTTCACAAAGTTGCTCTCTGATCTTCCACACCCTTCCTCCCACCCTTTCTCTCCCTGTTCCCACACATACCCCGCATAGCAATAAATACAAAATTAAAAAGTCCAGAGGGTATTATAAAACTCATGAAGTATTTGTGAATGATCCCAGTCGAATCTAGTACAATGTATGGTAAATCAGATGTGTTTATTAAACATTACTTTATGTTTCAATCTAATGATTACTGTGGAAAAAATTCTATCTTATCTGCAATGCCTACAGAGGTTTAGGTCACCCTGAAGGAAGAGATACAAACATACAGAGGGAGCAACGTAAATTATGTGATAGAAGATTTGAATATTTTTTTTTAAATTTCTAGGAAAAATGCAAGTATTTCTTTCTGGATACATCTGTGTAGGACTGATTGAAGGGACTCATCACTGACTGTAACTTAAGGGAGCACAAACTTGAAGTCATCCAGCCAACAGGAATTGTCCCCACCGTAATACTACAAGTGTGTGTCCCTGACTTTCCTTACCATGCTTTACAATGTGTCTATTCAGAAATCCCACTTGGATAGTGTTGGTGAGTCTGTGATCCACATGGTGCAGTCTCAGAACTCCTAGCAAAGACAATTCAGAAAACAGAAAGTCATTTCAAATGCTTAAAAACATCTTCCCTCCATTTCTGGAATACCACAGAGATGGCCCATATGTAGAGTGCTGTTTCTCAAAAGCTGTTCTGTTCTTGTTTTGTGTAACATGGTTGTCTGAGTCTTATTCCCAACTTCTGCATCTAAGCACCGTTCTTTGCTTGCTGCTTCCTTCCTGCAACTCCAGGTAAGTTTACTTCACTGGAGATCAGAAGAATCAGTCGGGCAACTTTGGATTCTCACCAGCTAGTGGGGACATGAAAAAAAAAAAAAAACCACAGGGATCCCTAGAAGAATTCTCTTAATGAGAGAGGAGAGAGAAATGACTGATATTCATAGATGAGTGAATTATTACCAAATTGTTCTAATTTTACATTTGTTTGTTGTTGTTATTTGCCAATACAGAAGGTCAAATCCATTACTTGGTACTAACTAGGCAAAGAGTCTTAGACTGAGCTATGTTCCCAGACCACATTTTTCATTTCTTAAATGAATGTTTTGCTGTGTAGTCAAGGCTGGCTTCAAACAGATCATTCCAAGTGCCAGGATTCTAAGCAGACACTACCGTATCTAGCTTCTATGAGAAAATTGGAAGCTTTTCACACAGTCATTTTTCCAGAATTTTGGTTGTCATGATATTTAGGGCCAATTTTTCTCTCTAGGCTTTCACGGAGGCCCCTGAATCAGAGTTACTACTTCCTAGTATGAAGTCGAAAGATACAGATACATACAACAGTGATTTATAGTCAACCTTTCAAAAAATGAGAACGTATGGAGTTTGAATGATTTAGTTTAAAAGCTATAGGAGGCTTCTTTCTCAAACATCACTTAGTGATATTACAGAATTAAGACACAGTTTATTCTCACAAGGAAAAAGGCTAGTTGGCTTACCATGCAAAGGAGAAAGTTGCTGGAATTCTCTCTACTTTGCATCTGTATAGAACAGAAGAGGAAAGGTCAAGAGAGTTCTTTTGCCAAGTTACTGGCTTCCAAGAAAGCAGAGGAGACAGATGGACAGACAGACAGACAGACAGGAAAAAAGCTGAGAGTGCTTTGAAGATTTTAGGTTACATCAGGAATGCTGACCTAGGCCTTTAATCCCTGTATTAAGAAAGCAGAGGTAGGCGGATCCCTGAATTGAGGCTAGTCTGATCTGCACAGCCAGTTTCAGGACAGTCAGAGCTACACTGAGAAGTCCTGTGTCAAAAAACAAAACGAGAAGCAAGCAAACAAACAAACAAAACACAAGAGCAACAACAACAAAAAGAAACACAAAAAAGAAGAAAAAGAAAAAGGAAGGATGAAAAAAATTTAGGTTGCTATCAAGTAAGCATGTTTTGATTACTAATGCATTGCACCGGGGAATGGCTTTCCCAGTTTCTTGGACTGCTCGCTGACAGGCAAGAGTATGTCTTGGAACTTGCAATGATGGCTCCCAGAAAAGCCATGTATTGGATTGATCTGACTCAGGAATGGGGCATGAATGAGTCTAGAGGATTTTTATCTTCAATATCAATACCATTAATTAAACAGTAAGTGTTTGGAGCCCCCAAGAATAGAAGCAAAGGAACCCAGAGTAACATCGCCATGCTTAGCAGGGCGGATACCTCAAGGGACAGATAAACAAGCTTCCAAGCATGTGTTAAGGTATGGTAGCACAAGGCCACAAATGTTAACCATAGAACTGAAGGAGCAAAGTCATAGTTGAATGCTGTCATCCTCAGCAGCCTGAGGAGCTTCCTCTAAGCATTTAGGGACCTCAACTTGGGCCAAATCTGAAGTCATGACACAGCAAAGAACTGTAGAAGTTGCTAGCATAATAAAGATATTTTAGTACAGGCTTAAGCATGAAGGTTAAGAGCAAGTATACAATTGAAAGAGACATTCAGATATACTTGTGCACCCACCAGTTTCTCAAGGGGAACTTTCCCTTTTAGTAGTCTTTCTCAGTCAGAATTTTTAATATAGTATGTTATCTAATTTTTTATCTACTTTTGTTCTTAAAACAGGGCATTAAAATATTTTCTTTGATTTGGAATTGTGTCCTGTTAGGAAATAAAGAAGGGAGACGAAAAGTTCAGAGACAGATAGACCATAGAGTTGCTCTCCCACTTATCTTTAGCTATGCTAGAACCTCTAACTTTTTAAAAACTCTCTCATGCAATCAAAGTTTAAAAATTCTCTCATACATCTAACCACAGGCTCCCCTCCATTCACTTCTTCCAGTTCCCCTCCCATACATGTCTCTTCTCTTCCAGTCCACTCCTCCTCTGTTCCCTTTAGAAAAGAGCAGGCCTCACAGGAGTACCAACAGAATGCAGCATACCAAGTTACAATAAGACTAGGCACAAACCCTCATGTCAAGGCTGGAAGGGGCGGAGTAGTAGGAGGAAAAGGGGCCCAAGAGCAGGCAAAAGAGTAAGTGACACCTTTACTCCCACTGTTCGGAGTCCCACAAAAACATTAAGCTAACAGCTATAACAGAGGACCTAGCACAGACCCATGCGGATTCCATGATTGTCGCTCCAGTCTCTGTGAGCCCTGCTTAGTTGAATCTGTCAACCATGTTCTCGTGGTGTCCTCAACCATTTTGGCTCCTACAGTTCTTTCTACTCTTCTTTCATGGAGTTTTCCAAGCTCCAAGGGAAGAGACCCAGTGGAGATTTCCAGTTTGGGCTCTCTCTGTGTGCCTAATGTTTAGCTGAGGGTCTCTGCATTTGCTCCCATCAGCTGCTAGAGGTAGCCTCTCTGAGTGACAGGTAGGCTAGGCACCAGTCTATAAGAATAACAGAATATCATGAGCAATCATTTCTATTAATTTTTTTTTAAAAAAAA
The DNA here is from genome assembly GCF_037038515.1 of Microtus pennsylvanicus. Taxonomy (NCBI): domain Eukaryota; kingdom Metazoa; phylum Chordata; class Mammalia; order Rodentia; family Cricetidae; genus Microtus; species Microtus pennsylvanicus. Next base: position 15,950,770 of record NC_134579.1, read on the forward strand.
TCTCTAACTTAAAATAAATAATTTTCTATTTATTTTTAACCTCTTTCAACTGAGATTTAGCCTCTAGAGCTATTAGTGATGTTTATAAATTACCAACTTATCATTTTGGGTGATTTTAATTTTTAATTGCAATAGACTACTTGTTTAGGAAATTTTTAAACAGTCATATATACATCATATCCCTTGGCTCAAGGCTCAGGTATATTCTCAGAAGTGGGGGAAGAAAGATTGCAAGAGCCAGACTAGTGGACAACATCGAGGAAGCAGTCTTTATGGACACAACAGGGCAGTTTCACATATAAACTCATAGCAACTGTGGTAGCGTGCAGAAGACCTGCATCAGATCAACCAGACAAAATGCCACTGTGTATGGGGAAGGCAGGCATAACATTCTCACCACTAACAAAGGAGCTTTTGGCATTTGATTGCTGCTTAGAAAAGGGTAGACAACTTTTAATGGTAGACAACCCCATAGGAGATTGACTACACACAAGGGACATCTCTGCTCCCAAGATTAGTTGTTCAGTAACAAATGGACTCAATGAAGGTTAAAAAGCATAGAAGAAAACTAAAAGTTGAATGGGAAGAAAAGGAAGGGTGAGAGATGGTTGTGGAAGGATTTGGGAGAGGAAGGATAAATATGTTCAAAATTAATTGCATGGTATTCTCAAGGAACTAATACAAATATTGTTTAAAATTTTCTTTTTTCTAGGACTTTCAGTTAGTTAATCATACTTTATAGAAATGTAAAGTTATCTTTATTTAGATTTTAAAACTTTTTATTCAATTTATTATTTTATTATAAAGTTTTACAGCTTTCTATGTATTAGTTTTTTTGCCTGCATTTATATCTGGGCATTAGCTGCATGCCTGGTGTTCATGGAGGTCAGAGATGATATCCAGTCTCTTGGAACTGGAGTTTGTGGATGGTTGTGAGCCACTGTGTGGAAGCTGGAAGATGAACCTTGGCCTTCTCAAAAATGACAAGTGCCCCTAACTATTTCTTCACCCGTTCCCCTTTGCTTTAACACTTCTAAGTTGAGTGAACATGTTTATCAAACATAAGGTCAGCTGGAATAACAAATATTTGTTTGCTTTTCTTCAAACATTTTCTAATTCTTTTAGATAAGATTTGGGAGGAACTTAGAGAAAAATAAAACCTTCTAGCAAATTAGCAAACCAAATGGTCAGAGACTAAAATGTCTTCAGAGGGCTGCTGAAAGCAAACAGATGACAGCAGCAGAAAACCCGGAACAGAATGGTCAGAAAGCAAGATGCTTTCAGAGCAAACCCCAAACCCAGAAGATATTTACGAAAAGCACTTCTAAACAAATAGCTCAGAATAAACAGCAAATGGGCTCCTGAACAAAGTAATGGAGATCTGAGCGCCCCAAGCACTCAAAAAATTCACCCTAGGAAATAAAGCAGACCATATGGGCACAAGGGGTTTATGGTCAATGGTACCTGCCTCCAGTTCATGTGACTTTTTGATAAAATGTAGATCATTCTTGGTAGTCTGTGGTGGGTACCATAAAGATCAAAGAAAAGACACATCACTTACCTCAAGGGGATGTGAATCTGTATGTCTGGGCTACCCCAAATTCCATATTTGAATGTTGTTACAGTTCCACAAAATATTCTAACAACAACAACAAAAGAAAACTATAATTAAAACCATTTTCAAATGCATTGGTATTAACATTAGGTAGGCAGAATACAGAATGGTGTGGCTCAGCTATAGAACTCAGTTATCAGCTGATGAATTTCTTGTTCATATGGTTGGAACCAGGTTTCTTTTTGTACATTCTGGAAGATTACCTAATGGTCACAAAGTTGTTAGCTTACTCATAGAGGAGGGCAATAGCTGACTATTAGGGTAGGTAAAGCTGGCCCAAATAATTTGGTTCTGGACTCACAAAGTTTCATCCTGTCTACATCAAACAGAAGTTCTGATCAATTGATTGGCCTTGGACAATGTGCAGCCCTGTCCTGGATCTATAGTTCACCCAGGCCAGCCATTTTGTATGCTTTGCCAGAGTTAACCCTAGAGATTGATACTGCCTCCGTATATGGATGAAAGAAATGATATTTACAAAGTTTAAATGAGTTTCATCTTGGAGAAAGCCTTGATGTTACACAGTACAGCAAAATCACTGTGCTATCACAAGATACAATTTCTCTGAATTATTAATACACAAAAATGGCAGTAAATTCTCATGAATGCTCCAACTGGCCAATCTCTATAGCTAAGAAAACCAACTAGCAATAGTAACATCGACAGGAGACAGTAATTTTTCTCTTGGTAAGTTTCAACATTTTTGAATTGTGGTTGTGTCCTGCCTGAAAACGTTGACTTTAAATATTAGGTGGGGGTGGTTGGGACAACCTAGAGAAAGTACTTAATACATCATACTGTTCACAGCAGGCCATTTAGTTTCCTTCCCTCATCTTGATGTGCTTTAGATCTAATTGGGGAGGCATGATGGAAATACATGTGAAATTATTGTCATATAAGTGACCCATATCTATCAATTTTTCCTTCCTTCCTTCCTTCCTTCCTTCCTTCCTTCCTTCCTTCCTTCCTTCCTTCCTTCCTTCCTTCTTTCCTTTCCTTCTCCCTCCTTTCTTTTCTTCTTTGATTATTTTTGAAATGAGGTCTCACTCTGAAGCCCTAGCTCTCAAGGAATTTGCATTAATCCTTCAATTTCTCCTTCCCAAGTGCTGGGATTTCAGGTCTGTATTCCCATGTTCAGCTTGATTTTCAGTAGAAGTGCATTGGTAGGTAAGACATCTCAAAGTAAATTGGTCCAACCAGATTTTTTAAAGGTTAGGAATAGTAGGGAATTTATTTTAAAATGATGAAATAATTTCAATTTGTATCAGATTAAATATGAGTTTAAGGGAACATTGAATCAATCCATATGGCTGAATTAAAATTTGTCTTTAATACTAAATGATCCACAAATTTCTAGAAAATAAATAATATAAAGATATTACATAATACAATCAAGGAGGCACATTTCGTGGCATGAATCCAAGCAAATTAAGTTTTGTCAGTGGACACGTCAGGTCCCAGAAGCTCTGGAGACTCAACAAAAGGATATACCAAATAAATATCTTACTTTACACCAGAAAAACATCAGAGTCTGGCTAAATAGAAGTAGTTTAAACATGCGTTGATAACCAAGCTTTTTAGCTTTCTCAAGTCATTCGGAGATAAGACTCTACAATCCGTTTTTAGAATTATCAGAGAATGGAGGTACTGTATTAGCAATTAGTATGTCCTTGTAAACGTAAGGGTTTTTTTTTTTTTGTGACAGCATCAAATTAATCATTCTGCTCTCCTTCTGCTGATGTACATACCATCTAGAAAGTCATATATATATCTCACAGTACATACATATGGTGCAAAACCCCAGATCTGGAAGTCCCAAAAGCTTAGAGTTGGCCATTAGTCCCAATGGTGGCATTTAGAGGAAGGAGACTTAGTTCATGTATATATTGTGAAAAGAAACTGTAGTGGTTTTAAAGATGGCTCCCACAGTGAGTGACAATATTAGGGGGTGTGGCCTTGTTGGTGGAAGTGTGTCACGGTGGGAGTGGGTTCTGAGGTCTCTTTTCTCAAGCTTCCCTCAGTGTGACTGTCAGCTGACTTCCTGTTGCTTGCAAGATGTAGCACTCAGCCCCGGCACCATGTCTGCCTCCACACTGCCGTGTTCTCCATCATGATAATAATGGACTGAACTTCTGAAACTGTAATCAAGCCACCCCAATGAAATGTTTTCTTTTATAAGAGTTGCTGTGGTCATGGTGTCTTTTCACAGCAATAGAAAACGAAAGACAGGAACCAATACAGGAGTTCTCCAACTTCAACTCCATCTTTGGGTTTGGGACAGTCAGTAAAGGAGGCTTGTTTGCTTACAGGGTAACAGCTATATGCATAAACACTCATTTGTGGATTTTACTAGTCTTGACATATGTTGTGGATCTGAAGGGAATAATCTTCTAAAACAAAAGTCTAAATCTTGGGAGTGACTTTTATTTAAGAGGAGAGAGCAGGATACAGCAGAGGGAGAGCAATATTGGCACCAGTCCTGCTGAGGTCTACTTTGAAAAAGAAGCAGAACCACATCTTAGTAATGAAATGGCTGTTCTCTATTTTGCAAACTTGCAGTATTCTGCACTGTGCCTACAACTCTCCAAGGAGGAAGAAGCCAAAGACAATAACATTTTAATAACATTACTTTGTATGAATTTTTTGACATAGTGTATATGGGATGAAATACACGATCTTATTAGAGATAATTGAAGTCACATGCCAAAAATGGAAATAGGGGTCGTTGTTTTTTATTTGACAAAGTCCCATTAAACACCAAAAGTCTTTCACAATTATCTCTATCATTAACACACTTAATATTGTATTTTTTGTTTTTTTAAACACCAAAAGTCCTTCACAATTATCTCTATCATTAACACACTTAATATTGTATTTTTTGGTTTTTTAAGCACCAAAAGTCCTTCACAATTATCTCTATCATTAACACACTGAATATTGTATTGTTTGGTTTTTAGTACGTAATAAAATGTTCTATAATATAAAAAATTAAATGTTAAGTTTTCACAATATAATTACAAGTTAAAGTTACCATTATTTTATTTATCATTATGATGATGATTACATGTGTGATGTGTGTGTTTGAGTGTGGGTGCACATGTGTTATTTCACATGTAAGGAGATGAAAACAGTTTCAAGACTCACTTCTCTTCCACCACGACTCTTTGGTTCATAAAGAGAGCTATGTTGTCTATCTGGCCCAGTAATAGTTATGCTAAACAGATGTATTTTAAGTGAAAGTAATGTGACCTATCTTAAACATTTCTTATTGAAAATCTCTGCTTGGCTCCTTTGTTAATAGATTCCAAGTTATTGTTTCTGTGATTTTGTGATTACTCTAGCAATTAAAACATGAAACGAAGCAAATGGGCTCAACATTAAAATGACGTTTTTTTTATCTAAGTAATTTTGAAAAAAGCCAAAACTTAACATAGAACTTGTTTAAAATAATATATCCATATTTAAGGACAATGTCATGAACTAATTCATGTTTCCTTGTGGTTTCTGTATTAGTTGGTGAGCAAGGTAAGGGCATCATTGGCACTTGGGTTTTGACGTCGTCCGTTTGCAGAGTCAGTTTTAAAAGGATTTAACCTCTAATCACAACATAAAAAGAAATGGCACCGGAGGGATAGACCCTCCCTTCATAACAAACAATAACCTTCACACCTTCACACGTGCAGAAAAGCTCATTCTTTTCTTTTCATCTGAAACACAGTAAACTCTTATTAAGACCACACTCGAAAATGTCAGTGTCCAGTTTCTATTACCTTCACGCTGTCGGGAAGGCTTACTTATCTTCTGGCTCCAGAGATACCACGTGTTTCTTCCTGCGTGCTCCTACTCAGCGGCAGTCTGACCCTTCTGACTCAGTTCTGGGCACGCTGACCTTTGTAACCTGACCTAGGGCGAGGGGACTTTTGACCTTTGCATCCCTGTCTTTCAGGATACTCTTAGTCACTTTCTAATTTGAGTTGTGAGATCTGCTTTACAGTCTGGGGTTGGAGGGTGGTCTCTTTGAACGCCAGGTAGAGGAGTCTCCTCTGGCAATTAAAAACACTTTGAGTCAGTTTTCCATTCCAAAAAAACAGCTAATTGATCTGAAAACAATTTCTGACTTTTCAAAATTCTTCCCCAGCAGGAGCTTTTGCTGTTCTGGGATTAGAGAACTCACTTAAAGGTGTAAGCAGAGCCAGCGGGAAGCCCCCTTGATGTGCCTGGGGCTCAGATATGCAAAGTCTGGGAAGGCAGAAAGTGCTAGAACACTGCCTACTCTCTTCCCTATCGGAACTGGCCTCTAACTGACTCGGGGACATTTTCAAGAGAGGCAGTGTTTCTGCTTGTTTCGATTTCGGAAGAGGCCTTTCATCAAGAATCCGTACACCCCCCAGTAGGATCGCCAAAGCAGAGCTATTTACCATCTGCGCATTAGCAACTGTAAGGAACCTTCACCCAGGTGTCCACGTGAAGTTCCTGGATTACTGCCGTTCTTCCTGTCTTCAAAAGTCCCTACCTACAAACTCATTGATCCGGTGCATTCTAAGGCTTCAGAGATTTCGCAAGTGTTGCCAGTGATGCTACTTTCCGCAGTGACCCACCTGTCTCGCCATTACCTCTCAGCATCATTATCTTCTCGCCTCTTCTATCAGGTTTCAGTGTTATTTATGTATTCTGGGTGCAGTTACTTTTGCCTTAAATGTTCAAGCCTACTTCTTCCAGAACTTCTGCTTCAGTGTGGCCATGTATGACATGGAACAGAAGGAAACTGAACCCTATTGTATCAGAGATAGTCTTAAATACTAATGACAATATTAATAGCTACTCATTCCAAGTCCTATTAATTTACCGTATCACCTTTTTTTATCCAAGATACAATATTAAAATCATTTAAAGATCAACATTAGATTCTCTCTACACAAAAGAAGAACTAGCTACCAATTAGAGACTTTGAAATTGTTATTTATTGTTTTCCTTAGGGTCGACCTGGCACCAGAAGGAACAAACAGAACTCTTTCATGAAGCATGTCAGATAGACCCTTAGGATGCCGTGTTCTCATTCTGAAAACAGCCCAGCCCCTTTGTTGAAGACATCTGCTGTTTATAATATCTTTACTGTGGCTGTTACTAGACGCAAAAGAACAGAGAAGTCCATCATGGCTTTAGAATAGAAAATGGAGGAGATGAAATAGTGACACCGGGTAAAAAGAGTGGGAGTGTGGAGAATCACCATCACAGCAGCCATAGCACGGGAGGGGCAGGGTTGTTATGAGGAATAAAACAAGGCAATTTGCTATGTACAAGGCCCATGTGGAAAGAAAGGTTAAGGGAGGAGAGCTGAGCTTTGAAATACTGTAAAAAAAGAAAAAAGAAAAAGGGAAAGAGAGAGAAAGGGAAAAGGAATAAAGAAAACACCAAAGGAAGGGGAAAGTCAGGAGTTGCATTAGAAATTCTGCACAAGAAACAGTGTGGGCGGGTTTCTACAGTTGTCATAGAGAAACTCTCCCTTCTTGATCATGAAAAGGATGGGTGGTCTCAAAGATATTTATAACCATGCAGATTGGGGCTCATGCTGTTTTAATTGCTCAAAGAGATTGGTTGGGCCTCTGTGGTTCGTGATTAGCAAAGAGCCTGGGAAAGATGAAATTGTAGCATTGTAAAATGTACAATCAACCTCACAAGGGCTGGAGGTGGCTTTGGTGTTCTGGGCTCTAGAAGGCTTAACTGTATAGCGTGTGACAATTGTCTTGTACTCTAGGTGCTCAGCTTGCTTATGTTTGGTCGTCAAACTTAGAAGATTAGGAAAAAGGAAACTTGTCTTCAATTTAAGCTCATTCATCTGAGATGCTGCTTAAGACAACTGAAAAAAAATCAAACAGTTAATCATACAGATTAAACTTCTGTGGGGCGGGTTCCGTTAACAGAGAGCTCTCTATTAACAGATAATTGGGTGTGGGGTAGGCTCTGCCAATTTTGGGGGGAAATGGCTCCTGACACACAGAAGCTTAAAATTCAGCAAAATTCAACGAATAATGAAAATGTTCAAACCGTGCACTGAGCTCTCTTGCTTAGTTTCTATGGAAGGTGCTTGGGTTCAGATACCTGCTATATAGCTGTCTCGCAGTATGATCTGGAGAACTTGATGGAAACTCTGCCTCCATTTCCTCCTCTAGAAGATATGGACATTTGTAACACCTACCTCACGGCAATTTGAGAACAAGTATGTTATGATGTGTCAAGCACTTGGCATTGTGCTAGTTACGGGAAATCTCATTAAGTGCTCACAATTGCATCTTTTGTCTTTGTGTCTGTATGTGTCTTTTGAAAAGAGTGTTAGGATTTAGGAGACTGACCGGATGGCTCAGTGGGTAAAGGCTCTAGTTGCCAAAACCTGACAACCAGAGTTCTATACATATGACCCATAGAAGAAGAGAACTGACTCCTACAGGTTATTCTCTGACCTTCGCACATGTGCTGAGCTGTTTGTGTGCAAATCACACAATTAAGTAAAGAGTATTATGATTTGTAGAAGAGATGCCCTTTGAGTGTGTTTAACATGAAAACAGTGTTAGATTAATGTGTTCAATTGTTTAGTGACTGCAATGGCACAGATATTTGAATCTCTTATATCTAACTTATGCTCTATCATCTACCTATTCTAGAGTATATATTTGTTTCCTTCCAAGTTCATATGATGAAACTTAATTTTTAGTATACTGGTACTAAGAGATAGAACTTCATTAAGTAATTGATTCATAAGGGCAGAGTTTTTGTTGATGAAATGTGTCCCCCTGCAAAAATGACCAGATGATATTTGCTTTTTCCTCTACCATGTAAGGTCATTTAGGAGGTGCCATCTATGAAGCAAAATGTGAGCCAGACTCCAAATCGGCTGACACATTTCTGTTTATATCCTACCTGGCAAAATATAGAAACAGAAAGAGGAATATACAATACATATATCATGTGGATAGTTCTATTCAGAAGTTTGCAAGTGTCTTACATTTTTATTTAAGATCATGACAGAAGTAGTAAGCAGATACATGCATGCGTACATGCACAGAAACACATACACACACACACACACACACACACACACACACATCCCTCTCCCGCATCTTCCACCTATCTAAGTTGCAGCATATATAGGAAGATGGGAGGGCCTGACTATTACACCACTGGAATTTAGCTTGAGTATACACACACACACACACACACACACACACACACACACACACATCCCTCTCCAGCATCTTCCACCTATCTAAGTTGCAGCATATATAGGAAGATGGGAGGGCCTGACTATTACACCACTGGAATTTAGCTTGTGTACACACACACACACACACACACACACACACATACACACACACACACACACTCAAAGACAGTATTTGTCAGCAAATCATCCTACTGCCATCCAGAGATTAACTGCAACTTCCAACCAACCAGAAAAACTGGGAATGGCCAGGATCCGTCACTTTTAACTTACCACTTGGGCTATTCTTGTGAGCCTTCAAGCTCATGAGCAAATGCCCTGGCTCCCTTAATAAGTTTAAAGGAGTGCCAATGTTTTATTGTGCTCTGTTTTGTTGTTTCTAGCTGCAACTTAATAATTCTATGTCTTTATATGAACTTTTTCTTGTTATACACTTGTACAAGGAATACAGGAGATAAAGTGTATTTGCGGGATGGTCTTTGTGGCCCAGGCAATTAGGGAGACAGAGGCAGGAGAATCAATAGTTCCAGGCTTGCCTGGGCTACAGAGTAAATTCAAAGCCAGTCAGAAATAGTGAGGCTTTATCTCAAAAGAAAGCGAGAAGGAAACAAATAAAAGGAGGGAGAGAGGAAGAAAGGAAAGAAAGAAGGACAGATGGAAGGAAGGAAGGAAGGAAGGAAGGAAGGAAGGAAGGAAGGAAGGAAGGAAGAAAAGAAGGAAGAGAATCTTAGGTCATGGTGAGATGGTTCAGTGGGGAAAGAACTTGCTGCTCGAGTTCAGCGAGTTCAGACGGAGCTCAGATCAGCAGCACAACATAACTTCAGAGAGGTGTGTGATGCCATGCCTGCAATCCCAACACTAGAGATGGAGACAGGGAATTCTGACAGCATGCTCACTATCTAAACTAGATGAATTGGTAAATCCTGCAACAGAATAAGAACCCTTGCCTCAACTGGGCAATAGAGTGATCAAGGAAGATATTACCAACAACCTTAGTAATCCATGCGTGTGCACACACATGTGAAGGAACACTGACATTCACACTCTTGAATAGGCATATGCTTTCATGTACACCACAAACACATAAACACACACAACACCACACACTCATACAGGAGAGAAGGGGAGAGAGTGAGGGAATATGGGAAGAAAGATGCTGGAGGCAGAGACAGAACTGGAGATTTAAGTCGGAGGTTGAGCCTGGCATGTACAGGACCTATGTTCAATCCCCAGAACTGCAAAAAGTGGGGGTGGGGGGTCAGGTTATGGACTTGTCATCCTTAAAACCCTCTCTGCACCATTTTTATTGGGACTTATGATAATGGTGACCCAATGGCATATTTATTTTTCTATTAAAGGCCAAAAGAAAATGCTATTTGTTACCCCTCAGAGCTGTGGCTCATCTCTGGAAACATGTTCAAGATGAATGTTTGCCTCTAAGGTCTTCCTCTGGCATGTAGTTTAGCTCGGACCTCCACACTCTGAAACAAGGCTTTTTCCATAAAAGCCTTAGGCTTCAGAAAAGGCTTGCCTTTTGTGTGTCTTATGAATGTGTTCTAACCGCTCCAAGCTCTCCTCTCTGACCTTTGTCCTCTTTAGTGGAGCTCAACCCTCTCTCGCATTTATTTAAGCTAATGATAGAAGCATTAAGCAAAAACTGAAAAAAGAAAAAGACAAATAGATTCATCATGAAAATGTACACAGCTATAAAAATTCTTTACATCGTGATGCTGCTACATTTATGAAAGTCATCGCCTCTGATATTATATAGGCTTTTATAGATAAATAGGTGCAAGGAGGACTGTAGGAACTATTAAATGAAATTGGGATGCTGCAAGTGGGAGCATCCTTTACTTTATCATGAAGGTGATAGGAACACTGCTGAATGCCTCCTTCTAAGAAGGGCTCGGCCAGGATGTATGAGCTTCTTGTGGCTGCTATAACAAATAACCATATATTTGATGCCCTTAAAAAATCTCATTTGCTCACCATGCCAGAGGCGGAAGTCTGAAATTACAGTATTGATGGCACATTTGCTGCAGGCACTGCAGGAAAAAGCCTGTTCCATGATTCTGGAAGCTTCCAGTGCTGCCCTGATAGTTCAGTCTTTGCCTCTGTGTTCCCAGCATCTGTCTTCTGCTCTTTCTGTCTGGCAAATGATTATATTTAGAGCCTGCATGTATAATTCAGAGTATCTTTTACACTAACATCCCTAGGTCACATCTTTTGCCACGTGAGGTGATATTTGCTCTTTTTCTACTTAAAGTCATATTCCCAGTTTGCAGGGATGAGGGCCTGGTGCATTTTACTTAGGGCCTACCATCATTCAGTTCACTATCAGGGTAGAATTATCCTAGGGTTTAGTTTCTCCTAATTTACAGTCTGAGGACACCTAAAGCATCCACACTCTCTCTCATTCCAACAATTAACCTTCAGTTACCATACTTAAATTCACTATTCCCCATATTAGCAATGAATTCTAATCTTGTTGGATGTTACCAGTAGCCATTGTTATAAGTACCATTGATTTTAGAGCAATATTTGATAGGATTTCTAAGATGTTAGCAAGGCATAATTTTCTTTCTCTTGGGAATTACATGAAGGCCAATATCTATGCTTAGAGTCACCCAGGCACTATGAGTTAAAGATGTGTTCAGTCCCAAGGAAGCTGTCCTAGGCATCTACAGTCTTTTCGATATTCCAAGAAAACAATGTATTTGTTCATTTCCAGTACTCCTTATCATGAAGTTCCCTGAGGTGCTTTTGGAAAATTACACTTTAAAAAGAATTTTCATGAGAACATCAATCACCTTCCACCGAGTTTTTCTTTTGTTGACCGACAATGACCCTGTGGTCCTCTTTATATTTACAGGCTATCATTTTCTCATAACTTTAGAAATTAACACAAGGAACCAAATTGTTCTATGATTTAACAGGCTCCCTCTAGATTCCAGCATATGTTTCGTTCTCTTGGGAAATGCATGAACGTCAGTATCTAGTCTCATCCAGGTACTATCAGTTAAACAAGTGCATAGGCCAAGAGAAGCTGTGCTAGGCTTATATAATTTTGCTGGCTCACTCTGGCTGGAGAGCCAAGCTTGCCTATAAGCATCTCACATGTGTTCAGCTAGTCTGGAGCCAATTGCAAAGCTTACAACTTTTATAGACTTAACATATCTGAAAGAAAGCACTACACCAATTCCCCAAAATCTACCTACCTACCTATCTACCTATCTGAGTCTGGCAAAAACATTTTTTTTTTATCTTGTCACAGTGGTTTGAAATATTCTTAGGTCTTCAAGTTCTCTTTCATTTAAAAAAAGTTTTTTATAATGCATATTTTTTCATCTGGTGAGTCAATATTAATTGAATTGATAATTCTGTTTTCAGTTTCTAGAAGAGAGTATGTTATGAAACACTTGAAGTATATGTTAGAGCAGGAAGGTAGGGAGAAAGTTGGGAAAGTTTTGACAAAGTAATATTCACACTGAGTAGTTGAGTATGAATAGAAGTTCATTGACTAAGAAACATGATTTAGAATAGAAAAAAAGCCAACAGAATACATAGATGAGTCAGTATAGTATATCTAAGAAGTGTATCTGGATCAACGCAGAGGTAAGATCAAACTGGAAAAAAGAGAAAGTAGAAAAGTTAGCAGTCTTTATTGGAAGGGTTTTCTTATTGTCTTACCAAGACGTCTGACCTAATTTTACAGGAAATAGGAAGTCTTTGCAGAGTTTTCACAAAAGAGTGACATCTTGAGATTCTAATCTTAGAAAGTCAATTCTTTAAGAATTGAGCACATGAAAGATTTCCTTTTAATATAGGAACCTGTGGGCTGGGTAGGTGGCTCAGCCTGCAAGGTACTTGCAGTACAAAGTTGTGCACTAGAGTTTGGATACATAGAACCTACATAAAAGTCGGGGGAGTGTCAACCCATCTGTAATGCCATCCCGTGGGAGGAGAGAGGCTCCCCAGGGCAAGGTGGCCTTTTATCTATCTGAAAGGACTCCGGGTTCCTTGCCTCAGTGAATAAGGTGGAGAGTGATAAAGGAGAAAAATGCACATGAGCTCTGCAGGGGAGAAGGGTGAGGGGGAGAGAGAGAGAGAGAGAGAGAGAGAGAGAGAGAGAGAGAGAGAGAGAGAGAGAGAGAGAGAGGAAGGGAGAGGGAGGGAGGGAGAGGGAGAGAGAGAGCACCTAGTAGGTAGCTACAGGGAAACAAAGTTTTATTTTATTATCATTTTTTTTTTAGTGTAAAGAGACTGTAAACTGAGGCAGAACCTCTGTGATAGAACGCAGAGGTTTGGTTTGGTTTCTTTAGAGTTTTATTGGTAATTGAGTGAATGAGCAAGGGGCAAGTGTTGACTCCAGCATTTCTGTCTTACTGAAGTGGGAGGTAGAGGTGATGGAAGAGAGAGACAAGAACAGCTCTGAGGTACCTCCGTGGATGGGGTTGGCTACAGACGCCCTCCACCATGATTAAGAAGGTGGGTTTCAATGCTAGAGATTATGTCAAATTCATTTTCTTTTGCTATCTGTCAACACCACAGACCAGATAAATGATAGAAAAGAAAGGCAGGTTACCTAATGCTTTCTGAAGGGAGAAGCCTGCATGCATCCTACTGGCTTTCTACTTCAAGATTACAGGAAGAGTGTCACGTGGTGAGATCAGCATACCAGCCAAGGACGCCTTGCTTTAAGAACAAAAGCACTCTTGTGATGACAGTGAGCTCGATACCATGATAGTACTAGATCCCATCATGAGGACAGAGGGTTCTTCATAAATATAAACTCTTAGGTGATCCTGGCAAATAGAGCCCTCAGGTCCTCACCACTCACTCTTGGCCTGCCTTGATTTGCTACTGTGTCCTAGGAAGCTGCACACTTCCACAGTTCCCACGTTCCTCGATAGCTGTGCGTCACCACATGCCCTTGAGACTTGGTAGATGGATCCGGACACCCTGAGGTGGATTCTGTTCATTTTCCTGCTGTGTCCACTGGCAAGCATGTTCATGGCATGTCTGCTGCTGCTGCAGCACCTGGGACAGACTCTCCAAAGTCGAACCTTTGGCTTTCCAGTGCTTGAAGGCAGCATCTGAGACATGGGCATTCTGTTGTGGGCAGAGGGTGCGAGAGGGTATGAGAGCAGGGGCAGAGCTGGCAGCCTCCACCTCCGCGCACACTTAGAAGGGCTGCTGTTATCCTGTAATCCTTAGCCAATTTTCCTTACGAAAGAGAGAAACATACACACTCATATACACATCCATACACTCACATCCATTCATATATCGCGACTGTTTACACATTGTTGTCTTCATAAAATCTTCGCTTATGCTCGACACGTGTGTTTGCTTGCAGCTGACAACATGCCAGGCATCCCAACCATGGCTCCCAGAGGGCATGGCCTTGTCGTACACACTTTGGAGTGTCCAGTGTGTGGAACAGTGGTTTACACCTGGTGCTGGTCTGTGTATTTATTCCGTTTCCCTGAATTAATTGAATTGCCTAAACAATCTGTCCTCTGTCTAACAGTGTCAGTTAGCACAGTTGGCGGCTCCCTAATGCCGGCGGTAAGTCGCCTATACTGCTAGTACCCAAAATGCTTTCATCTTAAGTTTCTGCCGAATTCTCAAATGCACGCCATCTGGCTTCAGTGACTCATGGAAATTTAATGTCTTGAGTTGTATTCGCCACCTGTTGTTTCTTTTTTTGTATTTATGCTGGTGAATCATATTTGCTTTCAATGAAAAGCAGTTCTTTAGTAAAAGAAAATGCCGCATTTATCCTGTCGGGGATGATCATCGAGTGATACAGAACTGCCATCCAACCTCTGTCGATCCTCAAGCGTTCCTGGTCTCCTCAATGATGCGCGACCCCTTCTAGTTCCTCCCCTCCATCCTGGCAGGTGTCTCTGTAAGCCTTCGTATTGTTCTTGCAAGTGACTGGTTTCTGCTATGGGTTTTATCTGGGTTGTTTGTGTTCTTTCTGGTAGGGTCAGGTGATACTCTACAGGATGGGAGAGACCCTCTTGTATTTCAGTGGTATTCATATCTGTTTTCCTATGACAATATTGTTAGTTAGCCCCTCTATATGTGGTCTCTCTTATGAACATTTATGAGTTTTATTTGGCTGGTTTTTGAGACAGTATCTCTTGTAACCCAGGGTGACTTTGAATGTTCTGTGGAGCCAAGGATCACCCTAACACCTGCTCCTTCTGCTTCTACCTCCAAAATGCTAGGATTACAGGTGTGAGCAAGTCACCATGCCCATTTGTGACTTTAATGCTTTCTGTGCCATGGTACCCCAAAAAGTTTACTATTTCCATAAAAGCACAGTAGCTCCTGGGTTTATGAAAAAGCCATCGCTCCCTGTGCATGTCAGGATGCTTTTGCTATAGGCATCGGGCACCCATCTCAACCTTGACAAACGGAAGAGGGCTGGGCAGGGTGATTCTCACTTACTCAGCATTTGGGCAGTTAAAGCAGGAGGATTGCCACAAGTCAAGAGCAGTCTGGGTTACACATATGCCCCAGGCCAACCTGGGCTATGGAGAAGACCTCTTTCAAAATGTAAACAAACAAGCAAAGAGGTTGTAATTTTTCACAGACCTGGGAAACAACGAGATAGGAATTTCCTTGACTATTTTTTTTTCTGTCGTTTCTGTGCCTTGCTTCATCTGTACTGGCTTCTTCATCCTTTGGCTATAGTCCACGACAGCTGCCAATTACATTCTGGATTGCTATAGACATAGCACAACATCTCTAAGCTTTGTTCTAGTTGAGTCTTTCAGAGGTGAAAATATATTTCTCTTTCTTTTTCTTTTCTCTTTTTTTTGTTTTTCAAGACAAGGCTTCTCTATGTAACAACCCTGGAACTAGCTCTGTAGACAAGGCTGGCCTTGAAATCACAGAAAATATATTTCTGAGCTGTCCTTCATGAGTATAGTGATAGGAGCAGCGGGCTGCGTTCTTGCCACCCATCTCCCAGCCGCCTGGCTAGCTTATGCCCCAAAATAACAACACACATACTGTATTCATATAAACACTGCCTGGCCCATTATCTCTAGCCTCTTCTTGCTTGGCTAACTCTCATATCTTGCTTAACCCATTTCTAATAATCTGTGTAGCACCACGAGTGGTGTCTTACTGGGAAAGATTCAGAGTGTCTGACTTGGCGGCTGGCTCCATTGCGTCTGACCTCACTTCCCTTCTTCCCAGCATTCTGTTCTGTCTACTCCACCCACGTAAGGGCTGGCCTATCAAATGGGCCAAGGCAGTTTCTTTATTAACCAATGAAATCAACACAAACAGAAGACCCTCCTACATCACATGAGTATCTCACAGGGAGGAGGATTTGAATGATTTCTGGGAAGAAAGCCTGACATCTCTACATGCTTATCACTAAGGCTTCTGTGACCTGCCCTATCTGCCAGCAGGCCAACCAAGGTACATTTTCTAATGCCTTTAAAATCAAAGTTACTTCACACATATAAGCTTGTGCCATTTTACTATTGTGTTTGTCCTATTTCTTTGTTATCAATGACACGATGACAGCAAGTCCTCTTTTGTACCTGTTACTGATGTTCACCAGATACTATGGGACACACTTCACTAGAGGAAGCCAATGACTGTTGACTGTCACCTGCAGTTTATACTGATTATGTAGACTTGGAGTAAATCCATCTTATGGATATATATCATATAGCCTTGATGTATTTTGAATATGATTATTACCCAGAACTCACACTGAAGTTTAACCCCACAGTTTGAAATTTTAAAACATTGTAAATAGAGAGAGGTTAGCATTTGACATGATCATTAGAGCAGTGTCCTTGTGACTGAATCCTGGTGACTTTATGAGTGGGGGTGGGGAGAGAGGGAGTGAGGCAAGGAGAGAGATGCAGGTTCAATCCCTTATCTGAAGTTCTGTACTCCAGTGGCAAGTATTGTGGAATATTATTTTAACTATGTAAAGATACGTTATATTTGTTTATGCTGTGAAATATTACTTTAACCGTGGAAAGGTGTGCTACATTTGTTTATGCTGCATTGGTTTATCGATGTAAGGATGTGTGTTTAATTATTTAAAGATATCATGCATTTGCTTGACCTTGCCTGCCCAAGGCTCCTGATTTGTCTAATAAAGAGCTGAACGGCCAATAGCTAGGCAGAAAAAGGATAAGTGGGGCTGGTGGGCAGGGAGAATAAATAGGGAAAAAGAAGACACAAGAGCCAGTGAAAGTATGGTATACAGAAAGAAAAAATGAAGGTCGAAAGCCATGAGGCAAAAGGTAAAGATCAACAGGTTAATTTCAGTCAAAAGAGCTAGCCAGAAAAGAGCCTAATCTAGGTCGAGCATTCAAAACTAATAATAAGTTTCCATGCCATGATTTGGGAACTGGTTGGGGGCCCAAAAGGAAAAGCCTGGTACAGGAAAGCTCATACCAAACCTTTTCTGAGCCGTAAGCCAAGAAGACATTGTTGTCTTTATACGTTAGGCAGCCTCAGGCATTACACAATGCTAACAAAAGCAGATTAATACAAACTCGGACATAGGCTTTGCTTCTTGGGCAATCAATCTATCAATCAATAGGAGTACATATTAAGTCCTCCTATGTGGCAGGCGCTTGGCGGGATATGAGGAGAAAATAGAAAGTTATACGAAGCAAGAAATATCACACTGAAATATCTCAATGCAAATGTTCTCAGGTCTTTGTTTTCCTTCCTGCTGCATTTAGAATCCGTATGCTTTGAGGGTTTTTTTTTCTTCTTCTTTAGGTTCTCAGTGATGCGGGGTCTGTGGATCCCTGTCTATGTCATTCTCATCTCTTTCTTTTACTCATCAGAGCCACATTGCCATAAGAATGAAGCACACACCGTGTCCAAGGACTCCACAGTTAAATGAAATTCTGTTAGCAAATGTAATCATGGGGATTCCAGGACAGAAATGAGCATCACTCAACCAAAAGAGGCCAGGTCAGGAGTTAAGAAAGGCTTTCTGGTTTGGGGGAGGTTTCTGAATCTTAAACATAAACAAAATGTCTAAAAATCCAGTGTGTATAAGATTGTTTCATTAAGAAGAACCAGGGAGTCCAGAGGCTTCCTAAAACTGTAAGGGAAATACAAGTGCTTGCTCTAAGTAGATCATTTAGCAAAAGTGAGAGAGTGCTGCATACAGCCTGCCTGTCCATCTTCTGAATCAAGAGAGATGGCTAAAGATTTTCATAACCCATAAGCCACAAATTGACACCAAGAAGAATAATTTTCCTCTTGACTCTGTGAGAGAGCCAATGCTAGAAAAAGGCTGGGAAGTAATTATTTGGCTCAGTAGGAAGACCCACCGCTCTCTAGGGCCAGGTCTACAGAAGGGGAAGTAGGTTAAAGTGGTTTCTTGCCTGGAGTGACATGAAAGGATCTCTCTGAAAAGCGGGTTCCCAGTGGGGTCTCCATCCCTTTCTACCTGGCTACCCACTTCAATGCTAACTCGCTGACTACCAAGGTCAGCGAAAGTGGGGCATTGTCTTCGACAGGAGTCCTCAGCGATGATGCAGCCTGCCCGAAGAGCTCATTATCCTAGATTAGCTCATTATCTTTGAGGTGAACTCCAGAGGAGTTTCAGTTCAGTGGTGAAAAGAGGATGAGCTCACAGGGTGCAACTCTGGGCAGGCAGAGCATGGAAGGGACAGTGGGGCCCCAGTGGGAGGTGTCAGAACTAGTGTCTTGCTGTAAGCCCCACCACGGGGACTGTCTCCCTTCAGAAGAGAATCAGGTAACAAATGTGTGCCACTGAATTAGTTACACTTTTTGTTTCTGTAATGAACAGCTGACAAGACCAGCTTGGGGAAGGAAGAGGTGATTTTGCATCACCAGTGAAGAGTATATTCCGTCATGGCAGGGAAGCCTCTGCAAGAAGAGCTTGAGGTGGCTTGATCCCATTGCACCAAAATCAGGAAGCAGACAGTAATGGATGCTCTTGTCATTTTCTTTTAATTCCATCCAGGAATGAAGACCATGGATGGTACCGCCCAAGCTGATAATTCCTCCGGTGCCTTTCCAGACAGAGGCTTATCTCTTAGGTGAGTCTAGATCTTTTGAAGTTGGTCATCAAAATGTACCCTCCCA
This sequence comes from Microtus pennsylvanicus, assembly GCF_037038515.1. Classification (NCBI taxonomy): domain Eukaryota; kingdom Metazoa; phylum Chordata; class Mammalia; order Rodentia; family Cricetidae; genus Microtus; species Microtus pennsylvanicus. The sequence goes on from NC_134579.1 coordinate 15,969,723, forward strand.
ATTATCAAAAGCTACCACATCTTGGTACTTCATCACAGCAGTAAGAAGGCTCGAGTCTGTCTCTCAAATCTCATGGGATTCATAAGTATTTGCGTGTGAGATCTGAAAGATGTTTTGGATTCTCTGACGTATCAGTGGACTCATTTGTTGTTTATGTGGAAACCTTGGTATAGAAGGGAGCTCTGCCTGGAATGCTTGTTTTGTGTCTGCCTGGGATGGTTTCATCTGATGCTGGCACCTTGAATTTTTCAACCTCCATGACCAAAAGTTAAATAAACCCCGATTCTTTATAAGTTACCCATACTGTGGTATTCAGTCATAGCACTAGGAAGCAGACAAAGACAAACACCCTTAGCTTGCTTACACATTGCTGTCCTTCTCTATAGAAAATGGCTGTGAGTCAGAGCTCGCCTCTCCTACCACCAAGCTCTTCCGTTCCACTCTGAAATCTCTGGTTCTGTAGGGTCATCTGGGGTCAGTGTCTCAGGTCCAAACCATCAGCAGAGCCAGAACTGGAGTCCATATCACATGTCTGGAAAACTGAGAGGAAAGGAAGGCCCACAACAGACAACTCCAAAGTTTCCCACCACTGGTGTAAGGATGCATGCAGAGCCAGCAAAAACAGGGCATAAGGGGCTACGTGCAGGAATGGAGGAAGCAGGATCTGGAATGAGACAGGGACAGCCAAGAACAACTTGAGACCTGACGCAGAGCGCAGAGGTGTGTGTGTGTGTGTGTGTGTGTGTGTGTGTGTGTGTGTGGTTTGGTCTTACATACTGTGGACACAGTGACTGAAGGATAAGGTTTAACAGTCTATTCATGTTAGATCATCATGACATAAGTCTCTTAAAGCAGTGGAGAATGTAGTGAGCATAGAAAGGGAATCTGAGACTAGGAATAATTACCTGTTAGCATATACTCTTTTATTTTGTCTGAACAGTTGATGGAGGCCAGTATTGTATCCCAAAATTATCATTAAAATTCATCTTAAATTCTCAGAAACTCTAGCAATGTAGATAACTTATTTACCATTTGAAAGTGACACAGAGCTCAGTCTTTCTAGAAGTCACCTAAAATGACTGAGTTATTAGGCAAGCGCTGTAATGGGAGGTCTGTTCGTGTTTCTATTGCTCTCATAAATCACATGACCAAAAGCAAAGTGGCACGAACAGGATTTATTTCTTCCCACAAGACTCAGGTCTATCAGCCAGGGGAATTAGAGCAGGAATTCAAGGCAGGAACCGGTGGCAGTAGCTGATGCAGAGACCATGGAGAAGTGCTGCTCACTGGCCGACTCAGCCTGTTTTCTTGTAAAACTGAGGACTCACTGCCCACAATAGGAGGGACCCACTTATATTAAACATCAGTCAAGAATATGCACAGGAAGTTTGCCTCCAGGGCAATCTGGTAGGGACATTTTCTCAATGGACAGTCTCTCATCTGAAATGACTAGTTTATGCCAAGTTGACATAAAACTAACAAGCACAGGTTTTCTTTTTGAATTTTAAAAAGTCCTCAAGGATATATAATAATATATTGTATATATTATATACCACATGCATATATATGCATAGATATGTATATATATATTCATTTTAATGTTTAGAAAATTAAATCCAATTTGCTGGAGTGACATAGGAAAATACAGCATCATAAGTGAGTTTATGACTTGCTGCCTTTTCATTCACAGGAATCTGAGATAGGGATCTGTGGCCAGGGAAGCAAGCAGGACAACCGCAGACCTTTGCCTTTTTTCATCTCCTCCAAATCCATCCCCCAAGTCTCATCTTCACCTACTGCAGTCTCCCCTTCTCTGGCCCCACTGACAGTGGATCATATAGGTCTTCCTCTCCAAAATTATTTCCTCCATTTATGCCATGCCCCCATATTCAGCAGGGATTCTGTGGGAACCCACAAACCCAGTCTGCCAGAGAAGCAAGTGGACCATCAAAGCAGGTAGGCAAGCTTCAGATTTTCACACTGCCTCCTTCCTTAGTATTTAACCACCCAGCCTCATCCCCAGCTCTGTACTCCACACCCCATGGCCTTGCCTCCCTTGCTGCCCCAATCTCAGGGGAGTAAGCACAGCCTGGGGTAGACCCTGCTTTCCTTCAACATATGGACTCCCACACCCCACGTCACATTTCTATTCCCGTCAGCTTCTAGGACCTAGAAGAAACACTTTTTACAGCAATTGCCTGTGACCACACCTAGCAAGATTCCTGAAGAAGTTCCTACCAGGCAACACACGCAACAGCAGCCTCCTAAGAATCAGAGAGGGCAGCAGAACCCAAGGAACAAAACAGCCACCCAACAAAGACAAAACCAGATATGAGCACCTAAATGCTCCACATACCCAGACTCAGATGCCTAGATCACAGCATCACAATAACAGTGAGGATAGTACATCTCCACTAAATATCAGCAACCCAACCACATTAAACTCTGAGAATTGTGATGTAAGTGAAACACAAGATATAGATCTTAAAATAACATATATGGATATGATGGAGGTCTTAAGGAGGAAATGAATTTTTCCCTTAAGGAAATCTACAAAATCTGCAAACAGTGGATAGAAATGAATAAAACAGTTCAAGACCTGAACTTGGACATGTAATCAATAAAAAAAAAAACCCAAACCAAGGGAAATTTTGATATAAAAAATTTAGAAATTTGAACAGGAACCTCAGAGGCAAGTCTTACCAATAGAATACAAGAGATAGAAGACAGACCTTCAGGCATTGAAGGCATGATAGAAGAAATAAATACATCAGCTGAAGAAGATGTTAAATAAATATAAAAAAATCCTCCTGACGTAAGACATTGTGGAAATCTGAGGCACCATGAAAAGACCAGAAGTAAGAATTATAGAAACAGAAGAAGAGACCCAGATCAAAGGCCCAGAATATAGTTTCACAGAATCATAGCAGAAAATTTTCCTAATTTAAAGAAGGAGATGTCTATAAAGGTATGAGAAGCATACAGAGCACCAAATAAATTGAACTAAAAAAAAAGAAAGTTCTCATGAGCACATAAAAAATCAAACACTAAACATATATATGTTAAATGCATATTAAATGATGCAAGAGAGACCATGAAATTTTCAGGTAAATGGATGGAGTTAGAAAAAGTCATCCTGAGTGAGGTAATCCAGACCCAGAAAGACAAAGATGGTCTGTAATTACTTCTCTGTGGATATCACATAGACAACCAAGCTACAATCTGCAGAACCCCAAGAATTTAGATATCAGGTAAAGGACCAGTTGAGGACAGACAGATCTTGCTGGTAAAGGGAACTGGTTATAGATGGATGGGGAATTGAAATGGGAAAGTCAAGGGGGGTTGGGTATAAGAGGGGGACAAGGGAGGGAATGTGGACAGAGACATTTGAAGGGTGGTATGGAATCCTAACATGGTGGAAGGTTTCCAAAATGCAGGCAAATATGAAAGGTCTCTAAATGAATTCACCAAATAATGGGAGAGACAGAGTCCCAAGTGGATATCTCCTGTCACCAAGTGAAGTTTTTAGTACTAGGATTAAGTTATATCTAATTGAGGCTTGGGCCCACGGGAACTGCCAAATAAGTCTGTTGCCAAGACATTGTCCTGCACAAACTGATGGTGAAGCCCCATAGCTGAAGACAACAATCACACAGCTCCGTGAACTCGGCAAAGTCCAGCTGGTGCCCACAGAGAGCTTTCACACTTACGTGCTGGTGTTAGATACAGGAAAGAATGCTGTGCACTATCAAAAGAGAAATGTTAACACCAGTCCTGCCACAAAACCTTTGTCTACAATGGTGTCCCTTCTGCAAGATCTGCTAGTGCAATGGTGTCACAAAGATTGTCGGAATAACTAGCTAAAACCCGATTTGACTTAAGGCCCACTGATGTGGGAGTCCCCTCTGTGTGCTGTGATTACCATTAAGGAACAAAGAAACTGCCTTGGCCTGTTGATAGGGCAGAACTTAGGTAGGTGGGGAGGACTGTACTGAATGCTGGGAGAAAGAAGGGCAGAATCATATGGATACCATGGATCCACCCCTGGAGATAGACTTGCTGAAACTTCGCTGGTGCGCTATGTCCTTGTGGTGATATACAGATTTAATAGAAATGGGTTAAATTAAGATGTAAGAGTTAGTCAGTAAGAAGGTAGAAATGGGCCAAACAGTGATTTAATTAATACAGTTTCTGTGTGATTATTTTGGTTCTGGACGGCCGGGATGAACAAGCGGGCCCTCTTCCTACAGCCCACTTTGTGTGATAGAATTTATACCCAACACTGCTTGGGTGACCAAGAACCTGAACCTAGATAGCCCTGGGACTTAGGGTAAAACCAAATCCAACTGTTAAAAAACAAACGTGGCAATTAAATGATGCCTAATGGCATTCCACTATACCGATGGATTAGTGCCCTGATCAGTCATCATCAAAGAAAAGATAGGAACAGATCCAGAAACCCACAGTTAGACATGAGATAATGAGCTAGCTTGAATCACTCAGCCTTAAACAGAATATCTCTATTAAATTTTTCCCATCAGGGCCCTGGGAACCCTGAGAAGAGGAATCTGGAAGAATATAAGAGCCATAGAGGACACAAAGAAAACAAGGTCATCCTTGGTCGATGTACATATGAACTCATGGAGTCTGAGGCAGCGTGCTCAGGTCTTGCACAAGTCTGCACCAGATGGGGTCCTACAGCTGAAAGTAGACACATGCCTCCATGCCTAACTCAAAAGCTATCGCCAACTGATAACTACTTCAACATAAAAATTTAGTCTTTCCAAGAAACTCTCACTGGGGAAACAAGCCACTCTTAAGGGTCTGCTGCATGCCCAACAGTAGATGACAAACAGAAAATGAACCCAGTGGAATTATTGGAGATTCTCATCTTATGATATCATGTCAGGGCTTTTTAAATATATATATTTCTACTTTTATGTGTATATATTGTGGCTTCCAGTTTAGTGTTCTATGAGATTCCTGAGAACTCAAAAGAGTAGGTCTCTGTGTATATGCCTTTTCTTGTTTCATGTGCCTTTTCTTTGACTCTTTCCTTCTGTCTGTGTCTCTTTTTCTGATATGTTAGTTTTGGTTATATCTTATTTTATTGTTATCCTTTCAAAGTCTATTTGTTTCCTAATGAGACACAGAAAGGGAGTGGACCCGACTGGAGGAGAGGTGGGGAGGAAGTAGGAAGAGTGTGGAAAGGGAAACCATAATATACATCTATTATATGAGAACAAAGCTATTTTAATAAATGGAAAAAAAACAAAATCAGAAAAAAGTTGAGATAGGAAATCTTGGTTTTACTTGAAAGACAAGTTTTTAACTTGCCTTCTCTTTTTCTGAGAAATGGCTGACAAGATCTGGTGGACGAGTTCTGAAGCCATCACTGAGCCGAGAGGCCCACATAATCACCAAGGAGACAGATCTTGGGACTACGCCTGGAAGAATCTTCTGGATTCCCCTTCATTTTAGCACTGACATGGATGTCTGAGAAGAGTTCTTGCTCCATTTCTGAGGATCATGAGGACATAGTTGATCAAGGAACTGTAGGAGGGGCCTGAAATACACAGCTGACAATGTTTATGACAAAAGCCAGGGTCAGAAGATTCCACTTTAACATGAGATTATTTCCCTGGGCAATAGCAACCATATTCAGAAAACATCACTTTCGGAAAGCAGTTCCCCTGCCGGTCAGCAGACTAAATGCCCAGTGGAGAGGGTGCCGTGCACTTTGTGTCTTCTCATGTCGTCAGCTTCCAGTGCTCTCTTCAGGACGCAGTTGGTGATGTTTTGTGCTGGAATACTTTTTCTTAAAAATAAAATTTATTGTTAATTAATTACTTTGCATGTATGCCTTTGCCAGATGACAGCTCGTGGGACTCAGTTCTCTCCTTCCACTCTGTGGATTCCAGGAATCAAACTCAGATCAACGGGCTTGGACCTCACAGAGCCATCCCGCTCTCCAGTCAAAAATGCTACCATCGTCCCCTCACTGTGGGGCTTCTTAAATGACCATGAGCACATGGTAGCCTTTGTTTAGGTACGTCTTCACAATACTGGCTTTCTCCATGACAACCTACGCACTCCCTGCAGCCCATGCGTAAAAATGCCACCTATATTTCACTGGTTCATCACTACAGGGTTCCCTTCTAACCCTGCTTTAGGCATGATTTTAGAAGAAATATGGCAGGGAAAAATGGAGAAGAGGTAACCAACCATCTCCCTCTCTATTGTGATTTATGGTCCTAATTGTTTTTTTTCACCACAGGGTCTTCATGTAGCCCAGGGTGGCCTAGAACTCTGGAACTCTATCCTCCTGTCTCTTCCAAGTGCTAGAACTAGAGACAGGTGCCACAACTCCTGCCTATACACTAAGATCTTGAATTTGGTTTGTCTTCAAAATATGAAATATTTTGCTTCTGCAACTTTTGTCATTGTAACTGAACTGTACCACAGCAAGAGAAGATAAAACAAGACAGAAAGACCTCAAACCACCTTGGAGAGTGAGACAAAGAACTGAGACAGTTCGTAAGAAACTGCCATGCTCTGTGTGGCTCCAGGGACGAACTCAACTGGGGTGGCAAGGAACTGAAGAAATGATGAATACACGGATGATGTAGGCTAGGCTCTCAGATGGAGAAGTTGCAACATCCCAGAATATTGGCATGTTTGATATATATAGTTGCTGCATAGAGCTGGGGTTACTGCATAAAGATGAACAAGGAGGCAGGTTTAGGTTTAGCCAGTCTGGGAAGAAACAGTCGCTTCAGAGGAGTAATATTAAGGCCATAAACATCTTCAGGGAGAAAAAAGCTACAGAGGACATTTTTCTGCACACTCAGGCAGAATCTGCATTTGGCTCTGAGGAAGCCTTCGCTAGCCTTCTGAATGGCTCCCAGGAGAGGCTGTGCTATCATCATGGCATCAAGACACTGTGGTCCTGTATAGGGCTGCTCCCACATAACAACACACATTCACTCAGAGCTTTACTGACCCCCTCCAAAAGATGATTTGGTAGTGACTAATACTTTTCAAAATCAAAAGATCACATTGTGGTGGTATTTATGTTTTCTTCAAGCATTAGGCTGAACTTAAGAGATTTAAACCCAGTACGAAGCTGAATATAGGATTGTCAGAGGCAACCAGTATTTTGTGATGAGAGACAGAGAGAAAGAGAGCAGAGGCAGCTCACTAGAAGACGAATGTTGTGAACCCATGAGAATATGGACAGCTTATGTTCTCACAACTTAAATACATTGAGTTGCTTTTCCAAGCACTGGTCTCCTGAGGGGGGTAAAAATGTATTTACTTGGCTGCTATATATAGGATAACATGGAAAATGTATTCTGGGTTTGCTGCGTCCCCTGCCAAAGACTGTCTTCATATGTCTGCTGATAATTAATCAAATTAACTGGCCTAAAAAATAGCAAGCAGTTTTAAATAGCACATAATACAATAAGTCTACAATGTCAATACATTTCTCTTCATAATTTCCCTGCATCTCATTTTCTGGTAGTTAAGGAAAGAAGCAGGAACAACCTTTCATATATTTTATTGTTTTTTAAACATTAAAAATTTTCCTCGCGGTTATTTTGGCACTCATCCTGAGATCCTCTGAGTTATGACTAATATTTTTTAAATATATACAATAAAAGCACCAATATTTTATTGAAGTACTTAAAATAAACCCCTTAAGATATAGACCCAGAAAGGGCTAATCACAGTGCAGAACATATTCATTAAAGATGTTGTTTTGAACTCCTCATACCTCCCAATATTTACCAGAGAAAGTGATGATCTCATTCGGGCTCTGGAACCTATCCCCCCCCCCCCCCGTCCGAGTCTTCTGGATTCTTCCTTTCGTTCTCCATGCTCAGAAGTATCTATTCTGTACCCAGGATCGCATTCCCTGGACACAGGTTCTTGTGTCTCCACCTCCTGTGGTCCCTTCCTTCTCCACGGTCACCTCCTGCCACCTGCAATTCCCTGGTTTCCCTAGAGGTTTGTTTGCCTCAAGTTACCTTGCAATAGTCCTGGGGGTCACAACTTACACTTAGGCACTTGACTTTTAAAGTAATCATTGTCTTTAGAAAGTTCTGAACATTAAGAGACACACTTGAATCTTCTTGCCTTTATGCTTCTCAGCTGGGTGAGTGTAGTAATAGGGGCGTGAGGCGGGGCTGCGTCCCCAACACCCCAAGCCGCCTGCCCGGCTAGCTTTACCCCGAAATAATTACACAGACACTGTATTCTTTTAAAGACTGCTTTGCTCATTTCTACCTAGCATCTTCTAGGCTAACTCTCCCACCTGGACTAGCCCATTTCTTATCATCTGTATAGCACCGGTCTTACCAGGAAGATTCTAGCCTAAGTCCATCCTGGGTCGGAGCTTCATAGCGTGCGTCTTCCCTGGAGCAGGTAGCATGGCGTCTCTCCTGCGTCTGCTCCGGAGAGGAGAGCTGTCGAGTCTGACCTCACTTCCTCTTCCTCCCGGCATTCTGTTCTGTTTACTCCTCCCACCTATCTCCTAACCAATGAGAGCCGAGCAGCTTCTTTTATTTTAACCAATGACCTTCCTCCATCAGGTGAGTGCAGGCTGGGAGGACGGACTTCTCTAATTAGCAGTTTTCTTCTTTGAAACGTTAGAATGTCGATTGGCCTCTCACTGTTTCTTGTAAAAATTAAGTAAAATGATCCCTATAGAGTACTTGGTTCAGTGATTTGTCCATAATGAGAACCCAATAAATGCTAGATGTTGCTTTTACCTTGACATTCTATAAGGCAAATGTATTTGTGTGTATGCGTGTATATGTGCTTTTTATGTGTGAGTGGATATGAGGGGTGTGTGCATTTCTCCTAACTCCTTAACTGAATTGTTTGAATTTTGAAGCTGAAGAAAATAAATGTATGTAGACTTTTTCTTGTGCATCAAGAAGCACCCTGAAATAAATAGGTACAACATATTTTAAATTAGCTTTCTCTTGACTCTTTTGTAATATTTTTCTAGATGATTATTAAGAAACAGCTATTAGAGACTTATGCAATATAATTGTTGAACAACTTGTTACAGCATGGACATTTCTCAAGAAACGAAGCATTTATTTTGTGAGTGTAGATGCTTGTGTAGTGTGCGTGTTTGCGTGTGTATATACTTTTCATGTGTGGGGTACAAATGCGTGTATTCATGCATTTGTGTTCGTGTGCATGCGCATGGAGATAGGCTTGTGGAGACTTGGGGTTTCTTCCTGGATGGCTCTACTTTATTGCTGAGTAGGAATCTCACACAGGTGCAGATCGTCCAGCTAGACAGTCATTCTGGGAATTCCTTGTGTGTTTCCTTAGCCCTGGAACTATGCATGGACCAGCACTCTTGGCCAGCACTTGCTAGGAGCTGAGGACTTGAACTCTGATCTTCGTACCTACACAGCAAGCACTCTACACTAAACCATGTTTCCTGTTTAATTTACACATTGAAAGTAATTGTTGGGTATGTAGTTCATATTCAACAAATATGTTACATGCATATTTCTTTCATAGTTGAATAGCATAATAAGATTTAGATCTTCAAACTTCAATCTAGATTTGTTAAGAAATGTTCTCTGCTGATTTTGTCTCAGTTAGAAGAGTGTGTTGTATTAATACACAGTCACATGAGTGGTTACCACACAGGCTCTTCCAGGGTTTCACTGTCATTTAGCTTTAGTTAACGGGCACTTAAAACCTTGGTAAAATGTCCCCAAAGACCTATAGATGTTTATGACATTTTAAAAATAATTTGGCTATAAGTGGGAATTAACAGGGCTTTTTATTTTGAGAAATACATAGAAATGTTTTACCAATTTAAAATTAAAATCTATATGACAAAACCACAAAAACTTGGAACCAAAAACTACAACAAGAATAACTAAAATTCAGCTCTAATTTTTTTTTTAAAGAAGGCCTCTTTTGTAGCCTCATCCCACAGGTAAATGATAGCACTTTCTAAAATGATCTCTTTTCCATGTTAGCATTGTTGAGCCTTCAGTGTTAACCATCAATGGCCACACAGAATCTTTCACAACTGTAACTGCTTATAGAACCTAAGTCGTTATGTCCTGCGGGGTTGCCTGGCTTGAAGCAGAGAGTGATTGTTTAAGTAGAGAGTGATCAGCAGACAGCTATCACTATCCCATCTCTTGTGTCAAGGTTTTTTTTTCCATGGCAGGGGAATGAACAGTAATGTATGAGAAGGAGAAAAAGCAGGAGGTTTCCAACTATATCTACTCATTCATGGGAAATCCCTCTTTTCCCTGCGTCATGGGGAGATGGTCTGCCATGCTTCAAGAGCTGAATATCACAGACTTCATATCTTTTCTTCTCATACTATCTTTTAAATACCAAATATAGTAAATGATTTTTCCTTTATAGATGAAAAAGCTAAAACTAAAATGAGATTGATTTATTCAAGACAACACACGCTTAGGAAAGAATTGAAACTTCAGGGGAGGCCCTTGACTTTAGAGGCAATGCAATTACCACTCTGCTTATTGCCGGAGCTATTCAGAAAGTGGACAATAAAATCATTGGTAAGTTAATGCATGCATCTTTAATGATATTAATAACTGCAACTGTGCTCCATGATACTAATGGTGTAGTAGACAAGCAGAGCACATAAATGGCTGGAATTAGCATGAGTTTCAAACATAGCTGGGCTTCATCTTTGCCATTTGTGGGGAAGGGAAACTAGATTAGTCAGAGGAAGAAGAAGATGGAGTTTCTTTGTAGATCTGCCATCCACAGCCTGGTTTTGGCAAACTGAAGCTACAAGATTTTATTTTTCCACGTTTCTATCAAAGCCTACTGCAAGGGCTAGGCACCTTATAAAGGTGGTCCCTGGGTTCGAACATGTACTGAGTGTTCTCTTAGGGAAGGCTAATTTTGTCAGAGAGTTACCCAATTCCATCACTCATATATGAACTAGGGATTGTTTTCTTTTAATTTCTACAGTGGTTTTTCTAATCCTTAGAGAAGTGATGTCCAGACTTTGTGGAGAACAACTCAATTACAGCTGTTACAAGGCGTCTCGTCCATTTTCTCTTAAAGCCTGAGTAATGTATAAAGAAAAGAAGTCCATTTGGCTCATTATTATTGTAGCTGGGACTCGAAGGTCATGGTAACCATGTCTGGCAGGGTTCCTGTGAGACGATATCCGTGGTGGGAATGCAGAAGGCCTGTAAGTACCTGTGAGAAGAGAAAGTGCAGGAAAGGACTCACTTCATGTCACTGATGTGTCAGGAACGTCGTCCCGTGATGACAACTCGGAAGAGGCCTGCCCCGTGGCCAAAGCTTCCCCGTAGACCAACGCTGCTGCATTAAAGAAGGAAGCTTCCAGTGTGCGAATCCTGCAAGCGATGACTCAGGCCAGAGCAGGAGAAAGAGGCCTGCTTGGTTATCCCTATCCTTCGCTTTGGATTTTGTGTCTACACCACCCCTGTCCTCTTGCTCTCCCTTCCCAAGAACCCTTACTCTTACTGAGAGCTTTTATCTTTTTCTTGATCCAAGCCCTGCCCTGAAATAGCCTCAAATTCTTCTGGTTGCCAAATTATTTTAACCTCAAAGAAAACTCCCCATCCCTTAATATAGATCAAGATTCAGCAAACTTTTTTTGGTGAAGGGCCAGATAGTAAATATTTTCAGCTCTGCAGGCCAGATGGTCTCTGCTGTAACTACTCAACTATGCAAGTTATAGTGTGAAAACAGCCATAGGCAATAAATAACCAAATGAGCATGGCTGGGTTTCAACAAAACTTTATTTACAAAAACAGATGCCAGGCTGGATTTGGACTAGAGGTGGAGTTTGATGATCTGGGATATGACCGTTTCCCTAATCACACTGTGCTCTGGTGTCAAATTTTACAAGAACAGAGAGGTAAAATTGACTTTGGTCTTAATTCATTTAGCAGGGCAATGTCACAATCCCCATCACGCACCTGGGCTTGTATGTCACAGTTCAGCATTAGGAGTGACTGAGACCTGGGTTATGTTGAAGACTGCTTTCTCATATCCTAGCAACAAAAGGTCAGGACAGAGAGGTCAAAATTATGGCTTAGCTCTTTGTTGTGTGTGTGTGTGTGTGAGTATGTGTGTATGTGTATGTATGTGTGTGTGTGAGTGTGTGAGTGCATATGTGTTTGTGTGCCCATGTGTCTCTGTTATGTGAACATGTGTGTCGGTACTGGAGGAGGCGCTAGGAAGGTGTTGGGGCACCTGGATCTGGTGTTACAGGCACCTGATACAGGATCTAGGAATTGGACTGTGGTCGTCTGCAGGAACAACAAGCTCCGTAATCACTGAATCTACCCACATTAATTCCTTTTTGAACTAGACCCTCGCTTTGTCGACAGAGCAAACTGTGATAAAACTGCAGTTAGACTAAATTCATCATCTGTGTCTCTTCGGACCTTTGCCTCACCTATGACCTTTGTCCCACCTATGACCTTCGGAAGGTCATTTCCCTCATTCTTTTTACTAAGGGTCTTCCCTTTTCTCTCTCTTTTTCACTTCACACTTTATCCCTTCTTCACTGCCCAGTGAAAGCTTCTTGTTTTCATCCACCTTGGATCTTTGGCCGCTGCTGATACCTGCATCTGTGAAGAAGCAGGAACTCTGAGGTACGTGTCTCCAAGTTCTGCCTAAGCTGTCAAGGATCAAACACGCCTTCTCCCTTTGGCAAAGGGAGCCAAGCTGAATTTGGAATTAGCAGGGCCCTCAGTAATTTTTCTCAGTTTGCTGAAAGAAGAGAGGAAAAAGAAGTGATATTTGTTAGAAAAGGACAGACAGCTCAAGGTCTACCTGGTGGCACCAGCCCAAACAGAAGGTATGGAATGAACCAGCTCGTCTCATTATGAGAAGTGTGCAATAACAGAGAAAGGCAGAATCCAATGTTAAAATGCATTGAAACAAAACATTGTGCCATCCTTTCCCCCTTCCTCGTGGTTTCCTAAGCACAGCCTTTGCTCAGGTATCCAGCAGTCAGCTGTAACTCATCTGTAAATTCACACGCATTTGTGCTGTAGTTAGTAGGTAAGTGATGACTATCTGTTTCATTTCTTTGCTTGCCTGATATTTTGTTATTTTTTTTTTGCTGTTGTTTATTTCATCTTATTATGGTGCTGAGGATTTAACGCTGGGCCTTCTAGCACTAGGCAAATGTTCTACCACTGAGCCAACTCCCTGACCCTGACTGGGTATTTCCAATGAGAACTACACCTTGAGCGAATATTTCAATGAGAAATACAATGGTGGGTGCATCCTTAGGAATAGGAAACTGCAACAAGTAGTTTTTATTCATAGAAAAAGAAGAAAGAGTCCCAAATTGGTCTGCTGGGAAAAGTCAGTGGGTATAGCATATGGCAAAGAAGAAAATGATATGCATGAAACCAGCATGCTGGTCCATACAATTCAGTTAGCTTCTCCACACTTGTTACACATAGGATAAGACAAAGAGTCTTGGAATCTTTGCGTTGGGCAGGCACGAAGCTTCTTGGCCTTCAGCTACCCCACTGAATTTGTTTTCTTCTGGGCATTAAGTGTCTTGATAAAGTAGTCTAAAAGGAGTTGGGTTTCCCGAGAAGAGACGATTAGTTATTTTGTACAGAAAGAGTTATCATGGCTTACAAACCTCAGCTGTACCTCAATGAATCCATTGCTGTTACCTGATGAGCATGCTCATTGGATAGCAGTGAGCCAACTCGACTAATTATCACGTGATCTGTTAACAGTACTGTGAGAGCATCTTAGGATTCAACTCAGCCCAGCACAAGTAAGTTGGGAGGTGTGCCGAGAATTTGAAAATAAAAATTTATCAGCGTGGTCGTTCTAGATGCTTGAGACGTCTACAACAGCTCCTACCTTGTTAAACCTTGCTCTTCTCTCTGAACTAGGGATGTGCCTCTCAACATTGCCTTGTCCCTTCCAGGAAACTTCTGGAATCCTCCTCAAAAAATGCTTTAGTGTATAAAATATTTCCCATAAGATTAGAAGTTTATATTACTGGGGCCGGAGGGTTGGCTAAGCAGCTGAGTGCTTGCTGGTCTTCTGGAATTCTGGAGTTTTGTTCCTAGCGCTCATGTCAGGGGGAATCACAATCACCCGAACTCCAATGCCAGCTGATCAAATGTCCTTTTCTGGCCTCCATAGGCATATGCACACACACACACACACGAGAGAGAGAGAGAGAGAGAGAGAGAGAGAGAGAGAGAGAGAGAGAGAGAGAGGGAGGGAGGGAGGGAGGGAGGGAGGGAGGGAGGGAGGGAGGGAGAGAGAGAGAGAAAGAGAGAGAGAAAGAGAGAGAGAAAGAGAGAGAGAAAGAGAGAGAGAGAAAGAATTTTAAAAACCAGTGAAATACAATTATAAATGTGAAAATTGTTACAATATATTAGTATATTCTTTTGTGTTTATGCGTGTATATGCATGGTTTTCATGTACATGTGTGCGATGTGAAAGTCTTAGGCAGCCTTTGGTATTGTTCTTAGCTTCATTTTGAGACAGGGTCTCTCATTGGGCTGAACCCCATCAAATAGGTCAGCAAGCCCCTGTCTCAGCCTCTCCAACACGTTACCGTATGTAGCCCCTTTTACAGGAAGAATGGAGATTTAACTCAGGTCTTTGTGATGAACCAGCTGGGCTCTCTTCCCATCTCTGCTATATGTACTTCTTTACAGCAGCCAACAAGATCCAGGGAGTATGTCTGACAATCACCCTAACTGACTATTCATACTCTATACGATGTTTACATAACATTCTCATTTCTGTAATTTTTACTTGATATACAAAAATCGTCATTATCAATATTAATTCATTTTTGCCTATTTATAATGTATTTAGAGGTGGTTTTTAAAAATGTAAAATTTTTACCCACCTTTGTTCCTTCATCATAGACAAAAAATTTGAAGTTATTCGGTAAGGTTTTGGAAAAAAATCTTCAATCATGCTTGACACATTTGAAGTGGATTTATTTGACAAGCCAGATATCAAAATCAAAAGAATAACTTAGGGCAGAATATATTCATTTATCAAGAGGACCCAGCAAGTAAGACAACTGGATAGAACAAGTTGAGGATCATTTCCTCTCTATAGCGAACACGTGGACTATAAAAAGAGTGAACACTGAAATTTGGTTAGCTGAAGCCACCGTGCTGATGAAATGCCAGTGTGGTGATGTGTTTGTAGGATAAGCATTAGCCTCTTTTCAGTAACAGTTATCATCAGCAGTGGGCATTATATTGTGTCAAGACACTGAAAATCCTTTTAGGGACTAGCTCCCTTTATGATTGCAGGCTTCATATAGGAACCACTAGAATTTGCACATTACCAATAAGTCATCCTGGGCAAGATAATTCTGTTCATTTCCCACAAGATGACAATGGTTAGAAGCAGGCCTTAAACCTTCACAGCAGACTCAAAGCATGTATCCCGTTTATCACTGCTATGATCCAACAAGATGAGAATCCATCTTTTTTTTAAGTGTAAATAACATGTAAAGCTTTTACAGAGGAAAGCAACAGTACAAGTGGCTCCTTTGAGGAAAAAATAGCTTTCACCCAAATCCAGCTCTGTCAAAAAGGCTGCTGTAGACTGAATGTTCATGTCTCTGTGAAATGTAAGTGTTGTGCACTAATCCCCTGGGAGTGGCTATCTTTGAAGATGGGGCTTTGTTGTGAAACATTACTTTTAGACGTGTTACATTTGTTTATGCTGCAAAAACATTTGTTTAGTGATGCAAAGATGGGTTACATTCTTTTATGCTGCTTTTGTTTGACTCTGTGAAACTGCGCTGTTTTTTTCTGTCTAAAACATCTGATTGGTCTAGTAAAGAACTGAGAAGCCAATAGCAAGGCAAGAGAAAGAACAGACTGGCAGGTGGACAGAATACATAGAAGTAGAAATCTGGGAGGGAGGAGAGGGACTCAAGGGGCCAGCCTCTTAGCCACATAGCAAGCCATGGAGTAAGAAGTAAAGAAAGGTGGACAGGAATAAAGAAAGGTAAAAGCCCAAAGGCAACCGATAGATGGGATAATTTAAAAGTTATGAAAACCTAGCAACTAATGTCAGGCATTTATAAGAAAGAACAGGACTCCTTGTAGATTGACTTGGGAGCTGTAAGAGTAAGAAACAACCAAATGCAGGGCTTCTTACAAGGTAATTAGGGGTAAGTGAATCTTAAGGGTAGAGCCCTACTCCGATTGGTTAGTCTTCTTATAACTAGGGGCACCAAAGTGCTTTTCCTTCCCTGGTCCTCTCCCTCTTCCTTTCCTGCCCATCTTTCCTTGCCTTTCTGTCCTTATGCTGCTTGTGCATCCAAGAAGGAAGGCGTCCCATTGGAGGACACAGCGAGAAGCCACCTGTAAGGCAGGAAGGGCCCTCACCAGAAACCACAGTGGCTCGAATGTTTATCCTGGATGTTGAGTTGAGTCTCTACAACACAGAGGAAATGCACTGCTGATATTTCACCCACATAGCTTAGTTGTGAGAGCTTAAGTTGATTGAGGCACGGTGTTAAGTTACACATTCTTAACTTCAACAATGAGGTGTGTAGTAATAACCAAAAAGATGTTTTTGCAAAAAGTCCTCAGATCTGGTACAATTCTTCTATAGGAGCAGACCTGAGCTAGGAATCTTGTAAGTAATGATTTTGTATTATATATTATATCTCCGTTGAAAATTGAATTTAGCCCAATCATTTGCAAGTAGATAACAGTTAAACTCATTTGCCACTCCCATCACCTCTGAATGTTTGAGACTGGGGCTTTCTCACTTACTGAAAGAAACAAACAAACAAACAAAAAGAGCAAAGTCAGAAAAAAAATGGCACACCATATTCAGTGAAAATACGAAGAAGCATCTCTTCTAGAGAATTCTTAAGGTATAAAATTTCTTTTTCCCGTAAACAGCTGGGTTGGTGTATAGTTACTGTGTGCTCCACTAGTATTCAATTTGTGTTTAAATGGAGATGATGTTTGTGTTTTGTATGTGACAAGTGGCCATTATAAGAATCAAAGGAGGTAATCCATAGGAAACCTTGAAATGTGTCAAGTTCTATTGAAACACCAAGTTGATCATTATTATTGAACTGCATTCCCTAAATGGCCAATACCACATTCGGAATTTAAATCACGAGCTCCTTTATTGAAAGGAAGCAATAGCCACGTAAACATTGAAGACAAACTCAGAGCTTCCCGAGTGATCAGGACTAGTATTTTCAACAGACATGGAATACATTATTAATTACTGTTTAGTGACAAAATGTCTGTAATCAATACAGGGTTTGGGATTGGAGACATGGTTTAGCAGGTAAAGCAACTGCTAAGTAAGCAGGAGGACTTTGAACCCTAGCACTCAGTGCAAAATTTCCCAGAGCTGAGTCTGGCAGCAGAGGGGTGGAAGGCCAGTGCTCCAGGTCAGAGGCAGGTGGTCTCTGGAGCTGCACGGCTAGCCGGGCTAGCTGTATCAAGGAGTTCCAGGGTCAGTGAGAGGTAAGGCCTCAAAAATAAGGGAGGAAGTAATTGTGGAAGACACCTGGTGAAGACCTCTGACCTCCATACATGCATGTTCATGTGTGTGTGTGCACACACACAGACACACACACACACACACACACACACACCACTAAAATAAAGTAGAATCAAAAAATATTAAAACCAGTAGAATAACATAAACCAGGCTAGCAGGGGACCCATTCTATGTGTAACATGGTGACTTTAGAATTACAGAGTTCATGATCAACATCATGAGACAGACGCCCAAGAAGAGCAACATTCAATTTCCATTCAGCTTGCAGAGGTAGCCAGTCCCTAACACGTGTAAGTCATTGTGCTGGTTCTGATTCAGGCACCATGGCTGTGCTCTGCTCAGATACTATTTGAAGGTGTCTCTCAAACAATACTGTGCTGGAAGCCTGGGCCTCAGTGGGCAGTGTTGAGAGGCGAGGAGCACAGTTCTCAGATGAGACCTAGGACAGGAGAATGGGGATAGAGGGTGCTGCTTTCAGAAGGGATTAAGGCTGATCTTACAATTCTGACAAAGAACTGTTAGCATGAAAAAAGGAGCAACCCTGCTTCTGGTTATTTTGACTTCCTGTCATGCTGTCTTCCCCCCCACACACACACACTTGCCATTGTGATGTTTCCCACCAGGGTGCTGTCACCAAAGGCTGAGCAGACAGGGTCTCCCCTTCCTGGACTTCCTGTTCCCAGAACGTGAGCTAAACACACCTCTTTATTAAGTTTGTAACTTAAGGTATTTTATTATAGCAACAAAAAGCAGACCGATACAACGAGTTCATTTTTTATGATGCAAGTCAGTGGGAAGACATGTTTGTAGTGTTGGATGATTGATCTTCACAATGAGATGTAAGTAATAAATTTGAAGAAAAAGACAGAGAGCTTTATTGAAACAGAAAGAAGAGCAAATGGTATAGCAAGTCCTTCTGTAAATGTGTTGCTTTTATTGATTAGTAAATAAAGCTGTTTTGGTCAGTGGCTTAGCAGGAGTAGAGTAGGGTGGGAATTCCAAACAGAGATAGAGGAGAAAGAAGACAGAGTTAGTGAGAAGTTATGTATAGCCTCTGCTAAACCCACTAAAACTTTGTCACTTACCTCGTGGTGATGCACAGATTAGTGGAGATGAGTTAGTATAGGATATAAGAGCTAGCTAGTGGCCAAACAGTATTGTAAATAATATAGTTTCTGTGTGATTATTTCGGGAGCCTGAGCAGGCTGGAAACAAACAGCCTCTCCCAACAAGTAAAAACATATTATTATATAAAAATACTCACTTCAAAAATAATACTACATTGTCAGTCAAAGACTAATTCTTATTTGTTGTTGCTTGTTTTTACTTTTATTCTTTGGGGGGACCATCTACCCAGCTCCCAAATAAATATACCCATTGGAGCTTAATCTTTCTTATAATTTCTTGGTCTTAGCTTGGCTTATTTCTAGGCAGTTTTTCCTAAATTATCCTGTCTACCTTTTGCCTCTGAGCTTTTACTCTTCTCGATTTCTTTATATCTTTTCTTTCATCCTCAATCCGTGGCTGGCTGTGTTGCTGGGTGGCTGGTCACTTCTTTCCACTCTTCTTCCTCTCCTTCTCCCCAGATTTCTTCTATTTATTCTCTCTGCCTGCCAGCCTTGCCTATTCTTTCTCCTGCCTCACTATAGACCATTCAGCTATTTATTAGACCAATCAGGGGTTTTAGGTAGGCAAAGTAGCACAGCTTCACACAGTTAAACAAAAGCAACATAAACGAATGCAGCACATCTTTGCATTATGAAAACAAATGTCCCACAGCGTAAACAAATGTAACACATTTTCAACTAATACTTATTCACTTGCCAGCTCTGTGATTCCTTGTTGAAGGAGAGAGGGCCTGCTTTTGGTTCTGGCTGCCCAGCTAGCAGACACCTGAAATAATCACACAGAAATTGTATTAATTAAATTACTGCTTGGCCCATTATCTCTAGCCTCTCATTGGCTAACTCTCACATCTTGATTTAACCCATTTCTATTAATCTGTATCACTACATGGCAGTGGCCTAACAGGAAAGAGTCGGCATGTCTGTCCATGGTGTCTCTGCGACTCTGCTTTCATCCTTCCAGAATTCAGTTCTGTCTTCTCTGCCTACCTAAGTTCTGCCCTATCAGGCCAAGCAGTTTATTTATTGATTAACCAATGAAAACAATGCATAAGCAGAAGGACCTCCTACACCAATTTCTGAAACTGAAAGCAGCCATATTACTAATGATTCCTCAGCAATAGAAAAGACATATGAGTATCTTTTTCTCTCTTCATTCTGACTCTTGTGAAACAAGTCTAGTGGATTTTTTGTTTGTTTATTTGTTTGTTTTGTTCTTAAAGAGAATTCTTCTTAGTTGAGAGAAATGACAAAACAAAATGACGGTGACTTTTGCTTTCGTGCATGTAATATCTACATTGTCATCTTTATTTTACCTTCAGATTTCTCTGTTATGAAAAATCATCTGGTAGGAGGTGGTTTGGGAGTCTATCAAGCCATCAAACCTCTAAATACGGCTTTGTTTACTTACATGTTAGGGAGAAAACAGTCCCAGAAAGTTTGCTTCCTCCTGTTCTGTAGCACTTTTTAGCGTGTTCCAGGGTCTGTGAAGAAGCATCAGTCAGATTTTAGTGAACAAATAGTGGCCTTCAAATTGGTGAGGAAAACCCAGCAAACTCATGAGTTGACTTCAAAGCAAGCGAATTCTCCAATGCTAAGGATCTTATTTGGTGAATGAAACAGTTAATTGTGCATGGCGCTTATGCCAGGAAAGGCAGAAAGAAAAAGTTAATTTCTTTTCCATATCTGTCAATCGAAAATATGCAGTGTTGTCGCTGAAACATGAATATTTTAAAATACTAGCGAATGCCTGTAATTCTTCTTGGCCAGCGGCTCCAGGCATGTCCTTTACTGGCAGCAAACCACATGCAGTGCGAGTCTATTTCACGGTGCCAAGGAGTTAATTATGCTTTTTAAGAGTCAGGACGACAGCGCCTTTATTACTTTTTCCTCCTATTTTGCGTGGAGCAATCCAAATGTCTCCTCGTTTTCCCCATCAGATTGTTTCATTTTAACCTGGTACGTTTTGGCTTTCCCCTTTGTGTTCAGGAGTCCATTTTTCAGAATCAAATCAAGAGATAAAGATATCCTACTTTATATTTTGGTATTTTTTCCCCCTACAGTTCACTGTGTGGTTGCTATCCCAAACCCAAGAGGGGCCATTCCCAGCAGTGTAATGAAATTAGGCACCATGCTATCCAAATTATAGTTAGTTTATATAGTTCATACATTAAAGAAAATAAGTGCAATTGCAGATGCCTAATGGAACTGTCTGGCACACATTGCTGGAGAGTACTTAAATATAGGCTGATAAAAAATTAAAACCAATTTATCAAAATGGCAAAACCTTTGGTAATTTGGAACACTCGATGTCCATTTAAAGTGCAATAGTCAGTAATTTATTTCATTTTAGGGATTTCAAGTTATCAGCATTTAGTACAATTTACAGAGCTCATTCTTAATTTTGCTATTTTTTACTTCATCACATAAAGGAATCTTACCCTGACAAACACACACACACACACACACACACACACACACACACACACACACACCCTGCAAAAGTGCTGGGTCCTGTCTTGTTTAGTGTCACTGTGTGACATATTTAGTATGGAAAACAAGCAGACTGCTTCCTAACTCTGCCCCTAACTGAGGTGTGGGGCTCACTCTGTGTCAGCCTTGTTTGTTTGTTTCAATGAATGGCCCTCAAAGTTCCGGTGCCAGCCAGGAAGGACCTTGTTCAAATGCAGATTTCCGGCTGGCTTCTCGCCGCAGGTGCACTGATCAGACTCCATAGGGTCAAATAATCTGCACTGATTTTTTTCATAATTACTCCTAAGTCATTCTTTTCCTAGGACACGTGTTGAGAACATGTCTTTTTGGTGTATCAAGTCATTTTATCTAAGACTTACTGATGAATGGTTGCTATAATTGTGAAACGAAATGGATTGTTGATTCTGTCCAACTTTGGGGATTTATATTTGAAAGTTTGCCTTGTGAAATTGTTTCCTTCTTAGGAACGTCACAAGTTTTGCCAATGAGTCCAAATCAAATTCATCAGTAGTGCATTTGGAGCTGGGGGTCTAGCTCTGTGACAGAGTGCTTGCTGAACCTGAACACAACCCTGTGCTACAAATAAAATAAAATTTGATATGTAAATACATCATTTGGTAGACTGTGGCACTCACAGACAGCTTCAAGGATCTAAGGTATATTTCCATTTTTTTTTTTTTAGCATCACTCATGGGTAAATAAATGTCTCAGACTATAAAATGTATCATAAAATGAACATAACAAAAAATGTATATATATCCACTAGAAAGAATGGAATGATTTTGTAAATGTAATATCATGTTTCAAAGTCTTTCTAAAAATTATGTCTTTGCGTGTCAACTCAATGCTGATACCACGTTCTAACAGTGTGCTTCAGTGATCATTGTCAATATTTAGGGCTAGGGTTAGGTTTAAGCCTAAACATATTCTAAATAATTAAAAAATATCTCAGTTGATTTTGGAACTTGAGTCTCACTACGGGGCCCAGGCTACCTCATATTCAAAAGCTTCCTGCCTCAGTCATGCAAGTAAAGAAATAACATTGTAAAAAAACTATACATATAGTAACTCCACTTTTTCCACTCACAGATCTTGTTCTCATGAAAGCACTGTTTGAGAAGCAGAAAAAAAGACAATCCCTTTCTTGTCCCAGGTCAGAGATGAGGAGCAGTGAGCTTCTAAAGCTATTCATTCAATCTTAAATGTTTCTCCAAACAGAAAATTTGATTATAAAAGAATGTGAGATGGAAACCGTAGATATTATCTTAGATTTAAAATGACAGTTTAAGTAGAATCAGCAAGACTTCTGCTTCTTGACTTACGATGGGGTCATGTCTCCAATAAACCCATGGTACACTGCAAATACCACAAGCCTAAATGTAAACACCCTAGCTTTGCAACACAGCACATGGTAGATTCCGTAGTTCACCGTGATTTCACCGCTGACTGGAAGCTATAACTTGCTGCTACTGCCTCCTTAGACTGCCACTGTCAGAGGATATTGTAAGAGAGTATCGACACACATCTCCTTGGCCCCACTATGAAGTAAAAAAAAAAAAAAAGATAAGAAGAATGTAAATCAAAGACTGAGTGTGTTTCAGAGAAATGAAAGGGATCAGCATAGTTACAAGCTCAGAAGGAAATGCCACACGTCTCCTCAAGGAAGCCATGGAAATAGTCCAGACAGAGGCGTGCAAACACACTTGGTCACAGAGTGGAGGAGCAGACGGGGAGAGGAGTCCATGCACCACACAAAGGTTTAGAATGAATTTCTTCCTCTAGCTCTTGGGCAGATGCTGGCAGAGGAAGATGATTCCTGGGTGCCGAGTGACAGACTGGAGGGAAGGAGTGTGACAAGGGGATTCTGGGAGCTTGGGGCCCTGAGCTTTCTTGGCTCCTACAGATGATACCACCACAAGGACTTTAACAGTTTTTTGTCTTTCTTTTTTTTCTTTTCTTCCTTTCTTTTTCCTTCTGATATGCTATCTGAATTTTAAAAACAGAGGAAGAAGAAAATCCAGTTAGTACCACGTTCTACATCCATTATCCAAGCAAAAGGCCACGGAATCAAATCTATTGGTACTGTTTATGTTTGCCAAATGAACCATTTGAAATATTAAAATGACATCAATACAGGTTTCTGGAGGAGCTCACTGACATTAACAGCCTTGCCAAAAGCGAATTGCAAACCTCTGAACATTTGTCATATTTAGAAAGCTCTATTTCTTTCCTTTTCTTTTCTATGGGTCTGGAGCTAGGAAGCACGAACTGCTGTGATGAGGAAGGAAACCGAAATGTCACTGAAGCTTATCACAGACTTTACGTTGCATTATGGGCTTCAAATATGACCTCACTTGCTAAGTGTGTGATATATGTGAAGTGTATCAGACATGCAAAAGGTAACGTTATACAGTTTACAGGCACCTGAGGCTTTAATGATGAGCAGGCCCCCTGAAGTGATTTGGTGGGTTGTACTTACAAACTGTGGGAATTAAAAATCCTTTTCAAACCAATGATTTCAAGAGAGGAGTCCTGGTATCCATATGTACTCCCTGGTACGTCTCGGCTGGCACGCTTTGCTGGAGGTTTAGATGGCTTTAGCAGTAAACCCTGGGGAAGGCAGTGCTACTTATTCAAATCGTTATGTTCATTCTGATCACATCGTCAGGAAAGTTGGAAAAAGTGTCACAGCACAGGTTTTCCTTAAGAAAGGCGCAAGGCAAAAGTTGGTAGGAGGTCACAGGCATGTCCTATTATGTCAGCATTGTTCACAGAAGCAAGCGGGTGCCTGGCAGTGTGACTTTTTCCCTCCCAAGATGACTCTCTGTCGCGTAAGCAGAGAAGGGTCCTTCATCATCTCCATTTGGTATTGCCAGAAGGCAGAAGCCTGGATATGGTATTTGAGTATCTTATTTAGGAATGTACTATCATGGGAGTAGATTAAGGAACAGGCAAAAACATATGTTCAAAGAAGGACAATGGCCTAGAATAAATTATCCACTTGATCATTTATCCTATGGAATAACCAGAGTTTTATGGCACACTTATAATTATCATTTGCTCAAAATATGAGGAAACACACATTGGCTTTCCTCCTAATGGCCAAGAATTGTCCCATTGGGCCTT
This sequence comes from Microtus pennsylvanicus, assembly GCF_037038515.1. NCBI lineage: Eukaryota > Metazoa > Chordata > Mammalia > Rodentia > Cricetidae > Microtus > Microtus pennsylvanicus. The sequence goes on from NC_134579.1 coordinate 15,994,025, forward strand.
AATTTGCCATGAGATTCCTAACACTTCATTTTTATGTGAAAGGAACCCTAGAATAAGATGGAAAATATATCCCATGTTTGAGGAAAGGCACCTTGAGTTTGCCTTTGTAGGAAGCTGATCAAATCCCATTGCTGGAACAATGAATGGTATCTGGGTAGGTTTATGACTTTTTTGGTTTATTTCCCATGAAGTAGAAGTCCCTACAATTTGAGACTCAGCCTTTAATAGCTTAGGGAGCAACAGTTAGAGCAGTTCCTGAGACCATGAGAGCCAGAGAAGTTTACAGAATCAGCTGGGTCGAAGGATCCACCCACAGCTTGGGACTGGGCTTCCCAAGCAGAGGGAGGAAGGTGAGTTTCTCAGACCACCTGCTCATTACCAGGTTGTGAAGAGAAAAAGCACTTGTTATCTTATTTAGAATTTCTGACTGATAAGCCATCACAGGTCTAAAGTGCGCAAACTTTTCTAATAAAAATGATAAGCTGTAAATAATAAAAATAAAATTCTTCTAATAAAAATAAAGACCTCCAAGGCTTTGCACAAATGACACCATGTCACAGGCACCATTCTGACCTTAAAACCCAGCACAGAGGCCCAACTCCTGCCGGAATGGAAACAACGACCTAATCCATCAAAGACCTTGTTCATATTCCAGGAAGGCCTATAAATCTACAACCTTGCTTATTGCCTTCTGTAGTTCTGCTTCTTGTTAACTGAAGTCTGACAACCAGGATTTGGGGTTGTTCATAAAAGGCAAAGGGCTATAAGATTTGGTCTGCATTGTTTGGGCAGGTTCCCTGTGCAGCTGCCAACTGACAATAAAGACTTCTTCTGGCTTTAAGAGTCTGCATGTGGTGGTCTCTGGTGGGTTTTTCTTGCAACATTCTGGAGGTGCTAGCAAGATCATCGGAGACTAAGATGATGGGATACCAGAGATCATGGATCCTCTTTGGAGGTGATAGCTTGAGAAATGAACAATTCCTAAGGCATGAGTACCCTGAGATGTCCCAGGACACCTGTCTCCTATCTTACTGCCTGCAGAGACTTCAGACAACTTCACCCTAAGACAGGAAAGTGCAGAAAGTTGCCTGAATTTATTTCCTATGGATGTAAGTCTGCTTATGGAGCCTTCTAAGAAGGACACTTATGAAAAACTGGATGCAGTTTTTGGTTGCCAGGATTTATGTGAGATGTCATTGGATCCCTGGTTTAAATTTGTGTGGTAGACAATTCTGGTTGCAATGATTGTTGTCTGCCTGTGCATCTATGTGTTTCTGTAAGTTCTGCTGGTTGGGGAAACAGATCTGAAATAAGAGACAGAGTGAGCAGTCCCAAGACACCATTGAAATGCATGCTAAAACAAGGTGGGTTTAGCAGATGAGGATGGATATGATGTTTGTTTCTCACACAGAAAACTCCCGACTATCTGTGAAATCTATTGGCCTATTTGTAGGGGGCTACTAGTTTGTTCCTGGCTGCTCAGTCCTAAAATAACCACACAGAAACTCTACTAATTAAGTCACTGCTTGGCCTATTAGCTCTAGCTTCTTATTGGCTAGCTCTTATTTCTTAATTTAACCCATTTCTATTAATTTGTGTACTGCCATGTAGCTGTAGCTTACTGGCAAGGTTCCATCTGGCATCTGTCTTTGGTGGGGATACATGGCTTCTCCTGACTCCACCTTCTTTCTCCCAGCATTCAGTTTAGTTTTTCCCATCTAGCTCTGTTCTGCCCTGCTAGAGTCCCCAAACATTTTTTTTTTTTAATCAATGGTAATCACAGCATACAGAGAGGAATTCCACATCATGGGCCCTCTTTTGTATCAGGTAGATCTCTGGTTCCCCCAACCCTTCCAGACAGCTCAGGCCATCTGGAACTGGTGAGTGAGGACCTTAGCCACCATGACCAGTTCCTCTACATTGACCAAATGGCTTTCTCTGATATAAAGCCCACACTCTGAGCTTAAGACTTATGCCCTTTTGTTGGTATTAATCCTCTTGGGCTGGCCAGGTCACTCACAGAAACCCAAACCTCCACTTGTTTCAGCCCCATGGTAGGAGTTGACTTGCCTCCTCTATATACCTCAGCAGGGCCTCTGGCCATGCCCAGGGAGAGGGAAATAGCTTCCCAGCCATACCTAGGGAAAGGGAAGTAGTTCTCTTGGCAGTGCTGGGTTGAAGGGTAAGAGGTAGTGTCTTCTACCTAGGACCCCTCTCTCCTCCACATCGCCAGTGGCTCTGATGATGAAGGCTATAGACGGAATTTCCCTATGGAAACAAAGTGCCCCCCGTGGGTCCAAGACTCGAACGTTCTCCCTCTACCCCTTTCATGGTTCATGTCTTCCTTTCAAACAATGATCAGTATAATTGGCAAACCCAGAACCCACTATTCTCTCAAATCCCCCAGGCTTTCATTAGTCTTCACAAAAGTATTTTTTACATCTTCCAGGCAACCTGGAATGACTGCCAGCAGCTCTTGGCCACCTTCTTTATGCCCAGGAGTGAGACTGGATCAGACTTGAGAGTGGGCCAAGTGGACAATAGATTGATGACTATCCAGTCTGATTTTTCCCTCTGTCTAGTGTTGTTGGGGTTTCTGACCTGCCCGGTTCCTGAAGTCGTTAAGTCCCAACTCAGTCCTGGCAGAGCATCTAGGGGGAGTGATCTCTTGATTAACAATCCTCCAAACGTACTAAATAGACCACTTTCTTTCCCCCCTCCTTAGTCATGCCAGATTGTCCCAGTCCCATAATTGGGAGAGACTTATTATGAAAACTGCAGGCCACCGTATCCTTTGAGGAGGCCACTAACCACCTTACTTTGAATCCCACCCAGTCTTACCCTGTATTTGGTGACCTGCCTTTCTAACCAAGTGTGATACCCAAAAATGAAGCTCAAGCCTCAGGATGCCTGCAGATCTTGTATCTGCTGGTTGCCTAGTTTATTTGTTGACAGTTACTGATACAGGCATACTAGTGAGAGAAGCTGACAAGCTGATTGGGGAGATAAAAGTTGATTGTATTCACCAGGTAAATATACTGAATCTATCTTACATTTTAGGATATTTATTATAATGGAAAATTAGAGTAGTAGAAGAAATATTCTCCATGTCATATTTCAGGTAAATGTATAGGGTTGGCTGTTAGAATTCTCCCACTTCCTTCTATATTACTATTAATCTTTCTGCATCTTTGATATCATAAACTAGCAGATTGTACACTGTATTTTCCTCATTTTGTTTTGCTTCTTGAAACTGAATGTTATGTAGCCTATGCTAGCATTTATGTAGCAAAAGACGGTTTTGAAATCTGCAATCTCCTGTGTCTACCAAGTGTTAGCGTAAAAGGCATCCACAACCCTCAGCTTATGTTGATGCTGTTTCCTATTTATAAACCTGTTGTTTTACTTTTAGGAAGGATCTTCTCCTAATCAACAACTCCTTCAATAATTTGCCACTCTTTTCATTTTTGTACTTCTTCTTTCCCTACTTAAAGAACTCTGGGTAGTTTCCTGTGATGTCATTTCAGCTCAATGCACCTTCGTTCAAAATACTTTTGCTCAAAGTGTCTTGTCTCCAAAGTTGATTTACTTGCTCTCCCTCTTCAATTTGATAAAGAAGTGTGTGTGTGTGAATGTGTGCATGTGTGTGCACATATATGTGTGTATGAGTATGTGTGTGTGCATATGTGTGAGTGTGTGTATGTGTACAAGTATATGTGTATGTGTGTGTGAGTATGTGTATGTGTGTGTGTGTGAATATGTGTGTCTGTATGTGTGTGTGAATGTGTGTATGCATATATGTGTGTTTATGAAGTCAGAACATTTCATAAAGATCCACATCTGCTGAAAGTCACTTAGGGAAGTGAACAGAAAGGAATCACTTGTCAAACATTTGTCCAGTCGTCACATGCACCGAACACTGTTCTCTGTGCTGTTGAGATGCTACAGGATGACAAAGAGCCGGGCCCCAACAACACACAAACTAATGTTGCAAACTCCGTTCTTGTCAAGTAGTTAGGGTGTGCGAAATAATGAGTAGGGAAACAAACAGGGAAAGAATAATCAGCAGAAAGCCTCCAAACAGAAGCTCAGCACAGCAGGGGCTCACATCGGAGACAGGGGGCGCAGCATGGAAAAGGAAAAGTGCAGAGTAGCTTGCATAGAGAAAAGAACCGCAGACAGAAGATGTGCTTCCTGGCAAAGACACTGCAGGGAAGACTAAAGGAGACATAGTGGAGCCACAGGGAAGAATTTGGGGTTAGGAAGCCCATTAGCAGTTGAAGTGCCCGGGAGCGACACTCCTGAACATCCATGGTGGCCTCTGTTCATGCAAGTAGTTTCTAAACCTCTGAATGTCCAGTGCATTGCCTTCTTATTTAGCCTTGTTTGTGTACAAAATGATTTATGCTACAGTTTCATCATCACTGAATGTCTTATAAAACCAGCTATAGTTACTGACCTGCAGCATAAAACTGTAAAATTAACAGCTCCCAAGCCTTGTGTTTTAGCTGTTTTTACTTTTAATTATATCTAACATCGATGTTATAGAACCCATGAGATGAAAATGTGATTTATTTTGCTAGTAAAATGGATTTGCAAATGTGTTCAAGGCCCTTGGGACCTAAAGTTCAATAAGAATGGAGCCATGCAACACTGCATACTGGAAGGATCTAAGCACAAGGAGGAGACTTTCTGATTGCTAACCTGGGAAGAGACAGTGGAAGAAACACCTTCTTGCCAGTAAGGGCACTGCTATGCTGCCCGTGAGAACACAGGCACCAGGAAGTGTAACTCTAGGTTGCTAGACAAGTTCAACTCTGCAAAGATTTCACAAGCATCAAATCACATGTGAGCTGAGTCAAGAGTCAGGAGGTTGCTCTCTAGGTGAAGAATGTAAGGAAAAGGAGGTTGGAGGGAAAACCCTTATAATGGCCTGAAGTTCAGACTATTGCAGGAGGAAGTCAGGGGGACTGGCCAAGAAATGCTTTCTATGTTGGACCGTGGGGACAAAATGATTTGTCAAGTTATTTCTAGGTGAAAAAGAAAAGGAAATCCTCTGACAAATGTCAGGGAACCTTCCATAGGGATTAGTGAGCGTGTGATATTTTTGGATCTGTGAGCTCTTTCTTAAGGCACCCATTAGCATGAACACTGTTTTCCATGTGTATCTTTTGCAATGGTCTCAAGGGTCAGAGGACTTGTTGGCGCTCGATTTCCCCTGCTTGACGGTGAGCTGGTTGAGGAACCAGTCCCGATCCACAAGTATCTTTAGCCGGCTGACAGAGATGGACACATGGTAGCAGTCCATGGTTGAACTACCCGGATGGGGGATCTTGCTAGATCATCAGTTTGTGTCCTACACTGATGGGTGGAAACGGATATGATATTGATGATTTCAACAGAAATAGTCATGGAGGCCTGGAGCAGGGAGCACTGCTGTTTGTGTGTGGACACAGGAGTTTTAATTGACCTTGCCATGAAGAGTGTTATACTCAATGTAAATTTGGCATATGCTCACAACTCACATTTTAAATAAATCTTTCATCTTTATACTGTTGTTAGATTTTATTTGGCATTTCTCAAGCAAAATTTGTTTTTGTTGTTTTTCTTCCTTCTGTTCCTCCATCCATTCTTCTTGACCCTTATACCTTCCCCTTCCCAGTAGCTTCCTCTCTACTTTCACACCCCAGGTATATTTTTGTCTTCACTCTGGCTTTCATATCATCTCCTACCCCCCACCACGGCCTCCTATCTAAGTGTCTAGCCCTTACCCACTCTCCTGCCCCCTCAATCACACCCATCAAAACTCTAAAAGACTCGGTGTATGAGAGAGACAGCATAACTTTTGTTCTTCTGTATCTGGATCATCTCAGTCAAGTTCTTTCCATAGCCATCCATTTTCCTTCAAATGTCCCAGTTTGATTTTTAAATGTATTGATACATTAGGACACTGGTTTCTCTTCTCCCAGTCAGGGTCAGGGTGGAGTTGTTCGCCCACCGCGTTTGGCTGAATAGAACTGGGAATTCCACGAGCAGTTTTTGAAACAGCAGTTTGAATTTTTCTTTTCTATAGTATTTACTATGGTCTTAGCTAAAAGCAAACAATGAAACAAAAGAAAAGAGGAGGATTTATCTATGCTCTTTGGTTTTTAAAATGTGCCTGGCTCTAAATGGTTATCTGTGTCTGAAAAGTATTCCACATGCAATCTTGTTTGTTCCATCAACTCTTAGCTCACGTTCATGAAACTTACTCTCCTCTTTCTACTCCCTTAAAATAGAACTGCTGTTCTATATCTGATTGGATGTAGCCAGAGTCGAAATTGCAGGAGGGTAAAGGCATTTTCTGTGTCATTCCCGACCTTCGTCAATGACACTGAGGACACATTACAACTCAGGAAGTGAAAGAGCAGCTGATGGGCTGTTTCTAGAAATGCCCTAGGAGACTGTGTCCTTGCCAGTTCAAAGTCCACTTCTAGATTTTTACATGCTTAAAGTTTTTGTTGGTTTATAAAAGTTGACCTAAAATTTTATAATTTTAATTATTTATATGCTTGCAAAAATAAGTCATTGCTACTGACCTTACAGCACTGGTAAATCTGTAATTGGCATTTGATTGTAATGACTTATGTGCATGCTGTCTCCTGCTATATCAAAGATTAGGTAATTGTAGCTAGACAATTTTTACTTCTTTTAGTTTATATGGAAGCTATTGCTAAGGTCATACTATTTATTAGCTTTATGAGTTAAGGCCTCATTCACATTCCTGAACAGTTAACCATATCTGATAATCTACCTGTTTATTCTCTTTCATTTCCCTTGGAAACTTCCATTCTGGGGTCTTCTGTCAACTATGGAATGGGTTTTTGTGAGTAAAGGATTTTGTCCAGCTGTGGTCCTGGATACCTAGAAATTACTTTGCCTGTTCTCATTTTTGATCCTGTTTCCTGATGTGTCATATTTTTCCAGGACTTTCCCCTTGCAGGAGATAGAGCATACCGTTATCTCCAGATGAAGGGCAAACAGCTATCTACTGAGACACGTCCCTTCAAATGTGCTGACATCATTGTTATATAGTGATGGCATGGTTGGGTACCGACCGTTTGTATGGACGTCATGGAAGGATGGCGTTTACATGAAGCATCTGGAATGCACCGTGCTGGTCCTCAGGCTTTCTATGTTATTATGAGAAGACAAGATTTTACTCCCCATAGAATTCTAAGTTTTCTTTACGAAACTCCTGTAGAAAAGAGGACTTTTACTAAATGTTTTCTTTTATCTTTAGCTATAGCTTTATATTCTTGAGTTTTTAACTCTTTTATTTCATTCTTTAATATATTTGTTGTTTTATGATTTTCATGTTACTCTTTGAGAATTTCGTATATGGAGACGATTTATTTTGATTATATTCAGCTATTCTCCCATCTTCAGCTCCTCCAGGAATCTCTCCTTCAATTCTGCTTAACAACTTAATTTTCCATCTTTTTTTTTTTAAAAGCATAATGTAATTTGAATGAGAAATTTCCCATGTGGGCTCATCTATTTGAACACTTGGTTCCCAGTCACTGGAACTATTGGGGAGCTTTTAGGATGTAGGGTTGGTGGAGGAAGTGTGCTGCATTCTGTTCTCTCTCTCTCTCTCTCTCTCTCTCTCTCTCTCTCTCTCTCTCCCTCTCTCTCCCCCCACCCTCTTTCTTTGTTTCTCCCTCCCTCCCACATGTGGATGGATGAAAATGTGACCAGATGTGACCACCCAGTTTTCTGAGGGTGCCAGGCCTTCAGTCTCTGTTGCTATGTCCATTTCTCACCAAGTTGGATTCTATCCTTTTGGACCATACGCTAATTCAACCCTTTTGTTGGGGGGGGGTTATAAAAATTATTCTTCAGTTAAGATCACTTGCTGCTCTTGTAGAGGACTCACATTCGGTTCCCATCACTCACGTGGCTGCTGACAGACACCTGTAATTCTAGTTCCGGGGGTCTAATTTCCTCTTCTGGCCTCCACAAGTACCGTATGAACATGTACACATGCATATATTCAGGCACAGATACACATAAAATAAATAAATACCAACAAAGCACTGAACTCTTTCTTAAGTCACTTTTATCTGAACAGTTTCTCCCAGCAGCAGAAACGGAGCTGCAGCACCTGCCAACTGCAAATAGTGCAACTCATCCATGCATGGGTGCGGGTCATCCACGGTAGCAGTCACCATGTTAGAGGTCACGCTGCTAGAGAACATGAGTTCTCCAGTACTGAGCAGTCATTGGCTATCAGGAGGTCAGCTAGGGGTGAGGGCTCACATGCTTCTTGCTATTTGTGCTGAAGGGTGACTGGCTTGACCTTTGGACAGTCGTGGGCAGACCAGCACAGCTACAGTAAGTTCCAGAGTACAATGATCCTGTCAGGTACAGGTGAAGCAATAGTTTGCTTCAGTCTTCTTGACCTCTGACTCTTATGATCTTTCTGTCCCCATTTTCCATGATGTTCTGTGAGCCCTGGGGAGAAGGATTACAATAGAAATGTCCCCTCTATGGCTGAGAAGTTCACCCTACTTGTTCTCTGTATTTCGATTAGTTTTGAGTCTCTGTATTAATCACTATTTACTACACAAAGACCCTTATTTAATGATAACTAACAGTGGCATTGATCTATAAGTATAGAGGTATACATTTAGAAAGTAACTTGATTCTATGTCCATTTGGCAAAATAATAATAGTAGGTTCATCCCTAATGCTTCTGATCTCCCCAGACAGGGGTTCGTTGACAGATTTACAGAATCAGGAATGACTCTCATCCTATATAATGGACCTTAAATCCAACCAGAAAGTGACTGGTTACCCATATAACTTTCATGCCACTATTGCACCCATGGGCATATCTTGACCCAGTGAATGTTACTGTGGCTTGCAGGCATCATAGCTGGCTAAGACTGTTCATGTCCTTTCTCATCTAGCAGCCTGCACAGCATCCTCCAACACTGTGAGAGCTAGTCATCAGGAAGTTTCCATCTTAGTTTTGGCTTCAGCTCTCTAAGTCCTATGAACAAGGTAGGTGATGTCTTCAGAAATAAAATCTTACTACCGAGTCCTAGATAACAACCAATAGCAATGGCAGTTGTTGACGTTGTTTTGGAGGTTTATGGAATGCCCCAACCAACAATCTGATAAAAGGTATCTCACACTAGATAGTGGGCTTTATTTGGCAACTTGTGATGTCGTGGAAGAGTCTTTACACATAGGTACTTAGGACATCTCCATTTCAAGTTTGAACATAAAGTTTCTAAAGCAATAGGTTTCTAGATGGCCTTTTCAAGCCCCCTAGGGCCAGATACCACTTTCTCTCATTTCACTTCTCTGTCCTCTCTTAAGCCCCCCTTCACTATTTCTCTTTTTTCTCTCCTGTCCTATGCTCTGTTTCCTGTCCTCTCTTAGGGCCACCCCCTTCCTAACAGCTTCTTTGTTGTCTCATCATTTCTATGGGCATTCCAAGTTAAACACTCAAATCAAATCAAAGATCAGTTGCTACAAATCACATATTTCTTAGCTGGAGGAGTCTTCTGGTAGAATCTTTGGCATCTCTCACATATAAACTCACTAACCGCCAACAGGGATACTTCAGTTTCTTCTTTTTCTCTCTGTCTCCCTTTTTCTCTTCCTTTTCTAGCTTTGCTACCATTGCTAGGACTTCAGGTGTTATATTGAATAGGTGGTGAGCGTATAAACCCTTTGTGTTGTTCTTGACCTTAGTGGGAAGTCTTTGAGCTTCCATCAGTTAACTTGGCGGTGGCTACAGGCTTCTCATGCAGCCTTTATGATGTTAGGATTTGTTCCTTCGAACCCCAGCACATCCAGGTTTTTGTTTGTTTGTTTCATTTGCATCATGAAGAGATATTAGACTTTGTCCAAGTTATTTTCTGCGTCAGCTAAGATGATGGGAAGATGGTGAGATCTTCCATGCACATGGATTAGTAGGAGTGGTAGTATAAAAACTCCCAGCCTGCCAAATCAGTCTACAGACTCAATGCCATCCCTTTAAAAACTCCAATGCAATTCTTCATAGACATTGAAAAAAATTTAAATTTCATATGCAAGTACAACAGTCTTTAGATTCCAAATCCTGAATCATAATTAAAAAAAACCCAAACAAACAAACAAAAAAACACTCCTGGAGGTATCACTAGTCCTAAGTTCAAGTTACGAATTTTTTGTGCACTTTGTTTTGTCTCAGGGATTTAGTACTCTCTCTGCTCTCCACGGATACTAATTACAGGATTTTTCGGCTCCCTGAATGTGCTGTGGCTCTTTCCCACTGTAATTTTTGAATTTTTCTTTGATCTTTCTTTGTGAGACTTGTTTTCCTAATTAACATTAGGGGCTTAATAAGCTAGTAGGAAGGTTTATGAGTCTCAGCTGCTGTGATGACTAACCTTGGTCAGCAGTTTGGCGCACTGAGGACCAGGGAACTTTAACTGAGTAATCGCCACCAGGTTGGCCTTTGGACATGCCTTTGGGCACATTTTTTGATTGCTAATTGCATAGGAGGGCTCAGACAACTGGGTGGCACCATCCCTAAATTTGTGGGCCTGGGCTGTATAATTACAACCGAATGGGAACCGTGGAGCAAGCCACCCTCATTCCTGCCTCTGTTTTTTGTGGGTTCCCTCCTGACTTCCTTCCGTAATGGGTTGGGAAGTGGAGGTGTAAGATGAAGGCAACCCTTCCTTTCCCAAAGTGCTTTTGGTCATGGTGCAGCAACAGGAAAGCTAACCAGGACGTGTACACCTCTCAGTGCTAAACATTTTAGACTTAATATGTTTGATTGGCCAGGTGGCATATGTGTTGTGAAAGTTCCAAATGTCTGTATCTCTTCTAGAGTTTTCTTCCAGGGTGTGAATTGCCTCTTAGGATACCTAGACTGTGTTGGCTTTGCTATCAGCTCTTGGGATTTGAAAATGAAGGAACATGGATCAGGAAACAGCTTTAGGTTAATTCTGGGTTTTCCCTTGTACCTAGTGCCTGAGGCTCAGTAGGAGACAGGCATCGGAAGGAGTTTAGAGGGCTCAGGGCCAGAGATCAAGGCTAATTTTCCCTATCACTTTTTTCAAATATCCTCCTAACATCTCAAAACATTTGTTCATGTACTTCAAACTCTTGAGCCTTTTTCATGTTCTTAGAGGACAAACACTGTGCTGTGTTGACCTGTGCGATTTCTTTCTTCTCTCTCAGTTATTCATTATGCCTCCATTGACTTAAGTCTTCAAACACAATGGCTTTAAATAATAGATGTCTTCTAATTTAAAAATATATTTGATTTGTTTTGATTTGGCTTTGTTTGGTTTTCCTAGATCTCAGAGTGTTTGGATGTGGAGAGGAGGTATAGGAAGGCGTTAATCCCACCAACTTAACAACAATAAGTCGGGTGATGTAATCTTTTAAATAGATTCTTATTCTTGTAGTTTTATCCATCTCTGTTACTGGGCACGTGACAAACAGCAACATAAGGGTAGAATCATTTATTTTGGCTTACAATTTCATGGTAGGAAGGCATGGTGCAGGTAAGCGCACGTTCAGAGGAAACTTATAGCATAACATTATATGTCTATGCATTTTAAAAGATGTATTTTTATTCTTATTCATGTGAATGTACATGTGTTTGTGTGTGTATGCCAAACATATGCACATACCAGGGGAGGCCGGAAGAGGGCATCACATTATGAGGGGCTAGAGTTACAGGGATCTACGAACTGCCTGATGGAGCTGTTGGGAATCGAACTTTGATTACGTGGAAAAGCAACCGAGCCTTCTCTACAGCCCTGTATCTTGGTGTGCCTAACCAAAGCAGGAGGCAGAAAGCAGAATATTAGTGTGCTGCCTGTTTTCTGTTTTCCCCTTTTGTTTTGTCCGAATCCCTGTGTATAGGAGGATTTGACCCATGTTGAGAATGAGTCTTTTTCCCCAGTCAAAGTATTTTTAAAAGAAGTAATATTGCACACTTTCAATCCCATCACCAGGGAGGTTGAGGCAGGTGGACCTCTGATTTCAAGCCCACTCTTCCTTGTCTATATATATTATAACAATGACACATTCTTAATTGGTACATGAGGATATTATCATCAAATGAGCTCAACTATTTATGTTTTTCCATAGAAAACTAGCCTAAGTAAAGATCTAAACACTTCTAGTGAGGGTTAAGTCCAAGTAGAAAAAAACAAATGCTCTTAGTGCACCAAGTTATCACATTATCCTAGCCTGCCATGCCTGAAAAACAATGGAATACTCATTCCCCTACTTTGATCAATGGAACTCTTACTTGGGAAGCCAGGGAAACATTTCCTGATGGACACCTGAGGTAATATATAGGCAGCTCTCTGTTTTTACTCCTCCTTTATTCATGAAGACTATTGGTAATTATTATCACAGTAATAGTCATCACAACCTATATATTTATTTAATAATTATTTAATAGTGTGTATGTATGTACAATGAGCACACAGGAGCATCTGAAGCCCAGAAGAGGAATTGAATCCCCTACCACTGGAGTTGAGGATGGTTGCGAGCCACTATTTGGGGCCTAGAAACTAAATTGGAGTTCTCTGCAAGAACAGTAAACACTCTTAACCACTAAGCCATCTCTCTTGCTCCTCTCATCACAACTTTTAGATGAGAAAAGAATAGGCAATCTGCTTGGTACTAATACTGTACCATGTATGTTTAATAATTATTTCTGTGTCACATATATTTAAATCTGTATCTGGATTTCACGGAGGAACTTGCTTTCTTGATGATGCTTAAAGGCGTTCCATCACTTGTATGAATCATTTCCTGAGATGTGTTTCAACACAGCTACATAAATTCATTTTACAATGATTTCTACACTTTTCCTGTTAATTGACTGTTCTTAGCTTTTGGGTCATAACTCAAATCATAAAATCATAAATCTTTCATTTACCCACATCATGCATTCACTACATACTCAATATTGCATAGGATTTCTAGATTATGCTTGTAAGATTCAAGGAATAAACATCTTTGCATTTGCCAGAGTCTTTGGAAGGCATAGGAGAGTCCAAAATTTAGCGAAAGACTTTTCTGTTTGGTTATAACCGAAAAAGACACTCTGTCCCTTTGAAACACCTACTCATCAACACACACACACACACACACACACACACACACACACACACACCATCAGGAATAGACAGCTTTAATCACTGCGCATTCTCTCACTTCCCAGGAAGAACTGTAGCAGAGGAAATTTTGCGATTCTGCATATGCTGGATACTTCTTTGAATTTTCCTTCTTCTTCTGCTGTAAGGCAGATCGGCAGGAAGAAGGTAGGTCAGATTCCAACATATTCTTCCTTAGACAGTCACTACTATGTCCATCATCAGGCAGAACTTGAACCATAAATGCAAGTTAGAAGTTTACACTTAAATTGAAAAAACTATTGAAAATAATAGCTGATTCTCAGTCCAGAACACTTGGAGATGAAGAACAGAAAGTTATATTTCTAGAAATTTTATAAATACAACACTTGCTTGTTACTGACAGCTGACCTCGAATTCTCTTTTGATGAGGATGTCTGTAATTCTTAAAGGAGCCTCAGACACCTTGAAAAGTCTTCACAAAGCAAATATTGATAACCAGTGGTATAAAGGTCAGCAGTTCAATGTGTGTGGACAGGTGCTTCCTCAATGGGTCAGGAAGTGCTGAAAAGGTGCAGTGTTTCCCACGACAGTTTGTCTGTGTGTGGTGGTAGAGAAGTCTGTGCCTGCGTGAGTTTGTACACGCATGCATACACAAAAGACCTACACAAGCCCTTTTGAAGTGTATATCTATGTAAATTATGTCATAGATCAAGCCATTTAGAACAAGGTTCTGTGGGCCAAGAAGTTGATTCATTTGGTGAAAAATTTGAGAATACACATGAGACTCTTAAGTGGCATTCTCAGAACCCATGGAAAGCTGGGAGCTGGAATGGACATCTCACTGTTCTTTTGGTGAGACAGGAGACAGACACTGTAGACTTTCGAGGGAGTTGCGGGTCAGCTAGCCTTCTAGAAATGGGAAAACATATCCTCTGACGTTCATATGCATACCACAGCGTCCACGGCTCATAGTCACATGATACCTCCTCCACATACACAGAAGAAAAGTGAGAGAGAACACAGAGAGAAGACAGAAGAGTGAAAAAGAATTAAATATTAGAAAAAAAAACATGGTTCAATTTAAACCAATACAGCAATGCAATCACTGCCTTGTTTTTAATGTGACTCTAATGTTCCCAGGTTGTCAGCAGTATCTATGATTATACACAACAGGACACTCAACGAAGTCCAAATTGAACAAATACAATTTTAATATTATGCTAATGAGACAAAGATTGGTTGATTGCATGATGCAAATATTTAGACCATGGTCAGCTTAAAATGTGGGAAGAATTATGTAAATCAGGCTAATTCATAAAAAGCATTGGTCAACAGCATCTTCACACACACAGTGAATTTACAATATTCAAAAACAGTTTCTTCTGTCCCCTGTGCCCCGTAATTAGTAGAATTAGATCACCAAATACTTAGCAAGGCAAACATTAGTAATAAAAAAGTTGATTGATATTTTTTTTACCCCAGTTCTATGTATGCCTGGATTTATAACATCAGCTTCTATAGTATTTTTCATTTTGTTTTTCCCCCCGTCCTTCTTTCTTTTCTGGGACACCACCTGTTCTCAGTCATTTTAGGGAAGAAACTGGAATGAGAAGAGTGTCTTCAAGATATTATATCCTATGGCCTTTCTTAAGGTAATTCAAAGTTGGAAGAGGCCAAAAAAGAACTGCATGCTAAATTTATGTATGTTCCCAGAGACAGAGAGAAACTATTTTTTTCTCTGTCCTCTTCATGAGACATTTAAGCAAGTGAGTAACAGGTGCTGCATGCCTGGGACACACTGTGCTCTGAATATCCTTGCGAGGAGTTGCTTACTCTGAGAAAGCATCTCGGATCTCAGTGTGATTGAAAAACACATGCGCTTGGTGTCCTTGGAAAGATAATCCTTGGTGATGGGATAGGATTTTATTGGCTATGGATAGACTGGTTTCTCCAAATGCTTGGTGAGGAAATGGATACATAAAGCCTACTATGTTGAATAGTAGCCACATGAAATCTGGGACAAGATATTTCATCTATGTTTTGAATGAAAGAAATCACTTAAGAACCACTCTGATTTGTGTTTATGCTAAATATTGACAGTCATGTAAGAAAAGGACATCTGTAACAGAAAGGAGGAAATGATGGCCGGTTAGGCTAAAGTAAAAATCTCTGTCTCTGTCTCTCTCTCAAGCTTAGAATTACTGAATACAGCTTGTGGATTTGACCTAATAAAGACAATTTACACAGTGATATGGATAAGAAAAGAGTCCCAGAGACAATATTTGTAAGCCATAAATTACTAATACATATGTACTTTATATGAATAAGTTATTTTGTAATAAGATAAGCATGATCTTTCCTTGAGGAGAAAAAGAAAATCTAGGTGTCTAAAGAAGAATTAGCTCCTTTAGGCCTGTGGGGAATGGGGTTATTTTCAAGTCATAATATTGAATAGAGTTATATGAATGCTTAAAAACAATGAGTTTGTCAGGGGTAACATCTTCCTAATTCTTCCAGAAAGATCTGGAGTATGATTTAAGCTAATGCTTGGAGACTTTCATTAGCATGGCAAAGAGGCTCACTGTCAACTTCCCATGACTGATGTGGGATTCTTCTCTGTATGCTGAGAATACCATTGGTAAATAAAGAAACTGTCTTGAGCCTATAGCAGTGCAGCGCAGAATAGAGATAGGTGGGGAAAACTAAACTGGATGCTGGGAGAAGGAAGGAAGAGTCAAAGAGAAGCCATGGAGTCAACACTGGAGACAGATGTGCTGAAACTTTGCTGGTAGGCCATGACTTTGTGGTGATGCACAGATTAATGGAGATGGGTTAAATTAAGATGTAAAAGTTTGCAAATAAGAAACTAGAGCTAATGGGCCAAGCACTGATTTAAATAATATAGTTTCTGTGCGATTATTTTGAGAGTCTGGGCAGCAGGGAAATGAACAAACAACCTCCTACAACACCATGACCCTGTGTCTATGAGTCACCACCTTGCTTTCGAAATAAAATACTTCTGCTTATCCCATTGATGGTTAAATTAACACTTGAACAGTGCAGTGTTCCAGGTTAAGATCTGTATGCTTGCACACTCTTTTATTCATGCCAGACTACCAGAGTTTTGAATGTTCTAGTTGGGAATTATTGGGAAAACTAGATGCTGTGGAGAGGATGGTCTTAGTATCAAAAAGTCAACCTAAAACACCAAAGGTTGTTGGGATCTAGAAACAGAACAAGTTCTGTAGCATTTCATGTTATATTGTCAAGTGTTAACTTCTGATAGTTTTAGGGAAATTTCCCAGATAGTCATGTTGGTCATGGATAACTAACACTAAATTAATTTTTCTTTCCACTGAGCCCTGTTTTTCTGCTCATCTTTTCTGCTTGAGATGTTGTGAAGCTAGAAATATTGGGGGTAGGAGAGTCAAGTAAGGGTGTAAGTTGTGTGGGGAGCTCAGCTATGTCCAAGACTGGGATTTCATCACTCAATAGCTTGGTGAAAAAGACATGATGCTCCCAGCTCTGTTTTAACCATCCTCTGATACAGCTGAAGTTGCAAGAGGCTAGAACACAGAGCTGGTTGGGATAGATATGAGTGACCCTCAGATGCCTTTGCCCCAAATGCATTGTGTTCAGAGTTGAGGCTTTTGGGAAGTGATGGGATCTGGGGGTTTCTACCTTCATCAAGGGTGATCCATTTGAGAGATTCATGATTTGATGGCACACTGAGAAGTGGATGAATCAGGAGGTAGGCCCTGACTGGAGGAGATAAATCACTGGTGGGAAGGCATGGGGGACTAATTGGAAAGCCTAGACTTAACCTGATTGTTTGTTGCCAGACTGCTTCTAAGAAAGTTGTTTCCATAATAACACACACACACACACACACACACACACACACACACACACACACACACACACACACCATGATGGACACCTCCTTGCTGCATGCTCAAAGCAGGGCAGTCAACCAACCTTGGACAATGCCTCTGAAACCATGAGCTAAAAGGAAGCTTTGTTCCCTCAGGCATTTGTTACAGTGACAAAAAAAAAAAATAACCCAGCTGGGAATGAGATATAGAACTTGTAGAGAAATGAGAGAAAATTCCAAGAGCCCAGTACACTTGGCTCTGAGGAAGTCCACTAAAAGATAGGGTCCTCAGAGTTCAACCTTTCCACAGTCCACCGCAGCAGCAAGCGTATCAGCAGAACAGAGAAGAAGCAGGGCTTCCAGCAGCCTTTCTCTGGGGACTAGTAGGGTCCTCTGGCTTCACTGCCATGTCTATGCCCTTGGCTAGTGGTAAGACATAGAGGACCTGTACCGTTAGGCTCCCAGCACAGGCCTGAGGAGCGGTGACTGGTAGCCCACTGCATCCGAGGGAGCAGAATGTCTCACTGCAACGGAGCGGAAGCACAAACACATGGGAAGCAGGTCGGAAAGTCCATTCAAAGTCATCGGAGCACGAGCAAGGAACTCAGGACCGCGAGGGGCGCACCCACACACTGAGACAATGGGGATGTTCTATTGGGAACTCACCAAGGCCAGCTGGCCTGGGTCTGAAAAAGCATGGGATAAATCCGGACTAGCTGAACATAGAGGACAATGAGGAATACTGAGAACTCAAGAACAATCGCAGTGGGTTTTTGATCCTACTGCATGTACTGGCTTTGGGGGAGCCTAGGCAGTTTGGATGCTCACCTTAGGAGACCTGGGTAGAGGTGGGCGGTCCTTGGGCTTCCCACAGGTCAGGGAACCCTGATTGCTCTTTGAGCAGATGAGGGAGGGTGACTTGATTGGGGGAGGGGGAGGGAAATGGGAGGCGGTTGCGGGGAGGAGGCAGAAATCCTTAATAAATAAATAAATTAAAAAAAAAAAAAACAACAACAAAAAAAACCCAAAAGTCATTGAAAATGAATGCAGAACCGTCTCATAGAAATCTAAAACAAAACAAAAACCCCAAAGCGTCTCTCTAGAGACATTCAGCATGGCCCTGGCATCTTTGATGTTCACTTAGGTATGCGTTATGCTCCTTTAAGAACTGTTGAGGGACTTAAATTCGGCTACAGACCTCCCACAGATCTTACACTGAATCTTCTGGGAGCCAAAGAGATGGAGCTACAGAATGCCCCCTTCTCTGAAACCAAGATTCAGGAGTAACAGGATTGGAGGAGTTCTTGTCTAATGTCCCCTGGACTCAGCTTGCCCCGCCTTGGCGCTTAAAGGCTACGCTGTCATGGTGGCTTAATCTTTGAATTTATATATTCCTTCAGGGATAGAAAAATTCCTCATCCCCACTTATCAGTATAATGTTTAGCAAATAGTACAAATAAATACTAGTTGAGAGAGTGAGCAACCTGGAACCACAATTTCCATCAATGCAGGGAGACCAAAGTATCTGCAGAAGTGTCCTGTACGGTCAAAGACTTGTTTCCCAAAATATATGTCCCGCCCTGCCCAGTACCCTGAGAATATGATGTGCTATCCTGATTTCATCAAAACCGAGGGAAGGAAAAGTCAAGAAATTCTCCCTCTTTCTAGAGGAAGCAGATTTTTGAAACCCCAGACTGAGAGTAGAGCTCCTCCAAAATTTCCAAAATCCTGATAAGTTCCAATTTTTACAGCAAACAGACAAGAAATTTAAAGTGGATCCAAGCATTAGAGATTTAGAAGCCAGAGTCTAAATTGTATGCACCAAGGGTTTTGATGGAAGTTGGTAGAAACCGCAGTTTAGTGTGAAGTGGAGTATTGATGGTAGCCAACCCAGAGAGGCGAGGAGAAGGAAGTGAAGAGAACAGTAACAAACAAGAAAAACACAGACAGGAGAAGGCAAGTCTGGCCCTGAAAACCAATGCTGGGAGAGGCAGCATTTTCCCCTCCGATTAGTACAGCATTCTGGGTGCCTCATTTGACTACCCAATGAATCATGGCTAAGGTATGTCAGCCAGGGAGAGGCCAAACCTTCTCCTCCATAGATTCTATCTTTCCCCAGTGCCCCCGGGAGCATCACATGCCCACTGCATTCCTCCCTTCCTCAAGCAGTTCTGCCCTCCAGATGTTTTACTGCATGGCTTGTGACGTTGATGTCACTTATCTAAATGAAGGAGACCAATTTCGGTGTCCACATCCCATGAGGTCATTAGCGTTGCCGACTCTGAGATTTTAATGTCATTTGAAGTTTTGTTCTAGATCAACCCTGGTTATTGGGGGTAATTTCATAGTTTGCAAATTAGAGTCCAGTGAGTAATTATCGATTGCCCAATTGCTGGTTACGTACCTTGTTCCTGGGCTCCTAGTTTTGAGGTATTTTCCATCATTTTTCTCCAACTGTTCTGAATAGGTTGCCTACATAGAGTTTCTGAGCTGCCGTTTATGATGGGCTTGTAGCCAAGCATGGAGGAGATGAGCCGCATTCTCATGGAAGCAAGTTTCCTTAACTAATAGCTTGAAAGTATTGAAAATAAAAGCTGAAGGGATCCACACTTCCAGCTGCAGAAGTTTTCCCACCTCCTGCTACCAAGACCATGATGCTTCCAATCTATGTAAAGAGTCGAGAGTAAATCCGTTCAAGTGTGAGATTACACATGTTTGGAAATGTCTTGAAACCTATTTTATACAGACATTTAATAAAACCATTTTATATTCACAGTATTCTTTCCATACATATAATGGATGCTCATAGGACATTAAAGTTCAACCACATAATTACAACTGACTTTCTTGATTCAAAGACAAATCTTCCCATTTAGAATGTTTTCTACAAGCTTTATAGATATTTTAGTGGGTATTTAATATAAGAAGTTATTTTTGAATTGATGGCATATTTTGCACAGAATAGTCTTAAAATAAAAAAAATGTGCTAAAATAAAAATCTGTTCAAAGTTTTAAAAGCCATAGCTTCACACCGTCACCTGGATAGTCTTGATTTTGAAGTGTTCTTCGTGCCTGGGATTGCAGCATGGTCTACCATGCCTGGCTTCTCTCTACTCTTCCTGAAACATTTTGAAGATGCGTACTAATCCATTGCTTCTAAGTTCTTTTGTTCACTTTCTTCATTTTCATCTCTCCAAAGCTAATTTATTCAGGGAAAACATACACAAGCCTTTGAGAATGGTCTAGGAATAAGGTTTACTGGGCTTTCTAGTCTGTTAGAGAGAGCCATGTATTATCAATGAATCAATGGCAGGGGACGTTCCCTTCTCACTAATGTTTGAATCAGGTGTATCAATCCACCCTTATTCTTTACCAAGCTGCTGTATGAAGTCCGGCTGAAGCATTGAGACAAAACTTACAAATGACACCAGGTCCAAGGAGCTTCAGTTTTGCACCTGGCTGCACTCCCCTCCCCTAGCCAATATCTATCTATTTGTGGGAGAATTGACTAAGGGTTTGTATCATTAGATGGCAGTCAGTTGGGACTATTTGCTTAGTGACAGGAAAAGAAAATGTTTTCTCAAAGTTCTGTGAAAGGTGGTGAGGGAATGGAAGTCAGCTCGGGAAACAATGAGGGGAATATAAAGGCTCTCTTTGACCATAGTTCATAATGGAAGGTTATTTCCATTTTCTAGGTAGTTATTTTAGCAATTAAATCTACTCAAAAATTTTGCCTCTAAAAAAAATTAATTGTATGTTGAAAAAGGCAACGGGATAATGTAGTCAGCAAAGGCTAGAAGAGGTCACTGCCAATGTGATTTCAGTGGCATTAGATTTGTGATTGGAGGCTGAAAAGTTGAAGATATTAAAAGGTATAAGATGGCCCAAATGTCTTCTCTCTGAAAAATTATTATTTGATTTTATTATTGAAAAGTATCTCCAATACATATGTTTATTATCACGGGCTGCTATTTAGATTGTGCTTTGTAATGCGATGCCAGTTTGTGCGGCTGCGCATCGCATTCTCTTGGCTTAATGACTAGATTGATAAAGCCCTTCAGAGCTCTGGCCGTATTTCATTTTTTTCAACAGTTACCTTGAGGTATAGCTGACCTGCTCTTGACTGTCTATATATAAAATATGTAATTCATTGGGTTACCCCAGCACCCATTGAACATCTCCCTGTTTTGTTTCTCAAATTAGTTTTGTTTTTAAATTAGTTTTCTCTTGTTTTAAAATATCATACACGTATGCAAAGAACTTTAATCTTTCTCACTCCCTTTTCCTTGCTCTCATTCCCCCATTTCCCACGGAGACCTTTCTTACCAGCAAGTCCCTTGCTACTTTCTTGTCTTTGTGTGTGTGTGAGACCAGCGAGTTTAATTAAGGTTTCCTATAGGAACTTGGGAACATGTTATTCACAGGGGATGGGAGACTCATCAATAGTTACACTCCTGAAGAAAGTAAGCCACCACCCTTTCTCCAGCCTCCATGATGTGTCTCTCAGGGAAGAGAGACATGATGTGTCTCTCATGAAGCCCCACCCCTTTAAATGATGGAAAGGTGAGGGGCCAAACAAGTCTTGTGCTGGTGCTCACAGTAGCAATAAGTTCAGAATGGAACTGACCAGGCCATGCCCAGAAAATACTGTTTAATAGCCCTTCTCCTCAACCTTTCCCTCTAAAAGTCTTTCCATTTCCTCTTGGAGCTTTGCAGGGGAGTGGTGTAGATAACTTTTCTTCACAGAAGCCTATGCTACCTTCCTCTGCTTTGGAATCTAGACAGCAGAGAGCTTCCAGCTCAGTTCTACCTTCATTTGTCCATGTTCTTTGGACAAAGTATGGGAAACACAAAAAGTCTGGGTAGTTAGAGCAATCTTGAATAATAAAAACACTGCAGAATATATTACCACTCCTGATTTCAAGCTATGTTACAGAGTCATTGTAATTTTAAAAAAAAAATTATGGTGTGTCACAAAAACAGACACATTGATCAGTGAACTAGAACTCATGATGAATTTACGACTACCTTACAGTTTTACAAAGTTGCCAATGATATACCTCAGAAAAAGCACAGCATTTTCAACAAATGGTACTGGGACAATCTATAGAAAATGAAAAGACTTTTTTTCTCTTATCAAAATCTAATATTAACTGTATCAAAATCCTCAATGATTTTGTTAACTTCCAGAAGAAAGAGGAGTGAGTATACTCCAGTGTATCTGCTCAAGTAAGAAAATTCCGAACAAGTCCTGGGAAATAAGACTGAAAACAAGCGGGACCAGCCCTATGATATTAAAAACCTTCTGCTCTGTAAAGGACATTGTCAATCAAGTGTCAAGCACAGATTTTGAGGAAATTCGTAGACATTCTTTGAAAAGCTCAAAATAGAACTGCCTTATGACCCAGCCATACCCTGAAGCATATACCCAAAAGACTTTATATCCTACTACAAAAATTCTTGTTCATCTATGACAATTAGTTTGATCCACCTGTAAAGAAAAATAAAAATACACAATTTACAGGTAAATGGATGGTACTGCAGAAGTATGCTAAGTGACAACTCAGGCCCAGAAGGACAAATGCCTCATGTTCTCTTTCATATATGGATCCTAGGTTCAAATCTTTAGATTTTTCTGTTTAAATTGGAGTCCTATAGAAGCCAGAAAGCTAGAATGGAGAAATTGGGGGGAGGGAAAGATCTTAAGGGATGAACTCAGGTGGTATGAAAAAGAAAGAAGACTGAGGTGGGGGTGTAGGTGGAGAAAGAAAATGATGGGGAGATGGATAATTAACACTAATGTTTGAAAAATCCATCTAGACAACTAACTATTTTATAAGGTAAAATGTAAAGCCAGTAATAAAGAATTTGAATGGAGGTATCCTTCTTAGGGGCAGTAATGATCCTTCCAGAATCCATAGGTCCTTACACAAAAATTACAGGGCAGGCATGGGATACATATTACCCTTTTAATAGTTGGTCGGTGATATCCCAGAAACTGCCAAATGAAGACGGACTGTTGATATTGATTATTGTTGGGCACCAGAACTTGATGGTAAAGTCCTGGTGCTGAATATTGCCAGCCTTTTCCTGGATGTTTTATTTTGGAGTTTCTAAAAGATATTTCCATGTTCACAAGTCCTCTCGTTTGTAGCACTGGAATTGTTGTAAGTTCTGTCTACTGTAGTCTTTTCTTCCTCCCTCCCTCCCTCCCTCCCTCCCTCCCTCCCTCCCTCCCTCCCTCCCTCCCTTCTTCCTTCCCTCCCCCTCCCACTTTTATTCCTCTCTACCTTTGCATCTCACACTGTCATTTTCCAATGTGGATGCCCAGGGCATCTGCAGATATTCAACTTAGGCTTTTAAAATTATCTTCTATGTCTTCACATGACAGCTTGGACATATTTTATATAGCCATAAATGTTTGACTACTTTCCTCTATTGATTCTAACATCTGTATTAATTGTGGGGCAATTCCAATGGATTTTCTGGACTTCACTATTGGTTGTATATGCCCAGGTTTTTGTGTGTGGGTCCTCTTTGACTGGATATTGACTATTTTACATAGCTCATGGTGGGTAGCCACTCCTGAATGGTAGTTGAGAGGTTAGTGAGCACAAACAGTTCACATAACAGAGTCACCTCTGTTTACAGCAATGGCATGAAGTAGGACTCACTTACTGGAAGTGAAGTCGTGTTCCGGAGATGCCACAGAAGGGAAGGGGCAGGCTGCCGGTGGAAATCTAAGTGACCTTTTTATTCCTGTAAATGCTCTTAAGTTTTGTTCCAGGGTGTAGTAAAATATCTTGGAAAATGTGATGTCTGCAGGTCTTGCCATTAATAATTATTAGGTGGAGAAGGGCGCGGTTCTGCATGACTATATCACAGCCTATGGGGCATGAAGCAAGGGGGTCATCAGCTGGAAACCAGCCCCAGGTTGCATAGAAGAAAATAAATGTGTGTGTGTGTGTGTGTGTGTGTTTGCATGCGTGTGTATGTGCATGTGTATGTGAGAATGTGTGAGTATGTATATGTGGTGCATATGTGTATGTAAAAACAATATTTGTTAGGTTGGACTAGAATAATATTTACCTAGACTCTTTTATTTCTGGGGTAGATGGTTCTGAGCTCTTTACCTTGTGGATTGTGCTAAGTTCTGATTGGACAGGTTACGTTCCTGCTACTCTGGGGGTCCCAGGCACCATTTCTAGTCTCATGCTGCTTTAGGAAAACCTTCCACGGGTTTCTGGCTGTGTCTCTCTGTACTTTCTCTCCTCGCTACTGTTCTGCCCCGTGATCTCTGTTTGTCTGGTTGTCCTTGATACCCTGTTCTTTGCTCACACTTCAGGAGCTATGCCAGTTCAGCAGGTGTCCCCTTTCCCTGAATGATGACCTGGAAACTCTCAAAGCAGGAAGCTGGGTACAATTGTGGGCACATCTCTTTAGATTTTTCTCTTTCGCTCTCTGATGTTCTGTGTCTTGAAAGGCAGTCTTTCAAGTTTGAGGTGGAGGAGTGACCTCAGTCTCTGTTACTCTTAGGTGGGGATGTTTGTTCTCTACACCAAGTCCACCAAGTGTGGGGTGTGCAGGGAGAGAAGTGGAAGTCTTGCCTTGCCTGAGAGAGCATTAGTGGCTCTGAAGGATGCTCACCATTTCATTCCCACCTTTTCAACAATCTTTCAGATCGCCTCACGCTTACAGCGCTGAAGAGAGAATCCTAGTCTGTAGTAAACAGTGAGATTCATCGTAGCGCGTCCATCTTAGGACCTGGTTTCGTGGGTCACCTGAAGACATCTTCTAAAATGTGAGCTGAGGCCGGGCGGTGGTGGCGCACGCCTTTAATCCCAGCACTCGGGAGGCAAAGGCAGGCGGATCTC
The DNA here is from genome assembly GCF_037038515.1 of Microtus pennsylvanicus. Lineage (NCBI taxonomy): Eukaryota > Metazoa > Chordata > Mammalia > Rodentia > Cricetidae > Microtus > Microtus pennsylvanicus. Next base: position 16,018,921 of record NC_134579.1, read on the forward strand.
TGGGAGTTCGAGGCCAGCCTGGTCTACAAGAGCTAGTTCCGGGATGGGCACCAAAGCTACAAAGAAACCCTGTCTTGAAAAACAAACAAAAAATAAATAAATAAAATGTGAGCTGAGGATGGCTAGAAGGAAAACTAATGTGAAAATAAGCTGGAAGAGATTTCAGCCCTTTAGAAAAGGTCTTTTATGCAAATCATTCCCTGTGGCACTTTCAAGAGTTCTCTTTAATAAGGTGCTTGCTCCTGAGAACACCGCTAAAGGATACCAAAAGTCTTCTTTCTCAAGAGTAGTCAAGTGTGGCTTCTATGCTTGATAAAGAAAGCAGGACAATTTATGTGTAATAAAGTCAGCTCAAAGGAGAACTCAGTTCTGTTTGCTTTTTTTTTTTTTCAATTTGTCTGCTTTTGCTATTCTGGACAGCTGTTTCTATAGTGCAATTTAAACTATGAAAATGGCTCATAATTGCTAACACCTAATTTAACATTCTGAGGCCAATCATAAAACAACCTCCCCTTTCAGAGGAGAGACACAGTTTCAACTGGGCCCCAAATCCTCATTATATGACAAAGTTCCAATTGAAATTTTAGCTATCAACCAAGTGACCTTCAGACACCAAGTTCTGGGCAGCCAGTAACTAATCTAAACAGATCTCTAGGCAAAAGCCTCACCGCCAACTTGGTTTCCAGCCTGTTGCATTATTCACCTCCTGAAAAGAAAGGCCAGCTGAATATGCAAAGCAAATGATTGTGGCAACCTTCAACCCTCTGTTCTGGAAAGGCTGACAGCAAGCTGTGAAAATATTCCCATGTCCGAACTTCCTGTGTGGAGGCTCAAGACTGATAAAATGTTTATACTGTCTGCCTACAGAGAACAGTCTGTAATTTTTTTCTACTTTTAAGAAAATTTTATCTTGGCAAAATTTATTGCTTACATTAAAATTAAAAAAAAAAAACAGAATCAAATCTTCGCTGAAATTTGAACAGCAAGATAGGCCGGGTCTTGGTGGTGGTGGTGTGTGGCAACCCGTAATCCTCTCCCACAAATAGCTTCATTTGGAGGGAGTTTACCTGTCAATCGTCTTTTATAGTTTTGCCTCTGTCCAAGATAAAATTCTCCCATAATATAATTTTATTTTATTTTTTTAAGTTGTCTTTTACAACTTAAAAAAAAAAATCCTGGCATAGGTGCATAGGGTGTTGCTGGACAAGAAATATCTCATTCCTGCCATTAAGTAAGATGGGTAAACACCTTGGCTTTTAATTGCTAGGCTGCAAATGCCTTGAAGGTGATTGAGCTTTTTAACCCAAGTCTGCAGTCTCCTCAAGGGCCCCTACCTGCTGCCTTGTGGGAACCTGGCGTTATAAGATGCTTGGTGAATGAATATTGGGTTCTCCTAAGAGAAGGAATGAGCAAACTGATTTTCATTGTGAATGTGATTTTGCTCCTGAAGTCTCTTCATTTTAATTAATTAATTAATTTAGTTTGGTAAGGTTATGTTTACGAAATTGTACCAAGGGCCTGCATTTAAATAGCAGCTAACTGTATATTCCAAATGTCTCTATTGAATTCAACAGCGTCTTATGAAACAGAATAGAAAAGTTTTCAAACAAGTGTGACCCAAGTGAAACAAAGCAATTGTAGACTTGGCATGATACTCCAAAGCTTTCCTTTAGGAACATCAGCTGCCTGACGTACAAGTCACACAAAAGTTGTATATAGCAAGGCAGAAAAAGGAAGGTTAAGAATAAGAGAAGAGGGGCTGGTGAGATGGTCCAGTGGTTAGGAGTGCTTGCTGCTCTTCTGAAGAACCAGAGTTCAGTTCCCAGCACCCACTCCAGGCGATCCAGTTCCCACTCCTGTCCTTTTGCTTCTGTAGAACTTCACAAAAATGTGGCCAACACACACACACACACAAATACACACAGTGTATTTTAAAGAAGAATAAGGAAGAAAATAGAAGAAAGAAGAAGCAAAAATGCCAGCATCTAATGGCGACCTATTACATATGATTACACATAAAAATGAGCCATATAGTTTTTGGCATCTAAAGCCAGAAAGAAAGTAAGAAAAAAGATGAACAGCCAGCGAATTATATAACTCACTCTCATTAATGGAAAAAATAGAAAATTTTCCTTCTCTTTGAAGGAAGGCAGTTTCTTTCTGGTATAAGTCCTGGGTAGGAAACCCTGAGTAACTGAATGAACAATGTTCTTCAACCAATTTCACAGGAAATGGAGAAGTGGGCTTCATGCAGCTTTTTCCTGTAAAGGCTTTCAGTAAAAGTTGGGAACATAATGATAAAATACCAGGGAGACACAGATCTGGGAGGTACCTGATTCGAGAAACAACCAGAGGCCAACACTGCACACCTATCCTGGACTGTTCAATGTTGCTAGTCATACCATCATCAGTCATAGCACAGGGTTGTCTCTCCTTATCTCCTCCACTCCCACCATCACTGGTGATATCCAATCCTGGCTTTACTGCGCCAGTCTAGTTTTCTAAGCATATCCCCCCGCACCCCTCTCTACACTAATGTGGTAATGACTGTCTGATTGTAGACAGTCAGTCCTAAGAATGAGGGCTGTTGTCTAATACCTTCTGCTTTGGAAGGAGTAGCATTTTATCATTTCTTACTTTTGACTTGGCTAAGGAGTCTCAACTGCAAACAATGATAAAGAAAATTAGAGGTGTCTGCCTACTTCTGAAAGTCGGCCTCTTCGAAGGGCACTGTCCAGATAGACATTTCCATCCTATTCCATTCTAAAATGTCATGGTAGGAGGGTTGTCATTTATGTCTTCTTTGTGTTTTAATCTTTTTTGATTAAAGTTCTAGAAGCTACTGTCTGGGGAAGCCAATGCTGCTCCTTTGATGAGAAAGAGGTATAAACTGATGTTGAATTTCTGGTAAGACACCAGTGATGTTGCTACAGCATTGCAAACAAAATACAACATGGGAATGTGTGTTTCTTCAGGACAAAGATAGCATTTTCTTTTTCAAAATGGTTTTGAAGGAATTTGTCTCTTTTTTTAAAAAAGAATTTTATGCAATAAATAATCTTGATCATGTTCTTTCCCCTCCCCAACATCTCCCACATCCTTCCCCACCTCCCTACTCACACAACTTCATGTTCTTATTTGCAAAGAAGTTTTATCTTGCCAGACTAAACAACTTTTTGCATATAGTATTAACAATTTTAAGGGATGATGAAATAGTGGATAAGAACACTTGCTTCCAAGACTGAGAATCTGCATTCAATATGCAGGAGAAGGAGAAAATTGGACAGTGTCTTCTGACTTCCACATGCTAACATGATTTTTGGATGCAAATCAAACATAAAAACTTAAATAAATAATTTTAAGATATTAATTTTGGGGCCAGGCATAGTAATACACGCCTTTAATCCCAGCACCCAGGAGGCAGAGGCAGGCAGATCTCTGTGTGTTCAAGGCCTGCCAGGTCTACATAGTGATTTCCAGGACACCCAGGACAATATAGACCAGTCTCAAAACAAGATATCAAAAGCTGTGCATTTTTAATAAACGGCAAGCTCTAGGGATGGTCACTATGATATTCTCTCAATTAGAATATCATATCACTTTTGCCTCCTATGCTTTTTTGGAAAGTTTACAAACTACTTTTGCAAACTGGCCATGTCAACACTAACAGGAATAAAATATCACAAATATGTATGTATACATATTTATGAGTTATTTACCTACATATAATTATAACATCATTTTTTTTTTCCTAAGTTAGCTGGTGGGATGTGAGAGGAAGTCTTGCAGGGCTAAGTTTCTGAGACATTGAGGTCCTTAATTTTCTTTTCATTTTTTTTTATTGTTTTTGGTTAGCTGTACTTTTTTCTCTGTTCCCCTTTCTCCTCTCCCTCCCCTTCTACACTCTCCCATGACCCCCATGCTCCCAATTTACTCAGGAGATCTTGTCTTTTTCTCCTTCCTATGTAAATCCATGTACATCTCTCTTAGGATCCTCTTTGGGGCTGTAGACTAATCTACCTCAAGACCCAGCAAAACAGCTCTTGGGTATTCACTCAAAGAATGTTCAATCATACCACAAGGACATGTGCTCAACTATCTTTATAGCAGCATCACTCATAGTAGCCAGAACCTGGAACCAAACTAGGTAGATGCCCGTTAACTGAAAAATGGATAAGGAAAATGTGATATATTTACAGAACGGAGTACTACATCACGCTAAAAAAAAAATAATGACATCAATAAATTTGCAGGCAAATGTATGGATCTAGAAAAAAAATATTGACTGAGGAAACCCAGACCCAGAAAGACAAATATAATATGTGCTTACTCATAAGCAGCTTTTAGACATACAGCAAAGAATAACATTATAATTATATGTAGGAATAATAACAAATAATCCTTTTAATCCCTCCTCTGTGTTTATTTTGTGTATGAGGGTCTTGCCTGCCTATATGTCTGTGTACCACATGTGTGCAGGTCCCATAAGGGACAGAAGAAGGTGTCTGACATTCAGGAACTGGGGTTATAGACGATTATGAGTGACCACATGGTTGCTAAGGAATTTAGCTTGGGTCTTCTGGAAGAGCAGTCAGTGCTCTTAACCACTAATCTATCTCTCCAACTCTACTTCTCCCTATTTATGATACTATCACTCATGTGTTTTTCAACTTTTTAGTATCTATTAATTTTAATATTTAGTGCCTTGTATAACTTAAATCACCCTTTTACCAAAATGATAAAAATTTCAAGGGGTTTGTGCATATTTTATGTTGTCAGAGAAATAATATATTTTAAATAAAATTCAAACTAGAAATCCTGGCATGTACAATTCATTCTTTGTGGTGAATTCGAACTTATCTTAGTTTGAAATGGGAGACTTTACTGAAACTTTACCTATCATGGTATTATCTTTATAACTGATAATGCGGTATTGTCTATATACTTCAAAATGTGAAAGGTAACCATTAGAGGTGATCTTTCAAAGATCTGATCTAGGAAAGATGAAAACACTTTCAGGTGTGATGCATTTAAATGCAACAACAGGGATCAATTCCCTACTGGGACTTTTAGGAATAGTTAAAATATAAGAAAGGCACAAACCTTATAGAGATCCCAAACAAGGAACTCACAGCCAGGGGCCCTTGGGCTTGTTGACAGAAGCCACAAAGTCAAAGGCGGATGCTGCTCTTTGTGCATAGTCATCTGGCTCAGGAGCGCAAATACTGAGCTCTTCTTGTAGAAGACTCCTTTTCTCTTCCTCTGACCTAAAGAATGAGGAAACCAGAGTTCAGATGAAACCAATCTTCTCAAAGAATTCTCACTACTCCAAGGATGTCAGGCATTGGGAGACTGTCCAGCTCACCATAGTCTTAACCTCCTACTTCCTGGATTCTCCACGGCAAGGACAATTTCGGATTTCTTACAATTTCACATGAATTATCAATGAGTTACACTTACTCAGCTAAGAATATTTAGTAAGTCACCAAAATTGCATAGCCATTTTGAATTCCTAAATGAATGACACAAACAAAAACATACTCAGGGTGAAAACAAACCATTTTTTTAATGTATGAAGGAGAAAAAAGGTCAATTTTCTTTTATTAATAAAATTCTAAATTTTTTAATTTAACTCTTTAAGGGTATAAATTAAATAAATGAGAATATTATTTTTAAATAGACTTTTAAAACTCTTCTTCTATTTGTAACATTATTTAGCAGATAGTAACATATATTTCCTTACAAATTCCCATCATTAAATTTTCATATTCTTAATTTCTTTCAGTAATCTGCCATCATTATTACAATTAATGAATAAATATTGCTTAATTATTATTAATGATAGCCAATATTTTTAATTAAATTCCCCATGTGTTATTCTAACATTTTGGCAAATGCACATTGACATGAGTTCACCATTACCACTTCACGCTGTTTGATTTCAGGACCCTGTACACCCATCCCCCGCCCCCGTTCATGTGTTACTTCATTCCCTTTGAACACTTGTCTATCACATATGTTAGTTGTCTGTATTTTTTTCCTTTCCCTGACTGTTATATAGTTGAAATCATACCATACATCCTAATCAGATTGGCTTCTTTCGCTTAGCAGTATTGTGTGTAAACTTTATTCCTTTTTTGTTGTTTTTCTTAAATGACTTATTTCTTGTTTTCACTGACAGCTTTTTAAAATAAGAAAGCCTTCTGTGACATAAATTTCTACAGCAAATAATAAAATTTAAAAAATAAGGATATTTTAAAAAACATATCTAAATAAAGTTGAGGATCAAAATCAGCTTATTTCAGGTAGCTTCCAAAGATCATTCAACTCAGCAAACTCCTTTTTGGTTTACAAGATGCCCTGGCCCCATTTCCATTTTCCCAGTCTGGACCATTGGCCCCAGCTGCTGTGTTCAGAGAACAGTATACTTCCATCAACCAGAGGAGCTGACCGATAATCAATAAGCAATATATCCCCAAAGTCACGAGGTACAGCTTCTTTTTGTGTGCTCCAATGTTCTCCTTTCCAGTCCCTTCACCCTCCACACTTAGATGTAAATAATTTAATCTAGCAAAGGAATAACTTTTGCTGGAACTTGACCAACTAGGAACCTACCTGAGACATTTATGCTTAGCTATTTTCTATTCATTGCATCTCTCTTTACCTGCAGTTGACAGTGTCTCCAGACTCCCAAGCAAATATGAAATTCCATCACAGTGGAACATGCGCCATCAGGGGGAGTTAAGAGAACATATTTTTTAAATTGGATCTAATAGTTTCTGTTTATTTCCTTTCTAATATCGATTCAATTCTGATTACTTAAGTGAGCAAATATTTAAGCAACTATGATTATGACAAAACACGTCTGACCTGGAATAAAAATAAATGTTAATAATAATCCAGTCTACATGTGTTTAGGGTCTGAGCCACATGCTGTATTGAGTTTTGTTGTCACGGGTGGTAGCCAGTTAGCTTAGCAATTTGAGCATATGTTTGGGACACCCTTCAGAAAGATCCACGAGAAACAGCTTTACAACCACAAAAGATGGAAATGAATTTAGCATACTGGAAAATATAATTGAATGGTATGATTAAAAGTTCATTTTTCTTAATAAATAATTTGATTAAACAGAATGACATCTTGTAAAATGGCTTACATTCAATATTTTTGTTCTACTTCCTCTTCTAGGAACCATATTGATTGCAGCTTTAGAAATAAAGCTATTTAAACAAAATCAATTAAAATGATATTAAGAAGGTCATGCACATATTTATAAAAATCAAATGATCTGTTAATTAAAAAGCACAGACATTAGGAATGCTGCAGCTGAGATTTCCATGGTAACAGTTTAAAAAATTAACAGCACATATTTTATTTACCTTGCGGAAGAGATAGCTCCAGTAAAACAGGCTGCTGACCTAATATGGGCAGATTTATAGTTGTATATTTGTGCTCATAAATCCAGGTTAAGGATCAGAAAAATTGGCAGAGAAATATAGATTTGAAGTCACAGCATATATCAGGCCACAGTGGAAAATCATATATAGTACCAAACAATCCACTTATATGTAATTTGCTTTTTACAAATTTTCCCATTGCTTCATATAAAATCATTTATTATTTTTAAAATAGGAAAAGTTTTCCGAATGATCATACTTTTACCATTTATTTGGGCTAGTTGCTAAGAAGGCTGTTTTTTCTCTCCAACGTTGTCATTATTTTGGAAATAAATCCACCTGCCACTATCAAAATACCTATGTCTTCCTCAGAGTCTTTTCATTTTAACTTCTCACACATGGGAGGTGGGAAAGTAATAGTTTCTTTAATTTGTCTTTTTTTTTTCTTTCTCACTTTCACTAAACACTGAATTTTTGTCTCCCGTACCACTGGAAATTCTGCTTGTACTCAGATTTCATGTGACTATAATTCATGAAGATCAAGTGTCCCTATAATTTAATGCATGCAGGTCTAGAATATATATCCTAAATGTTTAACAGTAATAACAGTAAATACCCATCAATCACTAATGCTCTTATCGTGAAAGAAAACATAAACATAGAGTTATGTATATTACTTGGTGGTCTGTATTCTCTGGAGGCTTATGAGTTATTCAGGGAGATAGTATGTTATAAATGAAATTGTAACAAACAAAGCTCTGAAAAATTTGTTCCTGGGGTGTGATATAGATCCAAGCTCCAAGAATAGAGATCATTTAGTGCCGGGTGATCAAGATAAATCCTGATAGAAGAGGTGAAGTTTAATCTGAACCCAGGAGAGATGAGTTTGAGTATCGCAAAGGAGGACATGGAATTCTGAGCACTGAAAATGTGAACGAAGACAGATGTCAGAAAGTTCAAGGTGCATAGGAGAGCCCAGGCAGGCAAGAACAGAGGCCTTAGGAACTCTGAGGAACAGAGGGTTGTAAAGATAGAATATTCTCAGGGATTATTAATTCTTGATTATTAATATCAAGAGGGCAGACACTAGGTGATCATTTCATAGGTTTTCTGCAACCTAACCAGTGTTCTTTGAGGAGACAGACCTGGCACCGAATTTTTAGAGAGTTGCCAAGGGAAGGAGGAGTCTGTGGAACTATGAAAAGCCTGGAAGAGGAATTTGTTGGATAAGAGTTGAGGAGGCATGATTAGTTTAGTAAGGCTGAAGCTGAGGCAAAAGCTGAAGCAGCCGGTTAAAATAGGAAAATGCATTTGGAAATTGTTGGAGAAGATAGACTATAAGTGCAGGGATGCTTGGCTAAATTCTGATTGGTTAGTGAGAGTGATAAAGTTAACGCTCCAAAGACAATGACCATTCAAACAGATTGCGTGCTTGGAGATTGAACAATACAAGTAGCGGGAAGCACAGAAGAGTGAAGATCAAATGTTGGAAAGCCTAGCCCCCCTGGTGGAGGAAGAATCAGCGAAAGAAATCCTGAAGGTGTCAAAGCAGCGTGAGAGGAGTACAGCCTTGAGGAGGCAGGCAAGAGCAGCCAGTCATCTGCCCCTGGACACCAAGGGAGACCATTCGTTTAGTCATGGTTTCCTCTACACACTTCACACATCCCTAGGAAATATTTCACGTAACTGAATATTCTCCTCCACTGCCAACAAGTAGCAACATACCAAGAGGACTGTTGCAAAATGATTTATTACATGAATACACTCTTGAAAAACATGTGCTTTCATTATGTTTATGGATACATGCCCGCAAAGATCCTTGAGAAAATCTATCCATGAAGGTCTGGACCATACCACAGCCTGTGTGCTTCCCCTTGCCATGCTATTAATTCCAAAACTCAGCCACTAACCACAGAGAACACAACCAAAGATGACCTGGTCGTTTTAATCCCAAATCCAATATGACAGAATATGTGCTTTCTCTCACAGTGTGCCCGGATGTAAATGATGGTTCCAGCAAGCGAGTAGTGAATCTGTTCAGCTCTGCAGGAAGAGAACACTCTTGGCATAGCAAACACACTGACACACCTGTGCACGCTAGTGCAAAGTGAAAGCCAGACATTTGGCTGCTCCATAGACTGTGTCATTTCACTGCTGGGGATGAGCCCATTACTTGGTCCCAGAATAGTAGCCACTGCAATAAACCTGCAGGCTTCAGAGCATAGTCGGCAAGGATCCTCTGCTTTTTGGGAGGCTATATCTATCCCCTTGGTTAAAGGTAAGGGGTGAAAAGTAGCTGAGGTTAAATTATGATAGCCTTGCCCTGATGACTTAGAAGACAGAATGAGGTTTGTTTAGTAGGCGTCTTCCTGCTGATGTTGTTGAATCGGTATAGAATTTGAGAGACGTGTTATATAACTAAATTTGGTGACACTAGCATGCTGGAAGAATCCTGGACCATGTCTAGACCCTCTTATGTCTTTAGGTTAGTTACTGGGCAAAATCACTACATCCATTTTGCTTCTGACTTTCTTCAGAAAGGAAACGATAATATCCCCTCCCCCCATGTCTAATATGAAAGGAAAGCATGGGGACTGTTGCTGTTAAAATGGAGAGCGTTGTGCTGATGGACGGTTTTACAGTGGCTCCTGGATCTAGGAAATATACACTGATTTTTCTTCTATGTGTTTTCCTATTTACTGATGTATTTTTAAAATTCTGAAAAACTTCAAGTAGGAATTCGTGATTTCTGGGAAGAGGACAATGTTCCCAAGGTTGGCTTCTCTCTCCTGTATGATAGCTTCTATTTTCAACATGGTTTTATTCAAACCACAAGTAAAAGAGATTCCTTGTGATAAATTCTGAACAGTAGAGGTCAGTGGGTGATTTCTTGAAAGGCAAATCTGGGGTAAACTGACTGAGTCCGGAGAATGCATCTTTTGCCTGAAATTTGGTCTGCTAGCTGAGCAAGGACAGAGGGGTGGAACCATGACCCTTTCTAGACATGGAAAGCATCTCATATTAGGTAACGACCACCACCAACATTACTAACTCGATGCAAATGTGTAAAAAAATGGTAGGCAGATGGTGTCAAAACTGGAGGGACGCTCTACAGATCTCCAAACCACAGAATTCACTAGAACTGACAAGGATGTGGAATCTGAAAACTGTATTTGATCGGGAGCTATATCCATGTAGGTGAATGTTGTTTTGGCTTGCTGAGTTGAATATGTTATGATCAGGCTATGACCTATTGAGTCTATGTGATGGGTAACAGTGATTTTACAGGCTGTGTCCTGCCCTAGGACATTCCACCATATAAGCAGATTTTTATTTCATTTGAAGGGAAAAAATGATTTTATGTCCTTGATAAACCCAGAAACTATTTATTTCATCTACTAGACACCGGTCATCTAGTACAGGCTGATAAGTGACTTATTCTTGGGAGCAGAAAAGATAAGGTCCCATAAGTTTATTGGAAAGAATTGAAACAGTGAGGATAAAATATATGTGTTAAATCATATCAGAAAAACTAGTCAAAAGAAATTATCAGACGTACCAGACCAAAGAAAGTGTGCTACTCTTTTCTCTGGACCCCATAGATGATGATGATGATGATGATTAGGAGTTCATCACCATGAACTCCTAATGCTGTGTTAATGTAACAGTATACCAACCTGTCCTCTGATACCTATTGTGTGAGTCAAGAATCATGTTGTAGAGGATTCGGCAGCCATTCCTGTGTCTCTAGGTTGGCTTGGTCTTTCATTATTAATGAGGAAATGTTCCTGGACCTGTACCAGCTGTTTACTGCTCTTGGACCCTAGTTTGGCCTTCCACCTCACAACTGAACTCTGCAGCTTCACTCTCAAACCCTGGCTTCTGCAGGTCCAATAGCAGCTGCCTCCAGGCACTGGCTTCTTCATTATCTTATCAACACATACTCTTTCTCAACTCAACTCTGAAAACACTTGAACTTTGCTGAAGCCTTTAACTTGCACTCATTCTGTAATAAGTCTCTCTGTGTGTATGCATGTATGTAAATTATATATATATATATATATATATATATATATTCACTGGGTACTGTGTGATATGTGATAGCTAATATTAACAATTAAGAGTTGAATAAAAGAACACAAGTTCACCTCAGCCAGGCTATCAAGGTAGCAGGGATTATATGACAAATTACTGTCATTGGCACTAAATAATTTTCTGAATATGTTGCACTCAGTAAATTTTGAGCTTGTGCAAACACAGATGCATCCATGTATGCATAGCATGCTCTAGACATCCCGTGTACTGTAAGGGATGCCGTTTAAAGATCGCCTTATAAAATTCATTCTAGTCAAAGAGAATTCTGATTGATAGTGAAATGAATTAGTGTTCCTTTTTCCCCACAATGTTGTTTTTGTAAAACAGCTTTATAAAAAGCTCACTGCTTGAAAAAATATCTTATACTGCCTAAATATATTAAAAGTATTTTCCAAATGTATTCTTAAAGTCTGGCTGCTATAACTGTGATACTCTGTGTCATCAAAGTAAAATAACTCGTGAACTCTCTCCCTACCTGAGTCAGTGGGTGTGCGACATTTTGGGGGAGATGCTCCTTAGCAATTTACCTTAAGTATAAGTTTCTGGTAGTAACTGTTTTGACAACTTAGTCACTATTACTATACTTTTAAAAGTGATATTTGAAAGCTGTGTTTATATGAAAAGCTTGTAGTTATCAGAGCATATATCAGAAATAATTTTTAAGTATGTGTAATTTTACTTGCCTCATTTAAAAAGTTATTTCGGCTAGTGAAACATTCCCTGACACAATTTCACTATTAAAATAAGGAGATAGCATTTGATACAAGAAATCCTAAAAGATGACTCTCTTATTTTCAGTCCAAATGTTATGTCTAAACATGTATGATACATGCATTGCTTCAGTGACCTTATCCATTATTCATTTTTCTTGTTGCAGTAACTAAACATCTAGCAACAAAAAAATTTAAAGGAGGAAGAAGGATGCATTTATATTAATCTCAAAAATTAAGAGATAAATAAAAGCATGCCATTATGATTTTGTTTCTTTTTTGAATTTATTTTCAAGGTTATACTATATTACATTTCTCCCTTTGCTTTGCTTCCTCCAACCCTTGCCATATACATCTTCTTGCTTTGTTTCAAAGGAATGGCTTCTTTCAAAATTAGCTGTTACAGTAACAGACACATATATATTCCTAAATATAACCTGCTTAGTCTGTATAATGTTACTTGTATGTATATTTTCACATTGGCCATTAGGTAGTGGATAACGAATTGGTTTGCTCTTCCATGGTGAAGAAGGTTTCTCCCACTCCCTGTATTTCTTAGTAGCCTGTAGTTTCATATAGGGTTGAAGCCTCATAGGCTTTCCCGTCAACTTTAACATGTCTGTTGTTGTTCTTGTTTGACTCAAGTTTGGGCTTTCCTGCTGGGACTTTATGGGTGTAGCTTCCGATACTACGAGAAGATACAGTACCCCAACAAACTCCCCGATCCTCTGGTTCTTACGATCTTTCGAAAGGAGACAGAGACAGAGGAGCACGGGACAGAAATCTCAAGGTCCAAATCAGGAGCAGAAGGAGACGGAGCACGAGCAAGGACCTCAGGACCGCGAGGGGTGCACCCACACACTGAGACAATGGGGATGTTCTATCGGGAACTCACCAAGGCCAGCTGGCCTGGGTCTGAAAAAGCATGGGATAAATCCGGACTAGCTGAACATAGAGGACAATGAGGAATACTGAGAACTCAAGAACAATCGCAGTGGGTTTTTGATCCTACTGCACGTACTGGCTTTGGGGGAGCCTAGGCAGTTTGGATGCTCACCTTAGGAGACCTGGATAGAGGTGGGTGGTCCTTGGACTTCCCACAGGTCAGGGAACCCTGATTGCTCTTTGAGCAGATGAGGGAGGGTGACTTGATCGGGGGAGGGGGAGGAAATGGGAGGCGGATGAGGGGGGAGGCAGAAATCCTTAATAAATAAATAAATAAATAAATAAATAAATATAAATTAAAAAAAAATCTTTCCGCTCTCTTCTTCCTCAGTGTTTCCTGAGCTCTAGGTGCAGGACATGTGGTGTAGATGTATCCTTTGGGATTGGTCTCCACAAGTCTACGTTTGATTCATTGTGCTTTTCTGTAGTGGTCTCCATTTGTCGCAAAGAGAAGTTTCATTGTTGAGGGGCAAAGGCTACATTTATCCAGCTAGACACTGGTGGAGGTTGTGAGAAGCCTGGGAGGGTTGGGTAGTTGGGAGTCATGCAGAAGTGAACTTTGGGTGCTTGCAGGTGAACTTTCTGTTTTGTAACACACTAGCATCTATATTGCTCAATGTTCTGTGGAACCGGGACAGTTAACTCCATAATAGGTCCAGAAGTTATCAATTCCTCTTTTCGTATGTGTGTGTGAGTGAAAGCTGTGGTTCACGGGACAGGATTCCTGAATTCCTCTGTTGGTATAGAGATGCAGCCACAGTTAGTACACAGATGAATCAGAGGGTTAGCCTCAATAAAATTCACCTTATAAATGATAAAATCTGAATCTCATGTGACGTCCATGTCTCACAAATTATACTCGTTTTTTATTTTTTCCTAACCTGTGAAGTATGCAAATTCTTTTTAGTTTGTAGACTGTATAAAAACAGGTGCTGGGCTGGATTTAGAGACAGGCGGGAATTTGCTGTCAATAATATAAGCAATACAGAATTTGATACAGAGAACTGAGAACTTGCAGAAATTGTGAAGGGATAGAGGAGCTAGCCAGTCCTTAAGTCCCAGGAATAGTTTGTAGTTTCTGGAAATAGCCTGCCTTTGCTAGGGACATAGGTAAACTACCACTGTAGATGCAGGACGATAACAAGTTATGAGTCTGGCTCATCCTGCAGAGATGTGATCCTACTGCTCTAGGAAGATGCTGAATCAGGGTTCCACCGTGGGAAGTCTCCACTGTTGCTGTCACCTGGGCCTTAATCCTCACCAGCAAAGTGTATGCCTTCAACATGGGTTCTTTCTCTACTCGATTCTGTTTGTAAGCCTTCTCTGAAGAATATGATGGAACTTAAATAATATGCCGACTGCCAACCCGTCTGAGAACTGCAATTTTAACTTTGTAGCATGTGCATACTAGCTGGGGGTGAGAATGGATGTTGGACAAGGCAATTTGGGGTATCGGACACAGTCTAATAGGAAGGAGACAGATTCCATTTAGATGACTTCTTTTGACATTTCCAAACCTGTAAACTTTCAGGAAAATAGAATCCTCTATATAACAGCCACACAATAGGGGAGAAAGCAATTAATCGTGTGCGCACCTCCTCTCTAGTGTGCTGCCATGCCAAGCAATATTTCACTCCATTGCACTGCTCTGTGAACTTCCTACAGTCGCATAAAAACGGTCCGTGTGATCACCTTCATGGCAGCATGGATTGAAATCACAACAAAAAGTGCTTTTCAATGCAGAAAGGGTGAAAAACTTTGGTGTCCCTACACTAGGTAGCAAGGAAAAGATAAGGGTAGGTATTGCTGTGGAATGAAATGCAAAACACATAGCAAGAAAACAAGTTAAAAGCTGTGTTTGAAGAGTGGCCCTGCTTTATTATTTTGTTATTTTTTGTTTTATTTTTCTGGGTTTTTAATTTATTATTTTTAAAAATAGTAAATTGTACTGATATTTTTCTGATTTTAAATGTCAACTACAGATGGAAATAACCCATAAATATATACAAAAGATAGAAAGATTCTTATAATTCTCTCAGGAATTTGGGAGCTAAGGACTGTCAAGTTCTCTCTGGATAGATACCATTCCTATACCAATAAAAGCCAAGGCTTACATCCTAACACGAATTTAGCTTCCCTAATTCCTTTAGAAAAAAGATTCACATTTTATTACTTAGGGGTAAAACTTTCTACACAGAGATTCAGTAACTCAAGATCTTGTAACAGTCCGAATCTTTATTTCCAATCCCCCAAACCACTAATGTCCGCTAAAGCCTCCTTAGGTGGAGTTTCTGTGTGCTGAAAGAGACAAAGAACTCATTTCAGAAAGTTGGGTCCAACCTTAGAAATGCTAGGTTGTGGTGCACTTCAAAATCCTTTTCCACAAATGCTTGGAAATGCTGGTTTTTTTTTTTTTGCATAACCATGCTACTTAATCAATTCAGATATGCAAAGTATTTGCCAGCATTAAATGGAAAATTGGTAGTGACTCTTCCATAAAACTTCTTTACTCAAATGCTTGTCTGAAACCTCCAACGCTAAGTCTTTTTGAGCCAGTACTTTCTTTTCCCACTCTTATGTGAAAAGTCTTGATGGAACAGGCTTGGAGGAAGTCCACTCATTACTTAGTGTTGTTTGAGAGCATCTCCAGCGTTATGTCAAAACATAATGCATAGAAGTCCACCATCAATATCCATGAAACATGCTCTAAAGCATAACTCCATCTGTCTGCTACTGCCGTGCATTCATTTTTCAACTTGAGCAAAATGCATTTCTAAGGGGTTTGGGAGATAGCTCAGTCACTAAGAGCACTGGCTGCTCTTCCAGAGGATCTTGTATCCTCAGGGCAGCTCATCAATGTCTGTAACACCAGGTTCAGGAGATTCAGTGCCCTGTGTCCTCAGCAGGCGCCAGCCAGATACATGAAGCACATCCACAAATGCAGGCTAGACACTCGTACACGTAAAATAAATAAGCCTTAGGATGTTTAGCTACAAATGTAAATCAGCTATGTCTAGAGCTGACAGCAGCACAAGGTGTGGAAGCCGTCAGTCCTGGAGTCAATAAGACTTGGAAGATAGTTGATTGATGTTAAACTCCACAAGTCTAAGGACAGTAAAAAGAACCAGTGTGGAGCAACACTCAACTGTAGAGTGCATTCAAACAGAGGTTTAAAACTACTGGAAATTCTTTACACTCTCAATCATTGAAAATGCGTGTAAGATGAAATTTAGGATGCCCAGTGAAATGTAAATTTCAAAAGCATACTGAAAAATATTTAATATAATTATACACTAAATACAACATGGTGTATATACATGCTAGAAAATACATTTGGCTGAAATTCATTTTTTTGCATGTTGTCTTTTGGTTTGCTTAGTGTGACAAGTTTATATTAGTTTTCTGTTGGTAGTTTCATATTGTGCATTAAAGCTGAAAAGAAATCAAAGGTATGCATTACTTTGCTTTAAGATAATAGACCTATTAGATAAACAACTATTTTTTGAAAATCAGCTTCCCATTCCTTAAATGACATAATGGTAGATACTGCACATGGTTTGCCAGTTAAATGTCTAACTTAATAGACGCTAGCTAGATTCTTATATTTTTTCTGCCTTAATCTTTTGTTATTGATTTCTCTTTAAAATATATAAAGAAAGGTTAGTTTCACATAGATATGTACTTTATAAGAGCAAAGCATATTTTAATACTCCTTTGTATAATTGCGAACTCTGGGTTGAAGCTTGTGTGTGTGTGTGTGTACGTGCGCGTGTGTGTACTTGTGATATGTGCACAGATAAAGAACAGGTGCATGTGTAGAAACCAGATATCAGTTGTTCTGTTCTGTCACTTTCTGTCCTATTCCCTTCAGACGAGGTCTCTCACTGAGCCTGGGCTCTCTATTAAATCTAGACTGGCTTTTCAGCAAGCCCCGGTGTCGCTCCTGTCTCTGCCTGTCACAATGCTGGGCTGCAGAACTGCAGTGGCTACGCCCACTTTAGCGCCGACTCCTCCTGCTTCTTTGGCAAAGGCTTTACTTACTTGGCCGGCTGTCTCCCCAGCCACTGGGATGTTATTCATGATGCTGCACTCCAAATCAACAACCGATAGCTTCTTAAAGGCAAATGTAATGAAGAATCTGAAACATGGCAGTGTCCCGTTCACAGTCTGTCCGGTGGGAATCCATTGATCCTTTAAATGGATCTGTTCATCCTCCTCAACTTTATACAGCCTGGCCACTGATCACTTGGAAAACAACTTTGATTTTGAGTTGAGTTATGTACTTTTTACAAAAGATTTTTATACAATGTTAAAATAATCACATTTGTTAGCATCATTATCAACTTCGTCAGAGATATGGGTATATATTAAATCTTTTTCCAAAATTCTAAATTTGCCTGAAAGCTAAAGTTTTGTCATTGAAAAAATATTCTAATATTTGCCCTGCTTGAACCAGAAGCCTGTTTTCTTCTTTTTAATGAACTCATGTGTCCAATAGGCAAGTTTGAATCATTGTGGTCAATCCTTGTCTCAAGCAAAATTGGGGTCCATTGAGAGATCAATGTGGTTGATGAGGTTAGCTCATACCACAACCTTGATCTGTAAAAAGTGTCAGTGGTGGCAGAGGCATGACATGCATTTTTCTCTTAACATTACACACACACACACACACACACACGCACACACACATATTTAAAATGTGCATTAATAAGTAGAAATTTAATTACATTTTATTGAAGGTCATCTAAGAGGAATTTTGTTTTTTTATGGTTTTTTTTGGGGGGGGGGTTGTTTTCTATTTCCAGTGCGTGTGAGGAATTGGAGACATAGTGACCATTTCCATGGTCTTGTTCCTCCAACTGTGCCAACCCCGTTGCTTCAGCCATCAGTTCATAGCCACCAAGTGCAATAAACCTCAATGCATTGTCAAGGAGTTCATTTTCTGTTCTTGGCCTCCCTGAAGATGTTCTGGGAAGAGTCAGGATTCTGCACATGAGCCTTTAGACCCCTACTCTAAAAGTCTAACAGGAGGAGGCTGTGATGTTGTGCTCCACTTTAGCCAGCACTTGGGAAGCCTAGATAGGATGGCCAAGGAATCAAGGCAGAAGGGCTGTACAGTATTTGTCTCTTAGAACAATTGAATGACAATAAAAAGTATCAAGCCTCATGGACTGAACAACCACTGGACTCTTGGGCCACCGATTGCTAGAAAGCCATTGTTTGAGACCAGCTTACCCCTAGCCCATGAGCTGTTCTAATAAATCCCAATATTTATATTGATCTGTATCTGTATCTATCAAGCAATAAATCTCTCTCCCACACACTCTCTTTTTCTCTCTCTGGCAGTGAAAGCTCAGAGCAGCTGGATGAGCTATTTGGGAACCCAGCAGGCTCCTCACCGAGGACTGGGGGGTAAAAGGTGCTTGAAGGGTTCAGAAACCATTAGCCTGGGGCCAGCAAGGGCAGCTCCCTGACCTTTAGTTGCACATGTGTCTGTGGGAAAGGGTTCAATGAAGAATGGATACGTATTTAATTTTTCTATAAATGCTCTTCCTCTAGAAAACCCTGACTAATACAGTATTCATCTTGACTAAATTCTTTATTATCCTGTAGTATGCAGATGCTGGAAGAGTGGGGAGATTTTGTCTTTGTTGTCCAAAATTGGATCTTCTCTTCTGCTTGGTGGCTCTTTGTTATTGTAGTTACTATGTAAATACACGTTGAGGAGATGGATGATTTCAAACGATTTCACTCTCTCTTAGCTTTCTTCTCTGTTAATCATGTGTCTCTTTTTGTTAACATGATACCCGCAGCAGTATACCGCTTCTCACTGGGTTTTGACCTCATCCGATTAATTAATAAGGTATTTCTAGACTTTGATCCTGCGCTAAAACAGCTGTGTTACTAGAGATCGTATGTGGACTTAATGCAATTTCCATGATAATGCCCAAGATGGTGTTCTGAGAAACAAAATGTCCTAAAAGTCATCTGGAACCTAGGGATTCCCTTCTGACTTTGATCTCTGCCTTCTGGTGTTTGTCTTGCTCTCTTAGTCCCTCCATGAAAGTGGTTCTGAGCCCAGTCAGTTGTCCTTTCAGTTCAGTCTAGTTTAGGTTTTGTGTGTGAGTGCTATATTTACTCTTTAATGTCTAATTTATTTATAGGAAACTCTTTTTCTTCTAAAGGAAATTCAGGCACCAGCATGACAGGAGATATTTATCTGATTTTCCTGGAACGTATGTAGCTACGCCACAGAAAGGTTGTTGTTGAGGATGAGTCTGGATTGTTCCGTTAGCTCCTCAAGACAAAATATTTGATACTTTCTCATGTCGTATCTGCATTCTAGTTAAAAACAAAGTAGAGAATTTCACCTGAAGGAATGAAAAAAATTCACCCTCAAGTCGAGACATTTAGTTTCTGCAATCGTTCAGCATGCAGGGCATTCTTTGAGGGGTGACAGTGAAAGCTCAGAGCAGCTGGATGAGCTATTTGGGGACCCGGCAGGCGGCTCTGGGATCAGGGAGGACTGGGAGGTTAAAGGGTGCCAGAAGGGTTCAGAGGTCATCAGCCTGGAGCCAGCAAGGGCAGGTCGCTGACCTTTTGCTTCACGTGCGTCAGTGGGAAAGGTTTAAATAAAGAATGGGTTAATTAATTTGTTCTCCACCTTGATTCTGATTCTAGAAATGGGGGGATGAGTAGAAATGGGAGACCGTGAAAACGGATGGTGTGACTGCGTCATTGCCCGACTTGCTGAAGTGAAATGCAGTGTGGTTTGTTGGCCTTTTACTTGACAGTAATAATGCGCATGCACGTGATCCAAGGGATTCATTAACTATTGTCAACTACAATGTGCCTGGAACTGCACGTGGGTTCACAGTCTGCTGTGAATGAGTAATAGCGCTATCTGCATGCCATGTAAAGAATAGGTGCATTGTCACCAAAAGTGCCCCATTTAGTCACTTGTGCCAGATAAACTTTCAGTGTTTGACAGAAGGCGTCACAGCGCGAGAGGGCAAGGATGTTTATTATAGAAGTCTGTTTTTTATTGTTGTTGTTTTTATCTCCAAGTAATGTTTTCCTGGGTGAACTTTCTCATCTTGATGCTTATAATCTTGAATACATACCTTGGAAATTGCGTGTGGTATCTAAGACATCAGCTGGAGAGTCAAGCTGTGATCTGTAATATAACTTTCATCATCCAGTCCCAAGGAATGAAACAAAGGCTTAAGCGTCCCCGTAGTGCACCGTGTTTTAGGTAACTTTTGCCATTAGTAAAGATGGCATACGGTACCCATGCTGTGGTCACTGTGTGGTGACACTATTTTAACTGTTTATCAAGGGGAACTGCATCCTGGCATAAGTCTCGGAAATGGGCAAAGAGGGCACGTTTTCTGAGACCAGCTTCCAAATGCAGAATCACTCCTGGTGCCACAGTCATGATGAGTTCTATGGTCCACCATGCTTTGACCTTTGGCCTGAAACTGTTTTCTATTTGCATATTGACAAAAAGGATGACCTTCTGTTCTGTCCTTTAAACCCCAAGTAGCTAGGCCTGCGTTTGTTGAAAACAGGGGAAGAAGGTGAATGTCTTGCTGCTTGGACTGTATTTCAAATTTAATAATGGGGTTTTTTTATTTTCCTAACAAAAATGAAGACTACTTATATAGTAATTGCCATCTTGGGAAAGCACAGATCTGAGTTTGGGATTCCCTAATATCTAATGTGATAAGCTGTGCTGTATAGTATGCTATTAAAATCAGCTGTCAAGAGAAAGCAGAAAAGCACAAAGCATCTCTGCCTATCAAATCAATAAACAATAAAATGCAATAGTTATATGGAGAGCATTACCTTAGACTAAATCAAACAAGATCAATTTTCCTCCAGCAGCCCCAGGAGACTATTGAACCCAGATAAAGCTGACAAGAGATTTTACTTGCTGTTTGAGAATAAAAGGTAAAAATCCCTTCCATTCCTTCCTGACAGTTTAACCTTTGGGGCCAATAATCTGAAGCAGAACATAACGCCCCAGAAGAGTATTATCTGGAGGTCATCTCATCTGGAGACGGAAGGCCACTTCCAACAAACAATCAGATATCTAATAAAACTGTAAGATCACATCTCTGGCATATAAGCCATCAGAATAAACCAGATAAGAGCAAACAGGCTCAGAATGCTCTTATCTGGAGGCAGAGAAACATAGCCACCGATCTTGTTATTTTCCTAAGCATCAGTGTGGGTTTTGACAAATGCTCACTGGGGCACATTTGACTTAATATAACTAATAGCAAATTGTGATTCGGCAATCTACAAAGTGGGAGAGAAAATTTGTTTATGTTTTTATGCTGCCATTGAAAAGTGTTTTTCCCAAAATGCTCTGACCGTCTCCCATTATCTTAATCCATTTGACGTATTCACTGTACAGAGTTTGTCTCTGCTATCGTTACAAAATAAAGCGCCAGCCTGCTATTAGATTTATCAACAAATCCTTCTCAAGAAGGACAGTAACAGGACGACAATAGTAGGCAGAAGAAGTGTTAGTTCGAGTCAACGCTTTAACCTTAGAAGCCAAGACACATGGGAGCTTTCCAAAGAGACTTTCCATTGTCCCTACCCTTGCACGCATTTGATAGCTAAACTCACATACATTGGCAATCACATTTTCGATCTGAAATAGTTTAGGAAGTAAAGCAAATCCCTGAATAACAAATAAAGTATTTGCTCCATGGGCAGTCATATAAAACAGTCCTCTGTTTTTTTTCTCAACCACTAAATGGTCAAATCATATAAATTGCTTTACAACTGTCATCACAGCAATCATAAAATAAGAGAACAATCAAAAATTCTTTAAGTTAATATTGTCTGCTTGATCGTAACGTCCCCTTCTCCTCTATCAAACCTCACTTACTGTTCAGTTCTTGGAAAATGTGAAACAGCAAATGTTAATTAATTCCTCCAGCTGCCTCGATGCCAGTCTATGTTTATTAAAATATTAGTTCTAGCTGCTCTTTGAGATGTTGTATCTTCGCATTCATCATCATTGCAGTGAATTACCCATTGGAATAAGTCTTGGAACATATTAATTGTAGCAAGGTGGTTTTAGCAACCACGTTAGCAAATTCACACTAATAAAACAGTACACGATAAAGGTCTGATATCATATACTTTCATTTGAAAGGGAATAAAGTCATATTTTTCATTATAAAATTCCTACGTTATATGATAGCTTATTTCCATTTTAAAGTTAATAATTACCTAGTTCATCATTATTCTGGAGTTTTCTAAAAGATACATGAGTCTCATAAAAAGAGAATACTTTTATATTAATAATTATGCTATATACAATTGACTCTAATCTTTGGGAAATAAAATGCAATGTTTTTTTCATAACAATACTGTATTTGTTAAAGAGTCTAGTATTTGAGAAGGATACAATTATGTGAAAAGAGATAATTTATACTTAAAATGCATTCATTATTCTCCCGATAATGGAAAATAGGAGTGTTGGCTCTTCTGGCTAAAATTTTGATAGCTCTATTCAAATGTCTCTCTTGCTTTCATCTATAATCACTGAAGAACTTGGGTTTGAACCAAGAGACTTATAAACTAAGTTGTAATATGCTGAATTTGTTTTTGATTCTAATAACTGTGAGCATAGTGTTGTGTTTCATACCTTTAAGTTCAGAATTCCACACCATCATGTTGCAGGTAATAATCACACATTCATGGTAAAACAGAGATGTTCCAAGAATGACAAGACCAGTCACATGGCCGTTTGACGATGGCCTCCAGGGAACTCTAAGGAAGAGGACAGCAGAGAAACCTTCTCTTGGTAGAATCACTTGCTCTGAACTGGGATGTTGCCATTTGGAAATTGAACAAGCCTGTTCTTGCACAAAACTGAACCAATTTCTCTAGTAAAATGTACCATCTCTGTGGGTTATTATGTTTTTACATTTAAAACATGTCTTATTGACATGTATTCATATAGATTTTTTTCAAAAGCATCATATTCACCCCAATCCAGTTTTCCATCCTTTAGCTCCCTTCTCTCCTTTATGAGTTTATTCTTAAGATAAATCTCATAAGATCAAAGAGAAACTGTATCTTTATGCAGAGTCAGAGAAAAATTGTCTAACAATAATTCAACCTTTTCAAGATTTGGAATAAGAATCTAGGTCTAAAATGTAGAATTTAGAAACTAATAGCAGATCAAGTCATATGTTCTGGAATATGTTGGAATTTATAGTTTTCATGCCTTAATTTCAAAACGTGGGTATTTTATTACCTGAAATGTAGACACAGAGATCTAGAAACAAACTACAAGTAAACAGGTAAAGGCTTTTAACTATACTATTATATAATGTTGGTTTTTATCCTTTTGTGCATAATATGTGTAGAAACCTACACTAATAATTTTAAGAGTGGGGAAGAACTGAAAATAATGAGTAGTTAACATCATTGGAAGTTATCTAGCATGTGTCTGCACTCAACACCTAGTAATGTCCTATTCAGGTTCCTTCCCCATTGTTGTCTGTCTTCGTAGGGTTATAAATGAAGCTTCCTGTTCTTCTCAAGCCAGGGGACCAGTAGTTAAATCAAGATAAAACAAAACAACCCCCCAAATATATATACATAATTAAAATAAATAGTGGAATACCTGAAACTGGATAATTGATACAGAAAAGGTATTTATTTTGGCTTGGTGTTCTGGAGGCTCCAATGTCCAAGAGGATAATGTTGGCGTCTTGCTGGCTTTTTGGGAGTAATTGCATTGCTTGATAAAAAGATGAAAGATCAAAAGGTCAGATAAGTGCATGTGAAACAAAAACAGAGAAAGGTCCAGATGAATAGCTTGCTATTGTGATAACTAATTCGCGCTCATGGAAATTGCATCAATCAGTTTTCAAGGGTAAAGTTACCATGACCTAAAATGCTTCCTATTAGGCCTTATTTCCTAATAGTGCCACACTGAAGGTCAGGCTCCTAACCCATGAACTTTCCCAGGTCATGTTCAAATCATGTTAATGGTTACTTATTTGTTTTGATAGCTCAGCTGAGAATAATGGTCTCATGATCACGAGAGTATAGACCAATCTATTGATATCACCTCTATTGCTTTTGGACAGGTACCCAAGATTTGGGAAAGACAACTTAGTTCAACTATTAATTTTTTTGTGTAACTTTGATAACATTTTCCATAGAAATTGAACCCGCTTACATTTCCAATGAAAATATAGAAAGGCTCCTTTCTCTCCATATCTTATCCAAGGTTTAAATTCTTTAACAAACGGTATTTAAAAATGTGTGTGTGTGTATGTGTGTGCACATGCAGAAGAATGAACTTAGGTCTTTTACTGACAGTGTTTACAAAAATCAGCTCAAAATGGATTAAAAGCTTAAATAAATCCAGAAATTTGAAAGTACTAGAAGAAAACAAAGAAAACCCATGATACTGGTCTAGCATTGATCATTTGGATATAACCCCAAATGTAGGATAACAAAAATGGGAACAGGCCAAAGTCTGCACAGTGAAAAGAAGTCTACAGAAAACAATTCATTACTCACCAAGAATAAGTAGGATATGGACTTAATACCCCAAATACAGCAGAAAAACCTCAAATAATCAACTAAAAACACCAAGAACTGACTACCAAACAAGCAAAGGACTGAATAAATCTCCGCAACAGAGCACATATAAATGGTCAACAAAAAATATGAAAAAACTTTGTTGGTAATCATGGAGAAGTAGAAATTAAATTCACAGAGAGAAATCATTTCCAATCTATTAGGACAGTTGCCCAAAAGAGAGAAGATGGTGTGATGATGAAGAAAGGAAACACTTCAATGATGTTGGTAGGTGCAGAGATTAGATTCTCTTAAAGAATGCAAAGAAACAGAATTACCTTATGCTGAGTATACATCCATGAGAAATGCACCTCACCAAGGCAGTCAGTGATGCACGCCTTTTGGAAAGTTAACTCACATTGTCAGCTTGACCTTGTCCAGGTCTTGTGTTGGTAACTGTCACTACTGTAAGTTCATGTGTGTGGCATCCACGTCATGTCCAAGAGACAGTATTTCAATAGCAATTAAAAGCTACCCCAATTTCTTTCACTCTAAGTTTGTGAAAACTATAAGTATCTATCTGCCATCTATCTATCATCTGTACCTACACATACAAGCTTGCAGGGGTTAGGGGAAACGTTATAACCAGGAGGAACCATGTAGCCCTACTCCAGGAGTCTTCATGGAGGCTGTTCTAGGAAAGAATGTTCTGCAGAGGGGAAACAACACAGTAAGACCCATTTCTTGGCTGTGAAAGCAAAGCACATAGTGTCATCAGACAGATGAGAAGAGCATTTGTGGCCAGCACAGGAGGTATTGAGAAGGAGCAGCTAAGAGAAAGAAGAAAGCTTGGAGGGAGGGATGTTAAATGTCAGTACAGATACACAAAAGCGTGGTGTACTCAAGGTACAGCCACACCTATTGATCCTCATCTTTTCAGAATTTGTTTTCAAATGATTCCAGGCTGGTGTTGATAATGAACTGCAGAAAACAACTGTTTGTTACCTCCGGCCCTACTGAGGGAGTGAGAAGATCCATTTTATTTCCTCTCATTTGGTTAAGAAACAGATTCATTATGTTGAAGTAGTGAGACACTGCAAAAATATTCATCTAAGAACAAGATTTTAAATTATTAAGATGAGAAGGATAAATGGTCCATTAGTAATAATAATTGAACTTTGCTCATTTTAGCTAATAGCATAGTCTCTCATTTAGCAATAACAGAGTATGTAGAAACAAAGTGTAGAGGCAAATAAAACTGATATCAAAACCTAACCCAAAAGCACTTTCCTGTCTAGAATAAAATATTTTAAAATTTAGATAAAAATTTAAATCAACATGAAGATTTAATTACATTAATTTAATATTTTAATTGATCTCTTAAGCATAAGAAGGAAGCCTTGTACATGGCAGGAATTTGGTGCATTTCCCAAGATGATGGTGATGATGATGAAAATAATGTCATGATGATGACTACGGGGATGATGATGGTGATGATAATAATGATGATGATGATCTTTCTTGACTCCTTCTGAGAACACACATTTACTGTTCAAGATGACAAGGCAAAAAACCATATAAATAAACTTAACAAAGATTTGAATATATCAGCAGCAGCCAACATGATGAACAACTCAGGATCCTATAAACTCTAGAGACACTCAACACTATTAACAGGAATCATCCTAGTACACTAAGACTTTCTACCATTATATTGTGCTGACCACTTTTATGTCAACCTGACACAAGCTAAGTCATTTGGAAAGAGGGAACATCAATTGAGAAAATGCCTCCATCAGATTGTGGTGTGATAAAGTCTGTGGGGCCTTTTCTTGATTGATGGTTGATGTGGAAGCGCTCAGCTCACTATGGGTGGTCCCATCCCTGAAGTAGAGGTCCTGTGGTCCTGTAATGAAGCAGGCTGAGAAAGCCTCGAAGAACAAACCCATCAACAAGCAACCTTCTTCCATGGTATCTGTTTTAGTTCTTGCCTCCAGGAATTGCTCTCTTGAATTCCTTTCTTGACTTCCCTTTATGATATACAGAAATTGGAGTGTTTAAGACAAATACACCCTTTCCTCCCCAAGTTGCTTTTAGCCATGATGCTTTATCACAGCAATAGGAACCTTAATTAAGAAATCAGAATATGCACGATATCATCAGGAAATTACTTCTCTCACCCCAAAAGAAAACTTCACCCTCTTTCACTGCCACTGATGAGGCAGGGGCAGAGATGAGTGCTACTGATGAAATACATAAATATGATCAGTTGGTGAGCACATGGTAGCCTGGGGAAGGGTATGAAGTGGCAGTTCACAGTGCTATTTACAGTAGAGTAGGACCCATTAGAAGGAGCATACTGTGAAGTAGTGCACAGTAATACCATATGAGTCAAAGCCACTTTGAATGCTCAAAGCATTCTGTTGGAAGAGTCTGCTAGTTAGTTCCTGGCTGCTTAGCCCCAAAATAATCACACAGAAACTGTATTAATTAAATCACTGCTTGGCCCATTTAGAGGACTTTTATGTATGAATCTGTTTTTATTGTGTATCTGTAATTCTTTTTGACCAGAAGTGCTTCTTAAAATGCTAAGCCGTTCTTATGAACTTAAGCTGCACCATTGCTGGTGGAAATATGGCCCTGCCCAGTCCAACCTGGTGGAAGAGGTCCATTCACTACCTCTGAGTCACAAATACTGCCACTGTTCCAAGTATCAGTGGGTCTATGTCGAGCCATTAAGCAGTTTGTAACATTTACAAACCTTATTTAAATGTTCGGCCTCCTGAAAAAGCCAGAGGTTGCACTTGCAGCACAGTCCAGAAAAACAGCATTTCAAAACAGCATGGCTTTTTTTCTGCTACTGCTGAATCAGAAAAACTTCTCTTAAAGGAGCTGCAACATGATGCCAGCAAGCAAAACCCATTCAGGAAAGTAAATGCAGCTAAACTTTGATTTTTAGTGTCTAGAATTCCTTTCCAAGCCCTTTAAGGTTTTAAGTGGATTTTAGTTGGCCACATGAGCACCAATTTGTTGTAAGGAGCTGTGAGTTGGTTCCCAGCTGGTTAGCCATGAATTAATCGCATAGAAACTATATTATTTAAATAACTGCTTGGCTCATTAGCTCTAGCTTCTTATTGATTAACGCTTACATCTTAATTTAACTGATT
This sequence comes from Microtus pennsylvanicus, assembly GCF_037038515.1. Taxonomy (NCBI): domain Eukaryota; kingdom Metazoa; phylum Chordata; class Mammalia; order Rodentia; family Cricetidae; genus Microtus; species Microtus pennsylvanicus. Next base: position 16,046,801 of record NC_134579.1, read on the forward strand.
TCTAGCAATCTGTGTATTGCCATGTGGCTGTGGCTTACCGGGTAAAGTTCAGGCATCTGTCTCCAGCGGGGCTGCATGGCTTCTCTCTAACTCTGCCTTCTTTCTCCCAGCATTCAGTTTAGTTTTCCCTGCCTAGCTCTATTCTCTGTGCAAACCCAAGACAGTTTCTTTATTAACCAATGGGATTCATAGCATGCAGAGGGGAATCCCACATCAGCATTCCTGGTGCTTCAACCCTTTAGAGCCCTCATGTTGTGGTGACCTCCAACCTTAAATTATCTCATTGCTACTTCATAACTGTAATTTTGCTATTGTTATGAATCATTTGACATGCAGGATATCTGATACATGACCCCTGTGAAAGGACCATTTGACTCCTAATGGTGTCATGATTCACAGGCAGAGAACCATTGGCATGGAGAAAGATGTATGCCTTGTTCTCAGTAATGTGAAAAAAATTCTGAGAGAACAGGTGTGAAGAGGAAAGACATACATTTTCTTATTGTTTCAGAGATTTTAGTCCCTGGTTTCACAGTCCCATGAATTTGAGCAGGACAATGTGATTGCAGAGTGGGTCATAGAAGTTTCTTCTCCTCATGGAATACAGGAAAGAGAGAGGGAGTATAAAGCATTAAGGATAAGGTCAAGCAAAGGCATGTCCCACACTGACTTTCTTTCAATTAGACGGCATCTCTTAAAGGTTCCAGAACCTCTCAAAATAGTGGCATCAATAGGGACCTAGGTTTTAACCCATGAACCTAGAGGGGACATTTCTTATTTCAACCTTCACAACAGACATAACAATCTGCAAAAGAAAATATGCCAATGGAGAACCTGAAAATCTGCCAATTGATGCACGTTCATATTGGCAAAATTGAAACGCTCTAGGGTAGAACAAATCCGGACATATCTTGGATCTACAACAGGCTAAATGTAGAAATTATGTAGCTTTTATTATATTTGTGTATTTCAACTATGTATCTGTGAGCAGAACAATGGCATATCCAAAGTGTGTGCTTCGTTGGTCAATTTCAGACATACTTGGGGGATTTGGTGGTAAGGATCTAAAACAATTTGCAGAATATTTATTCATAGATAGTAAGGTATCCTAGTAAAAACAAAATTAACACCATTTGGACAACTCCTGACAAAGCTATGTGAGTTAGAACTATTTCAATTTATTTAATTGATACATTAAAATTTTACAAAAATTGTAGGACATATGCATATATTATATAATATTCAAGTTAGGCTAAGTGTACTATGTCCTCAAATATTTATTATTTCATTGTCATAAAAACATTTAAAATCCTTTTTTGTAGCCATTTTGAGATATATATTTCACACCATTCTATAGTCTTTATTTAGCAACAGATCTTATTTTCACTCTGTAACCAGAATTTAGCAGCAGTCAAGTAAGACTCTCTCCTAGTCTTCCTAGTCTCTGCTTATCACCGTCTTATGTTTCTCTTCTTTGAAATCAACTTATTAGATGTAACTCTGAGTGGTGCTATCCAATGTTTGTCTTTCTGTACCTGGCTCATTTCATTCAAGATAATTCCTTAACAGGCTTTAGGTATTGTACCAGAGTGGGAGAGATCGTGTTTAGGCAGATTTTTCTGGCCCACCAACCAGCTCCCAATAACCACACGGAGACTTATTATTTATGAAACCTTGCTTGATAGCTTCGACTTGTTTCAAACTAGCTCTTATAACTTAAATTAACCCATATCTTTTAATCTACCTTCTTTGGGGGTGGCTTGATTACCTTTACTTTGTAAAGCCCATGCTGCTTGCTCTGCGTCTTTGCTGTCACCTCACAACTCAGCCCTTCTTCTTCCCAGAGTCCTCTCTGTCACCCAAATCCTGCCTAGCTATTGGCCATTGAGTTTTCCTTTGAATTCCATGCATGTGCAGTGAGGGGTACTCCACATTAAGGCTATTGTGGGAGACAGGATTCATCATTGAAGGATGAAGCCTGAGGATAAATAAATATAAATAAATATTCCTGCTACTTGTATCCATAGCTGTTATCCCTGGCCTGTGAATTAAGAAGTATAGGTTTTTCAGCTACATTTTTTGACTATTGAGAGAGACAAAAAGAATACTTTGTGATCATCTACAGGGACTGCACTAGAAACTAGAGTCCCTCAGCCTGTTCCTTAGCCATCTCACGTCCCCTTATTCTTGCCATCTTTCCGAGATCAACTTTCTAATTTACCATCAGTTCTTCGTATTTTGTCAATAATTCTATTCCACAGCTTCAGCTGTCCCAAAATATCAGTCTAAATGATTTTCTCTCTTAAAATTTGAAGTAGCATGTATTAATTTGACAGACAATAACATGTCCTTTTCTAATTGTTTTCAGAACCTTTTACTGTCTCAGTCACTATCACTTTTTCCACCCAGCCCTAACATATATAACTGTAATTTTCTAAGACAAGACAACTTCCTACCTCTCCTTCTCATATCCACGCTGTCCTGGTAAGGGTTCATCTTCTTTGCTACAGTGGGGGAGAGACCCTAAGAAAAGGAAATGTTCATTTTATCCCATTTAAATCTCACAAAGGTCCTTGATCTTTACATACAAATAAAACCCTCAAGTCCCTTATCTACTTTCTTGCCACTTTAACTCTTAGCTTTCTGTTCCCCAACCTCACTTCTTTAGAATGGTCTGGCAGATCCCTCTGCCTGTGGCCACAGTCATCTTATTCCCATTTATTCAACGGCTAGTATTTGAAAGTCACTTTTAATGGAGTAATTTCAACTCTGACTAAACACAGAAGTTTGCACAGTGTCTTCATTCTCTCAGAAAGCCAGGATCTGTCAAGATAAACCCATTTTCTTTTCTTTGGGAGCCTTTAGGTGGGAGGTGCAATTGCATACACGTGTCTGTCATTTTGTGACTATTCATCATCCTCCCTGGCCTGGAAGCTCCAGGTGACTGGGAACCGCAAGCATCTTTTCCCTGCTGTTTCCTAGCATGGTGCATGGAAATTAATAAGTATTCTATTACTACTTCTTAAATAAAATATGCATGAGATAATTCACAGAACGTAACTTAGATTTAGAGAGCTATTATTACTCATACATTTCTTAAGTTAAATATTTATAGTGCAATTCCACCTTGCTCAACGTTGTGGCCTATCAATACATTTGCAGAAGTATATGCTCTCGATCATTTGTGTCCTCACGCATGCTTTCTTCACCACATGATCTTCTGCACTGTCCTTTTAAGATAATGTATCTCAATTTTATTGAATTGCTCAATTTAAAGTTAATCATCTTCCATCTTTCTAAATATTCCCAGGCTGACCTCCACTAAAGTGAAGAAAGTGCCTCTCTGAGGGAAAAAGTCAGTTTTCCTACTGAGGATCTTTAATGCAAGCTTGATCTATAGATAATCTTTGTCTCCCGAATTTCACTTACTCATAAGGTTTTAGCTCAAGTTTCAATTATAAAAGCGGACAAACCCTTAATACTGAGAAGAAAAAAGTACTGTTTCCAAATAACACATTGTTCTTTTTAAAAGATAATTTAAAGTATTAAATTTATCTCAGTTCAATTATCAGCAGTTGAAAATATTCTTTGTGTTATTTATCTCTGTGGTCATTATTTCAATACATCTATTAGTGTTTAGGAAGGTGGGCCCAGTGGACACTATCTTTAATAAAATGTACAGAAATGCACCCACGATAGCCCTACTAAAATATTTATGATGAGGGAACCAAATTCAATGCGTTCATTTTTAAATAACTTTAAAGAATTCATGTTTAATTAAAAGTGATATATAAATCATGCTGTTTGCTACCACTATTGACTGTGCCGTGCCCATTCTGCCAAACTTAATATAAAATTAATTGTTAATTTTCAGGCCTGTAGCCTGCTCGACACCCAGACAGATGCTGATTGTTTAGACATGAGCCAGTGAGATTATTAAACTTTAGAAATGAAGCTCTCTTTTGGGATTCCTTAAAGTCATTCTCTCTTGACACACCTCTCCATGGAGAGATTTGCTCCTTGTATACTCTGAAAAATATTTTCAAACTTTCCAGACATGTCAAAGTTTCAAGTCTATTTTGCATTCCTCTGCATGGTTACTATTTCAGTAAAGTGTACTTAGCATCAAGAGTAGTGTGACCTTGTGGGGTGGCAGAGAATAACTTATCTTTTGCCCCATCGCACAATGATAGACTCATCTAAACTTTTCCCATTTGGGAATACTTAAAGGCCTCGGGGTTAGTCTGACCTTAAATAAACAAATACAGCATTTCAGTAGCCTTTCATATGCCTGCTCGGAACAAAACTTCAAGCTGAAACAGTCACCAGTTCCAAAGTAAGTGATGATTAACTTACAAGGGAGTACTTGGGTCCATCATCAAGAAGGTCAGCCTGACCTCGAGTGACAAAGCCATATACCTTACTTATATTGTGTGTACTTCATGTGCTGTTGAGGTATCAGCGGTCTCACCCTTTGAGGCTGGTCTAAAAAGCCTCGACCAGTAAATGTTCCTATATTCCCAGCCTTGTTAAATAGTTTTTTTTCAATTTCTACTTCTTTTGAGCAGTGGTAAATGCACTGACTCACAAAACTGAAATGATTTTCTTCCTTTCAGGTGAAGGAATTGCTTATTCCCCAATGTGTTCATCCCTTCAGTGAAAGTAACGAGACCTCATCTGTCCACGTATGACAATAACTCTCAAAGCATTCCATCTTGTTCCACTGGTACAGGATGTCATCAGTCCAACCAAGAGCATCCCGAGCTCTGCTTCCATCAACTCCATGGCCTGAGATAACTTTCACCTGCAAACTCCCTCTGCCAAATCTCTGAATACTCAATCCCTTTCTTGTTGTCTTTATATACCACATTACGACAGGGGGAAACCTAACACTTGGAGACATCACCAGACCCGTCTGCAATCAGCATCTCTTGTGTTTCTTGGAAACACCATTTCAGTTTCCCATTTATCTTTCACTCAGAAAATCAAGTTGGAATGTAAGTGAGAATGTCATGACTCAATCTACCCTTTTCAACAAAACAATTGGTGAGATTTTAAAAACTGTGTTAGCAGCAAATTACTTGTAATCCATTCAGCAAGTAGAGTGTGTGATATTGATTGAACAGCACTGACCCTGACAAGTTGAATCCTGTAAAATCTGCTGCAGTTCAAACTAAATTCATTCATTTGTTTATCCATTTACTCAACAGTTATTCATTGCCTTGACTAGACATTGCATGGGGAAATCCAGATTACAAAGACATATGGATTCATATTTTTAATTATCTACTGAATATCTTCAAATGAATATTATAGCTGTTCTTTTTCATGTTGTGTTTCAAGATTCTCCTTGTCAAACAGATCCTACTCAGTATTTTAATTATCAATACCACTATACACTCAGTTCCCTAAGATAGGAATTTAGTACCTAACTTAAACATTAAAATGACTTTTAAATTTGTTATTTCTTATCCATATAGACATGGCTTTATATATAGTGCATATCTTGTTTTTAGCATCTCACACCCATGAAGAAACACGTAAGAAAGCAACATAAGAATAGAGATTTACTTAGCCACTCAGGTCCAGAAGTTTTGGCTCATGGTTAGTTAGCTCCATTGTATTGGGTCTGAGGCAAGAAAGGATATGTGGGAGAAAATGGCCAAAGGAAAAGATCTGATCTTCAAAACCATGTCCCAAGTTACCTACTTCCTCCAAGCTGGCCAAACTTCCTGAATTAAGCTATGAACTTTTCCATGAATTAGCCCACTTACGAAGTTAGAATCTTCTTGATCTGATCACCTCTCAAAGCTGGTCAGTTAGCAGCTATGAACTTTTAATCCAACTTACCCAAATGATAACATGTGTGTCCCCCAATTTTTCATATGAGCCAAGTTCACATCAGTTGGCCAATAGCATTAATTGTTACATACTTATTACTTCTGGGTCAAGTATCAATATTTTCTGAGAACTTATTTGTTCCTATTATTTTCTTCATCCAAGTGATTTTGCTTACCAAACACTTATGATAAAAACAGTTGTCCAGAGGCATTCAATATTGTTATTTTTAAAGTTTACATTACTATAACCAGTGTAACTCTCCACCATTAAATATTTCCCTTCCCCCTTTTTAATCTCCCATGGCATTTCATTGGTGTAACTATAAAAATATCTTTGAAAACACTCATTACCAGAAATACTTCTTTATGGACCACAGATCCATGAATCCATTTAGAGCAACACACACACACACACACACACACACACACACACACACACACACACACACACACCATTCTCCTATGAATAACAAACATATTTTGATGCAACATATTGAATAGCTGTGTTTATAGATAGAACTGGAAATTGACAGGAAGATATAATATGCTTTGAGTTCCTTAAACCTTTAATTGTCATTATTCTCAGAAGTGATTTGAGGTGTTTACTGGGTCAGTATATTACTTTTGTTATGTTTTTGTTTTCTGTCAAGATGCTAGAGAATGAACCCACGTCCTGGCACATTTTGGAAAAGAGCTCTACATCTGAGCCATGGGGTAGGCTTTAACATGAACACTGCTTTATTTCATAAGCAAAGGGAAACCACAGAGAAGAAAGCAAAAAATTGAAGCAAGAAGCCCATCTGGGCACCATGGCAATAATCAGGTGAGAGGTGATTATGATGATGACGACGGTCAGGGGAGCAGTGAGCCTGGCGGTGCCACAAGAGGCCTCGTGGACAGGAGAAATGAAGCTATCATGGATTATTTATGTGGAGTGTGAGATAGATTGCCATGGAAGGAAGACTTCAGCTAGGAGGCAATAGAAATACCAGAATTGTCTTTAATTCATGTGGTGGATTGAATAAGGATGGTCCAAATTGGCTCACGTAGTTAAATGCTTAGGCACCAGAGAGTGGCACTATTTGAAAGCGTTGGAAGGATTAGGTGGCGTGGTTTGGTTGGAGGCGGTGTCACTGGAGGTGGCCTTTAAGGTTTCAAAAGCTCACATGAGGCCCAGGCTCTCTCTCAGCCTATGGGTCGGGATGCAGTTATCAGTTACTGTCCTAGTGCCTGACTGAATGTCACCAGGCTACCTTCCATGACAATGACGGACTAAGCTTCCAAGACTGTAATCAAGCCCTAATTAAATGTTTTCTTTTGCAATTCTTGCCTTGGTCATAGTGTCTCTTCACTGCAGTAGAACAGTGATTAAGACACCTCAGCTGTGAAAGATTTCTGAAGGACAAGTTCTATATATCTAAAAAACATTAATAAAGAGTTGACTATGCAAATTTGGGAAATATTGGGCCTGGGGAGATAAATTGGGCTTTATCAGAACATATTAATATAAACCTATGTGAATAGATGGACAGACAAGTATAAATAATAATAGTGCTTTATTGCTAACTTCTGGAGAATCCAAACAGAAAACTCTCAATAAGGGAAGGATGGAGGCTGCAATCTGTTACAGCACAACCCTGAAATGTACTGAGTGGAACTGGATGGCATAATTTGGGCCCCCCAAAAAAGCCTATTGTAATGACAACATATTCAGAATAAAAGAGTAACCGGTCAATTTGAAGATCTTAGAAAAATTTTAAAGGAACCAAATAAACATACTTGACTACATTTTAGTGATGCATAGATTTTTCTAACTATTTCTGAAATATGTAAGTTATTATGAAATATGAAATCTTGAAGTTAGATGTTAGAGTAATCAACAGTTCTGACCTAATTTATTCCTTATTGGTTTAATACACACTTTAAACAGTTTAGTCAAAATATCCCGAACCTAATCTGATTTAAAATTAGGAACATTTAGAATGTCAATTTATTACTCAGTATACTTTCCTATTATCACCATTGACATTAGAGGATTATGTGGACAGGTTTAGACTGAGGGCAGTTCTAGAAATGCCCATGTGCGCTCTAAAACTAGGGTCAAAGCTGCTGTATTCTTGTAGGTGACAAACAGCTTTATAAAACTCTACCTCCCTAGTCAGCTGTTCATATCCTGCTCTCAGAATCTGTGAATACAGTGTTCCCTTGCAAGGCAAACGTGATTAATGACGGGAGAGTTAGACAATTTTGACTTACCCTGAGAGTCCAGTAGAATCACATGAGTTCTTTGAATCACAAAGCTTCCCGGGCTGTGAGCAAGGAATCAGCCTAGCACTTTGACTTTGAAGGTGGAAGAAAGAGAACCTCGGAAACACGGGTGGCCTGTAGATACAGAGAAAGGGAAGGGACAGACTGACCTCTGCCTCCTCCAGGAGGTGAGGCCGCCCCTGCCTATGCTTTGATTTAAGTCTGTGAGATTGAGGTCAAACTTCTGACCTAGTGAAGCTTAACATAATTAATTTGTGTGGTTTCAAGTTATAACGTTTGTGGCCAGGTGTTACAGCAACAATGGGGACGCGTTATGAATGGTGATATGAAAGATTATGATTTTTTAAAGTAATCATTTAATTAGAATTACAAAATCAAAATAATAAATGCAGATATTTTATAAGAAGGAGCTGCTGTCTCTCATTGTCAGTTACCACAGATGTGGATAAAAGAACCTGGACACTTCCAGCAACACCCTCAGGTCCTGAGAGAGTACCATATGGCAGATACAAAAAGGGACTCTCAGAGAGATAGAACACATTCTTAATATGCAAATTAGCACCCAAACATCTTTTATGGGTCCTGTGCCCCCAGCACAGAATCCTCAAAGGCTTTCCAAGCCTCTCTTGCCCACATATGCTTATAAAAATTCAAGTAAAATTGGGAATCAAATAATGACAGAGTTTCGTTCTGGCTGCCCGAGCTTCTTTCTGGCCTTCTGAAGTTAGGAAGTGGGTGTGCTTTCCTATTACCCAAGGAAAGAAACAAGCGAATACATCCTCATCAGAGAGGTTTGCTAGATTCACAACAGAATTGACTGGTCTCTGAAGGGCTCCATGTTTTACCCAGGGAAGATAAAAGCAGGCAATTTACATTTTTAAAGACGCATGCCAGCCACATTGGGAAGCAATTATCAGTCTTTCTCTCCTGTTCTTTAACTGTTTTCAAGCTGGTGAGGGAAGAGAAATGGGGCTTCCATTTCCTCACTGTCTTTTGGGGCCGGGAGGCTTTGTAAGCCGCTTCGAGTCTTTTCAGTTACAGGTTGAAAATGGGTTTCACATAGTTTCCTCATCTTCCAACCTTGCCGCGAGAAGCTGGAGGTTGGTGCTTCTTTCTGCAGGACTCTCGGATGCTACTTGCTCAGCTTCTCAGCCCAGCTTTCTTTCATTTCCCTCATCCACACCGCCATCCTTTCTCACAGACTATTTGGTAAGTGCCGCGATGGCAGCACACAGCAACTCCTTACTTTCTAAAGTTCAAACTCAGTTAGCTGTAGCAGGACCCGCCTGGCTTCTGAAGCATGAAGCTCAGGCTGTTTCTATTAAATTATAATTGCCATATTCAGGAGCTGTCTGAGGCCTTGCAAGGTTCAGCCCGAGTTGAGCGCTATTCCTTGCTGGCAGTGGTGTGTATTTCATTACAGGAAAAGGAGCTCAGAGCTTGTTTATTTCCTGTATTTGCACAGTATGAAAAAGTTCAGCGAAGCAAGTAGCCAGGGTTGAGGCATTTGATGGAAAGGAAAGGGGCATATTTGTTTGTTTGGGCTAGGAGGGAAGTTCAAAGATGGGGACTTTTGTTCTCTGAAGGCATAGTGAACAGCTCCGGTTTCATGTCAAACATCAGGGTTCCGTGCAGGATGTAAACATTTCCTGCTGGCCAAGTCTGTTTCTATAATGGTAACCCCATAGAGCCTCTGCTACTTGCACTGCGATTGTGCCAAGAGTTCCTGTATTCAACAAGGGAGGTTAAAAGTCAGTCTGGTTTCGCAGCTGTTTGGGGTAAAAACTGGCTTTCCTAGCAGCCTGAGAAACTCAGGGTTCTTCTCCTCGGCACACATTTATCAGTGGCTTTCATCGTACAGGAACACAGTAAGACTGTTTGGGATAGAGTTGGAAATTTGCCTCGGCGCATGTGCGGATTCTGCCGCGAGGGGGGGGGCGAGCTGGGGGGCAAGTGGGGTGTGGGGGTTATGGCGTGTGGGGTGGGGGGTGCGGGAGGAGGCAGTGCTCAGGGCCCTGCCTTTCAGAGCGCTCCTGGTGAGTGTAGGTCATTACTGGGTTTCACTTCGTGATTTGTTCAGCGCATGGCAGGGTGCAAAGGAACAGAGCTGAAAGTTTAAACGACGAATCTTAAATCCCTTCGGCTTTCTGCAACTTTAAAGATGGCTTCTTCTCATTTTTGATTAATCTCAAAATTTGGCAACGGTTCCTAACACTTTGATTTGTTCCTCCCTCTCTCTCTCTCTCTCTGGGGTCTCCCTGTCAAGTAGTTAACTGATTTCTAAACAAATTCCTAGGTGCAAGGAGATGCAGAGACTGACTTGAAGCAATCCTGAAGTAAAAAGGGAAAACTATTGTAAGATGTGGCGAAGCCCCCTCTAATGGATCTAATTATAGAACGGCTTTCCTGCTTCATCTACTCCTGAGCTGAGGGCTCCCCGACTTCCCTCACGGCTTCCCCAATGTGCAGATAGTGTGAGCTGTCTTTGATAAACCCAGTTTAGAGCAGGCACTGTGATCTAGATCACAACGCTGACATAGAGAATTATGTTCTTTCCTTTGATAAAAGTAGCCAGAAATGGCAGAACAGACGTTAAGAGATTTTCAAAGTACCTGAAAGAGAGGCCATCCCACGGGGTTTTCTGACTAATCAGGTGTGCTGTGCACATCTCTCAGAGGAGAGATTTAAAAGGAGGATCGCGTACAGACATCACAAACATTTTAGAGACTATAAAATTCTAAAGACAGCCAAAGATGTAATTTTAAAAAAAAATAATGGAAAAATACCAACAAAAAATGAGGAAAGCTTCATTTTTCTTTCTCAGCATAAATTGTCCCATGCTTAATTTTTCTTTTTAAGAACATAGACGGAGAGTTTTAGGTACAGGAGGCTCCTTGGAGAAGCAAGCTTGTGTGCTCTCTGACACAACTCCCTGTCTCCCCACCAAGTGAGTGTCGTATCCATGCAGAGGAAGGTTCTCAGGTTTTGAAGGATAAGATTAAAAACTACTTTTCAAACGGGCAGATGTTTAACATATGTTCCATTACTGGTGACGATGGCTCTTTTGGCCTACAGTGTCTAGTTTCCTTGTCTATAAAGTTTGGTAGGAAAAACCTCTAATTCCTTTGTGTAGGTGCAAGGCGATGGTGTGATAGTGTCCGGCCACACACGGCGAGCCTAAATGCAGTGCACTATGAAGTGTGAATAAATATGATAATGAGTTGGCCTCACGTTAGCACATTCGTTTGTGGTAGCTAACGTCATGTTAGAACTGAACTCAGTCATGTCACAGTGCACACTGTGCCCCGTTGAACAGCACCAGTCCAGAGGCTAGTCTAGATTGTGATGAAGAGCAAACCGCTTCTAGTTTGGATATGTGAAGAAAGAAGTCTGAGAGAGAAAAGGATGGGAGACAACAAAGTGGATAAAGTGGAGGAATCCCACAGATTCAAGTGGTGAATCATACAGTATACCACAATATGCACACACATCACACACACCCATAACACTACACACACACACACAATCACAGATATACCACACATGCACACATACCGCAGATATATCACACATACACACACACCCATACACAATACACACATACACACACAATCACAGATATACCACACGTATACACACACACCGCAGATATATCACATATACACACACACACATACACAATACACACATACACACACACCACAGATATACCATACACACACATCACAAATATACCACACACACACACACCACAGATATACCACACACACACAGACACACACCACAGATATACCATACACACACATCACAAATATACCACACACACACACACCACAGATATACCACACACACACAGACACACACCACAGATATACCATACACACACATCACAAATATACCACACACACACACACCACAGATATACCACACACACACAGACACACACCACAGATATACCATACACACACACCACAGATATACCACACACACACACCACAAATATACCACACATACACCACAGATATACCACACACACACCACAGATATACCATACACACATATCACAAATATACCACACACACACACACCACAGATATACCACACACACACAGACACACACCACAGATATACCATACACACACACCACAGATATACCACACACACACACCACAAATATACCACACATACACCACAGATATACCACACACACACCACAGATATACCATACACACATATCACAAATATACCACACACACACACACCACAGATATACCACACACACACAGACACACACCACAGATATACCATACACACACACCACAGATATACCACACACACACACCACAAATATACCACACATACACCACAGATATACCACACACACACCACAGATATACCATACACACATATCACAAATATACCACACACACACACACCACAGATATACCACACACACACAGACACACACCACAGATATACCATACACACACACCACAGATATACCACACACACACACCACAAATATACCACACATACACCACAGATATACCACACACACACCACAGATATACCACACACACACACCACAAATATACCACACATACACCACAGATATACCACACACACACCACAGATATACCGCATATATACACACACACACACCACAGATATACCGCATACACACACACACACACCACAGATATACCGCATATATACACACACACACACCACAGATATACCGCATACACACACACACACACCACAGATATACCGCATATATACACACACACACCACAGATATACCGCATATATACACACACACACCACAGATATACCGCATATATACACACACACACACACATATCACACATACACATACATCACAGATATACCGCACACACACACACCATATATCACACATACGCACATTCATTTTCACACACAAGAAAGAGGAAGAGAAAAAGATAGTATCCATGCTCATGCTTGGCCACTGGGGCCTAAGAGACTTGCTGAGTTGATTTCCAAGCAAATACAGCATTGTCAACGACTTTTTACTATTGAGCACAAAACTCTTGCAACCCCAGGAGGACTGACTTGAATGCACAAATTGTTATTATTAAATATACTTTCAGCATTTTATATTTACCAAGTGTTCATTGCTCACATTTTTTGCTATTCTTCTCTGTTGGCATCTCCTATGCACTGACATCAGCCAAAAGTCTGGGTCTGAAATGCCACAGTGATTTGATAGATATTCAGGCTTAGGTCTGTCCCAGTCTGAACCTTCAAAATTCTATGGAAGAAATATGATAAAAATTGATTTCATAAGCAAACCATTTTTTTAGATGACCAGGACAATGAAAAGATATGCACCATAGAAAATTTAATCTGCTCTGCTTCCTTGGCCTTGGAGGGATGAAAAAACTATAGTTTTTAGTTTTATGGATCTCTTAGCCTTCACTAACACCAATGTTGAGGAAATTAAACAATTAATCTTTCTTTTAATTGTATAGGAATGCCAGTCAGTGATGGAAACACAACTCATTCCACTTTTGCTCAATGGAAGTTATCTCTTTTGAAGGATTAGCTGCCATGTTCAACAATAACGAAGCTCTTGTTTTCCAATAAAGAGGTTAATTGGCTTCAGAGCAAATACATGTACGGAGCACACAGGCCTAATATTGGTTTTGCAAAGGCCCTGCATGAGGGAAGTTAATGTTTCCTGTTTATTAGCTGTTTTACAACAATCTGCCCTTGACCAATAATTATGCTTACAGAGCTAATGCTAATGTGTGTCAGCTCAACAGGCACTTAACGTGTCCTCTGCACCTGTGTGCAATTGAGTTTGTCATCATTCCTCTCACACACGGTTTCCTGTCTTCCAGTGGAATGTAGGGTGACTGCATGCTGGAAATGCCAGTGTCAAATACAGGCTTTCCCAACTGCCCACAAGCCTAGAATCTTGCCCCTCCACCCCCCACCCTCCACACACCGGCACTTCTCTCTGCAACAAGATGGAGACCCTGACAGAAAACCACAATCAATAAGAATGCAGAGTTTTGGAGTTCCATCCCAACCAATAGATCTATAACACCGGTCTTGTGTGTAAGGCTTAAGGAATCACTTGGAAAGAGGGGATAGGAAGATTTTAAGAGCCAGGAAAAGTGGTAGTTTTTTGTGAGACTGTGTCTCCTGGGAAAGTCAGAAGGCACATGCATGGAGTCGCAACAACGTGGCTGCCTGAACATGAGCTGAGGAAGGATGACACCTAATGTGGAAGAGGAGCACTCATGAGGCCTCACCTGCAGCAGAGAAAGAACTTAAGCAGCAAGGACCCCCGAGAACAGGGGAAATGATCTTACCAAGGAAAGAGCGTATATGGAATGGTTATCCAATGCCAAAATTCAGCTCTGAAAGCATATTTACAAGTAATACTATATGAACTGAACAGCTTTATGTTTTTCAAAATACACATACACACACACACACACACACACCTGATAACAGTAAAACAAAAGAGGCCATGAACTGGAAAGAGAGCGAAGCATGGGGTGGGGCCTATGGGAGGGTTTGGAAGGTAAAGAAATAGGGAAATGGTGTAATTATGTGAAAATCTTGAGAATAATATTTAAGAAAAAAAGAAAAGGTTCAGTTGCACATATCTGTAATTCTACTATTCCTGTGGTGAGTAGGGAGGTTGAGACATGAGAATCATGTCTAAGTTCATATGCTATAGCATCGGGCAGAATTAACAGGGGAGACCTTGCCTCAAAACAAGGTGGAAAGAGAGACTCCCAAAAGGCTTCCTCTGATCTCCATAATACACCATAATATGTGTTTGCCAGTCATACACACACACACACACACACACACACACACACACACACACACACGCCCCAGAATTTTTTTAAAGCTCCAATAACAAAAGCAAAGGGGGCTGCTTTCTAATTCCAGGGAGGAAGAAACAGTCTCACAGATGCCCACAGGCCCCTACCAAAGCAGGTGTTTCTGCAGTTCCAACGACACAAGTTAAACTGCAAATTTGATTCCATCAAGTAGAGGCAAAGCCTACTCACCTGCACTTCTACTGAGCTCCCTGGTAACCCTGGAGATGCCAATCAAAGAGCAAAGGCCCACAAGAAGAGAGTGCCTCTCTGCATGACCAGTCATGAATGTCACCCAATGCTATTTACTAAATATAGCAAGTTGCTGCTTCTTAGTCCCTTTACACAGTGGCGCATCAGACATAAAAAAATGCTTAATAAATTTGTGATTAGTAGACATCAATTTTCTGAGGTCTATTTTGTCATCAAGTTGCTGAAATCATGTTTTCATTGAGTAGAATATTGGGAGAAATGTCCTTAAGAGATGGGACAGTGTGTCCAGGGGAGCAGCGGTTCTCAGCCTGTGGGTACCCCCCTTGGGCAGAGCGACCCTTTCCCAGGTGGCCTATCCTGTGTATCGGATACTTACACTACAATTCTTAGCTGTAGCCAAATTACAGTTACAAAGTAGCAACGAAAACAATCTTCTGGTTGGGGGTCACCACAGCATGAGGAACGGAATCAAAGGACCATTAGGAAGGTTGAGAACAGTGGAGGCAATTGGAATCGCTGACCTTTTGATGTCCTGACTCCCACCATATTCACCTGCAGGGCCCTTCCTCTTCTGCCGAGTTCCTGTTTGCCCCGCCCACCTGATTCTGGGCACTCTCACTAAGCTTCACAGAGCCAAGTGAGGAGTTCATTCTACTGGAAGGAATGAAGCTTTCCCTGTCGGTTGCCCTCGCTGTGATACAATGCTGACCAAAAGCGAGCTGGGAGAGGAAAGGATTTCTTTGGTTTACACTTATAAATCATTTCATTCATCGCTGGGGGAAGTCAGGGCAGGAACTCAAGGCAGGGACCCGGGCTAGCTGACTCTCTGGCTTGTTCTCAGAGTCATGCTTAGCAAGCCTTCTTATAAAAGCCAGGATGACCTGTCTAGGAATGGTACTGCCCCCCGGGGAACCGGCCTTCCTGTATCAATCAGACGCGAGACAATTGACCACAGATCTGCACGTCCAAAGGCCAGCCTGGTCTAGGCAATTCCTCACTTGAGGTTATCTCCTCTCAAGGTGACTATAGATTGAGTTGACAATAACAGCTAACCAACAAAAACAAACATATTGCGAAATTTAGAATGAAAATGATGATTAAAGTTTCAGAGCTAATAATAATAGCAGAATAATATCGTAAGTGGGGCAATTAGATTCATTGGTGACAAAACAATAAAGAAAGAGAGAAATATAAATGGTGGCTAAGACTTTGAACCTTTTCATCTAGAGGAGAGTCCTGCCCTTTTCAATGTATTTTTTTTTTTATGGCTTTGGGAAATACACTAGTATCACAAAATGATGGCCAGGGTAAAGAAACTACCCAAAAATAGACTGAAGGACAGTCACCAGGCTGATTTTATTTCTCTCCAACAGTTTTCGGTAACAGCTCTAAACTAGCAACTTTTCAATTAAATCCAATCTGTCACGGTAGGAAAAACAGTGTGGCGGACGAGCCTCAAGAAGAGACTTGGCAGGGAGTGGCCACTTTCGCATTTTAAACTGAAAGTGTGTTTTGTTTGTTAAACGTTGCAGGTCTACATATCCTCGTTTCTTTGTCGGCATCTATGCCGTTAACACCCACAGTCTACAGTCCAACGTAGGGGGCTCAGTCGAGGATCTCTTGCTGTATTTCTGGGCTCTCTCTGTGACAGGAAAACAGCATCCTAAGTCTTCTTTCTCCTCTCTGCTGTGTTAGGAGAGCTTTTGTCCTTGAACCACTGTATCCACATCATCTCAGAGCCCAGTTCATGGTCAGCACTTGAAGAAAACGGCTTGAGACGACAGGAGCCTCTTGAACAAGCCCACCGCAAATCTATTAAAATATAAAAAGACAGGAAATAATGCGTCCATCTCTCCTCAAGCTGCAGTGACACCCCAGCCGTCTTGTTGTGGAAAGTAGCTTCTTTTCAAGGCTGTTCTTAAGGCGAGGGAACTGTCCATTTCAAGAGATTCTACATTACTAACGAGGCTTAGATTATAAAAGACACAAGTTCTAAATGAATGGCATCATTGTCCCCCAGGACTAGACATTAGCTGTGTGCAGTTGGAAACACTTTTTTAAATTAAAAAATATTTATGTATTCATATGTGTATGTCTATGTGTTACAAACATGTCTGTGTAAACTATGCCACACATTTAGAGATCAGACAACTTACAGAATTTTTTTTTCTTCTTCTTTCTACTCTGGCTTCTAAGTATTGAACTCAGATCATCAGGTCTGGCAGCAAGTGCCTTTCCCCGCTGAGCCATCTTGCTGGTCCCACAAAATATACATATCCACATTGGTCTAATAACTAGGTCTTTTACCACTTCAGCAAATTCCAGTCATTTAGATTGACTGTATCATTAGCTCAATATACAAAGAGCATCCAGTGTAAAAAACCACCAGTAATGTCATGGTCTTCACCTCCCTCTCTCATTTCTTCTTCTCATTTCCCCTTGCCTTTGAGTTTGAGAGAGATGAACGGTGTTGAGAAATAGGCTGTACACATGCCTAAGCTGGCAGGTAGAATGTCCCTTCCTTTCTTTGCCCTTGTTGAGTGCGACTTGATCAGACTTAGGAATGAAGGGGGCTTACCAATGTGAATATTCTATGAGGACAGCTGTCCCACATTCTCTAAACTGGTGAATGTCCCAGATTTAATTCAGAAACAAAGCTAAGACATATTTCATTTTCATGTATGGTCTTTTGGCTTCTGGGATTTTTTTTTCAGAAGTCAATCAGCTTTTATCGTTCGTATGCTGAATGTTGAGGAGAGTGTTGTTTAAGGTGTAGGCTTTTCCTTTCTTTTTCTTTTGAGATTCTTCATGTATTCCTTCAGTTAAGTGCATAAGTGCAGATTTTATAAATAGAAAGATGATGGCTGATGCATGTGGCTGAACTCTGCTCTCTGGGGACACGGTGTGACTTGTGAGCTGTACACAGGAGAGGCACAGAAGGGAAAGCAATAGCCCTGCGTGGTTGCTGCTGAGAACAAACTGGTCACCTCACACATTCTGAAGCGCTCTCCTCCAGCACTGGCAGTGAGGAAAGGCACGCCTTTGGAGCGCGCTTCCGAAGGCGCCAGAAGGCCTATTCCAAGAAACGAACATAACAGTGGGTGATGCTAAATGCTACTGAGGAACTTGCAATATTTTGCACATATGGACTGACTGTGTGACAGCATATATAAATATTTCATTCGATAAACATAGTTAGTTATCAGAGCATGACGAACAGACCGAGAGCGACACAGGAGCCGTTCCAAGAACACTGTGTAACAGGACATACAGCTGAGATGTAGTTTCCTCATACTTGGCGAGCTTGGAGCTCAGCAAACACCGCTTTTTCTTTATTCATTAATTAAGATTAAGATATTTTAGCATCACCAAATTGAGAACATTATATTGTCATGTTCAAGGATCAATGCCAAACGAGAAGTTGCAAACTGGAGTGTAAATGCTACCGACTTCACAAGTTACTTCATACTATTTAGAATCCGTTGACAGTTCAATATCTAATTTCCCCGAAATTAAATGCCCAATACATCTCATTTGCATTACGGAATTTAATCAGTGAGGAAAAAGAAAAGACAACAGAAAGCACAATGACAATCTTTTTGAAAAATCACAAAACTTCTTACTATAGAACTTTGAAGTCAACTGTCTATAGTTTTGAGGTGAAAATGAAAAACAGTAATGTTTAGACCTGATGAAAATAAAGGCCCTTTACAATAATCTGATATGGTCCTTGTTTTAGAGGGAACTGACAAGTTAGATCTCCGGTGGGTGTTGTGCCCCAAGATGAGAAGTCTCTGTCATCAGGAGAGAAGCAGGAGTCTCGCCTTGGGCAAAGCTGCCCTTCCCACTCCTTCATTATTCTGCTCTGGCCTGTCTGACGCCTTTAGCTTTGTCTCTGAAACAAGAGCGGAGAGACAGACTGGCTAAGTGCGATGCGCCTGGGTTTTCCAGTTCAGGACATTTGAATTCGGCTCTTGAGTCAGTCTCATTCCTTTCATTATGGAAATAAGAATAATTAGATAGTTCTAGAAATGATTTCAGAACTAGAAACAAAGTACATGCAGTGGCCCCAAACCTAAGATGTTGGAAAAACGCATGTGTTTCATTCTTGGTGTTATTCTTTTGGTCCCTGCCCTAGCCACGCCCACTCCTTTTTAACCTCTGCCCTCTGCCTGCCATCACTCTCTCTTCCTGTTTCCTCTCCAGGTGTACACACGGGCTTTGCCTCTCTCCTCCTCTCTCTCTCCCTCTCTCTCTCTCTCTCTCTCCTCCCTCCCTCCCTCCCTCCCCCTCCCTCCCTCCCTCCCTCCCTCCCTCTTTCTTTCTGTCTTTCTTTCTTTCTTTCTTTCTTTCTTTCTTTCTTTCTTTCTTTCTTTCTCTCCTTGTTAATAAATTCTTATATGGCTATTTCCTGTGTTTATATGTCTGTTACTGTCGCCACCGCCAGCGCGGCCCTTTCTTCTCCCGCGCCGCTTTTTCTCCGCCAGCCCGCTCAGGGATATTTTTTTAAGAATAAGACTTGGTCCCTTCAACTTAGCTCTACGTATTTAAATATACTCGATCAATGAACAAGTGAAAGAATTATTGAATGGCACCAAAAGTGTGCAAAAGTGAATAAATGACAATAATAAGCATTGCCGCTAAAAATAAATGAAGAAGAATCATACAAATATTTTCTTGAGGGTCCTCAACCTGATAGGAATACCTTATTTCCCCTTGGATTACAACTCATTCATTGAGTTTGTTCTTTTGGTCTCTGTAGTATTTGAAAGCATGACCCAGTAAATTAGAAAATCAAAATGCACACTGAATCATTCAGAAATGTATGTCTCTTCAAGACCGTCTAAATGAGAAAATCTAATTGCACACCTACCCAAACAGAGTTTAGCATGCCTTACTTGCAACACCTCTGCACACCAAAGAAGAAAACCTCTCCTAGGAACAGGCGATTTAATTAAATTTACTAAGAAGTGAGGGCCACATGGTCTTGTACCTGGGTATTCTTTTAATTTTTTTTAATTAAAGTGCGCAAAGTTACCCCCTGCCCTGTACCATTTTAACAAGATGGTTAATCAGACTTTTGGAGTCTCCAATATTAATTTTGCTAAGATGTCCTTAAGACCAGGGGACAAGGAGAGGTCAACTGTGGCCAGTGGAAGTGTTGAAAGAAACGTTGTCTCTTGTGTACTAAAGAAGCAAAGTTTCTAGTCCCCAAAGGTCAAGGTGCAGCAAGTTGGATGGTCCAAAACAATAGCTCTATGAAGTCTCATGTAATTTGCTACCAAATAAAACACAGAGAAGACCTAGTATCGAGCGATATTTATTTTTTAAGTGTTCTGGCCTGGAGAGGAGAAATAACTCAGCTCTCCCTTTTAGTATTCCCTGCTGATGCCATTTTCAAAAATACAAAAAAAGTGAGAAGTCAAGATGAGATTCAATAAAACACAACTGCAGAGAAACTTCTAGAAAAAGCTTCTTAAAATATTGGGAATTTCCTATCACAGAAAAATAGTTTGCATTATTTAAGAAAAAAAAAGAGAGGGGAATTTCAAAAAAAGAGAGAAAGGAGTGGAAAGAAAATAAAGCAAGGGAGAAAAGCAGCCTCATACCTTTGGCCGTGGATAGAGTTTGTTTAGTTTGCTTCCTATTGCTCTGAGAAAACACTATGACCAGAAGAGACTCTGGGAGGACAAGATTTATTTGGTCAGATAGTTTTTCAACATTGCCCTTAACCAAAGGAAGTCAGGTAGACAATCTAGGCAGGCTGTTTGTAGGCTCCATCCCATGGCTGGTGCCACCTGTTCTATTATACTCCTCAGGACCACCTGCCCAGGCGTGGCACTGCCCACAACGAGACGAACCCCCACATTGAGTGGTACTCCACAGACTTGCCAACGAACCGATCTGCTGAGGACATTTGGTCAATTGAGGTTCCTGCTTCCCAAATGACTCTGACCTGAGTTAAGTTGACACAAAGCTGGCCAGTACAGAGCTGATCTAAAGTTTTTGTAATCTTAAAAACAGCAACTTCACTTAAAGTAAAATGTGTGCTTTGAAGTCTAAGGGTTTGCAGCCTCTGAGAACATGCTCCCTCCACTAACCACTACCAAGGCTCAGCATTGCTGTCTGCTCTTGGGAAATTACTGGCATTCTTGATCTCAATCACTAGAACACTCTCTAGTATCATAAACTGGTTTCTCCTCTGTAGAAATTCATAGAGATGGAGTAACATGGTGTACCTTGCTTTGTGCACACCTCTTTACCCAGCCTGTTTGTAATAGTCACTTGTCTGTTCTGCCTATCAGAGTTTCGTTCCATTTTGTCTACAGTAAGAATTCCATAGTAAGGATGGAGTGCATTAGTTTTTTTGTTCACTGTTCCACATGCCTTGGGGATCTAGTTTTTGTATTATTATGAACATGGGTGCTATGAACATCCATTCACAAGCCATGACATGACACATTTTCATTTATATTGAGCAAATGTGAGATTAGCAGGCTACATTTAACTTCATGTCAGGAGACAGCCAGATTTCTGTTCTGAAGCAGCTGTGCAAAGCTGTGCTTTTCAGTAGCTGTAATGATCTAAGTTGTTTCGGGTCCTTTCAACTTTACCCTGGTGTTGTTCCAACTTCAGCTGTTGTGTATGTGTGAATACCCTTCCTTTGCTTATGACTGGTAGTTCTCTGGTGAGTGGTGGTATTGAACATGTTTTCAGATTAAATAGGGTCATTTTGAGCATTTTAGTTTGTAAACTTTCTACTTGGATCGTTTGACCATATTTGAAATTTTTACTGAGTTTTTAACATTCATAATACTTTCTGTGTATAGGTTATTTGTCGGAAATACATATTGCCTATAGTTTCCCTGTTTTGTAGCTTGACTTTTAATGTCTAAATGTCTCCCCTCTGGGTAGAAGATGTGAATATGGTCAATGCAGGTAACAACGGCCTAGACATTTCAGCAGTTAGAAGAAAGAGTTGTGAAAGTTGTTCCACAGAGAGATGATAAATGTTTGAGGAAATAAATGTACTTCACACAATTTAAATATTGTATAGTAGAAACCTTATGTGGTACATAAAACATTGCATGCTATCCCATTTATATGTGAAATTTCATGTTTATATATCAGAAATGAATTTAATTTAAATTTTAAAGGATCAAGTCTTTAACTTTGATGAGGCAGTTGTCCCATAGATAGTCTTGCAGACTCATAACTTTTGTAACTTAAGCATTTTTGCTTACTCAGTCATAGATTAATGAATATTTTATCCCATATTTATTCAAAAGTATTGAGAAAGGTTTGAAGCAACATTTTAGCCTATTTATTAATGCTATAGAGATTTGCATTGGTATGGATCTTAGTTTATTGATTCAAAATTCAAGGTCAATTTTTTATATGTATATTTCTGCTCTTGATTAAGGTATTGCTTTTATATAACTCATTTAAAAATGTAATGTATAATTAAGAAATATAGGTTAATAGATAATCATCTATAATAGTCAAGCTTATAGTCATGTTAGTTAGATTTTCTAGATGTACAGAGATATATTTCCGGTGAATAGACATTCTTCAAACCTTTCAAAGACTACAGAATATGGTATTTAAAATGTTTAAGAATTTAGGACTTTTCGTGACAGTGAGACACATCTCCTTCTGGCAACACCAAGCTACTTCAAGAGGAAGATGGGCACTGAAGAGGCTCCATATAGAGTTGGTTAGCCATTTGGGCAAGAAACTGCTCTTACCTGGACTGCTTCATGAACTGGACATGCAAGACCCTCAGAAAAATGACTGCTGAACTTGCCTAAAGCTGAGATGGTCCTTCGGGGTTCCTGCTACATGAAAGAGTCTGCCAGACATTCTATAGGACACACAAACTGTCAATATATGTGGAGCTGTCTTTGAAATTTCCTGCTTCATGGAAAAGTCTGCTGGATACTATGGGCCTGTAACCTGAAGACTGGATGTGTCAACTATACAGAAGAACTTTGGGTGATTGTCCAGGCAGTGAGATGTCTCTGTCAATTCTAGAGTTTTGGAAGTTGCTTACAATGTACTTCCTGTTTACTTAGGTAATATTGTATCCTTCTGGCGTCTTTAATGGAGTTGAAGAATAGACAGTATAGTTATAGTTTTCCTTAGTTATGATAAAAGATAAAGTAGATATAAATATTGTAACTATAATTCTTGCTTGATAACTGTTTTGTTATATGTAATTTTACTATGTCTTCCTTTTTGTTTAAACAGAAAAGAGGAAATGGTGTGAGGGTCTTTCTGTCTGTGTGCTGCTTTTGTTGATTCACGAATAAAGAACTGCTTTGAGCCTATAGCAGGGAAAAACAGAACTAAGTGGGGAAAGCTAGACTGAATGCTGGGAGAAAGAAGGGCAGAGTCAGAGAGGAGCAATGGCGCTGCTGGAGATAGGTGCTGGGAAATTTACCCAGTAAGCCACAACTACATGGCAATGTATGGATTAATAGAAATGGGTTAAATTATTATAAGCATTAGCTAGTAAGAAGCTAGAGCTAATGGGCCAAGCAGTAATTTAATTAATACAGTTTCTGTGTGATTATTTCAGGTCTAAGCTAGCCGGGAGACTGGGAACCAACAAGTGGCATTTCCTCCAACATATTAAGTTTTAGTATCTTTTTATTTTATCTACACTTTGTAGTTCACTTGGATTTCTTATGTGACTCTTATCTTATTTAGTGCCATGGATTTAGGTCCCCAAACATTTGAGTATTTTCTAGATAGATTTTTTTTTCAGATTTCTACTTTAATTTTTTCATGGTCATGAACCATCAAACCATTTGGAGACAGTAAAGTCTTTTGTGCTCCTACAGATGAACTGTCTTTGTGAATGCTATTTTAGAAAAAGTAGAGACATTTCAAACCCTCTTTACTTAACCTTCCAGCAGGTGAGTTCATTTTAATCTAAAATATCAATTATAAATAACAAGGTATGAAATTGACATTTCTTCAGGAACAGACACAATAAATCTAAGAATAAGGAATCAATCTAGAAATAACACAGTACATGATGAATATTTGGAAGTTTAGCTCATCATACTTTCAAGAAATCAACAAAATAAACTTTGCCAAGTCAATTTAACTTTCAAATTTATGGTTGTTTTTGTAGGATAATTTCATTCTTCCGTCTTTCAGTGACAATTATTTTTTTGCCCAGTAACCTGTCTTCCATGTAATGCTTTCTTTTGAATTGTGAACGTCTGACAGAAAAGCTAAACATATATGCCCGACAGGAAGCTCTTCTGACCATAGGTGCTAGTCATTGGTCAGACATTTACTTCGTGTTATTTATATGGTGCAGTTTCATGTCTTCTTGGTACAAGCTACAGTTATCTGAAAGCAAGAAACCTCAATTGAGAAGATGCCTCTGTAAGATCTGTAGTGCATTTTCTTATTTAGTGATTGATAGGTGGTGCCATGGTGGTCCTGGGCTCTCTAAGGAAGCAGGCTGAGCCATGTGGAGCAAGCCAAAGAGTGGCATCCTCCATGGCCTCTGCATCAGCTCCTGTCCCAGGTTTCTGCCCTATTTGAGTTCCCATCCTGACTTCCTTAAATGATGAGCTACAGTGGGGAAGTGTAAGCCAAAGAAACAATTTCCTCCCCAACTTGCTTTTGGGCATGGTGTTTCATCAGAGAAGTGAAAATTCTACCTATAACACATGCTAAGACTTTCCATGATAAATTTTTTTTCATATAGAATTTTCTGTCATGGAACTGAAAAGGCTAAACTCTAATTAAAACCACCCCCGCCGTGTGTGTGTGTGTGTGTGTGTGTGTGTGTGTGTGTGTGTGTGTGTGAGAGAGAGAGAGAGAGAGAGAGAGAGAGAGAGAGAGAGAGAGAGAGAGAGAATAAGAGTTTATACATATGTGTGCATGAATAAGAAGTATGTCCAAGGTCAACCTCAGGGGTTGTTTCTCAGGAGTCACCCTTCCATCCACTTTTTTTTTTTATTTTTTTGAGACAGCATCTCTCACTGGGACCAGTAACTTGCCAACCAGGCGATGACACCTAAGTATTTTTGTCATTTATTTTTTACCAAAAATTTCACACATAATACATATAATGTGTTTAGATAAAATCCAGCCACCATTCCTTCCTTTCCTGGTCCTCCCTTAGCCCCCACCACTTTCCCCTCCAAACTTCATGTTGTTCTGCCTTTTCAAAAATTAACTGAGTTCATTAGCACTGTACCTGGGTAGGTAGAGGACCATCTACTGGACTGTGTATTGCATTTTAGAAGCCACATTTCTGAAGAAAATCAACTCTCCCTCACCTACCTAATATTTTTATGTGGATTCCAGTATCCTCATGCTTGTCAGATAAGCACAGAACTTGTACAGTCCTGTCCCCAATCTATCTGCCTACATAGCTCTGTGCTGTGTCCCTCTGCATCTCTGTACTGTCTCCTTACCTATCTCTCTCCTATCTCCCTACCTATCATTGTACCAACCCTCTCTCTCCTATCACTCTACTATCTCCCTTGCTCCTCATCAAATTAAAAGCAATGCCACGTTGAGGCTCAAGGCACAATGTACTTACTATTCCTCAAAACACCAGTGGCCAATTGAGAGGATGTGTAATGATTAGTTGGAAAGAAAGTGCTCACTGGACTCCAGAAGACTAAGATTGTTGCTGGGAGTGGGGGAGGGTCTTCCTGTCACAGTGGCCTCAGGAATGTTTACAGACAGCACATCTCAGAGAATGCTGAAGGAGTCAGTCTGCCAAAGCAGTGCAGGGACCCAACCACAGGTGAGGAACATAGAGTGGAGCGGGCAGCAGAGGAACACAAAGCAAAACACTTGCGCGATCGTGGCACCAGACTTGCCATAGGGGTTTTTAGCCAGACTTGTTCCTTGGAGTACTGTATGGATGGCACACAGTCAGCAACAGATCAGAGTCAGCAACAGAAACCCTGACTGGAAAGAAAACCTTTGAAAAGGATTTTTGTTTTATTCTAATTTCAAATTAACTTCCTCCAACCACAGCTGGGATAGATTATTTTTGACTTTCAATTCACAATTTATTTCTCTGCAAGTTCTTGTTACCAAAGTTTTTTCAAACAGAAAAAAAAAAGTACATTCATGCCTTCTGCAAAGCGGAAGGTGTAGTCCCACAGAGTTGGCTTGCAATGCATTTGGGGTTCTTCCTAGTTTTTCAAAACTGTCAGGCTGATCACAATTATAAACAGTGGGTGGATTTCTTTTGCTTCTGTTCTGTTCTTTTTTTTTTTTTTGATGGCCTGTAAAAACCTGGGTTTTATATAAAATAGTGCCTTCAAGCTAATAGCTTGGATTTTAGTGCTGTCTCCTTTCCAGGCATGACTATCTGGTCTATATCCTCAAAGTATTCTGATGGTGAGAAAACAGAATTATAAAGCAACCCAGCTGCTGTGGGCAGCAGAAAACACACAAAGGAATCTAATCCTGGGCTCACAACCCTTGGGTTACCACTAAAGTGACAAAATGAGACTAATTTGGTCTTCTCCCATCTCAGCTGCTTATTCGTTCATTTGTTCACATCAAGCAATCAATATGTTTTCTATTATTCAAATACCCCAAAACAAAACAAAACATCATAAAGAGAAAAAATGGCAAAAACATAACCACATTCTATTGCAAAGTTCACAGTCTGTGGAGGAAGCATCTCAATGGTAGAAGGCTGGCTTTGCATCCACAACACACACACACACACACACACACACACACACACCATTTGTATGTAGTGAGTTCAAACTTTTCTGTGTGATAAAATCAGCTTCTATTGTTTGATATTCCTGTCTAAATTTATCTAAATGTGTCTTCTTGAGTTGCAGTCTGTTTTAACTTAACTTTGCACCTATAAAGAGAACAGGTATGGTTTAAAATTAGAAAATGATTGTATTGACCTGTGTGGAATGGGGAAATAATTTCTTAGGAAAGGTAGTTAATTATGTATTAATAATTGATTCTCTCACTCTGTGTACGTGTGTGTGTGTGTGTGTGTGTGTGTGTGTGTGTGTGTATTACTGGGGTTTGAGCCTGAGGTCTTACAAATGATACGTAAGAACTCTGCTGTTAACTTACAATTCCTAGGTTTATTTTATTGTATTTTCATTTTGAGTCTGTATCTTGCTAAGTTGATCAAACTGGCCTTGAACCCTACAGCTCAATTTGGCCTTGTACTCCTGGCACTTGGTCTGCCTCAGCCTCTCAAGCATTGAGATTAAAGTTGTGAGCCACCGCATCTAGCTTGTAAATGAATTCCAAGCTAAATAAACCACCAATCAAACGGCTTCGAGTTGACATCCTGGCCATGTGGAAGTGTGGGCCAAGCCCACACAGCAGTCAAGGTGAGGACTTGTTTTGACAGCACATACTCTATATGTGTAAAGATACAGAGAAGTGCAAGGTTGACATGCAAATTCACAAAGACAAATATACTTGTTCTCACTCATGTGTGGAAGGCACAAAAATTGCCCTTTTCACAGAAGTGAAGAGCGGCATTGAGGTCTCTAGAACTTAGAAAGGTGTTCAGGTGGGAAAGGTATTCAGGTAGGAAAGTGGGAGGTAAGATTACAGCTACCAGATAGAGCTATAGAAGCAGAACAAGTTTTCATATTAGATACACACAGTTCACAAGAACTTATCAAGCATTTTATAATATAATAGGAAAGAAAAATTAGAAGAAACACAAAGAAACGAGAAGAGTTAAAAATTACATTTACCACAACTTGATCATTACACATTAAATCCACAGACCAAATTCTTACATGGTGTCCCGGAAATGTGCAGTTACTATATGTCACCTAGAAGTCCAGAAGACAAGATAGAAAGTCAAGCAGAATTAAAACTGAACAAATTACGATGTCCTTTATATTTAGAGACTATGTTCTTCCATATAAAGTCTTTTTTTTTTGTTAGTTTGTTTGTTTCTCAAGACAGGGTTTCTCTGTTCTCCTGGCTGTCTGCCACCACCACATGGCTCATATCAAGTCATTATGTCTGTAAAATGTTGAAATCTCAGTTCCCTGAGTATTCAAAAACATCTCTCCGAGACTTTGATCCTTCAGCAAATCCATCACCACAGTAGCTTGGGTGTATTTATATGTTCTTAAGTGGTGACCATTTGAGCTGGTTTTACATTGTGGGAATAGTGAACATCTGTATACATCTTTATGTGTCCATATATTTTCCCTTGCATACTTAGCTAAGAGTGAGTTCCAGGCTCATATGACAGGGCTATGTTTGAGCTCTTGAACACTGAAACTGCCAGACTCTTCTCCAAAGTGGGTACAAGTTGACATTTAGCAAATGCTTCATATACATTACCTCCATGTCAGGCTTTTGAAGACTTGCCTGGGAAAATATTTTTAAAATATCGAATAGCAGTTTTTATATTATTTGCAGAGGACAAATGACTGAAGTGAAGAATGAAAATACGTTCCTTCCCATCCCAGTTCCATCACCAACAAAAATGAATATAGCTGATACTTGGCTTTTATTTAATGTAGTTTGTGCACCTGAGAATAATGCTACACTCTACCTGTATTTCAGGACTATTCTAATAATAATGCAATTGAACTGAAATATAAATGTTTGGTCCCCCTATTTCTGCTGCATCTATTTAATGAGACTTACAGAACTTTTACTTACGTTTAAAATTCTTTGCTGTTTCTTTCTCTTAACATTTTGGAGTTTCCCCCTCTCACATCTCAAAACCTCAATGTGAGATTTTGTTAGTAGTCAAGCACAATGAAAGAGAGGAGTGTTCTTGGATAAAAGCAACATCAGGTGAGTTGACAGTCATCTAGCTACCCTGACTGCTTTCTGGGGGAAGACCGCTATGTGCCCTCTGCTTAACTGCATTGTTCCTGGGTCCTCTCGAACTCTCCCCCCTTAGAGAGCATGGTTGAGAGAACCTGACAGGAAGTATGACAATGGATGCGGTGTGCTCAGGCTCTGACATATGAGAGGCAGTGCACCTGCTGACAGCCACCTGTTCACACTCTCTGAGAAGTCAGGCGAGGGTAGAAATTAAAGTGGAAGCATGAGTTACTTTGGGAGGGCTGGGCTTTGAAAACTGGCTACATTCGTTTTTGAGATGGCAAACAAGAGAGGAGGATTCTGGAGGACATATTATTTCTGTAATTAAGAAGAAGCCAACTCAAGAAAGAAGAGCCACTGTTCAACCCGTTTGAATTGCAGTACATCTTTAATTATTAGCTTTTCTTCCTATTTATTTTAATATTTTATAAATCCTGTTCCTCAAAATATCTTCTTTCATTTGCAATCACTGGACAAATAAAATGGGACAATTTGTTTCCTTTTGTGCTCAGTAGACAGTGTTCCCTTAACACTGTGGGTCAACATGACCTTAACTTTCATTTTATTATGATTTATACAATGGCATTTTATAAGTTCCTTCTATTCCTTTGTGTTCACATAATTTTTAATAACCACTCACTGTAGTTCAGTGGACTTTAACTCCTGTTTGCATAGGAACAAATCAAGAGTCCTTAGCAATTATTTTCTTGCATTTCTTAGGAACTGAAATTACAAAAATCCATTGGAGTAGGGGTGGAAAGGGAAGGAGCTAATTCTTGACTGGTAGCATCCGTGTGAACTCATTAGTCATCTCATCTCTAAGTAACAAAGATGTGCACATTATTATGTTCCTAAGGAATATGATGGAATGTGTTAAGCTGAGGCTAAGGTCTGTGGAGATATGAATGCAGGACAGTAACCATCCAGGAACATTTTCCAGTTGAGTTGACTTCAGTGGTCCTCAAGCTCAGTCCCTGGGGACCAGCAGTAGCCTCATTTAAGAACCTGGTAGATCTACTCACATCTCTGGACTCTTCTTTGGGGCTGGGCTGTAGCCACCTCTAACATTAACTATTTGTTGGGGATTTGATGTTTGGCCACCAGTGCTCAGCTCATTGCTTCTTAAACTGGCCCTTCCCACCAACTTTTAAATGGACCAGTACATAGGCTTAACTGGCTACCAGTTTGATGAGGGTGTTTGGGAAGATATATTCAGACAGTGACATGCTTATCAGCTCCCCGGGTGACCCTATCAAGCAGCCAAGACAGGTGACACAACAGTGTGTCTCTATCTTGTTTGCACATGTTAGCCACCAAGGGGGGCTTAATAACACACTAGTGTCAGGGAACACTCTACCCTCATCCCCACCAGATTAAAACTATTGGGCATGAAGTCTTGGGGTTGGTGTCTTCAGGAACACTGTTCCGTGTAATTCTCTTATGCATTTGCATTGAGATCTTCATTTATTTTCAGCTGAAGCCATATGAAATGATTAGCTGATCTTTCAGCTCTTTCTTTTTGTAACATAATTCTTTTATTAAAAATTAGGCATCAAAATCGGAACCACTTCTCACTCAGCATGTTTTGAATGTCGTTCGGTCCCCACCCAATACCTGGCCTCCACGGTTTGCTCTTCAGGTTGGTTATTTGAATGTGAGCCTGTTGTTAAGAAAAGGTGAAGTCAGTCTGTGCACAACTGCTTATGGAAGGGAAAGATGAGCAAAAGCCAACCATGGAGGGATTTCCAGATGCAGGAAGAATGGCCTGATGGCAGGAATCCTTTCTTGATACAGAGCCCAGGTCTGCATTCCCAGGAGGGTAAGCTTGTCTACAGGTCCCTCTGAGTCTGACCCTTGCGTACAAAAACAAACAAGGTAAAGAGGACATACCATGTATGTCTTTGTGAGCCCATACTCTTGTTAGAGACACTAACGACAATGTTCACTTGGTCTCTTGTCCTAAACTGGGCCATGCCAAGGCTACCTAGAAAATAATTGTATCTTTTTCATTCATCATACAGATTAAATGAACACTCTGTCACAGGAAGTTTATAGAGTTTGGGGGATGAGTGGAATGAGGTCCTGAGTGGGAGGCATAACTACTCATGTAGTCACCCCTGAGCGCTGCATCTTCTTGACTTCCTATTTGGAGTCTGCATGGCTGCTCTGCTTCTTGAGAAGGGTTGCAGGTTTACTACTGACCCTGTCTTCACGTGTACCGTGACCTCATGTCCCCCAGTCCTAACATTATTACTCACATGAACTCTTGGGAAACTATATTTCCCCATTTTCTGTATCCTACTTGGACCTGCATAGATAACCTCCACAGGAAACTCACGGACCATGCCAGCATGTGACGCTGCAGAAAGAGTTCGACATTTCTTGAAAACTACTTTTTGGTATTTCAAAAATTTCTCACATGCGTGCAACTCCCTCCTATTCCTGTATCTCCTGCCCCATCCTATGTCGATCTCCAAGGCATCCTGCAACTGCAACCATTGGATCACCTCATTGTGCATATATGAAAAATCCTCTTGAGATAAGGCAGCATTACTCATCAGGCTGCGCTGGGTCCGTGCTCCAGAACGCAGATGATATCTCAGTCCTGCTCCGCGATGTTGGTTCCTCTCAAGGTTCTCTGAGACCTGGAGTTCTCTGGTTTTATATTCCCAAGCCTTTTCTTCCACTGCCTGAGGCATGTAGAATGCTTCTCATAGCAAGTCCTCTGGCTGCTGTGATAGTCCGTTCTCTGGATAAATGTGTGGTCTTAGACTCCATTCTACAGAGCTCCTTCCCAATCTTACATGCGTGCACTCATCACTTCCGGTCACTCGCAGGGTGACAACTGCTCATGCTTTCTTCCAGTCCTCACTTTATATTGGGCACTGTTAGAGGCTTATCAGACATTGGTTAATTCCATTTTACAATTCTAGAATACAAATATCATCATTATCTGAAGATAACAGGTAAGTATGAGAGAGTTTTAGCCAAGCCCAATTTTTCAAAATAAACAGTTACCAAGCTGGATTCAGCTCCTTGTTCAATGCAGAATCCCTAATCTTTCCCTGAAAGAATGGAGTTTTTCAACACATTTTCAAAATCTTTAGAGCTACATTTAACCTATCGGCAATTCCAAACAAGACACTGCTTTCATAATGGCACTTTGTAATTTTCTTGGGCAAGGAGCAGCAGCAATCAAGAGAGAAAAGCATGTGAATTTTATTAATAGAATAATTTCCTACAAAATAGAAATAGCTAATATTGATGACCGTGGCAAGTTGCCAGTGTATAACGAGTCTAAGAAATCAAAATCCTATGAGCTGAATCAAGCCAAGACCCTGGGCTGGCTAAATGATGCAGCTGAAAAAAGAGGAAAATGAAACATTTACAAGAAAGGAGAAAAAAAAACCAACAAAGAGTAGCAGCTTCCTGAGGTGAATCACAGGACAATGGCTTATGAACAACTACAATGACAAGAAGGAAGGCTGGCATGGGCTGCGTGTTACGAGCTGCACAGAACAGAGGGCAGACATCCTTCAAGTACAGTTCGTGATTTAAGAACACATTATCCTTGAATTCTCTAAATGTCAGGGTCAACTTTGTACTCGGACATCATTTTCATTCTTCTGTTACTTTAGCGATGATCCATTGTCTACCTTGCTAAAAGTCTCATTGTATAGTCCATAGGCATTCTGTAAATATTCAGATGAATAAGTCTACTTGTCATTGTGTTCTGTGACAGGGAAATGTATATAAATAACATATCAGATAAATTAAACAATTACATAATTATTCTTGCTATTTTCTAAACAATTTTATAGATATTTCTTCACTACCTTTTGGTGACACTGTGTTTTAATTTGCTTCATATTACTGTGATAAACAGTGTAGCCGAAAGTAACATGGAGATGGTTTGCTTTAGGTTGTGGGGTTTATCATGAACAGATGCCAAGACAGGCACTCGAGGCAGGAACCTGGGAGAAGGAACAGAAGCAGAGACCCTGGAAGAATGCTGTTTTTTGGTTTTCCCCTCCTGGCTCACTCAGCTTGCCTTTTATATAACCCAGAACAAACTTAACAAGGATAGCAGCACCCACAGCAGGCTGGGACCCCCTTAAAAATCTTTAATTTTCCAGGCTTGCCTAAAGGCCGGTATGATGGGCATATTGTCTCAGTGGGGGTCCTGTCTTCCCAGCTGACTCCAGTTTGTGCCAATTTGTCATAAAACAAAACAAAACAAAAACAAAAACCCCTGAGTTCTGGTGATCCAGACCCGAGGGTGTGAGGGCAAGAGACCTGGCACCCCTCCTTGCTGCCTGCTGCATTGGATGAGCCAACTAGGGCAGTGCTTACCCGGATGGGGAGGATGAGGGATAGAGGGTGGGCTGACCAACCCAGCTACCAGCCAGGCCCCAAGTGAGGACCACTAGGTAGCCCACCCCTACATTCATCTCATTTATGAATCGCTGGAACATGTGAACAGGCTGGTCCCGCAGATCCAAACTCCAGCGTCTCCATGGTTCAAGGCAACAAGAGAATATTCAAGAGGAGTTCCAGTGAAGGCCCAGTGTAAA
This sequence comes from Microtus pennsylvanicus, assembly GCF_037038515.1. NCBI lineage: Eukaryota > Metazoa > Chordata > Mammalia > Rodentia > Cricetidae > Microtus > Microtus pennsylvanicus. The sequence goes on from NC_134579.1 coordinate 16,080,416, forward strand.
GAAACCAGACATCTCCAACCAGAACAATGAGCCATTGCAATGAATACTTGCAAGTAAAGATATGTGGACTAAAGGGTGTATTGTTTGACCCATGGGGCCACACTACATCTTGCATGTTGAGATTTTTTTTAATTTGCTTTTTGTTTTGTTGTGTTTTACTTTTAAATTTTGGTTGGGGGATATAAGGGCTGAGAGAAGAAGGGAGTGGATGAGGAGATGAGTGGGATTGTAATGTATGATGTGAAATCCACAAAAAGACAATAAAAAGTAAAAAAAAAAATCACTCCTCCCTCTTTCCAACTGAACTTTGGCAACTCAGCACAGTGCTTCACTGTGGATCTCTGTATCTGTTTCCATCAGATGCTAGAAGAAGGTTCTATGATGACATTTAAGATGGTCATCAAAAAAAAAAAAACAAAATAAAAACCAAAAACCAAAACAAAACAAAAAGATGGTCATCAATCTGATTACAGGGCAAGGCCAGTTCAGGCACAGTCTCCACAATTGCTTAGGGTGTTAGCTGGGGGTCATCCTTCTAGATTCCTGGGAATTTCTCTAGTACAAGGTTTTTTTGCTAGGTTTGAAGACCATGACATGGATACCCACTAAAACAGCTGACCTGAGCTAATGAGAGCTCACTGACTCTGGACTGACAGCAGGGGAACCAGCATAGAACCAAACTAGGCCCTCTGAATGTGGTTGGCAGTTTACGGCTCAGGAAGACTGTGGAGCCACTGGCAGTGAGACCAGGATTTTCCTTGCTGCTTGTACTGACTTTTTGGAACCCATTCTCTTAGGAGGGATACCTTGTTCAGCCTAGATATAGTGTGGAGGGTCTTGGTCTTGCCTCAAAGCAATGTTAGTGTTGTTATCTAGCTTCCCTCACTCCCCCTGACCGACAGTGAATTTCCTTGTGGTCTGTAATTGACAAGGATGTTTGTGTTCTTTTTGCCCCGTGGTGTTCTACAGAAGCAGTAGAGGTATAAAAGGCTTTGTCTTGGGGCAAAATAAAGGTTGCTGTTCTTCCACCTGAAAAGAAACCTCCGTGTCTCACTCAGTCCTGCCCGGTACCCCTGCCAGTCTCGGCATCTAGGTTGCGCTGCCTCGGCAAGTGGAGGTTCCACTGAGATCTGGAAAGTGGGGATACGTGAACAGGGGTGCTCTGTCTAAATCTAGGAGCACATTGGGGAAGGTAATGGAGGGACATTCTCCAAGAGATTAGCAAGTATAAAGAAGAGGTGGGAGGGTGAATTGAAGGCAACAAGGCACGGAAGTAACAAGGAAGACAGCCGAAGATTTTTTACAAACAATAGCATAAGTTAGCCCCTGGTTTATTACAGAAGGGGGTTTAAATGTTCCAGACTGGGAACAAGCCAAGTCAGATTAAAAGGAGTATGTGTTTCTTCATCCCCAGAGATGCTCTGAGGGATGTCCTCTGGAACACTGGCCAGTAGGGAAGTAATAAAGAGGAGGCGGGGGGGGGGGGGGGAACGTGAATTGAGGGCCTCCAAAAGATAGAATATGTACAGATGTATGTTATTGTGTTGTCTTTTGTCTTCTGGTTTGGAGAAAGACATTTGATTTTGGGAACTGCTAAGAAAGGTATTTTGACTTTAAAATATGGGCCTAAGGATTTGATGCTTTGGAAAAGAGGCTCTGCTTTTGTCTCCACAGAGGATGAGAACCTGTGGATTCATTGCGAATTTATGTGGTTTAATTCACCGAGAAACTTGAAATGTTGATTAAAAATACCCCTAAGTATGCAGCACCCCCGCTCAGCAGGAAGTAGCCAGACAGGTTGATGATCCAAATTCCTTACAAAAGATTGTTAAAGTGGGGCCCCTTCAATGGTTCCGGAGCAGGAGCAGTGAGCCTGCTTTCCTGAGTTCTCCTCCGCTCCATGCAGCAGTTTGGACCTAGAGAAGGGCATCTGGGGCCAGAAGGCAGCTGGAGCAGAGCTTTGCTAGGCATGTTGCCCTGACCCAGTCGATGCCCGCCCTGGGGGACACCATGTCGGTGTCAGGAGTATCAGCAAATATGGCAACAAGTGCTTGTTTAGAGAGTCTCCACTCACTCTTCCTTTCTATGAGCAAAGTCTGGTTCCATTTCTTAATTCTGCTCAGTATTTATCAGTATGCTCAATAGCATTGTTACATAGGAATGGTCTCCAAATAATTTATAGTATTGTTATTTCCATTTAAAAGCTCCACCTAAATGGTGTCATAGACAATGCATCATCATGAATTTTCCTTTTCCCCCAAAGCATTTTTGATTTGGGTGTCTTAGGAGAAAGTATATTCAGATGTAGTGAAATTCTGATTCACACGCTCATTTTCAGTGACAAGAGTTTTTAGTTTCTTCACTTCCCTCCACTGATCCCGGTATTATCCATTCACACTGTAGATATTTTCAGAGAACCTAGCAGTTGTTGGCAAACTCCTAGGCACTGGAACCATGGTAGTGAATGAATGATTTAAAGACATTCTCTTAAATCCCTGATCTCGCAAGGCTTAATTTTTGACAATGGAGAAACAGACCACCTATGAATAAAAAAAATGTATATCTGCTTAGTGAAATGGCATAAAGTGTTATAGAGAAAAATAAGACAAGGAGTGGGGCCTGTTTATGGCCAGACTTGCAATTGTTAACATGAATACAGAAAGGACTAACAAAAGGTATGCACACATGTATGCATATATGAATACATGCATGTATATATGTATGTATAAACTCACCATATATAAAATCACTATGCATATGTATGTGTGTATATAAACTCACTACATATATGTGTATATATAAACATATATATATATATATATATGCACATATATGTGAGTTTGAGGAAAGGCAGTGTGACTCTTTAGGAGAAGAACATTTCTGGTAAGATATTAAAGAGAAACATGCATGTTCACAGTCATGTGACAGCAGAAAGGTCCAGAAAGGATAGGAGGAAGAGCCAGGGGAGAGGAGCCTCTGACAACTCAAATAGACATTGAGCTGTAGCGAACACTCTGAAGACTGTGGCTTTGTTCCAGATAGATGGGAGATTTCTCAGATGCTTTCAGCCAGGACATCATAGGAAACAAGTGGCCAGGTTTCACAGGGACATGGTGTCAGAACAGACGGTAGGAAGGGTGCAGCAAACTCATGGGGATGACTGCAGAGCTGAGATGAGGGAGAATCGCTGTAGATCTGAGAGGATACGTGGCAAGGAGATCAAAGGGAACATGGAGGTTTAGCATGAAAGCGGGAATTATTTGGAACTTTCAGGCTGACATTCCAAGTGGGCAACTAAATGTGTTCAAAGAAGCACGGAGCTAGAATAGTAAACTTAGGGGTCATTGAAGTATGGGGAGTAGACTTGCACCCTGATCATAGATTATCTCACAAAAGAGTTCATGTAACTGGAAAGAAGCTGAAGAAGGAACTCCAATCCACTGCAATATGTGGATGCCTAGTCTACATTTTGACTTTAGTCTAGATGCAGATTCTACAAAAAGTTAACTGTTTTGTTCTTCCATTCCATAATAAGATCCTGACAGCAGTCTTAGTCACGTGGCTGTGAACATGTAAAAGGGTAGGTTTACTGCTGGAAACAAGTCAAGGTCCCAGAAAATAACAGTGGTATTTTTCAAACTTACCCCGTGCTTCTTAGTTGAGTCTGACTTGCCCTCTCTTGGTGCAGACCTCACAAATAGCTGATTTAGAACTCCACAACACTCAGCCACACATGGCTTAGCTCCAGTCATCACTGTGCTGGTTTTCACTTGTGTGTAAGCAAAAGTATTTATTTATGATGATTGGAAAGCTGGTTGTGTAGCTTCTATTTCATTTTATCTCGGCATGTGCTTGAGTTAGAAGGGGTGTGTCAAGGAATAACTGTGTTAATTCTTGCTATTCTTCTTTCAACTTTCCCTTTCTTGTGAATCCAACCACTGACAGCTTCTCCCTTCTCAGCAAACTCTTTTCTGCTATTGGTTCTTTTTTTTTTTTTTTTTATTTATTTTTTTTTCACTCCACTCTTCTCCCCCTCCTCCCACCCCTCTCCCCTTCCCCCCACTCCTCTCCCCCTCCCTTTCCAGTCCAAAGAGCTGTCAGGGTTCCCTGCCCTGTGGTACGTCCTAGGTCCTCCCCCCTCCATCCATATCTAGGAAGGTGAACATCCAGACTGGCTAGGCTCCCACCAAGCCAGCACATTGCATAGGATCAAAACCGCGTGCCATTGTCCTTGGCGTCTCATCAGCCCTCATTGTTCGCCATGTTCCGAGAGTCCAGTTTTATCCCATGCTTTTTCTGGTAGCAGTCCAGCTGGCCTTGGTGAGCTCGCAGTAGATCATCTCCACTGTCTCAGTGGGTGGGTGCACTCCTCGTGGTCCCGACATCTTTGCTCATGTTCTCACTCCTTCTGCTCCTAGAAGGGAAGGAGGGTGGACTTGGGGAAACAGGAGGATCGGGATAAAGGAAGGTTGGATAGGGGAGCACGGAACCACAATTCTTAGTTAAGGGACCCACTTTAGGGCGGGCAGGAGACTTCACCCTAGAGGGGCTCCCAGGTGCCCAAGCTGAGGTCCCCAGTTAGTTCCCTGGGCAGCTGAGGATAGGGAACCTGAAATGACCCTACCCTAGAGCAATACTGACGAATATATTGCATACCATCCTAGAACTTGCATCTGGCGATGGATGGAGATAGAGACAGAGACCCACACTGGAGCACTGGACTGAGCTCCCAAGGTCCCAATGAGGAGCAGAAGGAGTGAGAACATCTGCTATTGGTTCTTATTTCATCAATCTGTCTTGAACTCAGGTGGCCCCGCTTTCCCAGCAAATGCCATTACCCACTGAGTCATCTCCTTTCCCTCCCAGCATTCTTTCATGGTACTACATTGGCAGACATTTAGAACTGCATTCTGATAAATAAGGGGCTGGTACTATAAAATCTTCCTATATATACATATATGTGTATAAATATATAGGAATAAATATTCTTTTTCTATTTCCTGAAAAGATAAGACAAAAATAGTTACATAAAAATGTCTAACTCTGTTTTGGTAGTGTGGATTTAATGTTTGATTTAGCATAAACATGGCTTTGTTTATGAAATACTGATCTTACAACAAATGAGGGATGTTAACAAATAGCCTGTCTAAAAAGCAGCTCAAGCTAAAATAATGTAATTACTTGTGGTTAATGGTAGTGAATATTTGTACACATTGCAAGGTTTTGAAAGGCAGCTTCTCAGAAGCCAGTGGCCTTCTGCCATCTCTACCTCATCCCTCCCTAAATCTATTAATGCTTTGGGGTCTAGTTTGCTATAAACCTTAAGTATTCGAGGTTGACATCCTTTGTTTGGCAGAGAAGAGAAACACATTGATATTTCTGAAATCAAGTAACTATAAATCTGATCCACTTTAAAAAATACAACTACTCAAAGAACCGGGAAGGAGAATGAGGCAAAGTTAAAGAAAAGGTGAGGGTGGTTAATGGCAGAATTATTTTTCTACAGATAAGAAATATATTTCAAATTCAACTTAGAAAAATTCTACTATCTTTACCTAAAATAAATCCTATAAGTGCTTTGGTTCAAATACATTCTCGTACTTTAAATGACCAGTAATAGAAATTACCATGGTGAGCTATTTTATTGTTTCGAATTCAGAGGATAAAATCTTGGACAAATATTTACCACAGAAATGGGACTAAACATGCTTTGTATAAAAACAGTGAAACCAAAACCATTCTATCTAATACAAAGTTGCCCAAGAATATTTACTTAATTATTGTCTAACTTCTGGATTCTGGAAAAAGGAAGAGCCACTAAATGTACCCTGTTTCTAATGCCAAAGATCTAAATTTGCTGGGTGTGTTCATCATAAGCAGTGGGTAGCGTTGATACAAACATAGGCTGGGTTTATCGAGGTCTGTCTTCCAAACCTTCCTGTCACTTCTTTGTCCTGTTGAACAAATGATCAAAACCCAGATGTCTTCACTAACTCCTCTGCCAAACTGTAATGATTATTTGTCCTTCAGCTTGCTGACAACATCCAGGTGGATAGTAAATGCTCTAAAATACCTAAGTACCATCCTTAGCACACACAAGAGGATCGAGCCATAAATATGTATATTTGAATGCTAGGATGGTACAGATGAGGTTTGTTGTATTTTTAGAAGGCATTTTGCAAGGGAACCTGAAATATAACATATGCATTTTATAACTTTCCTTTTTATTTTGTTGTTTGGCAATGTTATAAGTATATATAACATGAGCTATAACTTGATAATTTTCTTTCTATGAATGAGAAATAACAGAGAGAATGACCTTCTGTTGGTCTCTATATTAGTATCCTTTTGACTTCTTTAGGCAGAGACTGCTCGTTTGTTTCCTGTCTGCTCAGACCCAAATAATCACACAGAAACTATATTAATTATAGGACTGCTTGGCTTAATAGTTCAGGTATCTTATTAACTAACTCTTAAATCTTAAATTCACTCCTTCCTATTAATCTGTGTATTGGCATGAGGCTGTGGCTTACTGGTAAGGATCGGGCATCTGTCTCCTTTGGCAGCTACATGGTGTCTCTTTGACTCTGCCTTCTCTCTCTCTCTCTCTCTCTCTCTCTCTCTCTCTCTCTCTCTCTCTCTCTCCTGGCTATATTCTGCTAATCCATTAGCCAAACATCTTTTTATTAGCCAATGGTAATAAAGCATATTCACAGCATACAGAGGGGAATCCCACACCAGACTCCTTTATGAAGTTACCACAAACTGGATGACTTAACAAATGACTGAAATCCATTATGTGTTCCTGGCGGCAGAGGTCCTACATCATGGTATGACCAGGGTTCTCTCCTCTGGGGACTCAAGTAAAGTGTGCATCCCTTGGTTCTTTCAGGGTCTGCAGACTCTGACACCCCTTGACTTGTGCCTGCATTGGTACATTCACTTCCTCCAGTCATATTGCCCCTGCCCCCCTTTTTCTGTTTCTGTCAAATGTCCTTCCACCTCTGTCTTCTGAGGACTCTTGAATTTAGGACCTGCTAGATCACATAGGATTATCTCTTAAAAACCTTTAATTTAATTACATTTCTAAAACTTCCTTCTTATCCCTTATTGGAAGTGGTGGTTGAGCCCAGTGCCTGGCATATGCTGGGCAAGTACTCTGTCTTTAAGTTATATCCCAGTCCATTTTGACTTTTTTTTTTTTAAACTTTTATACAAAGTTTCACAAAGTTGTCTAGACTGGCTTGAATCCTCTGTAGCCCAAGCTGGCCTTGAATGCTGCATCTTACTGTGTTCATCATCTCAGTAGTAAGGACTACGGGACAGTGATACCAGACCCAGCTACTTTTTTTCTCTCTCTAAATTACCCCAAAAATTTGGACATGGATATATTCTTTGCAGTGTGGTCATCATTATCTCAAATACTACAGTCTTCAAATTTCAGATATAGGTGTTCGGCAATCAGATTCATAAATTGACTATGGGTTCAACATAAAACCTGCTGGTGAAATGGAGACTGTGAAAATATAATTATCAAATATTTGTGAAAATAGCTCCTATGGAAGGAGAAATGGCAAACTAGTAAGTTTAATCAGAAGAGCCGAGAAGAAGAGAGTCATGGAAGAGTAGTATTGGAATTGAATCCTGACAAATAAGTCTTTCAGAAGGAATAGGATGGCCTAATACAATGAGAGATGCTTAATTGGATGAGATTTTGAATATACAAGTAAAAGCTTTAAATATTTGGAATGGGGTTCAATAGACAAAGTGCCTGATGAGTAAACATGAAGACAGGAATTTAGATCCCCAGTATTCCAATAAAAGCTGGACATTGGGGTCCACATCTGTAACCTCCTCAGTAGGCATAGATGGTGGGGGAGAATGATCTGTATTCTGTCAATTATATTTTAAATAAATCTTCATTGACCAGTAGCTAGGCAGGAAGTACAGGCAGGACAATCAGACAGGAAGTAGAGGTGGGTCAATGAGAAAAAGAGAATTCTGGGGAGAAAGAAGCCCATTCCTCGGCAGTCCTGACCTGACCACAGAAGAAGCAAGATGTCACTGCCTCTCTGAATAAGGTACTGCACCACATGGCTAACACAGATAAGAATAATGGCTAATAATGGGCTATATAAGATAAGAGTTAATAAGAAGCCTGAGCTAATGGGCCAATCAGTTTATAGTTAATAGACCTCTGTGTGATTTCTTTGGGATTTAATGATTGTGGGAACTGGGCAAACCCCAACAACACACGGAGACAGACTGATCCCACTTTAGCAAATTCGTGAGGTCTGTGTTCAGAGAGAGGGCTTGTCTCCAAAAATAACATAGGGGGTGATAGTGAGAGACAGCCAATGTCAACTTCTAACCTCCATGTGTGTGCATGCACACACATGTTTGTACCTTCACACAAATAAATCTCTAGTCAACTAAAAACTGCATATGGGTATGTATAAATACATGTGGAAAAGGAGTCATAGCATATCTACCTACAGAGATTAGAATGGGCACAGGGCAAGATGTAAATTAGAGACCAGGAAAATGGGTTTTGTATTTAGTCTCAGGAGATGCAAGGCCTTGATAGTGAGAACAGAGGAAGCAGTATAAGATAGAAATTTTGACCTTCCAGTCCTAAGCATATTAAAGGAAGGCCTCTGATTTAGACATATGGTTAACACTAATATAGAAAAATGGATGCTGGCTGGATGTGGTGGCTTATGATCATAATCCCTGATCCTGTGAGACAGAGGCCAAAGGATCACTGCTAGTGTGACTTCAGCCGGGTTCATATAGCAAGTTCCAGGTCAGTCAGAGCTACATAGTGATACCCTGTCTAAAATAGACAGAGAGAGAGAGAGAGAGAGAGAGAGAGAGAGAGAGAGAGAGAGAGAGAGAGAGAGAGAGAGAAGAGAGAAGGATCCTAGAATATGTCCAAGGTACAGACTGTTTGCTCTAAGGTCATTACGCTATTACAGACTTCCACCTCTGGTAGTATCTGATGTCTCTTTCTTTTTTCTTTTCTTTCTTTTTTTCCATTTGATTGTTCCTGTCATTTCTCCTCCTAAATTACCTTGTTAATGAATCATCTGTTCACTTCGTGGTATTACCTTTTTCAGAAAGATATTTAGTTTGGGCCAGGCATGATTTGTTCTTATTCTATACAGTGTGTGAAAGTTAGAATACAATGCACAAGTATACTTTATGGGTATGCATGTTTCTGTGTGTAAATGCAAGTGTGTGTGTGTGTGTGTGTGTGTGTATAAAGGACGGAGATCAACCTCAAGGATCTTTCCTTAAGTTCTATCTTATTTTTAAAAAAATTTAGAAATATTTATTTGGCTTTATGTGTTTGGGTCATTTGACTGCATGAATATGCACCCCATACAAGCTTGGTGCATTCAAGAGTTGAGAAAAGGAATCAGATCCCTTAGAACAGTTTATATAGATGCTTGTGAGTCAGGATGCAGATGCCGGGAACCCTGAGTCTCCCACAAGAGTAGCAAGTGCTCCTAACCACTGACTAATCTCTCCAGCATTGTATTTGAGACAGTGCCTCTTGCATGCGTAGAGCTCAACAAATAAACTAGGTTGCCCAGCAAGTGGGACACAGTGATCTGCTGGTCTCCACTGTTGTTGGATAAACTTCTTGTACACTTTAAAGATGTGTCTCTGCCTAAGGTGCCTTCTGATTAGTTTAATAAAGGGCTAAGTGATCAATAGAGAGGCAGGAGAGAATAGGTGGAATTTTGGGGGAGAGAGAGGAACTCTGGGAAGAAGGAAGGTGGAGAGATGCCAGCAAGATGCAGAACAAGTTAGAAATACAGAATGGGAGAAATATAAATGCCACATGGCAGAACATAGAGGTGAATTTGAGTTGTAAGAGCTAGTTGGTAACAAGCTCAAGTTAAAGAACAAGCTTTAATAATTAACAATATAGTTAATAATAAGTCTTTGAGTCATATTTGTGAGCTGGAGGCCCCAAAGAAAGTCGCTTACATGTGGCACCCAACTTGGGGTACCAGGTGAACTGTTATTCTTTTATCAATAAAAACTCAAGAGTCAATAGTGGATAGGAACCTAATAAATCCACAGAGTGATGGAGAAACTATTGACTCACTGTGCCTCTCCAGACCTTTCCTGACTGAAAAGGCCCACATATCTCTCTAAGTCCCTCCCTACTCCTTTCTGTGTCTCTCTATCTTAATCAGGGTTGGCCAAACACTCTGTGGTTTATTCTTGCCAGTTGAACAGACTGGACTTTACCTCTGATTCAAGATTGAACTTTATCAGCAGTCTTGGAGTGACAGTGAGAACAGATCTCCTGCAACACCTTACCTCCCCAGTACTGGGGTTACAAGCACACATCTCATGCCCAGGCTTTGTTGTGTGTGAGTTTCGGGGATCACACTCAGGTCCTCATAGTCTTATGGCAAGTAGTTTCCCAAATGAGCTCTTACCACAGCCTTTCTGAGGCGTTTTCAAACTTTCCTCAATTGTCTGTTCTGTGGTCATGCCTATGAACTTGATAGCAGAGACTTGACATTCATTTTGCAATTCCAGAAAGCTTTGTCCTCACTATGGTGAAGTGTATAAAAAAAAAGAAATTATAGATATTAGAAAAGGGATGAACCTGATAAATTAATGAAAATTAGCCAAGGCTGGAGAATCTGTTACACCCATGTAGTAATAGTAAATATCCACAAGAATGGACGTTTTGCAATATCAAAGCCAACCCCCAGTGTTAGAATTTCTCCAACAATGTCACACCTCCAACCCTTTTAAATAGTGTCCCTACCTGGCAACCAAGGATTCACATTTTGAGCCAATGTTGCTCTTTCTCATCAAAATTGTCCACAAAAGCACACAGCTCCTGGTTTGTAACAACTCCAAGGACTGTGTTTTCTTCAATGAATTGTCTTTTTGTTTTAGATGGACATAGAAAAATTATCAGGTTGTGAACATCCAGGCACTGAACCTAAGATACTTTGGTATCAGTTTCTTCATCAGCAACCGTTGGACAGCCTTTCCTTTGAATGTACAAGTACATTTCTGATTCCAGCACATTAGACAAAAGCCGGGAGTTGTCTCACATGGGAAGAAGATGTGTGGGATAGATTTCATTAGAAAAATAAAGGGACCTTGAAACTATAACAAATAACAGCCCTCAACCATTTTGTCACAGGTAACAGAGTCAGGACAATTAGTTCTCAGTGGCATGTCATCTGAGACATGACATGCAGATGAGACATCACAGGTAGAACTCTTATCTCTCTGTGTGGTTGAAGAAAGCACTCACTCTAAAGTTACTTCTCTGCTTTGCCTACACTTTAGCCCTTGGGAAATCATATTTTAAAAGTTAAATAAGATCAAGTAGATAGGAGGAAATCACTGTTTCAAAATGTAAATGCATGACATTTAGCATCTGCATTTTTAATGAGTGAGAATTATATTTCGCTATGTTCTGTTAATACGGTTATGTAGATTAGACCTAGAGATGGAAAGAAATAAGTCATAGCTTGAGAAAATGAATTACAATACAATTAAAATGAACTGTCACTCTTAGGCTATGATGCCACTGCCCTCAAGCATATTCTTTCGGGGAAACAAAGAGGTACAGGTGAATGTGATTTTCATGACTTTTATTAACTTCAGCATAAGACATAGACTAAGTAATATCAAACTGAATTTTAAAATAAACAAACTACTCAAAGTTTGACTTTAAAACCAACTTAAATTAGCCAATAAACAATGTTAGAATCATAAAGTAGCCGTAATCTTTAGGTGTTTCTACTATTAGAAACGCTACATTTTATGTTGAGCCTCCATTATCAGGCTATCAGATAAGAAGTCATTCTGTACAGAATTATGCTTTTTCCTTTCATCTCTACCAGTTCCCAATAAACAATGCCATTACTTAATTAACTTGCAGTTTGGTTTGAAAAGAATTCTGTAGATGCTACAGAAGTCTTTTATCCAAGCCTGGCATGTAACTCACTTGGGAGACAAGTGATTAATTATTGTCTGGTTATTTATTTATTGGATATTTTAGAAAAGGATGTTAGTGTCTTTTGGGAATGGGGTGGATTGGCTTATTGATGACTCATGAAAATTTTACTAATAATCAATATTCCTTTGGAAGGTTAAGGGCTCTGAAGCAAACTCAAGGACTGGGAGATGCTGAGGTTTGGACCTCCTGAATGGAGTGAGTTGCCTAATATCTGGGATACCCAGTGCAGATGCCAAAGATGAATGAAGAAAGACACTTAGGAAAAACAATCTGGATAGGAAATAATTAAGCATAATTTAAAAATATTTCTTTTATATTACTTGTGTGTGGGAGGCATGTGTGTCCACATTCCCCCAGGGGTCAGAAAAGAGAATCAGTTTCCTTGGAGTGGAAGTTCCAGGCAGTGTGAGCTGCCCATATGAACCCAGGAAACTGAACTATAGCCCTCCGCAAGAATAGCAAACTCTCTTCACCACTTGAACCATCTCTACAGCCTCAAATAATAAAGTATTTTTAAAAGCTTGCAATCATCAGGCTGATCTGCAAGTTAAAGAATTGCACACTGTGATTAAAATAGGCCTTCTGCATAGAAATAAAGATTCAGAGGAAACCAAAGCCTAAATGGAATCACACAGGTAAAAGAGTAGTATGTTCATTTTACATTTGTAAAATCTGGAAGATGTAATATCTCAAGTGGAAATATTCCTAAATAGGCTTAAAACTGGAAAACATTAAAAGGAGGACTATTTGGTAACTCTGAGATGTACCAATACAAAGTGGTCTGAGCAAATGGAAAGGTGAGATAAACAGGCAGAAGCAGAATAAAGCTGGCCTAACAAATGGGTATGCGCATGAAAGATAAAATGCATTACAGAGCGGTGGTGGCACACGCCTTTAATCCCAGCACTCAGGAGGCAGAGACAGGCGGATCTCTGTGAGTTCGAGGCCAGCCTGGTCTACAAGAGCTAGTTCCAGGACAGGAACCAAAAGTTACTGAGAAACCCTGTCTCGAAAAATCCAAAAAAAAAAAAAAAGAAGCATTACATATGATGAAGCACTGGGCAAACATTTGCTCTATTTAATTAAAATATTAATAACCAGATCCAAGTTTAGTATACTAACATTCACAAACTCTATCACGATTCAATAGTAATGCAGATAAAAATCTGGAAAACATTCATAGAGACAGAAACAAGTTACCAACAGGAAAGTCCAAAAAGAACATTTCTCATCAAAATTAATGCAAACCAGGAGACAGCATAATGGCATTTTTAAAGTGTTAAAGATTGTCAAAAATTAAATGCCATGTTCAATAAAAATACTCTTCAAAGCATGAAATTTTTAAAAGACTTTCTTTTCAGGGAAAAAGACATGACTGAATCATAAGCAGCTAGTAGATCAATGAAAAAATATCACAAGTAAAATTAGAAAATATTTTAAATAGTTTAATGACAAAAAATGACATACAAATTTTGTGAGGTTCAGCTACCAGTGCAGACTTAGTTCTGGACAATGAAAACTAAGCTTGCAATCCTGAGATTAAAGAGGTCCCAGGCAGTCATTGTATGAGGGGACAAACAAAAGAGAAACAGATCAGAAGGAGACCCAATGTGGTTTGAAAGTTGTTAAGGAATAATGGTGGATTAAAGATGGCTGACTCACTTCTTCCTTGTACCTGACTCCCTAACATAATAGACTAAGAAGTTCTTCAAAAGATCATCAAGTTCTGGGCCTGAGCGCTATGATATCGGGCTGTTTGGGGTTCTTTTTGTAAAGTGTATTTGTTCAGATGTTTGGGAACTATCTCTAGGGCCTTGCTCTAGCTGCCTCACTCCCGCTACTTCCTGTATTAATCGCTGTTTCTACCAGGCGGCACTAATTGCCCTTAGTGTCTTTTTCAGGTGATGATGCTCCTGCTACTTTAGGATAATAAAGAGGAGCCTAAAGGACTGCTCACAGTTAGTTCCCTCTCACTGCTGTCAGTGCCATTTTACCTGAAGGTCTGCCTGATGCCCGGTGGTAGAAGTCAGGTGAAAAGTCTACCTCTGGTTTATGTGGTTGGGATCATCTGGAGTCTGATAATTCCAGGAAAGGAGACATGAAGTGAACTATGATAAATGATGTTGCCTCTTGCTATGGCTTCCATGATAGAAGTAATGGCCATGACTCCATGACTCAAGGACTGAAGATGGTTTTAGAAGTAGAACTTTAGGAGTCATGAAGATTCTCCCTTAAAGAAGGAAATTAGCCTTTTGAATACTTTGATTTCAGACCAGGTAGATTACTGATGTTCTATGCACAAGTCAATAAATGAATATTATTTTTCAAACCAATGAGTTTATGCCATGCTTTATAAATGGTAGGAGTAGGTCACCAAAGCAAGAACAGATATGACTCTGTATAGAGTGATACCATTCAATGGAGTAGTGTGTGTGTGTGTGTGTGTGTGTGTGTGTGTGTGTGAGAGAGAGAGAGAGAGGAAACGAGAGAGAGAGAGAGCGATATGTTAAGGCATTGGCTTATATAATTGTAGAGGCTTGCAGGTCCAAAATATGCACAGTAGACCCTGTAAAGACTTGACATGATAGCCCAAGTCAAAAAGTCCAAAAACAGTCTTACACCAGGCTCCTTTCTTCCTTAGAGACCTTGGTCTTTTCCTACTTAGATGTTTAACTAATTGGATTGTCTTGCTCCCTTTGTAGGTGATAATAGTTTCCACTAAAATCTAATGATTCAAATGTTATTTTCCTTTTTAAAATACCTGCAGGTAACTTCTAGATGTATGTTTGATCATATATCACAATGCCATGGCTTAAACAAGTTGACTCTTCAAATTTCCCACCACTTCATATTCAGAGTTGCTACACCGCCATTATAATTTCAGTCTTGCTGTCATTTTAATGTTTTTTTTTTTGTTGTTCTTCTAGATTCTCAGGGACAAACAGTATTCAGAGGAAAAAGCTATCAATTCAAATTATTTAGGCAATATGTTTTCTGCACTGTACTCTCGTTGGGGCTATAAGATCCAGATTAAACTATAAATTTCATATCTATGACTCAGTATCCCACACAGAATGTGAGGCTACAGGTTTAGCTTCTAATAGAGAAGGTGAAGAAATACCAGCAGTCATCAGGATTTTGTCCACATGATGGGTATGTTAGTATGGTTGGGGGGTTACTTCTGTGTTTTATGTTATGTGGGAGTTAGTGGACTTTTCAGTGCAGTTATCTTGATTTGATTCAGAGGAATAAGACTCCTGTGGTGTTATTCTGATATGTGCTTGAAGATGACTTCTCTCCTCATATGGAACCTGAAAATAGAATTACCATAAATGAAAGTAGATGAATGGCTGAAGCCTACTGCATATCCAACACCAAATAGGACCGGAAGCCAATGCTATTCCCAAGCTTCTCCTTTTTCTGCGTCGGAGAATTCACTGCTTTGATCAAGTAACTTGACTTGAGATTTTCTTACATTTAAAGTGAAAAAGTACTAAATTTATTATGCTTAATTTTGGGACTAGTATACTGAAAAGGCTTGATCTAGGACTGTGAGATCAGCTGAGGTGAAGAGACAGATTAAGAAAAGTTTCTGGTTAGTGAGGAAAATAATTCCCACACTCCACACCAAAAGAATGGCTTCAAGAAAGGTAAATCTCCCAGAACAGGTGTCCTTTCAAGTAGCCACATTTTAGACATGGCATTGCACAAGAACGGCCCTTCTTCAGACCATAACAAGAAGCCGTGTGTGTAGTTGGGGAGTGGTGCTGATGGCAATCTCTCAGAGAACATAGCCAAGGTCAGATGGCCTGACTGAACAAAGGCAGGGAGGTGAACTTGCCAGGGTGGTGAGTCATTGGAGTCCCTGCCCTGGAGGGTAAGAAACACGTTCTAAAATTGGGATTCAGAATTCACTGTTTTCAAACATTCTTCTTCCCTCATCTTTCCTAAATGAGAGTATTCATTATTGTGAGTGGGTCCTCCCTCTACTGTTGTATACTAGATGTATCGGAATGATCAATCTTCTTTGTTGGATACAGGTTGACTGATTGCAAGCGTCATAACCTAGTCTGATCAGGAGCACATTTCTTAAAGGTTTTAGATTTGGAAATAGACTCGTTAGCTGAACGTGACTCTAAACTGCCTCCCTTTGAGGCTTCACACCTTGGATCTAACAGGGTGAAAGCATCTGTTTTTCCTGCCAGCTGTTATTTATGTGTTTTGCTTATGAACACGATGTCCTGATCTCTCCACATTCACCCAGGTGCTTGGCATGAAACTGGCTCCACCTCAATCCGCAGGTCACAGTATGTGAGCAGGGTTAAGTTAATCCGTTCATTTTACTTCCTGGTCACAGTCAGGGATCTAAGCCAATCAGGACAATGGGACTCAACTCTGGGACTATTGAATGGGGAAGCAGATTTTTCTCTTTTGTGTTGCTCGTGGCCTGAACCTCCTGGTTCATCTGCAGAGCCTGAAAGTAGAGCCAACTCAGGAGAAACAGAATCAAGAAATCAATCTGGTGACATCATTTGAACCAGGAACCAGGTTCTTATCCAAACAACTCTCTTTTTCAAAACAAACCTATCTCTAGATAAATCAGTCATACTTTACTCAAGTTCCTTTGGCTTAACTTGTCAGTTGCCTGCAAATAAAAATATTGCAACTAATATAGCCCTTATCCTGTTGGAGTGACTTTCACTGAATTGGTAAGAGTATGAACTATTATTCAACAACAACCACAATAACAACAACAAAACCTCTTCAGCATTGAAACTGCTGTGATTCTCTGTAGTTGAAATTTTAGTGGTTGTTTCTGTCAGTATTTTCAACTGGTGGTGAGCTTACTTTTTCCAGCTCTTGATAAGGCTGATTCCCAGTCACTCTATCCTCCTGGCTGGTCCGGATGACAGCTTATGATGGAGCCTGTGAAAATGGCTGCCTCAGTACCCTGCAGCCCTTTGCAGAGAACTCTTTCACTGAAATTTTAAGGCTCTAAGCTTTTAATTAAAGGGCACTAAAGAGAAAGAATAATGAATCTTAGAATTTTGCATCTGGAAAATATTTTAGCGTTTATCTAACCATTCAAATCCATAACTTACAGAGAAGATATTCATTGAATAAAAGGAGTATATCTGTTAGCATTAAGCTATTAATAACACAGATCCCAAATGCAGTGGGTTAAACAAAATGGAAGAATGTATTTCAATCATTTTTGAAACAAAAAAACGTAAAGATTGGCAGTACTGGTGGAGAATACTTTAATTGTGGAGGCCCAAAAATGTGAGCCTACCTCACCTTGTCTGAATGTCAGAGAATTTAGGTTTATTTTGCTCTCTCAAAGTTGTTGAAAATAAGCGTGGCTACACACCCTGACCTAGGGTGTGGTTACCCAGTGTTTTGGACATTAAAATGGCCCAGAGAGGTAGATCTGCTCCACCCTGATCAAAGGTCAGAAAATTCAAGCATACTTCTGCTCCTTCATTTGAAATAGGAGGTTTGGTCTAGGGAGTGGCTGCCTTTAGGATATTTGGTGTAGGGTGTGTTCACTCCTAAACAGCAGAATGCGTAGCAGGATGTATAGTTCCTTGATGTTTCAGGTATTGGAGCAAGTAACTGATCTGGTTGTCCTTTGTATCATGTTAAAGCAGTCTTTTACCTTCCCCCCACTTTTGTATATAATATAAATACACTTGAATATAAAAGTGTATGGAAAATTAAACATCGGCAAAGTCAAAACTCAGAACTCAGTATGCTGCAGGTACTGAGTTGTTTTCCAGATACTATCCTGTGTTTCTGTGTTTCTTTCCTATTTCTGTTCCTCCTACCTAGCATTTCTAACCCTCATGCTCCTACCCTGGAATATAAGAACCCACCACAGCTATGATTGTAGTAGAAGTCACCCCCTGAAATGTGGCTCCCCACATTTTATTCTTCTGTTATTGTGAGGCTATTGGATTGTACAGCAGTATTATTCCTCCTAGGTTCCTAGAAACCAAGAATGCACAAGACATATGGGACCTTCAGAATGATGTGATCAGTAGTGATGCTTAACTGTGAAATATATCTTGCTTGTGTTTGTCTCACTGGCTTTCAATGGTAAAGACTAATAAACCTTAGAACTATGTTGAGGAAGGCATTGTGCTCTGCCCATTGGTCTCCTAGGTGGTGTGAAGGAACTCAGCTGGCATGGTCATTATGTGAAAGAGGAATTAATTTCTAACCCATTGGAAGCATCCTACTGAGAGACTCTTTGATAGTAAGAGAAGTGTATCATCACCGTAACAGATACTATAACCCCAAACTGGAAGAGTTGCTCCATGCCATTTCATGTCTAAACCCTCAGGTCCTATTACTCTCTTTAGTTTCCATCAAAGGCATTTCATAGGTCAATATGCCTATGGAAGCTTTTGCTATTTAATATGGACTGCTATCTAGTAGGAACACTTCCCATGATCGTGTGTCATATAGCGAACAGGCAAACATTCTTCTGAGTACGTTCGACTTCTTTTATCCCCCCAGTCTTAAGATATATCCACATGAAGGGATGCTATAAAGGTCATCCCTCATCTCCCTGTTTGTTAAGGTCTTCAAACCATCATGATTCCTGATACATGACTGCACTTGTGTTCATTTTAATAGTTGAAAGAGAGCATACTGATCTATTCTTTTGCCAATATGACTTACTACAGCTCTATATGAAAATAAGCATTGTAATATTTTTGTTTTAGATAGAAAATGTCTTGCATATTTGAGTCCTTTTGTTTATGTATATGTGTACATATAGATATATCAGTTGACAAAATTATGTTATTTAGTAATTCTTAACAATCTCCAATGGATTTGTATTAATTTTATTCTTAATAATAATAAAATACCATAACATAATAAAACCAATAATTTTTATGCTGCTCTAACATTTTCATTTTTTATCTTACTTAATAGTGATATATATTACTATGGATGATATATATGTATATATATATGTAAAATGTTTTCTGTTTTTAGTGAGAAAACATAGTGAGTGTTACAGAATTCTGTGCTCCAGGAACAGCGTGGCCATTGCCTCTTGAGTGAACAGCCACAGTGCTTACCTGGAAAACACCTATACAAGATTGGTGCCATTAACATTCCATCGTGGAAAAGGAGAGACTCATAAGACCCTGCACCTTCTCAAGAAGCTCTAGACAACAGTTGCTTGGAAAAAATAAGGACTTTTTTTCTTCAGTGGTATATCAGCCCATAAGTTGTCAATGTGTGTACATGAATACAAATAAATGAAAAACTACAATAAAAAATTAAAATAAAATCATAAGCATTCATACAGTGGTTAGAAAGAATAAGCTTTGGAATGAAGAAACCTTACTCAAGTCCAGAGCGTTCCTGGAGATTTATCTTTTTTTCACAGGTAAAGAGCTCCATCCGATCTTTCCAGCTGCGTTCCTGTGCCCATAGAAACTCACAGCATAAGCACTTGTGGCCAGTATCCAGCTTTCAACTCAAGGGTAATGATGGTTTAAATCTCCTTCCACCATGCTTCATCCCACCCACTCCAGCCATCTAGTTTGTGAGTGAAGAGTAAGGGGAAATACTTAGCTGATTGTACCCCCCCTTTTACATCTAGTACAAATCCCATAGGCACGAGAGAGACACTCTTTAGCCAAGAGGAGTACATTTGGCCCTGGCACTGCCTTCCTGCCCATGTTATGGTCACGAGTTTTCCTAGTCACGAGAGAAAGTGTGTTCCATGAGCATCTGTTAAGCAAGATGAGAACGAACATTTTCATTCCATACGTCCTCCTTTCAGAAATGCTTTATGACTGGTTTGGGCATTTTCCCTGGCAACCTGCTCTCTCTTCATTCTTGGAAATGGAAGTAAAATATTTGACATTTACTCCGTAGGAAGAGTCAGAATAATATGAAGGAAAATTCCAAGTTACTGCTCAAACTATGGCAAGCCCTATCCACCTACAATCCAGTTCCTGTTCTACCCCACCATGTCTGGACTACTTTATCTCTTCCTGTTTACTTTGTCATCTACCTGCTTGTATATTCAGATAACTGAAGTCTGTAATAATGGCATCTTCATCATCATCTCTAGCATTTGTTCTGAATGCCACTGAAGTCTCTGTACCTTTTTATCTACAAGGTGGATCACTGGATTTCCTTGCTAACCTTCCACCACTTACCCTTGATATAACCAGAGAGGAAAACAAATGTCATTCTAATTCACCCCACATGTTAAACCAAAGGCATTCAAAACAACTCGAAAATAATCACAGTTATACTGAACATGTACAAATTTTTATTATCATTATTCACGAAACAATATTGTTTAATAGGTATTTACATAACATTTATATTGCTTTGGTATTAAAAGCAAGGTAAAGATAATTTGTAGACAGCGATGCACGTATATTATATGAAAATGTCACAAAATATTACATAAAAGACTTTTTGGGGAAATGCCCTAGAACTATTCCTCCAAGTACTGTAAAGGATTATAATATATACTTTTTTGCCTAAAATCTGTTAGAGATTTTCCAGTGTTCTGACCACAAATATCAAAGACCTTTTTATAGTGTTAAGATCTAAAGAGTACAGAATCAACTAATTTCTAAGGCTTTCTCTTAGTCTAGAATGTAATTTGTGTACATATGCGTGTTGGAGTGCCTCTCTCTCTCTCTCTCTCTCTCTCTCTCTCTCTCTCTCTCTCTCTCTCTCTCCTTCTTTCTCTTTACCCCTCTCTCTTTCTGTGTATGTGTGTATTGTAGCATGTGATGTTTATGGAACTGTTATAATGGGGGCATATAGTTGTATTTTTTCACCCTAGATCTGTGATGTTACCATGTGGGTTTGCATCTCTATTCCAGAGAAATCTTTATGTCACTGAGAACTAACAGGGCTCCCTGGTGCCCTGCCAGAATCCTGCAGGTCAGTGATCCAGCTACAGCAAGTTCCAGCCCAGTGACACACAAGTCATTTTAGCTTCCACTGTCCGCTGCCCACCCCCCTCCTAAGGAGGGCAACCTTCTTGCCTAGAGTCTTCACTTCAGGAAAGTCATATTAATCATCAGAGTGGCTGGGCCTCACAGCCGGGTGCTGAGAATGGTTTCTCAAGTGTAATGGCCCTCAACCTGTTAAGGAATTCCCCTCCCCCCTTTTAATATCCTGCCATAAGATTAATAGTTAGAACGTGGTGCCACATGCAAACACCCTGATAAGATCTTACTTAATGAAAAGCAAGCAGAGGCTTTCTTCGGAGAACATATGTCTTTTGAGAGATTCAACGCAAATTGGAGAGAACATGTAAAATGTCTCAGGGAAAGGAAAAGTTCTAAATGAGAACATTTATCATTATCATAGATTCATGTGCACTGTCAAGACACAATAAAGATTTTACTCATTTGGTGTCAGGCAGCCTTTCCCACGAGGGCCTTCATTAACAATACGCTCTGCTTGACCTGTTCCTGCCCAGCCGTGTCTCCCACTGTGGAGGACAGGGTGTGAAATATATCTTTTCAAATGGATGTCATTGATTTTAATATACCTTTAATAATATTGCTGCTCAGTGTTTTAATTACTCATACTTTTCTGGTACTTCCGCCCTCAGGTGATTTTATCTAATAAATCTGATAAGTGCAGTAGACTCTGACACCCAGATATTAGATGGATAACATATGCCGGGGAGCCCTTTTCCTTTGTGGTTAAACCTGATATGGGTGCAAAATATGCCTGAAAGGTCTCTAGCAAGACAGGGCTTTCGTATGCTCACCAGCAGCAAGTCTCCTCCTCGGTCCAGCGAGGGAAATTTCATGGTAGAACTGCTTCTGGTTGTCTGAATAAAACTGTCTCTCAGAGGCTCTGGAGTCTAAACATTTGGTCCCGGGTTGGTGGAGACAGTGTAGCCATGATGGCGAAAGTATGTTACTGGAAGCGGACTTTGAGTGTTTATGGCCCCCACACTCCACTTTCTCTGCTTCATGTTCGCCGTTGAGGGTGCCAGCAGTCAGCTTTCCGCTTATGCTGGTGCCTGTTGCTTGTTACCTTGCCTCCCCACCGTGATGGATTCTTATCCCTCCGAAACCATAAGCCCAAATAAATTCTTATTTCCATCAACTGCTGTGGTCATGGTGTTTTGTCACTACAGCCAAAACAACACAGTTCCACGGCGGCTTCCTCCCACCCCACCTGTCTCTGCCTGTGGACTCCAGTTCCGGTTGAATCTTCCTCGGCTGTGTCTTGCTGCTATTTCAGCAGTATTGTTAGGAGTCAGCTTTTAACGTCATACTTGCTGTTTGGGCTTAATTAACTCACCTGGAAATTCGTGTGTTGAAAAGCTCACCTTTGTTCTGAGAATGAGAACTTATGTAGATCCAGACACATCTCTGCAGACACAACTAGCTAAGATCAGATCATACTATACCAGGTAGATCCTACATGAACAATGTTAGACAGATATCTACCAATTAGAAAATACGTACAAAAATATAACAAGAATACTATCTATCAACCAAAGACTGCTTGGGTCTAACCAGGCAGAGAGAAAGGGGCACATCAATTCTTCACAGTTCTTATAAAGGACCACCTGTGTTGATATCTTCTTAAATTTAATTTTTATTCTTCAGTAGATTCATTCATGAGTATGATGAATTTTAGCCTTTATTTTTCAATTACTATGTCTTACCTTCCTCCTTTTATTCCCCCCACCTTCTGAAAGCTTTGTTCTTCCCAATAAGCTTCCTCCTACTTTTGTGTGTGTGCACATGCACATGTTGTGTGTGAGTGTGTGTGTGTGTGTGTGTGTGTGTGTGTGAGAGAGAGAGAGAGAGAGAGAGAGAGAGAGAGAGAGAGAGAGAGAGAGAGAGAGAGAGATGCACTAAGTTTGGTTAGGGTTGTCTGTCTAACCATGGGCAGGAGGATATTTACTGGGGTAAGGACATTTCATTAATGGCAACGCCACTGCAGACAATAACACCCTTCCCCTTCTTCCAGCTGCCATTTGCAGTCAGGGAGGGGCGGGGTCTAATGAGTTCATTCCATTTCATGATGAAATGATGATGGGTACAATCATGTGCTGGTAATCAGGGGTGCAGTCAAGTTATGAAAGCAACTGCATGACACATCCAGAAAATACTGTTTCAAAGCACTCCTCCAAATCTCTGGCTCTTACATCCTGCCCCCTGCATCTTCCATAGTTTTGCCTGAATCTTGCTCAGTGAAGAATGCTATAGATGTTGGATTTAAGGCTGACCACTCCGGAGCCCTTTATTCTCTGCCTTTTGACTAGTGGTGAGTCTTGGTATTATTTGCCACCAACTACAAATAGTAGCTTTCTGATGAAGTCTAAGGACCCTCTGCTGATTTCTAGGTTTCATTTCCCAACCTCTGAGCATTGAAACTATGGGACAGTAAATAAATGCTCTTCTGTCAGACATTTCATTGTATTCTTCCATGAAAGCCCTAGAAGATGAAGATACTCACCAATCATAGATTCCCTAAAAGAAAAGGTCTCACCTTATTCATTTTTTGTCACTGAAATCAGACCAACATAAGATTCCCAGTAAGTATCCACTGAATTTCGTTTCATGAGTAAGGAAACATGAAAAGACAAAAGCTGGTAAGGAAGACAGTAAAAAGATGATTGCTTATTTTACTGGAAGAGGTAAACTGAGAGATGATGACCAATGGGTGAGTCAAGGGAAGATGGCAGGGAAGGGACACAGAAGATAAATCAAGTAAGCAGCTATAACTAGAAAGTGTATGCCAAGCATGCCTCTACAGCTTGCTTGACAACATCAGAGCAACTATTAATCAGACTCAAAGAAATTGTGTCATGCAGAGTGCTAGGTGCTGTGGGAAATTCTTTTCTGAAGAGATAAGGATCAACATCTACTCTCTCTACACTGGGTATTATTGACAGAAACCAAGAAATTATGCTGCCCAAATTTAGTTTGGTGAATTTAACTAGAGAGTGGGAAACATAAAGGTGGCTACATCACTGAAGAAAGAAATCCTTTCTCAGCAACCGTTCGCTGCTTATGTATCTGCAGGGAGGTTGCTGTGTATTGTGAGTGCCTCCTGTTGGATGATGGAAATGAGTTTAATATCATGCAGGTTTGGTGATGTGAAAATCCCAGTTCTTGAAAGCTCAAGAGGGCAACTGCCATGTCATACTCAGAGGATAGGACCCCAGTTCCCCCATCAAAATATATTAAGCTTCCTTATAATGAAACAATAGGCTGAGAAGCATGGTGGTATTTTTAAGGAAAACAGTGCTGAGAAAAGTTGGTATAAACACTACAAAGAAATTTATAGGCGGGAACACAGGACACAAAAGATGGAAGTAGCATCACATGGCCAGACATCCTCACAGTGTATTGCATGCATGAGACAAATATGGGAGGTCATAGGGATTGTCCCAGGAGGCTAGAGTGTTAGGAGTCTGCTTTTAGATTGAGCTGTGCTGAGATGAAGCTTTAAGAGCCCTGCTTTTGATGTAGAATTATAGTAGTATGCCACACTTTGGTGTGAATGCTCAACACAGTGTTTCTATTTTGGTATGAGTTCAGAACCAACTAACTACACTGTAAACCAGAGACTGACTCAAGCAGACATTGAAAAGTGATACTCTTCCTTTGAAAGCAGCCTGGAGGTTTTCTTCTAGGACTCTACGTTTCTTAAAAAGGTTGAGTGTGCCTCTGAAACCTCACCCCTGAGGAATATTGGTCAAAGTGCTCTTTCCTTCATTCCTGAAGTGGTCCAGCCCCTGAAGACATTCTTCTTTCTGATCTGAGACTTAAAGTGTGGCATGGAACAAACTGATTAAGCCCCAGTTTTCCTTAACACTTCAAACATTCTTTCAAAGTAGGATATAGAATGTTGTTGGCCTAAATTGTTTTAATTTACATATATCTAAATGCAAATTCTAGGATTAGATTTTAGAGAAAAGTCATAGCTGTCCTACTTGTAACAAACATGTGCGGTATAAAAATGTCTGGATGGAAATAAAGCATGAACTAAGCCAGATGGACAGCGAAGTGATATAACTAATAGCAATTTAAATAAAGTAATTGGCTTTATGATTCTGCAAGTAACAAACTGCAAGCCACAGGAGACTTGAAAATGGTGGGAAGCTGCCTACCATTCCTGCATCTGAAAACAACTGTTGAGGTTTGCCCCTGTATTTCGTTTCTGTAGAAAGTTGTATGCCATTTGCCTTTAAGTATGATTAAACTCAATACCCACCAACAGGACTGGAGGGGAATCTCTGTCACTAAAAACCATCTATAGTGGATAGAAGCAGTGTAGAAAGAAGGTCTTCCAAAAGTTTTCTGGGATCTTTTGCCATCTAGAATGTTCTAGAAATGGAGGTGGGTTTTTTTTTTTTGGTTTTTTTTGGCTTTGATTTGGTATTCATTCCACACTGGTTACTTCAAGTATCTAACTTTTCAATGCTAAATATATGCATGTTATGTGGGTTGTTATTATTATTATAGTTATTAGTCAATCACATTTAGAGGAAGAGTGTGAGGGTGTGTTGATACTTATATGTCTTCTTCTAAGTAAGGTGCTTGTTACTGTGAATATACAGATTCATTTCCCTGAGTCAAGGATCCAAAGATGCAATTCCAGTAATCCCTCAGCAATGGAGGGAACTCCCTACCTAGCCTCTTACTAGTTCTGTTCTCCCCTTCCCTCCAAACTCATCTGTCTTAGTGATCGCCACCTCAATACAGTGCAATTTGTGTCTGGCCACTTCCATTTCAAGTTCTCTCAAAAACTTCACTTAAATCAAAGAACACAAAGAATTGGCCAAGCTTCTTGAAAAGTACCTCATAGCAGTCAAAACCAAAATAAATGAATTTGTTATGAAAACTTTCTGTAATACATTCTTTATATACTTAAGATTACACTCAGGGTGCAATTCTCAATTTAGTATCTTATTTACATTATAACTAAGCAATTTGAAGTGTTCTTGAAGATTCTAAACAAACACAATTAAGACTTGAATAGTGTTTTAGCACAGTGTGCATCTATGTACATAATAATGGAATACAGCATGCTATTCAAATCCAGAGACAACTTCACAGGTCTAGAATGATTGCATTTTAGTCCCAGCTCTGTACCTGGGCCTAGGTTTCCTCATCTTCAAGATGGGACAAGTAACTATCTGTTTGCATAGTGCTGTAAAATTAAATGAACCCATATATATATATATATATATATATATATATATATATATATATATATATAACCCTGAGGTGAATGGCAAGCTGGACAGAAGCTGGTAGTTTAGGACAAGGCCATGTGATGTCATTGAGACTAGAGAATCTGCCGATGGTTTGAATCTCAGCTTTTCCTCAGATCACTTTGGTGACCTTGGATTAGTTTTTTTCCCCTTCTCTGGAATTTAATCCTCTCATCTACAAAATTAAAATGTGATGTTATTTTTAGGGTGGCCATTCCAATCAAGTCAAATACCAGAAGAGAATCCTCACCATGTTCACTGTGCTCAAGTATGTTGTGACTTATCTTTTCATACCACCTATGTATTTAAGGACTTTGATCAAAAAAATTTATTAAATATGTCTTCATTGCTTGAAGATATGGCTCTCAGTGAACAAATATGACTCGAGTGTTTATAAAATACACCGAAAGAAGCACACTGACATGGTGCAGAAAATGCTCACAGAACGTGGGATGGGCAGAGTTAAAGGATTTCCTTTTCTATATTTAAAGTTTGCAATGAAAAATCCACATCATTTTATTTTTAAAATATATTAAACTACTAAAAAGGAAGTCTCGAATGAGGCCTTGCAGAGATCTCAACTTTCTAAACAGTCACACTGATGCAGGTGCCAGGAAGGAGGAGGTGAGGCAACATTTGTATTCGCAAAGTTTCAATAGTCTCCAGATTGCCAGTTACTAGATTACTTTTGCATTCCCATCAAAACAATGTATATATTCCTATATTCATATATATATATAAACATTTTGAGCCAAATAAAGAGAAAATGGCTATTTTATAATACAGCTCCAACATGGTAGATTATCTTAATCTCAATACAGTGATTTCCATCTATTTCTGTTTTAGGTATTCCATGAAAGAGTCTTGATTCATTAATAAAACAGAAAATAAAAGAAAATAATCATAAATTTCATATGGAAGCATAAAAGACATTAGATAACCTTTCCAATTTTAAGCAAAAGCGACAGTACTGGGTATATTACCATATCTGAACTCGTTATACTAAAGAAAAATAGTAGCACAAAATCCACAACATAGGCCCCAAAACACCTATGTAGATCAAGAAAATAGAAGGCACAAAGATGAGTCCATGGAGCCTAAAACAAAATGCCAAAAATATACATTGGAGAAAAGCCAGCTACTTCAAAAAGTTGTTGGGAAGCTGTGTATCTACAGAAAGAAGAGAGAAACTAGATCCATACCTGTCATTGGTTGGTAAAGTCAACTCAAATCAATCAAAGCTCTTAATGCTTATTTATTTATTTTTAAATCTATATATGAAAATTTAAAAGAATAAAAATAACAAATTTAATTTAAATAAAGATATCTTAATGTAAGAGCTACAGATTTGAAACTGCTAGAGGTAAAACATAAAAATTTCCTGTAGATGAATTCCATTGTTCCGGAATTAAAAATAGGAACTGATAAATGGGATTGTACAAAATTAAGAAGTTTTTCCATAGCAAAAGAAGCAATTAGCCAAGTGAGAGGAAACCTCTGTGAGCGCTACATCTGACAGCTGAGCAGAAGACTAATACTAGAATACATAAAGAATGCAAAAGAAGATGAATATTGTACAGCTAAACGATTCAAACAATATAATGCAGATGAAATAAAAACTGTCAGAAGAGGAAAGCCTGCATGTAAACATACAGAAGCGTGTTCACCATCCTTACCCATGAGGAATGCACATGAAAACAGTTCTGAGGTTTCATCCAACTCCAGTGGGAATAGCTATTACTAAGAAAACAGCAATACACTTAGTCATGGAAACAGGATAAAGAAGGCTTATATTCTGCTGAAGCTGTAAGTTAGGCCTACTGCTATGGAAACCAGCGTGGTGGCTTACTTTCTTGAGTGACTTTTGTCACAGTTCAGACATGGCAGGTCATACGTTCCAGGGTAAGGGTGTGAGAATTGGAAATGTTAGGCAGGAGGAATGGAGATAAGAAAGAAATACAAAGACACAGGATAGCAACTGGAGGACAACTCAGTGAATACTGAATGCTGAATTCTGAGTTTGCCCATGTTTAATTTTCCATACACTTTTATACCCCAATACAAAAGGGGGGAAGAAGGCAAAAGACTGCTTTAATATGACATAAGGGATAACCAGAACTTGCTTCAATATTTGAGACATCAAGCCATTAATTCCTGAGTTAAGCATGTGATATTTGGGGCACTGAACGCACCCAAGACTACGTATCCTGCAGGCAGTTGCTCCCTTTGTCAAACCTCCTATTTTAAAAGAACGAGCACAGGAGTATGCTTGAGTTCCCCGACCTTTTAGAGCAGATCTACCTCTATGGACCATCTTAATGTCCCAAACACTCTAGGTCAGGACATCTTGTTTTGTCAACAACTTTGAAAGAGCAAAAATAAGCTCAAACTCTCTGACCTTCAGGCAAGGTGGAACAGGCTCACATCTGTGCATCCCTGCACAGGCTGCTAAGAAACCTGAAAATACATGTACCAGTTAGCTCTAATATGCCTGGGAAGACAGCTGAAAGTATGCCAATATACTCAGAAACAGTCACATGCAGAATTCTACTGCTTTGCCATACAACAGCCTAGCTATAGAATGAGCCTAAGTGTCCATCAACTGGTGAATGGATTAGAAAATCTGACATACATACATACACAGATATGTTCTATACATATGCATATGTGTCAAATTATATATGTATGTGCAATTTTATGTATGTATATATATAAAACAGTCATAAATAATGAAGTCATGTATTTTGTAGAAAATCTATGCAATTAGAGATAATATTAAACAAAGCAATTTGTGCTTAAAGAAACAAATAATGCTTACTTTCATTTCTGAATACTGGATGTTATGTAGGCTTTTAAAGCCTTGTGTGGAGATGAGACATGGAGTAGACATGAGACTGTAGGATGAATGGTGTTAACTGAGAGAGGTGGGGGAGAAAGCAGAGGGGACGTGAAAATAGTCAAAAGCAAAGAAAATGTTGTGTGACTCCTAACAGTGTGTGCAGTGAGTCTGTGACAATAAACAGTTCTTGTGTTTTAAAACTCTCAGTGTTGAAGCAAAGAGGTGGGAACGTTTCTTTGTGTGCACACATTCGCTCTTGGAAAGAGCACAGTCATGGGGAGATCTGGTGAGGGACATGACTTATTGGTGCCACAGTAGTCAAGGGTGGGTTTAAACTTACGAAAAACTGTTTTAGCAGCTTTTGCTCACAAATGAGCACACTCAACCTACAGCAAGACAAGAAGGGGTAATCTCTCATTCTGTTCGTGAGGTCACAAGCAAAGCAAACAATCCTTCGTTGATACAGTATTCTATTGCCAGCCTCCTGTTGAGACTATCTGGGCAGGTAGTCGGGGTCAGCAGTATTGTAGCTCCTCCCATTCTGAAGAGGACCTGCCTCTTGGTTGCATGCATATGGCCACTGTGATAGGATACTTGGGACAGACAGGTCCCAGAGAAGGGAGATAACCCAAGGTGGCAGATTGATGAGAAAGCCCATGGTCTTTGGCATTGTTACCTGGAAAATACTGTATTCCAGAGAAAATGTTAGGAAATAGCCCAAGTTCCATAATATCAAATCAAAAAGAAAGGAGAAGACTCACAACTTGCTAAGGTGAGAAAAACCACGTATCCTGTGGTCCAAATGACTTACCTGTGTTCAAATCTTGGTGTTGCCATTTATTAACAGTTTGTCATTGACTATATCCTTTGTTCTAGAAAGCCCTAGACCCTTCTCTTCCTTCCTTCCTTCCTTCCTTCCTTCCTTCCTTCCTTCCTTCCTTCCTTCCTTCCTTCCTTTCTTTTTTCTTTTTTTGAGACAGTTTCTCCATGTAAAAGCCCTGGCTGTCCCAGAACTTGCTTTGAAGACCAGGCTGGCCTCAAACTCACATCAGAGATCCACCTGCCTCTGCATCCTGAGTGCTGGGATTAAAGGCATACTTGCCTAGCACAAATGAAGCTTGGAGTTGTATCCCTAACACAGATAAAAGAACTTTGGAGGGAGAATTAGGGCATGAGTAGATTAGCACGTGTTAGGCCTGCAGTACTGGTGACTGTATTTTTAGTAGGATTCGTGTACATTCAGTGGATAAGGATTACTCCATCTTAGCTTCTGAGAAACTTTATGCCTACTGAATTCCAAGCAATTTAACAAAAAAAATTGTCACAGACAGTTTACTAGACATTTTTAAAAGACTTACTTCCTGATTTCAAATAGGTCAACTTAATAGGACACTGCTTCATGCCTGCCTGGGATGGCTGTATTCATATATGGGTCCAGCTATCATGGAAGGTGGCACCATAGTTCCTAAAAATGTTGAGAACCTTACAACTCATCAGTTACGCTTCCTTCATACATGTTCAAATTAATTGAGAACAAGGCTAGTAGATATTTGTATGCCAGTGTTCAAAGAAATGTAGTCACTATAGAGCAAAACCTGAAAACTTATGGCTCATAAGCAGATGACTAGATAAAAAGATTTTATACATGGTTCAGCACTGAACTACTTGATCACAAAATGAGACGAAGTTCTGATACATGATACAATCTGGGTGTACCTTGAAGACATCAAGTGAACTTATCTAGACACAGGGTGAGGAAATGCTGTATAATTTAACTCTCACAAAGTCTCTGGAATAGGCAGATTCGTAGACAGAAAAGCATATTAGAAATTACTAGGAGAAGACAAGGAAGACAGAAAGTTATTGCTTAAAGGGCAGACAGCCTCTGGTTAGGGTACCACACCATTTAAGATATTTCCAGTGCATTCTGAGAAAGCAATTACTGTGCTGGCTTGGACGTTTTAGAATAACTGGGGTTTTGGCTGGGGCTGGGGCTTGAGTTGGGGTTGGGGCTGGGGTAGTTCTGGAGCTGGGGCTCGGTTTGGGCTGGGGTTGGGGCTGAGGCTGAGGCTGAAGTTGAGGCTGGGACTGGAGATGAACCTGGAGCTGGGGCAGCTGCTCCAATAGGTAGATTGTCTGTGCAAGCATGACGATATATATGAGTGCAGAAATCCAGAACCCTAAGAAAAGAAAGATGGGTGCAGTGACATGGGCCTACAATCCCAGAGCTGGGGAGATTCAGATAAGGGATCTCTGACCAGCCAGACTAGTCAATCTGTGCACTACAAGTTCAGCAACAGAGACTGTCTCAAAACCTAACAAGGGAAGTAACCAAAGAAAACATCAACTGCTGACGCACAGGCACACACAGAGACACAGACACACACACACAGACACTCCACACACAGTCAGGCACAAACAGATACACACAGAGACACACAGACACAGACTCACACAGACACAAATCAAAGAGGAACCGAAGTGGCATTTTCTTACATATATTTCACCATAATAAAAGTGTTTTACAAGACAAATAAGCATTTAGCCTCTAATTAAAAGTGCTATTTGAGCAGGCTACACATTTTCGTTCTTTACAGAGAAAGCAGTACACACTGCAAGGTTGGTTATGGCTCTTGTTTTCATCTTTCCTCACATGGAACTCTCCGTACAACTTTATCACAATGTTACTAAGCTGTTTTATGCAAATATTAAAACAATAATGGATATGAGTTCTTATTTCTGCTTTATATGTATATGTTAGCTTACACACACGATCCCATGTTTTCATTTTTGCATTGAAATAGATGCCCCAGAGATAAGTACGGCATATAGAGCTGCTCCTTTCTCTTTTGCTGCTGTACCGCATGCTACCATGTAGATATGCCGTAATTATTTTAATTACATGACAGAATATGACAACATTTTTGCGTTTACAATGTTCTCCAATAGGTGCATTTATATATTTTCATCTGTGTGTACGGTGTTTACTGTAGGTTTGAGCCCCCAGATTAGGTTTGCTGAATCAAAGAGCAATCACACACTCCTCTAGGTTGTGAAAGTTTTTGTTTGCTCAAAGTTTACCGAGAGAGTATGGGAGGTTTTCTTTTGCTAATACGTTTATGAAGAGATATTCCTTGCTGCCCTGTCCATTGAAATTACCCTCAGTGTGAGCGCAGTTGAGCATAGTTTCATTTGTTTAAATGTCGCTCACAGTACCTTTTGTACCTACGTGAAAGCATCCACAGTTTAAAGAATTTAAAGACGTGCAGTTAACAGCGATGTGTCAGACTGGGCATTTGGTGATGATAATTGAGAAACAGAGTTTAACTTTTCCTCCCTCATATGCAGAGTGGGGCCCTGTATCTTCTGCTGCTTACTATCTGGTAGAACCTGCTTGGCATTGGAACATGGTGAAGATGTGAGGAGAAGGCAGTCCGCCCTGTGCTCGCTGGATTAGCCTGAAAAGTCACTTTATGTATTGCCTTACCAACCTGCCATGAGTTTCCTAAAAGCCATCTGTGAAAAACTTTTGAAAGGATCTCCCGAGCTTGCAAACAGAACCCTATACAGCTCTCCCATTCCTGATGGGGGCAAACACACAAGACCATTCAATCATTCCTTCTGAGATGAGAATAAATAACAAGATTGCCACATAAACAGCGGGAGTTGGCTGTGGGAGCACGCTGTCGTTTCCAGGAGAGTGATGTGTGGCTTTCTCTCTAAGGGTACAGCAGATGATCATGCGCCCGAGATGGCAGATTCAGGCAGGTGGGCTTTGCCATTAAGCTGCCTGCAGGTGCGTCACCCAGATCCATTGTCACATGTGCAAAAAGCAGAAGGAAAGAGGTGAAATTTTGCTGAATTCCTTGGATCTAGGACAAAACGAATAGTTTCTTTTCTCTCTCCCATAACAAACTGGAATTAGCCCCAGCCCCGCTTGGCATACTGCCAGCCTGCGGTCTGACTCTGCCTGAGAGTGACACTCCTTTCTCCAAAGCTGCCAGGCTCAGAGGCCAAGAGGAAAAAGAACGAGACTTTGCTAAGACTGCTGGACGAGCTCTTCCCCACATCCATCGTGCTGTGTCGCCGTGAGTGTTCAGGGAACTCGGGTCAGACAGACACACAAAGAGTTATTCTTCAAACCAGAAATGGCTGCTGGTAGGAAGGAACATCACAGGGATATGATAGATGCAGGATGCCTCTGACCGGCTCAGCCCCCATCAGCATTTCCAAGTTTTGAACCAAGAAATATTGATTTATGTTTATTATGCTTTATAGCACTTTAGAGTAATTTATAACACTTACATTAGAGAATGGATGGGCCGGGAGAAAAGCCAATATGGGCCTGAAAAAAGATGAAGGGCTGTCAGGAATAGTAGCTTCCTTGTACCAGGTGCATTTTCTTGCTTTTGTATTCTATCTGAACTATTTAACATGAAACAAGAAAATGAATATCGATTTTCTTAGACAAATAAGAAGTGATAAAAGTTGAGCAAAGCTAAGGATATTTTTAAAGCCCCTGTCAGTACCTACATTTTCAACCATTAAAATCTAGAAGCATAAATAGAATGATTCTCTATTTATGCTTACTCACAAAAACACACAAGCAATTATGTAAAATGAGGGAAGTGAACAGAACTGTAAAAAGTTAGTTTTTATTTTAAATATGAATGTTTTAATGAAAAACAAGCAAAAGGTAGAGGTTTCTGTAAAAGAGAGTCATTTTCTGTAACTAATAAGCACTGATAAACAGGACAGGCTTCAAGGAGTCAGCCTGGGTTGTATATCAAAACCAAACAACTTTACGTTCAAATTGTTTGAACTGAATGTTTCTGTTCATATCCATGCATAATCTTCCTTATCTAACATGGGAAGAGAGAGAGGAAAAAAAAGTTTGTGACAGCTGGCCATGGTGGTGGTAAGAGTGGTGATGAGTGTTCTGGAAGACTAAGTTTTGCTAACAAGCATCTCTTCTGCGGTTGGAGATGGCTTAGAAGTAGGAGCACTGATTGCTATTCCTGAGGACTCTGGTTTGATTTCCAGCACCCACATGGTGGCATATAGCAGAGGTAACTCCTATTCCAAGGGGATCTAATGCCTTCTTATGGTTTACCTGGGTATTGCATGTCTGTGATGAATAGCTACTTGAGTCCATACAGATTAAAAAAGAAGCAAAAAGAAAAGTTTTTTAAAATTTCAAAAAAATCAACAGATGAATATTAAGTTTAACCAAAATTGAAGGAGAGAGAGAGAGAGAGAGAGAGAGAGAGAGAGAGAGAGAGAGAGAGAGAGAGAGAGAGAGGAAAAAGAGAGACAGAGAGAGACAGAGAGAAATTAGCTCTCCTGAGATCTCAAGGGTCCAGAATAGTCTTGAGGAGAAGAAGCATTAAAGAGTCACTAGTGGAAGTCTAAAGCCACACGAGGGTACAAGCTTAGATGTGAGCTGAAGGAGCCAGAGAGCTGGGAATAACAGACCAAAGAGCAAAGCCGCATTGGAGGTGACTCCTATATTCACAGTTTGATTTGATGATCTTTGCACTGTGACAAATGACTGGACTGGATACAATCTCAGGACATAGCCTGATAGTCAACTCCTTCTTGTGACAAATGGCTGGACTGGATACAATCTCAGGACATAGCCTGATAGTCAACTCCTTCACTGGATCAAGTCACTAAGCAGTAACTAAAACAAAGAATTATGGAACTGGACCAAGCACTGGACCGGCCAGGTAGTCAGACCTTGACAGATTATCATATTCTCCCTCTTTGGGGCTTCTACCTCAAGAGACAGATGTGAAATACCTTGAATCCTAAATTGACAGCTCGAGCCTACTGCTTTGGCTGCTTCGGGGTGGAGGGCCGTCCGAGAGGTCGAAGGCACTGTTGTTAGCTGCTAGTTAAGATGAAAACAATCAGGAAACTGGCTTTGCTCCATGAGGATTCCTCAAGATCGGTGCTAGGAAAGAGTTTCTTACCTTGTCACAGGGAGAAGGCTTGTGTCTCTATCACACATGGTAGAAGGACCAGGACAGTCCTAACTACTAACACAGTTAAATGACAGGGTGTGACATGCGGGGTTAGTCCCTGGAAAATCCTTTTCTTTCTCAGGGAAGTTGTTTCAACCATTAAAGGAAGAAAAAATAAAGGAACAAATTAACTGTCATTGTCAATAGAGTCCTCGTCTGACCCATATGTAACCAAGTCCCGTATTATGGCATCATGTTGACCAGACAAATCACGGATCAGGAATTCTTCTTGGGTTCTTGAAAACATATTGAGTTGGGTTGTTCCTGGGGTGGTAGTCTTGCGTGGGTTTGGAAGTTTCCTAAGGCTGCATTCATGAGAAAGCTAAAGGTTCTGTCTAGACAAATGATGCTAGTCCCGGGCCTAAGGCACCTTGATGGAGAAAGAACAGCAGGAGGAAGATGGCTTTTAGAGCTCTTAGGGGATGTCTGTGTGTCTGCCTTCCATCCCATGCCCTTCTAGACCCAGACAAGGTTGTAGGTGTCCCGAATATCCAATAAGGGATCTATGAGTAGAGTAAGAAGATGTTATATGCTGGAATCGTGTCTTGTTCATCCTGATGTAAGGAAGTGGGGCAGAGAGAAGAGAAAGGAAAATTTCCCTTCTGGAAGGATAGTGGTATCTACCCCCTGCACTGACAGTCAGATGTGGAGAAATCACAATACCACACAGCGCCACAGGGCAAAAGTGAGGCTGGGTCCAAAGACTCCTTGAATGTGGCAGCCCAGGCTGAGGGCCTTGGGGAAGAAAGTCTGTGGAGACACAGAAAGACTTGTTTGTAGTCTACGCATGCTTGCAACATGTGGCTGAAGAAATGGCTCTGGCTTTGTCCATAGACAAAACATCTGGCAGACAAAGAGAAAAGTCCAGAAAGTGCAGAAGGTGATGGCGGCTGCCCGTGAATCTGGAGGAGAGAGTTCAGGACCTCCATGAGTTTCTTAGAGTGGGCAGGGCCTGCTGAGGTGACCAGGATTCCATCGGAGATACTGTAAGAAGTCACAGCAGCAGGAGAAGGCTGTGTCTTTTCATCGCCAGGGGCAATTTCAATTCTTTTTTCCCCTCTCCATATGTGGATTGCTCATGCTATTGTGAGGTGAATGCTTTTATTGTTATAAATAAAATAAACAAACAAAAGCAGTGTTTAGGATCTGGAAGAGAGCTCCGTCAGCAGAGTGCTTGCTGTACATGCATGGGTACCTGGGTTCAATCCCCACGCCCCCATAGGAGCAAAACAGGCACACTTGTGATCTCAGTTTTGGGAAGATAGTCAACTGGATCCCTGAGGCTATCTGGCCAACCAATCAAGTTAAATGGGCATAGCTCATATTTGTGAGGGAACCTGTTTCACAGCATAAGATGGATTATAGTTGGCCTCTGGCCTCTTTTCACATGAACACCCGTGCAAGTGTACCTGCATAGGTACACATGCACACGTGTGCCTGTAGACATTCATATGCGTGCATGTGCGCGCACGCACATACACACACACACACACACACACACACACACACACACATACACACTCAGTGCCTAACTTAATCCAGCTAACTATCTGTCTTATCAGGACACACGGTTTCCAGGCAGGTTCTCCCCACCAGCATTGACAGTGCTAGTTACTTCATTTTGTCTTCATTTTCTTTACAGAAATTTGTTTTCCGTAAGACCTCAATTTGCATCAAAGAATGCCAATCTCTAGCTTCTTTGCCAAAAAGAACCTTGCCAAATTGAGATCGGTTTTGAAAAACCAAAGATAAATGAATGTGTCTTAAAGGTTTAATTGTATTATTTCCCTCTTTATCTTTTGATGACTTTGACAGATGGGACGCTCACAATATACTCATTGTTCATCTGGAAACCCCATGAAGTTGTAACCTGAACCCCTTGTCCTGAGGCCATTCGATGGCCCTCATCCAATGGTATCTGTGGACCCCAGTGGAGAGGTAGGTAAAGAGTTATTAAGTCATTTGAAATTGCTTTCAGCACACTACAAAGTGGTTGGGCCATTTCAGGCCATAGCAGGGTGGCAGAATGCCCAACTGCCTACGTCAAGCAGTGTTTATAAATTAGAAATTACCAGCCTTTGGGTTCCTTCCTTGCTGATCAGTCAGAGTACCTGGAAGACTGTGCAGACATGCCTGAGGCAGAATTGTTATTGGACCGAGCAAAGCATAGCTCTTGGTTAATCAGTCATGATTTGTCTACCTGGTGGTGTTATTGGAGGAGATTTGGAAGGGGTTGTCTCTTCTAGTGCAGTGCAATGTGGCTAATTATTCTAACTAAAAGCAGCCATTAAAACAGTTTTTTAGATTTTTTTTTCTTTTGGCAAACCACAGAAACTAATGCTAAATTTAAAAGAAACAGATAGTCCCATATGTTGTATTTAATTCACCTAGTTAAAGGGGGGTTTCTGAGCACTTAGTGGCCTCATTTGTTTAACGCATTTGAAACTACATTGAGCTCTACAGGCTATTCATAGATTCAATCTTTACAGCAACCCTGAGGAGGGAGGAATGACTAGTGATCCCATTTTACAGTTGAGGAAATTGAGGGCATTACATTTCTTGCCATGCTACAATCCAAGCTGACGGGAGCAGCTTAAGGGAAGGGGGCTTCTTATGCCTGGCTGTTTCAGAGGCTGCAGTCCATTACCAGGTCAGAGAAGACAAAAGGATGTGATTGTGAGGAATATGGTCACGATGAGTCTACAGCGAGGGAGGAAGAGAGACATGAACACTGGTTCAGTGGTGCAGGAGAATTGTCTGTATTCTGTCAATCATGTTTTAAATAAACGCTGATTGGCCAGGCAGGAAGTATAGGTGGGAAAACCAGGCAGGAAGTAGAAATGATACAAGGAGAACAGGAAAATTCTGGGAAGGAGTAAGTTGATTACTCCCAGACCACCAAAGCAGCAGGATGTGATCTGCCCCACTGAAAAAAGGTGCTGAGCCACATGGCTAACAAAGATAAGAAAAATGAGTTAATCAAGATGTGAGAGTTAAAAAAAAAAGATGTGAGAGTTAGCTAGTGAGAGGCTAGATCTAATGGGCCAATCAACTTATAATTTATGGAGATCTATGTGTGATTTTCTTTGGGGATAAATGGCTGTGAGGTACCGGGCAAGGACTGAAACTCCAACAAACAAGCCAGCCCTCATGTTACAGTTCAGGGCTTACTCCCTCCATTTTTTTTTTATTCAGATTGGGATCCTACTGGATCCATGGACTACTGCACCCACCTTCACAGTGGGTCATGTCTCCTCAGGAAATCCTCTATGGGTGCCCTCAGACATGTCCAAGCCAAGTCTCTAGGTGATTTTTAGTTCTAATAAAAGTTGATGATCAAGATTGACCCTCTTACTTGGGTTCAGAAAGCAGTCTGTTTCAGAGGCCTCACAGGTAGAAAACCACAAAGTTGACACATGAAAGCAATAGACAGAGTTTATGCATGTCTATTAGCTATGACCACAACTATAGCAGAATCAACCTTGGGCTTCTAAGATTCCTTTGATCAGGCTCTGCCAATTACTCCAAGGCCTTTACTCTTTTAGGCTGCTGGGAGAACTCTTAAGCTGAAAGGATCATTAGTCACGAGCTGCCTTCCGGCCTCAAGCTGGCTAGTGTCAACCCTGAATGCATCCAAACCTAGGCTGAGGTCAGACTACGTCCCCCGCTAGCTTTTTCTGCTCCTGACGCCTTGGATGCTCTGACGTCTCTATTTAGTTCACAGACTGGTGATGAGCTAAGAGTCATTGCTTTGGGACGTCTGGAAGACTTGGTACGATAAAGTAAGGGATTAAGCAGTTTGAGCAGATAGATAGATAGATAGATAGATAGATAGATAGATAGATAGATAGATAAACAACCCAACAAACATGGCTGCATAGAAGTGGTAAGATAAACATGTATCACTGATATGTGTTACTTATCTCCCTAAGCCCAATGACAACATAAACCAAAAAGGCAGACGAAAGTCAGAGGTGTTGTCACATGAGTGGTAACTCAAGCCACTCTGTGTCTTCTGGGAACTCACCTACCTGATGCGCAGAGGCAGAGGACAAATCTCTGAACATGTTTCAGGACTGGATGCACCAAACAGGTCAGAGAGAGGTGGTAGCCGGTTTCGGACCCCAGGTGGGTCAAATTAACCACTGTAGAAACTAGGTATAGTTTATATACTAGCCCCATGTGCATCTCTCATACACGGCTCGTCTGCTCCCATTCTCTCGCTCTGTGAGAGACAAGGTTATCAAGACTGCCTGCCATGCCATGAAGATCTGGATAGGAGGGTGTCAGAAACTCTTCCCATGAATAGTAAAAAAAGAAACAAAAACAAAAATAAAACCAACCAACCAAACAAAAACAGACTTGGGAGATCACTGGCATTCTAAATGGTGAGAGACCTTAGTCACCTCTTGTCCATCTCCTAGAGTATGCAGATCTGGGGCTGTTAGAGAAATATCTCAGTTGGCAGGAGACAGGAGAATCAGATTTACTTTTCCTAGAGTAGCATTTGCTGTCAATACTTTCCCCTTAGTTAACCACTTACCTGCCAGATTTCCAATATGAAGGAGAGTAATAACCAGTTATTTAAGAAAAACTATCATTATCATGTATGGAATTCAGTGAACAGAGGAAAGGACTTAAAAGTAAACAAAAGAAAAAGGAGAAAGAATTTAAATTTCATTATTAATATTTCTCTACGTAATACGAGTCAAGCAAAGAAAACCGTTATGTTTTTAAAAAATCAGACTTGAGGATGATTTAGGACAATTCTTGCACAAGAACGAATAGAAAAGGAATGAATCACTTGTAAGTCATTTTTCTTCAGTTGAGCAAATGGAGAGAGAAGGATAAGAAATAATAGAAAAAGTTAAAAATATTAGGAAGTAATAAAGAAAATTTCATAGAATTTTAGGTGTAAGTTCTAAGACAGTTCCTGCAAGTTGGAAGAATTTAGTAAATATTTGGAACACAAATGCTAAATAATTCATATGTGGGCATTACAGTCAATGAAAGAAACCCTCATCAGTAGACACTGAGACAGACAGGACCACGAAAGTTCACCAAGAAGAAGAATCTGCATGGACCATGATTTGAGACTTCCTACATCATCAGTGGTGTTAGACCTTACAAAAGCGTCCAGCCTTCTGTTTCCCTATTTGTCACATTTAATTTTTATAGCCATTTTTGATATGTGGGGTTGTGGTACTATTAGCCTGGACAATACTTAAGTATGAATGTAGAATATTCACATACATTCATGTGTAGATCGGGTACCAGCCTCTAGGAGTTGTAATTAATAGATAAAGTCTTTAAATTTCTTCAGGGGAAGAGCCAGCAGCATAGATTCTATACCAAACCAAATTAGCAATCAGCTATGATGAGAGCAAAATAAGGCCATGTCCAGACACCGATGACAACAGCAAGGTTAAAGAAGTCACTGATCTCTGCCTGCTTCTGGGAAGATGCTGTGTGTAAGTCCTACACCAGGACAAGAGATTCAGGAAGTGAGATCCCAGGGCCTGAAATCATAAGGCAAATTCCAAGGTGAAGATCAAGAAAGGCCCAGGAAAACTTCTGAGAGTTAGCCAAACAACTAGTCCAGATCAGAACAAGAAAATACAGAATTCCAGGAGGGGTCTCTCATCAACAAGAACATGAAACTAGCATGTTAGACTATCTAGAGGCTTATAATTCCATCAGACACTTACATATTAATGATATATTTAAGCAATAAATAAGATAAGTTTTAGATCCAGAAATAAAATAAATTTAATAAATTGTTAAATAAATAAAATAAATTGCATGTGTGTAAACAACACATGGAAATGGATATGAAGAAAACTGTAGCAAACATAAAAACCGCCAATGTCGTTTTCAAAAGAATCTTACAGACTTCTCAAAGAGACATGAATATGTGTGTTAGCACTAGTGGAAGAAAACTAAAACGGGCCTTTTTTGGAGGAAGTAAATAGACAATTTACCAACTGACGAAAGTCTAGAAATAGCAGTGCTAGTTCGGGTTATTCAGAAATCGGGAGGTAAACGGAAAGCCATTAGAGTGAGTGTCCCTGGGCAGAGACCAGCAGGTGGGGAACATGGATTAGGCACTACTCTTCCACGTTCACAGTTATAGAATGACACTCAGAGCCTCCTGCACCTGTATTGTGCGTGTGTGAGTGTGCGTGCATGCTTGTGTGCACACAAGTGCACACAAAAGAATTAATCTTTTAAAAAGTTAGTACGTCTCTCTTAAAGCAGATGCAACCCTTTCTTGCAGGCAATAGCCTTTTGGAAAGATGGAAAGGATATACAAATCTAAGAATCACCTCTTTGTCATGGACACGACACCATGCCTGGAGCATGGACTAAAGACCAGAGTATGGGCATAAGTTTCATTGTTCCTTTGTCCCCTTGGCACAGTGAGTCCAGTACTCCTAATCAAGGTACCCGATCTACCCATGAATGTATGTGAATATTATACATTCATACTTAAGTATTGTCCAGGCTAATAGTACCACAACCCCACATATCAAAAATGGCTATAAAAATGAAATGTGGCAAATAGGGAAACAGAAGGTTGGACACTTTTGTAAGGTCTAACACCACTGATGCATCACTTTCAGTTCATTCAACTTAGTTTTACCTCAATTGATTTGCGGTTTAATTTATGCCTAAGTATGTTTTGAAGATATGCCTGCCTACAC
Source organism: Microtus pennsylvanicus (assembly GCF_037038515.1). NCBI lineage: Eukaryota > Metazoa > Chordata > Mammalia > Rodentia > Cricetidae > Microtus > Microtus pennsylvanicus. Next base: position 16,122,246 of record NC_134579.1, read on the forward strand.
TATTTTAGACTCCCCAGAATTCCAAAATCACCCCAGAAATACACGGCGTGCTGGCATTTCCACCACCTTCCAACCACAGCGTTTTCTGATATTGAATTGTTTGGCTTCCTTTTTTTCTCTAAAGACAATCTTCATTATAATTATGTAACACGAAATTCACCAGGGTTTAATATGCTCCAAGAGTTCTGTAAGCATTACCAACATCTAAGTTTAGGGCATCTTGTCAGTCCCTGAAGGGAAGGTCTGGCCCTTAGTGTTTCCTTCCTCTAGCCTGCCAAGACTAGGGTGCACCGTGCTATGTTCTGTTATTTGCCCATGTGGGATTTTGGGTTCTACAATGCAGCCTTCACAAGCTGTCATGTTTGGCAATAGGATTATCCCACTCAACATAGTGTATCCAGGATCTAATCCTGGGAGAGCGTGTGTCAGTATTTAGTATTTTTAATTGACTATTAGTCTCTTATGGAAACATGCCTTTTTTTTTCTTTCCAGTTCATCAACATTCAGATTATTTCTACTTTGGGGTTACCATGTACAGTGAAACAGAAGTTTATGTATGGGCATCTATTTTTGATTTTCTTGAGAATATATCTAGCAATGGAATCCCTCGGTTCCAGTGGAGTTACCTTTGGGAGGAAGACACACACTATTTTTATTAAATGGTTGTTCTCTTTTCATTTTGTCCAAAATGCTCCCCAGCCTCATTGCCACTTGTTACTTTTCTTTGCTTTCTTGCTTTCTCTTTGTTCTTAAGATTGTGTTTGGTTTGGAAGGTAGTCATTTAGTACATAAGAACTTGTTCCTCACTATGGTTTTAGGGATAATTTTTCTAACGACTAACCATGTTCAGTGGACTTCCCCACATGCTAACTGTCCATTTCACATCTTCTGAAAAAACATGCATTCAAACTTTTTGCTCATTTTTAAGTTAATCTATTTTCCTTGAGTTGTAAAAGTTATGTGTACTCCTGGTATCAATATCTCACAGATGTATGGTTTGCATATGTCGTCCAATTTTTTCATTTTTCTTTTTATGATCTTGAGAGCCTTGGTTGTAGCAGGAAAGTTTTATTTGTGGCATTATCTGAAGTATCTGCTTTTTCTTTTGTTGTTTATTCCTGTGATGTCTTCTAAGAACAGGCCATGCTAAACAAATTCAGTTTTTGACATACATGAACGTATATGAAAGCATCATGTATTGTATGATAAAAACATGAATTATGCTGTCTTCTGGCTGACATTTCCATGTGAGTCATGTGTTTGATGGGACACCATTTTTCTTGAGTGCCCTCTCCTTCAGCATGGCACTCCCCGAGGCCCTCTCATCGTACGTGCTCATTGCCTGCATTCTCTGCTTACACCTCTCTAGTGGTGTGACCAGTTGTAGAGATGAGGAAATGGAAAGAATGAAGTTATAATTTGAAACATTGCTCTGTGTCAGAAGGGTAGTGCATGCCCTGTATGCATTCTCCCAACACCTTGCAACATCGTGTGGAAGCAGCATCATTAATCATCCTATTTTTGCAGGCGTAAAGCACTCAGGCTCTTAAAACATAACCAATTTCCAAGGTTCATACAAGCAGTTCTTATGAACTTGAACCCAGGCCTGACTCCAGTGCCAGGAAACACCCTGGGGCTATTTACTACATTGATAATGTGTTAGCAACCAGGTGATAATTTTATTTATTTGTTCATTTAATTTATTTTAATTATTATCTTACAAAGTAACATTTTCATATACACTTCCCTTTTATTGTTCCTCAAGCCCCATCTTCTCCTCTAGCTCCTTGCCCATTTTTCCGATGCATCCAGTAAATACTCCTGCACTTTAATAGATATGTATTTCAGTGTCTTCCCCAACAGCTTCCTTTTCAACCCCCTTGTCTCCCATCCCATGGTCCTCTTTCCATGTCATGGCCTTTACCTGCTTTCCTAGTAGCTGGATACACATATTGAACTGTTTGAAGCTCCCATCCATACCATTTCTCTTTGAGCCAGGATTACCTTGCTTATTTTGTTTTTCCTATTCCACCCGTTTTCTAGGTGGTGATTTTAGAAAGAGGCCCTTCACTACTCCTGAGTTACATCATTCTAATTGCAAAGTCTCTATGTGATTGTTCAAGCTAACAATCATATTTCAAGTGTAATATGGTAGCTTTAATGAGGAAGCATGACAGGAAACACACTGGGAAAAGGTAATAAAAGAAGAATGTTGTCTTTAGATCCACATGTGTTTCTTTGATGCTGTGAATAAAATCTAGGGCTTCATACCTGCTATGCGGTCCTTCTGCTGTTACGTATAATGTCTATCTATGGTGTTATTAAGGAGGACTTCCAATCAGAGGGCTTCATCCATGACTTCTTATTACAGTGTTCACGTCGGAGTATCAAGTATATATTGACAAAATGAATCATGAAGAGTATGGTGACTTATACAGCAGAAAAGAAGAAGCATTGACAACTAGAAGCATTCGTCTAGAGCTAAAATTTAACAGTAAAGAAGATTTTGTGCTAATGGTATTTATATTTGAAATTACAGAGATTCATGAATCACAACACATAAAAATGTAAAATCTTAGGCTATCAATCTTAGAGATTGAAAATATGACTGTATCATTGTCACATCAAAAAAAGGAATGCTATCTCTAGGAGGTCAATCAAACGAGACGGAGAAAGCCATGTTTCTCAAGGTAGTGTTACCTTCCTATATCATAATGATGAAAAGTTTGTGACAAGGGACAAATTCACAATATTAACAAGGAATAAAAAGTTCAACTTAGATTACCCACAATCAAAAAGAGATTCAATATGTTTTTTACCCATTAAATCTTGCATGTACCACACTTGATCTAATGTACACTTCACCATGATCCTGAGGGCAGTAATTATCCACTGAACACAGATGTGAAAACTGGAGTTCAGGGGTTCAGGGTAGTGGCATACATTGTCCCAGTTTCAGAGCTTCAAAGATGACAGAGTGAGGTTCAAGTCGAGGTTCTGGCTCATCACCCATGCTTTTTCACTAGGCTTTTCTGAGCACTTATAGCTTCATCTCCAACTCTTTACTTAAAATACCACTTCAAGCTGCGTCAAGATGCAAAAATGCCAAATACTTACTGTCTTCATTAGAGTTTCTGTTGCTGAGAAGACACACCGTGATCACGGCAACTCTTATAAAGAAAACATTTCATTAGCATGACTCACATACAGTTTCAGAGGTCCAGTTCATTATCACCATGGCAGAGAGCATGGTAGCATGGAGGCAGACATGGCATTGAAGTAGTAGCTGCGAATCTTACCTCTTGCAGGCAACCGGAAGTTGACTGAGACACTGTGTGGTATCCTGAGCATAGGAGACCTCAAAGTCCACTCCCACAGTAATATGCTTCCTCAACCAAGGCTACACCTACTCCAACCAAACCACACACAACTTCTAATAGCACCATTCCTTGTGAGGTAATGGGGGTCAATTATATTCAAATTTCCATTTTTACCTTGAGGAAAAACCAGTTTATCAAGACTTAAGGTGAACTCAAAAGTACCATTTGGGGCTGATATTAGTATAATCACTCAAAGTGGGCCCTTACTTCCACAGTAAGCATTGGCACAGAAGTAAGGCCCATGCTCTGATTGCCAGTGCTTAACAAGGACACCATTCCATCCTGCATTCCTTAAAAAGCCTTGTTACATCTCTTGTGATGTCTGATACCACTGCCACAAGAAACATGTGACGTTTTCGTACAATTATCCAGGATATGTCCACCGAGGCATAGTGCCATTTCTGTGTTGTCATCCTAAGTTCTGTGGCTCCTAAACATAAAAGAGTAGTATAGTGTGGTGCCTTATCATGATTGTCCCTCCATGGGATTTATCATCACCAGGGAAACAAACCTCTGGGATGTTTGTGTGGGGATTGGGCAAAATGAGAGAAGAAGACCTACCCTAACTATGGGCAGCACTGTTCTTTGTCATTGGGTCCTAGATTGAACTTTTAGAAGGGACATGAGCTAGACTTTAAAATCCCCCTTTCTCTGCTTCTCGATGCGATGTGATGCCTGGCTCCAGACACCCACTACTGTGCCTTGCCTGTCTACGCCCACCACCGTGCCTTGCCTGCCTACGCAGGGGACTCTGTCTCCTCTAGCTGTAAGCCAAATTAAACTTTTCTTCCTTAAGTTGCTTTTGTTGGGCATTGGGTCCCAGCAATTAGGAAAACACCTAAGATAAAGAATACGAGAACATTTGTAAAATCTAAAAAAAAAATTATTTTGCTTTTAATGTTTGAAAAAAAAACCCTCTTTTTATGATAGATGCATATACAGTGATATAAAACCTAATCACAAATTCATTAATATTTCACTATGCAACATCTTAGGGAGGTACAGTAACATGATCCTGTCACGCCAACTCTTGAAAAGCAGAAACTGGAGGATGTCGAGTTTAAAGACAGCGAAGTGTGCATAACAAGATGAAGGCTGGCTTGAGCTATATGAGACCTTGTCTGGGAAAAAAAAAGAAAAATTTTAAATCTGGGTGTTATTTAACAGTTTAGTTTGCATATTTGTGACTGCAAATGTATTATGTCACTCGTAGACCCGAGCCCTCCCCTTTTCCTCCAGAGAGTCCCAAATAGAAACTTGCAGTGACAGGAAGTGAACCAAAGACTATTTGGAACACAGTGCTTCCTGACGACCTCTTGGAAGAAGTTTGCCATTACATCATCATCATCTCTTGAGATCTCCATATTTAGGTTCTTTCCTCCCCAAACATGCAAGTATAATCGTTTTCCTGATCTTTTTGTTTCTGGCTGTGGCCTACTGTATATGTGTTTCTCTAAACATCATCCTCAAATGAGGTTTGGGGAAACAGACCACCTGGCACCTGCATTTCCAGGGGGTGTCCCCTCTCCTTTGTTCTCTCCTGTCACAGCCCAGCACTTTGTATTTCTCTGGAGTGTCCCCTCTCCTCCATTCTTTTCTGTCATACCTTGCAGCAGGCTTCAGCCTTTGATAAGCAAGGAAGCAGCTGAGCTGTAATCCAAGCCAGTCGACCTGAGCCACTATGGAAGGGAGCTCTGAGGAGTGGCTTACCTATCAATGAGTCCTTCGCTCCTTTAGTCACATCAGGACCTGGGTGTCCTGAAAACAGAGGGACCCCAGTTGAGAGACGCAATGCTCTCCAGCTTAGTCAACTCTCAGGCATGTTTTGCTGCAGGCTGTGTGCAAACCCACCTCAGAAGCTGGGCAGCATGCTTTTCCACGCAGGTGGGATTGGGCGGGCTGTCTGCTTACCACCCACCAAAGAAGCTGGGCAACTTGTTTTCCTACCCAGGCGAACATCTAAGCAACCACCCTACTTTCCTTGCCTCTTCTTTACCAGACACTAATTGATGCGAAATGAAATGTCCCTTTGCAGAGGTTGATTGTGATGCTAAGATTTCTGAGAATAACGCTTGACATCATCACCTACTACTGATTTCTGGAAGTAACCAATGATTTCTTTGGTGAATTGGGCTTTCCTTACTGTGATAAAAATATCTAACAACTTAAAGGATTTATTTTGATTGATAGCTTCAGAGAATTCAGTCCATAGTCTCTGACATCACTGAGGTTTCTTGGTGAGGGAGCATGAACTATAAGCCACTCATCACACGGCAAACAGGAAGCAAAGAGAGTGAGGCAGAGGTGGGTCAGAGTGGTGCCTGGGACGACAAGGCTACTACTTCCTCCAGCCAGGCTCCAGTACCTAAAGTTCCTAGATCTTCTCAAAGTAACACCACTATGTAGGGAGCAAGGCTTTCAATTCAGGAACCTTTGCAGAAGGCACTTTATATCTAAATGGCAATTTTCTTTTGAGTAAAGATCTTTTAAAAACCATCCACACAGAACCAAAATATGATGCACTAACCGTCTACCCTTCATCTTGAAGGAGATCAAAGAAGAACTCTCCCCGAATGACACCACTTTCTTTGCTCTCTTCCCTGGTCCTTCCTCTTGTTCAATACACAGGGGATTACAGGGATCATGCAAGCACAGACTGCGGATTTCTGTTTTACTTGCAGAATGGTACCCACACCCTGATAGCCCTGTTTGGCTGCTGCCTTTAACCAGAATCTGTTCCCTGTGGTACTGGGAGTGAATTCACTGCTATGCACGTGTGGAGTGTGAGAAGTAATGACTTCCTAGCGTGGGAGAAACAAAAGCAGGAGTTCTGCAGCCCTTTAAATTATACCCCTTCATCACTCAGGTGGGGACGATGAATCCCGCTCGCTTGCCAGTTTCCCACAGCGGTTGTGAAACTCGAAGGAAGGAGCCTTGAGTGAACAGTGTGTTATTATTTAGTAACTGACAGGTATTTGTTTTAGAGATCCCTCTAGATGCTTAAAATATTAAAGAACTAATATGTCTGAATTCTATCCGATGTCAGTGAAATCCATCTATAAACCATTATTCAGGTAAATCATTAGAGTCTAGCTGGTGCAATGCCAGCCCATAAGGCTAAGATCCCAAGAAACTCCACATATACCCCTGTCAACGAGATATTCACTGTGAAATTTTCCAACTGAATTCAACCAGGCACGGAAATTAATTTGTACAACTGTGTAGCAGAGCTTTGTAGTTCTGGTTATACTAGCTTTACTAAGGACATGTGCTGTCCATGGGATTCTTGCAAATGATGTCTTTTCTAGGGCTGTCAAAATATTTTTATACTGAACATTTGAAACGTTGGAGGTGATTATAGGTCTAAATTTTTTTTTTTTTGGCAAATCAACATTTGGAACAAAAAGATACTATCACAAAGAGAACCTCCCTATACAGACACACACACACACACACACACACGCACACAGAAGATTATGTGTAGAGCAGGTGGCAATGAGAAATGGCAGTAAACAGCACATGGCCACGGAACCCCAAGAGAGGTCCTGACTGTTGGCACGAACGTTGATCCTTCAGTAATTATGGAGTTCAGTGACCTGAGAAAGATAGCTCAGTCAAGCTTCCCACCCTGGCACGCGTGCCAGCTGGGGGCCCAGGGCTGCCTTAAACACTGGGGAGAATCTCAGACTAGTGCAAACATTGACACAGCGCAAGGCATTTATCTTGGCTCACGAGAAATGCAGGCATCCTTTGGAGTTCATCTACCCTTTAAATCAGGTCTAAACTTGAGGTATTGGCCTCCTGAGATTAACCCATACGGATGTATTTGTGATGATTCAGACTTTTTAGGTTGTTTTTACTGATAGAGAATGTCACAACATTAGCTTCTTTGCTGCATATGGTGAATAAGAAGTAGGGTGGGGAGGATCAACTCGGGCTTTCTGTATCCATTAATACTAATACCATGTTGTTCAGACTGACTTCATCATCATCCTCACAGACTTCCTGGGAAACAGCGACCTCTACACAGCGCTCACACAAGTCCTCTTCCCTCCAGGATGTGAGACTCCTCCAGCCTCTCTCAACATCTCATTTGGAGGCCAGAGAGAAGCTCTCAGGGCAAGAGAAACAGAACGGCTATGGCCTGTTAACTAGGTGCTCAGACCAGAGCAAGACAATGATTGAGAGGAGCAATTTCCCTTCCAGTTACCAAGTATGGGAATCTGTTAGATTTGCCAGTCGTGTAACAAATAAATAAGAATGCTGTGTGATCCCCTACAGAAGAAAACAGAAAGTCTGCATCAGAAAAAAGAGAATACAGTTTTAAAAAAGAGTCAGCCGGTCGGAGGTGATGCACGTCTTTTATCCCAGCGTTTGGAAGGCAGAGGTGGGTCTCTGTGAGTTAGAGACTAGCCTGGTCTATAAGAGCTAGTTCCAGGACAGGGTCCAAAGCTACAGATAAACCCTGTCTTGAAAAAAAAAATAGTCATCTCCACTTCTCTGCTAGGAGAAGTACATGCCTGGTACTTGGGAGGATGCAACAAGGGAATCACAAGTTCAAGGCCAGCATTAGCAGCTTAGGTAAACCTTGGATTGAAATTCAATAAAGAATGTATTAAAGTCAGAGGCAGGGGCAGGGGAGTAAATGGGGCAGTGCTTGCCTAGTGTGTACAAAGTCCTGTGATTAAATCTTAGTCCAACCCCAAAAATAGTTTCCACACTGTCTAAGTCTTGTAAAACTTGAGTAAATGTGGTGTTGAATTCACAGGCTTAATCACTTTAGTTAGCCTTATCTTTAAAATGTATGTGCTTCTCAGACACTCTGAAACTTGTCAGGTATGGGACTCAATGGGGGCACGGAGAGAGCTGTCATCTTCCTAAGAGATTTATTAGAGGAGATATTAGCACCACAGATATAATGCAGAGGAGAGACCAGGTCCTCAAGGCTGAGTAGTGGTTCCTTCTTCAGGGTTTCAGAGGAAGTGGCGTGGGAAAGAAATTGCAAATGTTCATTGCTGAACCCACGCTTGGCCATTGCTAGAGGTCAGCAACGTTAAAGAATGTCACATGACTACTAATAATCTTTCATGTGGCCATTACCGTGGTTTTTCTCTGAGGGGAAGTCAAGAGTCCAAAAAGTTGCTTCTAAGAAACCAATTCCTGCAGTTTTTCAAATGGCCACTCTTCCACCAAAGAGGATGAGATCGACCAAATGGCATGCCCGTGGCAAATAGCTTCTGCATTATCTTTCCTTCAGAAGGTATTTTTTTCCTTTTTGATATCTGAAGTTTTTTTGTTTGGATTGAGAAGTTTTCTTCCTGGTAAAGACATATGTTCACCTGTATTCATCCCTCATATATCAAGCAAAGCATTGTAGTGTCTTAAAACATATTCTAGTTTGTAAGGGAGCTTCCAGTACACCCAAGGATGTCTCATCGTTCAAGCCATCAAGAAACCTCATCGCCAATTGGCAATGGAAGGACATTTTTTATTTTCCTTTTCATTTATATGTCACAATCTCTGTAAGGAACCCGGCCCAGGCAGGTCTCATGCTATGGGTCTGCCACCTCAGCTACTCAAGAGCAGAAGCAGCAAGATAGCAAGTTGAAGTCTCATTTGTTTTCTTTTTAAGGTTAAGGGTATATCTCAATGGTAGGGCACTTACCTAGGGCGTGTAGATGCTAGCATCAATACTGAGCACAACACACACATGCACACACCCTGTGTAGCTTAGATGGTCTAAAACGTTTTCTTGACCAAGATGTTTTAGGTTGCATAGAGGTTATTCAGCATGCAGGAAGTTGTATTTTTCCTAAGAGTTTTTTAGAGCAGCACACATTTTAAAAATGCTAAAAACAAAGGTTACTTGCACAATAGGGTCCTAGCATCTACAGTAGTTTATTAGGTTGGTGATCAGTGTTCTTAAAAGTCATTTAATTAAAATCTGTGTCATCTGCATTATGAAAAGATCTCATATGCTGATCTAGAACATGTGGTCTACTGGCTCCTTCCTAACTCCTCCGGTTCCCAGTGACACCTGTGATCTATCATGATTATAGATAGATCTATCGTATTATCTCCTCTTAAGACCCACACTGCTAGAATATGGAGCAACATCGCATGGATCTTAGTAATCACTAAACTTGTGACAACATCAATCCTATTAACATAGCCAGCTGAATTTCCTTCCATGTTGTTTTCTTCTTGCTTCTTACCATAACGGACCAAGCATTACATGAAGGGTAAAGGAAACTCCAAAAAAAAAAAAAAAGAAAGAAAGGCAGAAGAGAGAGAGAGAGAGAGAGAGAGAGAGAGAGAGAGAGAGAGAGAGAGAGAGAGAGAGATATGGAGGGAGTAAGGAAAGAAAGGAGAGAAATAAAAAAGTGTAAACATTTTCTTTTCTCTCTCTCTCTCTCTCTCTCTCTCTCTCTCTCTCTCTCTCTCTCTCTCTCTCTCTCTTTGGTTTTTTGAGACAGGGTTTCTCTGTAGCTTTGGAGCCTGTCCTGGAACTAGCTCTTGTAGATCAGGCTGGCCTCGAACTCACAGAGATCTGCCTGCCTCTGCCTCCTGAGTGCTGGGACGTGTGCCATCACCACCCAGCTAAGTGTCAATATTTTCAATAAGACATTACTAGTATCTTAACTGTCTGTCTGCCAAATGGCTTTGGCTTGTGTAGCTCTCACTGACTATTATCCTTGGAAGAGGGCATAAAACCATTGCAAAAACAGAAATTTTCAGGAACCTATACACATGTGAGTTTGCTGTGTCCTTTTCAATATTCACAAGGTCAACTATAATCCATCATGGTTTTATAAATCTCGTTTGGTCAATACAGCACACATATCAAAAGCCTTTGAGGACAACAAAGAGCTCATGTGACCCTCCCTTAAAATGTCTAATTTACATTCCTCTTCAGATTTATGTATTTTCCTTTGGAAAGAGAATCATGCATCAATGCAGACTTCTCTTTCTGGTCCTTGTTTGAGGGACTTTCCCACCATCCAAATTGTTCCCACGGTTAGAGCTTAAGAGCAAGTGGATGCCTCTGTCTCCAAGTTTTTCATAATGGAAGCAGATCTGCTGATGTCTAGGGTAAGTTTCAACAAATGCAAGCATTGCTGTGTCCACCCCCATCTGTCTGCAGCAAACCCCCAGGAATAGTTCCAACCTGAGGAAACCTACCGTGTCAGGTTACCGGAGCTGGAATTCTTTAGCTGATTTTTCCCAGGCTTCAAACACAATCTCCAGTGAATGACATCACACACACACACACACGCACGCACGCACGCACACACACACACACGCACACACACCATACAACAAACACATACACAACACACACCACAAAACAAACACATACACAACACACACACCAAACACATACACACACACACCACATGCATGCATGCACACATACACATTAGACACACACACGAAAATGTAAACACTTGTGATTTTTGAATGACTTTCCTTTAACTTTCCTACACTTACTCCGTCCATAACTAAGCTTTGTAATTCATGGTTTTCTTAGAATGTTGTACTACTTACCCGGTTTTCCTGTCAAAGGCCACCCCCATCCCTGCCCCTCCAGCAGCCTTGTAAATCATATGATTAACTTTCTAGCCAGGACTGATTGATGTGAGGAAGGAACATTTAATTGGAGTACAGTGGCACCCCCAACACACACACCGCCCTTAATGTTTTTGGGTGCAGCAGAATGTGATCTGAATTCCAGATATGGTTTCTATGTGACATTTATTTTTCTCCAGCATGCATGGGCCACACCTTTGCCTAAATTGGGTTGTTATCTTCTATTGCCTTTTTGAACTTAATACTATAAATTAACCAGGGTCTTGCTGAAATAAATTCCTTTGCAAATTTGATATATATGGAAGGTGTTTAAATTCCATTCAACAGTAGACAATGAATTGGTGTGTCCTCCAAGGTAATTTATTGACTTTTGACATCTAAGACATAAGATTTATTATTAATTTAAAAAACAATATTTCAAAAATACTTTCTTGACCTAAAGGAATGTATGTTTACTTATTTCAGTAAAATCAGTCAATTGGACTTGAGAGGGAAAAAATTGATATTACATTCTTGTTATTTCTTTATTTTTCACAGTGAAGTAGCTCATTGGCTTAGTGTGACAATTGTGGACACACTGCCTTGCTTTTACTAGGCAGAGCGGGAATGCAGGCTATTTCATCCTACCCAGCTTCCTTTAATAATATCGTTTCCTTTATTCTAAAGTAAAATAATGATAGACCTTGAAATGAATGCATCAGGACTGGAGAGATGGCTCAGTGGTAAGTGCACTGGCTGCTCTTCTAGAGGTCCTGAGTTCAATTCCTAGCAACGTGATGGCTGATGACCATCTCTAGTGGGATCTGATGCCCTATTCTGGCATAAAGGTGTACATGCAGATAGAGAACTCACACTTGTAAATAAAATAAAAAAAAAAACCTTAAAAAAAGAAATTAAGGCATCCAGGATAAGAAGCATTCTTAAGTATTTTAATGTTAAAAATTAGAGTAAATGATCCTTCAAAGGAAAGTGTACAATTGAATCCATAATGATTCGCAAATATTAATGATTTCTGGACATTTCCTCTAGAAGCAAGTGAAAATTTTATGAACACTAGCAAGAATTGTAATGGTTCTCACTGGGAATGTGACAGACAAAGTTATGATTCTATGAAGAGTTACAGGGAAATTCTGCTGTCATAGACTCTGAAACAAACCATGCTCAGCATATGCACAAACTAAAATTTCCTTTCTTTTTGAGCCACGAAGGCTTTGGTTTCCCCCTTTGCAGTGTTGCTATTTGAGTTTGCACTGAACGGGAAACCATGGGTAAATTTTAGGCCATAGGGATGTAAAGATATGGGAATTAGGAGCAGACCAAACCAAAATGATTCATTCTTACTCGTAACTGGAGGTTTCTCTTCTGCCAGTCAGTTCCCAATTATCTACTCTGAGGCTTAATTTTAACTACAGACTGTTTGGCTGATAGCTCAGGCTTATTACTAACTAAATCTTAAGTTAACCCATTTTCATTCATCTATGTATTGCCACTTGGCTGTGTTGTTACCTCATATTTTCCTTCCTGGGCAGTTGCAACATCTCCCTGACTTCACCTTCTTTTCCTCTGGGTCTTTGTTTTGATTTCCCAGCTAATTATATTCTGCCCTTCCATAGGCCAAGGTAGCTTCTTTATTAACCAATGATGATAAAAACAAATTCACAGCATAAAGAGGGGCATTCCACATCACCTTCTTCTCTGCATATTACTGGTGCTCAAGGAAACAGGTACAGAAAAGCCCTACTTAGCCAAGGAGGTATAGATTTATGGCTGTTAAGAATCTACCCATACAGCACGAGGTCTTTGTGCTTAAAGACCCCTAATTGACAATCAGATCGTGCCACAAAGCAGAGATCAGCCTTTAAGTCTCTTCCACAAGAGGTTGTGTGGGAGGGTCTGGAGGGGGGTCTTACTCTTCCTCCATGTACACTCTGCTGCTTGTCCTTGCTTACAGACTCTTTGTCTACGAAAGGAGACACAGGAAGAAAGTCACATTTTATGACAAAGGAATACTTTTTCAAACAACAGAAAGCATTTGTCTTTAATCGTGATTAAATCCCCAACAAATGAGGATCTTTACAGAGAACGAAATGAGCTAAGTGCAGACACAGGTTTCTACTGCTGCTCCCTAAAATAAATAACAGCTGAATAGCGGGGAAGGGAGACAGAACATTCCAAAGTCAGGAAGTTCAAGATGTCTCAGAGTCTATGTAGCAATCCCTATGTAAAGTCCTAAAAATAGCAGATGATGGCTTCTCCTCTTTAGAAACTGTAATGATCAACATAATCCATCAGTTGTTTTTCAGTCGCATCAAACCCACAATTGCAAGACTTTTCCTTAGCCCTCCTGTCATTGTCTCTTTGCCGTTGTCGCTCACACACTCTGCATCTACTTCTGTCTGTTAATGAATACACCGCAGTACAGAACCCAGGAAGCATCATTAATTTGCTAGAGAACTTAGGCATTTATGGCACTATCCCTATTTCAAGTAGAAACAAAGTAGCCATTCAAACCCCACGAGACTATATTTGCACATTGTAAATCCCAAGGGACTTAATTCATAGTAAATGCTCAGTTTTCTTCTCAAACTATGCAACATTGCGTCAATTTGCTTGGGGTTTGCTTTTGTTGCCAAAAGAGTAGGTTTGTAGCATTAGAGAGAAAAGAAACATAAAGATGCCAACATTCATGTTGAATGTGGACAATAAACATGCATCTATTCTGAGCATATATTGCCTTCTTTTTCTGTTGTGATTCTTGGTCACATTGATAAAGTGGACTGAATCTCACACTTCATTATCTCCTTAGTTTGTTTGATGGAAGAAAGCCTTAAGCTCTCATTCCATGTTGCTTGAGTATCAGTTTCAGACTTTGCAGTGTGTCCACCGTGCTACAGAAGCTTGTGGGCCTACATTAAATGACTTGTGTAGTTTATTTAGATGTTTGGTAGATGATATACACCAATTATGCATAAAAGACACATGAAATAAATTTTATCAGTAAGTCAAGAATTTATCTGTGAATCAATATTCATTGAATAGCATTCTTAAAATTATAACATAGATTTAAATTGAAGCTCTTCATTTTTCTTGGAACCGCAAAACTTTTGTTTTGAGACAGTCCATTGTCATCTAGCATAGGCCACCCCTGAATTTACGCATAGCCATTCTCTCACCTCAATCTCCCACGTCCTGGAGTCGCAGGAGTTAGAAACTTCAGTGTGCTGTGAGGCCAGATACAGAGAAGGTTCTGTTCTATCACTGCTAGAATTCTTTGTGTAAAATATCCATCCAGATATTTGTAGAACACATACCCCATATAGCAGCTTCATATGGCATCTTCTTACAAATTGGGAGTCAACACATCCATCTTCCAGGCAGGTACCCCTCAGGAAGAGTCAGAGATTCTCGGCACACTTTAAACAACAGGTTTCCTACAGCACCCACCTCTGTCCTAGCCTTTTTGCAGCTAACCACAGAGATGATGAACTGTAAGATGTTGGTTATTTCAGCCACTGTTTTGGAGAATATCAGCTTGCCATGTTGCTGCTTTCTAAAAGCAAGCTTAAAGAGATAACTAAGTGGTACACAAGCGAAGATGCACAGAATGTTAATTTTTCTTTAACTAAACTTAAAAACAACAAAATACTGCAATGGTGACAATTACTCTTCTTTGAGTGTCTGAAGGTGAAAGGAGAGAGTCCACAATGACTTCAATATGATGAACTTTTCTTTATTTGAACATGTACCCAGATGCTCCATGTTTTTGTTGAAAGTCACATAACTGATTCTGTACTTACAAGGACTTGGATGACTACATCAGCACCTCAGCATCGTGCCTTGGAAAGTTATGAAATCTCAGAGGACATGACAATGTTTACATTTTGGACAAGCAATTCAAACTTTTGTCATCCATTTTCTCCCAGGGCTGGAGCTATTCCAGAGACGGTTATATGAGAAGTGAGAATTGACTCTGAGCAAAACACAAGCAGATACATGCCTCAGAAAAAGAATGTGGATTCCTGACCTATTATTTTGTTAAAGTGGAAATGTGCTTTGCCTTATTAAGAAGCTTAATATCAGAAATCATAAATTATTTAATGGGTTACTTTGAGATAAATACTTTTAATATCTAATTCTTATGGGTAAATACCTTCCACTTTGATTCTAAAATGCATAAGTAATTTAAGACAATTATTTCCTCAGTACTCAGATTTAATTTCAGTTTTCCATATTTTTACTTGCTGTGTACATTTGCATATGAATATACATGCATTCTTAAACCAGTGTGACATTAATTCCACAAGCATAATCAAATTTATCAAAATATATGATAAAAACAAAAATGCTTTCTGTAAAAGAGAATGCTTTCAAAGTCCACCTGGTTCATACATCTAGAACATAAATGACAAGTTTTGCAATTATTTGTTTTGACTTATCTTATTTTTCTAAATCTATTACATCCTAATGTATGGAAATTTTCTGCATGAAGGTAGCATCTCCTTAGTTGGAAGATAAATAAATAACTTCAACTCACTACATTGAAGTGCTTGCATTCCGAGAAGACCTATTGTTTGAAGGCCAAAGTTGTCCCCCAAAACAGAAACAGGAAACATTAAAGTTTGTTGCACAGTAGAGTGACTGGCCCGAGAGGGAAGCAGAGAGAATTGTGAGTCTTTAAAAAAAGACATTGGATCTCTTCTCTTCCATCCCTTACCCTCACCCCCTTTCACCCAGGCCAGTACATGCTGAACAAGCACCAAAAACAACCAATAAATGAAAGGAAACTCAGAGGTCACTCAGGGTCATTATTTTCACATACCTTTGAATAATGAGAGCATCACATGTCAGCTAGAGGAGAACAAAATGTCACATTCTCCAGCTAAAGGGCAGCCTCGGTCAGAGGTCACAGAAGGGAGGCCAGGAAATAACCTAAGAGGTTAGGCTGGGTGCACAAAGAAAGGTCACCAAATGTCAATGAAAGCATGCAGCTGTTGCGAGATGAAACAACTGAGTCACCCTTTTGTGCTGACATAGGCTAGAAAAAAATGTCTCTGCTGCCATTTTTTTGGCTTGCTGTTTTATAAGACAGGGACATGAATGTACCCAACCCCAAATTAGCCTTTTAAAGAGCAACAGTTTGGAAGTTAAGTGCGCAGTTTCCAAGGACTCAAAACTATGACTTTTTTTTTTTTTATCTCAAATGATCAGCACAGGAATGGGCTCCTAACACCAAATTTAGCTATCGTCTGGGCTAATGTGTAAGCAGCGAGGCCTCAGCAGAGTTGGGCGTCAGGAACCAGCATTTTCATACTTCGAAGAACTTATCACTCCTTTAACTAAGAGGTGGTCAGACTTCTCGGCTTTTTACAGGGGTGAAAGACATGAATTATCTATCACTATATTTGACCTGGCTTTAGGTAGTACTTGGTCTGGCAATAAAGCCTACTCACAGGGAAGGAGAAGAATGGATAAACTTGCGGTGTCATTTGAAAGGAATTTGAGCAACAATGCTGGGGGAATAAATCTAAGTACCGATCCTGCTTTCAAGTCAACCACTCCTTGTTAAATGTCAGCCCCAGCAGGGCATGCCCCATAACCTTCTCCTAGCTTGGCAGCGGTGTTGTTAAGTGTGTTCAGGCATCAGGTTCTACAGGAAAGAAGTTCAGGCACCTGAACTTATTCAGACACTCGGCTTACCCATGGCCTCAGAGAAACTCTGGTTTTCTGGGTTCTGTTTTATACACACACTTGACATGGCCGTGAGAGCTATTTTCAGATGATGCCTGAACCTTCCACATTTACCAACATCTTCTATTTATTCCCAGACAAGAGACCATGTGTTACAGCAACATATCCTTTTCCTGAAGGTTCCCAAAAGTGGCCTCAGTTTACAAGATGGGCAAGTCCATGTCTTTTGAGCCAAATGAACCACGCTGATATCATCTTAGTGTCAATTCTCTACAATATAAGAAAAGAAAGAAATGTACATTTATACAATGAAAATACAAAAATATTGCTATATAAATATGCAAGCATGAGTGCTTATATTTCCCTAAGTAGCTCCACATGAGCTATATTCTGCTCTCAGACTGCTGATGTAGTGAATACTGCAATTGTTTTATTGCACAGGAGTTAACTTGTGCACAGAGAACATAACTAACTTTCCCCACTCATTTACCTGTGAGGCTAAGGTTAGAACCCAGCAAAGGCAATTGTAGGCCTATACTCTGTCGCAAGACTGGGAAACTATGAATCAGGGGCATGTAAGAAAAGGGCGGTGGTGGCACACAACTTTCATCCCAGCACAAAGCAGGTAGAGACGGGTGGATCTTTGTGGGTTCGAGGCCAGCCTGGTCTACAGAGCAAGGTCCAGGACAGCTAGAGCTGTTACACAGACAAACCCTGTTTTGAAAAACAAACAAACAAAAAGAAAAAAAAAAAACCTCTTGCAAAGATTCTTGCCTCTCAAACCCAGCAGTCTAGTATGGGGTGACACCTAGTGACCTCCAGAGTGGAAGGATCCAGTCAATCATGGAAGAATCTGTGGAAAAACTGAGGCAATCCTGGACCCTCAAACCCAAAACCCACTCTGGGTCTAAACTGAATTGGCCCGGCAGTTTGAGCAGAAGAAGACAGACTGTCTTCTGGACAGCATCTAATTTTTGTATGATACAGGCGAACTTAAAAATTTTTCTGTTGGTCTTTGATACTGTTTTGCAAGCAACAATATTTACTATTTCATACCATTTTGCTACTAACTTTGGTAGGTTATTAGTAATAACAACAACAATAGTAATAATAATATTTTCCAGGGGAAAAACTCTACAGGAAGAGCAGCCCTTGACAGAAAGAGTTTCCGTTCCAGGCTATTCTGTTTCTGTGTGTTCTGCAGGTTTGTAGAGACACAGTCAAGTAAGAGCCCTCACCCAATGATGACCTCGGGATTAGAAGAGGTGAAACATCCTTCCCATCTAATGGGCCTCCAGCATAGGGCGCCCCTCGGGAGAACATCATAAATCCTGCAGATGGGAAGGCAGGCAGCAGGGAGAGCCACACAAACCCTGTGGACTTGGAAGGCAGAGTTATTTAACACATCAGGAAGTGCATTTTATAAATGAAGTCAGCTATTTGAGCATGCCGTCCTATTCCATCTCTCCAGGGGTGGTTGAACTTTCTTTAAAAAGTCATTTTTATGCTTCTTGCTTTTCCTCTGGAATTTCCTTCACCTCTCCTGAATGAAATGGATGTGTAAGCACCGGATTGAGAAATGGCTAAGGTCAAAATTAATAAGGAAAGCAGAAAGTGGGAAGACAGCCTGTCTTTTCTTAACCTCTCAGAGTTCAAGAGACTCGGGATGATTTGGGCATAGCATGTTAGCACTTCTGACACCAGGCCTCTTTTTCTTATTAAAAAAAGTTCTGTCTCAAATAACTAATTCATGGGAGGTAGTCAGTGTGGATGGTGGGTGTTCCATTGCTGGAATCACAAAACTAAACTTTCTTCTCCTGATCTCACTCACAGACCAGCTTTTTATCTTTAAAGGCGGCACACTGAAGAGCCAGTCTGAAGAAAATGATCTTCAAAGACTTGGAAGGATCAAATACCACCTTAAAATGTCAGGATACTGAAGTTACCTGGTGTGCAGAAAGGAGAAGAGCAGAGCAGAGGGTGCGGTGGAGGCAGAAGCAGGCACCCCTGTGAAAGGGGGGTGGGGAGATGAAGTATTCCGCAGTATATCAAGGATAAACTGTATCTCTGTCTCAGAAGATGTGTGTGTACCCATTGTCCCTCAAGAGTCCTTAGGCTTTAATTTGGGAAGGCCACTAGATCATTTTGTCACATAAGGGAATACGCACATACCCCTCTTCAAATTAACAAATTTGCACCCTGCCCCAGAAGGGATTTAATTGAAACTTGGAACGTGTACAATAAGGTTCATCAGATAAGCATGCGCCAAATTTAAGATTTATAGCCACCCTAGAATGAGTGCAGATGCATCTCTGGGAAACCTCCTCCGTCATCTTCCGAGGAGATAAAGCTTGACATGAGACACGACAATGCCTTGACTTTGAAAGAAAAACCACAACTGACTGAAAAATCAGTACAGAAGGAAAGAAATAAGGACTCTGGGTATGGAAAGGGGAAACTGATTTTGTTCGCGGATTTTTAAAAGTCACAACTATCTGATTTGACTCAGTCCAGAAAAAGAAGGAAGAAAGGAAGAAAAAAGACAGGAAAAAAGAAAGAAAGAAAAATTCTAGTATCTGGAAATATGTGTTTGCATGCTTCTATGTAAATTAGCTTCTGAATTACTGGACTAATAGCTCCCATCTGCTTTGTATTAAGTTGATTTTTTTATTTTTTCTTGTCAAGTCATGCTTCTTTTTCTAGTATCTGAAAATGTGCCAAACTAAATGTCAGTGCCTCCATCAGGGAGATTTAGAGTTCCTTTTGGAGCAGATAGAAGCCTCAGATGACAAACAGCACTTGTCCTGAATGTTCCCCCTGCATGTGTGACTTACCTGAGAACAAGGTCAAAAAAGCCACCCGAGAAGAGCTATGATTTGTTTGATTTGACATCCCCCAGTATCTCCCTTTGTCATTCCTGTATCATCGTTCTGTGGCCCAAAGTGAGAGCGAGGCAAGTGTTTGCCCTTAGGTGTCCCTGGCGGCTGGCCCTGCCTGCCAAAGAGAGCTGCTGGGGACTCTCCCTGTGCAGAAAGCCTCCTTTCGACTTTAATGATGTTATATACAGCATTTTCCAGGGCCAGTTTAGAAATACTTCCTCAGAACAGATTCGAACTAGAAAACATACCTCTTCCTCCTCTTTTCTTCTTCATCCCTTTCCTTCTCCTCTTCATTTTCCTCCTCCTCCTCCTCTGTCTAGAACTGCACTCAAGGTTTAAAGACAAATTTTACCAATGTCAGATGCTGGCAGGTCCTGACTTGGAGACAGGCCTTAGGGAACAGTGTCCTTGAGGCCACCTCTTCTGAGGTAAGTCTTGTGGATGAAAGCATAAGATATCCAACATGAGAACACTATTGCAGTTAGTTAATGATTAGTCAAGATTCAAAGTTGACTTTTGCGAGGACAAAATTCAGTCTGTGTGCTGGGAATACTAGACCACAAAGTCATGTCTCCCATCTTGAAAGTGTTTGATATGTAAAACCCAGAGCAGAATAACCACACCATGGAAGCCCTGAGAAGTTGGCTTTGCTTTTTGGGGCTCCATCTCCTTAACTAACAACGTATCAAAGACCTTATCCTATTGAAAAGCAAGTGTCTCCCTCCTGAAGTTTCTCACTTTGGCCACATAATGGGGCCAACTGTTATGATTTAGGGACAGAAAAATAACCCTGGATGGGGGAGGGGATACAGTTCCTTTGATAAACCACATGCCTAGCATGAATGGATACCTGAGTTCAGTCCCCAGCATTACATAGAACAGACCTGAGAAGCGCACCTGTAATCCTTCAGAAGCGCGGGATAGATGGATGGGAAGTTTCAGGCTCTTCCTGACTACATGGCAAGTTTGAGCACTAGGCTAGTTTGCACTACATGGAAACCTCTTTGAGAGGAGGGTTAACAGGAGGGAGAAAGAGAGAGTAGGAGAGGAAGGAAGGAAAGAGAAAAGGGAGGGGCTGGTTCTGGACAGTAGTAAGATGTAACCATGTACCTGTCTTTAAAATAACAATAATGTAAATTTATTTTCAATTCATTTAGCCTAACTTTTAGACCCACTCTCCCCTGGGCCGTTTCTTACAAAGTCCCTTAAGTTTGGGCAAGAACTGCCTTCTGTCTCAGCGACAAAGCTGGCCACCGCGGCAAACTCCCTTTCCCATTCCTGCCCCGCTCCCTACTGTCTCTGGCTTTTCCTCTTGGCTGTTCTATCAGAGATCAGGCCTGCTTAGCATGGAGCATCTAGCCCTGCAGCTGCCTGGGAAGCACTGGAGTTGCTTTCCTGGTGCTGTTTGTCCTGGGTGTCCACTGTGACCTGCTGCCTTTAGACCCTCCGGATTTTTTTCTTTGTTTACAAAGCAAATCCAGCTGTTTCTACCTCCCATACCCAACACTGAGGCTAGGACTCCTTTTGAAACTCGGTTACACTGCTTACAAGGACTTGGTGAATAAACACAGTCACCCAGTTTAAGGAAGCAGGGATTGCTTGACAAAGCAAGAGGGAAATGACCTATTTTAAACTCAAGTACTGAAAATGGCTACTTCTCATTCCAAAGTAGGGAAATTGCAAAGGTGAGTCAGAGGAAGAAAAATGCTCTCAAAACCTTTCCATTAAAGCAATGGAGAGCACTTGGGTAATGACTTCCAACTGATTCATAAGAAGACAAAGGGCGTTTGTCTGTGTGGTTCTCCTATGAAGTCCCTTGGCAACTGAGAGGGTTTCTAAAGGTGTAAGAGACACTGTCTTTATGTAGATTTATAACTAATTCTTCTAGCATTTTCTCCTTTTCTCTTCCATGTTTCACTTACCGTCTTGATGAATATCTATAAAACTCCCCCCTTAAATATAAATGCAGAGTGGCATGTAAGTCCACACGACAAAGATTTAAATTAAAAATGATCTGTAAGTCAAGCTGCTGGCCAAGCCCTAGAACTCAAAGAAATGGAATTCACTGGTTATAGGGCATAAGTGAGAAAATACTAAGGGCAAAATTCTTGATGGAAGCCTGGGCACAGTTTCAAGAGTGACCCTGACTCCAGCAACATGGCCTCCTCTTAGGTGAAGGGGCAAGGGCAAGAAGGAAAGTTACCAGAGCCTTCTAGAAGTAGGATGAGGGAGCAGTGCCCAGGTGGAACCTAAGCCGTGGGGGTTGAGAGCAGCCACACAAGGTGCAGCGGTAACACGGGGGAGGAACAGAAAATTAATACCTTGGCTTCTCTTGCCTCCATTGCATTGATCTTCTGCCAGTTTATCCCAGGGGCCAAATGCAATCAGTAAACTGTTAGCAGGCGAGCAATTGGGAGGCTGGCCTTGAGAGGCACGGGAGAGGAGAGGTGTTGCCGAGAGAGATTTGGAGTGGAGAGAAGGAGATGTCCGACATCAAGCTGGTTCTTTAATTAAAGAATAGGGTGAACTCAACCATAGGGTCTGGCCACAAGCCTACTTTGTGAAGGACCAGGACTACAGACTGAGGTGCCTTGCCCTCACCTCCTTCATTGCCTGTGACTGCCCCCTGGAAATGAGGCTTACTACGCTTTGAGAAACAGCACTATTTTCTGAAATCCATGTTCGGGGTTTAATCCATGGGAGGTATTGAGTTGATGGGAACTTAATTGCTCCATGGTGTTTGGAGGCAGATCTGAGCATTTACTATGAACGGAAAATACCATCAGGATGGAGCCTTAATAATTCAATGTTGCTGGCTTTCTAAGGTGTGGCTGGGAGGGAAAAGAGGGAACATAGTGTCATATGCAGACAGACATACACACATACAACACACACAGACATACATGTGGTTGTGCTTCCTACTTCTATTGCTATGTCATGCTGAACATCACCTTAGGGCTGTCGGTACAAAGACAATCAACATTTTCAGCCCCTTATCTGCCTATCCCCAGATCTGTGATCCAAAATGTGCGCCCTTTGTGCACTTGCCTAGACTCTTGTATTCTGTTTTTACCAACAGAAAAAAAGATGTAATATTTAACATGCAACCAAAGTCACATATCCAGTAGGGCCACATTTTCTCTCATCAGCCCTCTGCCCCTCTGCCTCTCTCTAGGGACCTGACCCCACCCCACTTCCCCCATGAAAAGATCTAGGAAGAACGTGGCCATCAGCAAACCAGGAGATCCTTCATGCCAGAAACTGAATCACTCAGCAACTTCACTTTGGAATTCCCAAGCTTCAGAGCTTGGAAACGAATTAGAGAAATTAGAATTCCTGGTTCTTAAATTGCATAGTAAAGGTCTTTTTATTATAGAAGTATAAGCAAAGAGACTGAAGACTAGCCAGGCTTTAGATCATACAGACATGGATGTCAGGGTTTGCTTTCTCATTTGCTAGTTGTAGACCTGGGGAAATATGCTGAGCTTAATGCTTTCT
Organism: Microtus pennsylvanicus; assembly: GCF_037038515.1. Classification (NCBI taxonomy): domain Eukaryota; kingdom Metazoa; phylum Chordata; class Mammalia; order Rodentia; family Cricetidae; genus Microtus; species Microtus pennsylvanicus. The sequence goes on from NC_134579.1 coordinate 16,145,281, forward strand.
GGTTTAGAATAGGTGCAATAGTTTCTACATCACTGTGGTTTCTAGAAAAATCACGGCTCTTTCTTAGCTTGCTTCTATTTTGTTATATTCTTTTTTTGTTTGTTTGTTTTTATTTTGGAACAGGGTCTAATGTAGCCCAGGTTGGCCTTGAACTCTCTATTTTCTTGACTCTCTCTTCTCAGCACGTAGATTACAATCACGTGCAACCATGATGCCTGGCTGTCATTGCTTAGTTCTAGTAAGTATTCAATTTCTTGGTAGTTAGGCTGTTATTTCCAAAGCCTTTTAGGAGGCCCTTTATCCTTTTCTGACTTCCACTGTAGATGCTGTGCTGTCTTTGTTTTGGATGAACTGCTCTTCTAAGGTCTGTAAATTGTTGTTTATTTTAGACCATCATCAATGCTAGAAAATTCTCTCCTATTATATCTTTGTATATTGGTGTTTCTATTGTATCTATATTTTCTTATAAAATAATAACCAGATATAAGCTACACTCTGTAAGTTTAATGTTTCCTAAGCTCCACTCACTCAGATTGAACTCTGAGGCATTTCCTCTACTCTGCATTCCAGTTGTGGACTGTCTCTTTAGCTGTGTTTGTTGTCTATCTAATTTCTACTCCCTATTGAAGTATAAGATTTGTATTTTTCCATTTTAAGTATTATCTTCACTGGGGTTTCTATTGCTGTCATAAAACATCAGAACCAAAAGCCACTTGGGAAAAAAATGGGTAAAGCTCAGCTTATAACTTTCAGGTCACACTCTATCACTGAGGGAAGTCAGGGCAGAACTCAAGCAAGAACCTGGAGGTAGAATCTCAGGCCGAGATCATCGAGAGTTCTACTTACTGGTTTGTTCCTTGTGGCTTGCTCATCCTGTATTCATAAAGCATCTAGGACCACTTGCCCAGGAGTGTTACCATCCACAGAGAGATGGGCCCTCCCACATAAACCATCGATCAGGAAAATGTTCCACAACCTTCTCCACAGACCAATCTGGTGGCAGCATTTTCTCAGCTGAGGTTTCCTCTTCCCAAGTGACCCTAGCTTTTGCCAAGTTGACATAAAACTCCTGGCACATCTAGTTTTATATTTTTAATTTTTTAAAATAAGTTCTATCTGGTCAATTTTTGCAGTGCCATCCTCTTTGCTCTCATACTTGGTGTCTTTCTTTAAAAAGAATCTCTAAATATGGGGCATTTTTACACACGCACACTTCAGGAATTCTGCTATCATGTGATTTCCCTATTGGAATTGTGCCTTTTATCAGACTTGGGGATTATTTTCCCTGTTGCACTTTTTACTTCTCTTGTTCCTGTGCTGAGGTTAGGCTTGATGAGACTTATTTGTGGGGCTATTCTGAGTCCTAGCCAGAGAGAGCATTTCTCTGGAAAAGTTCACCCATTAGCAGGCACAACCAATGAGAGGTGGCAATAAATTCAGGGTACAAACCCAAATCAGGGTCAGCAGGTGCTCACACTCCCAGAAGGAAGACTTTTTTTTTGTTTTTTGTTTTTCACTTTGTTTTGCCTTTTCCAAATCAAGGCAAAATTCCTATACTAAAAAATTAACCACTTGAAAAATATACAGCTAGTGGCATTATGTATTACAGTCATATGGCAGTTCACCATCACCCGAATACATCTCTTTCACAGCTGCAAAGAGAAACCCTTTCCACAGTGGTAAGCAGTTTCTCCCCAGTACTCATCCTCCCTAGTTCAAGTCAACCTACTAAAGCGCTTTCTCCTTCTACAGAATTCCCTAACCGAAAGTGGCCTATACATAGAATCATATAGCATGCCCTGTTTGTAATCTCATTTCTGCTTCCAGATGCTGTAGTGGAGAACAACCCCGCACACATGTGAGGCGAGGATTCCACAGTGAGTTCTATCCTCCTCTTTATTTATGTTTGTAACGACTGTGAATAAGGTTGTCGTGAACATAGATTTTGTTGAATCCATAGATTACTTTGAGTATTATTGTCATCTTACCAATATTGACTTTCTAACTCAGGAGCAAAATTGTTTCTCTTTTCATTTATAGCTCATGTAGGTTTTTTTAAAAAATGACCTTTGTATAATTTAATGTTTGTTGTCTCTTTGCTTAATGTATTCATAAATATTTTGTTCTTTCTGATACTTTTTATATAAAAAGGGGGTGTCACTTTCCTTTGGATTGCTATTTGTTACTGTGTAGAGGGATTTTGATTTGGATGCATTGGGCTTGTGTCCTGCTATGTTGCTTTATTTATTAGTTTACATCTTTGTTTTGTTTTCCTCCTACATCAAGCAAGGAAGGGTTCATTTCCCTTGATGCCAACCTTTGTAAGGCAGTTACTCAATTTTGTTCCTAGCCATTTCATTGAGGAGCTTTTCAAAGTTCCAGTTTTGCATGAAGCTGGGCACATATTTGGAAGCCCAGAGTTTTGCATTTGTGAGCTGCATTTGGCCTGCAAGTGTCAGCGCTCCTCTTCAGATGGCTTGAGAAAGTGGGGAGGGTCGCTCTTCCAGCCCTGCTGGCTCTGGATTCATGCATGTGCATAATTTAATGATTCTTGTCATCTCAGCAATGTAAGCCTGGGCATATTTGCATGTGTTTGGGTATTTTATTCAGTGTTTCAAATGTTTCTCAATAAACAGGTTTTGCAGGATTTCAATCTATTTCCAGAAGTGATAGTCCCACTTGTAAGTTGGTTTTGTGTGGGAAAGGTTGGTTACTTTAAAAGAGCTTATGAATATGAAAATCATAAGATGAAGCCTTCTCTGTGAACATTTTCTGCCACATATATACATATATATGTAGAAAAGTCTATCTTTTCTATCTGTATGTATATACATATCACATATATGTATGAATGGAATGTGGAACACATGTGTATTAATGCATACTTAGGGTATCATAGGCAAAAGCATGATGAGAGACTCATAACTGCTGCTGTGGAAATTCCTAATGAAATGTATCTCCTGGCTGAGAATCCAAATTTCACTTGAACATCAGAACCGTAATCCCCCCTCCCCTATAGAGTGCTCACTTACAGTTCCTAGGTGTCAAGAACATGGCTTTTAGAAGGGAGAACTCTGCTTTCCCAGATCTCACTGCCACCCTTTCATTGGTAGGAAGACAAAACTTACTAGCAGTCGCCTGGAACCTTGCTGCCCAGAGGGATTCTTCACTATGAGACACGCCACTAAAAGACCATGAAAATTAAGGAAACCCCCATAGACTGACTATTTATGAGCAAACTCAGACTTGAACCAACAGAATCACAGTCTAACAGATGGCAAGTTTCATCATGAAGATGACTGAAATAGGCTAAGTGAATAGACTCTCCAGAAAGTAAAGTTTCCATTGAAGCTGACTGTAGATGTCATTTCTTTATTGATCCAACCCAAGCATTGATCACCGTGTGTCTATTCAGCCTCATGATTTTGCTCTATTGAAAGACTAAGGGATGATTTGCTATAGTTAAAATGCTTCTCATTCAGAACGGTTGGGTATTGGGCCAGGGAGATGGCTCAGCACTTAAAAAGTGCTCGCTCTGCAAGTCTGAAACCTAAGTTCAACCCCAGAAACCCATGTAGAAGAAAAAAAATTCCCAAACATTATCCTTCGACTTCCACATCTCTACCACAGCTTGTCTTGTACACTTGTACACATGCCACACACACACACACACACACACACACACACACACACGGAAGAGGAGATAAAGAGAGAAACTAATGTATGAAATTAAATTTAAAAATAAGAACAGTTCTGGAAAAGTGTATCCATGCTTAAGAGAACTGGTTGCTATTCCCAAGGACCTCCACTATATTCCCAGCACCTACATAGTGGCTCATAGTTGTATATAACTCCTGTCCTAGGGCATCCAAAACCTTCTTCTGACCTCCATAGACTCCAGACACACTTGATACACAGACATACTTGCAAGTGAGAGATCCATACACAAAACGAAACTTAAGAAATAAGATTTCTAAATATTTAAATTTGTGTTTAAGTGCTTTTTATATAAAAATCTTAAAGTTGGCCAAGATATACATTTTTTCAAACACATCATCAAGATCATAATACTGGTAAAAGTAACTTTATTCAATACCTTACAAAATGTTCATATGTGAAATTATTCCATTTTGTGTAACCAACATTAACAATGAATGTGTTTTGCCTACTTACTATTTTTTTGTTCCACAAGCAACAAGTATCATTGTGTGGTTTTGGGCTGGAGACAGTGGAGGCTTTCTTTGGCTCTTGAACTTGGTCTTACTATTATTACAATTTGGGTCAGGCTTACTGTACATGAATATAGTGGTTACATCATTATATTATAAGCAGCTAATTGTATTGCCAGCATTGATGAATTATTCATGGTATAATCACATAATTTACTTTGCAATGATGTTTTATTTTGCATGCTAATTTGAACATGGTACATTTTTCACAGTTTGATCTAGAGATGATCTCTGATAATGACCTGTTTGTGGATATGGGGCATACAGTGACCTCAGTAGTCCATTTTCTTCTAAACATTGCTTCAGAATGTGTATATTTTACCAGGGTGATATAGGTCGGCATGAGTCAGGGCCCTGCTAATAATTTCTCTTAAGTCCCTCTAATTATCACTTATTAACTATGTTTCCCAAATGATTATTTTTCAACACAAAACATTATGTTATCCAAGATCTTACAACACAAGATCATCTGTTTTTTCTCTTCTTCCATTCAAAGCTCCTAAGATCATCGCTCTCCTAGTCCCTGCTCTGTTACCAGTGTTTCCATTTAATTCCTCCCTCCCTGTTTGCACTCTAACCCACTCCCACACTCAATCTCCTGCAGGTAACCCATAGCTTTACGGGCAGGGCAATGACTCACCGTTGACTAGGGGATAGCTGTCTTAATGGTCTCTCTGTCTTGTCCTTCTTACCTCAAATCTTTGCACGGTTGTCAGATTAATTCTTCCACTGCCAATGATTAAAGCATATGCTTTTCTACACAAAAGAATGCCAGGGCTTATTCCTTATGACCCATGAAACCGCTTTCGTTCACTTTTAAGACTTCCCTAAAGTACCTACTTTTAAATGATCTTATTTCATTTGCACTCCATTGAGTCTACCTATTTCTCTGCAAATCCCTCAAGTTCATAACAAGATCCACACTTCTTCCTGCCTGGAATTCCCAAAGTTAATCCGTACCTGTAACACGCTTACCATTCTCTTGAGGTTAGTCACAAATGCAATCCATCACAATATCCAATTATTTCTTACACGTCCCTTAGCACTTCCATCCTTCAGCTAAACACATCCTTGCATTCTTAATTTTACCTTCCTTAAAAATTGCAAACTTTTCATTCTGAAGTATGAAACGTACTCTATATTTGTGCTACTTTTCTCTTTGAAGGGAGAGCAGACACTTAACATTTCTTAAGTCCTAACAACAGTTTATCTTATTTGACTCATTATAGATACCTATCATGATAGGTGTTGTCACATACATAACACTGGTAATACTATATCTAAATGGCCAAGCTATATTTCAGACTGTATTGGTATTCTAAGAAAATATCATAACATAATGGTGATTTTTTTATTTGTGTCAAAATGTATATAATTATTTGACCTCTTTTTACTGAATTAAAAATATTTATCAATTTGCGAGACTAAAAGGATGACAACAATATCTACTTTCTACCTGATTGATGAGACAGATTTATTTCATTTTGATGGTACAGACATTTTCGTTATTGGATGCTTGAAATTATGGGATGCAGTGAGAGAATGAGAGTCATTCAGAGGAGAAAAACTGTTCTACAATAAAGACAATTAATTCTATTCCAGATACATATATGTGTATATATATAAATTTTTTATATATTATGTGTACATATATTATACAAATATTATATATAAGTATGTGCATATATATTCCTGGCAAATATTAAAACACAATAGCAATGATCAGTATTTCTGCCTATTCAAAATCACATATGTTTAGCCTTTACACAGGTTTTCTAAGATTTCATTCTTATACAATTATTTACATAGAAACTTTTACATTTTTACATAATTGGGTCTAAATACTTCAGATCAGTAAAACAATGTCTTTAATTGAAGTTTCCTTGAAGATATACAATAGCTAACCAGAAAACTACACCAAGGAGAATGAGTGATGGCGTCTAGTTTGTTTCTAATACATTCCCCAGTACACAAGAGTATGCCTAACACCATCAAATGTTTCCTGAATGTTTCTCAGTCACATCAGAGAATAAGTAGGTGAGATGACAAATTCAAGTAAAACCTGGGTGTTGTGAACAGTGAGAACAGAGATTCAGCCATTTATGTTAATGTCTTAAGTTTATATTTTTTTAACCACTCTTCAGTTTGATTAAAGTCATGTGGTTTTTCATTTCTCTATGTAATAGTTCTGACATCTTCAGGGGGCATTTGTTAATCCTTGTCAGAGACAGGCGTGGCTAGCAAGCCAAGACTTTCCTTACTTGCCCTTTGAATCTCCAGAGGAAATGACGGGAAGTTAAAATACTGTTACCGTGGTCATTGCTAGCATGGCCACAAGGAAAACCTTTCATGTAACATGCTAGTGAAATGTGCCTATAAGACCAAACGCACAAGGTCAATGAGTAGCAGGAGAGCTGGCTGCCCTGTCTGTGTCAGGCTTGAATAATACTCCCACTGTCAATGTTGCCCGATTGCCAATAATTAGAGCAGTTGCCATTTCACATTCTTAGTCACCTCTTGAAGCTGGACACCTAGAATCCTATTAGTCCAGGGTCTATCACCATGGCAACTCACAGGTGAGAGGGACTCTGTTTTCATCACCATCCTTCCTGCTTGTATGCCATGAGGGAAACATTGGTTTCCCAACACCATTCCAATTGATATTGGTGCTGCCTAAAATGCAAGCTATTTTCTCTCCTTCTCTGGGGAGTCTGCCATGCTTAGAATATGACTCCAGTCAAAGGAACCCTAATTCTACTCTGGGACACTCAGCCAGGAATCCTAAAGAAAATTTTCTTGGGATTATAACTGCTTTGCCACTTTATTTAATGAGTCATTTATTTGTCAATTAGGGGGTTTCCTCTAATTTTCATAGTTAGTGGCATAGCGCACACATACCTACTAACCTTTTCCTCACCTAGACTGTCCTGATGGCTCTGGACCACTGGGTTCAGAAAGATGTCCCTGTACAGCCAGTTCTCTCTTGTCCGTACTGTTCCTTCTGTGGTTGACATCATGCTGTTTGCCTCTGGCCAACCAGAAATGGCTGAACCACCATGCTAGATGGATTTCAGGTTTAATTTTCTCTTTATGCAAACAAGTGCTCACTAATATGAGTGAACACTACGGCTTCAATGTGTATGTGCACTTTCTAACAATGACACTGGAACTTAAACCTCAATGTCACAGCATTAAGAGGTGAGGCCTTTAGATGATTAAATTATGACGTCAAAGATCTCATGAATAGGCCCAGGGTCTATTTACCACCTATCATTTTCTTCATGAGAGGATCCAATGTTTATGTCTTTTCTCCCTCCACTGTATGAGGATTCCACAAAGGAAAGACAGTACCAATGGAGCAAGCTTTCTTTGGCCACCAAACCTGGTTGACCCTTTGGCTGTGAGCTTCTCAACTTTTTGAAATTCAAGATAATCAATTCTTGTTTATAAATTTCTCAGCCTCAGATATTTTGGTATAGGAACACATACAGACTAAGATAGGGATCTACTTTAAAAAGCTAGACAAAATACACAAAGCATTTGGGAATGTAGATGTAAACAATTTAATACTAAAAGAGTATTACTGGTGAGAACATTAACAACAGGTACGACTGTTCAATCTGTCTTACTCCAATCACCCCTGCATTGCATGGAAAGAGTACATGCTATAAACAGATTTGTGTTATCCTTTAAAATACTTTTAAGATAAGCCTTTTGTATTTGTCTTTATGCAATGAGGACTAAAAGAATATTGATCCAATTTTACTTTATTAAACCTAGAATTTTTCAGAAAAAGCCATGAGTCATGTAGAGCTTTTGTTTTCAACTGAAAACTTGTAATTGTTTGTGCTAGTTTTCATGATTTTTCTTTTCTTTATTTCTTTGTTCTCCCCACTATACATGAGCTATGGTCATGTGCGAAGAGGGAACTTCAATTGAGGAAAGTCCCCCTCCCCAAACTTGCCTTTGGGCAAGACTGTGGGAGTATTTTTGACAAATGATTGATGTGCGAGTGCCTGGCTCACTATGTGTGGTGCTGCTCTTGGTCAGGTGGTCCTGAGTTGTATAAGAAAGCAGGCAGCACAAGCCATGAGTAATGAGCCAGTGAGCAGCATCCATCCATGGCCTCTGCTTCATATCCTGCGTTCAGTTTCCTGCTTTATTTACTTCCCAAACCTCCTTCCATTATGGACTGTGATGTGTGAGGATAGAATGTAATAAACCCTTTTCTCTTATTATCTGCACATTAACCTGGTAGACAGAGACCCAATTGCTTTTGATCATGGTAGTTTTTTACAGTTATAGAAACCCTACCTAAGGCAATAGTTTTTGGTTTTGTTTGTTTTTGTCTGGGAAATAATTATTTTTCCTACCTTTTGGTCTATGTTTGTACTATGTTTTATTTATTTAGCAATCATAGGAGACCTTCATTAATCTAAGCATGTTATCTTGAATATAAGTAAGATTCTATATATGGAACCTTTTGTAAAGCTGACTAAATTTGGGTTTTGGTAGAGTCATAGTACCAAGTAACTCTAATTAGACCCAATGGGATGTACACAAAAAGAAGACTAGACTTGGGTGAAGCACTTATTGAGAAAAAAAGTGCCAATAGGAGATGTAAGCGGTGAAGGGAGAGGGATGGAGATGGCTAAAATCCCTTATATAAGTGTGTGAAACTGGCAACCAATTTGAAAAGTGGGAAAAATAAACTCTCAGTAATAAACTGTTAACAGTGAGGTCTCAAAGAGAAAGTCACAAAAATTTCTGTTGAAGTCTTCTTCTAGCTGGTTTCCCATTCTCCACCGAAGAACCATAGCTAAGACTGTACTCAATAGAGCATTACACATACGTTATCCTAGAAGTGATGAAGAAAAAGCATTAGCTACTATTTTCAAAGAAAATATCAAGGTACACATATTTATTCTATTATCTGCACATTAACCTGGTAGATGGAGACCAAAAAGAAAGCTATTTCCATATATGGCTATGCACACTTGGCAAAAAGTGAAGAAGATATTATAGAGGGTTGATTAATTATTTGAGACACCCTATGATATGTAGAAGAAAAAGAAAAGAGATGGGAGAGGCCTAAATGATGAAGTCCAGACTTTATTACAAGAATCCAAGACGAATTGCTGAGATACGGCACCAATTGTCAGATAATTCAATGACTAATACTGGTTACATCTCAGAGTGACATTTATAGGGTAGCTATTGTGTAAGGCCAGATTCTTCATTTATGTCCCCTCTTTTCATCTTCATACAAGCCAAGGAGTTGTTACCTTCTGCCCTTTATCCTGATACTGAAGCTGGTAATTAGATCATTCAAGAAGCTTCTCCATAGTTCCAAGATAAGATTGCAATGTAAGGTAAATGCTAGAGTATGCTCTTTTTAATATTTATTATACAAATGAGTAAGAATGTTAACATCTAATAGCGAATAGGAAACCTAAAATATTCAATAATGACAATGACGTTTCTGCAATGCATCAGCACCATTGCCATAATTTTCAAGAAAGGAAGACTAGGGACCCTGATGCTCTTGGTGCAGTGCAGTGGCTGCTTGAATGGAATTATGGCACTAATGTCATTCACCACAACTTTAGAGCAATAAAACATTTTTTTTTCGGTAATTTCCTCCATGATCCAGAAACTGAACCATTTCCTAAAAACTTATAAATTTTTTTGTTAATAATTTTAGATGATAGCTTTAAAGGAGAAGTGAATTTCTATTTTTATCTTCTATATCTATGAAAATATGTATATGTGTAGGTATGATCACTTTTTAAGAAAAATATGTGCTGATAGGTATTTTTGCCATTGTGCATATATTACAGGGCACCTCCATGGAATAAAAAGACTCTGACATCGTTAGGCAACATCATTTTAGGAGGCCATTGTCATATATTGTTTCTCATCCAAATATACCATAATCTTGTGAATACACAGTACACACACACACACATATATATATATATATATATATATATATATATATATATGCTAACATCATTTTAATTGCTATAAAGTAGGGTGCTATTTTTATCTTAAGACACGTATTTCTAATTAATTGTTGTACCACACAATCATGCCTTATTGTATACAATATTTTGACTATAACCAAGCATGAGATGCAACCAATTCAACTTAACTAAGCCAGTCTAGCAGAGATGAAGAAAAAGGGAGAAGATAGAAGGCTTAATCAAAATGACTGAATTTCTAGAAAAGAAGGGCTATTATTGTCAAGCTTGGGGGATAAAAATATAGAAGACAATTAAAATGAAATTTCTGGTAAAGCATGATTTTGAAGGTAAACATATCTGCAATGTTGCACTGGGTATATTTATGAGAAAACTTAGCCATTCTTAGGCAAATTCAAAGTGATGACTTGGCCTATATTTTATTTGGGCAACCCTAAAGGAAGTCTCCCATGGGACAAATGTAAACTAGACTGGATGCCAATGGCCACATGTCTTCCTTGAATAAAATGGCCAGCTCCCCCTGAGCTGACAGAAATACTTATAATTGCAGCCACTTTTGCTCAGTGCCTCGTAGTGACAAGCTATTGATAGCCAGGCTTTGCCAAATTCTCATTACTTTCTAAAACTCAGGAACTACATTTAGAAAATGCCACTTGCTTACAGAGAGGTCATCTCTCCAGTAACCTCAAGTACCGGGAACACAGCTGAACCCAGGAAGTGGAGGGGGGTGGCAGACTCTGAAAACTCAAAATAGAAATCCCATGCAAAAGCTCAGGCTCTTTCTTCAGAGAAGAGTCCCTCAGACCTGCATTCGGGCTAATTTGTGTTCCCTCAGTCATCACCCAAACCAGTTTGGTGGTCTGATTTGTAAGCAGCAGAGACAGAAAGAAATTACCAGTTCAGCAGAATGACTGCGTGGAGTACAGATGAGCCACATGGAGGAAAACCTGAAACACACACACACTTGCACACATAGACACATAAACAAAATTATATCTGTCATTATTTATTTTTTGATGTGCATTGGTGTGTATGTATTGTGTGTGTGCGTGCACACATGCATACACACATGGAGACCAGATGTTGACCTCAGGGGTTATTCCTAGAAGCCACTCACTTGGGTATGTTTTTGAGACAGGTTTCTCACAGGAACCTAGGGCTTGGCACTTAGGCTCAGCTGTCTGGCTAGTGAGAGCAGAGATCTGCCTGTCTCCACCTCCCAAGTACCACGATCATACACATCACTATTTCTCCTGCCTTCTTGTCCCTCTCCCCTACTAGATTATAAACTTGATGAGATTAAGATTAATGTCCTGAGGCCTTGAGTCACTAGTAAGTACTGTAATATCTAGAATGCTAGAGATGAGTGGCTGGACGTAATAAAAGGGATGAAAGTCAGAATGTGTAACCCTCCTACAGGCAGTCGGGCAGACAAGCCTCCAACTCTCTTTGCCCCAGTGAGGTCAGGGCAAGGGTTGCTCTTCAGTCTGTTTTGACAATTGTTATCAGAGTGTATTCTGAACCTATGAATCACATTTTTCAGGAAGCTTGCCTTCTGTGTTTGGCATACCTGTGGATCATACCTGTTATCGCTATTACCTTCTTACTTTCTCTCATCTTTATAAATATTTTTTCAAAGACCACCCCTCAGTACTACAAAGTTTAAATACTGACCTAGACCTCCACACTTTGCTAAATGACATTTGTAAGTAGAATCCAACCCACTTCTCTTTCTTTCCAAAGAGTTGGATTAATATTTATTTGTATTAGAACTATGGCTTTGTAAACATAAGGAACTATGAATGCCTGCACAGCAGACATCAGACAGAGCTGTCTGAGCAGAACACTATGATTCAGCATCTATTATTTTTGTCCTGCAAATGAGTTTGAAGCACATTTTAGAGACTTGGAAGGAATTCTGAAGTGGGACAGCAGTGTTGGTTTCCCACCATTGTGTTGCCGGGAAGCAGCTTCCCAGCTTGCCCACAAAACGCACGAGGGCCTGCCAGGAGAGTCCCTTAACCCCAAGAGGCAGCTTTCCAAAAGCTAAACTGCACATTCGGGCATTTTTCACTCCCGTCAAGTACTGGCGCAGATGAGCCACAGGGTGAATTCAGTCAGCTATGGCCTTCTGTGTTACCCAATGAATTTAGCTCTTTTTCCACGTGTATGAAGCTAAATTGGTGGTAAAGCTACCCACATTCTCTCCTGGTTCTTTTCCCTTCCCATTTCCTGGAGATAATGCAGTGGTAGGGGAGACATAAAATAAGATGAAATAGACTCAGAAATGCAAGTCTGATGCAAGTGGCAGGAAAAGAATGGGAGAGGTGGCAGATAAAGTTCCTGGATAATTTAACATGGATATCATTTTATGCAAATAGACAAAAAGCATCCTCTGACCACTGAACAGAAGGTGTTCTGCTCTAAGCGGCTGCAAGCAAAATTAACTTCACCTAAGAACTGGAATCAAATTTTAATTTTTAAATGAAATATTTTATTGTTTAAGAATGTTGCACAAGCATTCAATGTATTTTAATCATATCCACCAAACACTCCTTCCCTCTAACTTTTCTTAGATCCATTTGCCTCACCCTACCCATTCCATTGTGTCTGTTTTTTTCTTTTTCTCATCTTGTGGAATTTATTTCACCAATTTATTTATGGGTGTGTTGTGGGTTCATCCAGTGAAACATGGTTAACCTACCAAGGGCCATAAATAAAATTGACTCTCACTTCTTCAGAAGCCGTCAACTCTCAATAACTGGTCAGCTCTGGGTGGAGACTCACAATCACTTCCCTAATTCATACTGAGATTGATTTTGTGCAGGTCTTGCATCAACAGAGAGAGTTTCTGTGAGTTCATAAGTGTCTTTGTGCTGTCATATCAAGCTGCTGCTCTCTCCCCATTCCCTGAGTCCTCGCCACTTAGTCTTTCCACCCCATCATCCTCAATGGCCCCTGAGCCTTACAATGGGGGTGTGATAGATGCCACATTTGTAGATGAGAACTCCACAGTCACTTGGAGCAGTTCTGAGCTTCTGGGTTAACTGCCATCCACTACATGGGTTCTTGGCCAGACTTCCTGGGCGTGTTTCTCCTCTGGTGGAATTGGCACTAATCACGATCAGAAAGTTATCCCCATGACAATCATGCCACTTCGCACACATGGTCATGCTTTGCCACGCAGGCTGTTATTACAGCTCACAGAGTTCATCAACAAGGTTTTCAAAAGTATAAATTATGAAAAAGACTTCTCATGTCAAGGAAGATCTTAAGAATTTCTACAAGCCGGGTGGTGGTGGCATATCCTAGCACTCGGGAGGCAGAGGCAGGTGGGTATTTGTGAGTTTGAGGTCAGCCTGATCTGCAAGTGCTATCTCCAGGACAGGTACCAATGATGTGGGAGTGTCATATATCAATCTGTTGATTTCATTAGCTAAGCAATAAAGAAACTGCTAGGCCCATTGGATAGGCCCACCCTTAGGTGGGTGGAGTAAACAGAACAGAATGCCGGGAGGAAGAGGAAGTGAGGTCAGACTCCGCAGCTCTCCTCTCCAGAGCAGACGCAAGAGAGACGCCATGCTACCTGCTCCAGGGAAGACGCACGCTATGAAGCTCCAACCCAGGATGGACTTAGGCTAGAATCTTCCTGGTAAGCGCACCTAGGGGCGCTACACAGATGATTAGAAATGGGCTAAATTAATATGTGAGAATTAGCCAGTAAGGGCTAGAGCTAAGGGCCAAAGCAGTGTTTAAATGAATACAGTGTCTGTGTAATTATTTCGGGGCATAAGCTGAGCCAGGCAGGCGGCTGGGGTGTTTGGGGACGCAGCCCCGCCGCTCCCCTTATTACTACATACCAAAGCTACAGAGAATCCCTGTCTCAAAAATACCAAAAGAAAGAAAGGAAGAAAGAAAGAAAGAAAGAAAGAAAGAAAGAAAGAAAGAAAGAAAAAGAATTTTTACATCAGAATTTCCTTATAACTCCCAAACACTAAGTAATGCTTTCTTATTCCAAAGAATACCCATTAGCAATAGGCAGACTATTGTGTAGGTCCTGTCCAGGTGACCAAGAGCTTAGGCAAGGCCTATATGCCTCTGCTCAAAACACAGCATTTTTGTGTTGGAAGCATCGTGGTACCTAAAGCTCTACAGAGGCGAATGGAGACCAGGGGCTGCCCACTATCTGAACATGGCATAGCTCTTCCTTAACACAAGAATATAAAACAATCTCCCTATACTACTTTAGAGCTAAAATGTTAACTCTACTGTCACCAAATGACATGTATGTAGCACAGAACATCTTCTAACCCTCACTCAGAACTCCTAAGAATTAATGGTGAAAACAAACTGACCATAAAAAAAATAAAAGAAAACTACACATCCTTAGAACGACATTCAGAATGAATGCATATGGATAGAAGGATTGACTAGCAATGGGAGGATTTTGGTTTGTTTGTTTTCATGTGTATGAGAGTTTACTTGCATGTATGTCTATGTCCACAGAAGAGGTCATCAGAGTCCCTTGGAGTTACAGATGTCTGTTAGCCATTGGGTGAATGTTGGGATCTGAATCCAGGTTTTTGTAAAAGTAGCAGATACCCTTACCTGCTTAGCAAGCTCTCTTGCTCCAATGAAAGATTTTTAAAAGTACAAATGCCAGGGTGGAGTTGTCAGGGCAAAGAATAATTTTATAAAATACTGTTCCTTTTGATATACTGCTTAAGGGTCATCACCAGCTTCTCACTCCAAGAGAAGTGGGTAGCCAAACCCCAATGCCAGTGCCTACATATCATCTATTGTGTACAAGAAATTACTGGAAACGCTGCAGAATTCTGATAAGCTAGCTTTGAGCCAATCACTATCAACAAATCCATTTGTTCTCGTCATAAAGTCCTGAGCTAAAGTAACTGCCGTGGTGGTTTGATGGGCAATCCAGCACAGCAAGCCCAATGGATATTTGCTGAACCAGTGAATCTTGGATTTAGCAGGCGTTGCAAACAGACTCAGGTTTCTGATGTTCTGAACGATGAGCAACAAGGGAAGAGTCATGCTTCAGGAATTCTCGCATAATGGGATTATCCATGTCTTGGTGTTCTCTATTTCCTACTGTGATCTTTGCACTCTGGGTGAGAAGATAGCCTTGGACCAAATGTCCTAGCAAACATCACCTTCCTGACATTGACCTTTTAAGTGTATTTCAGTTCTGGTTTTGGCTTTAGGGTCCATGTCTATATAAGGCTCACCCCTCACAGCCAGTTCAAGCTGGCTGAACACAACGTCCAGTAGAGGGCTCCCCAGGAGACTAACTTGGCCTGGGAGTCCTTTTGGCCCCCTCTATTGGCAGGGATAAAGAGTCCTTTAGGTTCGCTCTGTTCTTTTCAACTATTCTAGAAATTCATCCCTGAAGACTTCTTGTTATTTTCTTTTCTTTTTTTGAGTTCTTTTGATCAGAGACATTCAGTGGACCATTAGTTGGCAGGATTCTTATAACAAATGACTGGAAACTTGTGTCTGGAGATAACAGAACATTATCCTTTTGTGGTTCTGGGGCCAAAACGTGAATCAGGGTGCTGGCAGGAGCCTGTTCCCATTGCAGACTCTCATGGAGAATCCTTCCTCACACAGCTCATCTCCTGGTGGCTGCCATGTCCTCTGTGACCACAGAACTCCAATGTCTTCCTCTGCCTTTAGAACATGGCCTATTTTCTATTTTCTAAGTAAGATATCTGCCATTGAACTGAGTGACAATTGGAATGATTAATGCTGATCTCCTCCTGATGTCCTTGACTTCTTCATCTGTTTTAGGATACATATTTACACATAAGGTCAAGTTCATGGGTTTCAACTGCACACATATCTGTAGCACCACCCC
Organism: Microtus pennsylvanicus; assembly: GCF_037038515.1. Classification (NCBI taxonomy): domain Eukaryota; kingdom Metazoa; phylum Chordata; class Mammalia; order Rodentia; family Cricetidae; genus Microtus; species Microtus pennsylvanicus. The sequence continues at coordinate 16,161,369 of NC_134579.1, forward strand.
CACCTTGGCTCTATAGCAGGGAATTTAGCTAGGGCATTTTGAAAGGTGAACAGTAAGTGTTTTGTGACAGTTGGTGCTCTGAAAGCCAGTTTTTAAAAGTATCTCCTTACTTTAATTTGTATCAGCATCCTCAGCAGTCACTTTATCTTTTTGCTGTCTCAATTAGTGGTTCCTGTAGATCAGGGTTTCTTAGCTAAGTCAACATCGACATCTAGGTCTAGGTAATGATATCATTTAGGAGACCACCCTCTTCTCTAGACATGTTTGTCACATCTCCCAATTGTACATTAAAAATGTCTCCTGACATTGCCAAATGTTCCTAGGTGCAGAGAATTCTTCACTGTGATTCTCTGACCAATTTAAGTATCAGTTTACAAAATGGAACTCTTAGAAATTACACTAAGAATGAAAATTCAGCCAGAGTGGGATAGCACATGCCTTCAATACCAGCACTTGAAAGAGAGAGGTAGGCAGATCTTTGTGAGTTCAACGCCATCCTGGTCTACAGAGTGAGTTCCAAGACAGCCAGGGCTACACAGAAAAACCCTGTCTTAAACGAAACAAAACAAGAGAATGAAAATTCATCTAAATCAAATGTTTTATTTATTTGGCTAAAACCAATGCCTTGCAAACATTATAGAAATGTTGTATTTCACTTTTGGAAAGAAGAATGAAAAATGGGACACTTTCCTAGCATACACATAATGGCTTTAGGTGGCCTAATCTACATTCCCTCACCAAGTGACAAGGAAAGAATTTAGCTCACAGCAAGCTCCCCAATTTATCCGTCTTCATGTTCAAGAACAGAAAAAGAAATTGCACATTTCAACCAGAAAGGGAAAAATATATTCCTTTTGTAACAGGACTCAATGGGGAGGTTTGTGCGTGTGTGTGTGTGTGCGCGCGCGCGTGTGTGTGCTTGCGTGTGTGCACGTGTAAAGTAAAATTCCAAGAAAATTTCTTTATGCTTAAAGTTATAAACACCAGCAATGAATCCCCACAATTTTCACATTCATTATGGAAAACACAAAGAACACAACTGCTGTTGCTATAGACATAGCCAATATTTTTATGAATTAAAAAATACTGTTAGGTGTTTCCATCAACTGTTAACACTGTCTGCTATGGTGAAAGACACGAGAACACAGGTGATCAAATGTTGTGTCTTTAGGCATTAGTCACATTACAAAACTACAAAACTGTGATTGTCTCATTTTCAAACATTCTAAACATTTTAGATCTTGAAAAAATGACAATTTGGGTATCAACAAGAACTCATTCCTGTTTATAAGTATATCCTTTCCTTAACCTGTGTTCTATCTGTCAGACTTGTGTTTAGCATTCAGTTCTAAAGTACCTGACTGTATAAGACAAATCCAAAACAAAATGCCAAAATGTTCTCATCAATAGAGTGGTTTTTTTTTAAAGCAAATATAGGTCCTCCCTAGATGACCATTCTGAAAAAGAAAATGTGCATAAATTTTCATGTCTTTAAAGATCATTTGTATTATTTTTAGAGTAGTATCCTATGCGTATGAGTACTTTGCCTGCATGTACTGCATGTATATGTGTGTGTCATGTATATACCTAGTGCCTCTAGAGTGCAAAAAAGGATGCTGAATTCCTCAGGATTAAAGTTATAAATGGTTGACAGCTGCCATATAGGTGCTGGGTACCACACCTGTGTCCTCTGTGCTCCTAATTTATGAACCAGCTCTCCAGCCTCCCTACTTGTATTAATAGTTAAAGAGCCCATGTTAGGCTACTCATTAGCCAAAACCTCTATGATAACAGAAATCAGATTTTTTTATCACTTTAGCTGATAATGCTTAATACAAATAATAAGACATTGAGAGATGGTCGTTTTGAGCTACTAATTTATTTTGTTGAGTGGCATAGAGGTATCAGAGCATATTGGATAGAACTATGCACCAATTGGTTCAAGTGCCAGGATATGATGCTGATCTTGCCATTTCCCGACTGTGTAACGTGCACAATGGGAACACTATTTGCTTGACTAGATGCTGTAAAGATACCAGAGTCAATATCTGTAAAGCCCGACTAGCAAGTTCATCACATTGTAAGTGTTCAATGAAAGATGCTGTTGCTGTCCTGGTTTCTCGTTCTTGCACCCCCTTCCATCTGATACCTAAAGACTCAAGTGTCTTGAAGCAAACAGGTTCAGGACATTTCTAATTCCTGCTATTCTGTTATGAAATGAAATGTTTGATTTCCATGAAGATTCTCTGCATGCCTTACTTTTATCTCTTAGTATATCTTTGCTGTCTTTGGGAATCATATCATCCATTTGAATTTTCCATGTTCTATTTCAATCATTATTTACTATTAGGACACATTAAAACATGTTGACAATAGATGGAAATGAATTCAGTTGGCACAGAGTAAGAATCTTGTTGTATCATTATACAATTAGAAAGGAAGGGGAATGATTTTACATGATATAAAAGCATCCTTTAAAAAACAAAAAATGTCCTTCATAGAAGTGGGTTTACATTAAAAACTTTAATATATTAAATTCTACAAGGTATTTTCTTTTGATCTTGTTCATATGTAGTAACTATTTTCAATGTACTTTTAAGGTGGAGTTTAATGACTAATATTTTAATTTAAACTTACTTATCAGCTCCAATGGGGACAACTATTTTTTTGTTAACTATTCATGAATAATAGATGTGATATAAATTTCTATTATAAATGTTATTGGTGACGTATTGAAGTAGAATCTGAGTTTATCTTCTTCTAACCCTTGAGAGACTGAACAAAAGCACAAACACTATATGTAAAATTGCATTTGAAGTATTAGCCAAAACTCTTGATAGCTAACCATAGTGAGGAACAATTTTCAGACTTAGAAAGGGCCTGGGAAAACATTTTACATTGAAGGGAGAAAGTTGGGCTACCGAAGTTTGAGGAGTGAATTTATAAATGGTCTTAAAGAACACAAGTAAATTTAAATGATACTTTCTAAAACTTAGTGCATTAAGTTAAGTTGTGATGGTGATGACCCTTTGATTCCAAGGCTCATAATTGACAACTTTGAATGAATGAATGGCAGTGGGACTGGGCAGGACAGAAACTTCTATCAACAAATGGTGCCCAAATGTTTGGCAAGAATTTTCACATAAAGCCTGAGAAAGCTTTTTTTTTTTTAAATCCTAGTCAGACAAGAACAGAGTCAAGCTACTTTTTGGTAACCATCTCTTCTCCAGCAGGTTCTGTTTGCTGGTGGTGTGCAGAGGCATGACTCATTTAAGAGAGACCTCCTAACTCAGTGTTAGTGGCAAAAACCTCACAGCTCTTTTAAGAGGTGTTGCCATGAAACACTGAAATGGTGATTATGAGTAGCCACCATAGGGCTTCTTGGTGGTGGCATGGACTAGAAACTCCAAAGAGTTGTGCCATTCTCAGGAAGCTGAGGAATGGGGTGAGGTCAGCCGCCAAAGCCACAGCTTTAATCCTAACCATGGCTCTTAGCAAATTTAAGACTCATGTGCTCAGAAAAAGATAGAGATGTACAGCAATGACAGATTCAGATGACAAAAAAACCCCACAGTTTACAGTGTATATAAAAATATAGTAGGCTTGGGAGAGAAAAGAATAGAGAAGGTCCTTAAAAAAAAGAAATAGAGTGGCCAGGTGTGGTGGCACATGCCTTTAATCCCAGTACCTGGGAGACAGAGGCAGGCAGATCTCTGTGAGTTAAAGGCCAGCCTGGTCTACAGAGTGAGATCTAGGACAGCTAAAGATACACAGAGAAAGCTGATGTGGGATTCTCTTTTGTATGCTGTGAATACGTTATATTATCTTTAGTTAATAAAGTGACTGCTTTGGCCTATGGCAGGGCAGAATATAGCAAGGCAGGAAATCCAAGCAGACAAAGAGGAGGAAAGAAGGCTGAGTCAAAGGGACACCATGTAGCTGCCAAATGAGAAACATGCTGAAACTTTACCAGTAGACAACAACCTCATGGTGATATAGAGTAATAGAAATGGGTTAACTTAAGATGTAAGAGTTAATTAGTAAAAAGCCTGAGCTAATAGGCCAATGTTGTAATTAATACAGTTTTGTGTGATCGTTTGGTCTGGATGGCCAAGAAACCAACAGAAATCCTGTCTCAAAAACCAAAACCAAAACCAAAAAAAAATCATGTAAAGATGGAAAATACCCAGAGAATCTGGATACTTTATGTTATTGTGTTGTGTTTAAAATGTCTGACTGTTGAGGAAGAAACAAAAGCTACTAAAAGATATTTGCCTATAAATGCTGCTGGATTAATCCAACCTATATCTTTTGAAAATGCCTTGACTTGAAAATTTAAGTCAAATATATGTTACTTTGGAGAATGGATTTTGCTTTTGTTCCCACAGGAAGGCAGAGGTTGTGGATTCATTCTTGGTTAATAAAAACAAGGTTTGATTGAGGAAAACCTCCTGAAAAATCTGTAATTGAAATGAATGATCCAGATGATCCAACATTTCAGAGGACCTCTATCGGAGTTTCTTCTGAGTTCTACATCCAGAACAGCTTCAAGACTGCTGCCTGAGATGATCCAGCCTCACAGAATACACCATTCAGAACTTGACCATAATCCTAAAGTATTTTGGACCCCCATAAGATTATCAGTGCCCTCAATCAACATGAAGTAGCCTAGAAAACTACACCTATATTTCCAAAATTTGGATTATGGATGTTTGTCTTTGTTTAGTGTGTTGGTTACAAGTTGTTGTAATAATGGTCAGAATAATGGTCAGGAAAAAAAGCTAAACAAAGGAAAATAGATTCAAGGTCTTGCTTTGAAAAGACAAAAAAGGGAAATGCTATAGAACACTTCTCTGGTACACTGTAAAGATTTATCACTTGTGTTGGTTTAGTAACATGCTGATTGGCCAGTAGCCAGGCAGGAAGTATAGGTGGGGCAACCAGACTAGGAAAATTCTGGGGAGCAAAAAGGCAGAAATTTAGTCACCAGCCAGACACAGAGAAAGCAAGTTGAGAATGCCTTACTGAGGAAAGGTACCAAGCCACATGGCTATACATAGACAAGAATTATGCATTAATTTAAGGTAGTTAAATTAATTATGCAAGAGGTAGTTAGTAATAAGGCTGAGAATAGACTAAACACTATGTAGTCAATAGAAGCCTCTGTGTGTTATATGGTACTGAATGGGTGTGGCTATATAACTTATATAACTGAATGAGTGGGCTATATAACTTAAATTGTTAGTACAGAAAAAAATGCTAGGATAAAAATATTCTTCCTATTTTTAACTTCAATGATCCATAGCGATCAAATAAAAATCAAGAAAATATAAGATGCAGAAATAAGAGGTAAGCTGAAATATTGAAATATTAAAAACATATACCAAAAAAGTACCATGAGAATAATTTTTCAGAAGTGTCTAGAATGTTTGCTAGGCTCACAATGAACTCTTGAACTCAAAAACTGCTGGAGTCTTTCTATGTGGCTCAGACTACTGGTAGAAGCCAACATAGCAGGTAAATTAATCTCCAAGACATCTTGAATTGGAATAAATCCTTGAGTGATATGGGGTTTCTGGCTGGAAGATGTTTCAAGGTGGTTTGTAACATGAGGGCCTGCTTGTTGGGGTATCTGTCCCACTCAGTACCCCCCAGCTGGCAAGCCCCAAATAAACTCACACAGAGAGTCTGCATTTAATTATAAACTGATTGGCCCATTAGCTCAGGCTACTTATTAGCTCTTGTAGCTTATATTAACCCACAATTCCTATCTATGTTAGCCATATGGCTCAGTAAATTTCAGCCGGGCAGGTTACATTTTGCTTCTGGGTGGTCTAGGCTGGAATGAGAGGAATGGGCTTCCTCCTTCCTAGAATTCTCATCGCCCCACCTCTACTTCCTGTCTGGTTGACTCACCTATACTTCCTGCCTGGCCAATCAGCATTTATTTAAAATGTGATTGACAGAATACAGACAATTCTCCTGCACCAGTGGTTACTGAAGTAGAGAGGAAGTGGACAAAAGAGAATGTGATGAGAGCTTCTGCTGCATGTATAAGTACATAAAAATACATAAGGCCATGTATACTATATCTGCCTGTTGTTCAACCCAAAGTGTGAGAAACCTGAGGGATACACACATTGCAATATTCTTACTCATTTCAAACAAATGTCTTTTCCAACTAAGCTTCTCTGGTTTGAAAAATGATGCAGAAATTACACACACACACGTACACACATACACATATAAAACATAAGTCTTTTATCACATATATGTGATATGTATGTATATATACGCATATACATATGTGTGTGTGTGATAAAAGACTTGTGTTGGAAATATATGACCAGGGTCTGGGGAGATGACTGAGAGAGAGCAAGTGTTGCTCTTGCAGAGGACCTTGGTTCAGTTCCCAGCACCCACATGGTGGCTCACAACCGTCTGTCATCCCCAGTCCCAGGAGATCTGATACCTTCTTGTGACTACTGCCTTCACCAGGCACATACATGTTACATATATATACATGCAAAAATAGGCAGGCAAAACACTTAAACACATTAAAGACAATAAATCTTAAAAAATTAAATTATATATCCAAATCTAAAACATTAACATTTGAATAATAAAACACAGAAAACAAATATTTTTAAAGTGTGCAAAGAATTTGCATAAACAACTCACCAAAGAGAGTGTGAATTCAAATGCAAAGAGCAACACATGAAAGCTGCCCCCAAACCATTAGTCATTAGGAAACACCAGCTACCAAATCAAACTGCCTCATACATATTGAAGAAAATAAAGCTTGATAAGTTAATAAGACAATATATTGATGAGCATAAGGAGCTTCTGGAACTCACACATTTTTTAGTGACTATGCAAATGCTACCACTACTTTAAAAATGTAATTTTGCCAAATACAACCAGAGTTACAATATAACAAAGCAGTACTGCTCAGCAGTGACTTAGGATTAATTGAGCCACCTGTTTACAGAAACCTTGATCTGTGAATGTGTTCACGGCACCTCTGCTGACAATACTCCCGCACTGAAGCCAACTCCAATGTCCATCAACTAGGGAATGGGTGAGCATGTACTGTCACTCCATTGCACTGCTTCTCAGGCACAAAAGGCATGGACCATGGTCTCAGAAGCACCATGGAAACTGAGAGAAGGCAGAAGCAAAAGAACTCATCCACTATTTTATTCCGTTAGCTTGACTGTATGGAGAGTACAAAAATAAAGGGCAGACACCACATAAATGACTAAGTGTGAGGGGTGGGGGAAGAACATAAGAAGTGTTGTGGGATATTTCATCACACTGTAACACCCCCAGAATGTGTTAATAAAGTTAATCTTGAATCAGAAGGTGAAGCCAACAACTAGCTCATTGGAATTAGTCATTGTTGTTGGTTATTTTTTTTTCACTCTTTAGCTCTTTTGCTCTTTTGAGGGGCCTGCCACCCAGCTCCCAAATAAATATGCGGAGGCTTATTCTTACATATAAATGCTTGGTCTTAGCTTGGCTTATTTCAAGATAGATGTCCAGAGCTTAAATTATCCTGTCTATCTTCTGCCTCTGGGATTTTACCTTTCTCTATTTCTTTTTTTTCTTTATAATATAGAGATGGATACAATTTGTTTTAGACATTATCAGTAGTAAAACAGAAACCAATTGTCACACAATGTAGAAAAAAATAGCTTTCTTTACTTCTTACTTTGTGGCTTGCTATGTAGCGAGTGTCTGGGCCCTGGAGTCTTCCCCTCCTCCTTCTCTCACTCCCCGATCCTCTCTTGCTTCCAGTTCCTTCTGCTTCTGTTTATTCTCTCTGCCTGCCAGCCCTGCCTATCCTTTCTTCTGCCTCTCTATTGGCCTTTAATAGACTAATTGGGTGTTTTTGTCAGCAAAGTAACACAGCTTTACAGAGTTAAACAAATGCAACATAAAGGAGTGCCGCACATCTTTGCATCTTTAAACAATTGTCCCACAACACAAACAAATGTAACACACGTTAAAATAATGTTCTACAACAAGCCATAGTGGAGCCCAGAATATAGACAGACAGGATGCTCAGGAAGGAGCAGGGAGGGATATGGGAATTTTGTGCTATCTGTGATCTGGATGTGTGGAGAGGTGCTTGCTGGATCTCTGGTAAGATAAGAAGGTCAGCTGGTCTTTCTCCTCTGCTTCTTGGATCTATCAGGTTTCACCCTAATATCTGACTCTGAGTCTTCATTGGTAACAAAATGTAGTACAATGCCTGCTATACATGCTACGGTATGGTTCACGAGTCAGGCAAGGGGCTGGAGATTGAAACACACACACAGACACAAGTGCCAAGAATGCCCAGAATGCTCCCTTTAGTGTGTTCCAGGGCAGATTATGTAGGGTCTCCTTGACAAATGGCCACACCCTAACTCTCAGCTGCAAGCCCACCAGAAACCATTCCCTTGACATCACAAACTCCTGAGGGTCTCATGCTCAGAGCAGCTGCAAGCACAGGAAAGTAAGTTGTTTGCTCAAAGCAGCTGCAAGCATAGGAAAACAAGTTGTTTACAGAAAAACAGGGTCTGGGGGTTCACAGTCCTCAATAAAAAGAACAAAGAAGATTTGTTAGAAGGTGATGAAAGTAAAATGTCCAGAGTAGTAGAGAGGTTCTGTTGCATTGTTCTTTTCAGTGCTGTTCTTGATCAACCCAGGGTCTTGTATGTCAAGGTAAAGCAAAAACTTTACCACTTGGGTGTGTGTGTGTGTGTGTGTGTGTGTGTATCACTATATACATACATAGATATGTATATATACACATCTAAATAAATATGTGTGTGCATGTGTGTGTATGTCAGGTAGTGCTGACACAAATATTTGCTTTCATGAAATATTATAAAATTGCATGCTTTAAACAGATTGCTGTGAACTTTACCTCAATATTGTTAACTTTTAAACATGATGCAGAGACCAGCAGGATGGCTCAGATGATAAAGGTGAGCTTTCAAGTGTGATGACATAAGTTTGGGTCCCCAGTACAAATGTGATAGAAGGGGAGAGCTGACATGGTTTTCCTCTGGCCTCCAGACACATGCATGGCACACATACACAATAAGTGAATAAATGACCGTGAAAGAGTTAATGTCTATGTTTGAAATCATCGCCATATATGAGACAGCTTATTCCAAACTCAAACTCATTTGAGCCAAATAAAGCCATGACCATAGAAAAAGATGTGTTTTCTAATAACTTCTTTTCATTCCCAGGAAATCTTTAATATTGGGTGTCATCACACAAAATCTGATAGCACTGTTGTACTGGATAAGAAATTAACTTCCCCAGGGTCTTTATATGCATCAGGATACATCAAAGATTCAATGATCCTATACCCCAAATCTCACTGGTATTATATTGCTGAAGATGTCTGTTGATTTTTTTTTCCAAAACATGAGTTGTTTATGCAGTCACAGTGGTCTTGGATGGGTTGGTCTCTACCATTCCATACCATTTAACTGGACATTTTCTCAGTCAATGTATCAGGAAAAGAGAACACACAGCAGCAACAATGAAATGCTTTAGCCTGGAAGAGCAGGTTAGATTATCACTTCTCACAATATTTTCCAGGGACTGATTTCATAGTCTAGCCTAATTGCAAGGTTCAGAAAGTACAACGTCCCCCACTGTGGCAGAAAAAAAAGACCAACACACTAGAAATAAGCACCAGAGCTAACCAACAGGATTATTTTATTTTATTTCATTGTATATCTTTGCTGATTCTTATTAAAATAAAATTTCACCAATTCATTTATCTAGATTATGCAATACCAATTATATTACTAGACAGAAACAATAGGATGGCATATTCTTGCTGAAGATTTCATCACTTGGCCCTCAGCTTTGCTGTAGCAGGGCAAATTAAGTCTGCCAAGGGCTTAATGTTTTGTCTTGGGATTTCCTGTTGAGTTTATGCATGTAGGGGCCAATGGAACCAGCTTTGCATGCCATTGCTTAGTCTTCTTGGGTTGGGGAATCTGAAAGTGATTATTATCATTCCTCTCTCTCTCCTTCTCTCTCTTAGTTTTTTAAGACACAATTTCTTTGTGTAACAGTCCTAGCTGTCCTGGAACTAGCTCTTATAGACCAGACTGGCTTCAAACCCAGGGATCCACCTACCTTTGCCTTCTGAGTGCTGGAATTAAAGGCGTGCACCACCACTGCCAGGCTTCTATCAACTCTCTGGCCTAGCTATGCTGATAGAACCTATTAATCTGAATAAATACATGGTTAGCTCTCTAGAGTTCAAATACTTTTTCATGAGACTGGAGAGAATGTTTTCAGTGAGAACCCAAGTTTGGTTCCAGCTGGGTGGCTCACAAAATGCATGTAACTCCAAGTATAGAGAATTTAGGCACACTATTCTGGTGTTTGGGTACCTGCAAGCATGTGTGGGCACATGCACACACACACAGAGACACATGTAGACACATACACACACACATACATACACATAGACAGACACATGTAGACACATACATACACACATAGACAAACACATATAGACACATACACACACACAGAGAGAAACACATGTAGACACATACACACACACATACACACACAGACAGACACATGTAGACACATACACACACATACACATACACAGACAGACGCATGTAGACACATACACACACACAGAGAAACACATGTAGACACATACACACACACATACACACACAGACAGACACATGTAAACACATACACACACAGAGAAACACATGTAGACACATACACACACATACACACACAGACAGACACATGTAGACACATACACACACATACACACACACAGACACATGTAGACACATACAGATACACACACACACACCTTATACAATAAATCTTTTTTAAAACTCTCTTCTTGAATGTTGATGAGGAGAACTCTGCAATCACAATGGGATAGAGCTGAGACACCATTCAGAATCTGAGCACTAAAGAGAAAAGATTCCAGGTCAGATTATTGATGAATTAGAAGGTTCTGATGTCTGGAATTAAAAGCTATAGAGTTGTTGGAAAGAGGACAAAGGGTCAATAAAAAGAGACAGATGAGAAAAAATAGACATTGATCTCACTCATAAAATGTAGCATCAGGAGAGCAGTAGAGGTCAGAGGTCTCCAAAACTATTTATTTCCATGGACATGGGAGCTAACCATTTGTCTCCTAAGTGCATTACAAACAGTGGCTATGACATATTGGTGATCCAAAGAAGATTCTTTGATGTAGACCAAATCATCATACTCTTCTCAAAAATGATTCCTATTAAGATTAACAGTGCCCCCAATCAGCAGGAAGTAGTATAGAGAACTATGCCCATAGTCTCAAATATTGTTTATGTTTGTTTACATTTAAAGGGGAATATGCTATAGAGATTCGCATTAGTATGGATGTTGGTTTAGTCATACAATTTTTTTTTAATTTTTTATTGAGAAAAAGAAAAAAAAAGTTTCTGCCTCCTCTCAGCCTCCCATTTCCCTCCCCCTCCTCCCAACCTTCTCCCCCTCCCCCCACTCCTCTCTCCAGTCCAAAGAGCAGTCAGGGTTCCCTGCCCTGTAGAAAGTCCAAGGTCCTCCCCCCTCCATCCAGGTCTAGGAAGGTGAACATCCAAACTGGCTAGGCTCCCCCAAAGCCAGAACATCTTGGGGGTGGGGTGGGATGGGGTAAGGGGAGATGGGGAGAGGAAAGTGAGAAGGGGGGATGGGGGAACTTGGGGAAACAGGATGATTGGGATAAAGGAAGGTTGGATAGGGGAGCAGGGAAGCACAAATCTTAGTTAAGGGAGCCACCTTAGGGTTGACAAGAGACTTGACTCTAGAGTGGCTTCCAGGAGCCCAAGGCGATGTCCCCAGTTAGTTCCTTGGGCAGCTGAGGATAGGAAACCTGAAATGACCCTATCCTATAGCAATACTGATGAATATCTTGCATATCACCATAGAACCTTCATCTGGAGATGGATGGAGATAGAGACAAAGACCCACACTGGAGTAATGGACTGAGCTCCCAAGGTCCCAATGAGGAGCAGAAGGAGGGAGAACATGAGCAAGGAAGTCAGGACCACGAGAGGTGCACACATCCACTGAGACAGTGGGGCTGATCTATTGGGAGCTCACCAAGGCCAGCTAGACTGTGACTGAAAAAGCATGGGTTAAAACTGGACTCTCTGAACATGGCGAACAATGAGGGCTGATGAGAAGCCAAGGACAATGGCATGGGGTTTTGATCCTATGTCATACAAATTTAAAGTCAATTTTATTATATGTATATTTCTGCTCTTGATTAAAGTGTTTGTGCAGCTCATTTAAAAATGTAATGTATAATTAAGAATGATAGGTAAATAGAGAGTCATCTATAATAGTTAATCCTGTAGTCATGTTATTTGGATTTGCTAGATGTACAGAGATGTATTTCAGATAGATAGGGATTCTTTAAATCTTCCAGATATCTTCAGAATATGGCATTTAAAGTGTTTTAAGAATTTTGGATGTTTCATGACAGTGAGACACATCTGCTCCTAGCAGCACCAAGCTACTTCAAGAGGAAGATGTGTATTGAAGAGTCTCCTTATGGAGTTTGTTAGCCATTTGGGCAAGAAACTGCTCTTGCCTGGACTGTTTGATGACATGCTATAAGAAATGGACATGCAGAACCCACAGAGAAATGACTGTTGAACTTGCCTAATGGTGAGATGATTCTTTGAGATTCCTACTTCATGAAAGAGTCTGCTAGACATTTTGCTGGACACAGAAGAAAATGACTGAGAAACTGCCAATATAGGCAGAACTGTCTTTGAAATTTCCTGCTTTATGGAAAAGTTTCCTGGATATTGTAGTTCTGTAGGCTGAATATGGATGCCTCAATGATACAGAAGAAGATTGGATGACTGTCCAGGCAGTGAGCTGTCTCTGTCAATTCTAGAGTTTTCAAAGTTCCTTACGATGTACTTCCTATTTACTTAGGTACTATTATTATATGCTTCTGAGGTCTTTGATGGAGTTGAAGAATAGTTATTATTATAGTTTTCCTTCGTTATGATAAAAGATAAAGTAGATATAAATATTGTAACTATAATTTTTACCTGATACTTATTTTGTTATATGTAATTTTACTATGTTGAAGATAAAGCTTTCCTTTGCATTTAAACATAAAAGGGGAGGTGATATGGGATTCCCCTCTGTATGCTGTGAATATCACTGGTTAATAAAGGAACTGCTTTGGGCCTATAGCAGAGCTATAGGGGAACAGAACTAAGTGGGTAAAACTAAACTGAATGCTGGGAGAAAGTAGGTGGAGTGAGAGAGAAGCCATGGAGCCACGTGCTGAAATTTTGCTGGTAGGCCACGGCCTTGTGGGGATGCACAGATTAATGGAAATGGGTAAAATTAAGATGTAAGAGTTATCTAATAAGAAGCTAGAGCTAATAGGCCAAGCAGTGATTTTAATAATACAGTTTCTGTATGATTATTTCAGGGCTAAGTGGCCGGTAACTAACTAGCCGTCTCTTCCAACAGAAGGCATTTCCAAGGCAGTGCAGGGTGCCTTTCCAGTGCTCATTGCACACCCTTTCTGTGCTGCAACCAGTGTGAAATAAATTGCAGGTTCAGAGCTCTCTGCCCCATAGAGCCCAGAGCAGGTCTCAGCATGCTTTACAACTTGGCACTTGATGTAGCTACTCTATAAAGCAATAAACAAATGAACAATTAAACTTTGCATTCAATTTGAAAATTACTTTCTCTCAAAGATTTGCAAAGGGCTTTTGAATTTTAAATAGGCAGTGATGCATAGTCCCTACTGAAATGCATTTAAAAGAAGATTTTTTTATCTTTTATTTTCTAAGTATGAGGGTCTTAGCTGTGTATATGTCTTGATGCTGTGTGAGTGCAGTGCTCATGGAAAAGACAGTGAGCTACTATGTGGGAGCCAGACACTGAACCTGGGTCTCCTAAAAGACCCGTCAGTGTTCTTAACCTTTGGGCCACCTCTCTAGTCCAAATACTTTTTACTTTTTTGTAATTTAATACCTTGTAGACAATACATTTGCTTCTCACTTTCTTCTTGTGCTCTTTAAAGAAATGTATATGAAGCATTCCCATGTGCTCTGCATGCCCCAGGTTCTGGGGATGCTGTGGAGACCATGTCTGGTCATGTGGAGACCATGACACAGTCACAGAACTCTAAATAACACTCAGCCATATGAACCCAGTTTCATCTCATTGATCAGTCAGTTCCACTCCAGCTCCATCGTCCTTTTCCCAACTTAAACCAGACCATTTCTTATCTTCTGACATAAGAAACTTTTCTATCAGTCTGGTCCTCGAGCTTATTCTCTTTGCTGGAGTGAGAACAATAAAAAAAAAAGGCTCACATGGATCTCTCTATGGGATTTTCTTCCTTAAGGTAAGCACCAACCACCCACCCTTGGCTTTCATGCCTTGCATGATTCATTCAGCACTTCACAGCCTTACCCACTGTTTCTCTTTTTCTCATTCTTCAGCTGACAGAAAGTGGCTTCTTCTTCTCAAACCTCTGACTCTATTGTCCCTTTGAACATTCTGTTTTGTTTCTTAGTAGGCCCTGTTTCTAACCCCACTCCTACCCAACTAGCTAACTTACTAATTCTTAGTCAACTTTTTATTATTTATTATTACGTGTGTACACAGTAAGTGTGTGGGGGAGGCACATATGTTATAGGTAGGAGGACAACTTCGTGCAGTTGATTCTCTCCCCCCACATTTATGTGACTTCAATTAAAGGAACTCAGATGACAGCCCTTCACCTGCTGAGCCATCTCAGCAGCCCAGAACCTTTGAGTCACTTTTTGTCTCAGAAGTTCCTTGGCTCAAAGAATTCATTTCTGACCACCCCCACACTGCCACCACCAGTTAGAGTTAATTAATCTCATGATACTCTGTCCCTTCTTTCATCACATTTAATCATAATATATTATATCTGCTTGATTATGTGATTAATACCCTCCTGCCTTATTAGACTATGAGATTAATGATAGTATAATTTAGTACAGTGAAAAATACATGCTTTGATCCTTTTCTGGTTAGTTTTGTTGTCAACCCACACACCCAGAAAGAAGCACCCTTAACTGAAGAATTTCTACCTTGGTTAGGCTTATGGGCATGTTTATGGAATATTATTTTTTATTACTAGTTGACACAGCAGAGCGAGGCCACTGTAGCTGGTGCTGCCTGTGGAAGTAGGTATCTAGGCTACGTAAGAAAGATGTGAGCCTTGAAGCGAGCCAGTGTGCAACATCCTTCACTGTTTCTGCTTCAAGCTCCTGCACTGAGTCTATGCTTCGGTTACCTGAGTGATAGACTGGAAACTGCAAGCAAAGCAAACCCTTTCCTGAGTGTGAAAATTGATTTGTGACCGTGTTTTATCACAGCAACAGAAAAGCAAATTAGGGCAGATCCTAAGTATGCATATGTTACATAATATTTGTAGCTTATAGTAGATGTTTAACAAATAGCTAAGCTAGGCGAAAAACCCTCAACAGCCTGCATGACTGAACAACAACAGCGCCGGAAACATTAGCACTGATCTTGCCTCCAGAGTTTAGAGTCTAACGGGGAATAGATATGTGAAATTGTAATAAAGCTTGATAAATGGTGTGAGGGAACTTCTCAGGCAAACAGAAGAGACACTCTTAATGCCACTTGGAAGGAACTACTATTGTAGCGATGAAACAGAATTGTCTAACCATGTTGCAGAAACGTATTTCAGGAAATGGAGCCTTTTTACACACCAACCTCTGAATCGTGATGTATGCCGTTATATAAGAACACAAATACAAACAGTTGGAACGCTACCAAAAAGAGCTGCGTTTAAAAACTGGAACTGGAAATGATTGCAAATTATTCCAATTAACACATCTTGATGGACTCAAGAAGTGGCTCTACTGGGGAAAGTCAACATTAACAGAGGAAGGGGGGGAGGAAGAGGAGGAGGATGGAGAGAAGGAAGAGGAGGAGGATGGAGAGAAGGAAGAGGAGGAGGATGGAGAGAAGGAAGAGGGTGAGGGGAAAGGAGGAGATGGAGAGGAGTAGAAAGAAAAAAACTAAACAGAAGGAAATCAATCCAGAGTGACTATCTGAGTCACACACACACACACAAAAAGAATTAGGATCAAATCTGTAGCATATTTTCCTTTCCACAACTAGAAAAAGTTGGTGGGAAACCTTAGGATCTCATTTTGTTAAAAAGCTAAGCATTGTTTCTAGAAACTTCACACATTTGTATATCAACACTATATAAATATATATTAAATCTATATATAACAACATATATGTGTGTAGCAATTCTAAATTAAGCTTCCAGTCACTCTCAAGTCATCATCTTTGCTATCTTGATGAAGTCTTGATGAAGTCCCTAAATTTAAATCATCTAGGACAGGATTTAGATACAAATCCAAACAGCTACGGCTGAGCTCCTGATAACTAAGCACAGAAGCCCCGTGGTCAAAGAATGGGCCCCTTGTGTGTGTGTGTGTGGTTTCTAGGGTATTTTGTCTTGGTTTGTTTTTGTCACATAGCCCAGTAGACGTGGAACAGAATATGAGCTCCAAATCACAGACCCCATTGTTCCGGAATGTTCCGGAAGGGATCAGCCAGACACCATTTTCTGTAAGTTAGCAAATGCCTGCACAGCGCACAGGGAGATGCCAAAAAGTTGTCAGCACCTTGAAAACAATGAAAGTCAGAACACATTCAGCAGTGCCATCCTGCTGGGGGCACATTTGGAGCTGAGGCTAGTCCCTCATCTTCTCCACCCCAAGCAGAGGAAAGGAACACACTCCCGCAAAGTCACCAAGTTCTCATTCCCAAGATGTTATGAGCTCTTTCCTAAAAGACTGGAATTGTAACCACATCTGGAAATAGTGGGGTTATTTTTTCTTCCAAAGAAATCTGCTCTTAGGAAAACAACATTTCCTTTACTCATTCTGAACTTATTTTTGCAGGGCTCTTTAACACATTAGAATGTAAATTAGATTATCAATTTGGTCTTGGCGAATTTCTCTTAAAACTTGTAAAAAATAGTGCCATACTAAAAAGTACCATAATAGCAAGTGAAAAACACAATAGGCCAGTTAATACTTGTGACTTAATCCTACGCAGTGAGCATTGTAAGTAAATGGAGACAAAAAGAAATGTGTTCAGAAATGGGGGGACAAAAAGCCTTAACGGGCCATCCTCTGTAACGAGACAAGCTTCCAGTGGGGAGGGATTGGGGCACCAAACCAGCTGTAATACCTTCAACCTACAGTTTATCCTGCCTGCAAGATACACTGGGGTAAAGGTGGCACAGAACTTGTGGGAGTCACCCACCAAGGACTGGTCTAACTTGAGACACATGCCAGGAAAGGGAGCTCACACCTGACACTGCCTGGAGGGCCAGGAACCAGAGGCTGGACGGCCCAGAGACCAAACATGACCGTCAAGATAACAGAAAAACATGGGAAGGAGGAGGAGCAGGAGGAAGAGCAGGAGGAGGAGGGGACAAAAAGAAGAAGGAGGAGGAGGAGGAGGAGGAGGAAGAGGAGAAGGAAGAGAAGAAGAAGAAGAAGAAGAAGAAGAAGAAGAAGAAGAAGAAGAAGAAGAAGAAGAAGAAGAAGAAGAAGAAGAAGAAGAAGAAGAAAAATAATTATGTTCAGAATACCTGATGTCAATTCATTTAACTATATGTCTCTATATAAATTACTTAACAGCTCTGTGGAAAGTATTGAGACAGATACCAAAATACAAGATGATCTGCACAATGTGTGAATTTTAAGTTCAAAAGCCTTAAAATGTTAAGCATATTAGGTATCATTAACAGCAGAAGCTACAGAATAAAATTATTTTTAGGCTATATACATTTTTTTTATTGATCTGGATTATATAGCATTGTTTCAAATGTGCTTGAGTTAGCATGCTGGCCCTTAAGAATGATGGTTTATTAGCATATTGTTTATGTTTTGTGTAAGATAAAAATCTGACACTTTATTTGTGACAGACTACTTGTTGGGTGACTTCAGCTTGCACCTTCTGTCAGGTGGTCTCAGTATTCTCATGCATGAAATACCTCCCCATTCTTTGCAGTTTCAGGGACATCTTGTTGACTGATCATTGTCACTTGTCCCTCTGTAGGAGTACCAATGCCCCCTGCTGGTCAGCCTGAGTCAAGAGGCCCCAAACTGCCTTCTCAACAATAGTCCTGTCCATAGAACATGTCCTCCTGAGAGGTCAGTGTGTACTATTGTCCTCAGCGACACTACTGTGGCAGAATACATGTTATGAGGTGTTTGTTAAACCAAAACATGAATTTTTAACTTGGAGTTTACAACAATACTGTTACACATGGGTTTATGTGCACATTTTAGAATGCCTGTATCTTCCCATTGACTCAAGACAATTCGGTGTTTACTCTCAGGTCAGAGGCACATAAATTAGAGTGAAAAGTATCCTCTTCCAGAGGAAGATGTTCTTCCAGTGGTGTGCAACTCCTTCCACACTACCTAGATACCAATTAATGTACTCGGAGACTGGGCATTCATTTCCCGACAGCCCAGACCCGAATAATCACACAAACAACCGTATTAATTACAACACTGTTTGGTCGCTGGCTCAAGTGCATTTCTAGGTAGCTCTTACATCTTAAATTAACCAATTTCTATTAATTTGTGTATCCCCATGAGGCTGTGGCCTACCTGTAAGATTCTGGAGTCTTTCTCCTTTAGTAGCGACATGAAGTCTCCCTGAGATTAACTGGCTGCATTGTATTACTCCATCCGCAGATAGTTTCGTCAAAGCTTATGTGGTGGTAGATATCTTTCTAAGGCTAGCAATGTGTAAAACGACATACTACAGTGTAGCATGCCAATCATATTTTCTGTATGTGTGGCCTTCTGAAATGGATGTTCAAGGAAGATGCTAAGTGGGATTACCAGCCATTCCAGTTTGCCCCAGATGAAATAAGAAGTACCATACAAAAAGCAAGAACCACTGTTATACAGCCTTCCTGCTTGTAGAATACGCAGCAACATTCATTGAAAAATAGTCAGTCAATAACATCCTGGACAGTTTCTTCTCATTAAATGTGTTATAATTTGTGTCAATATTTATAAATTAATATATTAAATTGCTATTTTGGAGCATGTTTATGTATACAAAAGAGCAGAACAAACCTAAAATCATGAATACAAATTTGCACTATGAAAGTCACTGAAAAACAAAGAGTAGAGCTAAGTTTCACCTCGTAAAATGCAGAAAAAGCTTAGACAAGTTACCTAGACAGAAAGGCTTTAGGACACAAGGAAAATTAAAAACAGAAAAAGATACATATTTATCAAATCCCTGAGAAAGACAAACATTATCCATCAGTCAGATAATAAAGAATCCCTAAAACATAAAACTTAAACGATCTAAAATACAATTAGCTCCTTCTAGCCAAAAAAAAAAAAAATTACTCTGGGTATTGTTTGATGTTATTCATTAAACACTGAGTGACCTTCTCATAAGTTATTATGAAATATTAGTCCATATTTCTTGTGGGTAAAGGTCCTCAAACTGTATTTAAATGTTCTACTGTTAAGTCTCATTGTTTTACTTTCTTTTTAAAGACAGTAATCTCCTTTACCTATGTCATAGGGACAGAACTTGAGGCTCAATGCTTTCAAATGCTCGGGGTTTACTGCAAATGGGGGATCTTGGATGCTCTATTCCTTGCTCCTATTCCTGAGTGAAGAACCATAAATCCCTGTGTAGCTGAGTGGTAGCTCTCAGTTTCCTGTCATCCTGGGGAACTGTTGAGACAAGTCAATCATAAGGTCCTGTGGGAATCAGGGTACGCTCCAGTCTTTGTCCTGTAGAGCTGGCCTAGCAAGCTCCTGATGGATTAGTTTTCCCAAGTGACCTGCCAGAGCATGTACTGTCCCTCTCCAATAGGCTATAATTAACTGATGCCTAGTTCATCTTCCCTGGGCCAAGTACTACGTATTTGACACCCTCATAGCCTTGGGAAAGGAATCCCTGTATCAGTGGCAGTCTGTTGGGGAAGCAGGTGAAACACTCTACACCACCTTAACCCCCTCTTTTCCTGTCATTTCTACCACTGCTGCATAACAATACAGGTGTGTGTCTGCATCTAATTCAAAATGGGCTTTGATAATTAAAACTGAGGGATAAATGGACTCTAAGTTTTTAAGACTCCAGTTGCTTCCTAACAATGGGAAGTGGTGACCACGACAAACATTCAGAAATTACTCTAGCTGATTTCTAGCAACATTTGTCTTTGTCCAGCAAATGCTTGAGGAAAACAGAAAACAAATTATTTCCCATGATGACTTAGTAGATGCTGTGCTCTAATTTGTGATTGGAATGTGCCCTAGTGGCTCCTGTGCTTAAGACTTGGTTCCAAGACTGTCTCATCACTGAGAGGTTATGAAATCTTTGAGCGATAAGAGTTCCTTGGTAGAGGAACTTAAATCATTGCAAGAATGCCCTGGAAGCAGATACTGGTGCCCTGACTTTTTTTTTCCTCCTTCCTTTTCTTCTTGGTCCTGAAGAAAGCAGGACTCTTCTGCTATATGCTCACACATACTGTTCTTGCCAACAAAGGCTCCAAGGAATAAGACCAAGCAAGCATGAGCTCTCCCTTGGTTTTGTTCCCCTTGTTGCTGTGATAAAATGCTTTGATAAAAGAACTTTAAAGACGAACGAATTTATTTTGGCTCATATTTCAGGGTGTAGTCCTTTGCGATGAGTAAGTCAAGGCAGAAGGCTCCTGAAGCATCTGGTTGCATTGTATCACCAGAAGGGGGCAATGAATGAAGATTGCAGCTCAATTTTCTTTCTCCATTTGTACAATCTGGGATCTCAGTCCAGAACTCCTACCACCCACAGTGAATGGGTCTTCACAGCTGAACAATGCGCTGGAGAATAGCCCCATCAGACAAGGCCAGAGACCCACCTCCTAGGTGATTCTAGATTTTGTCAAGTTAGCTCTAAGCCTCCCAGACCCTAGAAAACTGTCTTCTTATTATGTTGTTTATCTCAGGTGCTTGTCATGGTGACAGACGGCATGACATTGTGATTCACAAATCCATAAACAATTTCCTTCTCTCTTTTCATTAGTGACTTAATTCCTTTTTCAGAATTGGCCCCGTATGCCCCAAGCTGTAAGAACAAAAGAAAATATATAGACTTGCTGACTTTTCATACACCAAAGTTGTTCCTATTCTGCTGAAGTAAAGATGACATTAAACAATACACTGGTGTAGGTAGATATTACAGACAGCTCTCAGAACTTCAGAGGTAGAAGGGCTTTGAAGAGCTTCCTCCGGCCTTCTACCACTTCTGAATTAATGGGTCTGAAAAAGAGGTCTCGTGAATTGTCTGCTCTGAGAGTTCTGATGTCAGTGTCATGAGCTCTGACCCTCAGTCCAGCTCTCTTTATGTCGTCCCTCCCCCCACCTCTGCTAGAATGAACTGAAGATTGGCCTGATAACTTGGCCAGATTCCCAAAGTAGTAGCTTAGCATACACACCGAGTGATGCTGCGGCAGGAAGAAAAGCAGGTCCTGTGTTGATCTGGGTCATACATTTCTCAGAGAACCTAAAGGACTGAAACAGCTTGTGAGACGACCATAGGATCCCTTACATCCATGAAATTACTGATCAATAATGCTTATTTTTGAATCATTTAAATGGAATGAAATTTGAAATGGCCTGTGGTTAAATACATCGAAAGGGCATAATTGTGCAAAGTATTGAGCTTCCAGGCATCAGTCCATACCAGGATTTATTCTATGCATTTCTAACATGCTCTTGACTGACAACACAAACTATAAAGTAGAATAAAGCTACCCACTGGAAGCATGAGATGCCATCCAAAACAGATCTGAAAAGGGGAGTCCAGAGGAACCTCAGAAGTAAGGATCTAGCCAAAAAAGTGTTCCTCAGCCGAGAAGAGAAAATCTTTGAAAATCTAGATTTGCCAAGTCAACTAGCATGGACATTGACATTGACCTCTTATTTATTTTTTTTAAAGGAAATAATATATTAAGGCTGGATATTTAGCTCAGTAGTAAAGAACATGCCTAGGAGCCTAGTATATCTGAGGCAGATTCAAATCAACAGAAAAAGAAAAAAGAAGGGTCCTTAGTTATAGATAGAACTTCAAACATAACACCTACACACACTCATGCATACATTCACACACAAACACACACATAAAGTCCACTTCTTCAACCCTTAGAATGCATTTTACATTATAGGAAGAGTATCCTACCAATAATACCAAAAGTGTGGAGAATCGCAGTTGAGAATCACAGTTGTTTTCTATTATGTTGAATTTTTCCTTTCTTAAAATATAATGATATTTTTCTGAGGAAGCTTATTAATGTACAAGTATCTGAACATTGTGCAGTTGCCTACAAAAATTAGCTAATATTTTTGGTGATAGATCCAAGGTTTCACAAAGAGCTGGCAATGCCACAGTTTTGTCAGGATTATAACAGAGAATCAGAGAATTATTATGTTGCTCCCAACAATATGAAATCTCACCTTGAGAAACCAAGAACGACAAAGACAATGACCTAGATGATCAGCCTCCACAAGTGGGAGACTTCCCCAGCCAAATTCCACTGACAGCCAAAAAGACGAAGCAAGACTATTTCCAAAAACTGAACTCAAGAATTAATGGTGATTTATTACTCTGGGACTTGACATTAATTAAAGCAAATTTAGCAGTATTCTTATCACTTCAAGCTGATGTTATTGCAGTCGGCTGGCAAGAGAATACAAATTACTCCAGCAAGTGTTGCCAGTCCATCGCATCCTCCTAAAGTGCCTTCTTATCCCAGAAGAAAGGTTTCTGGAACTCTGGAAACCCTAAATTAAATTAAGTTGGCAGGACCCTATAGCCTGACTGTGTCCTTAATCTTGGCTGTTTATATGTTTCTCAAATGCATGACTTAGCTCTTTTCAAAACTCTAAAAGAAAAAGGAAATGCATGGTTTGTAGAGAAACAGCTGAGAGAAGGTAAGGTCTGAGGTAGAGGTACCTCAGTTGTATGAGCATGACTAACAAGAAAACCAGCGGCTTGACTTAGTAGTCACAAAACTATAATTATAGATATAAAATATTACTAATTAATCTTTTCTGTATTAGAGGAAGATAGTAGTCTGACTAATGCAATACATTTACTTTGTTGGTTTGTGGACTTAGCAATCTGAATTTAGAAAACTTTAATGACTCAATAGTCAATGCTATAAAACTCACAATGGAAAGAGGAAAATTTTTGTTGTTGTTATTGTCCTAATTTATGGGCACCACCCATATTGACCTTCATTCTCAACTCACTTTCTACACACTCATACTCATTCTCAATTCTTACACTCATACTCTAAATACTTGGGACTAAGTATTGCCTTTACAAGTATGCTATATAAATTTGGTGACTATTGTTAAAAATGTTTGGTGCTAAATAAGAAACCAAGTTCTCATTGAGGCATTGACTTTTATTTTTTTTCTTCCCCAAATTGCTTGGTTTGATCACTTGTTATTGGAACTAACTGGTAGTCCATCCCCTTAGACGTCTCATTCAAAACTGGCTCAATATCTGTTTGAGGTGCACCGCCCATCACATGTGGGTCCTCGTCACCATCCTTGTACACAGGAGCTGACCCTAAGAGGACATGCCATGTACCCACTCACCTCCTCATATGACCAAACCTCTGTATTGCTTTCTGTATTACTAGGTAGGTACTACTTTTATGGAAACATTTACAAGTAACTAAACAAAAAAAGGGGAAAGGGTGCAAAGCTTAAATAACCACAGTACTAGAATGGAACAAAGCTGAAATTCAAGCATAGGCATACTGTTAG
Organism: Microtus pennsylvanicus; assembly: GCF_037038515.1. Taxonomy (NCBI): domain Eukaryota; kingdom Metazoa; phylum Chordata; class Mammalia; order Rodentia; family Cricetidae; genus Microtus; species Microtus pennsylvanicus. The sequence continues at coordinate 16,185,281 of NC_134579.1, forward strand.
TCTATGGCTACATAACCAGTTATGTCAAAGCTTACTGGCATCAAAGAATAACATTCATTACCTCCCAGTGCCTTGGAGTTCGCCTCTGGATCCCCTGGCTCTATATTACTTACTAGGTGTAAATTGTACCCACTTTAATGCTTGATTGAGAGTGGATCTTCTCCTAAGCTCATCTGGCTGTTGGGGAAATTCCATTGCTTACCAGCTGTTGGGTGGAAAGCCTCAGCTTCTTGCAGGCTGCTTCATGGATGCCACCTATGAGAGAATCTTCATAGCACAGCTCAGAAAATGGCAGATGACTGCAACATTGACTAAGGAAGAGCCCCCTCACAACACACAGACACAACATGAGTTTATTGGACAGCATTGATTATTTTCACACTTAATCTTAGAAGCTGCATTCTTTAGAAACAAGTCATGTGTAAAGCTCACTTTCAGAAGGAGGGTATCAAATAAAGGTATGAAAACACACACACATACAAACTCATCCATAGGATGAGTTTGCTAGAAGGGATTTAAAGAGTTTCACACTTTAATCCTAGCCTTTAAGATGATGACATTATACATCTGTACTGATGCTATGTATTTCTACTCAATACCTCTGATACATTTGTGAAATCATTACTTATAATTTTAGCCAATGGAGCATTCAACAGTTTTGCAAATTTTAGGGTAACTATTTAAACAGAATCCTTCCTGGAATGCAGTGTAACTTAGATAGTAAACAATTCATGAGCAAATTGTCATTTGTCACTGTGCCCTGTCACTCTGACTCATTTTACAGGTCACTCATTATTGTGAGATCCATTAACTCTTCTTTAGTTGGCATTGTATAAATGCCATGTGGAAAAGCAGCATTTTAGATGCAAAATACTTTTATTAAATTGACATGGTGAAGACCAAAAATTCAAATGGACTGTGTTGTCTGCAGTCCGTGCCTTGAGACAGACTGATGAACACACCTTTATACACAGGTGGGATTTTCTCCTGCCTTATGAACAGTGAAAGGCTTTCTATGGCCTTTAAACATATTCTCATAACCAATTACAGAAATCTAAATGGAAAACCAATCTTCTCTAGGTTGTGAGATGGCAATCGGCAGCTGTGTGAAAAAGTTGGACATAGCTAATCCAGTCTAACCTCAATTTCATCATGTCTCACAGGAAGAAAAGGTGATAATATTCTCTGAACCAGAATTACTATCACAGTTCTAAAGAAATGATGCTATTAATTTAGCCACTAGACAATCACTTTGAAATTATAACTGTAGAACAAGGATTAGCCCACTCATTCTCCGTGTTCTACTTTATCAGACGCCATCACCTGTTTCAAAAGGGAGTCATGAGACAGATCTGTCCTGTTGACACAAGGCAGTGACTTGCTGCCCATCGGTAGTCTAAAAATGTTAGTTATCAACTCCATACTCCTTTCCTCCTAATAAATGCCAGCTAAAATGTCCATGATTTCTCGTGGTTTCGTGACTAGTCTCCCTTCTGACACCAACTGTGAGTTAGTGTGGGTGATGCCAAGATTACCCTGAAAACTCTGAAAAGCCATCGTATTCAGTAATGGGTGATTGAATCACAGAGGAAAATCAACAGAGGGGAGGGGACTTGCGGCAAGGAGACATCTGGGATGGAGCTTCCAGTTGCCTGCGTCTAGTGAAGGAATGAGTAAGCAAAGCCATGGAGTGATGCCATCAGAGATGTTCAGCTTCTCAGTTCTGTGAATACTATGGACCGATCACATGACTGCACTCCCTTCTCCAGCTCTTGCAGTGGCCAAACTGATACCATGTTTCCCATGGTTCTTCTCCACAAATTACTGGCATCAACAATCTGGACTGGCACAAGGCCTCCAGGTAAACAGACACACATCTATATGAGCACAGTCCAAAGGCTTAAAATTTACCTTCCAGGTACTCAGAGGAAAAGCTAAATGTTTTCTTAGGAAAGATTAATTCTTTACTGTTAACTAGCCCAAACCATTTCTTTTCAGGAATGAACACTTTAGATCTTTCAAGTACCCCATCAACAGTTCAGGGGTTACCTTGGCTCTTGCAGGCAGCTGTAGGGGCAAATCTCAGATCTGGGCTGTTATCCACTCAAACAGAATATGAAAACATAGCTGGGTTTTATGCTCCTCTCCTTTTCCTCACAGGGTGGCACTGGATATAATTCTGAACAAACTTTCCTTCCCTTCCAAACTTCACCCACGGGCTGCTGTTGCCTCGACTCTCTTGTTAAGCGCAACATGGTGCTTCTGTTTGAATGCTGGGCATTTTACTCTTTCCAGAACCTGTTCTTAGTGACTAGATTCCTTAGCTTGGTTTGTCTCAAAACTAGAACCCGAGGGAAGGATTGTGTGCAGTAGTCGTTTGGAAGGATAGATTATTCCAAAACGAGAAGTAGACTTATAGGAGCGAAAGATGGATAAGGGGGGAATCCTCCATTTAAATGTGTCTGCAGAGTTGATGCTTTGATGGCCATGTATTGTTACTCTAGGATAGTGATTCTCAGCATTCCTGGTTCTGCGACCCTTTCATACGGCTTCTCATGTTGTTGTGACCCACAGCCAAAAAGTCATTTTCAAGGCTATTTCATAACTCCAATGTTTCTACTGTTATGAATCATAATATAAATAAATGTCTGTGCTTTCTGGTGGTCTTTGGCAATAGCTGTGAAAGGATCATTCACAACCCGGGCAGGGGTTGTGACCCACAGGTTGAGAACCACTGCTCTCGGGACTCCTGGAAAATCCACAGAATCTCTGCATTTTCCACCTGAGGTTAGAGAGGGGTCATTGATATAGTGACTTGCATACCATTTTGGTCAAGCACTGCCTGGTTGAAACTCCCTCTGGCAACAGTCTGGCATCAAAGGAGATCTATGGCATAGTTCAAAGACAGTGACATTCGAAACTGAAGGACGTTAGTGGAAGTCTACTGCAGGTGTTGCTGGAGCCCGCAGGACCATGCTGACATCGGCTACAGCTGTCACTTACACCAATTGCAGCTCTCAAGCTTTGCAGATGATCTGCAATACCTGGACGGCGGGTTTCAGTTCTTAGCTGTTGTTAACAATTCAGTAATAAACATGGGCATGCAGATATCTCCATGGTATGATATAAAGTCCTTTTTTTGTCCTTTTCTGGGAGTCGCATATCTTGGCCACATGACAGTCCATTATCACAATGATTTTCACAGTGGCATGCCAAGTGTGCATTCCCACCAAAGTTGAGGAAAAGTCCTCTTTCTCCACATCCACAACAACATTTGGTGTTGTTTGTTTTCTCCGTGGTGGCCATTCGGGCAGAAGTGAAATAGGTTGTTGAAGTAGTTTTAGTTCACATTTTCCTGATAGCTAAGGGGATTGTACATTTTCAAAGATATTTGTTGGCTATTGTGTCTCTTTTTCTGAGAACTATTTTTTTTTCACTTCATAGTGATTGATTGACAGATGGTTTTGTTTCTTTGGTGTTTAATTTTTGCACTCCTACATATTTTCTAGATACTAACTCCCTGTCTGGAAGACAGCTGGAAAATATTTTCTTCCATGCTATAGAAAAGACAGCACTTAGTTTTGTAGTTTGAAAGTAAGGATTTAACTCGTTCACGTATTATTGACAGAACTCTTAAGTCCATTTTGAATTGTTAAGGAAGTATTAAAACTTTTATCATTTAAAGCCAATTTAAGCCATATCCTCTAATGTTCAACCAGCATATTCAAATTGGTTCTTTCTCGTTTTTCATTATCTTTTATTAGCAAAGAGTGCCATGGTAAACACAGCAGAGCGTGTTTAGGATGGGTGGTTCGAGTCCCAGAAGAAGCACTTACATTCACTCTGGCACTTGTGTGTCCATATTAAGTTGTTAGACCTCATCGGAGCTGTCCAGACAGTCTTCAAAGCAAATATCTTTAGTATATTGCTTTGCACTCTTTAAGAAGACAGCAACATAGCTTTTGACAGCTTATTTTCAACAGCTAAACATGAAGACATTGTAAAACTGTCTTGAAGCATTTAGCCTGGTGTTAATGATCTGTTTTGACTTTCGTGTCTGCAGTGTCTGATGTTCCGGCTTCAGCTCCCGCTGCTGAAGATAAGATGACATTTGATAGCTGGGTTCATACCATGGAAAGTTTAATTTAATTACAAGAGGATTTGATTTTCTAGATTAAAAGGTCAATTATTATAAAATTCACTTTTGGTGAGAAGATTTGAGAAGACGACATAGTACAAAGTTCATAGGCTCAGACAAGACCAGGGTACCTTGCAGATGGCTTAATTGAAGCACTAGGCAATATTCTCATTGGACAAGTGGAGACACAAACAAATACACCCCAGGGGTTACACGTGCTGCTTCCAGTCACTATTAATGAGATCTCTTTTGTTCCCCCCAAAGTAATTTTTCATCAGTGTGATTTGGGGGTGGGGGCTATCAGCTAGAACTATTTGTAAACTGTACAACATTCTGGAGGATTCTGTAAGTGCAAATGCTCCCAGATAATACAGGGAAATTCTTCAGTTTCTCTTCTGCTCAGGAATGCATTGAAAGCCCCACGACACAGAATCTGCTGATTGTTTAGTAAGATGATGCATTCAGACATTAAAAAAACAAAAGGACAATGGATCCCAGAAAATTCTGTTTGCTTTCAACTCAACTGAAGAAGATCAAGGATGGTATGAACCAAAGCTGCCGACCAAGTTCATTTAAGAATATGACGTGCTTGAGAAATGAGGACTAAGCCCATGGCATGGGGGTCAACTTGACCAGCCAACCTTAAAACATCCAAAACAGCCAGATACCCAAGAATAAAGAATTGTAGAGCTCCAGCTAGCCAGAAATGAATTCAGGGCCCTAATAGTGGAATCACTGCCTGCATGTAGGAGAAAGGAGGATGTACAAACGCAAGGCAGAGAACCCAATAGGCTCAAATTTTGGCACAGATCAAAGGATAAGAGAAGATCAAAAACAACTCAAAGATTCCTGGCTAGAGCTGCGGAAAGGGGGAGGGGTGCCTTATTAGACAATATGAGGTGAAGAATGTGGGGGACAGCTGGTTTCATTAAAAAAACATCCTTTAGCTTATCTTTAGGACTAAACTTGTATCTGTGTCAATTCTTCCACCCACAAGTTTTCACTAAGTGCTGAGATGGTCCAGCAGACCATGCCAGTGAAACTTGATGCTCCCCTCACCCATTCCACCCCTACTTAAAAAAAAAATCTAATGACAAAATCTCTGGATGAAGGGAAGGCGCATATGTCATATGGTTGGATGTTTGTAGCATATTGGACCCAGTGCCTCCCAAAATCTGACTTGAAATATTAATACAAATTGATTGGGGCAGAAGTGCAGTCACGTGATTGAGAACGGGCTCTGAGACTGTAAACAAAGGGTGATGACAAAAGACAGGGCACTCAGAGCAGTGGCTGAGTTTTCCTTAGGAGGGCTGCAGCCAAGAGACCTGCCTCCGCGAGTTGGGATCTGAGTTCATTTTTGACCGGAACATGTATCATCTATAAAGTAATAAGAGCTTATGAAAGCATGCACAGCAGGCTCTGAGTAGGAAGAATACTGCACATTAATAAAAGTGAAATTGCATCTGACCAAAAGAACGGCAGGATCCAGGAGTCCCCCTTTTCTACAGATTCCTTTTCTGAATTTTCAGCTGTTCTAAGTGTAGTCTGAAAATACTGCATGGAAAATTCCAGAAAGAAGGCATTCATGATCTTTAAACTATGTATTATTGTGAGCAGAGTGATAAAGTCTTGTGCCATGGCAGTCATCCAGTTCCATGTGTTACTTAGCAATTTATTAAAACATATTTCTATAATTATAGCGTTCTGCTATTAGCTGTCACCATTTTATTTTGACTGCTTTAGAAACGCCATCGTAAGTACACACACATAGTGAAATGACTTCCATGCAGCATCTACATGCTCAACACTCTTTCTAGTTGTAAGCATTTGGAAAAGAGAGACACTTGTTGCCGGGCGGTGGTGGTGCACGCCTTTAATCCCAGCACTCGGGAGGCAGAGGCAGGCGGATCTCTGTGAGTTCGAGACCAGCCTGGTCTACAGGAGCTAGTTCCAGGACAGGCTCCAAAACCACAGAGAAACCCTGTCTCGAAAAACCAAAAAAAAAAAAAAAAAGAGAGAGAGAGAGAGAGAGAGACACTTGTTCACAAGTGGAAAATTAATTTAAAAGTTGCTAATAGGTGGGACAGAAAATCATCGGGAGGCATTCGTCCCAAACCCAGAAGTTTTAAGGAAGAGATAAAATTTTTAAGCCTACTTGGCTTGTTCTGTGGCCTTCTTTTGGTGCCCGAGGCTATATGAACAAAAGGAGAGGCGCACCTCCAAGTGACCAATATCACATTTTTTAGAAGTTTCACAAAAATATTTACTCCTCCATATTTCTTCTGCTGCTCTGTTGGGTCCAGATCTCTGGATTTAAGAGGTGTGTATACAACCACAAGAAGAAAAACTCGGAAGTATTTGTAGTTAGGAAATCAAAATAAAAAGTAAACAAAAAACAAAAACAAAACAAAACCAAAAAATGACAATGTAAGTATGGGTTCTATTTTACGCAAGTGGAATTTGTAACCGGGTACCTTTTAGTATAGCAGGTTGTCATAATGACAATTGCTTAATTCCATACTGACCACACCTTTTTAAAATTTTTTTTATTACTTTATAAATAATACCATTCAAAATTTTCACTTCCTTCCCTCCTCCCATTTCCCTCCTGCTCTCTCACTCACCCTCCCTCCTTCCTCCCCAGTACTAAGAGAGGGCAGGATACCCTTCCCTGTGGGAAGTCCAAGGCCCGCCCTCCCTCCCTCCCTCCCTCCCTCCCTCCCTCCCTCCCTCCCTCCCTCCCTCCAACCTTAGGAAGGTGCATCCAAATAGACTAGGATCCCAAAAAGCCAGTACATGCAGTAGAAACAAATCCCAGTGCCTTTATCATTGGCCCCTCAGTCAGCCCCCATTGTCAGCCTCATTCAGAGAGTCCAATTTGACCACATGCTCATTCAGTACCAGTCCAGCTGGCTTTGGTGAGCTCCCATTAGACCAGGCACACTGTCAGTGGGTGGACTGCTACATCTCCTAAAGTTTGCTTTGGTTGTTGAGAGGTAATTTTTCCAAAGTGTGATTTGAGACACAAAAACAAAGCACATTGCTAACAGATCAACTCTCCAAATTGGAAAACTTTGGAAGGCCTCCTTGATCCAGCTCCTTTCCAGTTTTGATAAGAATTGGACCACACAGGGAAGTCAGAGTCCACGGCTCATGGTGACATGGCCTGAGGAAGCATCCAGGGTGGCATCTACCCAGATGCCTCACATGACTATGGCCCACACTGCCCAGTGGAATCTTTCACTTCCAGCATGCTTCCGTCATGCCTGAGGTCTCACTTCACCACTGTCCTTCCAGCCAAGCTGGACCTCACTCAACAGAGGCACGCCGTCCTTTTTCCCAGCCGTCCATTCTGGAAGCCTGACTGGGCCGGCTGACTGGGCTGCGACAGACAATAGCACTTGCCAGTCTGCCTGTCTGCCTGTCTGCCTGTCTGTCTGTCTGTCTGTCTGTCTGTCTGTCTCTCTCTCTCTCTCTCTCTCTCTCTCTCTCTCTCCCTCTCTCTCTGTCTCTGCGTGTGTGTGTGTGTGTGTGTGTGTGTGTGTGTGTGTGTAAAGGTGAACAGTATTCTAAGCCAGAGTCTTTCAGTCTTTGGGGCCACTTAATCCCACGGAGCTATTCATTGCTGCTATTCATTCTTGGCGTCCACTCAGAAGGCACACTCCTGCAGCCGCCTGTCCTCTCACGTCCTCAAGCTCACGCTCCTCTGGTTCCTCCACTATGACTCATCTTCTTTTCCCCTCTGGGTTCTTCTGCCAGGCTCCTGGCCTTCACTCACAGCGTTCATTGTGTGTCCTGCCCTTGCCTACGTGCGACATCTGCTGAGAACCCACAGGTCCTTTAAGTCTCCTCTTAATCATCATCCTCTTCTGGATAGAACAGAACACCACCTCTTCCTAGCTGTCTGGCTCTTAAAGGCACCTTTATGTCCATTTTTACTCCCTACCCAGGGTTTGAAATGTAATAAATTGTCAGTTCATGGAATAAAGTAGCTCTCACGTCTCTTCATTGGAGTAAAGAATTATTTTGATTGAACATCTTCCTCTGCTGTATCTTCAGAGCCTAGAACAATGACCCCATGATAACATGTAGAAGGATCTCCTTAAATATGTGTTAACTAAATGTTTACTGACAATACCTTCTTGGGTGCAAAAACAATGTATTTTTCCTAATCAGCCTCATTGTTTTTTCCTATCAAGTAACTTTAGTATAATGTCAGTGCAATTCCGTGTTCACTCAAAGCACTGCATCCCATGTTGCTGGTCTCATTTTTTCACTGTGCATCTGATTTTCCTTAAGGTAACATAGCCAGCTTGATCATTTAAAATAACACTATTCCTCTTCATGGCTCCTTCTACCCAGGCCCTAAGATCAGTTTTGATGTAGTTGGCAATTTCGATTCATGTTTTTTGTTCATATACTAGATAATACCAAGAGTAGTTAACACTAACTTTCCTACCAGCCACTACTTTCCATCTCTGTCTTTCCATGGGGACAAAGGCATGGCAGTGCCGAGCATGTGCCCATCTTCTAGTTCTTCATTCACAAAGTCCCCAGAATCTCTGAAATACCTAAAATAAATGACCTCTTTCCCTTCCGCTCTTCTCTTCTTTGTGTAGTCTTTTTCCTGTAGCTCATTTAGCCTGTTATTTTTTATTTATTAATTTATTAATTATTTATTAAAGATTTCTGACTCCTCCCCGCCACTGCCTCCCATTTCCCTCCTTCTCCCCCAGTCAAGTCCCTTCCCTCGTCAGCCCAAAGAGCAATCAGGGTTCCCTGACCTGTGGGAAGTTCAAGGACCACCAACCTCCATCCAGGTCTAGTAAGGTGAGCATCCAGACTGCCTAGGCTCCCACAAAGCCAGTACGTGCAGTAGAATCAAAAACCCATTGCCATTGTTCTTGAGTTCTCAGTAGTCCTCATTGTCCGCTATGTTCAGAGAGTCCGGTTTTATCCCAGGCTTTTCCAGACCCAGGCCAGCTGGCCTTGCTGAGTTCCCAATAGAACATCCCCATTGTCTCAGTGTGTGGGTGCACCCCTCGCGGTCCTGAGTTCCTTGCTCATGCTCTCTCTCCTTCTGCTCCTGATTTGGACGTTGAGATTTCTGTCTGGTGCTCCAATGTGGGTCTCTGTCTCTGTCTCCTTTCATCGCCTGATGAAGGTTAATATTCAGGAGGATGCCTATATGTTTTTTCTTTGGGTTCTCCTTCTTATTTAGCTTCTCTAGGATCAAAAGGTCTTGGAGAGATTAGGGATACAAGGGTCATACCTAAATATAATAAAAGCTATTTACAGCAAGCCGACAGCTAACATTAAATTAAACGGAGAAAAACTCAAAGCCATCCCACTAAAATCAGGAACATGACAAGGATGTCCACTCTTTCCATACCTCTTCAATATAGTGCTTGAAGTTCTAGCAATAGCAATAAGACAACATAAGGGGATCAAGGGGATTCGTATTGGAAAGGAAGAAGTTAAGCTTTCATTATTTGCAGATGATATGATAGTATACATAAGCGACCCCAAAAATTCTACCAAAGAACTCCTACAGCTGATAAACACCTTTGGTATTGTGGCAGGATACAAGATCAACTCCAAAAAATCAGTTGCCTTCCTATACACTAAGGATAAGGAAACAGAGAGGGAAATCAGAGAGGCATCACCTTTCATGATAGCCACAAATAGCATAAAATATCTTGGGGTAACTCTGACCAAGGAAGTGAAAGATCTATTTGACAAGAACTTTAAGTCTTTGAAGAAAGAAATTGAAGGTTGTCAGGATGGCCGAGCGGTCTAAGGCACTGCGTTCAGAAAGAAATTGAAGAGGACACCAGAAAATGGAAGGATCTTTCTTGTTCTTGGATTGAGAGGATCAATATACTAAAAATGGCGATTCTACCAAAAGCAATCTATAAATTCAATGCAATCCCCATCAAAATTCTTCACAGATCTGGAGAAGACAATAATCAACTTTATATGGAAAAACAAAAAAACCCAGGATAGCCAAAACAATCTTATACAATAAAGGATCATCTGGAGGCATTACCATCCCTGACTTCAAACTCTATTACAGAGCTACAGTATTGAAAACAGCTTGGTATTGGCATAAAAACAGAGAAGTCGACCAATGGAATCGAATAGAAGACCCTGACTTTAACCCACAAACCTATGAACACCTGATTTTCGATAAAGGAGCTAAAAGTATACAATGGAAAAAAGAGAGCATCTTCAACAAATTGTGCTGGCAAAACTGGATGTCAATCTGTAGAAGAATGAAAATAGATCCATATCTATCACCATGCACAAAACTCAAGTCCAAATGGATTAAAGACCTCAATATCAGTCCTAACACACTGAACCTGATAGAAGAGAAAGTGGGAAGTACTCTACAACACATGGGCACAGGAGACCACTTCCTACGTATAACCCTAGCAGCACAGACATTAAGGGCCTCATTGAATAAATGGGACCTCCTGAGACTGAGAAGCTTCTGTAAAGCAAAGGACACTGTCACTAAGACAAAAAGGCAACCCACTGACTGGGAGAAGATCTTCACCAACCCCGCAACTGACAAAGGTCTGATCTCCAAAATATATAAAGAACTCAAGAAACTAGACCATAAAAGGCTAATCAACCCAATTATAAAATGGGGCACTGAGCTGAACAGAGAATTCTCAACAGAAGAAGTTCAAATGGCCAAAAGATACTTAAGGTCATGCTGAACCTCCTTAGTGATCAGGGAAATGCAAATCAAGACAACTTTAAGATACCCTCTTACACCTGTCAGAATGGCTAAAATAAAAAACTCCAATGATAGCCTTTGCTGGAGAGGTTGTGGAGAAAGGGGTACCCTCATCCATTGCTGGTGGGAATGCAAACTTGTGCAACCACTTTGGAAAGCAGTGTGGTGGTTTCTCAGGAAATTCGGGATCAACCTACCCCTGGATCCAGCAATACCACTCTTGGGAATATCCCCAAGAGATGCCCTATCATACAACAAAAGTATATGCTCAACTATGTTCATAGCAGCATTGTTTGTAATGGCCAGAACCTGGAAACAACCTAGATGCCCTTCAATGGAAGAATGGATGAATAAAGTATGGAATATATACATATTAGAGTATTACTCAGCAGTAAAAAACAAGGACTTCTTGAATTTTGCATGCAAATGGACGGAAATAGAAAACACTATCCTGACCCAAAAAGCCAGACCCAAAAAGAGGAACATGGGATGTACTCACTCATATTTGGTTTCTAGCCATAAATAAAGGACATTGAGCCTGTTATTCTTTTATAAATACTGATTATTCATTTGTTTTTAATCTACTTGTAAGTTTGCATTATGTAATTGTATATTTATGTATTATGCATGTGCATATACTTATGTTCATGTATGCCCACATGTATATGCAGATGCATGTGCTTGTGTGTATGTGTTCATTGCTCTCCTTAGTTGCTTTCTGCCTATTCTTCCAATGCTGAGCCTCTCCTTGATTTGGCCATATTCTCACCTAGTTTAATACACATGATCTTTCTGCCTCAACCTTACTAGGAGCTGGGTTGACAGGTTTGCACAGGATTGTTACGTAGGGGCTGGTACCCAATGCCTGCTCCTCATGACTGTGTAACAAGTGCCCTTAACCTCTTTCCTGCCTCCCACATACTCTATGTTCTTTTTTTTTATCAAATATTCTTCCCTCGGGCCTCAGAAACTTATTCTCTGATACAAACGTTATTTTTAAAATGCTTACTTTAAAGAAAAATAATAGCTGTCAATATGCAACTAGAAAGAAAAGCAAATAAATAAATAGAATAAATAAATAAGATAATTTTTTCTTAGCAATCCAAATGTGGATCTTTATTCTTTGTTTTAGGTCTACTATATTTTTACTTAGCATCAAGCTATTTCTTAGTACTAATGAAAAAGCTGTAACTTCAATCACATAACTCAAATAAATCTTTAAGGGAACTCAGACGTTCCTAATCCCTCCTTCACTTCCTGGTCATCCTGCAGGGGTTATACTGCCCAATACCTCTTCTCTCTTCCTATCCCACCCAGCTTGCATCTAGAACCCCCCCGTCTGCCTCCCTCCCCTCTTTGACCATATAACATCTCCCAGCTCAGCCTGCTTGGGCACTGGGACCGAATCCGAATCGGGAGGGCAACCGGGAGGGTGGTAGTTCCTCTGTCTCAATAGCCTGCCTGCAGTAAGCAAGGTAGGCCCTTTGTTTACGAGCTACCCAAGCAGCATGGAGATCCGAACTGGGCACCAGGAGAACCATCACTGGGGAGTGACATCACTGGGAAGGTACATCAGTAAGCAAGAAGACCTGATCCTGTAAAAGAAGATCCATAGGGGAGCATTTGGAGGAAGAGATGGGCAGGCACCAATGCAAGAATTCACCCAACAATCTGAAAAACAACATGAAACCACCAGAACCCAGCGACCTCACAACAGGAGGACATGAACACCTTAATCAAGAAGAAGTAGAAAAAAATTGACTTTATGAAAGTGATAGAGGCCCTTAAACAGCATGTAAAAAATGCCCTTATAGAAATGGATGAGAAGTATAACAGAAAGTTTGAAGAATTGAGTAAATCAGTGAATGATACCCTAGGAAACCAAGGAAAAACAATCAAGCAGATAATGGAAACAGTTCAAGACTTGAAAACTGAAATGGAGGCAAAGAAGAAAACACAAACAGAGGGCCGGCTGGACCTAGAAAATCTAGGTAAACGAATAAAGACTACAGAAACAAACATAAGCAGCAGAATACAAGACATAGAAGAAAGAATCTCAGATTCTGAAGATAACATAGAGAAAATAAACGCACTGATCAAAGAAAACAGCAAGTCCAACAAACTCTCATCTCAAATAAATCTCTATAAATTAAAAGTATTATACCAATTATAAACATTATATCTATCCACCTGCCTATCCCAAGGATTAAAATTTATGTTGTTTATGAATTTTTTTCCCACAAACTTTGCAATTCTTGGCAAATATTTCCTACTGTTTGATCTTAATATTCATGTTTATGAAGTCTTATTTTTTTATTCTGTTTCTATGAATGGTTAAAACAAATAATTTGTTGCTCCTGTGTGGAACATGGTTGTGGTACACAGAAATTCTGCAGTCTTAAATTTCTCTGCAGTGTTCAGTCTCCATCTTCTTTCTCTCTCTAATGACCTGGTCAGTATATCAAAATGCTGGCTAAGTCCTTTATGGCTTGGTGCATCTTCCTACTCAGGCACAGAAAATAAAGCCATCCCAAGGTAGGAATGTATTAATCAGAATTTGAAAAGTGTTACTAATGCTCAAACTCGAGAATGGTGACCATTTTATGAGAATCTGTGGACAGAGATGAGGCCCTGCTACAGAGTGGTAGAGAGTCCAGCCAGGCCGAGTCAGTACACAGCTGTAACCAACCACAACCTAAGGAACTAAGATCAGTTTAGGAAGGAAAATCAAGGCATGGTAGCAAAAGTGAACATTTCCAATAAAGCTAAGCATCTCAATGAATACTTCCAAGCATCAGTCACCAAGAGAACTTAGAAGAGAAATAAGGTATAGCATAAAGACACGAGTGCAGACAGCCTAGTGGTTGGTGTGAAGCCAATACACTCCTCAACTCAACCACTTTTAACTTAACACACATCAAAAGAAAGCATCCTTGCTCAAGCTTTTATTTACTATTCTCCCAGTTTAGTAATACACAGTACAATGTGCTCTTCAGATGCCAAACAGTGGTAGTGAGCTACCACTTCCTGTACTCTACAGTGTTCTGTCAGTTTTATGTTCAGTTAGTCAGGAGTGTTGATACATTTTTTTTTTACTTACCACATCTCCCATTTATGATAGTATTATCTGGATATAACTGCGTACTTCTTAAGGAATGATGTCCCCTTTTGACCAATTTCCACTAACTGCCATAAAATTCTGAAATGTCTCCAAGTTCTCCTTCACTCAGAAGTAAATGCAAAGGTTAATATAATATAAAATACCCACTTCTGTGTTTTATATTTATATAAGAGTATCTTAGGGTTTCAATTGCTGTGAAGAGATACCATGCATGCAAGAAAACTGCATGCAATAATATTTTATTGAGCTCGCTTACCATTTCAGAGGTTTAGTTCATCTTTGTCATGGCATGAAACATGGTGGCAATGCCAGCAGATATGGTCTTGGGGGAAAGAGTTGAGAGTTCTATATCTTGATCCACAGGAAACCAGAAGTGAACTGAGTGTCGCACTGAGTGTAGCTTGAGCAAAGACCTCAAAGCCTTCCCCACATGACACACTTCCTCCAAGGCCACACCTACTCCAACAAACCACTTTTTAATCATCTCACTGTCTATGATCTTATGGGATCCAACAAAAAAATTCAAAGTACCACAAAGTGCCACCAAATATCTTCTATGTAGGATCAGAAAACATGGTTTAGATTTCCAGGATGTAACTTCTCTTTCAGATACTCAAATCTGCTATTGTAGCATGGATGCATATAGTCACAGACAATGTGTACAAGAATTGACATGGGTACATTTCAGCAAAACTTTATTTACAGCAGACAAGAAAACTGCTAATTCATAATTTAAAGTTGAGCTGAAATAGATACTGTTTCTTACAGTGATTAAAATCCCAATATCAAGTTTTAAAATATCTTTAATTTGACATAAAATTTCATTATAAGGATATTTAGAGAAGGAATTGATGTAAGATGTTTCCATAATGTCTTGTTTAATAGTAAAGGCAAAGTAATTTTATTTGATTTATTTACACTGTCACTTGACATTAAAAGTCTAGTGAGACAATTCTATTTCAATTCTATAATTTGAAATGGGTGCCTATAAGAACAGCAACAGAACGTATGAGTTGGGAAGAAAATTCCCTGGGATAAAGAAGATCAGCAAAACCAATATTTTTAAAGGGATTTGAGGGAGTGCCTTTTCTGGTCATCTGCTTTATCTTGCACCATGGCCAAAAGAGGAAGCACTTACTCCCTTTTGTGCACGGTTTCCAGTAAGAAATCACTCTAATGCCATCGCGTTGCTCAAGACGTTAAGTAAACCTGCGGAGAGACACACAATCCATGAAGAAGTTCAAGAAGCCAAATGATCAATTATTTGCCAAAGAGGCAGGATATTGCTTATTTGCCTGCAGTCCTTTAACGAAAACAAGAATAATTAACAAGGCAAGGCCAGGGAAGAAATTGAAAAGGTCTCAGAGTGTATCGAGCATCTGCAGAACAATTTAATTTTCTCAGTCAAGATGCAGCAAATGGTAATGAATAAATCATGTCCCTATTTGTTAATATGCTCCATCAGGCCGCTTATTTTGAATGAAAACAACGACTCTGCTGCCAATGTTTTCTTAATTTGGTGGCTATAAAATTTCCAGAGTCACCACGTACTTACCATTAATACTTTGTTACCACTTTTTTGCATTTCCAGAGCTGAAAGGGCAATCCAGGTCAAGCTGGTTAGTCATTAGCAGTGTTTATTGAGTGCCTACTGTGTGTTTGGTAAATGTCAGATGACAGAGATGTAACACAGAACAACTGAAACTATGACAAACGATATTCTACTATGGAGTTTGCCTGAAAGTCATACGTCGGCAGGCTTATAGTACTTGATACTCATGAGCACATTGTTGTGCTCAATCAGCATGAGCAAATTGACTCCAAATCTTGCTATCTTTAAACAAGAGAAGACTCGTCCTCACAGTTTCAGGAAGTCAGAAACAGACAAAGTCCTGGGTCATGGATCTCATGAGGAGCAATCCAGGCATCAACCAAAACTATAGTCACTGAAGAGTGAACACTATAGCCTTCACTTGGCCTTTGTTCTCAAAACCTTGATGGCTAACACCAGATGTCACTACCTGTCGTGTGGCTTCTCTCTAAGGCTACTCACACACACTCAGTAATTATTCTGAGTCAATTGCTTATAAATTTACAACCAAAGTTTGATTATAACCAATTTCCTAATTTCAGTAGAGCTAATAACTCTCTACCATTAAGAAACATGCATCATGCATTCCCAATATTATTCCATATTCATTTTCTGAATACCCCAATTGTAGTATATTTCATTTGTATTTTAATAAATAAAGCCTGCCTGAAGATAAGAGAGTAAAAAAAGCCCCACAGATCAGCCTCACAGACCAGGCAGTGGTGACATACACCTTTAATCCCAATAGGCAAACTAGTTTGCCATAGGAACCTGCGGTAGTAGTGTGCACCTTTAATCCTAGCCCTAAAAAGAATTACAAGACGGGAGAAGACGGCTCTCAGATACAGTCTCATTCTGAGGTTTCCTGGAGGCAGGATCACCATTTAAGACTGAGGTAGAGGTAAGAGCCAGTGGCTGGTTGTTTTGCTTTTCTGACCTTCAGGTTGAACCCCAATATCTGTCTCTATTTTTTTTATTGTGCTACACCCAATGGAAATATTATATTTTCAGCATCCTTTTTACACTAAACAAAGCTTTGTTATTTTGTCGAGCATAACATTTTCCACGTTTGTTTTTTACCATAAGAAGACCCTCCCTGTCCCTGATGTAATAGCTTGAACCCCCTAGAAACCTAGGATCCTCGTAGCCACATTTTGAGAGTTTTTCCCAACTAGCTCTTCCATCCATCTTCCTCTAAGCTATGGTTTCAGTGGCTCAGATTGACTGCGACAGATATGCGAGCACTTGGGAAACTGGACTCCAGCGTGTCTCGAACATCTGTTATTTCCTCCAGTTTGCACGATGGAAACACTCCTCCCGTTTCTTCCTCTCTGCTTTGCATCCTTTCAGCTAAGTCCAGATGAGGCAAGCTCATCTGTTTTGATGACGTGAATAGATATTGGAGCGAGGTCAGTAGATGTTTTTTGAGTGTCTCTGCTGCTTGCTAGTCTGTAATGTTTCCCAGAGTTTCTACTCCAAATGGATCTTTGTTTTACATGTCTTCAGAAAGCACTTGGAAACCAAGTTATGTCCTCATAACCTGGGGTGAACTTAACTAGTCTGATGTCTTTTGGGTAAGCAGACTTCCTCATAAATTTTTTAGATGTCTCCTGATTTGGTTTCCAATGTTTAATTTTTTTCTTTAAATCCCTTTAAGTGAACTGAGACTTTCACAAGCAGAAAAAAAAATGTTATATTTCTTGACTCCTCTAGATTACACACAACCAGGCTCTTAAGTTCTTCCTTGCATACACCATGGTTTATTTTCGGCATCTTAATGGGTATACTAAAGTGATCTTTTAATTACTGTTTTTATGGAATTATAACAACTAAAAAGCAACAAAATTCAGCAACAAAGATATTTTCCTCCTTTCAATTGATATTAGTTTTGAAGATGAAAGAGAGACAATATTCAGTATTGAATACTGACATGTTTCCTTTTTATCTTCATGACTTTTTAAATAGAAAAACACATGTATATGCATTCTGAAAACAGGTTTACAACTTAATAATTTTTCATGCTGTAACAAAATATGTTTAAGGCTTGCCTTCATCACCATTTACCTGTGTGAAATTCAGTAGAGTTATGAATGTTCATACATTTGTG
The DNA here is from genome assembly GCF_037038515.1 of Microtus pennsylvanicus. NCBI lineage: Eukaryota > Metazoa > Chordata > Mammalia > Rodentia > Cricetidae > Microtus > Microtus pennsylvanicus. Next base: position 16,202,986 of record NC_134579.1, read on the forward strand.
TAACTAATTACCAAACTGCATTCTGACTTGCAGAATAAAATTCTGCATTCACTAAGTAGCTCCCAGTTGTGGCTTCATCAATCCCTGGCCACCACCATTGTCATGCGTCTCTGAATCTGAGTACTCTAGGTTACCCTGATAAGTAGGCTCTCTATGTTCTTGTGTCCCTCTGACCAACTTGTTACTCTTAGCATAATATCTTCCACATTAATCCATGTTACAGTATATGCCAGAGTGGAATAAGATTCTATCAAGCCACATTGTATTTATGTATATATGCAGAGACACTTGGTGATTTCCATGTTTTGAAACAATGCTGCTATGCACATAAATAACAAAGAGTTCACTGAGTCACTGGTCTTGTTGCTGTTGGATATACGTCATCGAAAACTGGAATTTCTGGGTCATGTTTAGAGTCTGATTTGTTGATTAAAATCTTCTTTCCATAGTTATTGTCTCACCCCACATTACCCCCAAAAGGCAGAACTCTAAGCTCTCTAACTTCTGTTTGAAACATTTCATTTCTCTTCACAATGGCTTATGTTAGAGTGGTGGTAGAAGGTGATGGATTTCTTAAGAGACGTAGCTACTGGAAAGTCCTTATGTCATTGAGACCATTGCCTTTAGAAAACAATTCTGACCTATTGGAGTGACTTCTTATGAAAATAAGTTAATAAAGGCTGAGCTTAATCTTTGATTTCTTTCTGTCTTCCAGACTGAGATGCAATCCTGCACATGCTCCACTGTGAGCCACTGGGACCCTTCTTGGAGCTGATACTATCCTGTTTTGACTTCTAGAATCAACAGCTGTGAGCTACACAAGGCTTTAAAAAAATAAGTAAATTGTTTGAGGTATTTAGTTACAGTAATGTAAATAGACTAATAGAACATCTTCATCAATATTTGTTTATTTATTTAATGGCGACCATCTGACCATCTTGACAGGTAGATTAATTATGATGCAGACTTATCTTTTTCTTTTTTAAAAAATAATTTTTTGATACTATTTATTTATTTATTTATTTATATATAATGTATACAATATTCTGTCTGCATGAATGCCTGCAGGCCAGAAGAGGGCACCAGACCTCATTACAGATGGTTGTGAGCCACCATGTGGTTGCTGGGAATTGAACTCAGGACCTTTGGAAGAGCAGGCAATGCTCCTAACCGCTGAGCCGTCTCTCCAGCCCCAAACTTATCTTCCTCTAGGTATTTTCATATGTTTGATAATGCTGCTGTATAACATTTGAAAAAAATCTATTCAAATCTATTTTCTGATTTAAGTCAGGTGATCTATGTTGCTAATTATAAGACTTCTATATATAGATTAAATTTTCAAAATTTTCTCCCTTTCTATCAGTTTTGATTTTATTCTATTGTTTATATTTTATTTGAATGGATAATTCAAAGTTAATATTCGAGTATTTAGTATTATTAATTATAAAGCAAGATATTGTAATTTGGGATTATATTTATATATTATGTTTGATTATGAAAGGGGGGGTTAAATCTTCTATTTTGTGAGTCTGAAAGGATCCCTACAAGTTTATTTCTAAAAGGACTACAGATTGTTTTCTAGCATATGTATAGTGCCCTAAATGACAGAAAAAGGCAATTCCCCGTAGACTGGTTCATATGAATAGGTCCTTATGAATCCTGTGACATTTGAGACAGGCTCAAGGCACTTTGAGGAGTAGACACATGGCTCAATGAAGTTGCTTTCTATTCATTTATTTGCATGAATTTATGTTTTTAGTTAGACGATAACCTGGATATTTCATATTTTCTGAATTAGTTATGAGGATGTTGCAAGGGCAAGGATTATGATTATGACTAGCCTAGATTGACCAGTGTTACAAAGAATATATTTCATGGAAATATCAAAGATAAAATTTTAAAAAATGTACGTTGACATTGTGAGAAATCACTTGAAGAAACATGTGACTCAAATGTAGAGAGGCCAGGCCCAATGGAACGGATGTGTTCAGGTGTGAACACAAGAGCTTCATCTGTAAATTTTGCCTGTACTGGCCTATATTAGTTGCATCTAAAACTTTTCTGATGCTAGCTTCTAAAGTCTTTTGCCTTAGTTTTTATATCTGCTTTGAATCTTCTTTGTATCTTGCCTCTACCAGCTCGATTTTGCCTGTATCATCCAATTCCTTTATTTCTGAATTCAAGTGTTGAATAATTATTAGAACTCACTATGTGCCAAGAACATTATAGTCAAAACAAACAAACTATTCTTGCCCCAGTGGAGCTGACAGGCTAATAGGGGATAAAAAGGCAAAAATAGAAAAGTACAATAGAATGTGACAAGTATTATGTAAATGAAATATTAATTGCTGTAGAAGCAGAAAAAAGAATCTGCAAATCAGTTCTATTATATCAAGGAAAGTTCCCTAGTAGCAGTTATATCTGAGCCTGGGGTAGAATATGATTTATCTGGAGAAGATATGTGAAGGTGAGAGAAAGCAAGGGGGAGTTTGGAAAATGAAGACAACCCAAGCCTTTTCAAAGACCTAAGGACAGAGGTAGAGAAGAGGGTGATAAATTAAATGAAAGGGGATATTTGGCCATTTAAGTGAAATACATTGTGTTTGGAGCAGAGAAATATCAAAACAAATGACAAGCAAAAGGATCAGGAGAATCTAAAGCAAAGGACTGTGCAAGGCTCAGTGAGGAGTTGGACTTTGCCCTCCATACCATGAAAAGCTGCTGAATAATTTTAAGTCTAGTAACAAGACAAACATAAGATGCATCGTTTAGAAAAATCATGGCAGTGTGGACCATAAGTTGAAAGGATATCTTAATATAGAACAGAAATTTAATAGCTATTAAAAATAAAATGATGAAGTGAATGAGTAAACAGAGGGCATGAAAATATGAGGGTGAGTTACGCCATATCTAGGCATCCTAAAGTAAAAGCAGGGGACACTCAAGGATGATACTCAGGTGTCTCATGATGAAGGCAGAAAGTTGGTGGAAAACAGAATCTCATCTGTGGATGTTCTGATGTTGACAGACTCACTGGTAGCCAAGAAACATCTTATTAAGAGAAAGGATTTCTGTATATTACATCAAGAAGAGAATTGTCCACAGAAAGATGAATTCTAAATCTCTAAAGTGATCAACATTTAGATAGAGGATTATTAAAGATATTATAGGAAATATGATTGCAATTTCATAGAAGACTTGCACTTTTAAATGAAAAAAAAACACTTGAAAATAGGGTCCTAAGGAATACCAAAACTTGAGAGTTTTGAATTAGAAGCTGAGATTTCAGTATCAGATGGGATGGAAAGAGTGTGGGGTTAATTAACAAAACAGAAAGTAAACAAAGGGAAGATGGTCCAGGAATAAAACAAGGAAAGAGTTAATTCAGTAGCAAGAAAATCTGCTTTCTTTGGCAAACCCAGTTTCTCAGAAGCTCAACTAAAGAGGTTAAGGAGTGGAGCTGAGACTCCAGGAAGGGAATGCACACAGCACTTAAAAATTATTCAGAACAGAGGGAGAATTCTGAAAGTAGAGAAGCTGGGGAAGCTGCGATGCTCTGGGACAAATGCAGAGACTGTGACCACATCGAGTATGTCTCCAGGCTGTTGAAACAGAGAAGGAAAATCAAACCCGACAAAGGTAAAGTGATCCATTTTGGAGATGAGATCTGAGCAGAGACACAAGGGTTTACCTGCAGGGGTTCTTTTCTCTCTGAACATATAGCAATGTAGCAGGCAATAATGAAGACAACAGAATAAAGAATTTGCCGGGGAGCAGTGACAGCTTCCTGGACACTCTTTTAGAATGGCTGTTCCAACACTCGGATTGAAGTCTGTTTGTCCTAACTAATTGTTATTACTGATGGACAAGACCTTTCAGAGGTGGCTAAATCATGAGAACACCACCCTCATTAATGGGTCAAGGTCATAACTCTGACAGTGGGTTACTTATTGCATTTGTAACCTCAGTGGTAGGCTGGAGCAGGCAGGATCCTGAGGGACTGCTCGCCAGCCAGTCAGTTTAGCTCAAATGCCATCTCCAGTGGAGCGCCTTATCACAAAAATAAGGTCGAAGGCTGATGAGACAGCCTAGCAGGCAAAAGGTACTTGCTGAACAAGCCTGGTAAGCTGGTTTCCATTTCCAGAATCTAGGTAAAAGTATTTTCCTGTTACATGAGTGCTGTGACATACACCCCCCCACACACACACACAAACACACACACATGCCCACACATAAATAAAACACTAGAGTAAACAAAAGAAATTTGTAAAATTAAAGTCCCCTTTCCATTCATGGAGTCATAGCTGCTGTGGCTGCCTGCATAAGACCTATACAAGATGAAGCCAGTCAGCTTTCATGCATAGGGTGGGGTTAGGGAGGAACTGGCTCACCAGCCCCACCTGTGACTGAGGAGCTAGGACTGTTTGTGGCTTCTGAAGCAGAGAGTCCATTTTCTTTGTGGGTGTGTACTCTGGTAGGTCAAATATTTTGCCGTGGTTAGTACCATGCCCAGCAGTACGTGAGTAGCAAAATTTTAGGTCCATGGGTTATGATTTTAAAAAAGAGTACAGCAGTCATGAATTTGTGAGGAGTGGGGAGGAGGGCTGTGAATCTGGGGAGGAGAGAGAGGAGGAGGAATTTGCAGAGAAGACAATATAAATACACTATAGAATTTTTTTATAAAAGGAAATATAATTATTTTTAACAGAAAAGGTTATTCAAAGCCCTAGAAATTTAAAAGGATTAACAAAAAACCTCTGTGAACTTTTTTTTTTCTTATTTTCAATGTCATCTTAGCTTTCACTTTACAGAGGCAGAATCTTTAAAACTCTAAGTTTAAATGGAGGCAAGGCTTATTTTGGGGTTCATGGTTCTCAGTCTGTGGTCACCGGACTCCATCATTTCAGGCCTGTAAGAAGGCAGGATACTGTGACAAAGGCACAAGGAAAAAGTACTGCTTCATAGCAGCAGGGGAGCAAAGAGAAGAGGCAGGAATAAGCCAAATCCGCAATGTTCCCTTCAAGGACACAACCCCAAGGACAAGACTCCTTAACAACTCTGCTGTCTTCTAATAGTGCATTCAGCTGTGATCAGACCTGTTACAATGGGACTTAGGAGGCCATTGAGCCAGATTATAATAGTGACTTAGTCTAAGACCTATTGAAGTATCTGTAGCATAAATAATTTTTACTTTCTTATTAAACGATGGATAAATATTATTCTAACACTCATACTTTTTTAAAAGTCAGATAAAATTAGATAAAATAAAATATTCATTGATAAAGACATAATTTTTATTATTAATCTAAATAGGAAAAAACTATCAAATTGCCGAAAAATGTGAGATACCAGGCTGTTAGTCACACTGTGAAGGATGGGCTGAGTAGTCTTCATCCCAACATAACTCTAGAGATTCACTACTAATTTCTGGGGGGATATTTCGCCTTACATAAGAAAAAGAAAAGGAAAAGAAAACCAAACATACACAGGTGAAAAATCAATGTCTCCCTTACAAAATAGAAATTTCTTTTATTGGCATTTTGCCTGTGTGTGGCATTATCTTCTCATACCAAATAGTTTCTTCAGGTCACTGGGAGAAGAAAGCATGAATAATGACATAATGAAAAAGAAAGAGCCCTGGGAGATATGCAGCATCATTGATTTTTAGTCAGATGCAATATTTACATCCCATTTTCTATCTATTCATTCTAAGCAAGCACAGTTCTTACTGGTAATCAGTGTCCTCGTAGTCAAGCGCTTGGCAAGATTTCCTCAGAGCTGGGCTGTCCCTTTTCTCCTTTTTCAAATAATAGGCCATTGATTCTCTAAGGATGTCAAGAAACTATTACAGATTTCAAGATTAAACCAATAGTGAGGACGATAAATATAAGATTATTTTAGTGATTTATTCTCAAATTGGCGATAACCTGATATTCTTTTGATAAATAAGAAGCCTAGCTGGCTTAGTGTTAAATCATCTTATGGTGGAGGCTCAGGGTGGCCCCGAGACCCTAATGCTCTTCGGATTTACCCCTGAGGGTGCAGTCACTTCCCTGATTCCTAGTTACTGCAAGGCTGTGCAGTTGGCTTGCTCTATCCTTTCTCTCTAGCCCTCCTTTCATTTGGCAGCCGTCCCTCTGTGTGTATAGCTGTGGAGATTTGGAATCTTTCCCTTTTCCCTCTCTCTCCGAATAACTTGTTATCTCCCTAATTAAAACACCTCTTTCATTAGCTTATGACGAACTGTGCAGGGTACTGGGGGCACTTTGTATTAAGAGGCCTGTTAATGGCAATCTCATTAGCATAAACAAGACTCTCCAAACACCAGTCTCTTGTGCTTCTGTGAATGCCTTTGGCTCCTTATCCTACCTCCTTTCAATTCCCTTAAAAAATGCACTATTGTTGATAGAATCCACAGCTTTCCCATATTCACAGCGACTTTCAACTAGGAGAGGGAGGCATGGGGTAAGTGCCATGATGAATCTGTGAGTATTTTTTTATACTTTGCTCTGCACAACTCCCGTGGATTGCATGAATCAAACCAGAAAAATTAAAACTTCTCCTAATTGTATCTTATGTAGTTTTTAGTTCATAATAAAAAAGAAAGAAATCCAAGTTAAAATGCAAAAGAAATGCTTAAACATGCGTTATAACTAAGGTTGTATTGGTTCAGTTAAAAGCAATGGCTGAACACATGTGTTCTTAGCCCTAAAGATAAGACACTGAATAAAACTTATAAATGCTTATTTTAGAGGACTTTTGCAGGGCATATTATTAACTCAGAAAAGCATGGATAGTTCATTAATATAATTTTAGGATAAAGGTAATGAAAATTCTTATTTTGTGAAATAACACTAATACTAATACACTAAGGTTTTCCATGAACTGTAGCAATCCTGCTTGAAATATAAGATAGTTATTACATTTTGGTGTTCACTAGCTAGCTCCTTATTGGTGAAAACTTAAAATTCAACAATATTATGCATAATATTTTTGAAATTTATTCTCTTTTTAATTCTTTCAATGCAATTCTAAGCATTTAGGACAGCAAATCATATTAAGAAACACTCAGATTTGAGCAGGGCATAATCATTATTTTTACTCTAAATTTTTATGCTTTTCAAGGGCTTGTTCTTGAGCAAGTGTATATTAAAAAGACTTCCTTACAAGCAAAACACAACCACAAATTAAAGCCTAGTGGCTACAATCATATGTGAGGTTATTTTATTATGCCTATTAGATAACCGCCATTCCATATTTTACCTACAGGAACACAAGAGCATTATGCAAATGAGAATGTTACTTCTGATCAGATATGTATCTGAGGCAGCCAAGTTTTTATATCAGAGATTGTGTTCTTCTGGCCACCTAGGGAAATAAGGAGCCAGAAAAATCTGGCTTAGGCTGGAAGAAGACTAATGCACTAATATTTATTTATGAAAGCATCGTATATTCTGTTCTTCCAGGAATTATTACAGTAACAATTTCACTGCAGTGTACAGCAGGAGAAACTAGAAGCTGGGATGTTTTACTGCATGGGATAGCCACAACCCAAACTTGAAGAAAGATTAAAGAATTACTTGTGATGTCTAAAATCTTAAGACAATTTTATCATACTCCTAACATTCTTTAATCAAGCTAGATTTTAACACACCAATATATTGTTACATAAGCAAAACTTTTAGTGGGCAAAAGGAACACTTTGGATGATTAATTTTGTCTCTGGGAAGACCTGGGTGAATGGTCTTCAGATATACTCAAAACAGTAGCGCTAAGGTACTTTAATAACACTTCATCTCCCAAAGGAGATTATTCATGTGAATATCCGCAGTGAGTTCATTGTTGTCTACAAAAGAAGGCCTGCATTTTCTTTTAGAGCTATACAATCAAATGACCCATCAAATTAATTAATGGGATTTTTAATCTAGCGCAGCTAGCATGCTAATTAACTTGTCAAGTATATATGCAAAGTCTCAACACAAGTTATTTTTAAAAGTCTTTGCAAGTGTGTGTGTATAATCACAAGTGCATGAAGCAGCTCCGAAACAATGTACAAAAGCTTTGGGAGAAACAATGCCTGGCTTCTTGGAGGGAAGGAAATAGGCAGGGGGTGGTGCAAAGAGAGGTGGGGGCTGCATGGAAGAAGGACATTTTTTTTATTAAGTATTTTTCATGTTTTGAGTGCCATGCAAAAAGTCTTAAATTAACTCTTTAGAAATTAAATTAAATGTTTGCACAAGATGTATTTTTAAAAAGGAAGTAAGAATCGAGGTATGGAAATGGAAGCAGGGGGTGTAGTCAAAAGGAAGGAAGATTAAAAACAAGAAAAAACAAATGTCCTCCTTTTTGCTATTGCTCAATATAAAACCACCACTGTCTCGACCCTTTTTTTTCCCTATCTCTTGCCAACAAAATCTGGCCTATAGCTAGTGCCTATAGCTCTGCTCTGGCTGATGTCCGCAGACTTCTGTCGTACAGGTGTCTTTCCCAACATATGTTGCACCTAGCTGACCTGCTTCAAATGTCTTTCCCTAGCTCTCCAATATCCACCAAACAAAGTCTTCCTCTCCCAGAAAACTCCCATTTCTTCCTACCTTCCCCTGGAAACTCAACCTATACGCAACCACTTCTTCCAACAGTGCATGCTCTTTGCTGTTCACCATGCTGCCTGCAGCACTTCACAATGCTGTGACTCTCCTCTGTGTATACTGACCTGCTGGAAAGCATGATCAGCCTGACTCTTTGGCTTCCCTCTTTGCTTCCCAAATGTTAAGAGCATGGTTTACCTAGAGAATTGGTCTCTTGTGAGATTAGCTACCAATGCTTCTGTTATATCTAGAGTAGAAACTAGAGAAAATAATCAATGATCTCTTTATACCAACGTATTTCTGATTTTATTTAAACTTTGCTAATCACATGTGTACATAGGAAGCTTCAATCACTCTAATATTTCATTTGCAAACACTTTCTGGGTCTCTAAAATATTTAGACTTTTTAGTAATAATGATCCTTACCATGTCAATGATTGGCATTGCCTCTGTAGTAATATAATCTATTTTTAACATTTAGTAATTATCTATATGTCTAAATATAAAATAATTTGCATATATTTAAATAATTTGAACATCATTCTACTTTATTGACATTTCTCTTGATAGTAACTAGCCAGGGTTGGGTGAAGATCAATGTCTGCATTCTTGCCGATAGCTAAACATTGTCAAGCCTCACAAGGATTAAAGGAACTTAGAGAAAAATGTTTTGAACATCCTGGCTATGCCACTGCAGTTCTTAAACTGCTGACCCCAGCCATTCCCAAAGAGTTCTGATCTTATGCTTTTCAAAATAAAAGATTATCCTTTATACTTGAATTATCATAAATAACTCTGTAGGGTCTATAGCTTAAAACTGTTCCAGAAATATTTTGCTGGCTATCATCACAATAATAATCTCTTTTTATATAAATGTAAAATTGTTTTACATGCCTCAGGACAGTTTGTTGGGTTCAATATTGGTTCAGCTAATGAACTTTAAAAAGAAGAAAGCTGTAATATATAAATATAATTATGAATACTGGCTTATTGGAATGGGCAGCATCTCTCTTAAAGTTAAATATAAGGGAATATTGACCAGATATAGAATAAGTGGAAGTTTTCTGGGCGTTAAAGTGATAATTTTCTTTACAGAGAGGTAAGATCGTATTATATAGTAAAGGAAATGTTTGATGCAATTCTTTAAATAATTTGTATTTACTCACAAAGACTGAGTACATATGAGCAGAAAACAAATGCAATAATCCACCAATTATGATGCAGCTTCACAGTGATTTAGACCTCTTGGTTATTCGTGTTCTTTTTAGAAAGTCTTTTAAGAATGTGTTAATGCGACAATTAACCTCTGAAGAAAATAAATAGAAACAAAGTCTGCTGCTCCAATAAGCTAATCCTTTCTAAAGAAAATGCTAGCAATTGAATTGTCTAGCTTGGCTTGTGGTATTTCTGTCTATCCTTAAGAGAGTGTTTATGTATTACTAGCTACCAGGAAAACCAATCGTTTTCACACTCTACTAACAGAGTGAATTTCACACTCATATTCAAACATACATGGAACGTTGCTCAGGTAGAGGAAGAGGTAGTAAATAATTTGAAGGGCTTAAACTTGCATTCAAATGAAATGTTGATGAACTATGTCCAATGCTATGATTTCAGTTGCTTGCATAACCTTCTCAAACATGCTGTCTGAAGGATTTAGTCTACTGAGGACTAGGTGTGTCTTAATGTAATAGGAAAGACAGAGCAGAAAGGAGGACCATTCATCAGGGGAAATTTCTAACCACCATGAACTTTTTGGTTTTGGTATGATTTTGTAGTTTTCCAATGATCTTTCAACTTCGTTTGTTTTCCTTTAAAGCAGTCAGGAGCTGTACTAAGGCCATGACTAGCCATTATTCTAAAGTTTAAAAGAATTACAAAATAGGTAACTTATACTTGGTGCTATAAGTGCTACATAACTTTATCAAGACTGTGGTCATGTGAATATTTACACATGTAAAATTCCATCAAGCCACATCCCAACAATTTATAGGAGCTATATCTTAGTTATAGTAAAGAGACAATTCGGTGAATAGGACAGTTTTGTAAGCTGTGTGACAATATTGAAGTAAAGAAGATGGTTAATGACTCTTATTCTTGAAATAATATGTCTATCCAATCATACAGATAACAAATTATGTAAGAAGATTTACTCCTTGATCAATAGATAGAATCAAACTAATCAATCACTTTCAATCTTTTCAATTTCAACATTTCAACTCTTGACTCAGTGAATGATAAAACTGAGAATAATTGAACATATACCTCTTTTGCTTTCATAAAATGAATAAAATTACTAGGCTCCTCAGAATTAACCTAGAAGAACTTGGAGGGAAGGTTGATCACAAGGATGGGATGTCCATAGCTTTTGGATGTGGCATAGAATGAAGATAGCTGACGATCCTTTCAAATGATTTGAAATCATTTTCAAAATGATTTTTGGAGGGTTTTTTTGGCAAAATATACATAAATAACTTGATAATAAATAAAGTTATCAGAGAAATTATGAAATCACTGACTATAGATTATCTGACTATAGATATAGACTATCTTAATAAAGTATATCATAGCTAAACCAAAAATGTGAGAAAGCCACATACACACAGCACTTGAACTAAGGTTTTCAGGTCCAGTAAGACTTGGGTGTTCAACCCAATGAATTCTGACCACAAGTAAGAGTACTCTAACAGTGAAACATAAAAGCAGGCATCTACTGAATTGCATCTATTTTCACACAGAATCATTTAGATAGAATGTATTCAGACCCTCAAAGAAAAGAACTCTGCCAAGAAAACAAAGAAAGCGTATCACTGGATTCTGGATAACCTTCAAATTAATCCAGATGGCTTCTAGTCCACATACGCAAACATCCACTCATTCATCCCAAGCTAATATGCATCTGGAACTACCTATTGATTCTGTATTGATATTTTCTTAAGGATTTGTCATAGGCTGAAATTTGTATCCAGATGTTATTTTTGACTTTCTGATTTTATAAAACAATAATTCTAGATACTAGCATAGGTTAAAATAAAATTAAAATCTTTCTAATAGTTTACACATAGTGTCAATTTGATGCTTTTTGTTATGATTTAAAAGTTTAAGGAAATGAGTCAATTTGGCTGCAAGTCTTCTTTTCTTGAAACAACAAATAGTCGAAGAGTATTGTTAGATAATTGGTGAAACATTGCAATAAAAAAGTTACTCTTAGATAGCTAATGATATTTTACAATGAAAAGAAATGGTTTTGTGCTCACTAAAGAAACCACAGATAGGCTGGCCATGCACATCTTCCACCCAATCATCTCGCCTCCTTGATTCGCCTTCTTGATTGGCTAATTTTCTAGACCATCTTTTCGTTTCCCTTAATACCAGAAATCAAACTTGCTGTGTGTGCTTTATCATATACATGTGCTCATGAGCATGAATGTGTGCTCACAGCACAGTTATACCTCACAACCCTATCCAATATTCTTTCCTGAGTCTGACTGAGTTTTGTAGAAGCATCCACATCAGTCAAAAATGTTTTAAAGAACAGAAAATTATATGACAACCCCACATTGAGTGAAATATGAGTGGTACATAGTGTTGGCACCTCAACTCTCTTGGGTATCTCTTTCTCATGCTATTTTGTGATTATAGTCTTTGTGCCTTGTTCTTCATTCTCAATATGCCTACATGAAGTTTAGCAGGAATGGACTATCGTTTCTCACTCAGAGCACTAGAATAATAAACACTAGAATATGCCTTTAGAAATATTATCTTTCTCCAAGGCAGGAAAAGTTGCTCTGGCATAAATTCAAAAGCTGCATTTTCTCGGTTTTTGCCTTAAAGTAGAACTGACCCCCATAAGTTAAGGAAATAATTACAGAAAAGGATGCAGAGGGAAATAAACCTAGAGGGAAGGGACATATAATACCCAGGAATTACAACCTTGTGCGGTCAGCATTTTTATTTGCAGAGATAGTCAGCCTATGTATTATCTATATGGAAATACATATGGTAGCAGGTGCATGTAAAATATTTATAAATTACTTGTCAAGCACAAGTATATATTTATATTTGATGTTTATAGTTTCTATCACTGCATGATCAAGGCAATTTTGAGAAATTAGAAACACAAGTTAGTTCTGGCAATAGTAATAATAAATCTAGCATTATAAAACAATTAGTTTTGTCCTGAAATGTAATTTTGGAGTAACTGTCTTCATTAAATAATGAATGAAAGTAACTAATAAAATACTGTTGTAAGTTTCAGGTTAAGATGGTAAGTGATATTTAATTTCCTTTCCATAGAATGCAGCAAATTGAATAAAGAAAAAATACACAAAAATCCCCAATCAGCAATGTTTACCAAATAAGAGAGTAAAAAATTGAAATTTCATAAACCAGTCACTTGGGAAAAGGGAGAGTGCCCACAGTCAGTTCCACTCCAGACTGTAACTTGCTGTGGTTTGGATCTGAAATTTTCTCTAAATACCCATAGATATAGCATTGGTGACCAGTCCATGGTGCTACTGGGAGGGAATGGGAGTTTGAGGAGGCAAAGTCTGGCAGAAGGAAGTTAGGTCATGGTGAGTATGCCCTTGAAGGGCATCTTAGTTATGGCCAATAATGATGTGATGAGACACCAGGACCGAAAGCAAAAAAATGGGGGAAAGGGTTGGTTTGACATATATTTTCCGAGTCACAATTCTCTGAGGGAAGCCAAGGCAGGAGCTCAAACCAGGCAGGAACCTGAAGGCAGGAGTTAATACGGAGACCACAGAGGAGTGCTGCTCTCTTACAGAAGCAAAGAGTGGTACTGATTATAGTAGGCCTTCTAATATTAACCAGCAATTAAGATAATTATCTACAGCCCAGTCTGATGGGAGCATTTCCTCAATTGAGGTTCCTTTCAATCTGTGAAGTTGCCTGTGCTACATCTAAGACAACAGTCATGGGTTCCAGGTTGAGGAAGTAGACATAGCCTCCTGGGTAGAGAAGTGGATTCTACACTGTACTTCTTCCCCTGGGTTCTCATCCCAAGTCTTTAATATTACTGTATCAAAAGATCTCAAGGTTGTTTCTGTGATGGAGATTGTCTTGCTAACCACAGATTTACTTATCTTTCTCCTGAATTTTGTATCTCGCAAAATATCCTACCACCAATCCATAGTTTAGCATTTTACCTAAATAAAGTCATTGTTTCTTTTCTAATATGTTCCAAATGTTTTCCTCAACTGGTATTAGTTTTCGCACAATACACACATCGCTAATGGGCCCCCTTCTCTCACTGTTGAATGCTTCCTCAGCGCACACTCTCTAATGTTCTTTCACTGGGGTGAGGCAATGCTTTCATAGCACTAAGCACTGTTCCATCTGTAGTTCTTAACACATTATAATTTTACACAGAATTATAATTTTATATAAGTTCATTGGTATGACTGTTTTCTTCATGCTTCCTCCACTAGACGGTAAGTCTGCAGACTAAGTTCTGTGTACTGTAATTCCGTTAGCTCTCCACAGTTCTTAAGCTCAGAGGACTTTCCAAAGTATTTGTGAAAGAAGTGGATTAATTTTCTGCCAAGAGTTGCACACAGCTTCTACTAAATGAGAAATCCATTTTCCATCTCCCATTATTTTATGAGCCTTTCTTTCAAAACATTTGGCTGGTTGTTTTCATTACCAGGAAAATAATTGAATCTAACATAATATTTTAGTGATATTTAAGATACCTTAAGCAATTTTGTGATATTTTGATATAGTAGTATGTAAACAAAACTGCTTGATTTTCTGCCTGAAAGGAACATACTGAAATGGCCTCGGATCCAAAACTACCTCCCATGGTTTGAAAGGAAAGATCTCAACAAGCAATAACTCTAGCAACCCTTACAGTCAATGTACCGAATCCTTAATCTCAATGCTGTCAAGTTGATAGGGCTGGGGTAATGACTAATTAAAGTGGTGATTTGGAGCACCATTTTATAACTTTGTTCTTGTCACTGAAGATCACCTGTCTTCATGATAGGAAACCAGGAAGAGAAATGTGGTCTTCACTCTCACCCTACCCTATGAGAACCCCATAGTTTTGACAAAGAATTTTCTCATTTGATTGTGTCACCAACTTTAATAGCAAAGAAAGGGTTATGGCCTTGTCTTGGTTTATTGGGATAAATTTATTTAAAGTCATACCGTGGATAGCTCTTACAAGATAAACTTTTATTTTCCACAGTTCTCAAGGTTGACAATTCCCAAGAAGGAAAAAAAGGCACTAGGAGATTCAGTTTTCTGTTGAGATTTCTACTTCTTGGTTCACCTACAATTCCTTCTGATAAGTCCTTAGATGGTACAAGCTCCCTTATGCTGGTTTTATGGGTCACTTATCCTACTCCTGGGGTCTGTGCCTCTGTAATGTAATCACATCCATGTGCCATGCCCTAATGAGAACAAATTGAAGGGCAAGATTCTAATAGGTGACTTTGGAGCGAATTCCAATACTCAGACTCCAATGTGCTCCTAGGTTTCATAGTTTTATCATAACTTATTACTTAAGAACATCAAAAATGTAAAACTAGAGATCATAATCACAGAAGAATAATTGTGCTGAAAATTTTGATTTTCTATCTCCATTCACCCTTCCCACAAAATACTTTTTAATAAAAAGTCACCATATTATTGCTTTTTATCTGTAAGATCCATTGACATTTCCCATAGACAAATCTGTCATATTTCAGGTGGAAAACCCCAAACATATGGCTGCCATTTCTTGGTATTTGGTTGGTTTTGCTTTTTTCTTTTGAGGCTTGTAGCCAGGGTAATCTAGAACTTGTACTACTTCTGCACCAGTTCTAGGGTACTGGGAATACCACCATATCACAGAAATGCCTTTTGTTTTCAAGTTCTAACCCAGACAGAGAGCTTCTAAAGAAGCTTAAGAAATGATAGTAACATTGCACATTTTTTAACTTCATAAATCATAATTAATAAATGATGCCTTTGCTTGATTAAATCTTATAACCAATTAATGGCAAACAGTTACTCTGCAATTACACAGATTCCATTATTTGAAAGAAACTTCCACATGTGATAGCACGATTCAATATTTATGAAGACATTTCTCTATGTCTAAAGAGACACCTGTTAATGGAGTTCTAAAAATGAGACTCGGTAATTATCACTTTCCTGATGATGTACTTCAGAGCTTTATTGGCCGGGCGCTTTATCATTTCTAATTCTGAACTGAAAGAGTGTGAGGAAAGGCTGGCCTCACTGCTGTTTCACAACAGAGGCTGACACCTTGAACCTGCTTCCAAACATGTGCGGGGGGAATGGTGGCTCTTGCTGCATCTTTAAGGGGGGAAAAAGCTTGTATTTAAATTATCCAAGCCACTATCGTCTCTCTCCTTTTTTTCAATTCCATTTCAGCTCTTCCCTGACCCGTTGCTGTCACCTCATTGTTTTACAAGTATTGATAAATGCGATAATGAGGAAAGACATCTATTCGCGGAGAATGTGTAAGGTCTGAAGTTACAGAGTTTTTTTTCATTAAGAAAATGTGTCTCTAGCAGGATCAGGCACCTTGACTTAATCAGATTGGCTCCAGTTCTATAAACAAATGGATGTCCCCTAAGTTTCATAATGTCTCTCTTCTCTGCTTCCACCCACCTCCCACTTTGGTCCTCTTAATGACATAGATGTTGTCACAGTGGTTTAAGTGCAAAGATAGGTTGCCACTCATTTTTATCCATTAAAATGAAAATGATGTGGGGCTTTCTGATGCTTTCATCCCAGAGAGGCTTTGGATATGCAGTTCTGAGTACTCGCCTTTAAAGTGGGTTCTTACATACACGGCAAATGATCACTAAGAAGAAACCAGAGAAGCAAGGTGCATGTGGAGATCAAAAATAACCAACCTTCCTTCTGCGGATTCCAAGTGAGACTGGCTGGGAAGTGACCAGCCACCATCCCCAAAGTGGGAGTGTACCCCTTACCTCTATAGCTCTGTCACATCAGGGTTTCAAAACTTAGCCTTAAATTATCAACAAATGTCACTCCAACTCTGTTCTCAGACCCTGGGACAAATGGCTGAGGTGCCTATTTAACATATCAAAGCGGACCTGGATCTAGGTTCTCCCAACCCAACATCCCTCAGTCCCAACCTGGTACAGGATATGGTTGGCACACTCTGCTCTCTACCCCATTTGGTTCCCACTTCTTTTTTACCATTTGCCCTCTTGGATGCTGCTCCTGGTGTCTTGTGCTCCTTCCCCCTCCATCACCAACCCCATTGCTCAGCCCTATCCCTGCCTCTCCTCACATAGCTCAGAGTCAAGTCTACTCTCAGCTCTCCCAGATGTCCCTGCCTCTGGCTATGCTCTCTCTTTTATCTACAATAACCCTCTTTATCATGCCTCGGACCAGTCATGTCCTTCCTTTTACTTTCTTTTTTAATTCAAATTTAAGTAAAATATTGTTGCCTGTGTAATCAATATAAAATATGTCCTCCCGTAAGATATTGTTCATTTTGAAAATGTACAAATACACTTTCATCAGCAGTCAGGTTGAAAAAAGCAATCTGGTTGTTAAATGCTCGAATATCATCCATTCGTGTCCTATTCTTACAAGTGAATGCCAAAAAGTACTAAGACTTTCAAGATGCAACTTACGCTGTCACAAAAGATAATAATTTTATTATAGCACAGAAGTGAAATTTTTAAAAAGAACATATATATGTGTATATGTATGTACATATAAATTTATTATTCACTTCCTGATTTTCAGCTTTATATAAAGCACTTACCTTCATATACAAACAAGCAAAAAGGTGACTCATATTTGCTTAATACCTGTTCCTAAAAACTCAGTATAAAACAGTGTCACATCTCTTCAGTATTGTCCTCTTCTTCCTCTCCCAGGCACACCTGCCCCAAAGGACACAGAGGGTCACCCACCTTTGCCTTTCCCTTGCTTACCTCAGGATCTATCAGCTCTCTCCTGCTTTGTATTTCAGATCCTCAAATTCCCCAAAAATAAATTCCCCAAAATATCTCAAATAATATACACCTAGACACACATTATCTACTTGTTTTGGGGACAAAAGATGATTAAAATTAACAAAAGCTCACAGTCATGGTAGTAGGAAGGTTGGCAAGCCAGTGTGTGAGACACAGATACCTAGAATCTTTGAGTCCTTAATGGACGAAGGTCATTGGTTAAATAAAAAGAAACTGCTTGGCCCTCATTGGTTAGAAGATAGGTGGGAGGAGTAAACAGAACAGAACGCTGGGAGGAAGAGGAAGTGAGCTCAGACTCCACAGCTCTCCACTCGGGAGCAGACACCTCAGAGAGACACCATGATCCCAGCTCCCAGGCAGACGCACGCGATGAAGCTCTGACCCAGGATGGACATAGGCTAGAATCTTCCCGGTAAGCGCACCTAGGGGCGCTACACAGATGATTAGAAATGGGCTAAATTAATATGTGAGAATTAGCCTAGAAGAGGCTAGATAGAAATGGGCCAAGCAGTGATTAAATGAATACAGTTTGTGTGTTGTTATTTTGGGCATAAGCTAGCCAGGCAGCCGGGGTGCTGGGGATGCAGCCCTGCCGCCCTTATTACCACAAGTCCTTATTTTGCTTTTAGGATTAGCCAATGCTAATTGTTTTCTGCTCTTCTGTAAATGAAGGTCAGTACTGGGGTCTGGCTATTCAGGACCACT
Organism: Microtus pennsylvanicus; assembly: GCF_037038515.1. Classification (NCBI taxonomy): domain Eukaryota; kingdom Metazoa; phylum Chordata; class Mammalia; order Rodentia; family Cricetidae; genus Microtus; species Microtus pennsylvanicus. The sequence continues at coordinate 16,221,275 of NC_134579.1, forward strand.
GCTTTCAATCCAATGACCAGCGTTGGACAACTGTCTCAGGTCTGATTTATTTCCTTTCCTTTGATGTTGTTCTTACTTAAGCTATTAGCTATTCCTTTTACTATAAGCTTTTACCTAAGCTGTTTTTTAACCATCTTATTAGGTTTTGACTCCTCACAAATAGCGTTCAGCCGAAACCACCTAGATAAACCTTTTTCTCAATCACTGTCCCAGGCTAGAGGAAAACCGTTTCATTTCTGCCTCAAGGAACCATTTCACCCTTCCTTTGCTTCCCAGGAAATATACATCTATTTCAATAAGTATTTACTTAAATAAGTCTGCTGCTATTTGAGGAGCTCGTTGTTTAGTGATCTCTTTGATTCTCTGTCTGCCTAATAACCACACTGCAAATAGGCTTTTGGTTCAGTTATTGTATCCGTCCTGATGATTTCCTTCTTCAATACTCATCTCTTTTGTGTGGAGAGAGACAGTGATAAGGAAGCCTCCTTCTCCTTCAGAGCCAAAAGATTTATTTTACCATTTGAGAAATGCAAAGGCTGACAACTGTTGAATATCTAACCAAGAAATTCGGAAAAATTTTAGAATACAATATGAAAATAAAATTCTTAATCTAAAATTATTTTTTATTGAGTAAATCAAATGATTAAATAATGCTACTTTAATTGCTTATAGAGTTTGAAAAGCATTGTTTTAATTATATGCTAATTACTTCTAGCCAGTTCATATTATAAGGCTTTCAAAGGTTTTAAGCAAAAATTAAATGAGGCATATCTGTGAAACTATCTACTTGCCATGAATACATACTTGGGATTTAATAAAACTACTCTATATACTACAAATAAACCAAAAATGAAATATTCTCATAAATTATGTAATCTTTGCTAAACTTACTTGTTTAAATAATTGATCAATTCACATTTTTGCTGGAGCCATAGCTTAAGTCTACTTATGCCTATATTTTGTTATGAAAAGCAGGTACCCCTGAATAAATCCATAGACATTTGTGTTCTGCATACATAAACAAGAGCTTTCATAAAACATTGGAATAGACCAAATATTACAAGTTTCTAAATAATAGATGCAAATAAGAAACAGGGAAACTAGCAGTTCCCAAAACTCAATTCATACACTCCAAAATAGTGATATTTCATACACTCCAAAATGTGATCCAAGTTCTATCAAATGAGATTTATAGACTATCACTAACAAAAAAAGACACTGAAAGCCAGCCACTTGAGATAAATTTAATTAGCCAAAATTTCAATGTGGAAATTTTTCAAATGGCCTCCTGCCCCAAGTGCCACAGAAGCAATGCACTTATTAGCCCTGCGACTTTACAGTCAGAGAAAATACAACAGCACTTTACAGATTCCGGATAATTTAAAGGTACCCTGTTCTTGAGTTTTAAGAGTGATATATACTAGATTTACTGCATGAGCTTATGGTATCATCGACCTTTAAAATTATATTTTAGGCTTCCTTATTTTTACCTTATGTGTGAATGTTTTGCCTGAATGCCTGTATGTGTCCTATGTTCTCTTAGCTGCTAAGCCATCTTTCCGGTCCCTGGCACCACAGCTCCTTGCTTTATGTTTGGTTAGTGTGGCATTACTTTAAGCTAGAATCTCAAGTTCACAGTTCAGCAGTTCACACTTGACTTTTGTTCTGTGTATTTGATCCAGCTTACAAATGTTTCCTGGGGACGATAGCAATAACTTTCATCTCTTGAGCAACTGGATCATATTAGACCCATAGAGTGTTTCTAGTGTTAGCATCACAGAATCCATTAGTATTTCAAGCCATTAGCAGTTACCATCATCCAGAATAGCTAAAACTATCCCTTGACACTACCGATGCTTCCAATAAAAGAAAAGAGTGTTTGTGTGTGTGTCGGGGGGAGGTGGCATATTTCTTTAATTCTAGAACTTAGGAATCAGAGGAAGGCAGATCTTCAAGTTTGAGGTCCTTGGTCTCCAGATCAAGTTCCAGGGAAGCCAGGCCTACATGGAGAAATCCTGTCTCAAAAAGACAAAAAATAGGTAAAAGGGGAGGGGAGAGGAAGGGAGTGGAGTGGAGAAAAAAATTTAGATCAATAAAATCAATAAAAATAAAAGCAATAAATAAGTAAGACAATAGCATTATTTTAAATAAAGAAAAAAATCAAACATCAGAAATCAGCGAAAAACACACTGCATAGATAGAAAGCAGTGTGGACCATGACTAGTAAATTTATGAAAACACTCTCCAACTACATGCATGCAGCCTTGGTGGTAAAATGCCTAAAGTCTCCAAAGAGAAAAACAAACCTGACAGAATCTTTCTAGAATTATGATCCACAACAGTGACCAGCATAGCAACTGGTCACAATAAATGCTCTCATATCTTAGCAGAAAATAACAGCTGTCTAATTGGCCTGTTCAACAGGAGGGAAGTCATGCCTGATACTGGGAAAGGAACCCAACATCCCAGAGCTAAAAAGGTCAGAGAACCTTATACCAACAGTTCATTACCACTGCTCATACAAATTTCTCACTATATTCTAAAAACTTTGCTTCATATACATAGAAAGCTCTCACTCCTCATCAAAGAAACTTCTACTGGCAACAGATGTACGTGATTACAGAACTCCACAACTACTCAAAATTCAGAGAACAACTGAGTATGGTCAGCCCCAGTGGATAAATCTGTAACACAACTCCTGCTCCTAAGCCTTAGGGAACCGGATGGAAAGACTGAAAGAGCAGGACCTGGAAATACGCTGTAAAGCCTTGCCCACAATATGCAAACAGTAAGACTGCCGAAAGAAGATCTAAACAATGACCACACCAACAGGCATGTTAATGTACAAGGGGAATTCTCACACCCTACTCTTAAACAAAGAGCTACAGTCTGAGCATCCTAATTGGTTATCTAATACCAATTTGGCAGCCCTGAGATCATGTACATACAAGTAATGCTAAATGGACTGAGCAGGCTGTTTCTGTATATTTGTGCATTTATATATATAGCAATTAAAGAGGAAATGGACGTGAGATGCAGGAAGGAGGAGGATCATGGGGAAGTCAAAAGAAGCAAAAAAGGGGGAAATGATACTATATTTTAATTCAAAAATAAAAATGGAAAACTAGAAAGGAATGTCTTTGAGATAAAAAAGTATAAAATTACATACTCATATATTTGACCTCCTTTACATCAGGTTTGTTTTATTGAATTGTATACAATCTTTACATATTTAAACCATCAGTAGTGTATGAGATATCTATTTTGCAAATACTGCTCCTCTTTTATTTTTCTTCGCATGCCTACTAAAAAGTCAAAAGTTTAATATTGTAATTTTAGGAGTCTGTTTATAGCCTCTCCCATAAGTGTCCCTAAAGATAAGTGAATGCCACCACACATAAGGATCCAGGATATGCTAATCAAAGCTCCAGCCATTTGCTACCTGAATAACCAAAATTCAGAAGAGTGAAATACTAAGTGTTGGAGCTCGTTTGAAGCACTCCCAACACCCACATATTGCAAAGTTGCATAGTCACTTTGGAGATCCGTTCAACAACTGTGATTGCACCACTCAGAAATCTGCTTCCCTCAGCACCCCTCCTTCTCCTAGATATTTAGTCAAGAAAAGTGCCCATGTCTGTTTAATGTTGGAAAACAAATCATATATTAGAACCTTTATTTAAAATAGCCAAATCTGGAAATGCCTGTTTATTAACTTGTGAGTGGGTAAAAATGTCATGGCATAGCCAAATCAAAAAATAATATTCAGCAATGAGAAGTAATTTCTTGTATAGCCAACATCAGAAATAAACCTCCAATTTACTAAACAAAAGGAAGAAGGTCAGATCCCAAACATAGGCTATTTAATTTCTATTCATGGAATTACACAAATCCATTCAGGTGGAATTAGATAACAGGAAAACCCTAAGGACTAGAATAGTAAAAATTAAGAAAATGGAGTAGCTGATTGAAAACTGGTGTTGAAAAATCTTTAGAGCAGATGAACTTGAACTTTAAAATCTGAGAAAGAAACAGAAACCTTGAATGGAAATTCAGCCGTTAAAGAGTTTCATTTAATAACCTAGAGACATTTTCTCATTAATACTGGGGAAAAAGTAAAATATGTAACACAAATTCAAGCAGGTTTCTGTTTGAATTTATATGGTTATCCAACAAGCTCCTCATACATTGCAACATCTAAGTAATTGCAGACAAAAGCTCCTATAGTTCTGCTGGGTGAATATAAGAAGAGAATGTGTGGCTAAAGGCTCCACTCTACCAGCAAATGCCTGTGTCCTGTTCTGACTGGGCAAGCCTACTAAAGTACTGAGCTGCATTGAGCGTGGTCATGTTGTCCTTCTCTCTTTTATGTAGACTCTCACAGGAAATGTAGGCATTTTCCATAAAGTTTACAGCCTTTCTCGTAAATAGGCACAATAGGGTTCAGTGTATCTAAAAGTCTGGCCTCTCTGTTGCTATGATAAAACATTGGCCAACACCAAATTGGGGACAAAAAGATTTATTTGGCTGACAGGTTTCAGTCCATCAGCAAGGAAATCCAAGGCAGGAACATGGAACCAAGAACTAATGCAGAGGCATTGGAGGAATACTGCTTACTGATGGAATTCTTCTGCCTTGTTCACCTGACAAGGGGTGGTACCTCCCACATTGGGCAGGAACCACAGCTTTCCTATCATTTAATCATCAAGGCCAGTCTGATGAATGCAGTTCCTCAGTTCAGGTGACTCTACTTTGTGTCAAGTTGACAAAAACTACTCTTAACAGTGGCCAAAACACACAAAGTTGTCTTAATATTTAAAAACATGAGAAAAATTTCAGTGTTAACTTTTACGAAATCAGCCTATTTACCAAATTGCTACCCCAAAATAGACTCAGTGCCAATGCTTTCAAATACAATCCAAAAAACCGTGCATTTGACGAGCTCCCTCTCTGCCATCATTTCTCTTTGGCACTGTCTTAGAGGTCTAGACCCGAAGACTAAGTGGAAAATGATTGATAAGCAACCAAAAACTGTAATTATGAGTAATTGATATGACCTTTTCAAAACAGGAAAAATAAAACCAAGCTTAAACTTGAATGTAGCAAACAGAAAGCCATAGATCTAAATGTACTTGCTTCTATGCTATGTCTATTTACTTTGTGACAGAAAAACATGACGTTTTAATGACAAAATTATATAAAAAACTATCAATAACCTACAGATGTTGGTGCTTAACTTTCAAGCATTTATGGATACAGAAAAACAAACAAAAACAAAACAAGCAAACAAACGAACAAATGAGGTAATGGCCCAAACAAGCTTGTTTTGAAAACTAGTGCACTGTTAAGAAGAAAAAGAAGAAACTTTCTAATCACTTTGACCCTCAGGGCAACAGTGAAATGCCTTGTCTTTCTAATTTAACTGAAAGTGTATGGGTGTTGTACCTGCATGTGTGTCTTTGTAGATGTGTGTGCCCACCTGTGGAGATTAGAGGAGGGCATTTATCTGATCCCTTGTAACTGAATCTGTACACAGTTGTGAGCTGCCACATGAATGTTAGGAATCAAACCTCCTTTCTCTGGAAGAGTACCCATTGGTATTAACTGCTGAGCCATCTCTTTTTTCTTTTAATGTTTGTTTGAAATCATTGAGTTTTAGGATAACTTGAAGTTGTGAAAACATAAAACTTCATAGAAAACAAGGTTCAAACAAACCAACTATGCCTGGAATCTCAGTATATCAGGAAATCTCAACATAGAAGCCCTGGCATCTTGCCACCATTCTTCACAAATATGGCAATTACAAAGGGGAGAGCACCTCAATAACATGTCCCAGATTTTCCCAAACTTGAAGTTTCTATGGTAATTCTTTGAAAGTAACTGCAGATTCCAGAATAACCTCAGATCATGAAAGCACCGTGGCTCACAAAGAACTGGTCATTAGTCTGATCACACCCTGAAAACCTGTCCTGCTGTGGCACTGTTTGTGTGGTGTTATCACTGGGAGGAACAAAAGTAAGTCAGGGGCTCGAATCTCCCTGGGGTACAGCAAGCAAAAGAACATTTTATTGGCCCGTGCTTACTAAGAACTGTGTCACCTCTTGTTCTGTTACATCGTCTTCTACCTCATGGAATTCTTCTAAGGTACCTCATGTATACTCAGCCACTATGAGTTATTAGCTTCACTACATACACAGAACAAAACACCCACTGTTCTATAACCACCGTCAGGGTCCAGTAAGGATGGAGAAAACAGACTCATTATTGGGCAAGGAGACTTCAATATAAAGCATTACCAACCAAGTACAAAGCTGAGAACTGGGCAACTGAAAAGACAGGAAGAGAAAATGCCAGTGCACTGGAGGGAGAAACCATGGGAAACAGATGGCAATTATGACCGAAAGAGCAAGAAGGAATGCAGCAACAGTGTCCCACAGAGGGAGCAGAGACTCTGCTTTTCCAAGAATGGGTTGTAGGTTCTGCGTGTAAGTAAACATGCATGTCTGTGGATCTTGGAGAGGTTCAGTGGGGCTGAGATACAACCTTGGAGGACAGGTTCTGAGGTGGGATGGGTGCAATGTGAAGGGTGGAATGTCTTAAAGGGGAAACTTGTAGAATCATAGAGGACAGAATGTCTTAAAGGGGATGCTTAGAGAAATTGTAAAGGGTAGAATGTGTTAAAGGGGAAACTTGTGGAATGGTGAGGGTGGGATGTCTTAAAGGGGAAACTTGTGGAATCATGAAGGACAGAATGTCTTAAAGGGGATGCTTAGAGGAATTGCCTCCTGGTCTCAGCTGCTGCTCTGTAGGGAAGACCTGTGGTTGCTGTAACATGAAGGGGGCCTGCTTGTTGGGAGTTTCTGTCCTGCCCTGTACCCCCTGCCCCGCTGTTTAGCCCCAAAGAAAATCACACGGAGATCTCCATAAATTATAAAGCTGATTGGCCAATTAGGTCAGGCTACTTATTAGCTCTTGTTGCTTATATTAACCCATTATTCTGATCTATGTTAGCCACATGGCTCGGTACCTTTCTCAGCAGGGTAGCTCACATGCTGCTTCTTTGGTAGTTTGGGCTGGACTGGGAGGAATCAACTTCCTCCTTCCCAGAATTCTCCTGTTCTCATTGCATCATTTCTACTTCCTGTCTGGTTTTCCCACCTATACTTCCTGCCTGGCCAATCAGCGTTTATTTAAAACACAATTGAAAGAATACGGACATTTCTCTCGCACCCAGTTGCCAGGTGGAAGCTTTGCCCAGAGGGATCCCAGGAACCTGCTCAAGCAAATAGAAAATGAACAGTGAAGGAGCATAAAGGGGCAGGTCCCTTCTTCTCCTCCGTCCTTACCAGAAAGACCTCCTGGGAGTCCCGTAACAGGACCAAAGAAGGTTGGTGGAGTCCTGGCTTACCACTTCAAAGTAATTATAGGAGAGTGGTTTGAGCAAGAGACAATGGTATAGAAACTGGCACAAGCATCCACAGGAAATTTTTCTGAAATAACTGAAAATTGATTTAAGATTACAGTTACACTGTGGCAAATGGCTACACTACTTTTGTGATTCGGTAGCTCACAGAGACACCATGTAGCCCGGCATAACCTCAAAGTTTTAATAGGAAAATAACTACGAATTCAGAAACAAAGCTCTGTTCATTTTCTGATGCCAGAAGATACAGGATGCCTCTGGATGTCTGCATTTGATTCCTTTTTGAACAACACTGAGCCAGACTATGATTCTCAAGGGAGAAAGTAAGATATCAGCCTGGAGAGAAGGCTTGGTTTAAAGGTGCTTGCTGCACACACACAGGGTCATGAGCCCGGATTCCCAAACCTACATAAAGGGGGTCACATCAGCACATGCCTGTGATCTCAATGTTGGAGAGGACCCCTGGGGCTTTCTGACTAATCTGACTGACTTCTGAATTTGGGGATTAGTGAGAGACCCTGCTTCAAAACTAAGGTAAAGGATTGAGTAGAACACCTGATGTCAACTTCTGTACCACATGTACTACACACACACACACACACACACACACACATACATATGCATGCATGTACATACACTAAGTGTAAACCTTAGCCAAGAAAATAATCACAGATAAAGTCCCTGCATTTAAAAAAATCCCTGTTTATTTAAAACTATTCACATGAACACACCCAAAATTTTCTGATGAGATCTTAAAATTTTTGAGTCACTAGATTTAAATAAAATGAATGAAGGTTCTAAATGGGGATCAAGCAGATTTAAATTTCTGTCATTGTGCTTCCTTATATAATAGACTAATATAAAATTATTTTTACAAAACTAATGTAGTCCCTTTAAAATGACTGGCCAATATTGCCTCACCAAATCTTAAGTTTTGTTTTAAATTTGGCACAGTGGCTATGCCTTAATCTACTGCTACGTCAGCCAGCAATTGTGACTCCACAGTTACCAGCCTGCTTCTTGGGCAATGGTCTGGCTTCTCAGGCCACAGCCTGGTGGGAATTTTGTTTCCCCAAGCACTGGCTCTGTTTCTGCCTTTAAAGGTAGCTTTAATTTATCTCTTTATCATTCTATTTATAAATTAGACTTGAGATTCAAAGGCTGGGGTGAAAACCTCCTAGCTCAGAGAAGTTGAGTAGCAATTAGTTAACCTTCTTTTCTTGCTGATATCTCCCAAAAAGTCTACCCATCCACTCTGCCAAAGGAAAAAACAAAAGCCAGCCCACTCCAAATCCTCCACTACTACTTCCAGTGCGTCTTCCTTTCTCTTCCAGATGTCCTCTGATGCTCTATCCTTTCTGTCAACTAGTTACTAACTCAGCCTCCTGACCTAAGATTAATTTTATTTAATTAATGGTAGACAAAGTGCCGGGGAGAAAATTGGGATCTTGGGGGTGGGGTGGTATGGGGGTAAGGGGAGATGGGGAGAGAAAAGGGAGAAGGGGAGGATGGGGGGAACTTGGGGAAAAAGGATGATTGGGATAAAGGAAGGTTGGATAGGGGAGCACGGAAGCATAATTCTTAGTTAAGGGAGCCACCTTAGGGTTGGCAAGAGACTTGAACCTAGAGTGGCTCCCAGGAGCCCAAGGCGATGTCCCCAGTTAGTTCCTTGGGCAGCTGAGGATAGGACCCTATCCTATAGCAATACTGACGAATACCTTGCATATCACCATAGAACCTTCATCTGGTGATGGATGAAGATAGAGACAGAGACCTACACTGGAGTACTGGACTGAGCTCCCAAGGTCCCAATGAGGAGCAGAAGGAGGGAGAACATGAGCAAGGAAGTCAGGACCACGAGGGGTGCAGCCACCCACTGAGACAGTGGAGCTGATCTACTGGGAGCTCACCAAGGGCAGCTGGACTGTGACTGAAAAAGCATGGGATAAAACCGGACTCTCTGAACATGGCAAACAATGAGGGCTGATGAGAAGCCAAGGACAATGGCACGGGGTTTTGATCCTACTTAATGTGCTGGCTTTGTGGGAGTCTAGCCAGTTTGGATGTTCACCTTCCTAGATATGGACGGAGTGGGGAGGACCCTGGATTTTCCACAGGGCAGGGAACCCTGACTGCTCTTTGGACTGGAGAGGCAGGGGGAGAGGAGTAGGGGGAGGGGGCGAAGGGTGGGAGGAGGGAGAGGGAAATGGGAGGCTGGGAGGAGGCAGAAACTTGTTTTTTTCCTTTTCTCAATAAAAAAAAATAAAGAAAGTCAAACTCAAGGGTTACAGTATGATTGACTATCCCGCAACACTTAGATTTATCGAATGAAACCTGTTTCTTTTGTCTCACGACCATTTAATCGCTTGATTTGCTTTATCCTTTGGATATTTCTATTTTGACCTAAATAATAGTAGGTTCTTCTACTTGTTAACTATAACATTATAAATACATTTTAGGATATAAAATCATCATTTGTAATTTTCTGTCCCATTAAATATTTAAAACTGATTTTGCTTTTAGTTTATGCTAAAAATTAACATCTTGCACTCCCAATTTTACTATTAAATCATGCTGGGTATTAGGGTAATTCTCTGCCCATATATTGCATGTTATCGTGCACTTTTTATAACCTTAAAAGGTTAGGTTCTGTAGTGCATCTCCATCATTCTGTACACATAACTGAGTGTATTGAGGCTAGACACTTGTTCCCAAGGCAGCCATTCAAAAGGCTGACCACAGAATAAACTGTGATAAAAATGTAGTCGGTAGTCTATTCACAACAGGAAAAAGTTAGTGATTGATAAACCTATAAAATCATCACCAGCTTTATTAGTAAAAATGTAAACCTTAAGATGGAGCACGAAGAATCTGTACACTGATTTGACAGTGGCTGGACTAGTTGACATGCCATTGTGTAACCAGCAGTGTGAAGGGGTTCCTTTTACTCTGCATCCTCGCCAGCAGTCATTATGTGTTTCCTTGATGACTACATTCTGGTTGTAGTAAGATGCAACACAACGGGATTTTATTTAGTCAATAAAAAACAAATCCTGTTACTTGAAAGAGTATGGACACAACCGGGGCTAGGGAGATGTCCATGTTAAACCACATGCTGTGTAGGCGTTAGGACCTGAGTTTTGATCTCCAGGACCAATAAAAACCAACTCAGTGACTTGTGCTAATAACTCTAGCACTCATGGGCAGAGAGAGGCACATCTCCGGCTCCCTAGCCAGGTAGTTTACACAAATCAGGTCCACTGAAAGATCATGTTTCAAAAAATGAGACAGAGAACAGTATAGGACACCGGACACTGAAAACTGGCCAAATCAACACATGTATGAGTGCATATACCCATACACACATGTACACTTGTGTACCAAACAGATACACAGACAGGCACACACACTCACTCACACTTTACTAACATGTACACACAGGATTTTTACTCTCATGTATAGACCCCAGATTCTATATATCTATATGACCTGAAAAACATGTAATATTGGGAAACAAAAGGGATTAATTGGAGGAGAAAGAGGAGGAAGAGGAGTGAGAAGAGATGGTAGGATATCCTTAAAATTAATTATCTATGTGTTTGGAAATATCCTATCAACTTGGTTCCCTGGATAATGAATATTCACCAGGGGGAATAAAAAGGAGATGATATTTAATCCATTGGATTGTTTGAGTGACAATGTGTAACATTGCAAAGACTGAAAGGAAGTTGTCATTCACGTCTATCACAGGCGGGAATATAGGTTAGGAAGGCATCTGACAGCGCATGTCAGCCTTGACATCGCGCTCACCTTTTGGCCTTTTCATCGGAGGTCGAATTTGCAGAAACATTCACACACTCAAGGAAGTCACGATCATGTTCAGTACAACATTCACAGGAGAAATTATTGAAACATTTCTATTACTAGGAAAGAAAGATTAAATAAATGTTATTAGGACTTAAGTAAGTTAAAAATCAAATTCAACATCTTTATCATAAACCATGGACAAGTGCGGTCCAGCCCCCACCTCGTCACATCTGTGGGCATCACTTAAGCTCTTAGATAGCACGACATTTAAAGTTACTTAGCCTTGGCCTTGTGTGAGACTTTCTTTAGGCATCCTCATGTTTGACTCTCTCTAGGCTCCTGCCTTTCATGGAATACTCTAAAGAAGTCTTCTTATAACATACTGACCGGCATCCTCACTACATGTTATCTTCCTGCCTGTCAGTCCATAGACATTGGACATTGCCTGTCCTCATCAGACTACTAGCAAGCTGCGGATTCCTCTATCATCCATTTCTTTCACTGAATCGTACTCTTTTTTTGAGAAAACAATCTATCTATTAGTTATTAACAAATTCTCTAAGCCTGGAATGGTGACTTATAAAGAAGAATATATTTGATCAATTTGCTAGTTATTTTAAAGCATCTTCCAGAGGGCTTGTGTAGTGGACTGTTTAGCATTTGCAAGGCTCTGGGTTAGACCCCACACAAAGAAAATAGAAAGAAAATACACGGAAGGACTTTATTTATAACATAGGTGGATGTATACATCCATCTTGTAAATTTTGAGTTTGGAATATAGGTCATTGGAAAGCACATGGTTAACATGTAGAAGGTCTTACTTTTTATCTCTGTCATAAAATACACACAAATATGCAGATTACATTTAGCAAGAGTATAGAAAATATGGTAATATATGTGTTATCAGTTTTTGTGTTCATTGTATATATATGTACATATATATATACACAGAGATATGTGTGCCCTATATGTGAAATATATGTGTGTAAGTGCGCATGCTGTATATGGTACATATAGGTATATGTGTGTATATATTTATATATAAATGTACATGTGTTTGATATTCCAATGATGTAAACATCTATACAAGCAATTGAAAGTATATATGAAGTAAAGATCTCTGTGAAGGAATATGTTTTGAAAAGCAAGGAAAAGGAACTTTAAAATTTATTCACATATTCCTATACACACTTAATGTTGCTATAAGAATAGATAGATAGACTTTTCATAAAATAAAAACAAAGATGAAGGAGTTGAAGAACTCATAAAAATCAATGTCATTTAAAAAGTCTTGTTTAAAATAGATGATATCCGGATCCTATATATGCATTAGCTCATAGAATGGTTATAACAGTCCTAAAGAACAATTATTATAATCCTCACTAGGTTAGACTCTGATGAGAGAGATGATTTTCATAACTCACACAAAAGGAACATCCTCTGGGTAGCAGAACTAGGGAAGGAAATAAGAAAGAAGCTAGGTTTAAAGACGAGATGGGGGAAAACAAGGCATCCATTTGCCAGCTACTACACAGAAATCTAGATGCAGCAAAGAGTGATGGGAGGTTTCTTTGCCACTGTGAAAAACTGTACATTAAGGAAAATGAAGTTAAGGAGATTTTCACACTCTTTCTTGGGGTACTAGCAAGAGTACCCAAGAGTCCTGAGCCAAATGGTTCAGCTATTTCTCAGTCCCTACATGTCTACTGACAAATTCATATGAGGCATGGTGTGAGGCAGTTTTTTGTTCACAGAAATTTTACTTTAAAAAATATGTTTCTAACTACGTAAATAAGTACATGTGTTAGAAAAGATAATTCTAAAAAAAAGCAGTCATCAAATTGGCTCAACATTGGTCAACAAAGCATGAATATTTTAAAAACTCCTAAAGGGACCATAGAAACAACCTATGACGGACTAGTAGGAACTCATATTTTATTTTTTTCTGTTTCCCTTTGTGTACCTACATGTCTGGCCATTTACTGTTTTTAGTTCTGTAGTTATGGGTAACCTGACTGAGTGAACCTATGCTAAATCTTGTTTGGAAGAAGACAAGGTCAACTGAAAGAGCACAGGAGGAAACACAGAAACAGATTGCCTCTTGCCTCATGCTAGAGCGAAATTACTCCTCCTTGTCCATCTTCAGACTCACCATTTGCAAGTCTCACAGAACACTTCACCATGCAGTCTTTAGAGACGCCCCATCAATGGAAGGAAGAGCACACACAAGCAGTTCTTCCTTTCATTGTCTGCTAAAATAATGCACTAGTTACCACCCCAACGCTAATATGAAATTGTGTCTCTAACCCTACTGTATGCTTAAAGATTTAATTTGCGGCATAAATGGAATTGATCCTTATAGTTGTAATATTCTAATTAAAAACACTGTTGGGTGCACCTGTAAGTGAACTCTAAAATTATCCGTGCAGTCTAACTGTAGGTGTTCTATTCCTGAGAAGCCACTATGCCACCAGTCTTAAGACCGCCTGGCTGTTTTCTGCTTGAGAGATTGAAACGTATTGGTTCTGACACAAGATTGAACCTGAGCATGTATCATGACAACTGTCTACATGATGAAGCTTGGCTTTCCACATTCAAAGTGTCTACACAGCAGAAAACTGCTCTTTTGCAAAAAGAAGTGGGGGAAATGAAAAATGAAGCATCGCATCTCATTTGTAGACTTTGTTCCTTCCTTTGAAAGCAACTCAAAGAGTGGGTCACGCTGTTCTGCTAAAGCGTATTCCCTTTTACGCAGACGCGAGAGTGTGATTTAAGAGTGCTCATCTTGATCGCCATGCCTTTTATGTCATGCGCTATTGAAATATGAATACACCACTAATTCTTTGCAACCACTAGACTGTAAATCAAACAGGCCACTTAGTAGATGACCCTTATTTTTCACTCCTGTTCCTTACTAAAGTTTACCAGGTATCTGTGGGAACGACAAGAAAACAGAAAGTTCTAAGGAAAATGCTTTGACCTCTCATTCTTCCTAAGGCAACATGTGTGTTTGAAGCTATTCATAACAAAACCAACAACTAGTGAAAAGGTTAAAATTTTAGTCAAACAATTTTATGCAGTTTATATGTTCCTTTTTTTCCAGTTGCTTTATATACAAAAATTTATTAAGAGATGCAATATCTTTGGCCACCAAGCTCAGAGACTCGGGTTTGAACACAAGGATTTACATAGTAGAATGCAAGAACTGACTTAGGGCCCACAAAGATACACACATACACACACACGCACATAAACACACACAAATGAATAAATAAATACACACACAGATACACACACAGTGAATATATAAATAAATAATATTTTTAATTAAAGGAAATGTAATGAACTTACAAAGTGATAGATTGTAAAGAAAGTTCTATTCTATTTATTTATTTATTAAAGATTTCTGTCTCCTCCCCTCCACCGCCTCCCATTTCCCTCCCTCAATCAACTCCCCCTACCTCATCACCTTGAAGAGCAGTCAGGGTTCCTTGCCCTGTGGGGAGTCCAAGGACCACCCACCTCCTTCCAGGTCTAGTAAGGTGAACATCCAAACAGCCTAGGCTCTCACAAAGCCAGTACGTGCAGTAGGATCAAAACCCAGTGCCATTGTTCTTGACTTCTCAGCAGTCCTCATTGTCTGCTATGTTCAGCGAGTCCGGTTTTATCCCATGCTTTTTCAGACCCAGTCCAGCTGGCCTTGGTGAGTTCCCAATAGAACATCCCCATTGTCTCAGTGTGTGGGTGCACCCCTCGCGGTCCTGAGTTCCATGCTCGTACTCTCTCTCCTTCTGCTCCTTATTTGGACCTTGGGGTTTCAGTCCAGTGCTCCAATGTGGAACTCTGTCCCTGTCTCCTTTCATCGCCTGATGAAAGTTAATATTCAGGAGGGTGACTATATGTTTTTCTTTGGGTTCACCCTCTTATTTAGCTTCTCTAGGATCATGAATTATAGGCTCAATGTCCTTTATTTATGGCTAGAAACCAAATATGAGTGAGTACATCCCATGGTCCTCTTTTTGGGTCTGGCTTACCTCACTCAGGATAGTGTTTTCTATTTCCGTCCATTTGCATGCAAAATTCAAGAAGTCATTGTTTTTTACTGCTGAGTAGTACTCTAATATTCCATACTTTCTTCATCCATTCTTCCATTGAAGGGCATCTAGGTTGTTTACACGTTCTGACTATTACAAACAATGCTGCTATGAACATAGTAGAGCATATACTTTTGTTATATGATAGGGCCTCTCTTGGGTATATTCCCAAGAGTGGTATTGCTGGGTCCAGGGGTAGGTTGATCCCGAATTTCCTGAGAAACGGCCACACTGCTTTCCAAAGTGGTTGCACAAGTTTGTATTCCCACCAGCAATGGATGAGTGTACCCCTTACCCCACAACCTCTCCAGCAAAGGCTATCATTGGTGTTTTTTATTTTAGCCATTCTGACAGGTATACGATGGTATCTTATTCTTGAGAAAAAGTAAGTTTAGACATATCTTTGAAAAAATATTAACTCAACCATATTAACAATTCTCATGCACTAGATACCTGGTATGTGCTGTTCCCCCCCCTCCCCCCCAGAATGCATCGTGTCTTACTGGCTCACTTTGAAATGTTCTCATTCCAGCTAGAAGCTCGCCACTATTGTTCACAAAGATCAATTTCAGAAGCATGGAGGTGAAAGCAGGCTTCAGTGTGTTGATGAGCAGGTCTTAAGAGTGGGCAGAACAGAAATCAGAAATAAAGTATAATTTGGAGCTATGGCAAAAAGACACCAACTTCCAAAGATGCTGTTTGACCCAGGGGAAATATGGTAATGGAGTAAATTCACTGGTTTCTCCAGTTCTCCCACTTTTGATTCTCTCTTTGGTGCCTCTCTTCAACCAAAGCTGAGCAAGTTCCTACTGAGCCTGACAAATGTCGCCCCAAAGCTCCTATCTCCTGAGAGCAAAGCAGGAGAGAGATGAGGCAGAGACCCAAGGAGAGATAAATCAAAGACAAACGTCAAGTTCATGAAATAACCCTGAGTTCAATGCCATCCTGAGAACATGGGGACCACTGCCTCACCTAGAGGCAGGCATTCATTAAGCATCAATAAATGTTTTACAGAATCGATGAGTGATTTATTAGCATCTGTCATGTTAGCATTTAATAATTAGGAAATCTGGGTTGCTTTGTGTATATGACTTTCTATCAATTCACATTATTGATATAGTGAGACCACAACTTAGCAAAATCACACATAAAAGTACTATGTGGTTTGCCCTTTATGACAGTTAGGCTGTGTACTTTAGTCCTGTGACCTTGGCCCGTGGGGTTTGTTGGAAAATAACCGAAAGGTTTTGCTTGAATTAATGACACAATTTAAAAACTTTCAATTAGCCGGGTGGTGGTGGTGCATGCCTTTAATCCCAGCACTTGGAAGGCAGAGGCAGGCGGATCTCTGTGAGTTCGAGACCAGCCTGGTCTACAAGAGCTAGTTCCAGGACAGGCTCCAAAACCACAGAGAAACCCTGTCTCAAAAAACCAAAAACTAAAAATAAAAAATAAAAAAATAAAAACTTTCAATTACTTAGACATTGGTATTTTGAGAATTATCACAGACCTGGTGTAGTCTATGGCTGTCCCTCTCCATCTGGGCATAGACTGTCACTCTTTCAACTCCAAATCCTTGATTTAAAATATTTGTCTCTATGGTTAGCTCCTGAGAACAGGCAAGTTGTCTGAATTTCTGCCCGTTTCCTGTCTGGCCACCTTCTGTTTCTAGCCACATCTATTAATGTCAATCACAGGATGGCCATGTGCAGAATTTCCTGTGGACCTTGTACAGTGCCTCTTCTTCATATAACTGTCTTTGTAAAAAAATCTATTTTACTTTGATCACAAATCATGTCTATAATAAACAAAACCATTAGTTAAAGATTAGGGACTGGTTTTAATCAGTCACAAAACTTTCAAGAGGAGAAAGGCATCCAGCATGAACTCAGTCACCTTTGACTTGTTTCAAGGTGACAGAATTTTTTTAAAGGGTGGATGAAGGGGTCAGGAAAGGGGAACAGGGATTATAGAACCTAGGAAGAAAAGAATTAAAAATAGGAAGGGGTTAGCCGAGGCTCAACTGTGTTCTCACCAAGGCCGGGTGGGGCAGGAATTCTCTTTATGTTGGCACAGTAAATTTTTTTTGTAGGACTGAGATTTTCTTGATCAAGCACTAAAAGTGCAGGCTAGCATTATCCTTGACTGTGGCCTTGAGTTGTTAGAAACTGAGTTAATATTTTGTCCAAGTCTTGGCAGGCCAAGGTTGAAAGTTAGTCAAGAGAGGGATTAAGGCCACCTTACTAATGAGAGCAGAAGCTTCGAGGCCAATCCAATCTCCGCCCACAGCATAAGCTCTCCAGGAGAAGGGGCCTGTATTTGGTGCACTTTGAACTACCTCGTGTGAATTATCCTCCAATTCCACTGCCGCTTAAGAGTGGGCTAAGTGGTGGGTGAGGTTTTCCTTATATGCAAGCAATAAAATGATGCATATTACCTAGTGAGAACTTTAAAATATTTGCTTTTTATTTTGACTATGTGCTAGCAATTCTCAACATCAGTGATAAAATTTGTCCTCTTCCCCCAAGTTGTTTGATGACCTTAATTCTAGATAATTTCTCTAGCTATTCTCAAATTTTAGTAATATCTAGTAAGCTTAATATTTTCACATTTTTATCGTTCGTCTCTTTACAAACATTGCATTTTTACAGGGAAGTTAATCTGGGGGTTGGCCATTTGTACAGCTGGCCTTTGACACTTGCTGACTCAGCACTCGCTCTCATCTTTAAATGACTTAGGGTGGGTTGAAACACATTTGAACAGATTCTGGGCTTACTGTCTATGGCTCACATTATATATTTAAGTAGCAAGTTCAGAATATACCAGAAAAGCACAGTTAAGGGGCTTCTGCTCTGTCAATCCCTGCCACTCACAGTCTATATTAGTATTCAAAATCAAAAAGTCAGAAATGGTGTGAACCACAAAGTGTAGTGTTTTTATTTGTTTAGTACTAATTGGAACTCTCCCATATTTAAGAGGGTCTTCAAAATGTAAATGCATTTTTAAAAATTAGTAAGCACTTAAGAAAAGCAAATCTAGAAAACAGGACATCCTACCAAAGTTATTACTCAGTTTCTGCCTGATTTATCTATTTGTGCAGACATTATGGTTTCACTAAAACTATTTATCAGAAAATTGTTTGTAGAAGATGTAATAGAATTAATGGGTAGATAATAAAGCCTAAGCTGTTGAGTAACAGTAAAATCCAAACGAAAAAACAAACAAACAAACAAACAAACAAATAAATTGCTTCTTATCTATCTTTGGGTTTTGTTACTTATTTTCCATTTTTTCTCATATTGTCACGACTTATTGTCAGTGGCAGAAATTTTTTTTTGCCTACTTCTTTTCCCGTTATTATCACTCCGAGCTATTTTTTTTCACCTGATGATTGTTACCGAAAAGAATTGTGCTTTATAGGAAAATACTAGCAAAACTGAGAGAGACAGAGGGTATGGTGGGCAACAAGAAGGAAAGAGGAAAATGCAGCAGAGAAGTTGGAAAAGACAGGAAGAGAAAAGGAGCGGAGGGACAGAGAAGACAGCACCTTGACCGTCACTGGAGGCATGAAAATCCAGGGTCTGGGATCTAACAACTCTATTGCCAAATGGATGTTTCTAGTAATTGTCTTGTAAGTCTCCCATTATGTAGCTAGAAGGTTAAGTCGCTCATGTTTCTTTAGTACAGTCTTTCATGGAATTTCTTCTACAACAAGTATTATGTGGGTCATCATTTTCAGTACCGAGTATTTTGTAATATAACAGGAAAACAAAATAAAAGTTAAATGAGAAAAACCTAAGTATTTTCAAGTTATCCTACATTATAGTGTTAATAGCCTTAGAAAAATGAAAGTAGATTAAATGGGCAAAAGATATAAAAATAAACCCCAAGCCGATTGTTTTATTCATAATAAGAAAGTTCGTGAGCACAACGTACAGGCTTCAGAAGCTCTGACCTGGTAAAGATCTCTCCAAATGCTAGCAAGATGTCAGCTAGCTCGACTTTTCCAAACCAATTACCAAGTATTAACTTTTGCATGTTATTATTTCCAGCATAATTGCAATAATGTGTGTTTCCTATTACTGTTTCTTATGATGCTTCCTTCCTTGAAAGACTTTTCCCTATCCATCTTTATCACTTCAAATCCACAACCAAGGACAGTTTGCCAAAGTTACATTTTTATCATTTTGCCAAACTTTCACTTTTTATTCTTCTGAGAGCTTTTCCAGTCACATTGCCTTTTAAAATTTTCTATACATAATTGTTATGTTTTCTCCGAACTTCATTGAGCCTAGTTTGCAAAAGTTTATATGGCATGAATGTCTTCTGTGATGCTATTATTTCTAACCACAGTGGCATTTGCAAAATAAACTTTCTTACACAATTTTGATTGTTTCTACCAGAACTTCAGTAAGAAAGATGGTATATTAAAAGGACTGACTTTAAAATCCTGGCTTTTCCCTCTAGCTGAGGCAATGACTTCACTTATTCAAATATGATTCTACATGTACACACTGAGAATAAAAACATATGCTCTACAACATTTGAGAAATGAATGGTTGTACATATATTACATACAGAGACACAAAACACGCATATACACATCATCATCATATGCATATATAGGCACAGCACATGCACACCGGTATGTGAATATGTATACCAACTTTTAATTCTCACCATTTATGAAGCTGATATTCTTCTCCAGAGGGAGTGTAGGCATGTTAGCCTTAAAATATTTTAAGCTGAATGATTTTGAGAAAATGGTAAAAGCAATCAGGTCTCACTCAGGGCTTTCATCTGTCCTTTCCTGCTGAGCTAAGATGTCAAGCTAGGAAAAGGGTTTCTGACTTCCCCCTGAAGTAGGTGATAGGATTCTCCCATTAGAGGCACCCTTCCTATAGCTGGCAGAAAGAAATAGGCTTATCTTTGAAGATACCAGGACCAAGAAGAGGCTGAGAATGAACACGTCTGCTAAGCTTCCCCAGTTTATCACCCATAAACTCCACGTTCTTCTCATGGCTTGCTACATCTATTCCTTCCTCAAACCTCCCACTAAGAAGTACACAGGTTAGGCATTGTGGCACATACCTTTAATTCCATCATTGGAAGGCAGATGCAGGTAGCTCTCTATAAGTTTGAGGCCAACCTCGTCTACATAGTGAGTTCCAGGAACCCCCAGAGTTACATAGCAAGATACTGTTTCAAAACAAGCAAATAAAAAGAGAAGTCCATAGTTCTTTGCATTTTGGGGGGGTGTCCATTTTTTGGGTGGAGTGATTTCATTCCCTTACTAAGTTTGATATGTGGCATAATATTAACTTTAACCATATATATGCTTATATACCGACTAACATTTAACTCATATTAACTGTTAAACACACAATTGCATTATTCCTTCTGTTTAAATCTGCTAAGGGAGGGAAATGACAAAATCTAAAGTTTCTAAAAAAATAAGGGTTCAATTCACCAGGAGCTTGTGACCAATGGCCTTGTTTCCCTGTGACCTGCACGGCACGGTCTTCCCTTCCGCCTTTAGCCTTCTTCCTCTGAACTGCCACTGAAGACCACTGGAGTAGTTAGCTCAAAGTGTGGTTTGTGCTGCAGCAGACATTTGTGCCAGCCTCTTCCATGACCTTAGAAATCTCAGCCACCACAGGGGCAGAGTCCTCTCCACGGACACTGGCACACCTTTGAAAAGCACACTAGTTTGTTTTATATCCTGCTTGACTGTTTCCGTTGTCATTCCAATCTTTATTAAAGCTTTTCAGATCCCTTTTTTCTTTTTCCACAGAGGAGAGAGTCCTCTAGTGGCTGGAGCCTGTTTCTGTTTTACAGTCGCCAAAAGGAAAGAGTCTGCAGAGGGAGGCCTTTTAATTTCTAAGAGCTATGAGAGCTGATGATCTGGGAGGAGAAAGGGATGATCTGCCACAGCAAAGGACACAGGGGAAAATGACATGATGGCATGCATCCAAGACATATCGTTCCTAGGCTGGCAGCAGTCAGGGGACTTTATGAAGCCTTAGAGACTTGTTAGATTCTAACCACTGATTTATCAAGATCTTTCTGATTATCATTAATGATTTATTACCATTTCCTCGTTCTTGTCATCTCAGCTCATCTCTCACCTACCTGCCCTGCTTTTGAACGATGCAGGTTCCTCTCCTACAGTGCCAGATCGACATACAGCTTCCCATGTGTGATTCTAAGAAGTCGCTGGAAGAGAAAGAGCTGGTTCTCAGCATGTTTGTATTATAAGGGAAAGAGTCAAGAAAATACATTTGCATTTCTGGTCTTCTGATTTCTTTCTCATTAGACCGCGAGAAGAGGGTCATGGGGTCATTTTTCTCTCCTTAATTCTAATGGCGCAGCTGGAGAGATCAGAAAATCATTGTGCATAGTCAAAACCAATTAAAAAGAGGATGCTAGCAACCTGCAATTATCCATATTAAAAATATGATGCCAGAGATTTAATTGGATAAATAAAAGTCTGCCTGAATTCCAGTAACAATTTGACCAGTAACTCCACTGTAGACATTTCCCCAAAGTGGCTAATGTGTCTATTTTGGGAGTCTTGCACAGTTAAATGTAAGCCAAATAGAAAGCTTTAAGGATGGGTGAGAGTCCTGAATCCTATGGATAGTGCCCAAAGTGACATTACAAAGTAGAAAGTAAAATTTGCTTGTATTCTCGGGGTCTTTATGAAGCAACCGAGCCTTTCCACGTCCCCTGGAAAGAAAGCAACTAAATGCCATGAATGAAAATGATCACTTATCTAAAAATTGCAGCCACTGCTTACAGAGCATTGTTCCGATGCTATGGCAATGAATCGTTTGGGGAGTCAAAGTGTTGCAACATGTACCGTCTTTCAATACAAGTAGGCAACACAATGCTAGGTCATGTTCCACTTTAAACTATGGGTCCCTGGGCAGTCTACAGAACAAAATGTTTCTGTGCCCTCGTGTATTATGTCTTTCTGGAATTCTCATGCCTTTCCAGTTCACACTGAATGAATAAAAAGTCAGAAAAGAAAAATCAGGGACAAAATATGAAACTAGATAATTCATGAGCATTCCACGAAGAATGTGTTGCTTTGGCATATAGATTTTTAAAGAAAACAAAGGGGAAAACACTGGTAACTCAAAAAAGTGGGAAATGTCTATATCAGAGCACAAGTTTTTCTTTCCTAAAACACAGGTTTGTTTGTTTGACTGGTTGATTGGTTTTGTTTTGTTTTTCACTAAGGAAGCCACTCTCCTCGAGATGTCACCTTTCCTTGATGAGCCAAGTGACACAGGGCTGTAATCTGAGCACTTTTGAAGCTGAGACAGGATGATCCCAGGTTTAAGGTCTGTTTGGGTTGCAGAGATGTCTCTCTTCCATCTCCGAAAGAGAAAAACTGATAGCAACTTATAGCAACGGAGATTGTACTGAGTTAAAGCTGCCTGACGAGGTGAACTGAAGCACCTTTGTTCTTTGTTTTCCACACTTTGCCATATTTTTCCTCCCACCTTAAATGCCTAAATTCTACCTACCCCTTTGAGTTTTGTATCTGTGGCCACTCCCACGTGCAGCTGTGGTACTTGCATTGATGCCATAATTAACTCCTGCAGCTGGAGTGATGCTGTCTCAGTGGTTAAGAGAATTCGCTGCCCTTCTATAGGAGCCAGGTCCAGTTCCCAGAAGCTCATAAACTTCTATAGCTCCAGTTCCTGTGGATCTGACACACTCTTCTCTCTTTCACAAGCTCCTGCAAACATGTGGTACCCATACACTCACTCAGACACACATAACATAAAATAAGTAAACATTTAAAATAAATAAACTTACAGTTTGTTCTTTTTTTTCTTATTTATCTGGCACCCTTTGATGTTTTGTTTCTGCTTTCAGATTGGGGCCTTTGCATCCCACTCTGTTTCTAGCTTATTCTGTGGTCAAAGAGGATCTTGAACTTCTGATATTTCTGTTATCGTCTTGCCTTTTAAGGTCTGGAATACAGGTAAGTACCATCATGTCCAGTTTATGTAATTCTGGGTACCAAGCCTAGGGCTTCCTAAACAGTAGGCTCACAAACTACAAGGTGTGGTACACCTCCATATGTGGTCTTGGCCAGTCTAATTTACCAGGTGGACAGCTGTTGAGATCAGACTACTCTAAGTTAGTTCATATTCTATCAAAGAATAACATTTCAGGCTGTGATTTGTCCTAGGAGACTCCATTTTGCAAGAAGCTTTTACTCCATTTTAAGGGAAAATAGTAACTGCAGAATGTGGGTGAACCCAGTCATTGTAGCTTGTCTCAGGCCCTGCTCATCAGCACAGACTGATAAGTGACTTCGTCCTGGGAGTAGAAGGAAGTACCCTATAAATCTATAGAGGGGAGAAAAACTGCAGTGGTACTTGAGTGTATGAAAATGATATCAGAGAAACCAGGCCCAAGAACTTATCTGACATGCTAGACCAAGAAAAGAATCTCCTTCAGATCACTGAGAGCGCTAGACACCTTGTGCTGTGATAGCATGGTCCCAACAGTTACTTATCATCTGATACCGTGTGTGTGTGTGTGTGTGTGTGTGTGTGTGTGTGTGTGTGTGTGAAGAACCAAAAAGCAGAAGATTCTCCAACCCTTCCTGTAGCGTCAGCTTAGCTCAGTCACCAACTCTTCTTGTTCATGCAACCTACTCTGCCTGCTGGCCACTTGCTTATTCCTCTGGACCTGTGCCCTGTTCTCAGGACCTCTTCAGTGTTTCACTTTTCAGCTAGGAGATCTTTGTTTTCAAACCCTTACACCAGAAGCTGCAACATCTCCCTCCCTGGTGCTGCTATGTTCATTACCTTACCAATGCAAACTCTCAACCCACTTCTGAAATTACCTGAACTCTGCTATAGTCTCTTTAACTTGTTTTCCTTCTACAAGACACACACACACACACACACACACACAGAGAGAGAGAGAGAGAGAGAGAGAGAAAGAGAGAGAGAAAGAGAGAGAGAAAGAGAGAGATGATAGACAGATACATAGACAGATAAATGATAAATAGATAAAAGATAGCTATAAGTAAATATATTTGCTGTGCGCTGTGTGATATAATATATAAGAGTTAATATTAGTATTTAAGACTAAAATAAAAGAACTTGAACTTCCTTTGGTCAGACTGCCAAGATAGACAGACTTTTAAAAATTGTTGTCATTAAACCACTAAAGCATGTGAATTCATTGTTATTCAATAAATTCTAACTTTTTGGAAGGATACAAACATGCTCATCCATGTTTCTGACAAAGGATGCTCATGACCCAGCTGAAGTATCTAGGATGGATGGGGATATCGCCCTTTCCTTAAACCGGTAAGTATGTGATTATGAAGTGATTATGAAACAGGACAACTGTTTGGTACTCTATAAATCCCTATATTTTGTCTGTATAGACATCAATCTGATAAACAATTCTCATGACTGAAGTTTCTTTGTATGTCCAATGCATTCTTATTGTATGAAGAAGAGTGTACCATACCTCAAACTTTCAACACTTTCGGAGTCTGCAGACCCAAAGGGACTTATGATATCCCCAGAGAAGATTCTGCGTGTTGGGCTAGTAGACCTCTCCCATTCTTGGCAGACAGATACGATGCTATGAGATCATGCATGTCTCTATCGCACACTATCAATATCTTTAACAAAATGTTTGAATGCTGTGGTGGATTTGCAGTCTATCAGCTTGGCTAAGAGAGAACCACATTTCTTAGACAGGTTGATTTCTAGTTAGTGTTTGCCATAATGGCACTTTTGTAAGATCTGAGGGGTAGAGCTAGAATGCCTTATAAAACAACAAAGAGTACTCAACAACCCTATTCTGGGTCACTGAATTGCACTTGGGTGCCATCTGCAGGCTCACCTTCCTGATACAGGGCAGTCCCAGTTCAAGCTTATCTTGCTCAAAACGACATAGTTATTCCGTATCTCCAGCTTGTGAGCCAGTGAATGTCTACTTCCATGATAAATGGCTCAGGCTCTGCTGCATAGAACTTGATATTTTGAAAGTGGGGATTTTGGAGAACTAATGCAGATTCTGGTCCAGCTGCATGAACTCTACTGCATCTTCATTCTCTTTTCTCCAAATTCTCTTTTCTCCTCATATTGACTCCGTCTGCGCTTCCCAGGCAATTGCCTTCTGATTTAGACTCCAAAGCAAAATGTGAGAATATAAACTATTTAAACAACTACAACAGTTATAGAAATTCAACTTCTCCATAGGGAATTTCTTATTTTGAAAGAAAAAGAAACCTTTGTTTTACACTAAGCGCACAACACACTTCTGTGTTGAGATGTAAGAGCGATTTTCCCCACAAACCAAACAATTGTCAAGTACACACTATCTGGAAGACCTTTGATTTAATTCAATTTGAAACTATGTACCTGTATCAATAAGGGTTTGTACTGATGTGATAAAACACCATGACCAAAAACAATTTGGGGAGAAAAGGGCTTATTTTATCTTATAGCTACGGAAGTCAAGGCAGAAAATCAAGATAGAATCATGGATTTTAGAATTGAAGCAGAGGCCATAGATGAGTGCTACATTCTGGCTTGCTCCTCATGGCTTGCTCAGCCTGCTTCCTTATAACACCCAGAACCACCATCCCAGGGGTGTCACCACCCACAGTGATCTGGGTCTTTCCACATCAAACATCAACTAAGAAAATTCCTCCAAGGCTCAATTTCTCAATTTATGTTCCTTCTTCTCAGATAACTTTAGCTTGTGTCAAGTTGGCCCAAAATAAACCGAAAACCAAACAAAACAGTACTACCTGAAGATCGCATCAGATATCATAAGTTAAGCATCCAGTTCCACACAACTGTTCCCTACTTCAGATAATAATCATAATTTTTAGGCTTTCAGTTGTGCTTGTAATCAATCAGTTGCAAACTAGAATTCCACAAATGATCACCTTCATTCCAGGAATGGTAGTATGAGACATATAATTATGGAGATCACTTTGTTCTTATTGTGTAGCTTTCCTGGGGAAACAAGTATCTCTTTGTCCTAGATCAATCACTGATTACAGACCAAAGAAATGACTCCAAATAAGGCTATCTTGGAGAATCAATGAATTTATTGGGGTTGCTTATAATAACTTGGGTAAGGAGCTACTTACCAAAGGATGGAAGACCAAGATGCAGCTATCCCACCCCCAAATCTATTCTTGTGACAACTCATCAAAGTCCTGAAATGTGACAGCTCTGTAGAAAAGTCTCCTTCTCAGCAATTCATTATCCATTGACTCTTTAATCTTAGGAAAGGGCCCGTGGATCTTATAAACATCTTGCCTCCTTCGAGAGGAGACTTTTAATTCAGTGTAACACTAATTTATGATAACTGCTTTGAAAGGGATGTATACAGGAGCAGGCAAATGAAAAGACAGATGGATCCCAGTAAGTTAAAGTGAATGGGGAGGTGAAGATGTCCCAGGATCACTCCAAGTCACACTTGTTCAGCCATCAAGAAGCTTATTAAAAGCTTGCCTTTTTTTTTTTGTTAAACTCCTTTGTAAAGCTTACTCTCCAGCACCCATCTCAACCATAGGTTAGTGGGAAGGTGTGGAAATTCCAACACTCCAAATCTCTGATATTTGGATTTTCTTCTAACTAGCCCCTTCTTGGACTAAGTAAAGGTCCCATTCCAAATCACCTCAGAAGCAAACTGTGGTGTGGTCAAGGAAGTTAACTAGGAATAACTAAAGACAGTCATACTTATCACTCAGGAAAATTCAAAAATCGTAGGAGCTAAATGACAGAAACCAAGGGAAAAGAATGAGCGTGCTTCCTCCTGTCTCACTTTTATGGTATACCCCTCATGGCATTGCACTGTTTCTCAGATGAACCTTACTGCTGGGCAGCCCACTGTGTGCCCATGAAGACAAGGTGGCAGTAGAGTGTACATTAAAAAAAACAGCCTTGCAACAGCTGCAATTACTTCCTAGGGTTGCCATTTCAAAGAACCACAGAGTGGATGGCTTAATGGATTGAGATTTCTTCTCTTACAGTGATAAAGGCTGGAAGTCCAAGACATAGGTGCTGCTTCATCTTTTGAAGCCTCTCTCTGATTAGCAGATAGCTGCTTTCTTACTCCATACACAACTGTTTTTTTTCTCTGTGTCCAGCTATAATTATGTCTTTTCCTCTTCTTGAAATACACCAGTTCTACTCGTTTAGACTTAAAAGTCCTAAGTCCAATATAGTAACATTGCAGGTTGGAGATTAAGACAGAAATGTTGGAAGACATAAAATTCACTCGTTAACAAAGGTCATCAATCAAACAGGGACCTATAATTGCATGGGAAACATGCTAGGTGCAATTACAAGAACAATGCCAAGCAAAGCCATAAATAAGATCTGTATATCACATAGTTCTGGGGCTATGGATTATGTAATGTGTCACCTAAACTGAGAAACATATGAGAGCTAAAAGGCACACTAAAAATAATGAATAAAAATGAAAATGATAAATAAAAATGAAAAACTGATCTGTGGCTGATGCAGTGTAGAATGACCCGAGAGAAATTGGGATCATAGCACCATGTAACAAAGAATCCTTAGAAGAAATAACATCTAAGCTGAGATCTGAGGAATAGAGGTAAACAAAACACTGTCTTAAGATCCAAGATGTTCTTTAAAAGTTCTAATTATAAAAGTTGCATAGTTAGTAATACGCCTTGTGATTTCTAAAGGCACAAAGAGATTAGGAGAGGAAAGTACATCAGGTCATCAAGCAGAAACACACAATGACCAGAACAACTATAAACTATAGAAGGAACAGCATTTGAAAGAATAGCCAGTGTTTATCCAAGGCTTGAAAAGTGTAGCTGGGCCCAGCAAGAAGGAAGGATGAGCAGGACTCAGAAGAAAAGAGGCTTCCTTAAGCAGTTTGGCCTTGGTTTTCATGGCAGATGTAGGCCAATAAAAATTTCCATCACTGGACCTGGCAAGATGACTCAGCTGACAAAAGCACTTGCCACACAAGCTTAGTGACATGACCTATATCCCTGGATCCCACTTAGTAAAAAAGTGTCCTCTTTTGAAAGCTGTCTGACTTCTCGAGCTTGCCAAGGCGCATGTATGTCTGCGGATACACACACACACACACACACAGACACACACACATAGACACTTTTCCATTATATATATAATATGTAACTTGGCTTGAGTTTTTAAAAGACCACGAAGAGATTATACCGAGGCAAACTCTATGCATTACTGACTTTTTCCCCCTCCACGGTATCTGTCTTTTAACAACAATGAAGTGATATTATCTTAAAGATTCAATAGTAATTAGACTTGGTAAAGAATAAGAAATTTTATTTATAAAATGAATCATGCATGTTTGAAAATGTCACAGTGAACTCAATATTCTGTACACTTGATGTTTATCAATAAAAATGAAAGACAGGATGCTAGAATGACATGTACTATATAGAACCACAGTCAAGAGTGTTGATGAGACAAAACCATTGAAGTCAGGGAAAGACCAAGGTGAGCTGGCCTCTGGTGATGTGCTGGACAAAACTGGCAGACTCAGACCAGTGAACCAATGACGTCAGTCCCTAAATAGCTGAATTCTTCATGCTCAGCATCTGAAGAAGCAAAGTGACAACTTCCAAAGGCAACCACTTTCCAATAAAAGGATGCTTTTGTTGTTGATTGTCAAACTGCTATGGGTTGAAACACATTGAGTAAGAGTCTAAAATTCTATACCAACACCCAAAGAAAAGAACCAAGTGTTCATCTTGCCTTTTTTCTGCAATGTGGACTAACATTAGATGAGAGTTGTTTCTTCTCATAAATGGTCTTGTTCAGGGGTCTAATATCAGCTACCCTGTGTTTACATTACAATTCGTTACAGTTATGAATGAAGTTATGAAGTAGCAAGAAAAAATTATGCTTGTGGGGTCACCACAATTTGAGGAACTGAGTGAAATGGTCGCAGTGTGAGGAAGAAGGTTGAGAACCACTACCCTAGTTGATACTTGAAGAACCTAAGCTGTGGTTCCTGTTTTGTATCAATGACTTAGTCAATGAAAGTAGGTGCCAATCAGAAATTTCTGCTAAAACCATGAAAGGAAAAAAAATCAACATTATGTAATCTTATCAGACAAACAAAATGCTATCTCTGCATTCATTTTACCAAAACTAAACAGATTGAACACAAACTTAATCAAAGCCATAGTCAAATCTCAAAGCCACTTACAAATATGCAAGAGATTTTCACTCCATATGCTGCATTCAGCTAAATAAGCAAAACAAATGACTTACTTTAAAAATATTTAATTAACTTGATTATAAGAAATAACAAATATGCACTGAAATTAACCAGGCCCAAAGACTTTACATCTCAGTGAACTTCGGTAGAATTAGAATCAGTTTTCTGAAGCTGTGAGTTTCACATTAGATTTTGCACTTTCACTATTAAATATACTTTATATACTTATCAACCACCAAAAATGAAAATGCATGATAAAGTTAGAATTGGGAAAACAGTTTTCGCTTTCTTATAACACATTCATTACTTGCATTCAGTCCATCCTTGCCCTATAATATGTGGTTCTCTTTTCTGTGTATTCTACTGTACCCACATATACATTTGTTTGTATATATACATTGGCAGCGTTTTCTCTTCCATTCTGATACTGTGATCTCATTTCATATCATGTATTCTAAGTCTATTTATTTTCATAATAATTTGGTGATTACATTTTTTAATATTTGAATAGTAATCCATGTGTTGATGGACATCTATGTTGATTCTGGGTATTTGCTATCATGAATAAGGAAGCAATAAAGATGGGAGCACAAATATCTCTATGATGGTGTGTGGGGCCCTCTGGGTCTATGCTCAGGAGTGAAATAGCTGGGTGATATGGAAATTCTATTTTTAATTATTGCAAGTTTCCAAACAGATTTCCAAAATGACTGTATTAATTTGTACTTCCACCAACAGTGAACAAGGACTCTTCCCTGTCCATATAATCTACAACATTTATTGTCAGATTTGTTCAAGACAACTTCTTTGAATTTTCTTAAATTACCCAAATAAAAAGGAAGTGGAAAAGTTCACAGACTAGAAAGATATTCACGGACTTACCTGTCAATCACAATGACTATAAACCTTAATATTTATATCAACATTCAAAGAAATAAACAGTAATTAAAAGCTGTGGTATTAGTTGATTATAAGGTCATATACTTATAATCTCAACCTTTGGCAGGATCTGACCAGAAGAACACACCTTCAAGTCCAAGTTATGTTACATAATTAGACTCTGTTTCAAAATTTCTGATATAACAAAATACCTAAATACTGAGCAAATACATCATGAATACGTATTTTGTGTTTAAGATAGTTGAAGAGAGGAATTCAGTCCTATCCCTAAACCCAAAACCATTAAAAACCATTTGGATCAGGGACATCAGTGTAGTATTAGAATCAGATATTGGCTGATTCTATAAGAGTGGCTGAAATATCAAGTTTTGTATAGAACAACCTCTATATGGTTGCTATTTGGGACTAGAACATTCTGTAATGTATTACAAACTGTTGAGATTCATCCCTTCCTTCTGTCCAACCACAAGGCAGTAGTGTTCCTTTGTGTAGACTTTGCAAAGTAGAAAGTATCTCCTCATATTGCCCAGTATCTGTAGAGAGACACCTGTGGGTCATAACCCCTTTGACAAACCTCTATCTCCATAAATATTTACATTATGATTCATAACAATAACAAAATTACAGTTACAAAGTAGTAACGAAAATAATTTTATGTTTGGGCTCATCATAATATAAAGACCTGTATTAAAGGATTGCAGCATTGGAAAGGTTGGAAACCTCTGTTCTAGGTAGTGAGGAGCTATGAAGGGATGTAGAAGGAAGATGCAACCCTGGGATTCAGTTATAATCTTACCTGCGCAATCTGTGACCATATTTCCTGGCTTGAGTTCTCTTGTCTATGAAATATAAGTGACAGATGGTCAAACTCATCAGGTGTGACACTTACTAAATAATAGAAAGTATTTCTTAAATAGGAGCTTGCTAAAATGCCAGGCTTTAGGAGCACGATTCTGTGAGCTCTTCCATCATTTAGATCTGAAAAGCCTGAGTGTTGGTGTAAACACAGCTTTGGAAGCAAAGTCTATATGGAAAAGGTACATGAGAAGGCACTGGAGCCTTTCGTTCTGTTTTGTTTTTGTTTTGTTTGTTTGGTTTGGTTTTTTTGAGACAGGGTTTCTCTGTAGCTTTGGAGCCTGTCCTGGAACTAGCACTTGTAGACCAGGCTGGTCTCGAACTCACAGACATCTGCTTGCCTCTGCCTCCCAAGTGCTGGGATTAAAGGCATGCGCCACCACAGCCTGGCTTGCCTTCTTTTTAAAGAAGCTTATCTTTCAATTATTATTTTTTATTTTTTTAGCTTATAATATAATTACATAACATTCCCCTTTCCTTTCTTACTTGTAAACCTTACCATATCCCCATTCTTGTTCTTTTTCAAATTCATGGCCTACTTTTTTTTATTAATTACTGTCGCATGCATTATGTATATGTATAGGTACTTGTCCTTTCAGGTTGTGGGGCCTCACAGTTAAGTCTTCATTGTTACGACCTTGAAGGGGTATTAGGACACAAGCCATTTCTCTCTCTCCCACCCCTTCTATGAGCTGTGCTTTGCTACTTTCTGCTGCCTTTATGTGCTGTCTTGTCACTGGTCCAAGTCAACAGCTGACTGATAAAAGACTGCAACCTTCAAAGCTGTACATTGAGTCTACTCCAAGCTCTTATACTCTTTGGGCAATTATTCGAAGGGTATTTGTTGTTTTTTTTTTTTTTAAAGCAATGGAAAGCTACTTAACACAAGTATCTAAGCCAAGTGTCCATAGACTCAAAATGGTAGGCATTGTAACTCAAATATAAAGATGGCTTTTGATGGTGCAAGGAGACAGAATCAGGGCCTCACTCATGCTAAGTACACATAAGACATCCTGTTTCTTCATAAAAGCTTTCTTGATGCCTAACTAATATTAAATCTGTTTTCTATAAAGAAATGTCTCCTGAGTTATAGTAAGAGACTCTAGGAAAATGTATCTTGTGGGTACCATATAGCGCTTGAAGATAGATGACAAGGAGGCACACTGACCCTATCCCACGCAGCAACTTCAAAGGGCGTTTCACATCTATCAGGGGCCCTACTATCATAGGACTTGTCTGTTAGAAGGTTCCCCCCTATTGTTTCCTTTACGTCTGCTGCTGGGTCTAACAACCCCCCCCCCCACCGAACAAGTGTGCAAGCATACATGAACTGGCAGCTGTTCCTGCAGGTATTTCCACTCTTTTCCCCGTTCCTCTTGCAAGGGGTCATAGATATTTCATGTATCTGTGATCGAGTGGTCAACAACCAGTAAACATCTTGAGGTCGGGCTGTTCCCTAGGATTGAGATTATTCTAGCATAGCAATAAACAGTAGACACAAGGTCAAGTAAAGTCATCCATCATTGAGGCCAAGAAGAACCACGGGTGGTGACTCAGAACTCAAGGCAGTGGGTAGAAGTAGAGTCAGCTCATCAGCGGTGATTTTGACTACGTGAGTATCACAAAGCAGGGAAGGAAAATTAGCACTGAGCATATACAGCCAGAAGCTTCTACCAGGCCAAATTCGAAATGATTCTTCAAATCTGATATGTGCTCTTATCTAATATTCTCGAAGAGTGTAGGCAACCTGTGCATAGGAAGTTTTATTATAATTTCTCAAGATTGAGTTCTATTATATGGGGAAGATGAAGGAATTTTACAGATATAGTGAAGATATGTAATCAATCACTTATCACTTTGTTAACTAAAAAGGGGTTTATTTTGAGTAAGCCTGATCTAATCAAGTATAGCCTTGGGACTTGAAAACTGCTGCGATGCAGGAAGTCCTATGTGTCTGTGATCAAGTGGCCAACAACCAGTGAACATCTTGAGGTCAGGCTGTTCCCTAGGGTTGAGATTATTCTAGCAGAGCACTAGGAAGGAACCCCCAAAGCTTCCAGTGAAACTCATGCCAGGAGCCAAGTGGTTCCCAGTCAACAACAGCGACTAAAATAATTGTCATAAAAACCCAGAAGAGGAATTCTGACAATGCTGCGAAAGTTGAAAAGTGGACTTTGCTAGCCGTGGCATTGGATTAGAATGCTGTCAGCTGACATTTTGATTTCAGCGACCAAGCACTGAGCAGAAAATCCAATTAAAGCATGTCAGGTTTGTAATAATAAGCTAATGCCAGATAATACATTAAAGTTGTTGTAAGCCACTGATTTTTTTGGTAATTCATTATGTAGCATAGAAAACTAATACGGCATCCTAGATCATGGAGAATATGTGCATGTGCGTGTGAGCACACAGAAATACTCATGAATATACTCATGTGTGTAAATGTTTGTATGCTAGAACTTGAAGACTGAAAAACTTTGAGAAAGAGTCAAGCGGTCTGTACACTTGTCTTTGACATATTATTTCATGCAAAATATAGAATTTTTTGTCGAACCATAAATGCACACTTGATATAATTTAAATGATTTAAACTCTTGCCTTATTCACAGTATAATAATCTACCTATGGAATCTTCTTGATAGCTTGCTTTGGTCTTGAAATGAAATGTAACCCCCTAAAGCTTCTAAGTGCTTTTCTTCCTTGAGGCTCCTGTTGTGCTTACACACAGAATGTGAGGTAGAAGAAACTGGAAAGAAGATGTGATGAGATTTAGAGTTCCTGAGGGAGTGGTAAGCTGGGCTAGAAGCCGGCAGTTTGTACATGCTCACAGACCGCTCAGATCTCTCCTGCCATTATTTACTTAGCAAAGAATTGTCTAGTGGCCTCAGCAAATTCAGTTTACTGATTCATTGTATGGAGTGTGATATATCTGTGTTATCAGGCTGCAGTCTGATGGAAAAACTACGGTAGAAAACCAGAACCCTCCCTTTTGCTCCCAGAAATTTGGGGGAGTCCTTATGGCTACCAGATGGTATCAAAGAAGTTGGGATCTATTCTTGAAATTCTTAGTCACTAATTAAAAAGAAGAAGAAGAAAAAGAAAAAGTTTCAGGCAGACTCAAACAGTAGCTTGAGGATAATTTTCGTAGAACTTAAAAGAAAAAGACCTCAGGGCGTGCATGCTGTAACTCTTAGCAGATGCCCAGAAGAGAAGAATGAAAAAGAGAAGGGGGGAAAATGTACTTTATGTTAAGCAGACTTGGAGGTCAGCCACAATGGGAGTTGGGTTGAAGGGTATATACGTGTGCTTGTGTGTGTGTGTGGGGGGGTAACTCTAGAGATACAGTAAGGGGGTCCAAGGCCCCAGGAAAGCCGTACTTCCCTTCTTATTTATTTATTTATTTATTTATTTATTATTTATTTATTTATTTAAGATTTCTGCCTCCTCCCCGCCACCACCTCCCATTTCCCTCCCCCTGCCCCAATCAAGTCCCCCTCCCTCGTCAGCCTGAAGAGCAATCAGGGTTCCCTGCCCTGTGGGAAGTTCAAGGACCACCCACCTCCATACAGGTCTAGTCTAGTAAGGTGAGCATCCAAACTGCCTAGGCTCCCACAAAGCCAGTACGTGCAGTAGGATCAAAAACCCATTGCCATTGTTCTTGAGTTCTCAATAGTCCTCATTGTCCGCTATGTTCAGCGAGTCCGGTTTTATCCCAGGCTTTTTCAGACCCGGGCCAGCTGGCCTTGCTGAGTTCCCAATAGAACATCCCCATTGTCTCAGTGTGTGGGTGCACCCCTCGCGGTCCTGAGTTCCATGCTCGTACTCTCTCTCCTTCTGCTCCTGATTTGGACCTTGAGATTTCAGTCCGGTGCTCCAATATGGATCTCTGTCTCCTTTCATCGCCTGATGAAGGTTAATATTCAGGAGGATGCCTATATGTTTTTCTTTGGGTTCACCCTCTTATTTAGCTTCTCTAGGATCACAAATTATAGGCTCCTTTACTTATGGCTAGAAACCAAATATGAGTGAGTACATCCCATGTTCCTCTTTTTGGGTCTGGCTTACCTCACTCAGGATAGTGTTTTCTATTTCCATCCATTTGCATGCAAAATTCAAGAAGTCATTGTTTTTTACTGCTGAGTAGTACTCTAGTATGTATATACTCCATACTTTCTTCATCCATTCTTCCATTGAAGGGCATCTAGGTTGTTTCCAGGTTCTGGCTATTACAAACAATGCTGCTATGAACATAGTTGAGCATATACTTTTGTTGTATCTTGGGTAAATTCCCAAGAGTGGCATTGCTGGGTCCAGGGGTAGGTTGATCCCGAATTTCCTGAGAAACCGCCACACTACTTTCCAAAGTGGTTGCACAAGTTTGCATCATTCCCACCAGCAATGGATGAGTGTACCCTTCTAACCAGCATGCAAAATAGCCAGGAGAAAAAAAAAACACAATGGCTTTTTGGAAAGGGACACAAAAATGAGCAGACTCAGTGGCTTGGCACATAGGGAGTAAAAATTCTGGGAAGAAAACGTGTAGAATCTCACTAAAGGAAGAATAATTCCTCCTGTCTCTTTGGCATGGCTTAAGGTGAACCCACATTCTACAAGTGGTCCTTCATCCAGAGGAGTGATGGACCTGCCCAAGGGGATGTTTCGGTCTCCACCCAGGCCAGGATTTCATCCTCTTGACTGACCAGGAGGAACTAGTTTTCTTTTAATGGGTCCTACAGGTGTGTCCTGTGCATACTGATAAGAGCTCACATCCCCCCAATCTTAGCCTGTAATGGATAAGCCACAGCTGTCCTACAGGTAGCCACAGAGAGCTCCAGAGGACTGGATCTATCAGCATTCCCATCTAATCTCTCTTCTCATTTTGCTCTACTTCTTAGAATTGGCACTGCAAAGAGAAACCAGATGCTTCATAGCTGGAGGGCAGAGTTCCTAGGTTAAAAAAAAAAGTTCTCAAATGACATTGATTCTGTATATTTTCATACTCCTAAGTGTGAACATTTCTCATCAGAACATTTGAATAACGTATTAATCTAAATAGCCTAGCCCCAAGTAATATTCCACACGGTGTCAACTAAATCACTTGCAACCGACTGTTCTGTGCTTGTCTTTCCAGGCAACAAAGTCAGTAGCAAAATTTCAAACCAATTCTGATTTTTAAGATGCATGTACAGAGAAAGCATTTTGTTTAACAATATTTATAAAGGGTTTCGTAGTTGGAGACTGCTCATTAATCCGGCCACCCAGATTAAAAATAATCACACAGAAACTATTAATTAAATCACTGTTTGGCCTATTAGGTTATTATATTTTTAGCTTGTTCTTACATCTTAAATTAACCTATTTCTATTATTTAATATTTTATCATGAGGATTGTGGCCTACTGGCAAGGTTCTGACTGGCAGCTAGCATCTTTCTCCTCTGGCAGCTACATGGCATCTCACTGACTCTACCTTCTTTCTCCCAGCATTCAGTTTACTTTTCCTACCTAGCTCTACTCTGTCCTATCACAGGCCAAAGCAGCTTCTTTATTCATTAATCAATAAAAGCAACACATATACAGAAGGGCATCACATATCAAGTTCAGCCACTGCATGGAAGCCTGGATCATCCTGGTTACAAAATCTCTTGCTGACCTCCAGCTGTCCCTGATGTTTGTCATCTGTCTTCTGTGGTCTTCAAAGCCACAACAGACTTTCTCCCATGTAATTGCACCATACAATGAAATTAATTTTCCATATCGTAGAACACCAGCAACAAATCTGTATGAGATCATTGTGGTCTTGTTGAAACACGCCCTGTTCAGCCATACTTCTGACCCCCTACAGCTGTAACCATCACTTCTG
Organism: Microtus pennsylvanicus; assembly: GCF_037038515.1. Classification (NCBI taxonomy): domain Eukaryota; kingdom Metazoa; phylum Chordata; class Mammalia; order Rodentia; family Cricetidae; genus Microtus; species Microtus pennsylvanicus. Next base: position 16,258,468 of record NC_134579.1, read on the forward strand.
GCTACCACGCTGTGCAGGGAGGGGTGTCTCTTGGAAAGTCTCACAATTATTATGAAACTCTAAAAGAAAAAGGAGTAATTTAAAATTTCTATTACAGAAAGAGTACAATACATTCTGCTATTTTAAAGATATGAAGAGAATCTAAACGTTAAAAAAGGAAGAATTCTCCAGAACTATGAAATAATAATAATAGCAACATATCTTCAAAGGGTGTAGACTTTCAAGATTAAGTCAGTGGCTCAAAAACCTTGCTGACTATGAGTACCTAGAAAAAGGCTTATGATACATTTAATTTGGATGGGGAGAGAGCTCAGTTGCTAAAGAGCTTGCCACACAAGCATGAGGACCTGAGTTCAATCCCCAATATCCAAATAAGAAGCTGGATGTCGTCAGGGATTGGAATCTCTGCATTGGAGAGACAGATAGACAGATCCCCGGAGCTAGCCAGTCACCTAGTATAATCAGAAATCTTGAATCCCAGAGAGAGGGGCTGAAAGGAGAGAGAGAGAGAAAGAGAGAGAGAGACAGAGAGAGAGACAGAGAGAGAGACAGAGAGAGAGAGAGAGAGAGAGAGAGAGAGAGAGAGAGAGGGAGAGAGGGAGGGAGGGAGGGAGGGAGACCCTATTTTAGAATTCAGTATGAGCGGTTCCCGAGGAATGGCATCTAAGGTCCGCCACTGGCCTCCACGTACACACATGTACATTCCCATCATGAATGTGCACTCATACACACGATGCATATTTCCAGGCCCCAAAACAAATCTGCCAGATCAGAATCTCTTAGGTGAGACATAAGAAGCATATATGTAGCAATTACCATATACTACAAATGAAAATTGTCTATAGAGCCAAATATAGGAAATAGAAAATTGGTAGACTAATATTTTTTGCTTATTTGATATAAGAATTATTGTATAATGCTTTATAACAAACTTTTGGTTTAAATCCTTAAATTTATTCCTACAAAATCAGAGTAGGATGGCCAAAGGGCATTCAACAATTTTTGAGAATTTAGGGCCTACAGAGGTAGCTGAGTTATTAAGAGCATTGGCTGCTTTTCCATAAAAATCAAGTTTCTTCCTAGTGCCCACAATCGTGCAGTTTGTAGCTATCTGTAGCTAAAAGCACCAGGATGTCCAATGACCTCTCTTGGCTGAAGAAGAAAACTCACATACATAACAGACACAGAGAAACACAAATAAATGGAAAAATAAAAATCTTTAAGACGTTGTTGAAAATGTGTATTGGTTCCAACAACCAGGGAAGAAAATGAAGACTTGCTGCAGAATACCGTACATGCCAGAATCTATCCCGAGCACTGTTACTCACTTCACTGTTCACACCGAGTCAAGCAGAGAGCAACAGAGCATGGCGTTTTTCTTCTGGTATGAGGTACGGAGAGGGTGCAGAAGAGCTGAAGCTAACTCGAGTGATATTGCTTTCCATAACTTGAATCTTAGAGAAAGCCAGGGAGAATAAGGCCTATGACATAGAAAGTCTCAAACCAGACAGGCCACCAATATTAAAAATGGGGACATAATTCCATCTAGAAGCAAACCAACTTCTTTGACTTAGGAGCAAAACTCCCGTCATTAGCCGGGCGGTGGTGGCGCACGCCTTTAATCCCAGCACTCGGGAGGCAGAGGCAGGCGGATCTCTGTGAGTTCGAGACCAGCCTGGTCTACAAGAGCTAGTGCCAGGACAGGCTCCAAAGCCACAGAGAAACCCTGTCTCGAAAAACCAAAAAAAAAAAAAAAAAAAAAAAAACAAAACTCCCGTCATGGTGTCCTACCTTTAACTCACACCTCATTCTTCAAAGGCCATCATTCTGTAGCTTCTAAAGATAAATCTACAATAGATAGAAAGCAAATCTACCCTAGATAGAAAGCAAATCTACCCTTCTTTTATCACCTCCCTTCTCTCATTCTCTTTCATTTTAATCATTTTTGTACTTTGAGAATTTCGTTCATATATGTGTGCAATGAACTATGATTACATCCACTCTGCATTCACCCCTTCTTGCTTAGTGTCCCCCCAAATGTTCACTCATAACTGTACACATAGCTTGCTTCTTTGATCGTTCACAAACTTGAATTAGTACTGCCCATATATGCATATATATGGGGCCATCCACTGAAACAAGGCAAGCCTACCACTGGCCACACCCTCAAAAAAGTCATTCTCTTTTCTTTCCTTCCTTGTCCCTCTCTCTTCTTTCTCCTTAGCCTCTTTATCCTTGACTTTTTTGCTGTGGTTTGGATAGTATCTGTCCCTCAAATCTAAAGTTAAAATTTAGTTGTCACTTGGCATTGCTGGGTGCTGGGAACCTGTAGGAGGCAATTAGAGAACTTGCAGGGAGGAGGGTTGTAATTTTCTCATATGAGTGAGTTATGGGGAAGTGAGTCTGCCTTTGGGTGTTGTTTCTCCTGCATGTGCCTATTTTGCATTTATCCTTGTTTAAAATAATTTCTTTTAAAAGTATTTATTTTATGTTTGTGTGGGAAGGTATACGTGTAAGTGTTTGTGTGTGTATGCGTGTGCACACAGAGGCCAGAAGGTGACACGGTGACCTCCTCTATCTCTCTTTGCCTATTCCTTTGATGTAAGGTCTCTCCTGAAACTAGGGATAATGTCTCACTGGGATGGAAGCCAGCAAGCCCTAGAAATCCTCCCATGTCTACTGACTGTGGAGTTGGAGCTACAGGCATGTGTTAGACACCCAATTTACTATTTGGTATTTTAATTCTAGTCCCAGTGATTGAGCAGCAAACACTATTAATTGCTTAGCTATCTCTCCTGCCCATGTTTAAACTTTCTTGGATGAGTAAAAGGTGTGTGATATTCTAACAAGCACCACATTTTTGAAATGTTAGCCTCTAAACCTTAAGCCAAAATAAAGTTCTTTGCACTCTATATGACCCAATCTCAGATACTTTGTTATAACAGCAGAAAACAAACAAAAACATGGTTAAAAGAAGCATCTAAGATTAGTTTTCAGGGGTTAGGAGAAATGCTTCAGTGCTCAAAACCACATATTGCTGGGCTACCAGCCTGGGCTACAGAGCAAGATCCTGCTTAAAAGCAAACCCAAAATCTAACTAATCAGACATCCCCCTCCGCAGTCTGTGTGTCCATGCATGCACACACGCAAAGCACATATATCACTTAGTGAATGCTTTCCTCCATAAGGAGGAGAACTGTTAACAGCTCTACAATCTATATTTGCAAAAATTCATTAAAACATTTCTCTGATAAATAAAAGCAGAAATCTTAAAAATTGTGCAGCATGAGAGAAGGAAGATATCTCTGAGTTGAAAACATGACAGTAACCATTGCATTTTCTAAAACAATGGGATTTGGGACCCCAAAACAAATAAGATAGAAAATTTCTTCTGAAACTTTTAAGCCCATAGAAAATACTGCCAGGAATGAAATTTAGTAGACAGAGCTAGGCAATATAAGGTATGTTTTAAAAGAAACCTTAAAATAATGATTTTTGGATGCTCACCTTACTAGACCTGGATGGAGGTGGGTGGTCCTTGGACTTCCCACAGGGCAGGGAACCCTGATTGCTCTCCGGGCTGATGGGCTGATGAGGGAGGGGGACTTGATCGGGGGAGGGGGAGGGAAATGGGAGGCAGTGGCGGGGAGGAGGCAGAAATCTTTAATAAATAAATAAATATAAAAATAATGATTTTTATCAGAAAGAATAGCAAAAATACAAAAGAACATGAAAATCTCATTTCACTTAAAGTCATTTGACAAGAAATTAAAGGATATATTTGATGTCAAGTAAAATTAATTACAGTGGGACTTGAACCTGCCTGTTCTTATCTGGTGAAATAATATTTAATTCGAGATCTAAGAGAAAAAGGTCTACATGCAGCATTGTAGGAGGAGAAGGGAGTTTTCAGGAGGAAAGTAGAACATATAGACCAGCATCAACTCCGTGCATCAAAAGATCATGGTGTGTCTTTGAAGCTCTGGAAAACCAGTCTGTGATTTAAAAATATCAGATCTAACTGAGTTAACACATATGAATGGCAAAGAAAAGATGAAACAGAAACATCTACGTAGACTTCCAGAAGAATTACAGAAAGACAGGGACAGCTGATGGAGACAAAATCATCAGAAACCTATGAAAAAAAAGAGTATGGTATAATAACAGATAGCATCTACCTTTTGCTACCATGGTACAAACACTGTTTCAGCCGCTGGATATGGATGAAGCTGCTCAATGTACAGAAGAGTCTCTGAAAAGAGACTGCTACTGTTCTACTACAGGTGACAACTCTAAAGTATAGTGAAATGAAGTAACTTGTCCAAAGTTAAGGGACTAGAAAAATGGCTCAGCCAACAGGAAAGCAAGGCGGGATGACTGCAGTATCCAGTGGCTTCATTAGCAGGGAACACATCTTCTTCAATGGAAAATGAAACAAGGAACTCAAACCCAGGGACTGGGATGAAGGGAACTTCAAAGCATCTTTAGAAATGAATGGCGGGCTGACAAAGTGGCTCCGTGAGTAAAGGGTGTGCCACGGAAGCATGAAAACCTGCGTTCGGAGTTCCCAGAACCCATGTAAACTTGAATGTGATGATGTGCATCTATAAGTCCAGTACTTCTATGTAAAAGTGGTAGGTGGAGACAGGGTAATCTCCATGAGCTAGTCCTGTGGACAAGTGATCCTGTCTCAAACAAGGAGCAAAGAGACGAGTGTCACCAAGGTGCTTCTCTGGCCTCTACACACGTGTTGTGGCACATATATACCTGCACTTAGAGACAACACAGGATTCTTAAATTAATGCAATAGGGACTGGAGATCTAGCACAGGGTTAGAGAGCTTGCCTAGCATTCAACAGTCCTTAGGTTCAATAATCAGCACTATAAAGTAAAAATGAAGTGGCAAGAGATATTAAAATGGATAAACTCTTACATAGTTAAACAATTGCTCAAACTTTAAAAAAGAGGGGAATCCTGTCATTTGCAGTAACGTGGATGATTCTGAACCACAGCATGCTAAGGGAAAAAAATCTAGGCAGAGAAAGACATACTCATGATCATCTTGTGGGATATGAGTCCTTCACCTCATGTAAACAGAGATCAAAATTCTGGTTACCAGGAGTCAGGGGTTAGGGAAGGTATTTGTCAAAGGGCATAAATTCTCAATTTTAAGAAGAATAGGTTCTGCAAATCTAATGTATAATGTGATGGTCATAATTAATAATAGCATATCACTTCAAATTTGCTCAAAGTAGATTGTAAATATCCCCACTGTAATCATCAAGAGAAATATACATGAAATAAAGGATATGTTAATCACCTAGACTATAACAATAATTTACAGTGTAGATACATATTAAATCATCATATATTACACTTAAATTCATACATTTTTATCAGTTAGACCTCAGTAACACTAGGAAGAAATTCCAAAAGAAAAAGATTACTCTCAAACCCAGTCAAGATTGAAATCCACTAACATGCCCAATTTTAATAATATATTAATTCTAATATATTATATAATTATATTTTCTGTAAGTGGCTATATTCAAATGTCATCTGACAATAAAATCAATATGAAATAATACATGCCCCTGATTAACCTTAATTTTCAACTTGATATAACCTACGTAACTGAGAGGAAAATTTCTACTGAGAAATGCCTTTAGTCACATCTGCAGGGGATTGTCTTGATTGTTAATTGATATGAGGGGTCAGCCCATAGTGGGACATCAGCCTCAGGCAGGTGATCCTGGGATGTACAGGGAAGCTAACTAAGCATGGGCCTGTGACTGAACCAGTGAGTGAGCCAGAAAAACAAGTCAGAAAGCAGTATTCCTTCATTCTCCCATGGTTTCTGTTTTCAGTTCCTGCTTGAGTTTCTTCTGTGAGTTTCTCAGTGTTGAAATGTGATCTGGACGTGTAAGTCAAATAGATCCTTTAGCCTCCCAGTTGCTTTTTATCAATGTTTTAACACAGCAGAACAAATAAAAGTAGGACAGCCCTTGTCCTCTTTATTTGTATATCATCTTGACCTGTATGTTACACTTATAAAACCTCTATTCAGACTAACCATGTGCCAGTGCATAGTAACTTTATGTGTACTAGATAGCACAACTGTAGATTCTGCCAAAGACGAACATTTCCCAGATACACACTCTTATTGTAGGATATGTCTATACTGAGTGAAAATGTAATGTGATTGGTGTAATAAAACGTTAAACAGCCAATAGGTAGGTAGGAAGTATAGGCAGGACTTCAGGGCAGAGAAAAACATCTGGAAAGAAAATGGAGGGATCATCAGCTGCATGTGGAGTAGCAGAGTCATGATTTGGCTGGAGTGTGCTTGGTATGGAACACATTCAGGTAGCTGAGCAAATTCATGAAGATGAATGTATGGATAATTGTGTGTGCATGTGTGTGCTAGAGTTTGATAGTTAGTGTCTTCCTTAGTCTCTTTCTACCTTATCATCTGAGAACGGGTCTCCCAATGAACATAGAACTATCCCATTCAGGGAAACTGACTCGCCAGAAAGCCCCAGTGATGTTCTCATCTCCATCCATAAGCATTGGGATTACAAACACCTGACTCTTTACCTGTGTGCTGGGTCATAAGCTCAGGTTCTCATAGTTTTGTAGACAAGCATTTTGCCTTTTCTTCAGATATCTAATAACATGAGTCTTAAAAGCAGACCAATAAATCATGGGCAAATTGCATTATATTTGAAAAGCAATGGTCCTTATCTTGTAGTGAGAATACATTCCTTATGATCAAGCGTGGCTATTCCAGAAGTGGAACTATGATTCACATTGGACTCTAGTTGTCTTATTCTTCTTGGAGCAGGGGTTAAGAGCATGTTGTAGTCTTCCAGAGAACCTGAGTTCAACTTCCTGTACCCATGCCAAGAAGCTTGGAAACACATGTAATTTCACTTCCAAGAGGGCACCAGACCCTTTTCTGGCTGCTGCAGGCATCTGTGCTCATGTGCACCTCCTAAATACACATGATTTTAAAGTATTATTCATTTTATACTTCATGTAGACAAAAATGATATGACCAGAAATTAGTCTGCCTAATAAAGTGTAATTTCTATTCCAGATTTTTTATTATAATTTCTTAACATGCTTCAGACTGTACATTGGAATTTCAAAGCTGACACCAAAGGTATAAGTAAAATGCAAGTGTCATTTCAATAAAGCTAAGGGTAATCTAAGAAAAAGAAGGCTTCATACAAGGCTGAAAATGAAGATTTTAAAGTGTTAATTGTTTATAGTTTAACTGACAAATGCTTTGTAAACCCAATACATTTCAAAATTACTAGAAACATTGGAAAAATAAATAGAAGGATGACTAAAACAGGTAAAGGTGGATGCTGATAATCTAAATCCAATCCCTGAGACTCACATGGTACAAGTTATACTCCATATGTAGTTCATGGCACAAGCATACATAAACATGCACATACATAGGCACGCACACACACACACAGAGCCCACATACAGACACATATTCATGCCCCCTGTACACAAATATGACATGTAGTACACACACATGCTCACACAATTACATACACAAAATAAAATGTAATAAAAAATTAAGAACTATTGAAAAAGAAATGAGTGAATGGCGAAGTTTTTTAAACTGTGGTGTTTTTGTTTAATTAGATGCTAAAATAAAATTATAGAGAAATGATTAAACAGAGGGGAACAAGAAAAGATCAGACAGGTCAGTGAAGCAATGAGAAGTTCTAAAAGACTCAGCTTCTCATAGGAATTTGGTATGAGAAAACACTGCTGTACAGAAAAAGATTGTTCTCAATAAATATCTCAAGTAAACATTTGAAGACTTAGAATAGGAAGTGTTCATTAGAACACAACTGATAGATGGAAAATAAGATGTAAATAAAATGTTCAAGGAAATGAAATACATTTATTTACAAGTTATTAAATTATGCATTTCACTTATGCTTTAGTAGATCATTTAACCTATAAAAATGCTTATTATACAGTGTTTACAGAGTTCTTCAAATAACAAGTAATGTGAGGTTCAATTTTTATATTTTGTGTGGTGTTCACTCTCAAAGAATATTTGTCCTCTTAATAACATTTAAATACAGAAACTTATTGATATTAGTGGGGGTCACACATGCCCGTTGTCATCCTTGGAGAGCAGGAAGCAACTTTGTGCAGCCTGTTTTTTCATATTTATGTGGACTCTGGGGACTGAATATACATATCTTTGCCTGCTAAACTATCTTTCCTGACTACTCCATATCTCTACCTTATCTTATAGCATCTTTAAAATACGACAAAACTAATTTCCCAAGTTTAACATAACTAGTTATATCAGTCAAATGTTACATTTCCCTGTGGCTTCTTTGCCTTTATCTTCTCTACAGTCTTGGACCTCCAGTGTGTCCTATGCAGACTTTATTATTTCATTTTGTTTTTACTCTACAAATTAGTGATAAATCCACTCACTGAGGAGAAATTCTGATCTTTTAGAAAGTGAGAAGGCTTGAAAGAAATGACCCCCAAAAAGGATGGGCATTAGTCAGAGGTATAGCCTTATTGGAGTAGGTATGGCCTAGCTGGAGAAATGTTGTCACTGTGGAGGCAGGCTTTGAGGTCTCATATACGCTCAAGCCACACCCAGTGAGACAGTTCATTTCCTGCTGCCTGCGGGTCAAAATGTATGGCTCTCAGCTTCTTCTCCAGTACCATGTCTGTCTGTACACCACCATGTTTCAATATGATGATAATGAAATTAACTTCTGAAAATGTAAGCCACCCCAGTTAAATTTTTTGCTTTATAAGAGTTGTCATGGTCATGGCACCTCTTCACAGCAACAGAACCCTTAGTGAAGACAGAAAGTATTGTGGATTAAAAAGAAAAAAAATGTTTCTGCATCCCCTTGCCTCTGTCTGAATTCTTTCCTTTCCTGGTAACAAGAGCCACACTTGACTCTTTTCACTGACTTAAGATGAACGTCCATTCCAGAAACAGGAAATATATGTGGAACCCACAGGCCTTTGGTAATCCTGTCACATGAGGTAATCAGTCCCTCCTTGCTCCTCTCCTGCATTGATAACACCCTAAAAGACCTCTGTAAGCAGAGACTGTTCTTTCCTATCCCAGCTGCCTAGACCTAAATAATAAAACAGAAATTATATTAGCTATAACACTGTTTGCCCAATGGCTCAGGCATATTTCTAGCTAGCTCTTACATCTTAAATTAACCCATTTCTATTAACCTGTGTATCACCACAAGGCTGTGGCCTACCAGTAAGTTTCCAGCATCTTTCTCCTTTCGTAGCTGCATGGTGCCTCTTGACACCACCTACTCTCTTTCTCTGTTACTGTTTAGAATTCTCGTCTTACTTCACTCTGCTAAGCCATTGGCTGAACAGCTTTATTTATCAACCAATAAAAACAACACAAATACAGAAGGCCATCCCACATCAGATCTCCTTACTGGAAATGCCCTTCCCTGTAACCTCTTCTGTTCTCTTTTTGAAGAAACTTATTTAGAAATTATATATCTACCCCTTTTAGTAGAACAGTCAACTCTAATCACTAAGGTTTCCCTCAAAAATCCTATATTTTATCAGAGTTTTCTCTCTTTTGCTTTGAATGCATGAAAATTCCTCAACATTCTTTCCCACTCAACAAATCCTACTGTTTATTCCAGGTTCATCTCTAATATCCCTCTCTCTTCTTTTCACATTCTTAGCACATCATTTCACACAGGCCAGAAAAAATAATTTCCCTGTCTCTCCAGCATTGCCTCAACAGTGAGTCAAACCTGGAGTTACATAGTATCAAACCCAAGAAGTAAAGTTATAGGGCTAAATAGTTTGCTTTTGCCTTCAATTTATAAATTATAATTTTAATGTGTACTCTCTTTTGTATTCCTTTTCTGTCCTTATGAATATGTCCTTGACATAGTTATTTCACCCTAAATTAAAAAAATGCTAAAATTCACTTATGACTTTAAAGGTCTTGACTAATAAAAACTAAGAACTGTTGAATAGGGGCTAGAGACAACTCAGTGTGTAAAGAGTTCGCTGTGCTCCATGAAGAAGGACCTGAGTTCCATTTCCAGCACCCACATAAAGACCCGGTATAGTGGTAGTTTATCACTGTAGTAGCATGGGATTAAGATGGGAAATTCTCAGCTGCTCAACTTGGGCCAGGGATTCTAGTTTAGCCAGAGACACTGCTTCAATATAATGATGGTGACAGCGATGATGATAATGATGACAACAATGGTAGGGTTGAGAAGACACTGAGAAGGACCCTCCATCAGCTTCCGACCTCTACCTTCACTCATGGGCACTTGCATGCATGTGTCATACCACTCAAACACACAAAGAAGGAATAGAAAAATACTGGACAACAAAAGAGAAAGAAAGTAGAATGAGGAGGGAAAGGAGGTCAGAAAGAGAAACGAAGTGTTCTATTAAAACATCTAATAGCCTATCTACACATCTAAACTTTAAAGTGAGGGAATAAATGATTTAAAAGAAAAGGTTGAAGGGAAAGACAAATGGATATCTCAAACCAAATTTAAATTCTTGCAAAGGTGCAAATGTAATCAAACTCCCCACAGGTAAAGGCCAAATGACTCATTTTGTTAAACTTGATTACATTGCAGCAAAGCCTTGTATTTTACTCTGTAAACACAGCAAACTTATTTTTCTATAAACAATCAGTAGATTTTTTTTCTTTCTTTTTCTTGTTTAAGAAGTCAGCTCCGCATATTGTTGTAGTTGCTCTGGAATCAAGCGCTAAACAGTGAGCTCCCCGGGGACCCTGTGTCTTATTTCCTCCTGTTTCAGAGCTTCACTAAAACCAGGAAGGCAGTGAGAATGATTGTTCTTAATTCCCTAAGCACCGATGGAGTGTATGTTCTCTTAATGCCCACTCATACGACAAAATGATGTGAGGAATAGCAATCAGAAAACCTCAAGAGTGCTCTTTTGGTGTTTTCTCCACATTCTCTCCTTTGAATGCAGTCAACTTCTGATCAATACTATGCAGAAAATACAATCACAGGACAAATGAAAATCACCTTGCTTCCAGCCACAGCTCAAGGAGAAAACAAAATAGGGGTGATTTAACTATGATCAAGAAAGAGTTCCTAGAGCAAATGCGTAGCTGTTAGAAGCCAACTGTGTTTGTTCCTCTAACATGCCAGCCACAGCCAAGACCAAGATATTCAGAAGTGAAAAGGAATAGTGGGTAAACACTGACCCAAGTATCTTTTGCTATAAAAGTCTAAGAGGACACTGATGTTCACCTAACATTCTTAAAGTTTTGCATTTGAAGGGAATCAAGGCACTCTCCTTCCAATATGGCCCCTGGACTTTTGAGAAAACAGCAAAAGCAGAAAGGTCATTCTCACCTTCTCTTCACCCTTCTCTCCTGAAGCAAGTCATAAAACCGGGAAAGAATCTCTGACCTTCTCCCCTAAGGCATGCTGTAAAACCCAGCTGACCTTCTCCTGAAGCTGGTCATAAACCTTTCATTCCCAACTCTCCCTGTACCAGAAGAAAGTCTGGCTTTCTCTCTCAAGTCAAGGGCCTGGAGGAGAATCCAAGCTAGCAGGTTTTTTTTAAGGCTCCTAGTTGTTTGTTGCTGGGTCCTATCCCTTGGTCCCACCTGTTCTGCATGGCCAAGCATTTTTCATCTGGAGCAGGAACTTTCACAGTTTACTGCTTCTTTGGGTTTTTATTTCTGACCCTTCCATACCAAATGACTTCATATGGATTGCTAAGCTGCCCTGTGCCATAGATGTCTCATAGAAGGTATGAATATTGATATAGGTAAGAGACTAATTTTTCTCCCCAGCAAAACTCATTTATCAAAATGAACTCAAGTATATTAGACTCCAGACTGTCTCCTTCCTGCCTTCCTTTTATCTGACACCTTCTTTTATTTTAGATTTAGAACATGGATATATTGGTTTTAATGCTTCCTGAACACTGAGTGAACCCCATCCCCATGGAAGTGGACATACCCCTCCAAACTTACAACCTCAGTAACTTCCTGGTGGCTTTGGCTTATGTCTTTATTCTTACCTTTACTTAAGGGAACTAAAATTAAAGTGCTCAGGTTATCATTTTGAAAAGATCTATGAATTTTTCTATTGCAGTGGAGCTAGCTCCCTATCCATCCAAACCACAGTGGTTTCAAATGCTGCCTCCTCTGTAGAATTTGGTCAGCTAGATATTCCCCAAGTCCCATTTCCCACAGATATGCCCATGCCCAACGAGAACTCTAAGACATAGAAGCTACATTTATTACCCTTCGGATTCTGAAAATAACTACAACTAAGGGCAGTTCAACATGGGGAAAAGTACTATACAGGTTGAGCAATTGTATAATCTGAGCTCCATCCACCAGTGACCAGTACTGGGTGTATAACGTGTGCTCAGCAGTTTACTAAGACTTGGCCTTGTGTTCCTTGTCTTTGATTGCAGTTAACCTTCTGGTTACACAGACCATTCTAGTCTTCATTTAATTAAATATCTAGTAGGATAGATATCTTTTGTGAGTTACCCTAATTAGCATTTAATAAGTAAAAGACAAAAAAGGAGCCTTACATTACACCCTTTAAAAAAGGCTCAGCCTCTCAACTTACAGCCTAATGTCATCTGGATTCACACACCAACAAGCTTTTTTATTCCTTTCTTTTTTTTTTTTTAAGAGAACACAAATTTCAGATCATTAACCTGTTCTTGTTTGTTGTTTGACATTTCAAATGGGCTGCCCTTCTCCTTCAAACACCTCTTTCCAAAGCGCCCAGGAGGATAGATTCCTCACGACGTTCCAGGGCAGCGGCACTTATCTACCAGACAATAATAAATCGGACTGACAGAGAGTGCTGACCATGGCGCATTTTGTGGTGAGAATGGGATGGACTTAGCAGCTTCCCATTAAATTAATGAGAAGTCTCGGCCTCTTTGACCAGCAGGAGAGAGCAACATAATGGAACACAGTCCTACCACCCTGGGAAGGAAGGCAAGAGGAAAGGGCAACCAATTCTGTTAAGTGCTCGGCTTTCCACAAGCTGGTCCTCCAGATGTGGCTTTTCCTCCATTGTTCTCTCATCTCAACTTTTAGGGACAGTGGCAATGAAGTATTTTAAGATGTTTCCCCATTGTTTCCTCAATGAACAAGAAGAAACCAGCAGCTCCTCCTGGTCTCCAGCACTCTCTACTGAAACTGTCCTCTTCGTCTGGACTCCCGAAGGGTTTTCACTGTTGGTTTGCTTGTCTTTTCCCTCACTTCCTCCTTGGCCTGCTTTATATGGGGAAACACAGCACTTCCAAAAAGGTTAAAATCTTAAAAAAAAATTTAGAATCTAATTTTTAGTTTATCTGGAGCCACAGTGTTAATTAATATCAAAGCTATACTGGGAACAATTTGAATGGCCTAGGACAAGTCATTAGTCTTCCAAGTGCTCACGTTTCCAATTGTAAAAATCAGTTCAACAATGACATAGCATAATCGATTGTAATATAATATAATATAATTCATGTAATACATTCTGTTCTCTTTAAAACGACAAATGCAGATGTAAATTGTGAGAGGTCTCCTAGGGTTTGATTCTTGGGTACAGAAATTTCTCTACAAAGAGGCTAATGCCCTGTCCATGCTATGCTCCTGTAATACAATTCGAGGTTGAGAATTGAGGACACAGACGCTTGTCACATTGCGACTGTGACTCTCCCTTACCATACTTAGAATATCACTCATCTGGTAAATATTTGTATCTAACCTTGACAGAATTTATGTAATATCTCACCTCCATTAATCTGTAATTAATTCTTGTAATTTTCTATTTTTAAAAGAATTATTAGATATCACTTTGGAAGCCTTTATTTCTTTAATTTTTTAAAAAATTAACTTTTAAAAAAGTACACAGTATGCTCACAGTAATGTGGTGCTTTCTAATCCTCAGTATGATTTGTATTGTCTCTCAGTTTTTTCTAATACAGAAGATGGAAGCTAAAAAAAACACTGATAGAGATTGAAGAAAATATTTGTTTGGATAAAGGTGTCTGTTTATTTGTTATTATTACTATTGTGTGGTATTTGATGGAGTATATACTACATAGTATATTATGTAGTCTAGGCTGGCCTTGAACTTCTGATTCTCCTGCCTTCATCTTTCAAGTGTTCAGACTTCAGGTATGAGCCACCGCACCTGGTTCCAAAATATTTTAAATTGTCAAAATCTGTAACATGAATGCAAGAAGAAGCACAGAGTTAGCTAGATCAATATGTTCTAGACACCTCGAAGGAAGCTCAAATCCAGGGAAATGCTAAAATCAAACTTTAATATCAGAGGTTCTTTAGAGGCGTCTTTAAAATTCTATAAACGTAAAAAAGAGCAACATGATACAGCACTTAGTATATGATGAGCACTTGAATGTATTTATTGATATGGAAGTTTTGACATAAAGAAATGTTGTGGAGGGGACAGAGAAATGGCTCAGCCAGTAAGGTGCTTTCTGCACAGGCCCAAGGGCCCAAGTGTGGATCTTCTGCATCCACATAAAAACTGGGCCTAGTGGCATGCATGTGTTACCCCAGGGCAATGACAAGCTTCGGAGCTCCAGGTTCAAAGTGACCTTGCCTCAAAAAACTAAGATAAAATAAGGACTACACTAGACATTGACCTCTGGCCTCAAATGCACAGGCATGCTTAGGCATGCATCCCTGCTTGTGTGTGTGATCGCACGTGCACACCCATACACACATGCAAACACTCAGTTAAGGTGTGGAAGCTAACCACTGAGAGGACATGATCCTTCTTTGGACCCACACTCTAATGATATCTGCTCAGCTGCCAGGCTGTTTTTCCTGACTTCGGAATGGGAAAATTTTGCAAGCTAGAGTATTAGTTCTTTAGCAAACTTCTTTGGTATTCCCCTCATCAGCCCTTTGTACTTGTTTTTCTCTCTCCTTCTTTAAGGTCAAAGTGAAACCATTTTATGTAAACTTGTTCACATTTCCCAAAGTTCTCAATCTAATTATAAATATATTTTAGTATTAGAGTTAGTACTGAGAATTACATAATCTATATCATTTATGAATAGTCTCTTATTTACCCATTGTGTGGTTAGTCCCTATGGTTATTATATTTACAGATTTAAAAATAAAACTTAAAGACATATAGCAATATACCAAAAACAAACTTGTTGGTGCAATTTGAAGGTAAACAGTCCTCCCACAGAAACATCGAAGCCCAAAGTACGAAGAAAAACTGTTTGGGGGTGAAATTTAACTATTTAATTATTCACTTCATAGTTTGAAAACACTTGGTGGCTAATATTTGTTTTCTAAAGTCTCTACAACTTTCTTCAAGAAACTCTTGTACACTCAGGAAAAGAAAACTTGAACACTGCAGATTCTATGGAATACCACTTCCATCTAGTGGCCAATCTTGGTAATTCACATACATGACTTCAAGGCTGAAAAGTCGGATTTTGTTAGTTACTGTGGAGAAGAGCCACCCCAGGAGTATATAAGTAGATTGAGCCCAACCCTGCGTGTGATAAAATGAATGCTAGTGTAGATGCTATAAAAGAAATTTAAAACGTGAAAAAAAATGAATGCTGTAGTTATGAATTTCTTGTGAATTTCCATAAGTTGTCTTGTTCATAGTTGTTTTGGTTAGTTTATACATTTGTAAAACACTTTGCAGCTGCTCCTAGAATGTGGCATGAACCTTGGTGTTCGTTGTGTGCACTGGGCACACTAACTAACTAAGGCTTGTATGGTTGTGATGGGAATGTTCTTACTTAGCACAAGGAATCTTGAAATTTTATTGTGTGTAGATAAATGTACAAATTTTATTTTACTTTTTTTGATTAGGTTGTTCTTACTTTTATCTTCATTAAAAAGTTTTCATCTTTATTTGCTGACTTATTTAAACTCTGCTGTTTTAGGAGACTGCTTTCTACCTCGGAGGGTAAAATTAGAATTTATGTGTTCAAATATACTTAAAATTATGAGGTCTGAGGAGCAGAAAAATCCCATTAAGGAAAAACTCCATTGGGTCAAGAGAATGAGGTTCTCTTCTTGATGGAGACACAATCTTTCAGTTGGCCAAGGGACCACCCCTTGGAAGGAGGGAGCTTAGGAAGGCAGGCTCCCAGTCTAAAGTGATAGGTAGAATGAGATCAGAGAACCCTGCTATTAAGGTCACAGTCCACCATGCCCAGATAGCTCTCTGAGCTCAGCACAAAATGGAGGACTCCCTTTCTTTGGACGAGGGGGTGGGGGGTGCGGCTGGGGGGCCTTCCTCTTCTCTGTCTAACCTTAATTGGAGAGTGTCTCTAAGGTCATATGCCTGACCTTATTTGGAGGATGACCCTGCAAACACTGTATGACTCAGCATGTAAGTCTCTATCTTCCTTCCCACCTATATGATAACTAGGTGTCATGTTATGACCAATCAGCCCTACTAGCCCCAAACCCCAAGAACCATTACATACCTTACCCCTGGGATAATAAAATGAGCTATCTCCTGAAACTTACTCCCAGAAGTTCTTCCTGTCATACTGACAGTCAGCCAGGCCCTGCTCACTGCTTCTGCTCCCTCTGCCCTTGTTGCCCAGTGCCCAATAACCCCTGAGGAAAAGGAGACCCACATAGAATAATTATCCTCTTAATAAGATACTGTAGTTTTCCTTCCCAGAATTTTTATCTCCAAAGGCCGCCCTGGGATTTCCACAAGACTCCGATGGCTCTTTTGGCCTCAACACAAACCAAGGGTGGGAAAGGAAGGTATTTATCTTCCTAGACAAGAATTATAAGGAATTGGTAACTAACGCTGGCTCCTTTTTTATATGTTGGTCTCTGGAGGCCAGCGAGTGCTTTACATACGTTAAAGATCCTACAGTTGTTGGATGAAGGAATGAAGTGGCATGATTGAGGCCACAACAAAATATTGCAAGACATAGAACGAGAATTTGAGAAGCTGCAGGTGCCGTCTGTACAGGAACATGACTGTGACGTACATGGGTGTGAGTAGTTACAACAGAGCGAGGACACAGACATCCCAGTGGGAAGAACCAGGGGTGACTCTAGGGTTTAAGTCATTTGCTGCTGTGACACACACTTTTGGAAGACTATGTAAGACACTGGGAATTTGGACTCGAGAATCAGTGAAAGCTGTAAGCAGGATTTACAAACCTGTCCTAGTAGAAACCTGGAAGACAGTGCTCAGAATAAGGTAGAGTGGGGGGCCTAGCTCAAGAGGTGTCAGAGGGGAACAATGCTAGCAACAGAACTAGAGACCATTCTTGTGAGATTTGGACAAAGAACATACCTGCTGTCTGTTCTTATGCTAAGAACTTGAACTAAGGCAAAAATTTTAAGTAGTGGACTAATTTCTTTGGTGCAGAAGATTTTAAGAGAGCCTATATTGGCTCTGTGACATGGTTTTTCGTAATCACTCTTACTCAGGTCTACAAAGAAAGGGAGCAAGAGGGGCAAAAAGAAACACAAACAGTGTGTTTAAAAAGAGAAAGAAGAAATTGAAGGTTGCAGCCAAGGATTGTCCTGAAAGAGATGATGAGATTAATAGAAGCCTTGTCTGCATTAGAATGCGAAGAGTGAACTCAAGACAAGACCCATCCTCAAAGATCTTCCTTGTGAGGGGAAAAGGCCTAAGGACTTGTCTATTCCTGAAAAGTAGCAAAACACAAAACCACTGCAAATCTGTCTAAAGGGGACTAGGATCCATCTCAAGCCAGCAGCAGTGCCTTCGCGTGGTGCTCACCTCACAGTGATGAGGATAAAAGAAGAAAGGGGTCATGGAATCTTCTTCCCTGGTTTAAGAGCAACATGAACTAAGTCAAGGCAATATGTGGCAAGAGAGGCCCTGCATGGATGCCCTGAGAGGACATTTTCTGAAGCTGTGGACTTGAAGCCTGGGTTGTATTGGAGACTCCTTTAAGTAGAAGTTTCTCTCAGCCTTTCAGTCCCAAAGATACACACAGAGTCCTACATTAATTATAAACTGTTTTACCAATAGCTTAAGCATATTTCTAGCTAGTATTTAAATTAACCCATTTCTAGTAATCTGTGTATTGCCATGAGGCTGTGGTTTACTGATAAGGTTCTGGCATTCTTCTCTTTTGGCAGCTACATGCAATCTGCCTTTCTCACTGCATTCAACTGAGTTTTCCCATCTACCTATACTCTGCCCTGCCATAGGTCAAAACATCTTCTTTATTAACCAATGGTAATAAAAAGTATTCACAGCATTCAGAAGGGAATCCCATATTCTGGGGGGAGGGTGCTAGGGCTGTGGAATACTGCCAAAGAAAAAATCACACAAGGAGCATACCCAACTCAGGAGGGATGCATATTGCAGACAGCAGATCTGGAGGTTCTAAGACTTTGACATTAGACATGGAACTAGAGAGGTCGACATTTGCTCTGCTGGGTTTCAGCCTTGCTTTAGTGCAGTATTCTCTCACTATCTCCATTTTGCCCTTTGGGGTTGTAATGTATATTTTGTGCAATTATACTCTGAATGTATGTAATTCCCTTTTTGATTTTACAGAGAAGGTTCAATTAAAAGATAACTTTGAGACTCGAGAGAGACGGTGGATTTAGACTTCTAAACAATGTTGAGATTGAAAGACTATGGAGGCTTTGGTAGTTGGATGAAATGGATTCAGTATTTATGCTGATTTGAATCAGAATGTTCCCCATTAGGCTCAGATGTTTGAATAATTGGTCCTTAGTTGTGTAGTTTCAAAAGGTGGCTGTGTAGGGCCAAGTGTGTCACTTGGAAGTGGGATTTGAGGTTTAGAAACTTTATACCATTCCCAGTACATGTGCACCACTTCCTACTTCCAATTAAGGTTCTGCTCTAGCTACCATGTCCACTGCCTGCTGCTATGCTATCCTGCCTTGTAAACCCTACACCCTCTTGAATAGCAATCTCCAACAAACTCTTCCTTTTATAAGTTCCTTTGGTTGTGGTGTTTTAGCACACCAACAAAAAGCAACTAGTAAGCTAAATAATAAGACTTTGTCATAGCTGCTCAGGACACAACACTTTGAGAGTTGATGGAGATGCCAATTCACTCCTCCCTAATCTGTCCTTCAGGAGGTGACAGTATTCTGTGCTTTAAAATATCACCTGTACACATCATCTGTGATTCTTGGAATTATAAATGTATAGTAAAACTATACAATTAAATTCAAATAAATTAATTCACAATTAAATAGCAGTTTGTTTGTTTTAATCAGACCTAGATTTTTAACTAGAAATAGCTTTCAGAATAGCTTCCAGATTGTAACATTTGTATGTAGGGAAAAGTTCACAAAATAATCATAGCTGAGGAAATTCTTATTATTCATTTTGATGTGGATTTATATATCATGCATACTAAATTTTATATATTAATTTTTTAAATCAAGTCTCTTTGAACATTTAAACCTCTTACATCAAGGAGCCGTGTCTTTAAGCCTGTTAACATTTTAACTTTCAGCTAAAAGTAACCTGACATTTTAGGTCATTTAGAGTGGAATCAAACTTAGAACTGGTGTGTTTCTGTGTGTGTGTGTGTGTGTGTGTATGTGTGTGTGTGTGTGTGTGTGTGTGTATTTCAGTGATAACCTGCTAAATGTATATTTAAAAGCAAACTTTAGGGATGGGGAAACAGCTCTGTGGTTACAGCACTTGCCAAGGGTGAGGACCAAATTCAAATCTCTAGAACCTGTGCAAATACTGATTGAGTGGCCTCCTATAATCCCAGCACTGAGAAAGTAGAGGTAGTGGCTAACTAGATAACTACATTAGCTATCTGTGGATCCAACTGAGGGACCCTGACTCAGTTAACAAGGTGTAGAGTGATAGAGGAAGACTCGTGACCTCAACATGCATGTACCTGTATGTGCACATGCATGTATGCTCAAAAATGCAAACATGTACTCACATCTCAATATGAGAGAGAGAGAGAGAGAGAGAGAGAGAGAGAGAGAGAGAGAGAGATATGAAAGATGTTATAACTGCTCCCTAATGTGGAAGATGGACCCAGCATGTCATGAGACCTACCCTGAGTATTATTCCTTGGAAACGTAAGTGGTTTGTACGTTAAGGGATATCCCCAGAGACTGTGTTTTTCCTCATAAAGAGTAGACTAATAAATAGTAAACATCACCATCATCTCCAAGAAATGGGCTTTAGATTTGGTTGGGATTTGGTGTGGTTTGTTGAGAGTGTCTCATGTAGCCCAGGCTGGTCTGCAGCTACATAGCTGAGTATTACTTTGAACCTTCTTGAGGTCCTGATTCTCCTGCCTCCCTCTACCAAGTTCTAGGCTTGTACCACTTGCTGGGCTCACCGGGACTGTATCATAGCCAATCATGTTCAAAAGCCCAAAAACAACCCCCCCCAAAAAAAACTGTATTAGTAACTTTTCCTGTCACCTCACATTAAAGACTTACAGAAATGAAAAGGGTGATAAGAATATCCTGAATGGAAAAACTTACTTTTAAAAAAGAAAATTAAGAGGAAGAAAAAGTAGCAATAATGTACAGTGTCAGAGATTCCATTTCATGGAACGTGACTGCTTTGATTCTGGGCCTTTGGCGCAGAGCATTGTGACAGCAGTACCTGGTGGAAGATGGAGAACAGAGAAGCAAAAAGAAACTGGAGACCAGGTAGAACCTTCAAAGTCAAGCCTTAGTGACCTTGTTCCCCAGGTAGCCTCCATCTCCCAGAACCTCTCAAAATTTCCCCACCAGCTTAGGACCAAAGGGCCAATATATGAGTGTAGTAAGAGTTGTGGGTTGCATTCCTGCCGCCCTGCTCCACACCGCCTGGCTAGCATATACCCTGAAATAACAACACACAAACTGTATTCATTTAAACACTGCTTGGCCCATTAGTTCTAGCCTCTTAATGGCTAATTCTCATAATCTTGCCTAACCCATATTTAGTAATCTGTGTAGCACCAGTCTTACCAGGAAAGATTCAGCATGTCTGACCTGGCGGCTGGCTGCATCGCATCTGCCCTGGAGATGAGTGGCATGGCATTTGTCTGAGGCATCTTACCTCACTTCCTCTTCCTCCCAGCATTCTGTTCTGTTTACTCCACCCACCTATGTTCTAACCTATCAGGGCCAAGCAGTTTCTTTATTAATTAACCAATGACCTTCCTCCATCATATGAGCTTGTTTGGGACATTTCAAATGCAACGAATTCTGTTTCATACGGGCAAAATCTTGGAAATGAATTTAATGGCATTGTGTTTAATTGTGTTTAGAGAACTGTGAGCCAGCCCTGAACTGTAGAATCTGCAGCTGCTCAGCTTCTAAGACACCACAAGTCTCCAATGACACAAATTCCTGTTTTACTTAGGCATTTCCATCAGGGAGGTTATGTATACCACTTTCATACTGAAATATATCTATACTATTTTATGCTGAAAAAGTTAAAACGATTTCAGAACTATTGCAGATGCATCATCCACAAGACAGCTGAGGTTCTCCAGTGATGTAACTCACTTAGGGCTAGGCAGTTGTCTCCAAAACCAACGTTCTTCCCCATTACTACAGCACACTGACAAGCAGATGAATTCTCCCTTACAGGAAACTACTCTAGTTAAAAAGAGAGAGCACAGTTCAGATCTTGCTTAGAAACAGAATGTATTTTAAAAGTCAAACTCTGACTTCTTACTTTTAAACAGCTAATGAGACTAATTAATGCAGTTTTATTTTCTTTTAGCTCTTTGGGCGTCCACCAACCAGTTCCCAAAATAGATACGCAGAGACTTATTCTCATTTATGAATGCCTGGCATTAGTTTGGCTTGTTTCTAGCCAGATTTTTTTAACTTGAATTATCCTGCCTTCCTTTTGCTCCTTTGATTTTTACCTTTCTTTAGTAGTGATGTCTTTCTTTCCTTCTTATTACATGGTTGGTTGGGTGACTGAGTGACTGGCCCCTGGCGTCCTTCTTTCCCTCACCTCTTTTCACTCTTCTTTCTTCTCTTTTTCTCCTTCTATTTATTCTTTCTGCCTTGCAGCCCCACTTATCCTCCTCCTGCCTCGCTATTGATTGTCCAGTTCTTTATTAGACCAGTCAGGTGCTTTAGACAGGCAAAGTAAGACAGTGTCACCAAGTTAAACAAACGACTCATAAAAGAATGCAACACATCTTTGCATCACTAAACAACTATTCCACAGCAAAAACCAATGTAACACATCTTCAACTAATATTGTTTAAAAGTAACAACAAATTAATATTTATTAAAGCAATCCTACTAAACCATCCTCTCCTTTTGAACTCCACCCTTTAGCCTATTCCACTATTCCACTGCTTCAGAATACAAGAGTAAGGAAAAGGTTAAAGAAGAGAATTCAACAGGAATAAAAGTACAAATAGACTCTCAAGTTCACCTACTGGAAGGATAATGGCTTCCATCTGGTGTTTCTCCCACAACCTGACTTGGAATTGGCACTGAAATGTGTCCTGGCATGAATACTTATCAAGATATCAAAGGCAATAACCAATAAAGTGTGTAAATTATAGTTTCCACTTTTTGGTTCTTCTCCGTATTTATGTTCTAGTACTACAAAAACACTAATAAAGAAAATATCTCTGGCATCACCCAATGTCTTTGCAGCTGGGTCTGTGGGCCAGCTGGGACTGGTTTGGGGACCCATCTTGGCTGGATTCCTTTATTCATTTGCAGCTGGATGAGATGCCTGGAGCTGGCTGGTCTAGGCTACAACAATTCTGTCCCACGTAGTCTCTCATCATCTAGCCAAGTAGCTTCTGATTTTCTAATCACACTGATTAAACCACCTATTATTCTTGAAGTATATACTACTATAACTCTCTCTGTGAGAGCATGAGTTAAGTTTTGGTTTTTTTTTGTTCTTTTTTTTTTCAAGACAGGGTTTCTCTGTAGCTTTGGAGCCTGTCCTGATGAGTTAAGTTTTTACATAACTATTAAAAGTGATTAATATTAAAATTGGCAGGTCAAATCTGCATAAGAACCAGTTAAAACTGTCTCTGTGAAGCACATTGTATAAAGATAGCATTCAAAATCATGTATGGGACCGAGCAAGTGATGGAAATTTGTTAGGATGCGGTGCAACAGTCAAATGACCTAACGAATGTGAGGTGTCTATGTGCTATGTCTCTAGCATTAAATATACAGACATATTTATGTTTTGCAGGTGAAAAAATAATTCTTAGTGACTTGTTAATTGTCAGGTCACATCATATAGAAGACTATCGGGTTTATGCTTATAAAAACATGTATAATTAGTGCTAAAGAAGATGCTAACAATACATCAAAGCCATTAAAGCCTGCATGATTTGAAAAGCTCACAAACTAGTAAACATGTATCAGGCCAAGATCTGGAAAAGGAACAATAAATGAGCCAGCTTAGTAGACAGTTTTGCCTTGTAGACACGCTGGGACTCTGACTGCCCTAGTATTTGTGACACCTTCCCATAGATAAAGAGAAAAAAGGTGGAATCCGGGCCCAGTTTGGAGTCTGGGGCTCTGTTCTTGTTAGTTTTTTGTTTTTTTGTTTTGTTTTTTTCAGACCCAAGAGAAGCAAACAAGCATCATTTAGAAAGTAGGGTCCAGTCCACTGTGGGCAGTGCCACATCTGGAGTGGTGCCACATCTGGAGCAGGTAGTCCTGGGTTGTATAAGAAACTGAGATGAACAGAATATGGGAGCAAGTCATTGAACAGTATTCCTCCATCGTCCTTGCTCAAGGTTCCTGCATTTGAGTTTCTTCCCTGATTCCCCTCAAGGACGATTGGGTGTTATGAGATGAAAAAGTCTTCTCTCCCCAAGTTGGTTTTCATCAATGTTTTATCATAGCAATAGAAAGCAAACTGGGACAGGTCCTGAGGTCCTGAATCAGGTTAAATATACCTTCCCCAGAATCCAATCTGTCTTCAGAGAAACTGTGATGAGTGGTTTGACGGTAACAAAACAACCTGGAAGAAGTTGGTAAGAGAAGCTCAGGAAGGGTAGTATAGACTGGGGCAGCCCATGAGCAGGCCTGTGGGAGATTGTCTTGCTTGCCCTCACTGCTGTGGGAAGATCCAGCCTGAAAACAGGCAACACCATTCACTGATTTGGGATCCTGGACTGTGTGAGTGGAGAAATCAAACTGAGTTCTAACACACATACATGTATGTCTCTCTGCTGTTTCCTGGATGTGATGTGACTACCCACTTCTAGGACCTGCTTCTGTGACTTGGCAGAAGTGTGGAGATTGGTTACAGAAGCAACTTTTTTTTTTCCAGAACAACAACAACAAAAAATTCTCAGTGATGTATGAATTGCCAAATCACAGAAGACAGAAGAATATCTGGTTTGTGCATAAGTGTTTAGTAGCCTTTGATTTTTGAGACATGGGATGTTTTACCTTCCCAAGGGCTTGATGCGCAGACTCTAAATGAAATCATGAGTAGAATGTGGTTAGCAGCAGGACTGACTTGTCACACATGGCAGTATGAAGATTTAGAATCTGCTACTCTGTCTCAAACATCCCAAATGTCATCCTGCTTAATTCAGGTTTATTTTCTCAGTTCTCAATATGTCAGAACAAAACGTTCTTACTCATTTTAGAGAGTACAACTCTCATTTGAGTAATTCCAGTTACAACTTGTCTACTCTGTTCTTTACACTGTTTTTATGTGAGCACATGCATTAAATGATTAAGCAAAACATCACCCACCAGACGCTGATGTGCTAGAGAGAAGAGATTTTCCTCAATACTGTCCTGGGGTGAATTTGTCATAATGGTGTTTTCTACTGCACAATACTAAATGATTCTAGGTCTATAATATTCAGGATGATTTCATGTGGTAAGCAATAACAACTAACAATGACTATAAAAGAGGAAAAATATGTTTTTACCAAAGGCTGGATACATCTCAACTGGTAGAACAGAATACATGTCTTGCCTGCAAGACACCCTAGTTTCCAAAGCCTGTACTACATGACAGGGGAGGCGGTGCACACCTGCAATCCCAACACTGGGTGGTGGAGTAAAAGACCCTGAAGCTCAAGGTTATCCTTGGCTACATAACAAGTTCAAGGCCAAATTGGACTATACAAATCCTAGTCTCAAAAACAGGTAAATAGATAGGTAGGTAGGTAAGAAGAAGATAGGTAGATAGGTAATAGATTATGGCTTGATAAAAAGATAGAACAAACAAATGTCCAAAAAATAAACAGATAAAAGAGAAAGAAATCCTGAAATCAGATTAGATACACTGTGATCATCCCTCCAAATTTTCTGTAGCAGTTAATTGTATTGTATTGTATTTAATTTTTTTTCATTTATTTGTGTATGTACATGTGTGTGCATGTGTGTATGAGTACATGACTACCAACATATTCCATGGCACATCATGCATGAAGGTAAGAGGACAACCAGCAGAAATAGCTTCTCTCCACCATGTGGGTCCAGGAATAGAATTCAACTGTGAAAATTTGGTCACTGGCACCTTTACCTCCCGAGCCATGTAGCAGGTCTCATAGCAGCTAATTTTATTTCAATTTAGCTAGCCTCTGATGGGAGGTGTTCAGCAAAGGGTTAGTCTGAATGTTTCTGTAAAGGTTGTTTGTGAAGTGGTTAGCATCTATAGTCAACTCACTTTAAATAAGGCAAATTGCTCTCCACATCATCTGTAACTGAGCATATTCATCTGACACTCTTTCCTGAACGGCCATACTTCTTTCGAGGGAAATCACCCACAGCAGAGTGACAGGCTTTCCTGGAGTACAAATGGACATAGATGCTTTCACCATTTTTCTGCTCAGTCTTTGTTCTACCACTGAGTTCTTTTGAGGTAACTAAATAACTTCCACCTTGAATACATTTTGATACTCCCTACCTCTTCTAAGGATCAAAAGCAGAATTTGTCACTGCTGTAATTATTCAGTTTGCATAATCCCATGAACTTGTGATGATTTGCATGGCTGCCATCAAATAGCTGTCATAAAAGCAAGACCCAAATCTCTTTTGATCATGGAAACATCAAAAATATTCACTTGGCGATCGTTTCATGAGGCAATTACGTTTCTACTACAGAAAGGCCATCTTATTTGAACTTACGTTTCATGTTTCCCAGGCCTTGGAGTAGGAGGAGATATCATTAAAGCAGCGGCTTATTTTGGCCCGAGCCTCAAATCCAGAGATTCCAGATAGACTGCATTCCACACTGTGGGGTTTGCTAAGCCACCTACTACTTTTAATTCCAGGCATTAGTCAATGAAGTTTTGTTGAGCTGTTTATAGACATACTCATGAAGTATGGGAATATTTTGAAACTTGGTTTTCAAATTAATGGATTATGTTAACTGAATATTAAATTGGGCCATGACACCTTTTTTACTGGATGATTGAGGGCTATAAAGATAGTTTTCTCAAAACAGAAAGATGGATACCAAGTGAGTCTTGTTCAGTATTTTCCCTCTATAAAACCAAAGACAAAATTATTAAGACTTTAAAGGATAATAAAGACAACACAATTAAGTACCGAAATGAGTCATACACAGCATTTCCCATTTTATGGGAGAGAAATGGTTGCGCTGGGCATGATGGCACATGCCTGTGATACCAGCACTGGGAAGGTGGAAGTAGGAAGATCAAGCTGACAAGTTCATCTTCATCAAAATGATGAGGTGCAGGCCAGATTAGGGTAGCATGAGAAGCTGTCTCAGAAAATTAGCGGACAAAGAGAGAGAGGAGGGGGTGATGAGTATGAACTGTCAGTGGTGTTGGGGACAGTGATGGCGTGTTATTTCTATCACTCAAAGGTTCCTTCAGAAAGCACAGTTACATATTCAAACCCGATCTCGAGTAATTAATCTTAGATCTGTATTGCTTCACATAATCTCTGGATTGTAAACCTTATGATATTTTATCGCACTGACTTTAGAATCAGGTAGGGGGGATTCCCAAATTGCCAAGTACAGGGGGAAATGTCTAAGAATGTGACAAGAGGCAGCATGTCTTTTGCGCAGAGCTTGAGGGGGAAGTGCATCTGTTTGCAGATCGTATGTCCATCTGGAAGTTAAAGTGCCTTGCAAAATGAATGATTTTACAGACTGTTTATACTTCTGCTCATAGCTTAGGTGGAAATACAGTGCTATACAGAGAAATAGGATGTAATTTTATTTAATTTGGTTACTTAGCAATTTAATATATATCTGTTTCTATATACGCATTCTGATTACTCTTTTCCCTACATGCTCTCTCTAATTCTCTCTCTCTCTCTCTCTCTCTCTCTCTCTCTCTCTCTCTCCTCCTCCTCCTCCTCCTCCTCCTCCTCCTCCTCCTCCTCCTCCTCCTCCTCCACCTCCTTCTTCTTTTACCTCCTCCTTCTCTTCCTTCTTCTTCTCTCTTACTCAGACTGATAGGCTTGGAACTCACTATGTAGACTAGATTGGTCTTAACCTCACTGAGATCCACCTGCTTCTACCTCCCTGGTTCTGGAATTAAATGTATGAGCAACCACACCCAGAAGCTCCAGACCTTCTCTAACCACCCTCCCATCTCTGCTGCAGCCTCTCATTTCTACCAGTCTCTGTCCCAAAATCATGACTTTCGGAAACATTTTTTAAGATTTAGCTTGTACCACAGGGGTTTCTAGAATGAACTCTAAGTTATCCTTGATGTAGCTCTTCTGTGATGACTTTAAGAGGTTAAAAGAATGAGCAATGATGGGATGGCTCAGCAGTTTAAGGTACTTGCCACAAAAGCCTGTAGACCTAAGTTCAATCCCAGGAACTCATGTAAAGATGAAATGAGAGAACTGAATATATATACAAAATTGTTCTATGGCCTACACACACACACTCACACACACACACACATACACACACACACACACACACCTTACATACACATAACAACAATAATAACTAAATTAGTAAAGGAATCAATGTCAAAATCCTTTTAATATATGCTCTAGGCTTACTCTAGCAACTAGCATGATGTTTTTATATACATTTGCATTTGAACATAAGTGTCTAACTAACATCGTGTTAAACAAAGTTGGACTGATAGGCAGGTAAAGGAAAGAACCTTAACACATTCTGAAAACCCAGCACACTTGTTGCAGAGCTAGAATCTCCTTCCTTAAATGACCAGAAGGTCATTAGAAGTGTACAATAGGGTTATCTCTCCATTTCCCACGTAAATCCACAGAACAAGAAAGACAGGACTTAAATATTAAATGTCAAGTAAGCAATGAAGTGTAACACAAAGAAAATGAGAGGCTTCCTCTGTGCCCCTTTTATTGGTGGTTGCCAAGGAATGGGTTGCCAGGGATAACCGCTCTTCTGGAAGAACAAAGAAATAGCAGAGAAGTGAAGAGAATGAAGGATGAGCAGTTTGTGGTGTCTTTCTCTCTTCAAGCAATTAAGAATTTTAAAAGGCATGTCAAATGATATTGATTTGCACAGAATTTTCCAATGCTTTTTTCTTAAGATACTGCTTAATAAAATTCATTGAAAACAAGTCTTATTAGAGACGTCTAGTTGTAATCAATTGTGTATCTGGACTGTGGAATTTGCAACCTTCACTTATATAAACTGAAAATATCTACTACTCTCCTCAGATCCATTAAAAAAAATCAAGATCACAAGGAAAATTGCTCTCCCTCAGCACAAAAGCCTGTAGGCCTGAGTTCAACTGAAGAGACAGACATGTAAATTGAGACCATCACAACTTCATAAGACACTCCCCACCTCCACGTCAGTGGAAATCAGAAAAAAAAATGATCTCTACTAGAATAACATTAGCCTCCAGTGTAACAGTACAAAATGGGTTCATGCCTTCAAATGCAAGCAAAGGAGGGAGGGATTTTATTACCTAAAGGCAAATGAGCACCACTTTGGAAGATTGTGTGCTCTATTTCAACAGAGAATGAGTGGGTAATTAGTTAGGTTGAGGAGTTGTATATATCCACATGGAGGTCACTCTTTGGGGAGCGTACACGTCTGAGCATTCTCAACTTTAGAAACATATTTCTAAGCATTGTTGCAAGATAATACACTAGAGAACACTAACAAAGTCTACATTGCTGACCAGCAGCTGTATGGGGAACTTGCCCAAATCATGCAGTCCTGAGTCATGCCATTCTCTGCCTTTTATGCACATACACACACAAACAAAACAAAACAAAAGCAAAACCAAAAAGAATACCCTCCTCCTGGTCATCAAAATTCAGTTAACAAGAATAGTTAGTGAGACGAGAGACTACAGAAGCCAATAAGCAAGAAATAGTACATTTAAGGCCTGTGATGGCTAGTTTCATATCAATTTGACACAAGCTAGGGTCACCGATGAGGAGGGAGCTTCAACTGAGAAAATTCCTCCAGAAGATTGGGCTATACCCAAGACTACAGGGCATTTTCTCAAGCAGTGATTGATGAAGAAGGACCTGGTACATTGTAGGTGGTAATACCCTTGAGTATATGGTGTTGGGGTATATAAGAAATCAGACTGAGGAAGTCATGAAGAGCAAGTCAGTAAGAAGCACCCATCCATGGCCTTTGTACCAACACCTACCTCCAGGTTCTACTCCTCTTGAGTTCCTGCCCTGACTTCCTTCAGTGATAAAAAGGAATATGGAAGCATAAGCTAAATAAACCCTTTCCTCCCCAAGTTGCTTTGGTTATGGTTTTTCATCATAGCAATGGTAACCCTAAGATGGGACTTTTCCTGGATCCTGGAACTATAGACTTGATCTTTGACAAAGAAGGGCTTTGTTCCCATTTTTTGGCAGGTATTGGGGCCTATGTGTCAAGTTCTAAGGTCAGAATTGTGCTTCTAGGATGGTATCAGTTGTGCCAAGGTCTCGGGGCTTGTTACACGTGTTCAGTGAGGTCATAGTTCAGGTAGAAAATATGGCAGATGTCAACACCCAAATATAGATACACATTAGAGCCACATTGTAAAACCAGGGAGAAGACACTTCAAGAAACAGGAATTTGCTGGTTGACTCTCATTCACCAACAACTGGCTAAGAGAGGAAAAAGCAAAGCATAGAGCAACCAGACATTAGAAGAGAGGAAACAGTCCTGCACCATGTTAGCATTTCTGTCCCTGGCTGCTCGCTAGCAATTCTAGCCTGCCTTCAGTCTGTGTAACCAAAAACCACGGCAACCTTATAATTCATGATCAAAGGAAAAAGTACCTTTCAAGAAGAGCTGAAACAGATCTTTTCCAAACTCCAACCTTCCATGGCTACTAGCACTCAGTGGACAAGTTCAGACAGGCTAGGGAAACTTGGTCATGGTGACATCACCACGGATCTAAGAATTTTACCTCCTGGACATCTACCAGGTCCTTTCAGAGAACACTGCAGAAAATGCAGTGTTTCCACCTTGCTTATCTGCAGAGGAGTCAAAAAAAGACTCATCCTGAAATACGTACAGCATCCTGTCCTGTTTAACACGCTCCTCCCCAAGGTGCAACTGATTCACCACAGCCTAACTCCCTACAGTTTGACCAGAATTTTACTGGCCTAGTAAAGGGAATACCCAACTAAACCCTTCTATGTTCAACAGAGACAAGAAATACCCAAGGCTCAAACCATGCTCCCTTACTCAAGTGAAGAGGAAGAAAACAGAATTCGTGATCCAAGGTTTAAGAATAACTCATCATAAGACAATAAAATTCTTTAATTCTCTTTGTTTTTTTCACCTTATGTACCAAAGTCATATTTACAGAAATTCACATTTTAGTCTGTATACCATTCACAATTTATATATTAAAAAAGAAAAAACTTTACAAGTTAGATTTGATGACAGATACATGTAGTCCTAGCACTTACTAGAGGACCATAATTTCAGGTCAAACTTAGAGCATAAAGGGGACTCTTAATCCAATTAATTATGTAGCAGGCACATGCAAGACAAACTGAGAAACACTTAGTTTGAGAAACTAACTAAGTATTAAAAGTGCATCTAGCAAGAATGTTAAAATTGTCAGACCTTTTTTTCTTTTTATTTTTCACATATACTAGTTTCTTTTATTTCATCATATCACCTATTATTTTGAAATAAACAAATAAATAAGTACAGTAACAAAGTAATTAGAATGTGTGTGTATGTGAGTGTGAGTGTGTGCATGTATGTGTGTGTGTGTGTCTAATTGGAAAAACAGAGGAAGAAAAGACTATGACACCACACGAAATGTTCAAGTACACACACCTTCAACCAGACCTAGTAACTACAGAAATCGCTTAGAAGAAGGCAAATGATAATAACTACTTTACAGTCAAATTTGTTCCCTGCTTAGAAGTCAGCTGGGATGCTGGGCATGAATGTCATCTAGGATGCTGGAGACATGGAAGTCAGCTGGAATGCTAGACATGAGGTCAGTTGGGATGTCAGTCATGGAGATCAGCTGGGATGCTGGACATGGGGGTCAGCTGGGATGCTAGGCATGAAGGTTAGCTGGGATGATGGTGATGGAGGTTAGTTGGGATACTGTACATGGAGGTCAGCTGGGGTGCTGAACATGGAAGTCAGCTGGGAGGCTGCACATGGTAGGAAGTTTGGCATATAGAAGGATGGGAAGAAAACTTGATGGTGTTTGCTCTTATTTTATCATCTGGAAATAATTTACTCAAATTATGAATTTGGGTTTTTTGTTTTGCTTGAAGATTTTAAAATAGCTTTTAGTCTTTTCATTCTTGCTTCACCTTGTATTGCTATCACACCATTGTCAATTTTGAATAGGGTGAGTGCCCAGTACCAACAGGCATACAAGAATTCATTAAGTAAATGAAGTCATCTCCATCAGGAAGAATCCTCCTATGGCTTCTAATTATCCATACTATAGAGAATAAATTTTTTTGTATTATGTCCTAGACTTGAAGACTTAATGGAGCCTCTTCCTCCCTAAGCTCTTCTCAGCTTTACCTTTTTAATTTCTGGGTGTTGAGCTCATCTGTTAATGATTACATGAACTACATCCCCCTGCATTCTCCCCTCCTTACTGTTATGAAAAGACTATTTTTTTCTTCTTCAAATCTGTTCTTTAATGAACTCATCCTTGATGGTATGTATGGTTCCATTATAAAATTTCCATGAAATTATCAAGCTTATCCTGTTTACCATATGAAATATAAATAACTGTCCACATATTTATGCCTCTTAAGAGGGCATCTTGTGTGAGCACAGCATTCTGCTTTGTTGTCTATTTGAAAACAAAGGTGCATGTTGGAATCAATAAAAGTAATATAATTAGACAACCATGGACTCGTACATCTGCCTGTCCAAATTATGACCTTAGTAAAATTAATTATATTTTTTAAATTTTTAAAAGAAAGTTCTTTTGGCTGAATATAAACCACATAAATGTTTTATTTCTGAACAAAGTGAAGTAAGATAGAAGCAAATTGATAAAAGTAAATGAAGGCATGTGTGTATCTACGTGTATGAATATGCATGGGTATATGTGTGCAATTATCAGCTTTCCAAAAGATTATTGATTATTAATAGATTCTTAGATTTTATTGTTAAAACTATTATAGTTATTCAAAATATTTTACAAATGCTTTGCTGAAATTATATACATTTGAATTATGTAGAAAGTTCGTATATGTGTTGCTTTTATTGGTTAATGAATAAAGAAGCATTTTGGGCCTATGACAGGAAAGAATAGAGCTAGGTGGTAAAACTAAACTGAATGCTGGGAGAAAGAAGGTAGAGTCAGTGGGATGCCATGTAGCTGCTGGATGAACATTGCCGGTAGGCCACGACCTCATGGTGATGCACAAATTAATAGAAATGGGTTGATTAAGATGGAAGAGTTAGCAAGTAAAATGCATAAGCTAATAGGCCAAGCAATGTTGTAACTAATATAGTTTCTGAATGATTATTTTGGGTCTAGGCAGCTGGGAAATGAACAAGCAGTCTCTGACTACAAGTGAATAAGTGGGATTCAGCATTTCTGAAGACTTTTCTTCTGGCATAGTGAGATAGGCAGAGTCAGCCAAATTAGGTCACTAACCTGGACCTAGGTTAACATAGGAATAGTTCCTACTCAGAGAACTCACGATTACATAGTGACATCAAAGTAAATGTACATGCAAGATAGTAGCACAGGAACAAATGAACCGGTCAACATTCAAGCAGAAAACTCTATTCAGATGAGAAGTTTAGAAATGCAGATTGTAGTGCAAGCTAAACAGGTCCACAGAGGAGAAGAATGCAAGGTATGTTTGTTGCCAGGTTTCTATTCTGTCCTACACTGCCTAGCTGTTTTTCTTACTTTAGTTGATTTTTTTTTGTCTCTTAAAAATTGGTTTTATTGAACTATACATTTTTCTCTGCTCCTCTTACTTCCTCTCTCCCCCCTTCAACCCTTTCCCATTGTCCCCATCTTCCCAATTTACTCAGATCTTATCTTTTTCTACTTCCCATATAGATTAGATTCATGTATATCTCTATTAGGGTCTTCATTGTTGTCTAGGATCTCTAGGATTGTGATTTGTAGGCTGGTTTTCTTTGCTTTTTGCTTAAAAATCACTTATGAGTGAGTACATATAATTGTCTTTCTGGGTCTGGGTTACCTCACTCAAAATGATGTTTTCTAGCTCCATCCATTTGCCTGAAAATTTCAAGATGTCATTATTTTTCTCTGCTGTGTAGTACTCCATTGTGTAAAGGTACATCATTTTCCTTATCCATTCTATGGTTGACGGGCATTTAGGTTGTTTCCAAGTCCTAGCTATGACAAACAATGCTGCTGTGAACATAGTTGAACACATGTCCTTGTGGTAGAATTGAGCATCCTTAGGATATATACCCCAAAGTGGTATTGGTGGGTCTTGAGGAAGGTTGTTTTCTAATTTTCTGAGAAATCACCATTGTGATATCCAAAGGGGGCTGTACCAGCTTGCCTCCACCCACCAGCAATTCAGGAGTGTTTCCTTTACCCTACAACCTCTCCAGCATAAGTTGTCATCAGTGTTTTTGATCTTGGCCATTCTTATAGGTGTAAGATGGAATCTCAGAGTTGTTTTGGTTTGCATTTCTCTGATGACTAAGGATGTTGAGCATTTCCTTAAGTGTCTTTCAGCCATTTTAGATTTCTTTGATGAGAGTTCTCTGTTTAGGTTTATACCCCATTTTTTATTGGATTATTTGTTCTTTCAATGACCAGTTTCTTGAGTTCATTGTATATCGTGGAGATCAGTCCTCTGACTGATGTAGGGTTGGTGAAGATCTTTTCCCATCCTGTAGGCTGTCGTTTTGCCTTGTTGATTCTTTTATTTCAAAGTGAACCACTGACAGATAGAAAACTAGGGTAACTGAACATTTTTATTCAAACATTGAAAACCAAGATAATACCACAAAACACGGGATTCTAATTCTATTCACAAAGGTAGTATATTTTTCCTCTAAATTCACTATGTACTATATTCTTGTCATAATTACAAATGTTCTCTGAATGATAGATCTTTGAAATGTAAATGGGGTCAATTATAAAACTTACACATAAAAATCATTTAAAGAGTTGATTTTTTTTCTTTAAGCATAGAAGGGGGAAAAGAAAGAATCAAACGGAAGTTCCTATTTAAGGAAAAAGACACCTCCACAGTGTGGAATTTGGTTGTTCTCAAAGGATAAAATTTCTGCCAACTGGATGACAAGCTGTTGTCAAGGCATAATGGGAGGCTTCTGTGGGAGTGTGCGGTGGGTTAATGCACAGAAGTTCTGTTATACTTTGGGCTTAGCTGCTCTCTGATGCAGGAAGAAGCAGCATTTCAAGCCCCTACTCATCTTGCTCAATAATCCAAAGACTTGTTCATATATATATCCATGACAAGCATGTGATGTTAGCGCCACAATAAAACTATTTTGTTTGCTTTTATGTGCGTGCCCTGTGTATCTTATGCATGGAGGTAGGTGCACATGTGCTATGCCACGCACGTGGGCATCAGAGGACAAGTTTCAGTCGTTAGTGCTCACCTTCAACAGAGTTAGAAGAAGCGTGTCGCCTGTCTCTCCCACTGCACTGCATAATTCATATCAGCAAGGGCCCAGGAGCTTCTGGGAAATTGTCCTGTGTCTCCCTCCCTTCTTACCATAGGACCCCCAATTTTCTAGAGTTTCCAAACTGAGATCAGAAGGTTTGTATACCAAGTGATTTTGCCTACTAAGGGATCTTCCCAGTCCCTAAAACTGTATTTTAAAGAAACAGTGAGATTATCTTCAGTGTCCTTTTACATTATTTCTGTGAATCTCTTATGTGAAAATTTTCAATGGTTAAATTACTAATCAATGATAAAAGTGTGCACACACATTAGTAAGACATAAACTTACAGATATTAAGAAATTGTATGAAATTATGAACCCAAGCGTACAAATTACTATGACTAAGGTGTATAGGTTTCTTTTCTCAAATTTTTATTATTGAACATGACAGCAAGCACCAAAGATGGCTTATTTCTCTTATTTCAAGATTAGAAAATTAAAATTAGAGGAAGTCTAACTCTTTAACAATCCAATAACTAGTTAACTGTGGAAATAAAAAATGTAGGTTTTTTTTTAAGTTCTACTTATCCTGCCATGTCATTTTTTTCTTCTTGTTTTCCTAGTGTTTACATGCTCTCCCCCCCCCCCAAAAAAAAACCCCGGAGTCATTATATAAACAGTTAAACTGGACAGACCGTTTTGTATGTGGGAGATGGGATATAAACAGCTACTTTCTATAAGATACTCCTGTAAATCTTTCTTAGCATCAACATGGCTAGAAGAGAAGCCATCACTATTGTTCTAGGAAATTTATAGAAACAATCCAAAACAAATCTTTGAAAATAGAATCACATGAATTTTCCATTCCCTGTCCTCTGGGAAAGGAATGAAGGAAGCCCCTCCCGCACCCACAAGCTCCCTACAGGCCAAGCCATCTTTGGGAAGCCATTCTCTACATTCCTGGGATATTTGAGTTCCTTCTGAGAGGCTGTTTTTTTTAATTAATTTATTTTTTAAAATGATCTTTTCTCATTTTACATATGTATCCCTGTCCTATTCTCTCCTGCTCCCCACAGTATCCCCCAACCCTACCTCCCATCCACTCCTTAGAGAGAGCAATGCTTCCCATGGGGAGTCAACAAAGTCTGAAACATCACTTGGAGGCAGGACCAAGGTTCTCCTCTGTAATTTTTAGGCTGAGCAAGGTATCCTTCCAAATAGAATGGCTTCAAAAATCCCATTCATGATGGGGAAGAGTCTTCTGTTTTGTGTTAATTTCATTGGTTAAATAAAGAGACTGCCTTGGCCCTTTAATAGAACAGAAAATTAGGTAGGCGGAGTAGACTGAACACAATTCTGGGAGAAAGAAAGCCGAGTCAGGCAGTTGCCATGATTCTCTCACCCGACACAGACACAGGTTAAGATCTTCCCTGGTAAGCCACCTCGTGGTGCTATACACATTATTAGAAATGGGTTAAAGCAAGATGTGAGAGTTAGCCAGCAAGAGGCTAAAACTAATGGGCCAAGCAGTGTTAAAAAGAATACAATTTCTGTGTTATTATTTTGGGTAAAGCTAGCTGTGAGGGAACTGGGTGGCGGGAAGTGGCCCACAGCTCCTTACAACACATTCAAGCACTAGGGACAAATCTTGGCCCCACTGCCAGTGGGCACAAAGACTGCCCCAACCTCTCACCTGTCACACACATTCAGAGGGCCTAGTTTAGTCCTATACAGGTTCCCTCACTGTCAGTCCATAGTCAGCTCCCACTGGCTCAGGTCCGTTGTTTCTTTGCGTATCCACATCGTGGTCTTGACCTCTTTGCTCATAAATTATCTCACCTCCCTCTCTTGGGCTGGTCCCTGGAAGTTTGGTTGAGTGCTTACCTGTAGATCTCTGCATTTGCTTCCATTATAAGGAATGTGTGGATGAAGGTTCTATGATGACAGTTAAAATAGTTCTCAATCGGGGCCGGGTGATGGTGGCCTGTAATTCCAGCACTCAGGAGGCAGAGGCAGGCATATCTCTGTGAGTTCAAGACCAGCCTGGTCTCCAGAGCTAGTTCCAGGACAGGCGCCAAAGCCACAGAGAAACCCTGTCTCGAAAAACCAAAAAAAAAAAAAAAATAGTTCTCAATCTAATTACAGGGGAAAGGGAGTTCAGGCACCTTCTTCACTATTGCTTAGGGTCTTATCTGGTGTCATTTTTATGAATTCCTGGGGATTTCCCTGGTGCCAGGTTTCAAGCTAGCCCCACAATGGCTCCTATAATCAAGATAACTCTTTCCTTGATCTCCCTCTCTGTCCTTTCCCCATTTTGAACATCCCTTTCTCTCATGTTCTCCTCCTCCCTCTCCTTCCCCCCTCCCTTCTCCTTTGCCCCCAGGCTTGCAATCTTCTCAGGAGATTTTATCTATTCCCCCTCCCCCCATCCATGAATGTCCTGAGAGGCTGTCTTTATTCCCATCTAGAACCAACATTAAGAAAAATGGTGCCTAAATTCATCTGGCTGGTGTTTATAAATTTGCTCTTTTGTTATGTATGTCATCCATCCATTTTTGATTCTATAGAATAGCCTCCTAAGTCATTTTATAATAGCCTATTACTAGCTTCTAAAATACTTTGGACACTAAAATTTTTATTATAAATGATGATGAATTAACATCTGTTAACTTTACAATAGCCACATGGAATAATTTAAGATTTAAGAGTGACATATTTAACCTTCAATTCTAGGGTGAAAGTATGTGGTGTATAAGTAAGATTAGTCCTTATATAGAGACAAACCCACATAAGTTAGTTTGGCTCAGAGTACTCTGTTGGTATTAGTACTTGGGAAGTCACAAGAATCATATCCTCTATTTATCAGCAATAATAAGTGAAATTTCACAACCTTGCTAGTAGATCTAAATTACACATAATGTTAGAAGGAAAAGTATTAACTTCTAACAGTCTGTTCTAATCCAATAATTTGTTAGAGTCTAAAATTGGAAAAATATCTCACAGTCTAAAACTTTCCAGAAAGGAGATTTAACATCAATAAGAAAAAGAAAAAGAAAAGAAAAAAAAAACGTGGTTCCCAACACTGACAGTGTACTTTAGGGGGAAAGTCCTTGTCATACCTGCCATTCTTAAATATTTTCAGACTAAAATATTCATCTGGGCAAGATGCCATATATAGTGGTGTTGTGTCTTCAACACCCCATATTAACCATCCTGTTGAAAGACTATTTTTATTTTTACTCATGTGTATATAAAATACACATCAGAGAGAGAGAGAGAGAGAGAGAGAGAGAGAGAGAGAGAGAGAGAGAGAGAGAGAGAGAGAGATTACAAGTACCATAGAAACAGATTCCTCAGAGGCTAAAAGAGGACAAACCCCTGCAGCTGGAATCACAGTATTTTAGCTGTTGATCATGGCTATTGGGAACCAAACTTAAACACTTTGGAATAGTAATGCATGTTCTTGCCTACTCAGTCTTCTATCCAGCTCAAAGACTTGTTTTGTATGTGCATGTGTGTGATGTTTGTGTGTGCATGCATGTGCATGTGTGTACACATTTGTGTACTGATGGCACACATAAGAGTCATAATAAGGGGCCTGATTCCTGGACCTAGAGGTAAAGGTTGTTGAGAGCCATGTGATGGGAGTCCTGGAAATAAAGCTCAGTACTTCTGGAAGAGCAGGAAGTCCTCTTACTCACAGAGACATCTCTTCAGATTCCCAGGTGATCGTCTGTTTAATGGAGCACTTCACCAATAAGAAATCCTTGAATTAAACAGCATCAAAATAATTCCTTTCTAGGAAATGTGGGGAAGTAAAGGCATATACAGAGGTAGGGAAGGAAATAATAAAATTTTAAACTTGGGCACCTGAACAAATCATACAAAATGGGGAAAGTAAAGCTTACTATTTACTTAGGCAAAAATAATTTTAGTGATGATACTATAATAATTTCTTTGAATAGACCTTCAGAAACTATGTTTGATTTTCCATATACACAAAACTCCCCTAAGGCCTCATTCATTACTATATATAAACACACATCCATAAAGAATTTTAGGGTTTATGTTTCATAAGTTAAAATAATTGAGTAACTAATTAAAAGGCAAAGAGAATGATATCCAAATTAACAAAATCAGAAATGAAAAGGGAGGCGTAACAACAGACACTGAGAAAATCCAGAGAACCATTAGGTTATATTTCAAAATCTTGTACCCCATAAAATTGGAATATCAAAAAGAAACAGACAAATTTCTTGAAAGGTACCATATAGCAAAATTAAATAAAGTCCAGATAACCAATTTAAATAGAACTATAACCCCTAATGAAATCAAAGCAGTCATAGAAAGTCTCCCAAACAAAAAGAAGAAAATGAAGAAGAAGAAGAAGAAAGAAAGAAAGAAAGATCCCAGCTCAGAATTCTACCAGATTCTCAAAGAAGAGTTAAAACCAATACTCCTCATCTTGTTCCATGCAATAAAAACAGAAGGAACTTTGCCAAATTCTTTTTAGGAGGCTACAGTCACACTGATACACAAACCACACAAAGATTCAACAAAGAAAGAGAATTAGAGATCAATTTCCCTCATGAATATTGATGCAAATATACTCAGTAAAATACTGGCACACTTAATCCACTAGTTCCCAAATAATGACATGGAGACTTTTTAATTATGAAAGCTCAGTCTATAGGTTAGGCTTGTTCCTAATTAGCTCTTATAACTTAAATTAACCCATTTTTATTAATCTACATTCTATCATGAAGCATTACCTCTCTTTCATCTTGTACCTCCAGTTTCCTCTCAGTGTCTCCAGACAGCTCTGTCCTTCTTGTTCCCAGAGTCCTCTCTGTCCTCAGAAGTACTACCTAACCTTTTTCTAGCTATTTGTCATTCAACATTTATTATACCAATCACAGCAATACATTTTCACATAATGTACTAATATTCAACAGAATTTACCCTCTTTTCTCTAAATAAAAATAAAAGGTTTTGACTCTAACATAGTAAAATTATATATAATAAGAATTATCTAGTAAAAAAACATGTTCACAATTTCCAGTTTATGAGTATTTGGCAAATTCAGAGAAAAATTCCATTATCTACCCTATCTTGGTGGATCCAAGGTTTTGTACCTAATTTATTTTATATCCTAACTTGTACTACCAACACCAAGCTATCTTTTTGTACCATAAAACTTTTTTTCTTAGACTTTTATGTCTCTCAACTTTATATACTTTATATCTCTTTTATGAATTTCTTTTCTGAATTTGGGAGCAAGAAAAACTAACTGTAACTATATAGTCTTCAACTTCATCAAAGATCCAAGAAGGTTATAGTATTACCTGAGTAAACAGGAGTACAGAGCAAACAACTTCCAAAACTATAAAAATGACAAAGATATGTCTGGATTGTCAGACAAATTTTCTCTGCACTGTTGGAGCATCCATATTCATCCTACAGGGCTACAATGTCTAAAAGACCTTTATGTGAAGCAGAAATTCCAAAACAACTGTCTTATTTTGTCTTGATGAACTTGTCAGTCACCTTGCTTGTTCAATTTTGACAACATACTGTCAGCAGTCAAGGCAATGGCAATTTCTTGCCCAGTGGCTAAATCTGCTACATTTAAAGCAAACTCATATAAAGGTTCTTTGATGTTCCTCTTCCTTTTTGAAGCAAATTAATGCTGTCAGAAGCAGACATGTCTCACTGTCATTCCTGAAAAGTCTTATGTTATTAAAACATTTAAGTTCCATATTCTGTAGGTTTCTGAAGTGTTTGATGACCATCTATTTACTTAAAATATGTCTCTTATTGACCTTACAAATATAATTAACATGACTATAAGTTCAATTGTTATAGATGGTTAGCTACTAACCTGTATTTCTTTATTATCCTAAATAGTTTTTAGGACTAAAACTTTGTATTAGTTTTAAATGAACTGCATACTATAATACCTTAGACGAGAGTAGAAATATAAATACAGTATAACAAAAAATTATATACAAAAATTTATACAAATATAAAATATTTGAGATTAATGGTTATTTAAAAGTGGATTCAAGAATCTACCCTGTTATCCATCTTTTTTATACTATATCCTCGCTCTCTTCAGAAAGAGATCCTGAATCTAATCTCCTTTGTTCAGCATTTTTCCATCTCATAATGGCTTAGAGCAATAACACAAATGACAACTCATGCTGCAGAGGGTGTAGAACAAGAAGAACACTCAGCTATTGTGGGTGAGAGCACAAATTTGTACAGCCACTTTGGAAATCAATATGATAGTTTTTTTTTAGAAAATTGGGAAGACCCAGTTATACCAGTTTTGAGCAAATACTCAAAAAATGCTCTATCCTTCCACAAATTTGCTCAACTACATTTGTGGAAGTTTTATTCATAATAGCCAGAACCTATAATGTCCCTCTGAACCAAAGAATGAATAAAGAAAATGTGGTACATTTATTACACAGATTATTATTCAGCTGTTAAAAACAATGAGATCAGGAAATATGAAGGCAAATGGATGGAACTAGAAAAAAATCATCCTGACGAGACCTAGAAAAGTAAAAATCATATATTGTCTTATTTAGGGTTTTTATTGCTGTGTCAGATCACCATGACCAAAAAGCAAACTGGGGAAAAAAAGGGTTTATTTGGTTTATATTTCAGCATCACTGCTCATCACTGCAGAAAGGCATGACAGGAACTCAAATAGAGCAGGATCCCAGAGGCAGGAACTGGTGTAGAGGCCATGGAGGGGAGCTGCTAACTAGCTTGCTGCCCTGACCAGCTAAGCCCAACTTCTTATAGAACCCAGTACCAAGTCCCCAAGGTTGGCACAACCAAACTTCGACTAGGCCCTCCTTCAATGATTGCTAAATGAGAAAAATAACTTACAGCTGGTTCTCATTGAGGTATTTCCTCAACTGAGGCTCCTACTTCTCTGATGACTCTAGCTTTTGTCAAATTGACACACAAAACCAGCCAGTACATATGCACTCTGTCCTAAGTGGATGTTAGCTGTAAAGTAAAGAATAACTATGCTGCACTCCATAGAACCAGAGAGGCTAGATAAGAAGTAGAACCCAAGTGGGATGCATGGATTTCCTGGGAAGGAGAAGTAGAAGAGATCTCATGGGTAACCTAGGGGTGAGTGGGGGATAGAAACATGAGGGATCATGTTGGGGATGAGTTAGAGGAAGGGAGTAATGAAAGAGATGTCTTAATGGGGGCATTTCAGGACAGATATAAACCTGATACAAGGGAAACTCCCATGAATCTACAAGCATGTCCCCAGCCAAGACTTCTAGCAATAGTGAATAGGTAGTCTGAACTGGATATCTCCTGTAATCAGATTGTTGAGTAACCTAGTCTTCATCAGAAGGCCTTTATCCAGTATCTTATGGAAACAGATGCAGAAATCCACAGCAAGCACTGAGCAGTGATCTGGGAATCCTGCTGAAAAGAGGGAGGAAGGATTGTACAAGCCAAGGGGGAATCAAA
Organism: Microtus pennsylvanicus; assembly: GCF_037038515.1. NCBI lineage: Eukaryota > Metazoa > Chordata > Mammalia > Rodentia > Cricetidae > Microtus > Microtus pennsylvanicus. Next base: position 16,300,998 of record NC_134579.1, read on the forward strand.
GTCATCACAAGGGAACCCATAGAGACAACTAACTTGGACTCATAGAAACTCATAGACACTGGATCAACAGCTAAGGAAACAGCATGTGACTAACCTAGGTCCTCTATATATGCATGTCAGTTATGTATATTGGTCTTGTGGAACTCCTGGCAGTGGTAGTAGGGCCTATCCCTGACACCTTGGCAGGCTTTTAGAAACCTATTCCTCATACTGGGTTGCCTTACCAACACATAATATGAGGGGGGAAGCTTAGTCCTACCTTTTAGGCAGAGGTTACTTATTCGTTCCAGACTGCCATGCCCAAAATAATCACACAGAAACTATATTAAAATTCTGCTTGGCCTATTAGCTTAGGCTTCTTATTAACTAACTCTTCCATCTTAAATTAATCCATTTCTACTATTCTGTATTTCACCACAAGGCTGTGGCTTACTTGATAAAGTTCCAGCATCGGTCTCCTGTAGTTGAAGGCCATTTGTTTGTTCCCAGCTGCTCAGACCCAAAATAATCACTTACAACAAATTGGCACACGAATGTGGGGCTGACTATATCAATGTAAAACCTGAGAAAGCTTGAAAAGGAATTATAGACACAGAAAAACAAAGTTGAACATTGCCTTAAGAGTCTTTCAGCCATTTTAGTTCCTCTGTTGAAAATTCTCTGCTTAAGTCTTTACCCCATTTTTATTGGATTATTTTTTTTTTTTGATGACCAATTACTTGAGTTTTTTGTATACTTTGGAAATCAGTCCTCTGTCTGATGTGGGGTTTGTGAGGAATTTTTCTCATTCTGTAGGCTGCTGTTTTGTCTTGTTGACTGTGTCCTTTGCTTTACAGAAGCTTCTCAGTTTTAGGAGGTCCCATTTATTAATTGTTTCTCTCAGTGCCTGTGCTACTGTGATTACATTTAGGAAGTGGTCTCCTGTGCCAATGTGTTCAAGTGTACTTCCCACATTCTCTTCTATGGGGTTTAATGCGGTTGGTTTTATGTTGAGGTCTTTGATCCATTTGGACTTGAGTTTTGTGCATGGTGATAGATATGGATTTATGGCCAAGAAAAAAATACATTGATGACAACTTATTCTGGAGAGGATGTGGGGTAAAGGTAACACTCTTCCAGTGCTGGTGGGAGTGAAAACTGGTACAGCCCCTTTGGATATCAGTTTGGTGATTTCTTAGAAAATTAGAAATCAACCTACATTAAGACCCAGCAATACCCCTTTTGGCTTTGTGCCCAAAGGATGATCAATCATACCACAAGGACATGTGCTCATATATGTTCATAGCAGCATTGTTCGTCATAGCAAGAACCTGGAAACAACCTAAATTGACTGAAAAATGGATAACGAAATTGTGGGACATTTATGTGACGGAGTACTACACAGCAGAGAAAAATAATGACATCTTGAAATTTGCAGACAAATGGATGGATCTAGAAACCATCATATTGTGTGGGATAACCAAGACCCAGTAAGAAAAATATCATATATACTCATTCATAAGTGGCTTTTAGACATAAAGCAAAGAAAAGCCAGTCTATAACCTACAATTCACAATCCCAGAGCACATAGACAATAATGAGGGCTCTGAGACAGACATGCATCTAATCTACAGGGAAAGTAAAAAAAAAGACAAGATTTCCTGAGTAAATTGGGAGTATGGGGACCATTGGAGAGGATGGAAGGTGAGGAGAAAGGAAGGGAATAGAGTGGAGAATAATATATAACTCAATAAAACAATAAAAAAAATTTAAAAATACTGAATTTATCTGGTTCTAAGATACTATTAAATGAGAGTTTTGGGTGTACTTTAAAAAATATTTTCACATCATATTGATGTTAGAAAAGCAACAATATTCCAATTCCTTGTACCTTAACATTTTTCCTCTTTATTAGAGATCTACCCTATACAGAATATGAATAAACTTTGACAATGCAATTTTTCTTTACCTCTAGGTCTTCAGTAAACCCTTTAAGAATGAGTCAACATAAAGAAGCATTCATGTGTCATACAGAGGCAGAATTGGGTTGCAGCTAATCTTTTGTCAGCCAAGTGGAGGCTGTCTATCAGTGAACTGGGGTGTGTCAGTTACCATGAGAGCAAACATCAATCAACTTATGAATCAAGCAGCTATTTTGACTCCAGGAAGTAATCTTCCTATTAATGTGTAATAAATAATCCACAGGAGGTCATTTTGAACATAAATTTGAGCTCCTCAGCCTAGCTGGATTTATTATAGATCCTAAGGGTGATGTAAATATAATCAAGTATGCCGGTGACTTTGTCTCAGAGCTTTGAAATTTGAAGCTTATCTCTACAATTCCTGGTGCTTCCCTGCTTCATTGCTTTTTTTTTTTACATTAACTAGCCAATCTATAGAAAGAGACACCATGAGTAATTGCTAGATCACTATGTACTAAACATTATATTAACAAGGGTTATGTCCCAATACTTCAGAAAAATACTCTTTTAAACATAGATAGATATCTAGGGATACATGCTCTAAATTTTCTCACATATCTCATTTTTTTTCTGGAGAATCACAGCATTTCTGTTTCACAATTTTATATTCCACTCACATTTTAACTCTATTTCTAGAACCATGCTTTTACAAAAGTCGACAGTGTTTGATCCTCATTGAAAACCATTAACAAGAAACAGAAATTTGAGAAAGCAGAAATAGGCGAGCTAAGTGGTCACCCAAAATCCTTCATGGGCTGATGACTGTGTGAATTCATATTAAGCAGTCAACAGCCATTGAATAGTAGGATTACTCAATTACTGAGTTCAAACAACACTTAGTGGGGAAACTACAATGTGGTGAATGAAGGTTGTAAGGTATCTTAAAGGGTAATTTATGGATAATTTTGTTACTTTCCTAAAAATAACTTTATGAAAGCAGAGCCAAGAAACCCTTGAACTTCTGGAAACACACACAGACAGGTTAGCTGCAGGGGGAGATTGGGACACCAATCCCACCCTAAGGAATTTAAGGAGGCACCAGAAGAGAACAGGAAGAAGTCAGGCAGTATAAATGCAGAGCCAGTAGGGCAGAAGGTTATCCAGAAACAGAACTCTAAAAGCACCTACCCTTTGCCTGAATGTATCATGGCTAAAACACCTGAGAAATTAATAGGTTGTAATAATGTCAGATTTTCAAAAACAAAACTTATATAAGGAAACAAGAAGTTATTTAAGAGCAAAAAAAGCTACGAGAGATAACATAATGCCTGTTTGGGTTTCAAGTTCTTTTTGCTTGTATCATTACACTTCAGTCCCAGTTGCCTCCTTAGACATTCTAGGGCTATTTGCCCTTCATCTTATGCATCATTCAATGGTTGTAAGAAAAGGGACCACAGGTGAAATTAAGGGAGAAAGATCAAGGCATGTGAAACCACTAGCTTCTTTTGACAATGTGAGTGCCAGGACCAGACTTATTTTAGCTAGAAGATAACTCTGTTAGTTACGTGAACCATGGTTAGAGAAGCAAGGAGAATGAGAGAATCAGGGGGACCAGGGACATAGGCTCCAGAGCAGCAGGTGTGGAGGGTAGGAATATAGTTAAGATATTGCCAAGGCCTAATCTGTCCATTGAAATTACTAATTCTATGAACTCGGAAAAATGCTTTATCCATACTTCTTTATCTTTTAAGAAAGAATCATAGGTCTTCTTCCAGAAGCCACCATAAGAACAGAAGAAACTATTTCATATGCAAAACCCTACAACCCCCAAGGTTTTAGGAGTTCTCTTTGTACTACAAGTATAAATATGAAAATTATCACCACAGCCTCACAATCCTAATAAAGCTTATATTTTAAAAAACATAATCAAAGTCAGGAAAGGAAAACACATCATGATTTCTACTTAGAATAAGAAAATTCTAAGAACCACATTTGAAACACCAGTTACATGGGTATATTTTACAACACGGGACTTTAGCACTTGCCTTAAATCATACATGACAATTAATGGTCTCATTTGAAAATATTTAAAAAAATGAATCACCTTCAATTACCCCTGAGTATGTTATTGAAAAATCACCAAATAAAATGTTTATTTTTGAAAAGTACATGCCTTTTTCTGACTAAAAGTGTTAATACATTTTGACTGGTGGAACCATTTCCATCTGTTCTGAAGAATTCCTAAGTTCCTTTAATAAAGGTAGAATTTCTGCTTAGTTACACAATAAACTAAGAGAATAACCTTATTTTCCCTTATATGATTTTTCAACATTTAGATCCAAATGAATGAAAAATTAGCCTTAAATCCTATAGATATAATAGTAAATATAAAGCTTAAAATTTTAAAGTTATTGCATATGAATAGCCACAAAACTAACTGAACCTTCAAGTTATGCACAACCAAGTGAAAAAATGTGGAAAATTTCAAATTAATGATTAAATGTGAAGGGTGGCTTGGAGTTTAATGAGAGAAAGGCATAGTCTTGGTCTGGTTCTATATTTGTTCTGTTTCTGTTCTTTTACAAGAATATCACTAGTATGGGAATTATCTGCTCATATTTGTAAATCGTATGAAGAAAAACAGGCCTAAAACTGCTAGTTGAGTAAAATTACAATTTACTTCAATATGCTATCTCCTATTATAACTCTAAACCATAATAAAATGATCATACCTATTTTGTTTACATAGAGTTCAGGTTAGTGTATGGCTTTGTGAAAATCAACACTGATTTTTTTTCCCTAAATTGTTTCTATGCGTGCTAACATTCATATTGCGGAATTATGGTAGATCGGTATTAGACTTAAAGCAAGCAGGTGCCATATGAAAATGGTATAAAAAAAAAGAAAAAGAAAAAAAGAAAAGCAAAAAGGACCAATCAGATAGATGCTTCTCCTTCTCAACCTTTATAAGACTTTCACTATGAAGCCATTAAACACTGCTTTTACAGAAATACTTTTACCTGACAGCCCAGCACAGACACTGGTTTGACTAAAGGCTACATTAAAAGGTAGGCACGAGATGATGCACATGTGGCAAACACTGTGGACCCTCAACACACTATTTGAAGACCTCAATCTGCCAATCACATTATCTGGAGTAAATTCAATGTTCTTATATGTGTGAGAGAAAGAATCTCAAATTCCAGTTACCTGCTAAAAGAACGGTGCAATTAAAATTCTGACAAAATCTGTAGACAAACGAGGCCTACTTTCACAAGGAAAGCAGACAGAGTTAATTAAGCCAGACTAAACTATAGGAGATACTCTGCAATTTAGAGAAACTGACATGTTGATCTAATGTGAAGACAGCAACTTCTGTTGGTCTAAGGCAAGAAAGAAGCTGCAGCGAGGTTAATATAGAGGTTATAAGCGTGTGCACACATTTCTTTGGTAGCTGTCATTATTTTTTCCAGAAGTAGATTGTTGAGAACACTACAAAAAGAGGGAAATTAAACCAAATAAAAAGATTCCTTACTTTCAGGAGAAAATAAGTCATTCCCAAGCATAGTTTTGCAGTGCACACAGAAGCATAGGGAGACATGATACCTGACATCTTTGAGAAAACTCTGTATTTCCAGCAAAATGATAGTAGTCATGGCAAATTGATTATTTACTGTTGATTGTTATTTATTGTTCAGGCCCGAGGCCTTTTGAGAGTATCTTCTGTGAGCATGAACTCTCTTGAGGGTGATCTCTGATGGTGTCCACACACGATCATATTTTAGCACAGTAACTTAGGATCATGATTTATTTCCCATAATTAAAGAGTTCAGTCAGGTGGAAATATATGACATTATTGTGAGGGTTTTTTTCTGAAGAATTTAGCATTTGTTATTTTTAAGCTATTATGGCTTACATTTCTATAAAAGGGAACAAATCTCCATATGTCTGCATGACTCTCTGTAAGATAACTCTCAGGGGATGGATCTTTCTAAAATCAACCTTAAAAGACATCAGTTATTTTTCTGAAAGTGATTTTCTCGTAGACAAACGGGATATGACTCCTTCACCTACCTTGAAAACACCTCTATGGAATGTTGGTCACTTATGGGCCAGGAATTAGACAAATCAGAAAGACGGTTATTAAAGAATTTTTATTGAGAGGAGGACTAGTCTAGTTAATTAAACTTACTTCTTAGAGATGGATTTAAGACACAGCATTTCATGTTGCTACCATATTGGTGTCTTTTATGGTATCATTTTTGCCTAAGACCAATGTGGGCTTAAACATTAAGTTCCACATGAATAGTTGATTGGTAGTGGTACACAGTTTTAAACCCAGCACTTGGGAGGCAGAGGCAGGTGGATCTTGGATCTTTGTGAGGTCAAAGAAAGCCTGGTCTACAAAGTGATAGAAAAACAAAACAGAAAAAGAAAAAAGAAAGAAAAAGACAAATCCACATGAATAAGACAGAATTTCTTTAAAATGTACTTATTTTAGTATTAACCCTTCGTGTGCACGTGTGTGCAGGCACATTCATGTTTGTGAATGCAGGTGCCCAAATAACAAGGTTCCTGTGTGGAGGTCAGAGGACAACCTCCAGTGTTGGTCCTCATCTCCCACCTGTGTGGATGTCAGAGGATAACATTGGGTATTGGTCCGTATCTCCCGCATGCTTGGGAGAGAGTTGGAAAAGAAGAAAATTGTTTTTAAAAAGTCTTTAAAGAGACAGAGTACAGACAATCATAGATTAAAGGAGTAAAGGTAATAAGTTAAATATTAAAAAGTAATAGAGTAAAAACTAAAAACAAGCCACATAAAGATGCAATGTGCACAGAGAATCTGTATTTTGTATATTATTGTGTTTTCTTTGAATTTTTTGACTGTGAAGGAGCTAAGTTACCAACATATATGCTTTAAAGGTATTTTCTCTTCAAAATATGAATCTAAGGATATGTTTCTTTGGAAAAGAGGTTCCTCTTTTCTTTCCACAGAGGATGAGACCTGTGGAATCCTTCCAGACTAATGTGCCTTGATGGACCAAGACCCCCTGAAGACCTTGAACACCCCTCAAAAAATTACTTCACTTAATAAATATCAGGAAGCAGTTTGGAGAGAACTATGCCCAAATTCCCTAAATGATTGTTTCTAAATGATTGTTTACATTAATGGGGGATATGATATAGATATGAATAATATGCATTAGTATGGATCTTGGTTTATGAATACAAAGTTAAGGTCAATTTTGTTATACTGTGTATATGTATTTCTGTTCTTGACTAAGGTATTGTGTTTGTGCAGCTCATTTAAAAATGTAATGTATAATTAAGAAATATAGATAAATAGATAGTCATCTATAATAGTCAGGCTTGTAGTCATGATAGTTAGGCTTTCTAGATTGCTAGAGATATTTAAGATGGATAGGGATTCTTTAAATCTTTCTAAGACCTTCAGAATATGGCATTTAAGATGTTTTAAGAACTTACAACTTTTCATGACAGTGAGACACATCTGCTTTTGGTAGTACCAATTGCTTCAAGAAAAAGATGGGCATCGAAGACTCTCCTCATGGAGTTTGCTAACCATTTGGGCAAGAAACTGCTCTTTCCTAGACAGCTTGATGAACTGGACTTGCAGGACTCACAGAGAAATGACTGCTGAACTTACCTAAAGGTGAGACAATTCTTTGGAGTTCCTGCTACATGAGTCTGCCAGACATTCTGCAGGACACAGAAAAATGTGATGGACAAACTGCCAATATAGGTGGAACTGTCTTTGAAATTTCCTGCCTCATGGAAAAGTCTGCTATACACTCTGGGCCTGTAGGCTGAAGATGGATGTTCCAATGATACAGAAGACCTTTGGGTGATTGTCCAGGCAGCAAGACATCTCTGTCAATTCTAGAGTTTTGAAAGTTGCTTACAAAGAACTTATTGTTTACTTAGGTAAACAATATATATTTCTAGAGTCTTTGATAGCATTGAAAAATATACAGTAATAATATAGTTTTCCTTAGATATGATCAAAGATAAAGTACAAATAAATATTACTGTAATTCTTACTTTATATCTGTTTTGTTACATGCAATTTTACTATGTTAATGTTAAAACCTTCCTTTTTATTTAAACATAAAAGTGGAGGTGATGTGGGATTCCCCTCTGTACGCTGTGATTACCATTAATGAATAAAGAAACTGCTTTACACTTATAGCAGGGCAGAATTTAACTAGGTGAGGAAAGCTAACTGAATGCTGGGAGAAAGAAGGGCGGAGTCAAAGAGAAGCCGTATATTCCTACTGGAAACAGATGCTGAGAACTTTACATGGTAAGCCACTGCCACATGGCGGTACACAAATGAATGGAGGTGGGTTAAATTTATATGTAAGAGTTATCCAGTAAGAAGCTAGAGGAAGCAGTGATTTAATTAATACAGCTTCTGCTTGATTATTTCAGGTCCGAGCTGCCTGACAGCCAGGAACACACTAGCAGCCCTCATTACAACACGCATTTCTTTGTAACTGGTATTACACGAGATGGAGAAAGGTTAAATTACAGGGCAATGTGAGGGTTAGTCATTGTTCTGGGTCGTGGTCATTGCTGCATCCAGGCAGGATGTCTGTGACTCTTTTGTCCTTACTGAATCAACATCATAAATTCTTTTCAAATATGTAGTTATATAAATTTTCTTGGACAGGTTTTCAGTGATTTTTAAAATGTTTCCCTTCACACAGCATCTTAAATTTCTATTCCTAAACATAAATTCCTGAGTCAATCCTGCCCACTGCAACCAGTGTTACTTAGCTTAATAGACGGAGGGTCCAAATTTTAGTAAAGGCGCTAAATAATTTTTCATAAAAGCATCTTAGCCCTTTCTGAGAGAGCAAGTAGGAAACACTATAAAAATACAATGCAGAAAGATCTGTAGAATGGATGGTTCATAATTTGGCCCTATCATGTTTGAACTCAAAGTTCCTTAGCTGGGTGTGGTGGCCCAAGTCTGTAATTCTAACACCGAGCATGTTGGAGTAGCAGGATGGAGGCTCCAGGATGGGCTGGGCTGCAAAGGCATACCCTGCCTCAACAGAAACAAGCACACATGATTAGTAAGAAAATATCATTAATGCATGAATCTGGTAGTTGCCATTTTTATCAGCCTTTTCCCAGGATTTGCTTCCACACAGACCACACACAAAGAGCTTGCTAAATGAAAGAATTTGAAGTCACTTTCAACTTGAAGTTACTTCACAAAGCAGTAGGCGTGTGAGCACAAGAATTCAGAGAAAAATATTTCATAAAACTATTATAATAAAGACCAGTAGTTATTGAATTGAGAAATTTCTAGACATTTTGATAGAAGCTCTAACCTGATTATTTTTGATAAAAATGCAAATGCAGACTGATTATCATTATTATTAATTATTATTTTCACTATGTTGAAAGAAAACAGACTATGGTGTTCACAAAGACCCATCAAACACTCTAACACACTAAACAAACCTTTCTGAGAGGTTTAATAGAGGGAGCAGAGGCTAGCCTTCCATCTGCCCTGGACTCCTTTGTTGTTTTCTAGGGAGCACTGCAATGCCACCAAGCCTGTCAGCACTTGTAATTTGGGGCCCAGCTTTACTCTGCCTGGAGGAGCTAAATGGCCTGGATCCTCTGGCATCCAGCCGGACTGGAATTCTTTCTCACCTTCGTGCTCACATAGAAATGTTATCTTAATCTCAACTGACAAGTGTATTTTTAAACAAAACTCAGAGGTAGAGGGCCAGAGGAATGCTTCAGGGAGAACCACCGAGAACAAGGGGCAGGACCTGCACAGCAATTGCACTCAGACACTGAAGCTTTAGACGCTAGATGGAAAAGACAAATTGTTCCTTTCTATTTTTCAGGTGTAGATTATAATGGATCGTAATAACAGCTTTTCACACCAAATATGGTTTTTCCATCCCCCCCCCCCACACACACACAGAGTCTGATGCCAAAAAGGAAGGAAGACAGGAAGGAACTTTACTCATTACTCAGTCACATTGGTGGAAAAAGTAAATCCACAGTGATGGTGAGAATTCGTTTATTCACCCACACAAAACTTACTGAGGCCTATTGTTAGCCAGATTTTGTTTTAGGCAAAAAAAAAAAAAAACACAAAACAAAAAAAAAAAACAGAAAAACAAAACAACAACAACAACAAAAAAAACAGTGTGTGTGTGGGGGGGGGGGGGGCAACTGCCAGAAAGAACCTATTAGAAGGAATCTTAAAGTGCCTGAAAAATTGAACTCGGAGAGCATCAGACTAAGGATTAAGCAACGGTTTAAGGGAGTGTTTGTAAACAGATAATATGAAGAGATTATTACACAGTGAACTTTAAAATGCTCTAAAGCAATGGAATAAGCTGCCAGTGTAAACAGATCTACTTTTCTTGAAATCTCAGCATCCTAAACACACATTGGTGATTGAAGGAAAAAGGGCATCTGGGCAGTTCATGGAGGAGGGAAAATCAGATTTAAATAATTTTTTATCATGTGTGCTTAATTAAACACAATTATTGGTCTTCATGTGTTTCAGGCACTATCCTGAAAGTAAGCATAAGAGAAACAGAGTTTTTCAGGTATTTTGGGGGCAAGCAGTCTCGAAACACAAATCCTGGCTTGGTTTAGGTTTCAGTCATCAAATTTATGGGGAAATGTTTTTATGATTTTCTTTAAAAACAGGTTTTTCTTCTTCCTTCTTTCTTTCTGTCTTCCACTTTCTTTCTCCGTTTTACAATGCTAGACCTCTAAGAAATATGCCGTCATAAATAGTAGCAATCACAGTTTTCTGTCTTTCCCTCGAGTTTAAGGACATTGTAAAGGAAATATAAAGTCACTTAGGCATTTCCAAGATGCCTAGAGACATTTGGAAATAAGTGCTAATAGTCAGGGGGTTATTTGTACTTGACACTAGAGGAAACTGCATGGGAGCAGAGAGGGAAAAAGATATGTTTTCAGCATCATTAATACTGAATTTTTTCTTATAAAATACTGAGCTTAAAGATAATAATTCAGTCCAGGTAGTGGTGGCAAACTCCTTTAATCCCAGCACTCAAGAGCAGAACAGGTTGATGTCTGTGATGTAGAGGCCAGCCTGGTCTACAGAGAGAGGTCTAGGACAGTCTCCAATGCTACAGAAAGAAACTCTGTCTCAAAACAAACAATAATGATGATGATGATGATGATGGCAGTAATTCATAAGAATGTTGTACAACCCTGATAACAAAGTCTGTAGTCTTGTATACTAGGTAAGACCTCTACCACTGATCTATATCTCCAAGAAGTAGTACTGTATTTAAACCTTTTAAATCTCATTTTTTATTACAATCTTTAGGAGTCTTCCATTGAGGGGGGATTTTAGGTCACAGAGTGATAGGAATAGAATTGTCAATGAAAGTCAACTAGACGGCTTAGGAGCTTAAAACTCTTACCATAAAGACCTGAGTTCCGTCCCAAGAGTTCACAGCGTGGAAGGAAAGAACAAATTTCTGAAAACTGTCCACATTAATTTCCACACAATGATGCCCAACAATATATACACATGCACATAAATAAATAGTGTGTAATCAAAAAGAATGTGTTACAAGAGAGTGGGTCCTTGTTCTTCCTGCCTTGCTAGCTTACACCCAAAATAATCACACAGAAACTGTATTAATTAAATTTCTGCTTGGCCCATTATCTCTAGCCTCTTATTAGCTAACTCTCACATCTTGATTTAACCCATTTCTAATAATCTGTATATCACTATGAGGTCATGGCTTACTGAGAAAGATTCAGCATGTCTGAATCTGGTGACTCCATGGCGGCTCTTTCCTTACTCTGCTCTCTTCCTCCCAGAATTCAGTTCTGTCTTCTCCACCTACGTAACTTCTGCCTTATCAGGCCGAACAGTTCTTTATTGATTAACCAATGAAAGCAACACATAAACAGAAGGACCTCCTACACCAAGAACATTTTAAACAACCCATAAGAAGTCTAGATGTAGGAAGAAAGTAAGTGCTGCATTCTTTAATACAAAGATTACGTGGTTGCCCCAGCTTAGGTGGGGTGGAATAGTAAAGGGAGAATCCTTCAGTGGGTGTGATCTGCAGTCCACTGCACTTACATGGCTTCACACCTTCCATGTGTTCAGCCCAGAGCTTATAGAGCAGGACTCTGCTTGCTGCAAATGCAGAACACTATACTCTGTAAGTTCTGTGACAGCAGATCTCTGAGACTCACCAGCTAATACAACAAACTCGTTCTCCTTGAAATGAAATGTGATGTCTTCTGGCAAATGGAAAGGAGCTAAGCTACCCATGTTTTGCTCAGCAAGCCCCTTTGCCAAATGTTGAGAACAGAGATGTAGGCGTTAGCTAATGATTTCTTCCCACACAGTCATTCCACTCTGGCAGGTTAACAATGAAAACAAGTTTTCAGTGGAGAGCTGGGTAACATTTCCTAATAAACAAGTGTAGTCGTATCAACTAGTCTTGGAAACAAGGTTGTTAAGGCGTTCTGATACCAGCCGTTCTAAACTATCATTCCTGAAATGAAGGGGCCTGGGCTCCGTGAAGTTTGAATCCAATGAAATGCGCCAAGGACAATGAGATGCTGTCACTGGACTGGTCATGTCTTAGCTCTACATAGCAGTCGGTTCCTAACCATGCTTCTGTCCTTTCATGCAACTCAAGCACAACTTACATGGTGATTAAGCAATTCTCTTGTGGACATTCTTATATGGATATTGGAAGTTTTATGAATACCCATTTAGGGTCCTTCCATTGGCCAGTACTCACATAGAAGAGTGGACAGAGAAACAATAAGATGTTAGTGCTGGCTCTGTCTTATGATTAGCACAATGGCCATCTTCATTTTGTTAATATAGGTCGTATTCAGTCATTTCTCTCAAGGTTCAATTTATTACCACTTTACAACACACCAATGGAAGATCAAAATCAACTCCGCAGTTCTACATAACATTTTAAAATGAAGTAGACTACATTTAAATGAAGGAGAGACTGCAAAATAACAAAGCATACTAAGTTTGTGGTCTAGTATTAGGTAGGTGTAGCTCTGTTGAGTTATAATGCAAACTACATTTTCTGCTGTGGTCCATGCTCGTCCATTCACACATTGAAACATGACTGTAAAATAGAACCAGATGACATTCAAACCCTTTGAACAGTCTAAAGCAGAGAGTGTGCACTCCTGGCATTTGTAATTAGTATTTGCAAGCCACGGAGGACATGTGTTCTCAGCTGGTGCTTAGAGGAGAACTGTAATTATTGATTATCTTTCCTGGGAAGTCTTTTTAGTTCACTTTTCCCATATCTCGTGATACTGATTTTTAAAAACTGGAAAGCACTTACTTCTACGGCATATATTTTTGTGCCCTTCATGTTGTTTTTTTTTTTTGTTTTGTTTTGTTTTTTTACTATTTCTAATACACGTTACGTCAAATTTGGTAGTATTTTAGACCGAAACGTATTGTATTGTATTAAGGTCTATAGAGTAGATGTCTGATGTAAGCTCGCTCGCTGGCCTAAAATCAACATTTCTGTAGGCCTGCATTCTCCTGAGGCTGGCTTTCTCCTCTTCCCAGCATTTAGAGCTCCCTGGTATCCACTAGCACAAGGCTCCTTCTCTATCTCCACACTTAGCAGTGTATGTAGTATTCCAAACTCTAGTTAGTTAGTGGTCAGCCCTCTTTCTGATAACAACACCCCTGCCTCGCTCTTAAAGTACCCGCGGATTATACTGGTCTGTGAAGATGTCCAGCATAATCTCTCAATCTGAAAGTTCTATTGAATCTTACCTGAGAATTCCTTTGATTACTTAATAGCAGCAGGTTTCAAAGGTAAAGATGACCATCTTTGGAAAAAAGCATCTCTCTGTCCACTGCACCCATCTCTTCTATTCTATTATATACTAACTGGCTTACCCAGGCAGAATATTCACAGCCTTTGGATAATCTTTCTGACTATCCAAGTAATAATGTTCTAGAAACCCATTTTCTGATTTCATGTGACTTTGTCTACATGAACCTGTAAAGTCACACCCTGCCTCCTGTAATTTTTGCAGCCTAGCTTTGGAGAACTTGATGGGCTTTGTATAACATCTCTAATTTTCGTATTACAAGTTTTAGACGCTCTAATTTCAACATCTAAACTGTTTGCCTACCACGGCATTAAAGGAGTGGAGGGAGAAGAGGTAGAAAGCACAGAATTCAGAGTCATTGTGGGTAGTTGACAGCATACAGAGATGTAAGGTTGATGAAAGCATTTGGTACACAACATGTCAGATTCACTGTGTAGGAAAGCAATCCATATAAAGGGCTCAGTGCTATAGAATCTGCTGTACAATCTAGTCTTTTGTTGTAAAAGCCACCATTTCTAATACCCTTGACTCAGGGACTGTAATTTTTATTGTTTTTGTTCACTTTCCTATTTTCCATGGGACTTTTGCCCTGCCAATCATATTTTTGAAGATGGTGTCATTTATCAGCCACATAGATCTTTGAATTACAGTCTATTACTTAAAATTTTTATGGTTTCCTTAAAAAGAAAACATACTCTACATAATAAGGTTAAAAAGCAGTTATCATGGAAGCACCATGTCTTATAATTTCAAATATGTTAAATTTCTCTTGCCAATTGTCATCCTTACCGTTCCCTAGTCTAATTTTCATTTTAATGTTTTAATGTAAAATTACTGGTTTTATTTTATATTTTGCATGCCCTAAATTTAACCTTAATACCTTAAGCGGGCTTTTAAATTTACTTCTTTTGAATAATTTTATTTATACGTGTTCATACTTTCTGTTAAAAGCACAACTCATTTTTCATTAGTAATTTGACAGATTTGGTTGTCACCTTAGAGGCAGTGGAGCCTCCTGAATCCCTCCTTCAGCCATGATAGACCCAGTGTTGTGCCAGGCTTGTGAAGATAGCCACCGTTGCTGTGGGTTCATGAGTGCGGCAGCTATGCCATCTCCAGAAAACAGTGTTTCACAGCATCCTATCCCTTCCTGTAGTTCCTAAATTCTTTCTGCCTTCTCTTCTGCAATACAAACTGGTAAGGGGAAACCCCAAAAGTATCAACAGTCTTATTCAGCTGTGGGCCCTTTGTAATGCACTACCAGCCTGCCAGGCAAGATTTGCCTGCTGTGCCATAATGGTTTGTCTGTTATGAGGTCACCAACTACCTTCTGATTGGATTTGAGTCCATTCTGATAAGAACAAGAGACAAAAACTGGCTGTGTAGGACAGAACCAAAAATGGCAGGTCTCAGTCACTGTTTTATTGCTTTAAAGAGACATATGACAAGGAAGCTATTATAAGAAAAAACATTTATTGGGGACTGGCTTACACTTTCAGAGGTTTAGTCCATTATTATCATGGTGAGGAAAATGGTGGCATTCAATAGAAGCTAGAGCAGTAGCTGAGAGCTCCATCCTGATCTACAGGCAAGGAGACTTCGGGCTTGGTATGAGCTTTTGAAACCTCAAAGACCACCCTCAATGACATACTTACTCCAACAAGACCACACACCTCTTAATCCTTCTAATCCTTTCACATAATGCCATTCCCGGATGACTAAAGACTCAAATGCATGTGCCTATGCAGGCTATTCTTATTCAGGCCATCAGACAGCAGTTCTGAGAAAGTCCCACTGGAGGGCAAAAGAGAGTTCTAGTTTCTATTTTTGATATCTCTTAGTTTAGCACTTCTGCCTAAAGGCTATACCTGACTATGTGACAGAAAATAAGAGGAGGCACTTGGACACATGACTCAGTCAACTGGACTGACCAACTTATTTACCTCCTGATACACACCTCAGGCTACTCTTAGCCAGACATTCTTTCAGAAGCCCCCAGACTTACTGCTCAGGGATATCTGACTCCTGGGAACTCCCATGTTCTGTAGGAGCTGACTTCTTTTTTCTCTTAAGCACCCTGTAAAAAATACTTCTTTCTAACATTCACCCTTTGTAGCCTATGAGTTTCACGATTTGAGTTTGGGAGTTAAGAATGTGAAAACCTATGGCAGGGAAGGTTTTGATATCTATTATGCTTCCTAGACTCCAGCTCACAAAGCTGAGGTCATCCAAGAGCCAAGAAACACTCTGTTGATCTGAAAATCACTCTATATTCCTGAATTAATAAAGAAAAATCAAGGAAGCTATTACCGTCCTTTTGCTAAATGTGTAAATGGAGCCTGCTTTCATTTTCTGGCTGCCCAGACCTGAATAATCATACAGAAACAATATTAATAACAGCATTGTTTGACCGATGACTCAGGCGTATTTCTAGCTAGCTCTTACATCTTAAATTAACCCATTTCTATAATCTATGTATCACCATGAGGCTTTGGCCTACTGGTAAGATTCCAGAGTCTTTCTCATTTGGCAACTACTTGGCATCTTTTTGACTCTGCCTCCTTTCCTCCTCCATCTCTGATTAGATTTCCATCCTTGCTATATTTTGTTCTGCCATAGGCCAAAGCAGTCTCTTTACTAACCAATGGTAATAAAACATTCACAGCATACAGAGGGGAATACCACATCATAAATGAATGTGTTGTGCTCATTAAATTTCCTTATATTTATCTTTATATTTATAGATTAGTGCTACTTTAATCTTTGTTCAGAAAAATCTCACTGTTCATTAAGTACCATTTACCTGACCAGAGTGTTAAGCGTAAGTGACTTTTGAATGCTCAGCCCTAAGGAGGACATATATATCAACCCCACTTAGATCTCTGTGGGCAGGGTATTTTCTGGAACAAGATTTTTAGTGATGCATCTGTCTTTGAGTCTCCATGCTCCTGTAAGTAACCCTTCACTTATTCTCCTGCAAGTGACCTCAATAAGTTTATTTGCTCACTAAGCTATATTTGGTTACATTATTTTATCCAGTATATTGTTATGCCCCTGATTCAGCTTGTTGCAAGTGGTCCATGCTTATCCCCATGCCTGTGTTGTCAGAATCATAATCCCATCTTCTATCCCAACTACCTGCTTACAGAAGAGGCTCTAAATGTCAGTGTCAGTACCTGAGTCTTCAGTGCTGTAGTGAGTCACTTCCCTAAGGCCATGCCCCATGCCAAGGTTGCCTCTTCCTCCACCCTAGAGCTGCCTTGTTCTTTGCTTTGCTCAAGGCCATGAGCACAGTGGGAAATGGAAACACGTCTAAAGCAAACATTACTGATCTTTACCTGAAACATTTGTTTTCTCTGTTCATGTTCAAGGTTAACTATGAGTCCAAATAAAAGTGGCCTGAGACGGATGCAAATTGTTCTCAAATTAAGATTCCATGCTAGACTTGATGTGAAGATCTTATTTACTTTGGATGCCAGAGGGAAACTTTAGCAAAGAAGTGACTAGAATAGGTCAGATGAAGGAAGATAGTCTGACCCAAGGTGGTGGGCATGACAGAATTAGCCAATGGGAGTGAAAGCATGGTCCTGAGAAAGACTTGCTAGCAGCCTTGTTCATTATTAAATAAAGAGATGTTGGGAAGGAAATAGGTAAAACTGAGACATCCACCTCAGAATACAAGAGTCAGTGGCCACAATTCAAATGTTAAAACTCTGAATATAATATATCTTCTATGCTCAAACGAACTGAAAACTAAGTACATGTGAACAGTGCAATTAATTTGAGCAAAACTGCTAATTGAGAAGCAAGCTCTGCTATTCTCTGCAGGCAGTCACAGAGAGAACAGCATTGCTTGTAACCCAAAGAAACTGTGAGAAATCAATGACTCATCTTGCTCATGACTTGTGGTAATTATCAGTATGAAGCATGGGCTAGAGTAATTTTTAATATTATACATGGATTAGATCTGTCTATCCAACATTTTCAACTATTGACATGCCTCCAATTTGTTACATCACAAACAGTATATTGTAAACCATGCACAGAGTTTATTTTTGTGGTTAGTAATTTATTCTTTTAATGATACTTAAAAGGATTTTCTGAGAAAATGTAAGAGGGACTTTTGAATTAAATACGATGAAAAATTTAAAAAGGATATCTCCCGTCTTAGTCAATGACTAGTACTTTTCCAAGTTCTAAAGCAGCAACAAAAGAAAATGAGATCTGACATAGAAAACAGTCTAGCTACATTATACTCATGAAGAAAACCAAGACAGCATTTAAAACACAGTAAACAGAAAACAGGTAAACATCGGTAAGACCCAGAGCTCATGATTGAGAATATACTCTCAATGTAGACAATATATTTTGCTTTTCTGTCAGAATACTTTCAATACATTTGTTTGCTTGCTTGTTACAGGGGCATGCACCAACAACAGCATTTGTATGCAATCTGAGGACTCCTTGTTCCATGTGACAAAACTGAGGACAACAGGATTTGACCCACAGAGTCATCTCACTGTTCCAGATAAATGTATTTTTATAATAATCTGACACAGTTTACACCAAGGGAATATACGTTTTAAAGAAAGCAGAAGCAGGAGGATCTCTGTGAGTTCAAGGCCGTCCTGTTCTACAGAGCAAGTTCCAGAACAGCCAAGGCCACACAGAGAAACCCTGTCTTGAAAAATCAAAACAAACAAACTAACTAACTAACTAATTATTGGCATAGAACTAATAATTCTACAAGTTAATTCTATAAAAAAATGATTCAAGTGCCATTTAAGTAGAATTCAAAATAAGTGTTTGTTTTGGTTTGTTGTTGTTTTCCAGGTACAGGGTTTCTCTGTGTAACAGCTCTGGTTGTTCTCGAACTCAATTGATCAGGCCCTCCTTAAACTCATTGAGATCCTCCTGCCTCTGCTTCCCAAGTGCTGGGATTAAAGGTATTTACCACTACCACTGCCCAGCATGGGGTTATATTTTCTTTTTACTCAAGTATATATAAAGGTTAATGAGCTCTATAGGACATATTAAAAAATAAACATTTTCTTATGAAAACTTATTCCTTACCTCACTTGTGTTTGTACCGAGTCCTGAGATAAATCTTTCCATATTTCTGTCATTACATTGTTTAATTATTGATACCTGCTTCCTTCCCCACCTTTAAATGGCCACTTTCAATGGTTTTCTTTAGTTCTGTATGTGGTGCATGGCCATGACAGATGCTTAGTATATTATCAATTGATTTGTAATTGTAAAATGACCATTCCTGTGATATTTAACTGACTTAAAAATCATCAACTCTATGATGCATCATCCAATACTCTTGTCTTTACAAATGCCTGTGTGGAATTTATGTGTTTCAGACTCCATGGTGCCATCTGATTCATTTGTCTTAAGTGTTTTCAGATTCTATAAACCAAGGAATACTCCCAAAGAACCTCTTCTCTATGAAATACATTACAAGTAAATGGCTTTCCTATATTACGGAGATATTATCTCATTCAGAGAATGCTATGGGAAGTCCTGGATTTTAGAATTGCTATAAACAAAGCATAGAGAAGTGAGAATCTTTTTTCTTTGCCTTAGGCATGCATATTCTACGTGGTGGGTTGCTAAGATACACTAAACTTGAAAGTACAGAAATGTAATTTGACTCTTTAAAAATAGGCAAGGCAGCTTTCTTACATCTGACAAAATTAGTCTCCAGGGAATGTATACAATTGCAGCACAATCATTTATATTAGCTACGGTCTGTTCTTAATCAAATATTATTTTGTAAAGATTTTAATTTTACATTTTGATATTGAAATAAACAAATTTCCTTGCAAAACTTGAATGCCCACCTCTGAATTTTGACCCCACGTCCTTCACTTAGGTAACCTGCAGAGAGAAGATGAGCTCCAGTCAAAGCCGCAACAGTTGATTTATTTCTCTTCTGTTCCTTCCCTCCTCAACTCCCAACCTCAGACAAAGTAAGGTGACACCACCACGCTAAAATACATTTTATTTACATTTGAAATTGTGATGAAATTGTGTGGGATCTACCCTACTGAACTATCAAGTTACAAAACTGTCTTTGACAATTGTCTCTACTCTACTTGACCAGAATGACAAGCATGGATATGTTTCAAAAGTTCAAAGTATTCCCCTTGTGGATCCTGACCTCAGAACTTATACCTGTTTGGTAATTTTCAATGTTTCAGTGTTTTATAGAATTTTTCTTTTATACTCTGGCCACCAGTCTCACAATTTTTTCTTGGTGAGAACCAATAGGTAGTTGTTTGTTTTTTATAGATTCCTGGTCTATGTAGACTGCATGAAAGGTATAATTAGGAAAATTATCTATAAAAGTTAGAAATGTATGAGTATCTATAGACATACATATATAAAATATAGATAGAGACTACCTATATATAGACAGATAGATAGATGATAGATACTATATTGATTGACTACTATAAGACTCTTCCACCTGAAAATGATATATCAACCTCTTCTAATCTTTCCTAGTCCCTAAATTTGTTCCTATTTTTGTTCTCACAATATCGAGTATTTCCTTTCATTGCTCTCATGTCACTCCTTATCTTAATCTGTCATAGGTTTTTATTTCTCTTTCACAGTGTCTCTCATTTCATCAATTCCACCGTTTCTTCTTCCTTACTACTGTACTCAGTCTATACAAACTTATTAATCACCTCAATTACCACCCATACCCAAGTAAGTTCCAAACATTTCTCATGCCTTTATGAATTCAAATCTCTGAAGGTATTTTCAAAGGTGACATTCAGGAAACCAGTCATTTTCCTGTGCTCTATATCTGCCCTCGAATTCTGCTCCATAGCTGCAATTCTTACGGCAACAGAAACACAGAATCTGAGAGAAGTGGAATCTTATGATAGCAAAGTCTTCACACTACACATGAAGGGATAAAATCCTACTCTAGACTGTAATAATGTGAAAAACATAAACTGTAAGCACTCAATCCTTTGCAACCTCAAGGTTGCTGTAAAAATGGCATGTCTTCTAACAGATATCACAGGAGCATTGCAGCAGCCTGAGTATGCCGGATCATTTGGTGCAATCAAGAGGCTTTTGATACTGTAGAACTATGTTTACCTGACTCTGCAATGAACTACAAATGATAATAGCAGGGACCATGAACTTTATGGAGTGTGGGCTACTTTCTCAAGACTAACAAAATCTTCTGGAATGCAACAGAAGGAAAATATGATGGGTTGTTGGAGCATAACTCTCAGGACACACTAGTACAGATCTTCTTGAATGGATATTATCCTAAGTTTCCATCACTGACACATTCATACACCATACTTAGCATGGCTTTGTTTCCATCGAATTAGAAAGCTCAAACATCTGGCCAATGACAATTATACGTGAATTCTTGGGTGTATCGCTTATTTTCTTCTTCTACATCATCCTGGGTTTTCTCACTAGTGGTCACTTTTCTAGTTAGCTATCTTCAGGGACATCTTTTGTGCCAGAAGCTGTTGTGGGAACGCTGGTCACACAGCTGCCACCACCATCTGGAGAACTTCATTTCGTCAGTGGGGTAGTTTGTTGTTGTTTGCCTGCGTGGTGTGAGCTTTGCTAGTCGCCCTAGTGGAGGGACCTGTTCTTTCCCCTCATGATATCCTGCTCGAGTCATGTGACAGCATGCACTGCTTGCCAGAGTTCTCTTAGAAAGACTGGTGAACCAGCTTTCCTTTGACTTAGACATTTTCACAGCATTTTATCTCCTGAGGACTTAGGCAGGTACTCTAAAAAAAGAACAAGTCACACATCAAATTAAGTCCTTCTACCATAGCATGTAATAACTATAGAGATAATAAAGGAATTTAAAAAAAAATCCTAAAGTGGTGGTTCTCAACCTGTGGGTTGTGACCTCTTTTGGAGTTCAATGACCCTTTCACAGGGGTCACACATCAGATATCCTGTATATCAGATTTCACATTATGATTCATGACAGTAGCAAAATTACAGTTATGAAATCACAATGAAAATAATTGAATGCTTGGCGTGGTCACCATAACATGAGGAACTGTATTAAAGGATTGTAGCACAAAAAAAAGGTTGAGAACCTCTGCTCTACAGTAAGGCAGTGGGTAAAGTCAACCTCCAATAATCTATACATAAACAGCCTACAAGTTAGGATCATCTCCATTGATGTGCACGTCTTTACATCTGAGATAAAGTTGCTTCCCCCTACTCTTCATGGAGCAGTCATTAGTTATATATGATTATCCTTTATGACATTTCAGTAGAGAAGAGAACATGTTAAGTTCTTCCGCTGCATAATCACACTGCTAATGACTGCAAACATGTAAAGTCTCGCTGCGTTCATGCAGCCCTTGCAAAAAAATCCCAAAAGTGAATAATATTGTTAACCCACTTTGTAGACGCATAAATGCATGCAAAGGGAGCCTAAATAACTTTTCCACATAGCATCCAATTAAGGAGCCAGAAGGAAAACAAATACTGTAGCAACTGAGCCTGCACCCTGCACTGGTGTTAAGAGGCTTCTCATAATAAACCCTATACATTCAATAGTGTCTAACCCCAAAGAAAACCCAGAAACAGAGAGTTATGCCTTGAAATTAACACAGAATATGTATCAAACTGTTTTTTACAAGTTTGTACATGTTGTATCTCTTCTCCTACGTTAAATTGATCCAATTAACAAAGGGCTGGGACCGCAAAGCCTTTTAATAAAATAGTCAACAGCAGAAGTATGTTCTAGCATTCCGAATATATAAGGAAGGATGGGGTTATCTGCTTATGCATCTTTGCGTGATTTCTCCTGATATTTTCAGAGTTGGAATAGAGTGTTAGTTGATTCTTCTGTTGCCTGGAGATCACAGATATTAACCAGAATCCACACATGTAAAAACTCGTTTTTTATGTATCACCTGGAGAGTGGCTGGACTGCATGAAAAGCACACTTAGGGTTATCATGCTATGCTCGTCTTTGTGCCTCATAAGCGTTGTATATTGTACGATTATTGGTTGCTTCTCCCCTTCAGAAAGCTATCTCTGGGTAGGAGGCTTTAAAGTCACTTGCTAGCTCAGAGGGCAACTGTGTCCTGGGTCTGAAGTGCATGAAGTCTTCAGCAATAGGGACTCACATCTACCTCTGGAGGGCAACACAGGGCAATAGCAAGAGACTCCGTGCTTTCTGAGTCTCTTGAAGAACTCTGACCAAGCAACACTCGAAAGCATGCATCGTACCCCTAGTTAGGGGGTTTGCTAGATGTTTTCAGCTCTTGGAAGAAGCAATGTCAGCCCACAAGGGGAAATTTTACTTGAGCTGTATAAGTATATACTAATTTATGTATATTATAGGAACTTATGGATAGTTAATAGTCTGATCTATTTAAACTTTCAAGGCATGTTGATTTTTCTGACCCTCCTCCCATTTTAACTGCTTAAGAAGAGGGAAAACATAACCTGAAACAGAAACCTCACCAGCTACCCAAAGCTAGTGTAGTCGTGGATCTTGGAGGAAAACCTGCAACAGACAGAATAACCCTTACAATAAACCAGAATAACCCTTAGCTACATTAGAAATATTGGTTCCTCTATCCACAGATAGGTGTGGGTCTAACTCCTTATCAAGGAAACCTCTCTTTATAACAGAGATCATTACAGAAAACACACACATGCATGTACAAACACGGCTAAAGAATTACCTACACAAATTTGAACTTGAAATGTATTGTTACTGAAGGCTGACAATTCATATCCTGTCCCAAGTCTGAAGATGGATGTGAGCAAGAAGTGTGAACACTATGTCACCACATCACCATACAGGCTTGCTCACGCTTAGTGTTTGCTTGCACTCTTTTTAGGCTGGAGACGCCCCAGAGTGTCCAAATAGCTTTGAATGGAATTGTATTTCTCCTGGACATCTCCGTTCTCCTTGTGTAGAACTTGCTCTAAGGGAAAGTGAAGCTGTATGCTTTTTATACAGAGAAATGTAGGATCAGTTAGCCCACTTAAAAGCATACTTAGCTGGCAGGGGAATATGCCATGAACACAGAGGTGGTTTTTCCTTTGTGAGGTTTAACCATGACATGTGGGGCGTGCTGAACTCTGGGATTTCCCCCAAAGCAGGAAACTCCACCCGTAATTTGTGGTGATGGGAGAGTGTGTTTATGGCCTCCTCTGGCAATTATGTTTCAAATTCATCTCAAACGTTAGATTTGAGGCCTTTCATGGATTTATGTCCCATATTTGTATCAGAAAACATATGTGGATGGCTTTTGCATTTTCCTATACAGATTGCTAAGCCAGGCTACTGATCAGTGTAACAGTGTTTGCCTCGGATGTGAAATGTCCAGGGTTCCATTCCCAACACATCTAGACAAAAAGATGTGAATGAAAAGAAAAATGTCCTACAGGAGTTATTTCGTGTTTCAGTTATTTCCAAAGTGTTTTTAAGATCTTGCTCAAAACAGAATCCAGTAGTGCTTACAGAAATTGACACACAGAAAGTTCATAGCCCCTTACCGCTGCTCAGGAGCAAAGAATAAGCTACTCCTCAATGCCTTGAGCACAGTGCATTCCTCACGCCTCCCACTGAGCCTTTCCCTTGCGTGTAAGATCTTTGTGAGGTATGTAGGTACCTGAAATCGTCATCTATGACAGAGGCTGTGATGACAGCAGTACCAACACCCCCTACTCTCTGCACCCCTCCCAACACCCCCCTACTCTCTGCACCCCTCCCAACACACCCCTACTCTCTGCACCCTCCCAACACACCCCCTACTCTCTCTGCACCCCTCCCAACACACCCCCTACTCTCTGCACCCCTCCCAACACACCCCTACTCTCTCTGCACCCCTCCCAACAAACCCCCTACTCTCTGCACCCCTCCCAACACACCCCTACTCTCTCTGCACCTCTCCCAACACTCCCCTACTCTCTCTGCACCCCTCCCAACACATCCCTACTCTCTGCACCCCTCCCAACAAACCCCCTACTATCTCTGCACCCCTCCCAACACATCCCTACTCTCTCTGCACCCCTCCCAACACACCCCTACTCTCTCTGCACCCCTCCCAACACACCCCTACTCTCTCTGCACCCCTCCCAACACACCCCTACTATCTCTGCACCCCTCCCAACACACCCCTACTCTCTCTGCACCCCTCCCAACACACCCCTACTCTCTCTGCACCCCTCCCAACACACCCCTACTCTCGCTGCACCCCTCCCAACACACCCTCTACTCTCTCTGCACCCCTCCCAACACACCCCTACTATCTCTGCACCCCTCCCAACACACCCCTACTCTCTCTGCACCCCTCCCAACACACCCCTACTCTCTCTGCACCCTCCCAACACACCCCTACTCTCTCTGCACCCCTCCCAACACACCCCTACTCTCTCTGCACCCCTCCCAACACACCCCTAGTCTCTGCACCCCTCCCAACACACCCCTAGTCTCTGCACCCCTCCCAACACACCCCTACTCTCTCTGCACCCCTCCCAACACACCCCTACTCTCTCTGCACCCCTCCCAACACACCCCTAGTCTCTGCACCCCTCCCAACACACCCCTAGTCTCTGCACCCCTCCCAACACACCCCTACTCTCTCTGCACCCCTCCCAACACACCCCTACTCTCTCTGCACCCCTCCCAACACACCCCTAGTCTCTGCACCCCTCCCAACACACCCCTACTCTCTCTGCACCCCTCCCAACACACCCCTACTCTCTCTGCACCCCTCCCAACACACCCCTAGTCTCTGCACCCCTCCCAACACACCCCTACTCTCTCTGCACCCCTCCCAACACACCCCTAGTCTCTGCACCCCTCCCAACACACCCCTACTCTCTCTGCACCCCTCCCAACACACCCCTAGTCTCTGCACCCCTCCCAACACACCCCTACTCTCTCTGCACCCCTCCCAACACACCCCTACTCTCTCTGCACCCCTCCCAACACACCCCTACTCTCTCTGCACCCCTCCCAACACACCCCTACTCTCTCTGCACCTCTCCCAACACACCCCTACTCTCTCTGCACCCCTCCCAACACACCCCTACTCTCTCTGCACCCCTCCCAACACACCCCTAGTCTCTGCACCCCTCCCAACACACCCCTACTCTCTCTGCACCCCTCCCAACACACCCCTACTCTCTCTGCACCCCTCCCAACACCCCCCTACTCTCTGCACCCCTCCCAACACACCCTCTACTCTCTCTGCACCCCTCCCAACACACCCCCTACTCTCTCTGCACCCCTCCCAACACACCCCTACTCTCTCTGCACCCCTCCCAACACACCCCTACTCTCTCTGCACCCCTCCCAACACACCCCTACTCTCTCTGCACCCCTCCCAACACACCCCTACTCTCTCTGCACCCCTCCCAACACACCCCTACTCTCTCTGCACCCCTCCCAACACACCCCTACTCTCTCTGCACCCCTCCCAACACACCCCTACTCTCTCTGCACCCCTCCCAACACACCCCTACTCTCTCTGCACCCCTCCCAACACACCCCTACTCTCTCTGCACCCCTCCCAACACACCCCCTACTCTCTCTGCACCCCTCCCAGTTCCCACCCTCCTGACACTTGTCAGTCTTTTCTTCGGAGCTCAGACAACAACAGTTCATTTTTCCTAAGTCCTGGCGTACATTTACCATTTCTGATGATATCATAAGCTCCAAAAAGGAAAGATCGTGTTGTATAACTAGCTATATTTACCAAGGAAGTAGATGCAAGAGGTAAAATAGGGTCCCAGCTGTCAGGAAATCCGAGAATCTAGCCTTTTGTTTTTTTACAAAATTCTTTCCTGATCTGTAAAATTCAGAGGATTTTGGGGGGAGGGGCATGGGTTGTTTCTGTGTTTTGATGTGTGCGTGTGTGCGCGCGCGTGCACATCTATGTATGTGATTCACTTGTATGTTCGTCTCTGCCCATTGAGAGGCCCAAGGAAGACCTGCCTTAATCTGTTGAAATGAAGTCTCTCACTGAATCTGGAGCTTGCTGGTTTGCTCAGCTATGCTGGCAGCCATCCCAGCCATCCTCCTGCCTCTCCCTCAGCCACCCCCAGCACTGCTGTGATTACACTGGTGCTGGCTCTCTAAAGTCAAGTTTGCTGGCATAGCTGGTGTCTTAGCCATGGAGCTGCTCCCTCCCCTAGAGCTGGGCTTTGTTTGTTTTTACAGAAAGTTTCCTGTGCTCAAAAACATCTCCAGTAAAGAAAAATAGAGATGGGAATTTACTTGTCTCATTGCACTTCATATGACCATGACAGTTACAGAAACATATAAATATAATAGCAAAAGGAGAAGAGACAATAAATTAACACATTTATTTATACCTTAATATATATTTTAAACAAAGGAGACCTGTAATGGGTCATGGTGCCACCCTTTCTACTTTCTTAATTTATTCTCTCGTTAAAAAATTAGTTGAAAAAATAAGTTTAAAATGTAAGTATCCTTACTCAGACTTAGGAAAGTTTTCCATGAAAACTAAAGTAGGCCCTTATCAAAGAAATATGTATCACATCTGCATTCTCTATTTTTCCACTGCTAGTAAAAACGCAAAGTAGTCACACACCACTGTACGCTAGACATAAGGTGAACTACGCTCTGCTGTATCTGTGCAGGGGGCTGGCATTCTGTGTCTTGATCTACTGTATAAATGAAGGATGAGTGTGTTACTAGCCAAGAGACAGAACTGCATCAAAGCAAACTCAAAAGAAATGAGATGCTCGCTCCCTCCCCACCCCCATCCCCGTGTGTGCACAGTGTGTATGTGTAGCCATAATTCTAGCCAAAACCTTCCAGAGTAACTTCTGTATAGTATGCAATAGTCACTGAAAGTGAGTAATTAAAAAAATCAATTTGAGGTTTGTGCATATATATAATTAAAAGCATACTAATTAGCCACAGAAACTGTTTACAATATAAACCAGAAAAACAAAAACAAAACCAAAAAACAACCAAAACCAAACTTTTTCTACCAGTAGTATTTTACCTTGGCTGGTGTATAGGAATAATAAAACGCAAACTGTCTTCAGTAAGTTTTATTGCTCTCTTGAGTCCTACCTACACTGCCTTGCACCCAAACTTTGTCCTGTCTCCCACAGCCTGAGGCTGGTAGTCTGTGATATAGGCGAGGAGTCTCAGAAGTGTGTGTCCTTGGTTCTGTTTGTTGATGATGCCTGGCCCAATTTATCTTTTCCACATACACAGATGGTGTATTTTTCTCTACATCAAATTCAGAGGGTTTGCTTTAATTAACGTGATAAATAAATTTATGCTGTTTTTCCAAAGACACTGGGGACTTTTGTTTAAGTTATCAGCTGCATATAGGATATTACATATCAAAATGTCCCATCAGCTGAAAAGAAACTTCCTGCCATCTCTCCAACTAGTTTAAAAAAAATTAGTTAGGAACTGGAAAATTTCCCACAAAGCTATTGCTTATGACTCAACTATGATACTATTGACTCAAAAGCATTGGGAAAATCAGCAACATTTCAATGTTTAATATGTTAGCACTTTTTCCAGTTTTACATAATGCAGACTTCGTCCTTAATTAAAAATGTACTTTATTAATTAAAATTGCTAATCATTTATATTGGAATAACTATATGAACTGATTCCCTTGCTAGTGAATTTAACTTATGCCTTAGAGTACTATTATAAATGGTTTGTTTTTACAGATTTGTGCAGAAGATGTATCCCATTCATAACCCTTAGGCTTTGTCTGGTGAGTTCTAATGGCTCTTAATGAAAAAAAAATGTTAAGAAATGTCCATATCCTAGTCTTTCTTCTTAGTCAAGACTGCAGATGATGCAATTCCTGTGTGTATGCTGTACTGGCCTCCACTGCAAAATAAGAAAATAATTAAAATCCACTTTCAGTTCATCTTCAAATTCCACTGATTTCATTCAACTACTGCTTTGGTGGGAAACAAGCCAGGGCCAAATACAATGATCTGCCGTGTTTCCCCTCTACATTTTAATTTCTCTCTGCTTTAGTGAGCTGTGTTCTTTAAATTTCAGCACATTTCACACAGAGATCATCTAGGCAGATTTAGACAGCCCTTCCCATTCACACATCCCTCCATTCAAAATTTCATCAAATGTTTTGCTATCTTTTTTTTTTTTTGGAAAATATGTTCTGAGATTTTCTTGCTGAAAGAAACAAGAAGGGATTCCTTGGGATGTTTTCGATGTCACCTTGAAGAAATTGTCACACACCATCTGCTGGTTTATGGAGCATACAGAGTGTCAATGCTGATGAATTCTGCTTTAATAAACCACACATATTGACAGCCACCTACCGTGCCCTAATGATCATATCCATGCCAAGATGCCTTGAAATACACCTGGCTTAAATTACATATGCGTCGTTCATATTTGTGGAGTGACTAACGGTCTTAGTCATCTATTTTGGTTTGTGTGACTAGGTGTGGTTTTTTTTCCCATGCAGTTCACACACTGGAAAGTTTAGTTTTCTCTGTTTTCATGGTCCTTGTGTCCCCTGATGATTATGCCTCTGTGGAGGACATGCAGGTTAACAAGACGTCATTTTAGTCACCCATCAAAGAGAATTTAGGAATGAAGCTTGCTGTTTTACTACTGGGTGGACTAAGATGAATGTGAGGACAAGGCAGAGGGTAACTGTGGCAGAGACAAGAGCATTGGTCCATAAATTATAAAGATATTAGGTAATAGAAAAGAGCTAATAAAGTCAATAAATAACTTGTTAAATTTTTTTAATGAATCATGTGAAAAAAATCACACACTATTTCACAATCTCGTTTGAAGAATTGGATACTAGATGCACTGATGAAAGGCCAAATCATTTATCAGTTACTGGGTAACCAGCATCTGATACTGTTTTGCGTTAGTAGTCAGTGTCCTAGTATTTGTATTGCTGCTAGTGGTGACCGCACACAATCAATCACTCAATAAGAGAATTAAGTTTGGGGAGCTGATTCTGTGGGAAAGGGCTTTGTTTGCCATGAAAACACAGGACCTGATATGGATATTCAGAATCCATATTGAAATAACAAGGCCCATAGGCACACACCCTTAATCCTAGACCTGCTAAGACAGAGACAGGAAGATGTCCAGGCCTTGTAGTCTGGTAAATCTACACAAGTCAATGAGGATGGAGTTCAGTGAGAGACTATCTCAAAGATAAGATTTATTGGATGGAAAGATAGATTGCTCAGCAGGCAAGAGCATTGGCTGCTCTTCCAGAAGACCTGAATTTGGTTCCTAGCACTCACATGGAGGATTACAACCCTCTGTAATCCCAATTGCGGAATATTCCACAGAGCCCTCTGGCCTCTGTGGCAACCTAGCACACTTGTGGGACACATACATACATCCAAGCAAATACTCACACAGATAAAAACAAATAAATCTTTACAGAAGATAAGCTAAGGTTATAGAGGAAAAAACTGGATATTAGCCTCTAGCCTACAACACACACAGAAATAATAAAAATAAATCTATTTAAAATTCATGTTCATAAATCCCAATCCTCTGATAATTAATAAAACTAAAAGTTTTGATAAATTTACCCTCTGTATTATTGCTTCGTATCTTAACTGACTTATTTATTCTTATTTCCTCTTGGTATTGTTGTATATAGCTATTCAATCAATTCTTTCTTTATTTATTATTTTGTATTTCTGACACATCACTGTTCAAAAGAACTTTCACTTTTTCTGTTAACCGCTGCTTTAATAAGTTCATGAGTAGCATGTAAATTTTGCAACACATTTAAGAATAAAGGAAAAAAGAAAAAGACACTTTAGGCATACCAAACCATCTAATTAGAATAATAGAATTAGAACAGGACATGCAGAGGCTGCACCTACAATCTCTTATTTAAGTTTCAAATAAGTAATGCAGTCTAAAATAGAACATAGAATTGAGATCACTCCAAAATGAAGGACGGTGGTGTGATTTTAAGTTTGTAGTTTTAAATAGAAAAAAAAGTATTCTGAAAAAAAACTTTAGAAAGGGCAATAATCTATAGTTTTCATCTAACAGAATAGAAAGGTAAATTAAAATTGTTCTTTTTTCTAAATATTCTTACCTGAGCATGGTGGTTAGGTTTGATCTACAACTTGATGAAATCTAGAATTATCTGGGATATGGGCCTCTGGCCATACTTGTGAGACATTTTCTAGACCGTGTAGACAGAAGTGGGAGGACACCCTCTCCAAATGTTTGGTACCCTGAATCCCAAACTCAAAGAAAAGTAGCGGGGCAGCTGAGGCCCAAGCATACATTTCTTATTATCTTCCGGAGGTGGACAGAACATGACCAGCTGTTTTTAGCTCCTGCTGTCTTCCCTTTCCTGCCGTGATGGACTGTAACCTGGAACTGTTACCTATAATAATCCCTTTCCCATCAAGTTGTGTGGGCCAGGGTATCCTGTCCCAGAAACTGGAAGAGTAACTCAGACACTGAACAATCTGTAACATATTTGATAGGGCTAGGAGGGATGGGATTCAGCTTGTCTTTAATTCCCCAAACCACCTTAAAACTCTGAGCAAGTGATCTAGAATGTTTCCATGAGATATTATTGATAATGTTTGGCTAGTGATTGAGATTTTTAAATTTTAATTGCTTGAACTTTGCTCTTTCTCTTTCTAGATGAGATCAAGTAACAGGGAAAAACCTTAAAATTTTATAATCATTTAATCCCATTTGTACAGCAAGCTGCTTCTAATTTAATCCTTATTCAGTGGTAAAGTATATTCAAAGATGTATCACCAGAATGTTTTAACTTCTTCCCTTCTTCCATTCATTTATTTTATTTTTGAAACAGAGTTGGAGTTTATTAAATCTATTTCTGACAGATTTCCTTGACAGTAACAGAAAAGAGTAATGCTTAAGTAGAGACTAACGTGTACTCACGAATTGGCATGGATTTGTCCAATTTATCTTAATTGTTTAGTATCCAAAACCACATAATAATGTAACTGTCTGAAGAGTACCTAGAAACAATTGTTGAACTGGTAAGCTCATAGAGTTCCAGTCATTCTGAGTAATCCTTCAGCTCCAAGGCAGCGGAATATTTTCAGTAGCCTTTTTCTTCAACCTTAAAGGAGTAGTTTGAAATAAAAGCTGAATTCTAAATGCTAAATTTTATTATCCTATGAAAGTCTAACAATATATTTGAAACACAGAAGTTTATATCAAATATCCAGACATAATAACATATGTATAAATAGTTCTGGGCCAGATAAAAGACTTGAAGTATAACAACTGATCATGAATTTTGCCAGAAGGTATAATTAAGAAATTAATTATTTTTGAGTGTTCTGGAAATTAGCAGTGCTACCTGTCAGATGACCTTGCAGACATTCCCTCTGGAAGACAGCATATCTTATTGGTACCCTTGTACTGTACTGAACTCCAATTTCTGGAGTTAATTATCTTGGAGACATCTATAAATCTTGTATACATATATGATTCTTAATAATTATAGATAATTTATAGCCTCCTACGTCAAATGTTGAGGAAAGCACTTGAGAATAGGCTATGTATTAAGCAGGGATGACATTTCATGTGGATTAGCTGCTACTGTTTTGGAATGTCAGGCCTATGGAATGGAGCCTGCTCGATCAGTCACTCCCTCAACATTCTCCCTCAACAGGTTTCAGAACTGTCAGTCCACGCTCCTCTGTAGCATGAGGTTGTTGTACCCAGTATCTTATCTATTGGTGTCTCCATCTCTTTCTTAACTGCTTCATGCCCCTGGCATCTAGAATATGTTTTCTTCTACTCCCTTTCATAAGCAATTCTGTGTTCTTCCAGGCTCAGCATTCTTTCTCAGTTCTCCATTCAGAAATGGACATTAGCCCAGACATTCTTAGTAAATGAATGTTCATTGCTATTAGTGACAGCTTTGGAAACCTAGATGTGTGGGCAAGGTATTTCTATGGTTACCATTCTACAGTCATCCCTGCATTATTATTCATGTAGCTTATTCATTGTGCTTAACTGTACATTGTATCCTTTATCTTTTTAAAGTATATTGTTAAGTATCCTTTATTTCTTTTAACCTATCACACTGCTCCACAACCCACATCCTAAATGTATGAACCACATGAACCACTTGTATTTGCATGTTGTTCTTGTATATTGAGATCACAAGTAGATTTGACTAGTTGATCAATAAACTACCATAATGTTCATCAGTGATTAAAATAAATGAAACCATGCAAAAATCAACCCTGGAAATATGGGAATTTATTTATTCACTCTTTTCATGAAATCTACACTTGCTTTGAGTTATAAAGTTTTTCAAATTGAAAGGGAAAACTTCTCGTAAGTGGCAGCTCCTAAGAGATGTCAGTTTTGAAAAGAATGGAACTCAGGGATGTAGATGTGAATTTATGTGTGCTGGTAGGCATGCATCAATGTACGCTAAAGTGTTCAACCTTAGTAATAGGTAAATCGCTCCACATAACTCCAGAGATCTGACCAAGCTCATATTCTTACTCACAGCCTCCACCTTGTTCATTGAGCATGCTCTGTCTTCAAAACCTGCAGCAGCTGGTACGGGCATAGGTAGAGGCAGGCTGGGGTAAAGATCCTGGAGTGGGACAGGATTGTGTGGGGTGGCAGGTGGAAATAGTGGAGTGCTTACTGTTACTGGTGAAGTCAACAGTTGTAGCAAGAGCTCTGTTTGGAGGCCAAAAGCTGGTGATTCATCTAGAAGGCACCCATGGCTGAATCCTTTCCAGCCTGGGAACTAGGAACTGTTTATACAAAAGGCAGAATTGCAGGAGTTACTTTACCTGCTTGAAATATAAATTTAAGAATGTTTGGGATACCTCCCACTATTTCTGATGGCAGGGAATTAATTAATTTAGCATTTAAAAAGTTGGGGGGTGTTGAAGGAAAATGCTTAATACCCCCTCCTTACAACCTGTGGAGAAGCTCAAAGCAATTTTATGTCTGTAATGTAGAAAAAATAAAAAAAAATCAGCTAGCATGAAACTGGAGTTTCAGTATTAGTCACTTATCAACACTGTGAAAAATTCATGAGGGAAATTAGCTTGCATGTTCCAAATGCTACTAAAAATGTTGATCTAGGGATGATATAGAAATAATTACCAAAAGTGAATCATGACTAATAATCAGTAAAAGAGGACTTGTTTGGAAAAGGTGGAGGCCTAGAAAGTCTGGCGGCATTGATCAGGAATTATGGTAACTAAGACTTTAGCATGTATTAACAACGTGTGCACACAAAACAATTTTTGCACTGTCTCAACATCAGCCGATTCTTAAATAATTCAGCTGTTGATGACTCTGCTACTCATGATCTCTAGCAGCCTCATCCTCTGCCGCACAACTGAAGGGACCTTGCTCATTCACAGTGGCACATAGTTTTGCACACACACACACACATAATACTCATATTACTTTAACTTTGAGTCGTGGTTCATCTGAAATTTTGATTCATATGAAAACGTCAAAACAAATTCTTTTGCTTTTTACAAAGGTTTTATGTTTGGCTTCTATAATTACAGCAAGTATTTATTTGTGAAATCATGAAACATTTTACCTAATGGTTAGTCAATATACAGACACTATCCTTGTAAATAAGGGTGTAAGATTACATGTTAGGTGTCTACCCTAAGATGCTAACAAAGGGCCTATAGAAAGTCAAAATAACCTTTAATTTCTAAAGAATATTAATGGCAAAACTTCACATTCTTTGATTACTGAATGTGTATGTTTTAGTTTACAATTGCAATGTTTAGATATATTTTCACAAGTTAAATGTTGTATACATATAATTATTTTAGCTAGTATGCTGTCAAATACAGTGACTGTGACAAAAATGCATGTATTAATTTACAAAACTCATACAATTATGTGATAAGCAGGTAAGCAAATAAGTTTATGGTTATTCTAATGCTTAATGAATCTTTTAAATTAAGGTTATAGTTTTATACATTGCTATCATAAATATTTCCAATGATTTTAAGCTTGAACAATGACTTAAAATTATTACTATGAGTTTTATGCCACCAAAAGCACTTTTACAATAGAATATATATAATATATACATATATGCATATATATCTTTTACAGTAGAATGTATATATACATATATATATGTATGTATTTCTGTTATCTGTATATAATGCTTAGTGGCTTTGAAAGATGAAATCTAATTAAAATGGTAAACAAGGAAACAAATGAATTAAAAATAAGGACAAATATTTCTGACATCTACCATGGAAATGGCATCTAAGTAGTGTTCTGAGGGGAGCGGAGAACAAGGAGGAAGAAGAGCAAGCTGCATTAAAGCTCAGAAGGGAGGAGGCAGCACCAGAAATGTTCCTACCTGAATGATTACAGGAGCTACAGTATTTTGCTAGAAATGGGAAACACAAGCAAAATGGTTTAAAACATTTATGCTGTACTGACCCACACAACTATAAACCAAACCAAGCCCCTTTCCCTCAGCATTTGTGCCCCCTTAACAAGTACAACTAAAGACCTGGAATATAGACTAACCTTTTTTTAAACCTGAGTCTGGGACACAAGTTCTGGGACACAAGCAAGAAGCTGAGCGCAGATCCCTGGAACCCATGCCCCTTAGGGTACCTTCACACTTGGGAGAAGGTGTTTATCTCAGTAGTCAAGAAAATGTCTCAAAAATAACTCCTCATGTTCATCATTTTTAAAATACAATTTTTATTTCCTTTTGAGCATTTTAGGACATTTGGGTCATATTCACTCCTTTCTCTCCCACTCCTCACAGATCCACTCTGTCTCGCTACTGACGGATGTTACATGTCCGCTTCCTTACCAACACACTGTGTGCACAGAGACGGAACAAACTGGAGAAGAGCCCTTAGAAACTTTCGGCAGCTTCCACAGACTAATCTAGATCCATCACAATCAACATAAAAAAGTCTGATACTCCTGGGAAGAAGCGAGGGCTGGTTGATAGGAAGGATCCCTTTCAGAACAGAGCATATTAAAAGCATATGAGGAACAAAACAAGCAGGTTGGATGAACACAAACACTGCAACAGTGAGAAGCTGTCTCCCACCATCTCGTTCCTGTTCCAGTGTTACTACAAATGCAGGTGATGGCGGACACATAGGAAACAAAATGAAGAGAGATCATTGGACATAAAATTCAACCATCTCATTTATACCATCTGTTGCCTAGCTATACTACATCACTGCTGTTTTGACTTACAGATAACTTGCCAAGGTTTCATTATTAAGTTTTAAACATTAATATGGTTATGATGAGCACATTACATCTACAATGGCATGTAAATAAATATAAAAGAAAAATTAATATTTAGTTATTAATTAGTCTTTTTTCATATGCTGTACTATCATCGCAACTAATGGAAGTGAGCACTATCTTCTTGCAACCATTGTTATGCCAACAAAAATACCAGGATGGGTTAAACATGACAATTAAGGACTTCAACCGGATAAAAGGTCTAGGAAACAACTTTTAATTGAAATGCATTTGAAATTAAAATTTTAGAAGAAATATGATTTGGTGGTAAACATTTTGAAAATAGAACATTTTAAATATAGCAAAGAACACAGCATCTATCTTGGGCATGGCCTCTTATACTATATATGCTATATGTTGACATAAATAACCTTTATTATACTCAATTCTGAGCTACTGTGGGATTTCTTTTATAGTTTCCTTTTTCAAATAAATAAATAAATAAACAAACAAGTAAATACATATAATGTTTATTTACCTAAAGAACAATCTTGAGTGAGTAAGTGATGTCGTTGGGAGTCACTACCTTTATTAGCTCTCTGGAATCCACAGACAATTTTCATCGGCAGTTTCCATACCCTACTGTACTCTCATGGGGTAATCACACATCCCTCCATCCATGTTCAAGATGACAATACAGCCCAGGCCCGATGCTGACAAGGATGAGCACAATGCAATCATGTGTACACACATCTATGGCTACCTGCACCAATAGAAAAAATAAGATAAGAAAGTAGAAGGGGACAAGCTTGGGAGAAAAAAGGCTCTGTTGGAAGATATATAATAAGGTAATAAGGAGGATGTGTTCACAGTGCATTGCATGCAAGGTATTTGAACTCATGTCCTCAGACTGGTGCAGTAATGTTCTTATGGGACCAGCTCTCCAGTCCAACCTTCCCTTCCTTTTTTGTTTTCACTTTATACTGATGATAATTTTTTGAGATAAGCAATGCATATGAAAGGAGGGAGCAATAGGGGGAAGAATGAAGGCATGGAGGAAGAAAGGAAAGTTCCTTGAAATTCTAAATCCTTGAATTAAGTTTTCCTCAGAGTTAAAAAAAAAGGAGGGGGCCTGCTAATTTAGGTGTAGTTCAAAAGTTCTAAAGCCCTAGATAGCCAAGAAGGAAAAAGAAAACTTTATTTTGTGAGCCATTTTTCAGTAGTAATAGTCTGGGGGGAGAAGACTAGGAAAAAGCAGCATCAAGATTAACAGCTTTTTGTTGTTGTTGTTTTGTCTTATTCTGGTACGTTTTTATCTTATGTTATTTTAGTATCATTATTTAAATGCATGCCTGCTCTCTAATGAGAGAACGGGTATGGATTTGGATGTGAGGGGAAATGGGGAGAATCAGGGAAGACTTGAGGGAGGGAGAAATGTAATTATGATATATTGTATAAAATATCCTACTTTTAATAATAGAAAAATAGAAAACATTAACATCAATCAAATTATAAAATTATAGATATCACTAGAAAAAAAGATTAGCATGTGAAAGAAACCAGTTGGCAAAAGGACTGAAAACCCTTTCCCACTGGGCTACTTGTAACAAACAGAGCATGTGCAAGGAAGACCACCATCCACAATCATAGAACAGGCAAGAGTCGTATAAATTGCCCATGCAGACGCATAAGTCTCACGGGCCTGTCCTTTTTTCTTAATAAACTGTCTTTCTATTAGAAACCTTGTCTTCCTTGTACAATCCTTTTCTTTCCAGGACACAAAAACCTGGAAGCAGAGAAGGTGCCCTTCAACCTCAGACCTGTGCCTGAAATAGTAGAACAGTGGTGCTTTCTTTTGTTTTTGTTTTGTTTTTCTAAGAATATGACATTTCACTATGCCCTTTGGAGAAAAGATTGTAACTGGAATGCATATGACTATGCTGCTTGTTTTACCTTCTCAATTTGTACAAAATGTTCAACTCAGATGTCCACTTTGGGTGAACGCTGGTTGCCAGCTACAGCTCAATTCAAATACAAAAGGGATGCGTTTACTAAGCTATTGTGCTTAGCCATTTTGCACAATGACAAATTAAGTTCAATTTAGGTCTCGTTTATTTATCGTGTCTATGTTTAGCTGATGAACGTCTCACAGATGATACTAGCTTTAATGCCGTCACACAGTGTTTTGGAAATATCACTGTTTTCTATGTCTGAATATAGTCTCCCACTTTGCAGTATCTATTGATGTTTTCACTTTCATCTGCCCTGAAGTCCATTCTATTTCCAAAGCACTCGCATATGCAAAGAGGAATGAATGGTCAAACCTTTGTTACAGGCCCCTCAGAGAAGTCCAAGCTAAAGAAGTAAGACCTGCTGTGCTTCCTGCTTTTAAGTAAGTCATTCTGTGTCACACTTTGTTTGTAATCGGTTTTGTGCTCTTACAGATGATAATTTAGTGAAACGACAGAGCTTCCACCAAGTACACACATTGATAATTTTTATTGAGGACAGGATCATTTTATTTTCTGCATAGATCTGCAGTTAGACATAGACATTGATGTTAGACTCTGCTGTATGTGCTGAATAGAATCATTCCAGAAGCCAAATCTTTGAGTGATTATTTGCTTTCAGTCTGATTAAGAAGATAAATTGATTTCTCAGCAAGATGCAACTAACAGCCAGAATGGTAGTTTGAACATGTAATTCCAGCACTCCTTAGGCAAGATGATTCCAAAGGTTCAAGGTCAGCCTGGGCTACATTATGAATTTCAGGAGAGTTTGATGTTATGTCACCAAAAATGCATCTAATGATCCAAAATTATTAATACCATACAAACTAAGTATTAAGTATCTCACTGTATGAAAATAGCACCTCTTCAAGAAAGCTTTCTGAGATATATAATCTACTCTAGTGTGCTATATCCATTCATATGAACTGTTTTAATTAGCAAAACAGTTATTGAATCCAGATATTTTCCCAGTAATTAGTTGAAATCCTTGAGGTCTCTTTTGAGATATTATCTCTATGCTTTAGCCCTGATTTGGGAAACTAAACTCCCAAGCAGCTTCATTTCCAACAAGCAAATGACAGTTTTCAGGGATTATTACTATTATATTTTGTTTGATTTTTTTTTTTTTTTTTTTTTTGCTTTTCAAGACAGGATTTCCCTTTGTAACAGCCTTAGCTGTCCTGGAACTAATTCTGTAGAACAGGTTGGCCTTGAACTCACAGAGATTCGCCTGCCTGCCTCCCGAGTGCTGGTATTAAAGGTGGGCTCCACCATCGTTCAGTTCCAATAATTATTTTAAACCATGTTATGGAAAGAGAAAACAGAAAATAAAGTTTTATATTTTATTTATTATTTATATATTATTTATATATAAATTTATATATAAATATTATGTATTATATACTATAAATATATATTATATATAATTATATTTATATA
This sequence comes from Microtus pennsylvanicus, assembly GCF_037038515.1. Taxonomy (NCBI): domain Eukaryota; kingdom Metazoa; phylum Chordata; class Mammalia; order Rodentia; family Cricetidae; genus Microtus; species Microtus pennsylvanicus. The sequence goes on from NC_134579.1 coordinate 16,340,477, forward strand.
TTTTTATTATTTATATATAGCAGGATTATACTACTGAGACCTTGTGTTTGTTGATGGGTTATGGGACCAAGCCTTTTCATCACCCCCATCTTACTTCATATTAGCCCACTATGTGCTATCTGCAGGAGGGTCCTTTGAAGAACAATTTGATCCTAGGTGTTAAGGCCCCATGAGCAGTATGGATGACCTTTGAAAAGGGACTTCAGGGGCTTTGAGACAGTTCTGTGTTATGGTGTTTACTTGACATGTACAAGGCTATGATTCTGACTCACAATACCACCCACAAGCACTTCAACTTTTTTCCAAGTGCAGGCCTAGTGTGAGGTAGCACTCTCTAAATCAAGAAAGTCCCTTAGCATACAGCCATATACTGGCACCTTGGTATCAGGTGTCCTACACTTCAACATTATGAAAAATAGGTTTCTACTAACAGCAAAGTACCAAGCTTATACTATTGTGTCATGATATCCTGAATAAGAAAGTAAATTGCACTGACAATGTAACAATAAGTTACATAATTTAAGACATCAGAAATTTGTTCTCTAGTGCATCTTCAGAGGACTCCCCAGACCAAGATTTTAATGAAAACGTGGCCCTCCTGAAGCTATTTGAGGAGAATTCCTTATCACAATCAAGATCTCTTAGGCCCTGTCATTGTTGCGATGTACCAACACTAACTATTACTATGTCTACCTCTGCTGTCATTGTTGGGATGTACCAACACTAACTATTACTATGTCTACCTCTGCTCTCGTTGTTGGGATGTACCAACACTAACTATTACTATGTCTACCTCTGCTGTCGTTGTTGGGATGTACCAACACTAACTATTACTATGTCTACCTCTGCTGTCGTTGTTGGGATGTACCAACACTAACTATTACTATGTCTACCTCTGCTGTCGTTGTTGGGATGTGCCAACACTAACTATTACTATGTCTACCTCTGCTGGCATTGTTGGGATGTGCCAACACTAACTATTACTATGTCTACCTCTGCTGTCATTGTTGGGATGTACCAACACTAACTATTACTATGTGTACCTCTGCTGGCATTGTTGGGATGTGCCAACACTAACTATTACTATGTCTACCTCTGCTGTCGTTGTTGGGATGTACCAACACTAACTATTACTATGTCTACCTCTGCTGTCATTGTTGGGATGTACCAACACTAACTATTACTATGTCTACCTCTGCTGGCATTGTTGGGATGTACCAACACTAACTATTACTATGTCTACCTCTGCTGTCATTGTTGGGATGTACCAACACTAACTATTACTATGTCTACCTCTGCTGTAATTGTTGGGATGTACCAACACTAACTATTACTATGTCTACCTCTGCTGGCATTGTTGGGATGTGCCAACACTAACTATTACTATGTCTACCTCTGCTGTCGTTGTTGGGATGTACCAACACTAACTATTACTATGTCTACCTCTGCTGTCGTTGTTGGGATGTACCAACACTAACTATTACTATGTCTACCTCTGCTGGCATTGTTGGGATGTACCAACACTATTACTATGTCTACCTCTGCTGGCATTGTTGGGATGTGCCAACACTAACTATTACTATGTCTACCTCTGCTGTCGTTGTTGGGATGTACCAACACTAACTATTACTATGTCTACCTCTGCTGGCATTGTTGGGATGTACCAACACTAACTATTACTATGTCTACCTCTGCTGTCGTTGTTGGGATGTACCAACACTAACTATTACTATGTCTACCTCTGCTGTCGTTGTTGGGATGTACCAACACTAACTATTACTATGTCTACCTCTTCTGGCATTGTTGGGATGTGCCAACACTAACTATTACTATGTCTACCTCTGCTGTCGTTGTTGGGATGTACCAACACTAACTATTACTATGTCTACCTCTGCTGGCATTGTTGGGATGTACCAACACTAACTATTACTATGTCTACCTCTGCTGTCATTGTTGGGATGTACCAACACTAACTATTACTATGTCTACCTCTGCTGTCGTTGTTGGGATGTGCCAACACTAACTATTACTATGTCTACCTCTGCTGGCTTTGTTGGGATGTGCCAACACTAACTATTACTATGTCTACCTCTGCTGGCATTTGTTGTCATCTCCGTCTCTTCTCCTTATCAGGGCACAAAATGGATCAAAGTCTCATAAAACTCCATCCATGCCATCTGCCGTGATCTTGTTTCTAAATTAAATCATGTTATGAGGAACTAAGGTAACCTTGGTGTATCTTCTGGGAGAATAAAATTTAACTCACTATTTAGATCTACAAATCTAGCACTTCTTTCCCACATGAGTTCTGAACCAATTGAGAAAGAAGGATTTGCGGCAATTTGCACCTCTTCTGAAATGTGTTTGTTTGGTTGATTTGTACACTTATAAGATGAACTTTACACTATTTTACATGTTCCAGATATTAATTCTCTTTCAGATTGATGGTTGGCAAAGATTTTCTATAGTTCTTCTGGCTTTCTCCTTAGCCTATCAACTGCTTTTATACTGCAATTTGACACAATCCCATTTTTTAACCTTGCTCTCCATTCCTGGACCATTGGAATCCCATTCAGGAATGCATTGACTATGCCTAGATCTTTAAGTGATGTTTCTATTTTCTCCAGGAATTTTAAAGCTTCTGATCTTACGTTAAGGCTTTTCATCCATTTTCATATATGTACAGAATGGGCAATAGATCTAGATTCATTATTCTCCATGTGGAATCAAATTTTTCCAGCACCATTTGTTGAAGAAACTGTCATTTCTGCAATGTATGTTTCCTGGCACATTTCTTGAGAAGCAGATGGTAGTAGATGCACAGGTTTATTTCTGGGTCCTCTGCTCTATTTTGGTCTACATGTCTGAGGGGTGTTTTTTTTGCCAGCATCATACTGTTTTGTTATTACCACTTATGGTGTAATTTGAAATCAGATATTGTGATGTCTAGGGTTAATTTACAAATATTTGTATTTTAAGTGTTTATATTCATATCTCTAGTGTATCTAGAAGATAGCTGAATTATTTTATTTTACACTAACACAATAATTGCCCCAATACTTTGTGTAAATAATGCTTTTAGGATACTATGAATCAGGATCAGAAAATAGCTCAGGGGTAGGGAGCTTGTCTACTATGCATGAGGTCCCGTGGATGATCTCCAGCATAAACGTATGCCCTATACCTCTTTCTATACTGAGAATATTAAAGATTCTCACAGACGAGCTGCCTGGAGGGGTGTTTGCCTGGAAGGTATGCTCATGAATGGTCTCAAGAACTTACTTTTATTTATTTGTTGTGATTTCTTTGTAATGGGGCCTCACTATACATCCTAGGCTACTCTAGAACTTACTGTGTAACCCAGGCAGACCCAAACCATGGGAATCCTCTTGACCTCAACCTCCAAAGTTCTGGGATTGCAGGTATGAACTATTTTGATAAGCTCCAAAGCTGAACTTTCTATTTACTTTTCAGAAGTCAGAATAAAAATTGAAAGAAAACATTTTATAACTTTAAAGAATATTTTTTGTACTAGACTATACTATCTGATCGCTTTTGTGAATTCTGAAGTTAAAATGAAAATCTTAAAAGTCATCTTTTTATCTTGAAAGGGCTAATTTGTTTAAGGTCAGTACATGAGGTAAATACACTATCATTCATTCCATGTTGATACATTATATTCTTTAAGGCAGAAATGTTTAAAACATTAAGCAGTCTGTGCTTCTCAAAATGTCTATAACTTGGATTTTTTATTTATTTATTAAGGATTTCTGCCTCCTTCCCGCCACTGCCTATTTCCCTCCCCCTCCCCCGATCAAGTCCCCCTCCCTCATCAGCTCGAAGAGCAATCAGGGTTCCCTGACCTGTGGGAAGTCCAAGGACCGCCCACCTCCATCAGGAAATATGGGACACAATAAAAAGACCAAACCTAAGGATAATAGGAATAGAAGAAGGAGAAGAGTCACAGCTCAAAGGCCCAGAAAATATTTTTAACAAAATTATGGAAGAAAACTTTCCCAACATAAAGAAAGATATTCAATTAAGTATATAACTTGGATTTTTGTTGTTGTTGTTATTTCTATTTTGGGGAGGTTGTGGCAGCTAACCACAGAGCCTGTTCTATGAGTACAGATTAATTAGACTCCTGGCTTAACTTACTTTAAACAGGATGGTATGATAAAAGTGATGGACTCCTCAAATTAAAACTTTAAATTATAATTTATTGATTATTTGAGATATTCACAATTGTTTAATCATACTCACCCTTTCCCCCCAGTTACTCTCAGAGCCACCCCACCTCCCTATTCACTCAGACTCATGTTTGTTTGTTTTTAATCCAATTTGTGTTGCCCAGATACTCTTGGGTGTGGAGTATATCCTGGGTATGGCTGTCCATTCAGGGGTCATACCCCTTAAAAAAAAAACTGACTCTACCTTTCCGAACAGCTCTCAAATGCCAATAGCTCAGCAACTAGGGGTAGAGTTCTGGTCTCACCTTCACCCCTTCCTGCTTGGATTTTTGTGGCTTTAGCTTACACAGTTCTTACAGATGCTGTCACTGTTCCTGTGACAACTGCCTTATTTCTGGGAAATGCACTTTCATTAAAGTCATCCAACACCGCCACACATTACAATCTTTCTGTATGCCCCTAGGGGATTTCTGACCATTGCAGGTTGTGCATAACACAAAGGTCCCATTTATAGCAGAGCATTCTTTTGTTTTCTGAGTATTTGCCAGCTCTGTTTCTGTGTGTTTTAGTCATTGTTATACTCTTGTGAAGAAACTTCATGACCAAGTCAACTATTATTTTTTTAAAGTAAAATAAAAATAGATTATTGGGGGCTTGCTTACAATTTAGAGGTTTGCTACATTATCATAATGGTGGGATCACAGCAGCATGCAGAAGGCTCTGGAACAGCAGCTGAGACCTACATCCTGGTCCATAGGCAGAGAGAGATACAGGGATTGTCATGGGCTATCGAAACCTCAAAGCCTACCCCCAGCAACCGTCTTCCTTCAACAAGGCCTCAACTACTAATCTCTTCTAATCCTTTCAAATAAAGCCACTTTTTGATGTCTAAATAAATTTATGAGCCTAGGTGAGCTATTTTTATTCAAACTGCGACACTCTGTTAATTCATATCTATTACAAGAAGCTTTTCTGGTAAGGTGAAGAGATTCACTAATCCGTGAGTATAATAATAAAATTATTGGTAGTTGTTTTAATACAATGTCCATTTAGCAGAGTAATAGTAGTAGGCTCTACCCTAGGGCCTATGACTTGTCTAGCTATATATTCTTATCCTCAGTAATGGTGCCACTTGTGGGTTCTATCTTGTGAAACCAGACTTGAATACAATCATAAAGCGGTGGGTCACTCCTATAGCATTCATGCCACTATCACACCAGTCATATATTTCATAGGGTCAGTAGTCATAGGGTTTGCAGAGCAGTAAAATTTATACTTTTCTCCTCTGATAGCACCACCCACAATGGATGGAAATCTCTGATATCAATCATTAATCAAGAAAATACCCCTAAAGACCTATCTACTAGCCAATATGATAGAGGCATTTTCTCTGCTGAGGTTCTCTTTTCCCAGATGACTTGGTTTGTATCAAGTTGACAAAAAAAAAAAATCTAGCCGGTGCACTCCATTTAAATATTTTATATGTGTATGAGCTGGAGGGATAGCTCAGAAGTTATGAGAATGCATTGTTTTTCTAGAGGACCTAAATTTGATTCCCATTACACAGTAACTGGGGGATTTGTAATGCTGGTTTCAGAGGAGCCAATGAACTGTTTTAGATTCTGATGTGGGATTCCTCTCTGAATGCTGTGAATGCCACTGGTTAATAAAGAAGCTGCTTGGGCCTATGAAAGGTTAGAACAGAACTAGGTGAGAAAACTGAACTGAATGCTGGGAGAAAGTAGGTGGAGTCAGAGAGATGCCATGTAGCCACCAGAGGATATGGAATCTGGAAACTTGCCTATAGGCCACGGCCTCGTGGTGATGTAGACGTTAATAGAGATGGATTGATTTAAGATGTAAGAGTTAGCTAGAAGTGTGCATAAGCTAATAGGCCAAGCAGTGTAGTGATTAATATAGTTTCCGTGTGGTTATTTTGGGAGTCTAGGCAGCCAGGAAACAAACAAGCAGCCTCTTATTACAAATTGGTGCTCTAACCTGTGTTAGCTACATCCATGTAAAACCTAAAAGCTTAAAAAGTAATTTTAGACACAAAAGAAAAGAGTTTAGCATAGTTTCTTGGTAGCCACAATTTGTTTTTCTAGATATGCTTGTGGCAAGCAAGGTACTGCAGGGCACAGTAAAAACTGTGTGGCTTCTTTTAAAATATGGCAGCTTCCTGGTTCACCAGGACAAATGGCTCCTACTCTTTCAGGAGGTCTGGCTATAGAGAATTTGGGTGGGGTCTATAAGCAGACTGCTATAATTTGATTAATGGCAACATAGACTGGCTTGTGTGCCTAAAAGTGTGGCAATGTACATGGATCTCAGAGGCAGCAAATAGCTCTGCCATGCTAGACTGAACAGGGCAAGCAGGCAGTGCCATATTTTCCCTAGCAATGACACCACTTAATTTTTTTGTTTTGTTTTGTATTTTTAGCTTTATAAATAATACCATTCAAAATTTCCACTTCCTCCCCTCCTCCCATTTCCCTCCTGCTCTGCCACTCACCTTCCTCCCTCCCCCTCCAGTCCTAAGAGAGGGCAGGATACCCTGCCCCATGGGAAGTCCAAAACCCTCTCCACTCCATCCAGGCCTAGAAGGTGTGTATCCAAACAGACTAGGATCCCAAAAAGCCAGTACATGCAGTAGAAACAAATCCCAGTGCCATTATCAATGGCTTCTCAGTAAGCCCCCATTGTCAGCCACATTCAGAGAGTCTGGTTTGATCACATGCTGGTTCAGACCCAGTCAGCCTGGCTTTAGTGAACTCCCATTAGATCAGGCACACTGTCTCAATGAGAGGACCAACCCCTCACCATCCTGACGTCCTTGCTCATCTTCTCCCTCCTTCTGTTCTTCAACTGGACCTTGGGAGCTCAGTCCAGTGCTCCAATGTGGGTCTCTATCTCTATTCACCGCTGGATGAAGGTTCTATGGTGATATTTGAGATATTCATCAGTGTGACTGTAGGACAAGGCCAGTTCAGGCACCCTCTCCTCTGCTGCCCAAGGATCTAGCTGGAAACATCCTTGTAGGCACCTGGGAACCCCTCTAGAGCCAAGCCTCTTGCCAACTCTAAAATGGCTCCCTGTAGTCTGATAAAAATCGATCTCATTTTATACTATATCAATGTAAAATATTACCTATGTACACAAATTCTCATTTATGACATTGTTATCACCCTGTTATTTTCTCTATTAAAGTAAAAATATCTGCAGACCAAAAAAGGGTGAATTATGTCTCCCATGTGACTCCCACCTCTTGAAACACTGATGTCTCTGGTGTAATGAAATGTGATTGTCTACAATTATTTTGACAACTGATTGGATCATGAGGTGAATTACCTAGAGAGCTATTTTTGCACTGCAGGTATTATACAAATGTCCATATATTCCAAGAATATTATCAGAAGGCAAAGATACTTAAAGATACTGTTTTTAATTTGCAGTTTTTTTAAATAGGTAATTTTATGACCATATACAACTGCCTTTTTCCACAAAAGTGAGTATGTTGAAGTATTATTATAGTTGCATTTTACTTAGAAACAGAGTTCTGACAGTCTTTCCTTGTTATTGCCTTGCCTATCTGTTATAGAGGCAAAAGGATTGACTGAGACCGAAGAACTAGGTGATTTGTGCATTAAACTTATATATGAAGCAAAATTATTACTTCAGTCAATATCATGGCATATGTGTTGAGCCTAGCCCATGAAGAATGGCAGCTGCCTTGTGGAATACTTTCTTGTACAAGTTGGTTGCTCATCTAGTTTTTCTGGATTTATACTTAAGGCTACATTCTGAATGGGAAACTTCTCTTCCATGGCGACTGCTGAGATTTGCTGAGATTCCCAAAGCTGTCATCTCTTCCTTGAATGCATGCAATGTCTTAATTAAGGTCCTTTCATTCCTTCTTGCTCAATGCTAGTTTATGTTCCACTTGGCAGCAGGAGGGATTGCTTAAACATTACATCACTGCTATTCAAACCTTCCTTTGATTTTGAGTTGAACTCAAAGATATATCTTCTATGATCTGCCACAGTCTCTCTCCATGGTTTGGGCTCAAAGGGTCTCATTTTGTGTTGTCTTATACCAATATCGAGTCTGCTTTAGGCCTCTCAATTTCTTGTTTCATCCCCTAGTTTTTTATGGCCTACTCTTCTCCCCATCATTCAGGACTAAGCCTAAACATTTGCCTGCTAAGCAAGCCTTAGCACATCTCTGCCTTCATACTTTGGGTGAGATCCTGAACTTTCATAAGATGATACTTCACTGTAGATTAAGAGAATTTCAATTTAAGAATGATATGTAAGTCATGAGATTTTAGTTAATTAATGCTTGTTCTTACTATTTTTTGAAAAATCTATAAAATAGGCAATATTTGATACACTAGAGTATCTACCTTGTGTTTAAAGTCAAATATATCTGAAGTGTTACTATTATCATATTATTAAGTTTGAAGATACTTATGAATACTAATCATTATTGCATTGTGAACAATTCTTGCATAAGAGAGGAGGCAGCAGAATGTTACACCTTGTTTCATTGCAATGGAATTGAGTTTACCCATGACATTGATTGAAAAATTGAGCATGCAGAACACACAGGTCTTCCTGGAAATGACATAAGTCAAATTCTAACCATGCCCTGATTACTTGCTCTTCACTGCCCATAGGTTCTCACACAAATAAAAACAGCACGTAGCTCTCTCAGGGCATTTATTCAGTGCAAAGCCAGCATGAGCAATTGATTAATGGGCTAAAGTTCCCAAAGGGAGGAGCCCAGCTAGGTCTCTACTCCCTACACCTGCTACTTGTTACATATTGATGAATGAAAAGCAAACGACAGAACAAAGTTGACAATTGACCGACCTACATATCACCTGCCAGAAATAAAGAACAAGATTTGATATAAAATTTCATTTTGAAATCAGCTATTTTTCTTTGGGAAAATGTGCCTGTTTTCATGCTAGCTTTCAAAAGCAGCCCATCCTAAAATAAATTTCACATTCATTGCTTTCATCAATATGTATCAAAATACCAGTTCCTGCACTCAGCAATTTCGTTAGAGATGTGGAAAAAAACCCACTGTTTAATCGGAACATGTGGTCAACGAGGGAGGAAAATGTGATCAGAAAATGATTCATATGTGTAAATTATGAACTCTAACAGCAACACTTAAAGGAATGATGCCAGCATATAACAAGTAAATAGGATTTAAACTGAAGAGATCCAGAAGACCTTGATGAGAACATGACTTTTGAGACTGGCATAGAAAAGTCATCACAAATGGAATAAAGTTAAAAGTTTGTAGGGATTTCTATTTGTAGGAGGAAAAGATCTTAAATGAAGTCCTGGACTAGGCATCAGACTGAGAGAAGTAAAAGATGGGTAATGAGGCAAGAAACGAAGGAACAAATGACAGATTAGCAGAGGTAGGAGCTGTGTAGGAGAGAGAGCATGGGATAGAAGACCTTGAATGTGTATGGAGGGGTTGCTTATATTTCTAAAGACCAAAGAACAGGACCAGGTTTAGCGTACTTGCTGCTGTATGCTGGATGTAAAGCCTGGCCAAATGCAAGTTCTCTCTATGGGGTTGCCTACAGCAGTGGTGGAAGATGAAGCCAGCAAATGTCTTCTGACTTATTGGTCCTATCGCTTCCTGGTACACAGATGCATTTATTGGACTGATGTCCAATAAATGTATTTATGTGCAGGATGAGGTCTGGGTAGTTCAATAGCTGTTTTACAGTGCGAAGACTAAGACTTTGGTAATGCTCACTCCACAAGGCTATGTGTCTCAACAGTCCCGATCAGAAGCCCTGCAGGATTCCTGGAGAGCTACCAATCTCCAGTCTATTTATGTTGGAATCACAAAGAATTTGGTCCTAATACCAGTGAAGAAACGCTGCAGCAGCGGGACTGATGAATTTGTCAGAAAGAGTGAGGACAAACAGTTTCTCCTTCAGTGTCCCTTTAGCTACACTGCTACTCAGCATGGCCCAGATTAACACCTGGTCTTCTTGCTTCACATCATCTGAGGAGTGGAACCTGCACTTCTCCAAAGTTCATTATTTGATCTGCCCCAGTACCTCTGGCGAGGACTATATGTTCAAGATGGAGAACGAAGTAAATAAAGCAGCCTAGGGAACTACTAAGATGTGATAGACATGGAAAAGGTGACTGGCTGTGTTTTTATAAGTCATATATACAGGGAATTGCTACATAGCAGGGACTAACCATATTTTTTTTTAAAAAATCAGTTTTACAATGTTTTTTTCAGAGTGATTCAAGTTCTACACATTGTATATTTTCCCCATAAGCTTTCATATTCAGTGAAAAAAATTATATTTTACAGGGTGACATTTAGGAAGGAATAGAGTAAGTGATGCTTGTTGAGTCTAGAAGAAAACCAAGTTCAGAAAAAGAAACCAAAAGCTGTAGGACAAATATGACTAAAAGGGATGGGGCCAAGCCAGGAGCAGAACATCATAGCAAGAAAAGATGTTCAGATTAACTCCATCTTCGCTTCCCACAGTTCACAGATCAAATGAGGTGTATTAGTTAACTTTCTCATTGGTGTGGGGAAAAATAGCTAGCCAACACATCTTGAGGCAGGAAGTGTTTATTTTGGGCTACAGTTTGAATGTATGGTTCACTGTGGTATGAAGCCATAAAGGCGGGAGTTTGAAGCAGCTGGTTACATAGCAGCTATAATCACAAAGCTGAAGGGAGTGAATGCATTTCTCATTTGGGTTCAACCTGGGACCACAGCCTATAGAATGTTTCTAAAATCAATGAGGAAATGCTGCAGCAGCAGGACTTATGGGTTTGTCAGAAGAGCGAGATCTTTCAGGGTAAATCTTCCCTCCTCAGGTTAATCTCTCTAGAAGCTCCCTCATGAACACACCCGAGTGTGTTTTCATTGTGAATATTAGTCCCAAATTGACAATCAAGATTAACCAACCCTGGATCTTCACCCACAATATGTGGTGTAGTTGTTAGTTCCTTCTCGAAAGTGCCTTCTAAGCTCCCTTCAAGATGTCAGACAACAAGCTTCTCCTTCCCAAGTCTGCATCTCTTCTTTAGTCGCCTTCTCTTCCATTGTCAAATAAGCATCAATTTTGTAATAACCACTTGTGGAATTTTGTTATAGTCTAAATGGTGTGCCTTACAAAATTCATAATTTGAAACCTAATTACCAGCCAAATTGTATTAAAGGGTGGCTACTCAGGGAGACGATGCTGTTAGAAACCTTTGTCCTCATGAATGAAACAGATCCCATATGTTAAAGGATGGCTACTCAGGGAGACAATGCAGTTAGAAATCTTTGTCCTCATGAATGAAAACAGATCCCATATGTTAAAGGATGGCTACTCATGGAGACGATGCAGTTAGAAATCTTTGTCCTCATGAATGAAAACAGATCCCATATATTAAAGGCACTTGTTCACTCCTCGGCCGTATGAGGATGTGACAAGAAGGTGCCATGTATATAGAAGAAAGTTTATAGCACTCAACAAATTTGCTGGTATCTTAGGTATTGTACTTTTAACTACTATGCCTATGTGTAATATGGTTTTGTTGTCTATAAACTAGCTAGTATATATTACTCATTGCAACAGCTTGGAAGGACTAAAAGATTTCTTTTCATTTTTTTTCTTTTAATTCAAGAAGTTATTGGATGAAATAGGCACTATTTCTAAGACATACTTTAAGCCTGGGAATGGAGATTAGTGTATTTAGCATACATGAACTCCTGGGCCAAAACCACACTAAAAACAAAACTTTGTCTAATAGAATTCCACCCATGCGGTGATATTTTGTTTGTGTTTTAACAAATAAAGCTGCCTGAAGATCAGAGTGCAGAGCTAAGCCACTAGAAGCTAGGCAGTGGTGGAACACACCTTTAATGATAGTGGGGAGTTCCACCTCTTTAATTCCAGCACTAGGGAGGTAGAGACAGGAAGGGGTATGGCTGGGTGGAGAGAGGAATATGAGGAGGGAGGAGATGGGAGCTCAGATGTCGTCTGAAGTGCAGTCTGAGGATGCAGTCTGAGGCGCAGTTTGAAGCATTCAGTCTAAGGATACAGTCAGTCTGAGGACAGAATTGCCCTTTTCACCTAAGGATTCGGTAGAGGTTAAAAAGTCTCTCTAGTGGCTGACTGCACTGCTTTTCTGATCTCTCAGCTTTCAACCCCTATTATCTGATCCCAGGTTTTTATTAAGGACAATTAGTATTCGTGCTACAAACCTATACAAGTTTCCATCAAAGATAGGAATACTGCACTGGAGAGTTCTCCATTGTCATAAGGAAAGTATGTTGTGTGGAGACTGGAAACAGATTTTTAAGGAATTTGGTGTGAGAAATGCTGTGGCTGTGTTCGTCCTTACCCACATCTCCTCCAGAGAAATGTCCTTTGCTTCTGTTTTGTGAAAAAACTGAAATGTCCAGCTCAATTTGAAAAATGTGGTAAATAACAGTGTGGGAACAGGACAGTGCGGCAGAAAATGGGGAGGCAAGAATGCAATTATGGCTGTGAAATTCACTTTGAAGCACCCAGCAAAATTAATCAAAAGCAATGGTCTGTTTAAAACAACTCCCTTTTTATGTTTCTCTTTGCACTTGGTGGCAATTTTTCAGAAGAAAAAAAATGCTACCAACATCAAATAAACTACCACTTCTATTTTCTCTCAAGTGACTGAAAATAATTGATTTTATAAATTAAAAAATTCCTTTCTTAAAATCAGGAATGTTTTTCTGTTGTTGAGCAATATTTTGCTTTTTACATGGTCCTACCAATAGTCCTCTGCCCACACAGGGAGGCTTTGAAATAACAGCTCATCTTCCTAAGAAAAATAATTACTTATATAGAGTGAATCAAATATTATATCTCCAGATTGAATGGATTATGTGGCCAAGGCCACTGGACAGCCAGAGTTCTTTGCCTGGAGAAGGAGGGCATTGTGAGAGAATAAGTTCCCTGGGGATCGATATGCAGAAATATTCAGCTAATGGGTTTTTCCATGGTTGCTTTTGAAACTTGGTTTTGTTGTCACCCCCTTATGTGTGGGGAGAAATTAGTCAAGTGAGCGTTCTGAAGACATGGCTCAGTGGCTAAGAGCACTTGCTGTACAAACATGAAAATCTAGGCTCAAGTCCCTAAAACCCAGGGGTGCTCATGTGTGCATCTGTAACCCCAACAATGTGGGGAGCAAAGACAGAGGGATCACTGGGGCTTGTTGGCTGCCATCCAAGATTGGGGTTCAGTTGAAACCATCTTAAAGGAATAAGGAGGAGCTAGAGCAAAACATAGATACACTTATGGTGTTTCTGTGTAGCACACACAGACTCACAAAATGGGAGAGAGAGTGAAGGGTCAAAAGTGTACATCACCATTTGTATTCTGACTTAAAATTTATAGAAATGAGGAACCACTCAAAAGGTGAAGCACCATGCCTAACTAAAAAAGTCTAGCAAAATGTGTCAGTAAGTTACATTTATTATAATAAAGTTGTTTTTTAGTGCAGTGTGTGGTGACACCTTTAATCCCAGAACTCAAGAAGTAGAACCAGGTGGATCTCTGTGAGCTCAAGACCAGAATGGTCTAAAAAGCCAGTTCAAAGGCTAGCAAGGGCTACATATGGACACCCTGTACCCCCCCCAAAAAAATATCATCATATTTTAAGTTTTGCAGATGAACAATACTTTATTAGACTATTGATCACATTTCTGCCTTTCAATTGTTATATCAAAAGATATTTTCCAGTTGAAGTATTTTTTTTCTGGCTCAAACTAGCATTTATTTGTCTTTATTTACTTATACTTCAGTTTACTTACCCTGAAGTCAATTTTTAGTTGAAAATTTAGTTATAAAGTCAATTTAAAATGCTAAATTGTACAGAAAGATGGGTTTTAAACATCTCTTACATTCTCACTCAGTGGATCATGGTGTTTTTAATCTGTATTTGAATACATGGCCTCTAGACTCTAAAATTTGGGGCCATGGTAAAGAAAAAATGCTTATATTTAAACATGAAAATTGTATGTTTATATTTAAATGCGAATTCAGTGCAGAAGTTGCTTATTGCCTGAAAGGCCCATGGGAATTACTTATAAAGCACAGAAGACATATTTTTGATTTCTTTTTGCCTATACTTTACAGTTTATTAACCAGACCTTACTTTGACCTCCACATACATGTCATAGAGTTTTGGAGCATGCCTGTACCCACCAAAGTAAGATAAGTAAAAAATTTTTCTTTCAAAAGTAGATATATAAGAGTTAGTCAAAAATACATTTAAGCTATTGGCTAAATAGTATTGCAAATCATGGTTTCTGTGTGATTATTTTGGGGCTGAGCAGCCAGGAACAAACAAACAGCCTTCATAAAACAGTGTGTCTCTTAAGTTCTATAGATGATTTAACTATCTACATTCTCTAAAAGCTCCTGAAACAAGAGACCCAACTAATCTTTCCCTTTTATAAGTTGCCTTGGTCATGGTATTTTGTCACAGCAGTAGAAACACAACTAAGACACCACGTAAACGAGAAGTTTATGGGAATATTAGAGAATGTTCCCTTCCCTAACATATCACATCAATTCTCATTTCAAGTTCTACACTGGACTGTGCCTGGAGAAGCTGGAAGGAGCCAACTGCCTAAGAAAGTATGCTTAGGGGAGTTCTAGGGAAAACAGAAGCCAGCTATTCAAGAAATTTGAAGTTCCTGGCACTCACAGCCACAGTAAACAACACAACCAGATTAACATAAATCCCCAAGTCTATTTTAATTCAGTTCTTACCTTTCATATATATAATTGTCATCTTTAAACATCAACAACAATAAAAATCTACAAGACCTTGCAGAGGTTTGGAAAAGATAGTCTGAAGAAACAAAGAAGCATTAGAACCAGGATTAGATATGATATCAACTTTGAGATTATCAGATCAAAATTTTAATTGGAAATGATGTGTTAAAGGTTATGGTGAAAACAATCAGATAATCGAGGATAAGTGAGTCATATAAGCAGAGTGATGGGAAAGCTAAGAAGGCATCAAAAGGAAACGACAAGAATGGAAGCAACATTGAGAGAAATAATGGATGGTGAAATTGGATTTAATAGATCCAACAGCTACGGGAAGACTCGCTTGAAGACTAATCAATAGACACAACTGAATTAAGGAATCAATGGCTAGAAGAGACGTCAAAGGTTCCAATCTTATTTCCTTTTTGGAAAATAGTGTTGATTCTCTCTCATTCATTCTCTCCCTCCTCCCACCACTGGAATGTTGACTACCAAAGTTACTCGATCCTAGTTTCAAGGCCATACAACATACAAATTGTATATAATTATTATTTAATTGGGATAATTAGTAAGACGGGCTTGAAGGATTGCTCAGTGGGAAGAGTTCTATACAAGCATGAGAACTCGAATCTGGATCCCCGGGGAACATGTAAAGCCAGATGTGGCACTGCTCACCTATGAGGCAGTGCTTGGGGTCAGAGAGGCAAATCCTTGTGGTTTTCTTCTCGGCAAGTATAGCAAAAAGGATGAGGTATTCAAAAATATTTCAAAAAAAAATAAGTAGAGTAATGATTGAGAAATATATCTAATGTCAAGTTCTGGTCTCCATATCCTCACATGGAAAAGTGTGCCAGCATATACAAGTGTGTATATGCATACATACACCACAGATGGAGAGACATACATACACGTAGAGAGACAGACAGACAGACACAAACAAGACATAGAGTCAGAGAGACACACGCAAAAAGAAAGTGTATATTTTCCCCAGTATTCACATAAACTTTGCAAATAATGTTTAAATATTCTGTACTGTTTTGTTTTAATGAATGCTTCATACTCTTTGTGCTGTGTGCTTTACCCAGCTCTATGACTGCCTTGGTCTTTTCTGGGGCTGGGATCAGTTGTCAAGCAGTGGAATGAAGAGCTCTAGCTACGGCCTTTCCTCCTTGGACTCTAGGATTTTATGTCACTCCAGGCAGTATCAGTTTCAGTTCAGCTGTTCGTGTTTGAACATTTAGGTAATTTGCTTCCAAATATTCATGGCACTGAGTTATTGAAGGTCAAATTACTGCTAAGTGGCCCTTTTGTAGTAATATGCTATTGGAACAAGAGGTCATCAGTTTCTGCTTCTTGACATTTAAGCTAATTGGCACGCAGACACCTAATCATATTCTCCATGCACATCACTGTTGCGTATGTGGAATTTCATACTGCTGTAGACATGAACAAGAAGTGGCACCTGCCAATCTAATGTCATCACACTGTACCTGTTATATTGGGATCACCTTGAAAACTGTATCAAGTTCTGTCAGTGACGCCATCTGTGTCAACAACTTTAAAGATTTAATTGAAAGTCCAGAAGCTCTGCAATACATACCAAGAACAATATCCTTCAAATATATTTTGAAGAGATGGACAAGAATGTCACACACACACACACACACACACACAAACACGAATGAGAGTTCAGAAAACAGAGAGATCTCATTGTATCTAATAAAAACAAGCAACAATGCTCTGTAAGCTGAAAGGGTTGAGAAATATTTAAAGAGGAAACCCTGATTGAATATAGATGCATTCCTGGCAGTAGGGCACCATGATGAAGGAAAGGCAAACAAAAATACTCAGCAAATACTTTTGTGGACAAAAAAAAAAAGAGACCCAGAAGAGAACACTGTTAGGGCTGATGGGTAACAAGATGAAAAAGGTCCCAGTGAAAAGGCCTTAAAGACTAGAATTTCAGAAGATTGTTATTATGAACTATGTCTTATAACAATTTTGTTTTATTTAAATATCTAGAAATACAAGTCTGCTATTCCCCAGTTTAAAGAGTAAACATTTTAATATACTTGCAGTTCCTTCCGTAATTGTCATTGCGTTTGTCCTTTAGCAAAAGTGATTTTCATCATAAATGTGGGTTCATTATTCTTAGACATTTTTAATCATCAATCACAAAGATGTAGTTTAAATGTGTATATACATGCTTATTTTCCTAAACAAAATGTATTTTTGATGTTGAAGCTAGATTGTCACCTATTGAAGCAAATACATATGGCATAATCAAAAGATGCATTGGGAATTTGAGCTTAGAGAAAAAATAAGAAAAAAAAGTGCCAACAAGGACTATTTAAAACTGACCAATAAAATATGACTTAGAAAGTAAAATAAATAAATATTAAAGAATAGCAGGGACATCTTAGTGTGTTGGGAATCAAAAACAAAGAAGCAGGATGAGTTAAAACAAGGCACAAACTTTGGTCCAGAGCGATTAGGAGAATGATGTGGTGTTGACAGATTCAGTGAGTCATGAAGGAAGGACTGGTTTCCAGGAGAGTAGTTGTGGAACGTGGTGTCCTGAAGGCCGCTTGCTCATGACTGAGGCTCCCTGCTCCACAGTCTTGGTGTTGCTGTTTTACTTCCTAACTCTCCCTTTGCTCTTTCAATAGCTCCTTACCAGTCTAGTTGGTGTTAGTTTTTCTACAGAGCATGCTTTCTGAATGTGTTCATTCATTTCTGAGTGTAATTATCCAAATACTCTAGCTTTCAAACACCTGTGGGAGCTGTCTCAGCTCTTCAGGTCTTTCTTATGGTCTATAGTATCTGCTGCTCCACCCACTCTCAACACGTCCCAAGTTAACCTTGGCACTCTACTTCATTCTCCTTTGTTTGTAATAGTTGTTACTTATTCCTTCTGCTTTGTTTTCTATGAAAATGGGCTCCACGATCTGTCTCCTTACCTACTGTAGAAATGGGAAGCAGTACGTAGACGCCTCCTTAAACTTCAGTGCTGAGTAAGGAAAGCAACAGAGTACCAAGTAGGCAGGCCTCCACTATTGTCCATGTGCTGTCTCCCTTCCCTTTAGTTTCTTTCCGCTTTGGTAGAACAATTTCTGAAGTATTTTCTTCTCCACCCATAGTCTTTTAAATTCTCTTTGATATTTTAATCTATATATTTTAAGAGATTCTAAAAAAAAAAAACTAAAAACCCCAAACAAACAAACCCAAAGCCTATCTGTGTGGCATGAGGGGCTGCTTGTTGAGGTTTCTGTCCTGCCCAGTACCCCACAGTTGGCAAGTCCCAAAGAAAATCACACAGAGGTCTCCATAGGTTATAAAACTGATTGGCCCATTAGTTCAGGCTTCTTATTTACTCTTATGACTTATATAGCCCATTATTCTTATCTATGTTAGCCACATGACTCGGTATCTTTTTCAGCAGAGCAGGTTATATCTTGTTTCTTCCATGGTCTGGGCAGGACTGGGAGGAATGGGCTTCTTCCTTCCTAGAATTCTCCTGTTCTCATAGCCCAGCCTCTTCTTCCTGTCTGGTTGACCTGCCTATACTTCCTGCCTGGCCAATCAGTGTTTATTTAAAACATGATCAACAGAATGCAGACAATTTTCCTGCACCATATCTGATTGTTCTTTGCCTGCAGATGACAAATAAAAGAAAACAATAAAACTTCTTAGTACTCTTCATTATTTTCTGCAGATGCATTCTTTGCTGCTCTTTAGCTTTTATTAGGACTCTACAGAGTTGGCTCAAGGTCAACTGATGGTGTCAAGTTAGAAGTTAAAATTGCAAGTGGATTCTTTGGGCAGACATCAGGATGACTGGATAAGCACAGCTTCTCTTCTCCTATTTCTGTGTATTTAATTCAGCAAATATTTATTGGGCAACAACCATGAGCTAAAAGTTATTTTCCATGCTATTAGCTATCAGGTCTACGAATTCTTACAACCTATGCCTGCTTTTAATAATATTATTTACATTCTACTCAAGAGAGACCACTCTAGAGATACTCTGTTATTCAAGACACACAGTGTGATCAAATGCAGAACTAGAGCTTGCACTCACGTCATTTGACACCCAACTCCCAGTGGATTGTGTGGGCTCGCAGGAGGTGCAACTCTGATCATCCCATGAGAAAAACAGAGCATCTCTTCTACTTTGAACCTGCTGGGGAAAATTCAGTTATTTCTTTACAGAGTTGACAGGCAATCTGAAGGTTGATGTGTACTTGAAAAGCTTTGCTTATGAGGCTGGATTGTGAACTATTATATCGGCTCACGTCTTTACTAAACACACACACCGACGACTCTTTCGATGGACGTGTCAGAAATGAAAGTAACACACACCAAGCTTTACTCATCGACTTTTCCCTGAAGAGACGAGGTTAAAGGGAACCTCCAGTGTGTGTTCTGCAGGATCCACTAAGTGAGCTGAACTTCCGTGCCAGTCTTTCTCCTTGTGTGAGTGTTTCATCACTTGTCTTGCATCTAACGTCTGATATTCTAAGCATAGAATCACTTAGGAAACAAGAACTCTCCTGATGAGGGGAAAGATGAACCTGTACTTTTAATTGCCTTTATTCTGAACAGGTGTTGGTGTAGATGAGTATTGTATTTCCTGAGGAACTAGAAAATTTATTTTCAAAATGACTCCTAGTCACTTGATCGTTGTCCAAACAACTCACAAAGAGTACTGGCAGTTACACAGGGGAGGGAATTAACTGACGTTGCCTTGAAGTCCAAGTAGTAGCGACAACCCCAGTTAGGTGCTGATACCTCAAAAGTGACTTAAATTAACATGTGTCTTCTTATAATTTCATGTGGGAGGAAAAGTGGTTTGGGGATTAATAGTAAATCATTCATCCTTAAGAAACTTACTCATGGAAATTTCTATGTTAACTTCAGCCACAGCTCCCTACTTCCTTGGAAGCTGTCTCAACTTTTTGCGGAGTCTCTTACACAGCATATTAAAAAAAAGAAAGAAAGAAACTCCATCAAGCAGTTACAAGAATTCTGTGATTTACTGCAGATTTCTAAAAAGCAGGGGGAACTATCATATAGCATACTACTCACATCGATTTAAGGAAAATTCTGTTTATACAAAGCAGTTCTCACTTTCTTCTCAAATAAATAAATAAATAAATAAATAGCTCTCTCTCCTCTTCCTGACTATTTATACTTGTCTTTATTCTTGCCATATATAACTAACTCACATCAACCCAATTCTAATCTACACAAACAAATTCTGGAATTAAAAAAATACACATCTCCTGGTAGGTTTTTTTGTCCACCACATAGGATCACATTCAGAAGACCCTATCAGAAAAAATCAGGTCACTTCTATTCAGGAGAGGGGACAAACATAAATTCTTCAGAAAATATGTTCCTTCATAGTGTCACATTTTCCTCTCATTGTGGGACTTAATAGTTCCTATAGAAGCAAAAACAAAATCATTTATCCTTTTCACCAATGGTTTAGTGAAGATGTCATTTGTCAATCAAGTGTCAGTCACTACAGCAAATACTGTGAAGACCTACAGGCAACACATGACTGCTGGAAGAATGAGAATTAACCTCTTCCAGGGATGATCCCCCTCCCCATTAGTGTCCAATGGTTAGTGGTCAGACCTGAAGCCACAGACACACAAAGAACATGAGTCATTTTATCTTAAAATATTGGGCACTGGATGGAGATACATTCTCTATCAACAAGAAACTGAAATATTTTTACCAGTGTAAGAATAGAGTTCACTTTCAAAAACAAGGCATGGAATGCGAGCAGCCATTAGCATGCTATTTTGTCCACCACATAATAGAGAAGCCCTAGCCTTTGGAAACACAATGAATAGAGTTTTTAAATGCACTCTTTTTAGTAAAGCGCAAAGTATTTCATGGACAGCAACAACAAATCACTTCCCCAAAGAGAAGGTGGGTTTTCACCTCTGAACAGTTTGCTTTCATTTTGCAGCCATTAGCTCAAACCTGAGGAATCACACTACTGAGATTTTTGTTTATTTGTGCACAGACATAAGAATAATTCACATTTCACAAACTTTTAGTTCTCAAATACAATATCTCTACTCTATTGCTGGTTGTATGGTCATCCCTAGGTGGAATTGCTGTCATTAAGGTTTTTTCCCTCAGTTATTTCTGAAGGAGAGAATAGTGACATTGGAACACAGAAACTCAGAAACCCACGCCAAGTTGTTTTAGTTTATGGGTAGTATCAAAGAGCCTTTCTATTTAATATCTAAATATATTTATTAATATTTAAATGGTAAGGTATTCATGCTGAGCAAATTCTATCCGAAGTAGAGTGTAAACTAGTTTTTTTTTCATCATATTTTAAAACTACAAACTGATGAGTCTCCGGTACAAAGCTTTGATGTGTGTGTGTATTGTCCAAATTGCATAGAAGTGTGGGTGTTTAATAATTTTCAATCTCTTCAACGTAAAAATCATTCTCAGGTTTTTGTCTGAGTTGAACAGGTCATAAAACTAGTCGAACTCTTAAAATAATGCTTAACCTCTTTCTTAGTTCCATGTTCTTCAGTGAAATAAAATTCGCCAGGGGAAAACATCCTTGTCCGATTTGAATTGTTGACCATGAGTTATGTTTGCTTCCTTCTTTCTTTTGTTTATCTTACATAACATATTAACGTTTTACTGTAAAGAGCCATGTGGGTGAGAATCTTTAGAGTACCAATGTTTGCGAATGGAGTGTTTTGTGATTCTGTTAAGTGTATGTCTGGCACACTCTAAAAGTATAAAAAGTAAGATTAACGTTTTTCAAGGAAAGGTTCCTTCTCAGGTCCTTAGGTTTGTTTTATTTATGATCAAAGTTCTTACATATTAGGTGTATCTCTCAAGAAAGTTGTATTTTAGTTGAAAAAAGATACATTTTATATTTACATTCTCTTGAATTAAAGAAAATCTTCTAATGTACATATATCATGTATTACACATGACACACAATATATAATACATACAATAGAGACTGCTAAATAAAGGGAAGCACAAAATGTACAAGCGGCCATATTTTCCCTCTAGGTGCCTTAACCTTATGTATAAATGGAGTACAGCGTTACAAATAGGAGGAAAAAAGACTTGTAGTTATAATTGCCCCCCCCAGAAAGAAACAGGGTAGGATGAAAGAAATATTTTTCACCCTTTAAAAATTTTTAAATTTATTTGTGTGCATAATCTACAATTTTAAAATAAATTTTAAATAAATGAAATTGTAAATTATCGCTCAGATGATGGAGACCAATATATACTAAATGCTTAGTTTCTAGCGAGGGCAAGTAATTGTACAGCTGGTCACATTGCATCTGCAGTCAGGAACCAGAGGGATGAACGCTGGCCCTCTACTTACTTTCTCCTTTTCATTCAACCACAGTTCATAGCATGTGCCACCTATGTGCAGGGTAGGTTTTCTTCTATCCTCAATTTGATGTCTCTAGAAATAATCTCACATATATGCTCAAAGGTGAGTTTCCCAGCTTGTTCTATATTCTGTCATCATGGGATCCACGTGACCTTTTCAAATTAATATATCTTTCTTCATAAAGCGTTATAAAAACAGTCTTCCTTTAGGGCCATTACTTGTTACTTGGTAATTTTTAGAGCATAAATTGAATGAATTTTCCTTAGAAACTTTTAATATTAGAGGCACTAAAAAAATATACAGTATATAGTTTAGTCCTTAGATAATTTTGGCTTCATTGTTATAAACAACGGAAATCAGTTGTAATTGAGAAAGTATGTTGGTAACTGACAGAAAAAAAAATGGAAAGTTGGTGGGATCGTAAAACTCCAGCAAAAGAGATAGTTAATTGTCAATCACCAGTGCCCTGTTTACTGCATCTATGGATAGATGACGGAGACCACACTAGAGATCCTTATTCCCTTATCACCACCGTGTCTCATCACCACTGCATTCTTACTCCATACTAGTTCCACTTCTAGAACAAAATTAAAACAATCTGTCTTTGTCTCACAAGCTATAGATTCAGAAGGTCCAGAAGAGTATCTGATTAGTGGAATTCATGAAGAATTCTCAGAAAGCAAGTACCTGACATTTTTGTCTTCCGAGCCAGTAAGTAGAGTGCTGTTTGTCATCATGACCCAGAAAATGATTGGTTACACAAACTTGGACAAAATATTGGACTGCCACCATTAACCAAACAATATCCTTGACACAGGCACTACAAAATGTCCTCTTTTAGAGCTAAGCTAAATTTCGTGTGCTGTGAAAATAAATTGTATACTAGATATGAATTTTGGGAAGAATGTTAAAGACAGAAAGCAAGAACATCAAAGTAAGTTTTTTTAAGGCTAAGTATAGGATCCATTTTAGCAATGATTATATAAAAGATAAATATAGAAAATGGTTCTGGAGACTTTGTGGTTTTATGGAAACCTCACCAGTATTCACAACTGTGCATAATACCATCCTAAAAAGAGTGAGGGATATGCAATGTCCATGAAGGATGGCTATCATTCTCAAGACTTCCTTTAATGTGAAAGCAAGGAAAAGCGAACCTGTTCCCTAGCTGGAGTATTGTAAAGGGTGCTGCAAATGACCTCCTCAACACATGGATGCAATTCAATCAAAAAAGACAATGCTACTGCCTTTAAATTTCTACAAAGAAAAGACAAAGAAAAAATAAAACGTTAACACAGTTACCGAGCTGGTTGTGACCTGGGGCCTATACTATCAACTGGCTTTCTCTCAAGCTCATACCAGACTGAGCCCATTTTTCCTGCTTCCGGGAACTTGTAAACAACTTACATCTTTCATTCTACTGTCTTTAGGCCAGAACTGCCAGACTGAGAACCGTGTGAAAGAAAAATCGTATATTCAGACAGAGTCACATTGTACTGCTCCCTCATACCCTGCTCACTGTGAGCATCACTGCATTGATTCTGTAGCAGAGTTACCATTAGACCTCTGAGGGGTAGTTTTTTAGACTTTGTCCATGGTACTGAAAATGCCATTATTGCTGTATGGACAAATGGATAGGGTTTCCTTTGTTTTTCCAAATTTTTATTTGTTTGAAGTACTAGTGAAGCTCATTTATATTTGTTTAGTTTTAGAAGTTAATCATGTGAGGAAAAGTTAGCATTTCATTATTTACTCTTGAAAACAGTGGGGCTGGAGAGATAGCTTTGTGATTAAGAGCACTTGCTGCTCTTCCAGAGGCCCTGAGTTTAGCTCTCAATACCCACACTGGATAACTGGCAACTGTCAAACATGTACAAATCAATCTTCAGATGATCTGACCTCCTCTTCAGACATTTGTTGGCTCCTGCACAGATGTGACATACACAATTAGAGAAACAAAGATAGAAACAAAGGTATTTTTCAATTAATTTTTTAAATTTGAGTTATATTACACCATTTCCCCTTCCCGCCCTCTTACTCCTCCCACAGATACCTCCTTGCAGCCTTTCAAATTCATCACCTTTTTTTCTTTAATTGTTGTTTTATACATAGATGTGCAGTCATTTTATTGTTGAATAAAAACCTTGAAAGTAGAGCACATTTGAAAATTTAACAGGAGGGAGAATAGGAACCTTTAGTGTAGGAATGTGGATTATCTTTATATGTACTGTTCTCTTAAGAAAGAGCTGCATCAACAAATTCTCAGTCAAAACTACAATATGTCTAATAAATCTCTTTCAAATAATAATTGCAGATAGGACACTCTTATAAAATCTACCCCCCATCCCCCAAGTCAGTCTCTGCCAACTCTAGACAATAGACTAGGAATACCTATTTTCTTATTTAGAGGGCATTTATTGGAGCACTGTGACACGTGTGAGTTTTACTGTGACTGAACATTGTCTGTGCAATGTTGACAAGCCATTCAGCTACTATTAAGAAGAGATATTCATGTTTGTATGACAAAAAGAGATAGATTATACTCTGCCTTTTCTCCTAGCTTGATTACAGGCAGTGAAATAAGATACAGTCTCTGCTCAAGTGAATTATATATGGTACAGAATGGCAATGTGAAGTTATTTCAGTTACATTAGAGTTATAGAGTTCTATCAAGTACATTTTATTATGTGTATTAACTATAAGTGTCTTATTATTTATCAGTTAATAAGGTGATTACTTGTAAGAGTTAACTACTAAATTCCACAATTTGAGTACTGGGAAGTATGATAACTCATAAGAACATCATACATTAATTTGTCCTCTCACTTGCAGAATATTTTCTAATAGTTTATCCTTGACCTATTCAACAATAGAAAAAGCAGAGTAACATCTTCTATTAATTTTTCTGTGGACACATTGCAAAGTCTACTTTTCTACAGCTACAAGATGGTTCTTAAGGCTAGAGCTCAAGTACTTCATAGCTGGTATAAGTAAGGATAAGGAAAACATTTGGTGTAACTTCTTTAAGACTATCTTCTATGTATTATTTCACATTTTCATACACATAGACAATGAATGTTGATCAATTCCAATCTTAGTTCCCCTCTCACTTTCTTATGACTCCTAAGTCTTGCTCTCCCACTTTTCTTTCTTTCTTTCTTTCTTTCTTTCTTTCTTTCTTTCTTTCTTTCTTTCTTTCTTTCCTTCTTTCCTTCCTTCCTTCCTTTCTTTTTTCCTTCTTTCTTTCTTTTTTGATTTTTTTGAGGCATGGATTCTTGGTGTGTCTTTGGAGCCTGTTATGGAACTTGCTCTTTAGACCAGGCTGGTGTTGAAATCACAGAGATTCTCCTGCCTCTGCCTCCCGAGGGCTGGGAAGTCAGGACAGGAACTCAAACAGGGGAGGATCCTGGAGTCAGGAGCTGAGACAGAAGACTGTACAGTGCTGCTTAGGGACTTGTTCCACATGGCTTGCTCAGCCCACTTTCTTATAAAACCCAGGACCACCGGCCCAATGATGGCACTACCTACAATGGTCTGGACTCTTCTCCATCAATCATTAATTTTAAAAATGTCCAACAAATTTTCCAATAGCCTTATATTATGGAGGCATTTTTTTAAATTGAGGATCCCTCCTCTCATATGATATTAGCTTGTGTCTGTTGAAATAGGAGCGGTGGGGATGCGTCCCCAGCACCCGGCTGCCCACATGGCTAGCTCTAGCATATGCCCCGAAATAATTACACGGAAACTGTATTCTTTTAAACACCGCGCAGGGCGGTGGTGGCGCACGCCTTTAATCCCAGCACTCGGGAGGCAGAGGCAGGCGGATCTCTGTGAGTTCGAGACCAGCCTGGTCTACAGAGCTAGTTCCAGGACAGGCTCCAAAGCCATAGAGAAACCCTGTCTCGAAAAACCACAAAAAAAAAAAAAAAAACCACCGCTTGGCCCATTATATCTAGCCTTTTCTCGGCTAACTCTCGCACCTGGACTAGCCCATTTCTTATAATCTGTGTAGCCCACGAGCTGGCTTACCAGGAATGATCTTAACCTGCGTCTGCCTGGAGTGGGAGACTCATGGCGACTCCTGACTCAGCTTCTTTCACCCAGCCTTCTGTTCTGTTTACTCCTCCCACCTATGTTTTAACCTATCAGGGCCAAGTAGTTTCTTTATTGCTTAACCAATGAAATCAACAGATTGATATATGACACTCCCACATCATGTGTCAAGTTGACATAAATCTAGCCAGCATACCATCCACACATGGTTTTTCCTATTCAAACTCTTATTGATATATTTTTAAAATTTGCATACAAAGCAATGAGTTTCCATAAGGCCTTTAGAGCTTATCCTTAGTTTTGGTCAATCTACTTTCTGTCCATTCTTTCCTGAACTTCCCACCCACACTGTAGAAAAAGGGTGTGTAAACATAACAGTTGCTATCTTGAGATCAGCTATGCCTGTTTAAGGAGCCCATCCCAATGGGACTGTCGAATGTTTGTATTTCCTCAGAAAAGGAGGTTGGTAATGGTCATTAGATCCTCACCTGAGATCCCACCTACTAGCTTCTGTACCTTTCAGTCATTTACATGTGATTGGAGTGTCAGGAGATGATAGAGTATGAAGGACAGAGACAGTCAAATGAATGGGTTCCATCTATGAAGCTATGGGAAAGCCAACATCCATGGTGATAACTTTGGGTTCACTAAGCAATCTCTCATAAGTGCTTTTAAATAAGAACAATAAGTTCATTGGTTCCCCAGGGGAACTTTAGTGAACTCGTAGTTTGTTAGTGGGACCTTATACACGGGGATAGATCTTGTTTACATCTCCCCATGTAATCAATTATTGGAACCTCCCAACTCCCTCTGTGTTTATCTCATTAACCCTTCTCCAGCATGCCCCTCCTACTTCAGTAATGACATGTGATTTGCTCCAATTTTTTCAGAGATTTCTCCTCAAGTAAAGATGGTTTTCTTGTATTTGCCACAGAGAAGAATTTCATGAGAGGATAGTTTGAAGTGGAGTTGAAGTTCAATAGGGAGATATTATAACTCAGATGAGCATGGTGGTTAATAAGAAAAGGATGTATGGAAAGGTTAGCACACACCTAGAAGTAGGGATGGGTTTCTTAAGAAAAGAGTCAGGTTTAACTGCTCAACAGTATCCATTTGTGGGGAATAGTGTTCTCAGCTTTGTAGAACCTAGAACCACCTCAGAGAAAGTTCTTTCCTAGATTTTCTTCCTTTGTTAAAAAAAAAAGTGGGAAGACCTATGCGCTGTGGGAGTTCTACTCCATGGATAGAATCCTAAACTGTGTAAGTAGAAGAAGGGCATTAAGTGGGAGGATGCATTCATAGCCCTCTGCCTCCAGGTTGTACATGAGATGCTTCCTACTGCAATAATCCCATGCCACATTTGACTCCCACATCATTATAGACTTTACCTTTGAACTGTAAATAAGAAAGAATATTTCCCCCTTAAGTTGCTTATGTCATAATATTTGGATCACAGATACAGCAAAACACGCTACAACATCATCCAACCAATGTTTTTGGTAGTTCCCTTTTTGAGTTATAACTCAAACCTGATATGAAGCTCTCTGTTTACATCGTTTTTGTGAGTAATGAAATGAAAGAGTGATTCTTGTGAGGTATTAGATAGGATTAAAATCTGATAAGGTAGAAGTTCAGGCCACAAGGATTAAGACGTGTCTTTTGCTGTAAATACAGCTTCCTGTGAGGGACTTATAAAATCACAACTTTATAATTTAGAAGGGAGAAAGCCTACCCTCAGAGGCCATGTATAGTTAAAATCTTAAGCATGATCCATTGGTATCTTGATATTCTTATTTGAAATATTTATATAGCAAATTAATATGAAATCCACTAGGGAATTTTTGTAACAAATGTTTTTGGTTTTAGTTGCTATGGAATTCAGGATTCTCTACTGGGAGGAAACTTCAATAAAACTCTAGGATGAGAATCCCATTCCCTTGCTTTGCCCCCTTAGTTTTCCATGACTTTCTACTCTGTCCAATTAGGAATACAGGCATGTGCCATAGCATCTAGTTTTCTCACATTATTTTTGCCACACAATATTTTATTAATTCTCTGGGAGTTTCACCTCATGCACCCCTCTTGCAATCTCTTTCCAGTACTTCTTTGTCTGCCCCCTCTCCCTTGTTACTCCTCCTGAAGTGAAAAAGTGAATGAAATTTATGCCCTGGCAATGCTGAAACATGTATGGGCAGCCCATATATGGAAGTTCTGTTGAATTGTCTGTACTGGGTTTCATGGTCTAAGTTGATGAGGATGACTGACCCAATTTTTTTTTTCTTCAAGAGGGCATCAGATCTCATTATAGATGGTTGTGAGCCACCAAGTTGCAGGGAATTGAATTCAGACCTTCAGAAGAACAGGAAGTTCTCTTAACTGCTGAGCCATTTCTCTAGCCCCTGTGACTCCCCTTGCCCCTCCCCCTAAAAAGAAGAAGTTAAAAAAAGAAAGAAAGAGAAAGAAAATAAAACATGCCCTCTTTGCATTATCTACATACTCACTGGGGCATGGTCAAGATCTCAGTAGCCTCCCTTAAATAGAACTGAGACTTCCCCTCCCACATACCTACCAGAAGCCATCAATCATGGAGAGCTACACTTCAGGGCCTCTTTCACACTTTTAAGAGTTCTCTTCAGTGGCTTCCTGTCTATGCCATTACCTTCTTTAGTGGTGTGGTGCTGGTGAGGGTTTATCACAATTCCTCCTGTTTTCCTCCCTCTTAGTCTGTAGTCATCCATATCACAGTAAAAGTAGCCTCCTTGTTCTTCACAGTCAGAAAGAACACACATCATAGCTCTTCACACTATTTCTTGAGATAAAACAGATGACAGACAAGGCTTCCAGATGAAGCAGAACTATGGATCCAGATAGGGCCCTGGGAGGCAGCCTGGACCGGGATATAAATATGTCCTCAGGTGACACCACAGGCCACTCAGATCAGTATTGTCCCTGGCAGCAGCAAGGCCTATAGACATCCACATGGCCTTCTGTGGTAACTCAGGACATGAATGTCCACATAGACCACAGCTTCAGTAGGTCCATGTACCAAAACACAACTCTTGACTGTAGCAAAGACTCAAATATCACCATAGCCTCAGGTGGTGAATACCTATATGGCCCTTGGTGGCAAGATGTGCCTCTGACATTATCCAGACTGATGACTCTTCTGCCTGAGACCCCATCCTGGTGCTTTACTACATTTTAATATAAGTGTACTTTACGAAAAACAGTTGTATTTTATAAAAACAGTAAACAGTAAAAAGAATAATACTGTTTCATGGTTTTGCAAATTTTGATGGAATTCTCCAATCTAAGAAAAATTTGATATCACATAGATATCCTGTTGGGAATGGTTGCATCTTGCTAACTTGGAATGAGTCAGACAACCTCCAAGAATCCACTCATTCCATTTTTAAAATGTCTCTTGACAGGATAGAGTGCTGAAGAATTGAATTAATAAAGACCTCCTACCTGGGGTCAAACCGACCTATCGTGTGTGTGTGTGTGTGTGTATGTGTGTGTGTGTGTGTGTGTTTTAGGGCAATTTGCTGCAGTACAACCCACCACAGTCTTTCTTCTGTGCATGTTGTTAAGTCCAACTTCCTAGGATGAATATACAGGTAAAATAATAAGAACAAAGGACTCAGCACACGTCCCGGAAAGGCATAAGTTCATTGAAAACCGCAACTCATTCCCAATGTATCACAGCTTGTTTACTGTATTACCTTGAGATGGAAACCCACCATAGCGCTCCTAAGTCACAAAGCAGCAAGGCCAGTCATGGAGAGGAGAGTCTGGAAAGTTTGTGTGTGTGGTGGGGGTCTAATTTTAAAATATGTTCTCCTGTATGTAGATGAGATTTATTGCTAGCCAGTGTTCTCATACACTTATAAGTGTTTCTGCCACGATCACCAGAAAGTTTGGGGAGGTCTGTCACAATTACCAAATGTCCCTTGAGAAACTGGGGTTTCCTTTTAAGGATTTTACTCTTAATAAAAACAAACTAAAAAAAAAAAAAAACCTTTAAGAGTGGACTCAAAAGGAAGCTCAAGGACAGTTTTATTAGAGTTTACAGGAAAAATTCCAAAGCAGACAATCTGTAAATGTTGGCAGCCTGGAGGGGAAAGATGGTGAGGAGGAAGAAAGAATGTCTTAGCTTTTGGTATATGGCATGGAGGTCAGCCAAAGGACAGACAAACAGCCACATGGTTGGCAGGGGAGCTTTAGAGAAAGACAAAGAGAGACTGAATTACCAGAAAAAAAAAAGCCTCCTTGGATCCAGCCAGTGTCAGAATGAAAGAGACAGAAAAGAAAACGGAAACCTGTACCAGGCAGGCAGACCCAACAGAGTCTCATAACAGTTTCTAAGGACTAAGGGGTTGGAATTCTGGGAAGGAAAAATACATCACCTCATTAAGCGAAACATATTTCTCTTGCCTTTTTAGTGTGGCTTAAGGTGAACCCACCTTCCTAAGGCATGGTACCTTCATCAAGACACTGACTTGCCCAACTGGAATGCTCCGTTCCTGAGGCATGGTACCTTAGTCAAATCATTGGCTTGCCCAACTGGAATGCTATGTTCCCACCTGTTGTGATAGGAGCTGTGGGCAGTGTTCCGCCACCCAGCTCCCGCCACAGGCTAGCTTTTCCAGAAATAACAACACACAAACTGTATTCTTTTAAACACTGCTTGGCCCATTATATCTAGCCTCTTCTCAGCTAACTCTCGCACCTGGACTAGCCCATTTTTAATAATGTGTGTAGCACCCCAAGGTGCACTTACCGGGAAGATTCTAGCTTACATCCATCCTGGGTCAAAGTTCATTGCATCTGCCCTGGAGAGGGGAGCATGGCCTCTGAGCTCACTTCCTCTTCCTCCCAGCATTCTGTTCTGTTTACTCCACCCACCTCTTTGATGAGACTTCAATGCTATTTGAACACCATGGTTGAGATTTCTGGGTTTTCAATTACCTATAGTTAATTACAGTCTGATAATATTAAGCAAAACGCTCTGAGTATTGTGATACTATATATTACTGTATGGCTCTCATTTCTTGGTCTAATGCATCCATGCTGTATATGCCACCTCCCTGTTAGTCTCAGTAGGCATCCTACTTGTCAATCTACACCATCCTGGTATCACAGACTTGTGTTCAGAAATTACCGATTTTAGTGAGCAAGGGCCACAAAGAGCAAAAGTAATGATGGTGAGAATTCAGTCACGTAAACGAATTGTTAAATAGTATTTCCTTTATATGAAAAGGTAAAAATGCAATGAGTTATTTTGGGAGAGTTATTTACATAATTTGGATTATATTCATTAAGGTCATCATCAATCATTTAGTTTCTTTGTTTAAATATTAAACTGTTTCATAAAGATTTACAGAAACAATGCGTGTTGGGATTGGTATGAGCCAAAGTTTTGGGGTCAGTGGATGTCTTGAATTATATCCTCTCTAGAGCAGGTGAGTAGTGTAATATGATAATATAAGCTAAAATTTATGGCATATTTCAGAAGAAATATCAAACTAAACTTTACATTAAAACATTCTGTTTAATTTTAGTATAAAAACAATAGATCTAATTAATAAGCATATACATTAGCATATTGTTATAGTCATATCTCCTTTTATAATGTGACAAAAGGCATACACACTAAACAGTTTGTAGAAGCTAAACAACAAGAATGTAGATTTTCTTATAACTTGCATTATCTTCCTTATAAAATCATTTAAATTACCATTCAATGCAGTATAAATGCCATTATTCTAAATGAGAAGCTAAATATCATTCCTCACTAACATTCAAGGCTCTTTCATTGACAAGCATTTTTGTCTACATATTTTCAGAATTCTACAGGCTTAATATGTATTTTTAAATTTTTATGGGATTTATATACAAGTTTTATGCCTTTTCTTTTTATCTAGGATACAAATATTCAAAGGGACTGAAGGAGTAGCTGCCCAAGAATTTCTAGGCAAGGTCATTTGAACATGATCTGACTTATTAAACCATTACAGGAATTTCAATAGCACAATCCCTTCTTATACTGCCAAGGTTTTCAAATGACCTCCCTTAACCCCCACTTCACTTGTTTTCCTGGAATTGCAGTAGTCAATACCAGCTGGCTGGTTCTTCTCACTGCCCGTCCACAGGTTTTATCTACTGAGAGGAGGTGCAAAGAATGCTTTGCTCACACCCCTCTGGGCTTCAAATTAAACTGACAAAAGACAGATCAACAAGAAGGGGATCATATTTAATCAAGTACATGGGAAAGGTGGTCCCAGCAATCAGGAGAGTATAGTGTCTGGCTTAAGCTGATCCAGATGACAGTTGCTCACACATGAAGCAGTGAGAGTCAGGAAAGAAATAAGAACATGAGTCTTTGGGGGTGGGGCGTGACAATAGAAGTCATGGTAGTATCAGGGAAGGTAATACAAGGCGAATGAACATTGTCATAAGCCAAGCCTGGTGCTACATACTTAGAATTCCAACACTTGAAAAGATGAAGCAGGAGGATTTCATGATTTCCAGGTCAGCATATTCTGGACAACATTGTCGCTTCAAGGCAAGCCTGTGCTATAGTAACACCTTGCCTCAAAATCAAAACCCACCATCGTCACCAACAACAATTTATAAAATGGTTGTCTTGTTCATATGAAATATGGGTTGAATATGAAATGTCTGCCACGAGGACAAGTGTTTGATCTATTGATCCCCAATTGATTGCACTGTTTTGGAAAGTTATTAGAAAGACGGTGTCTTGGTGGAAGAAGCTTGTGGCTGAAGACAGGCTTGTGGATTATAGTCTTCCTGGTTCCAGCAACCTGATATTCCTCCTGCTGTGTGAGTTCAGACATGTCTTCCCTGCCATGAGAAGCTGTCACCTCTGGAACTATGAGATAAAAAAATATAATAAAATAAACCATTTGTTTCCTCAATTGTTTTGCCAGCTATTTTTTCTGTGGGAGGAGGGGGGAAACTAATATACTCTTAAAGCAGTCTGCCTTCTGACACAGCTTCTTGACGAAACCTCTGTTTACACACCTCACAGCAACTAGAAAGCCAAAGGAAGAGGAAAAAAAACAAAGACATATTAGCCTATTTGATAGCATGACCTCAGTGACCTAAGATCTTTCATTAGACCCTGCTATTCAATATTTGCATTACCACTCGAGAATGCAAAGACTAAGCCTTAATCAGGATCCTTGAAATTCATTCCTGATTCATTCTATAGTTTATAGGATATAAACTATATTATAAATTATATAAATATTATAGAATATAATTCTATAAATATTATAGAATATAGTTTATAGTTTTCTGGGCTTTCTTCATGTGGTCAGTCATTCAGCTCACAAAATAATAAAATATATTATTTTTATTTTATCAATAATTTTTGTCAGTAAGAATTATGTTTCAAAACATAGCTACAACATGATAACCTAATCAAAAGTATTGTAGGTATTTTCCCTTAAGGATGAATGAATGATGGCCGTAAGAATGCTATTCACCATCCCCTCACTGTGACAAAAATCCAGAAATAAGCAGTTTACAAATAGGGAAATCTATTGTGCCCCATGGCTTCCCACCATGGACAGTTGGCTTGTTGCTGTGAACACACATGGTAAGATAGACAATCATCCTGGAGGCGTATGGTAAGGAAAGATGCACAACTCAAGTAGCCTGCAACCAAAGTGAGAATTGATTCGGTGTCCCATCACCCTTTCCAGTGCATACATCTTTGATATAATGATAACAGCTTCCCAATAGGAAGCCATAAGAACTCTACCACCTCTCGATAATACCACAGGACAGGGACCAAGCCTTCCACAGATGGAGAACATTCAAGATCCAAATTGCTACAATAAGTTAATGTCAAGTTTATAGCAAGAAGTCATTGCAATGGCCGGTGAGATGGCTCAATGGACAAAGTCATGTCTAAGCATAACTACCCAAGTTGTCATCCTCAGCATCCATTTGAAAAGCCAAGCATGGTAACACATGTTTGTAACCCCAGGACTAGGGATCTAGAGCTAGAAGGATCTCTGTACTTGTTGGCAATGATTCTAGCCAGATTTGTGAGCTCTAGATACAGTGAGAAACATTCTAAAACATGTTGGAGAACAATACAGAAAGTCACCAATATCTATGTTTGACTTCCACATGTAGTGCCTATATATAAGCAAAACAACACCACCACACAGAGTCATTTAGTTATTGTCATCCTTAATATGAAAGGATGAAGTAGACGTAAAGTTTATATGTCTCAAGAGTCCAACTTAGCAAGAAAGCCCAACATGGGGGGAATGAGTCTGAAATGAGGTTAGACCTTTCAAAAAATACAGTCTAAGCAGATGCCACACAGCGAAGCTGGAGGCACAAGAAGAATAGTTCAACCTTTCCACTTTTTCCACTCCTCAGTACACCACCTACCCTCATCAGCTGAAAACATTCTGAAGTCACATGACTTGAGGACATGCACATGCAGGTGGATACTCTACATATTTCAGTAAGGCAAAGATCGATAATGGTCAGGATGGTGTAGAAGGTTTACAGAACTTGGCCAAGGTCACAGAGCTAAAGTCTGTATTCAAGACTTTTCTCTGAAAATGGAGCAAGAAGTCTTGTAAAGTGGAATTACTTACTTTTTTATGTAGTTTTCTCAGCTCTTATATACCATAGGATACTATCAGAATGTGTCTTTGATTTTTTAATATATCTGGGAGAAAGATAATGAAGAAGGATCTAAGGGATATAAGCTGTCATCACTGTGAGAAAACAACTTGGGTGTTGTTCAAGGTGAGAGAAAACAATACAGGGAAGAACTATCTACTGTTATGCTATCAGTCAATAAGATGCAGCCTTTTCTCTGTACAGACCTTGCTTTAAGGGAAGACTTTGTAAAGCAACCATTTATATTAGGTTCTTTCTTTCTTTCTCTTTCTTTCTTTCTTTCTTTCTTTCTTTCTTTCTTTCTTTCTTTCTTTCTTCCTTCCTTCCTTCCTTTCTTTCTGTCTTTCTTTCTTTCTTTCTTTCTTTCTTTCTTTCTTTCTTTCTTTCTTTCTTATTTCTCTTTCCTTCTTTCCTTCTTTTTTGTTTTTCCAAGACAGAGTTTCTCTGTGTAACAGCCCTGACTGTCCTGGAACTAACTCTTGTAGACCAGGCTGGCCTTGAACTCATAGAGATCTGCCTGCCTCTGCCTCCGGAGTGCTGGGATTAAAGACATGTGCCACCACTGCCCAATTTATGTATTTATTTCTGTATGCAGGTATGTAGGTGTGTAGGGATAGAGTCAGAAGACAAATTGTTAGGTATTTGGTTCCTTCCTTCTACCATGTAGGTCCTGGGGATTGAACTCAGGTCAACAGGCTTGTAGACAGGTATTTTTGTTCACTGAGCCATGTGGCCAGTCCAAGGTCTTTTCATTTTCAACTCATAGAATATGTTCTCCAACAAAACTATTCCAGTGGAACTGTCAATATTGATTTTTTAAAAAGGCATAGAGTGGGTACCCTTTCATGTGACAATACAATTCTTACCAATCTAAGTAGTTATGGATTGGACAGGCAAAGAATATTTGAAGACACAAAGGTATGGTGTGTAGAAATAAAGGAAGCATATTGAACATGGCTGTTCTGAATGGAGTGAATTCCCAGAAGATTATATATTGAAGTGCTAGACCTTCTTATTTTAGATCTAAATGTCTTTGGGATAAATTCTGTAAATAAGTTCAAATGTGTGACTGTTCACCAGGGACCATTAACATAACTGGTATACTAGGGAAAGATGTAGGCATGGTAGGCTTATGTGAACAGAGAAAGTGACCATCTGAAAGCTAAGCAGAGAAGCAGCAAAAATCTTATATCCAGTCTGATCTCTGCTTCTAGATTTCTATCTCTCAGGACAGTAAAAACATCCATTCCTTTTGTCTAGAAATCCCAGTTTGTGGTCATTTGTTATGCAAATTCTAGTATAGTGACACAATATAGCAGAGATACTAGTATACTAAGATAGTACTAATGGAGGTACTAGTATACTAAGATAGTACTAATGGAGGTACTAGTATAGTGACACAGTACAGCAGAGGTACTAGTATACTAAGATAGTACTAATGGAGGTACTAGTATACTAAGATAGTACTAATGGAGGTACTAGTATAGTGACACAGTACAGCAGAGGTACTAGTATACTAAGATAGTACTAATGGAGGTACTAGTATACTAAGATAGTACTAATGGAGGTACTAGTATAGTGACACAGTACAGCAGAGGTACTAGTATACTAAGATAGTACTAATGGAGGTACTAGTATACTAAGATAGTACTAATGGAGGTACTAGTATAGTGACACAGTACCAGCAGAGGTACTAGTAAACTAAGATATTACTAATGGAGGTACTAGTATAGTGACACAGTACAGCAGAGGTACTAGTATACTAAGATAGTTCTAATGGAGGTACTAGTATAGTGACACAGTACCAGCAGAGGTACTAGTATACTAAGATAGTACTAATGGAAGTACTAGTATAGTGACACAGTACCAGCAGAGGTACTAGTATACTAAGATATTACTAATGGAGGTACTAGTATAGTGACACAGTACAGCAGAGGTACTAGTATACTAAGATAGTACTAATGGAGGTACTAGTATACTAAGATAGTACTAATGGAGGTACTAGTATAGTGACACAGTACAGCAGAGGTACTAGTATACTAAGATAGAACTAATGGAGGTACTAGTATACTAAGATAGTACTAATGGAGGTACTAGTATAGTGACACAGTACCAGCAGAGGTACTAGTATACTAAGATATTACTAATGGAGGTACTAGTATAGTGACACAGTACAGCAGAGGTACTTGATGGAGGAAGGTCATTGGTTAAAATAAAGAAACTGCTAGGCCCATTGGATAGGCCCACCCATAGGTGGGTGGAGTAAACAGAACAGAATGCCGGGAGGAAGAGGAAGTGAGGTCAGACTCCACAGCTTCCGCTCTCCGGAGCAGACGCAGGAGAGACGCCATGCTACCTGCTCCAGGGAAGACGCACACCATGCCCCAGCTCCGACCCAGGATGGACTTAGGCTAGAATCTTCCCGGTAAGCGCACCTAGGGGCGCTACATAGATTATTAGAAATGGGCCAGAGCAGTGTTTAAAAGAATACAGTTTCCGTGTAATTATTTCGGGTAAAGCTAGCCGAAGCCGGCGGCTGGGGTGTTTGGGGACGCAGCCCCGCCGCCGCGCCCCTATTACTACAAATGACGCCCAGACGTGTGGCTAACTAAACCCACTTAAAAAACCTGAGAAGGCTTAAAAATAAGGGAGAGAGAGTTTAACACAGATTTTTGCTGTTTGTTGGTGACGTGCTGTAGAGAGATTTCCTGATTCAGCAACAGCAGCAGAAAAAAAGCTGCGTTATTTTAAAGCGCGGCTTCCTGGGGCTTTGCCGCCAGTGCAAACTCTGGCTTTATGTTTGTGTTCCCGCTTGGGATCCGAAGGAGAGTGCTCTGAGACCTTGATGATGACTCAGAGCTCCCCGCCTGCTCCTGGGCAGAAGGCAGAATCAGGTTTAGGCAGGCGGAAGAGCATGGCGGATTCCTGCCGCTATACAGGGATGTGTTTTCAGACTGCGCAGTGCTCTGCGTGTCAGATTTGGATGTTACTTGGATGAAAAAAATTTCTGTGCTGCACGCTCAGTTTCAGAATTAAAGTGCTGAGTGCCGCTCCTACCTGGTGATGGAGCTAGCACAAAATGGTACGTCCTCTATTTTGAAATTTTCCTGACTCAGCAGCAGGAACAAACCTGTGTTGTTTAAAAATGCCGGCTTTCTGGGCCATCCTGCCAGGGCAAACTCTGACTGTTTGAGGCAGGAGGGCCAGCTACTGAGAGAGGACTTGAGTGTTGTCTGTTGTAGCTCGCTGGCTGGCAGGGACCTTGAAATGCTATAAACATGGCTGCAGCCTGTATTTCCGCCATGAGGCTGGAAAGCTAAGGAATGGACTGGATCTAGCTGGCAAAGCCACGCCTTTAGTCCTACTGATATTGCTTGGCAAATTAAAGGCTCTTGTGGTCAGAAAAAGAGAGATATACAGTAAAGAGAGATTCAAAGACAGAGAAAACTTCTGAATGGTTTAAAGTGTGTTAAAAATATATGCAAGCTGAAAGTTGAAGTTCTTAAAGCAAAAAACAAAAAAAGGAAGAGTTGTTGTGTGTACACACCTTTAATCCCAACACTTGGGAGGCAGAGGGAGATAGACCTCTGTGACTTCAAGGTGTGGTAGCACACGCCTTTAATCCCAGTGCCTAGAAGGCAGAGACGAACAGATCTCCGTGAGTTCAAGGTGTAGTAGCAAACACCTTCAATCCCAATGCCTGGGAGGCAGAGACAGGCGGATCTCTGAGAGTTCAAAGGCAGCCTGGTCTACAGATATACTCTCAAAAAGCAAAAAGTTAACCTAGGAATGTCACAGCTTAGATTCTTAAGCGTCTAGTGATTTAAAGGCGTAAATCAAAAGTGCTCCTGGATAGTAAAAAATTGTAGATTCACAATAGGACAGATTCAGACCACTAAATGAGTCACACTGTTGGATGAATATACGTTGGCTTGGGAGAGAGAAGAAAAAGAATATAGAGAATAAAGTTAATGGTTTAAAAAGAAAAAAGTAAAAGTAAAGTCTTTAAAGAGACAGAGTACAGATAGTTATAGATATAAATAAAAATAAGCCGCGTAAAGATGGAAAATTCACAGAGAGTCTGGATTATGTACATTGTGTTTTCTTTAAAATTTTTGACTGTGAAGGAGCTAAGTACAGAGAGACATTTCATTATATGGGCTGCCAAGTGGAACCAGAACGGATATCATGAGGGTATGATTTCAGAATTTGGGTCTAAGGATATGATGCTTTGGAGAGAGTCTTCTTTTGTTTTCACAGAGGATGAGACCCTGTTCATTTCTTCTATTCCGATTTGGTATGATGGACCACGTCCTCCTGAAGGGTTGCTGTGAACATCTTCAGAAAATTGCCTTGCTCAACTGCCAACTGAGATAAACCTGGCACACAGGTTACACCCTAAAATCATTAACGACGCCCCCATTCAGCAGGAAGCAGTTTGGAGAGAAAAAACTGCGCCCATGTTCCCAAATATAGTTTATAAATGTTCTTTTACATTTAAAGGGGGATATGATATAGATATGAATAATTTGCATTAGTATAGATTTTGCTTTATTGATAGAGATTTACGGTCAATTTTGTTATATGTATAAATGTTTCTGATGTAACTTTTACTTGATAACTGTTTTGTTATATGTAATTTTGCTAGGTTGAAGTTAAAGCCTTTCTTTTTTGTTTAAACCGAAAAAGGGGAAATGATGGAGGAAGGTCATTGGTTAAAATAAAGAAACTGCTAGGCCCATTGGATAGGCCCACCCATAGGTGGGTGGAGTAAACAGAACAGAATGCCGGGAGGAAGAGGAAGTGAGGTCAGACTCCACAGCTTCCGCTCTCCGGAGCAGACGCAGGAGAGACGCCATGCTACCTGCTCCAGGGAAGACGCACACCATGCCCCAGCTCCGACCCAGGATGGACTTAGGCTAGAATCTTCCCGGTAAGCGCACCTAGGGGCGCTACATAGATTATTAGAAATGGGCCAGAGCAGTGTTTAAAAGAATACAGTTTCCATGTAATTATTTCGGGTAAAGCTAGCCGAAGCCGGCGGCTGGGGTGTTTGGGGACGCAGCCCTGCCGCCGCTGCCCCATATTACAACAGGTACTAGTATACTAAGATAGTTCTAATGGAGGTACTAGTATAGTGACACAGTACCAGCAGAGGTACTAGTATACTAAGATATTACTAATGGAGGTACTAGTATAGTGACACAGTACAGCAGAGGTACTAGTATACTAAGATAGTTCTAATGGAGGTACTAGTATAGTGACATAGTACCAGCAGAGGTACTAGTATACTAAGATATTACTAATGGAGGTACTAGTATAGTGACACAGTACAGCAGAGGTACTAGTATACTAAGATAGTACTAATGGAGGTACTAGTATACTAAGATAGTACTAATGGAGGTACTAGTATAGTGACACAGTACAGCAGAGGTACTAGTATACTAAGATAGTACTAATGGAGGTACTAGTATAGTGACACAGTACCAGCAGAGTTACTAGTATACTAAGATAGTACTAATGGAGGTACTAGTACAGTAAGAGAGTACAAACAGAGTTACTAGTATACTAAGATAGTACTAATGGAGTTACTAGTACACTAAGAGAGTACTAACAGAGGTACTAGTATACTAAGATAGTACTAATGGAGTTACTAGTACACTAAGAGAGTACTAACAGAGGTACTAGTATAATAAGATAGTACTAATGGAGATACTAGTATAGTGAAACAGTACTAACAGAGGTACTAGTATAGTGATGCAGTACTAACAGAGGTACTAGTATAGTGATGCAGTACTAATAGAGGTACTAGTATAGTGATGCAGTACTAACAGAGGTACTAGTATAGTGATGCAGTACTAACAGAGGTACTAGTATAGTGATGCAGTACTAACAGAGGTACTAGTATAGTGATGCAGTACTAACAGAGGTACTAGTATAGTGATGCAGTACTAACAGAGGTACTAGTATAGTGATGCAGTACTAACAGAGGTACTAGTGTAGTGAAACAGTACTAACAGAGGTACTAGTATAGTGAAACAGTACTAACAGAGGAGTTAGTATAGTGAACTAGTACTAACAGATAGTATACAGATGCAGTACCAAGACAGGTACTATTGATCGCTAGAGACACTAGCAGTGACATGATTTGTTATTAGACTTGTATGGCCAGGCTGTTAGGACCACAGAACTACCTATAAATAAGCTTCTTGGCTGCTCATTTGATTTAACATGCATTTGAGCCTGTGTGAGGTGGACAGTTCTCTTCCCAGCACATCTATGAGCAGTCTCTCTTCTAACAGTGTCATTGTGACATCACAGAACCTCTTTGTAACACGTCTGCTTATTGCTTGCTTTAGGTGGGGATGCACCTGCTCTAGATCAGTGTATCTAAAGAAGGAAAAGAATTCTAATACTCTTAATATAGACTTGAGTCTTTCATCCTTCAAATGTACAATATGAACCGAACTCTTTTTTCTTAGGAATGTCTTACAAATATCTTTGGCAACATAGTAGACTCTTAGTGTCCAGAAGTTGATCTTAAACCTTGTCTAAACAAAGAAAAATGTATAGTTAGGATAGAAGAACAATATCTTGTTTTACACATGGGCACACAAAATATAATAATAAATGTTGTTAGAAACATTGTTATTTTTCTCAATAAAAAAGTATTTTGGGGTTTGTCCTTAGTCTATTTTGTGCTTATATAATAGAGAACCTGAGACTGGTAAATTATGTATCCAACAGAATTTGTTGGCTTATAGCCCCAGAGTCTAAGTAGTCTAGGATGGAGGGCTCAGCCTAGATCTACTAGTGACCTTCTTGATGCATCATCTCATGGAAGAAAGTGTGGTGTGTGTGTGTGTGTGTGTGTGTGTAGTCATGAGATAGGTCAGAAAGAGGGGAAGAATCTTGTTCTTTCATAATAACCACAATAATAATTTATTTCTTAGTAACGTTATTAACTCACGATGGTAGAAACTTGATGTTTTAGGCCCTACTTCCCAATGCTGTTGTCCTGGACATGAAGACTGTATGTTTTTGATGAGAAAATTTCAAACTACAGCATGACAAAAGGCTATACTTTCATTTCAGATGACATCTGTCATATTATCTTTTTACCAGAATATCAATAACACAGAGTAATACAGGAGTCAAGGAGTTCTTAAGTAATGTCCCGTGAATCTACAGGTCCAGCTAACCTTGCCTAGTAAAGCGAATGTGTGAAGACCAAAGCTGCCATGTGCATGAACTTTGAAAATGAGTCAGTCCTCAAAATGGGTTTTTATGCTAATTCATTTAATTCTCAAAGTTTTGTTCTCCATTTACTACAAACTGCAGCGTTTCTAGAAGAAACACACATATATTAACCTGAAATTTTTATGGCAAAATCCTGTATTTGGACAGTTGACAGTGTGCTAAAAAACATAGAGCAAGAAACCTTCAGAAATGAGCTGTAAACAAATGCCCTAAGTGGACCATCAAACTTTTATTTATCTGTCTAGGAGTTTTTAAAAAACTAATACCAAAGAATGGAGCTTTGAGATCATTGTACTGTCAAATTCCTGAAATTAAAGTTTAACATCTGGCGATATATATATATATATTTTTTAAAAAAACACATCCTGAATAGCTTTGTTAGCACTAATTTTAACGTTGTTGGTACAGTGATGCTGAAGATCAAAGAAAGAGCCTTGTGGTTCCATACTCTCTGCTGTTAAGATGTATCTTTGGTCTCAGTTACAAATGGAAGAAGTTGACTTTCTAAAGCTGTCTATCCTAGGGAGAACCACGAAGCTGCTCTGTGAATGAGGAGAAACCGAATTGTGTTCTTCAACTGTGGAGAAGTAGCTCTAGTGCATCCTCAGACAGACCTATACTCCCTGGGTCTCACTCAGTGTTCTCAGAAACGGTCCATGTTCTGGAATTCTAGAGTTATCCCTGAAATTCTTTGCTTCCAACCATTTCACAACTTTTATATTCTAGCAAGGGTGTAGGGCCACTAATGAAGTAAAAATTTGTAATTTATCGGCCTTCCTTTACCAAGCTTACTTTCCTCGTCATGGATTAAATTATATCCCGGTTTGTATGTGTATTGTATTTTCGACCACGCACTCACCACTCTACCCTTCTCTGGGCTGCATCTTCGCTTTTGTCCCTAGGGTAGCTGGTGCAGTTGGAGATACTTTGTCTCTAGGTTGCTTTTTCATTGTTAGGCTTTTCTTACAATACCGTTTACAGTAGAATATTCCACACATGTAGTTAATCGTTTGTTTAATTTGGCAACAGGAATATTAGAATTATACATCACCTAGTCAGTGATTCTTTTATAATGTTGTTTGCCTTATGTCTATTCATTTATATTCTCTTCAGTAAATAAACCTTAAATCCCCAGAGTCTAGCCGTGACTGGCACACGTTCCGGTACATGAAATAGACACAGAATGTCAATGCTGATGTATGTAACGATTAGTTAAGGAGAAAAGAACACCCAAGAAGGACTTCTAACAGCACTCCGCTTATTTGACTTTTTTTTTTTTCTTCCAGCAGGTTCATTGCTTATGAAATTCCTAGAAAGGCGTGGGTGACATAGGAAGTAGCTGGAATTCTGGGCCCAGCCAGGTTTGGGCACCTTACAGGTAGAGAGGGACATTGTTTATTTTGGAGACTTTGTGAAAGAGGGAGAGCTGGTAAGCCACAAGCCCACAGACAGTCACCTGCCAGATGGGCTTTTCTGGAGTCCGACCCGCGCAATGGGCGGGACCTAGACGGCAGGCAGGGCCCTCCAGGGGGCGGGGCAGCAACAGAGCCCCTCCCCACCCCGCCGTAGGTCACAATGTAGGGCTAGGACGGGCTGGGCGGGGCCGTGCGGGGGCGGGGCCGGAGGGCGGGGCGGGGGCGGTGACGGCGGCAGGGGCGGGGCTGGAGGCGGAGTCGCGGCGGCTGGAGGACAGCGCCATTCTGGCCGGCCGCTCCCTCCGTCCGCTCGCCGCCACCGGCCCGCAGTGGTGCCCGGGAGCCGTCCGGCGAAGCCGCCGAGTGCGAACGCGTGACGCGGCCCCGCTCGCTCGCTCGCTCGCGCTCTCCCTCTCCTGCGCCCATGGGCCGGGCCGCCGCGGACGAGCGGCGCTGAGGAGGGGGGCGCGGAGGACCTGAGGCGGCCGCGGTGGCGCTCTCCGGCAGCCTCTCGCCGCCGCCTGCCCGCGGGGCCCGCGTCCGCCCGCCGCCGCCACCGCCGGCGCCGCCGTCACCGCCTTCGTGCCCGGCTGGCGGGGGCGCCGTCCTCCCGGGCCGTCCGAGCCCCTGTCCCGGGCCCGGCAGTGCACGGCAGGCGGGACCGCCGCGGGGGCCATGACCGTGGAGCAGAATGTGCTGCAGCAGAGCACGGCGCAGAAGGTGAGGCGCGGGCTGCTCGCCGCTCCTCGACGGGCCGCGTGGCTTCCCCCGCCCGGCTTGGCCACCCCGGGGCGTCGCGCTCGGTCCC
Source organism: Microtus pennsylvanicus (assembly GCF_037038515.1). NCBI lineage: Eukaryota > Metazoa > Chordata > Mammalia > Rodentia > Cricetidae > Microtus > Microtus pennsylvanicus. The sequence goes on from NC_134579.1 coordinate 16,385,091, forward strand.
GCGGGGCTGCGTGCGGAGCGGGATGTGTAGCGAGAGGCTCCCGGTCCACTCCCTTCTGCAGATCGCTCGCCCCGTAACCGACGGTGCCGCGTCCCCAGAGTGACCCTCACATTCCTCCAGTTCTCTGCTAGGCTTTGTAATTAAACTTTTCCCCCTTCGCTTCCTTTCCCATTCCCCTTTCTTCCGCAAGAATGTCACTTGTCACCCCCCTTTGGACAGTTTCTCTTTCGGAGATGGTGTTATTCCAGGCCTACTGATCTCAAAAAAAAAAAGAAAACAAAAAATCTCCCAAACCGAGTTACCTGCCTTTCAGGTCAGGTACAAACACCCAGGATGGACTCTAGACAAATAGAGGGTTTGGTTGGTTATCACTCTTTTTTTTTTTTTCTTTTTCTTCTGAACATTGAAACTATCTCTCACTAAGAGAGACCTTTATGGCTGTTATTGAAATCTTTTGTCCCCTAAGTTTGACCTTGCTCTCCCATTCGTTCACCCTTTACTCTGAAATCAGCTAAACACTCAGGGGGATCGTCGCATCTTACTTTTGGAAGAGCATCTTGCTATTCTAGATTTTGCTTGAAGAATTTTAAATGCTCCATCATAGCTTGCCCCATGCCCTCCCTGAAGAGGAGTTGGTTGACTTGTTCTGCCTCCCCGCTTATTGCTGTGAAGAGCATTCTGAGCACAAGGGAAACTATGGCTTAGTCGTATTCGAATTGTAGAAGCAATTAAGTTTACAGTGAACAGCCAAAGCCATGTTTGGCTCATCTGTGTGAGTAATGGGTGCCACACCCTGCTGTAGTTTTGACACTCCATACTTGCAGTGTACCTGTGCCTGTCTTTAAAGTAAGGCCTGTTGTACTAAAATAGACCAATTATGTGCCGACAGCCTGCTATTTTTTTTTTTTTTGTCCTCAGAATAGTTTTAGCTTTCATACTTCTTGCGATAATTGAAGATGTTGGAGAATTTTGGGAGGCAACGACAGTGCTTTGTTGTTTCAGGCACTTCTGCTAAAGTTTGGTTTGAAGTCCATTTTAGTTGATCTTACTTGTAAACTGAGATTATTGTAGACTGTAATGTCTTTGTGGAAGAACAATTCAAGACCGAATAATGGACAAAACAGTTAGCCTTCTACTCTTGTATGTTGTATCTTGAACACTATAATCTTTAGATTTTGATCTGGAGTATGTGCTGGAGTGATGACTAGGTCATGTGATCTCGGAATACTGAGCAATAGACTCAGTATCATTTTGTTTCTAGTTTTTTATATTTTAAGATTTTTTTTATTTCAAAGTGGGAAATATTGCTATTCTTTGCTTCTCTTAAACATGAAAATGGCAAGGAATTTATTTATTGTTTGTGGTTTTTGTCATTATTGTTCATTTTTACTAACTACTTTGCATAGAGTCAGATAACTATCTTTATCTGAACTCTATACATAAAACTGTAGAATCAAGAATCAAATTACTAGGAGTAATCTTAGTTGTCAAGTCTGATATTCTGTTTAATGAGCTTCCTCTTGCCAAAGAGAATATTCTCTAGTTTAATATATTCATGTTATGATGTTTTTTTTAGCACATGTTAAGTATGTTACATTATTTCATTGACATTGGGAACTGTTTTTAGAGCAGCATCATATAGTTTTACTCATCCATCGTATTTACTTTTAATGGTATTGGGGATTGAACCCAGGGTCTCATGCATCCTAGGCAAGAACTCTACCAACTGACTTACTTATGTAGTTTCTTAAATGTGTTACTTTGTACACTTGTTACTTTGTATACTTGTTACTTTGTTACCTGTTACTTTGTAACCAGTAATAGAACAGGTTCAAACAATATGCTTAAAAATGCTCGAAACAATCTAATTCAAAGTTGAAGTCTTAAAACTATGCTAGGAACTAGGAAGTATACTTACTTGGTTCTAGGAAGTAGGACGTGGGCTTCATACTTAAGAAGAAACAAAAGTGAAACTGATTTTCTTTAGAAGCTTCATGGGCTGTCAGGAAAAGGGTGGGCATCTTTGGAGCACACTACCAGGCCGACAGAATTTTAACTTGATTTCTCTTTTCTAAAGAGTATGTAGGTTTGTTGACAAATGTTAAGGAAGTGGCTATTATAATAGTTGTAAATGACTGTTTATGTTTTTAAGTTTTTCCCCTTTTACTATAAAGTGCTGTAAGATCGTTATTTTTTAAAGCTACAGTCCCCAAAACTTTAAGTGTTTTGTTCACCTACTAAGTAACTAGTGACAATGTAATAACAAGTGACAGGGACTGTGTATTCCCCTCTCCTATTCTCTGCTTAATCAGTGAAGTTTGCCCCAGGAGTTTGGAAATATTGGGAACTGCTGCGAGAGTGGATTTTCTGAGGCTGAGATGTTTCAGGTGAGCATTTGGCAGTACACAGAGTACAGCTGAACCCGTGCTTACTTTCTTCAACCTTTGTCATGGATATTTACCTCCCTGGGGAATCTTTAGATCTCCACAGAAATTTGATACCTAAATTCAAGTTCCCCCATGCAGGTTCCTTAGGGGAGGACTGGGAACTTTCTCCCAGTAAACAAGGTGCTTCTAGTTGAGCAGGGCTTTCCATACTTGAAAGCATCCTGGTGAGTGGGTTGCCTACACTGTTACTCAATAGGGCTTGGACTTGTTTCTGCACGCAGTAGGACCCAGTAAATGTTTGACAAATGACTTTGTAAAGGAATGTTTCTTAGAAGGAAAGCAAGCACAGCGAGCACTTCGCTTCCTGAGTAAAGACTGACATTCAGTTATTGAGAAACAAGGAGAGCTTGAAAAACCACCTGCGCTAGGAAAAGAAGCAGCAGACAAAAAGGACAGGATGTGGACTAGGCCTAAGTCACCCTTCTGTGACCTTGCACAACTCACTAAATGTCTCGTAAGTCTTCTTATTAAGCTTTAAGCTGTGTGTAAACATGAAAAGCTTCTTCAGATCTGAGTGTTTAGGGGATCTAAGCAAGCATTTATGCATGAGAATAATATAATATAAATATAATAATACAAATATCCTCTTCAATTTAAAAGCTCAAGAAAATAGATTATTCAAAAAGCGCTATCAGTGTTCACTCAGTGCATTAAAACAAAAGCAGTTGTCAGAGAAAATCCAATTAATTTGCCATAAGGAAAATGTTAATTATGTAGGCATGCCCATAAGTAAGAAAGCTGGGGCATAAAGACTCTCAATTCAAGGTCAACTGGGTATATAGCAAATTAAACAATAGCTGCTGAAAGCGAAAGAGAGAGAGACAGATAGACAGAGACAGACAGACACATAGAAAGACAGAGGGATGGGGAAAGAAAAGAAAAAAATACATGTTTATACACTTCTTTTGTGGTTACCAATCATATTTTCTAAATGCAGTACCACAATTCAAAACCATTTAAAGAAGTTTACCAGAAATACCATTCTGAGGACTGGAAAGCATTTTACTGACTTTCCAGTAAAATGCTTGCTGTCCAAACATGAGAACCTGTGTTCCATTTCCAGAATCCATGTCTAAGCCAAACACAGCAGCACCCATTTGTAACCAAACACTGGGGAGAGAGGCAAGATGGACTCTTGGAGCTCACTAGCTGCCATCCTACAGAGTCAGTGAACTTCAGGTTCAGAAAGAGTCTCCAGGTCTAAGGTAGAAAACGATTCAGCCTGACATCCAACATAAGCCACCAGCTTAGTAGACATGAGTCTGTATGTACATGATACGTGTGTTTGAATGCGGGCAGGCGTGTATCCCAGCAAGCATTTGAAGGTCAGAGGGCAACTCTGTAGTCATCTCTCTCCTTTCACTTTTGCAAGGGGTTCTGGGAATCAAATTTAGGGCCCTTAGCTTGCAAAGTAAGCACTTTTACCTGTCTAGTCATCCAGCTGGCCCATTTCTTGTTTGATTATAGTTCAAACAGTCCTTAGTTCTCTGTGCAAAAGTGATATGCATTCAGTAGAAACTGGATTTTGAGTTCTTCTCCCAGGCTAGGAAAATGCTGTGGGGATATGTCTGTCTTTTGATGTGGGGCGGCAGCAGTGAACCGTAGCTCACACTCTGTGACTCTAAAGGAAACGAGCTAGACTTTATGGGTGCCTTTGCTGTGGCATCTTGGATACCGAGATTAATTTATGTGAGCTATTCAGAACTGCCTTGTAGAATAAGCTTTAGACTGGATGCTCTTTTCTAATTAAAGAGCAGCGTTGTGTTTTCAGCATGATAACTATGATTTGGGGCAGGTAAATTTAGGCTAGTTTTGGTTTCTGCATGGAACCCTAGACATTTTCTTTGTTGTGAAAAATCTATCCTTTTTTCACTATTAAAATGTTTTTGAGCTTCAGATGTCTTCCATATTTCAGTTTTGTTTCTTTTTTGCTGTTGAATATTTCCACAAATGTGGCTCCATGAAGATGTTGGGGATATATTGCTGGTTCTTGCTAGTTTTCCACCAGATTTCTTTGTTTTGTTTTGTGACACTGTTATATATAGATGATAGTCAATGAGACTGAGTAGGCAGACATATTTGTATTTGTCTTGGACAAATATATTGGAGTAGATCTGTTAAAAGTATACTCTTAAATTGTTACTCAGATGATCGTACATTCATTCTCTCAGCTGTCTCTGAGAAGTCAGTCAGTGTACTATTTCCTGAGGACTTGGTCTTGTTACTCTTTTATGTCTTAGCCATTTTATTGAGTATAGTGGAAACTCATATTAGCTTGCATTTCCTTAATGACTAACAGGTTCTGAGATCTTTTGTGGTGATTATATTTAGGATGACTTTTAAATATTGTTTCTCATATAGTACCCAGTTTTCCATTATCACAGGAAACAGCAATTGAGTATCTTCCAAATTGAAATGGTAAAATGTTAAAGAAGTTGTTAAAGGAAACACAAAGCATGAAGTTTTAGAATCCGTTTTACTCCTTAATGACTGATAAAAAGGGTGATTGCTGAAAACTAGGAAGCATTTTCTTTATCATGCCTCATCAAACACTCAGTTCATCTATTTAATAATTGAGTATGCATGTACTCTAGAAATCCTCATGATGCATATTTTATTACCAGTGTATAAAATATTTTCCTAGTGGATGGGTTGCCACATGTGTGCAATCTCAGAAGCAGTCTAGGCTACTTAGTGAGACTGTGTCTTAAACTTCCACTATCCAAAACAAACTAACAGCAAACAAACAAATAAAACTTTTTACATACTTTAGTTGGGGTAGAAGTTGGAAAGAACTTAGCGGAAGAATGGTAGGTATGGGATGAAATGTGGAGAGATATATTGGGCAAAGAAGTCTGTTATACTTTTTGATCCATCTGAGGACAAGGTAGAAAGCTGATTTGAAACCACCAAGCCCTGCTGCATCTGTTGGATTTTTTACTGTTGCTGTTCAGTAAAAAAGGATTAGGGATATGAAGAGCATTAGGTATCAGGTAGGAGGCTGTAGAACTGAGACCTGAGTTCTCACTGAAGTAGGATGGCTCTGTATAGAGGGATGTGTGAAGAAGGACCAGGAAAGACTTAATGCTCTGTTAACATCAATGGGAGCAGCAATTGTACATGGTGTATGTAAAACTTAGTGTTTAATTTCATGACACAGTCCATGGAGAATCAGATGCCTTAAGGTGCTGTAAAAAACCAGCTTGGGTTGGAGCACTGAGCATCTCTGTCCCCCTCCAAGGCCTCTGAGCTGGGTCCGGAGATCTCAGCAAAAGTCCCTCAAGCCTTTCCCTGAAGTCTCTAAGAAATCGCACAGTGCTGTGCTGGGAGAGATGATGAAATGTAGACGGGAAGTAGCTCTAAGGACTGTGGGAGAGGTAGTTGCAGCTCAACAACAGCTTGTCTGCAGTCAGCAGACATTCTGCAGCATGCACACTTCCTGAACTAACTTACCTGTTTCCTAAGTAGCGGAGCATCAGCTTCAGGCTAGTGATAGGACTGGAGAACTAGACGAACTGAGGCTCCCTTTGGTGGCTGCCATGAGAGGGAGGGCACCAGTGGACTTGAGTTCATTCAGAGCTGTTGCTGGGCAGGTGACAACAGCCTACCGGTGGCCAATTTCAACTGTATTGTCTGGGTTGTGAGGCAGGGGCAGGGCTCTAGGGATACCCACAGAGTTGCTTTTTCTGGTCACATGGTCCCATGCTATGTGATATGGTTCTAGGGCAGCAGGAACATTGACTGATGAATCTTACCAGTAACTTATGTTAAGCTTCATTGGGGCTAGCGGGCACACCTCATGATGTGCAGGATTGGAGGGAGGATGATGTGTTGTAGATGGTGTGCCCTGTATTCCTTCCTTTTCTGGGGGAGCAGGTAGAGGTCTGGAACCTTAATATCCAAAGATATGGGCGACTGACTGATTAGGGCCTCTCCTACTTTTCTCCCCTCCTTTCCTCCCTTTTCCTACTTCCTTGGCACTTTCAATTTGCCTATTTCTTTTACATTTATTTAAATTTAATTTTGGTCTCCTCCCTCTCCCTCCCTCCCTTTCCTCCTTCCCCCTCCCCCAATGTGTGTGTGTGTGTGTGTGTGTGTGTGTGTGTGTGTGTGTTCGGATTCCCACATGTCATACATGCATAAGGAAACCAGATGGACATTTTGTAGAGTGATTCTGGGGTCTGAAGTTAGATTGTCAGGCTTAGGGAACAAACATCTTACCTGCTCAGCCATCTTATTGGCTCCATTTGTCATACTGTTACCTGGGTTATTTCCCTTTTTGATTTTGAGTTTTAGAAATTCTTTGTGTACTTTCCATGTTGTCTTTTATGTTACTTTTCTTACTAATTTGAGTAAAAATATTTTTTGCATATGTGCTCTGAGGTATAATAAGATTCATCATATATGTATGAAAATATCATAAATTTTGTATTATGAACTTATGTTCTAAACAGATTTTCAAGGTACACTTCATGTGAATTGTCCAAACACATCCATGATTTTTGAGTTAATGATTTCCTTCTGGAAAGTTGGCCATACCTGAGTGGTTTGGTTTTTCACCTCCTCTGTTCCGCTCTTACTCTATATAATGCCACAAATACCATGTCTTAAGAACATGCTTTGAAATAGGTTGGGGAAGTTTTTCTGCAGTCTTTTTGTGTAAAGAACGTTTTGGCTGTTCTCTGTTTTTGCATCTCCATGTACAATTCTAGTGTTCTATGTACAGTTAGACCAAAAACTAGGTAGGAGTTTTGAGTAGAACTGTATTGATTATAGAGATCAATTCTGAGTGCATAGACTCTTAAGAACTCTCTTAATGTAATAACTCACTGCATTTTCCCATTAATTTAGATTCTAATTTCTTAATGGCATATCATTTATAGACTTGGTGTGTCATTTATTAGAGTTGATTTTTGATACTATTCTAGATGGTATTTTTTATGTTTGTGTTTAAATTGTTCTTTGGCAGATAGATTATAATCGATTTTTGCATAGGCTTTGCCCAATGAGTTTTTTTAAAAAAAAAATTTAAACCTTCCTGTATTTTTTTTTTTTTTGCTATGTGTGTGTGTGTGTGTGTGTGTGTTCTGATTTTTTTCCTTGCTGTACCTCCAGAAAAAAAATATATTGACCTGGCATTCTTGCATTGTTTCTTGTTATATGTAGGAAATGTTTTTGTCCTGTACTACGTGTGATCTTTGCCACAGTTCTTTTGAAAGGTATATTTTGTAAGGTTGAAAATGTTTTCTTCAATAGCTAGTCTGTGAATATTTTGGTAAAATCTGTTTGTGGTCAACCTTTTGTGTTTCTGGACATACCACAGCTTAATCACACTACCTTTAATAAACTATTTGGTTATCTATTTGAGGTCTTATAGAAATTTCTGATTATTTTTGTGAAATTCCTGTTTTTTTGTTTGTCTTTTACAATTTCATTTTGATTTGAAGTAGTTCCTTGTAGTCCAGCTTCTATTTGTACAAATTAAAATCAGGAAAAGTTTGCATTGGCCCCTGCAGTCCAGAGTTGGTTGGCCCTGTTGTTTTGGGGCTTGCTTATATCATGGTAAAGTGCCTGTCAGGGGCAGCTATGCAGATTGTGGTGGCCACATTAAAGAGAAAGAGAGTGGAAAAGTAAGATCATTTTCCAGGGCATCTCCTCCCACAGCCTACGCCTCTTTCCTTCTCCTCCTCCTCCTCTTTCTTCTTCTTCTTCCTTCTTCTCTTCTGCCTCCTCCTCCTTGTCTTATTTGTTTTGTTTCTTGTATTTTGAGAATGGTCTTAAGGGTCTTTCTACATAGTGTTAGCTCTCCTGGAACTCACTCTGTAGACCAGACTGGACACAGGAACTCTCAAAGGTCTGCCTGCTGCCTCCAAGTGCTGGGAATAAAGGCCTGTGCCACTGTGCCCTGGCATTGACCCTTCCTATTAACTTCCTAACCCTTTTAATTTTTTTATAGTGAACATTCAGGAATTTAAGTTTCTAGGGAGTTGTTTTTTTGCTCAACATGAATCACTGAAGGAATCAGAAAAAGGCATAGCTATTGCATATGACTTCTATGAGCCTGGAAAGTAAGTGTGTGTGTGTGTGTAAAATATTCTTATGGGTTATATAGTATAGAAGATTTAGCGGTTAATAAAACATCTGTTTTTGTTACACTGCTAAAATTTAATCACTGCTTTCTACTTTGTGGTTCCTGTCTTTGAGAGATTGTATATTTTATAGTTCATGTCTCCCAAGTTTGTATATTCTCATCAGTTTTGGATTCCAGTTGATTGCCCATTTTCTGCATAAATATATAGTGACAAGTCAGTGTCATGTCTGTCGTTTCATTTATTCTCTCTTAATTTTATGCAAACTGAGAAATTAATAACACACATGTAGGAAGAGGTTTCTTGTTTGTCCCGGTCACCCAGAACCAAAATAATCACACAAACTGTATTAATTAAATCACTGCTTGGCCCATTAGCTCTAGCTTGTTATTGGCTAATTCTTATTTCTTAATTTAACCTATCTCCAATAATCTGTGTATCGCCACTTAGTTGTGGCTTACTGGATAAAGTTCCTTCTGGCATCTGTCTCTGGCAGGGGCTGCATGGCTTCTGACTCTGCCTCCTTTTTCCCAGCATTCTGCTAAGTTTTCCACAACCAGTTCTGTTCTCCTATAGCTCTGCTATAGACCCAAAGCAGTTCCTTTATTAAGCAGTGATATTCACAGCATACAGAGGGGAATTCCGCATCATCTCCCCTTTTCTGTTTAAATGAAAAAGAAGGTTTTAACTTTAACACAGTAAAATTACATATAACAAAATGGCTATCAAGTAAGAATTATAATTACAATATTTATATCTAATTATCTTTTATCATATCTAAGGAAAACTATAAGTATAAATTCTTCAACTTCATCAAATACTCCAGAATGATATATTGCCTAAGAAAACAGAAAGTGCATACAACTGCTTAATGGCTCGACATAGACCCGCTCTGGGATGGTGTGCACAGCTCAGAGGCAGACCTCCTGTGCCATGTTGGACTGTACAGAGCAAGTAGGAAATACTGTAAATACCTTAGCAATGCTACAGCTTAGATTCTTAAGTGCTTAACATTTTAAGAAGTGCTTCTGGTCGGAAAATAATTACAGATATGCAATAAAGATAAATACAGATAAAAAAGACCTCTAAATGGGTCACAGTGTTGGATAATTGCATGTAGACTTGGGAGAGAGAAGAAAAAGAGTACAGAGAGTTGGAAAAGAAGCAAACCGTTTAAAAAAAAGTCTTTAAAGAGACAGTGTAAAGACAGTCATAGATTAAAAGGAATAAAAAAAATAAACCACGCAAAGATGGAAAATTCACAGAGAGTCTGTATTATGTATATTAATGTGTTTTCTTTTACTTTCTTTTTGACTATGAAGGAACTAAGTACAGAGAGATATTTCATTGTATGAGCTACTAAGCTAAACCAGCATGTATATTATAAAGGTATCTTGACTTCAGAATTTGGGTTTAAGGATGTCTTGCTTTGTAAAAGAGGTTCTTCCTTTGTTTCTACAGAGGATGAGAACCTGTGAATTTCTTCCAGACTAATATAGTTTAATGGACCAAACCTCCCTAAAAGGTTGCTGTAAACACCCCCCAAAATTGCTCATGCATAAGCTTATATTCTGTGGTGGTGTGAATACAGATTGAACCTGTGTTATGAGTAGCCAAAGGCTAACAGAGGATGAAGGAAGAGTGGACAACAGGAAGGGGATGAAGTGGTGAATTCAAGATTCAGACATACTTGAGCTGTTAAAGAGAAGCTTCTAACTTGAAAATAGCAAGGACAAAGAAACATGAAATGATCTGCTGATCCTGTCACTCCAGGTGGCTCTACGAGAATTGTGGCAGAATAACAAACAAACCTTTAGTCCTTTCCTTTCCCTTGGTTTCTGGCAGAGCTCAGAAAACTCTTGGAATTGCCTCTTTTTCCACTTAGAGAGATGACTCATGGTGTCTGGATTACTTTGAGACAGGAAAGACCCATCCATTATGGGTGACAGCATTCCCTGTGTTTGGGTCTTGGACTGCATGTGAGTAGAAAAGGTGAGCCAAGTATGAGCATGCACGCATCCATTCCATGTCTGCTTTGACCATGGATGTGAGCACCTACCTGCTTTAAAGGCCTGCTGCTTTGACTTGCCCACTATGGTGGACTTCACCTGGAACTGTGAGCTGAAACAGTAAACCTTCTTTTATTTTAAGTTGCTTTTGACAGGATGTTTTCTCAAAGCAATAGGAAATAAAGCTAGGACAAGGATGTTTAATTAACTAACAAATTCATTATTCTTTCTGTGTGTACATATGTGTGAGGGCCAGATATTTAATGTTGAGTTATCTTCTTCAACTTCTATTTAATATTATGAGATAGGTCTCTTCCTTGAACCTGGAATTCACTGACTGATTGCTTAGGTTGTCTAGCTGGCTATGGCATGGATTCTCCTGGCTCCACCTTCCCAGTACTGGGTTACAGGCCCAGGTCACTACATCACTCCATTTGGGTGGTACTGAAGAGCCATGCCTAGATCTTCAGGCTTACGTGGCAAGCTTTAGGTATTGAGCCATTTCAGTAGTGCTAAAGCATGTTTATTTCATTAGTATAGGTTCTTTAATTTTTCACTACAAATGAATTATGAAAATTTAAGTCAGAAATTAGAAATAATAATATTTTAATTGGATAAAAGAACCATATCAGCGTCAAGAATAAGCTAAATGCTTATTTTACTTTAAACCACAGATAAGGAAGTTAAAATATATGACTCGATTCTAAGAATTTTGTTTACCTCTATGTTTTCTAGAATGCAGGTACTCTAGTTTAGAATAAGACTGTGCTCCACAAGAGTTTGCCAGTTTGGTTTGTGGAACTGAATATGTATGATGTTCCCATGGAAACCCTGTTTGTTCCTGTAGGGTTTTAATTTGGCCCTGAAATGAGCTTTATTTTGTAGACACTTAGGTTATAGTGCTGTTAATAACATTCATTGAGTGAACTGCAATGACAGTTTCTACTTCTGATTATTTTATCTGACATTTAGTAGGGTGGAGACTTCATGAAATGGTGTGGGTGTATTACAGATAAGACTGAAGAACTGGGTGACAGGTGCGGATAAGAATTCTTGGATGAGAAGGATGTAAACTTACATTTATCTAGGACTAGCTGTATTCATTACTCTTTGCTAGCAGTTTCCTATAGATCAACTCATGTCTTTTCTTAGTTTTTATTTTTTTCTGAGTTACACAACTGCTTGCTTAACATGATTTATGACCTTTATTTTTTAAAAGTTTGATTTTTTTTTTAAAATAAGAGTTAAATGTAGAACTGCTGGCATTTATAAGGTTAAATAGATACGGTAAAGAGTTCTGTGTAGAGGCATGGCTTGTTTAACTTCTACTGAAGCCCTGCAAGCCCATGCCAGCTTCACCTGGTGGCTGCAGACACCACAGCATGCCCGAGCCATTCTGAGGATCCCTGTGTGCATTATTTATTAAAGTGGATAAAATGGTAGCCAGCCCAGAGGAACCGCCGACAAAACCAGTTAAGCTAATGCATCACCCACATCTTGCTGATTTGCAAACACTTGGAAAGAAACCAACCTTGCAAGTAGCCATATTAAAGGCAGGCTGAGTATAAGCTCTCCCCGAAGCCTACATAACTTACATAACCAGGGGTTTTCTCACTGGGTACACCAACAACTAAGTTGAGGATGTAACTGCTAACCAACAATTTCCTTGTTTTACCTCTGTGGTCTCCAACACTTCTGCTTTGGAACAAGCTAATTATTAGTCGTTTTTGATTAAATAAGTGCTTTGAAAACTTTCGTTTGTTTGCCCCCATTTACGCTTGTAACACTTTTAAGTATGATGGATAGTTCCTACATCAGATAGTAAGATGTATGAGATTCCAAGAGAGGAAAGGATGACGGAAGAAGTTTTCTTAGCAGGTGAGCTTTGCTTTCTGTGTTCTAGAATTTAAGAGTTAGAAAATCTGCCCAGTGTTTCCTTAGTCTCTCTTTCCTGTGTGGGAGGGCAAGCCCTGTGAACCTGAGGTCATCTTTGCAAACTCTCCAATATTGATTTTAATTAGTATTTTTATGTATTTGAAATAAATATTTTCTAATTAAATAAAATGAATTTAATTAATTTTAATATGTGTTAATATTAACTGTGTCATATTAATATTAACATTGATTGAGCTCCTGTGTGCCAAACACTGAACTAGGTAGCAGGAGCACAGTAATGATTGAAATAATACTTCTCTTGTTGGACTTATTATCTGGAGATTAACCTTTCTATGTCATATTAGAATTTATGTAAATCTGAAGAAAAATTGTAACTTTTGTAGATGATGAATACACAAATCCTTGCATTAGAAAAGAAAATGAAATTCTGTAGATTTCCAGTGATGGATGGAAGAGAAACCAAAGTACAATGTAAGGCTAGAGACCCCCGCATGCAGACTTTCCAAGTATTAGCGTTTTAAAGGGGCACTGAAAGCTGTGGAAAGACTCATACACAAAAAGAAGTTATAGATGATTTTATTTGAATGAAGATGAAGGTTCAAATGACACAGTATAAAAAAGATTTTTCTTTTCTTTTTTGTTTCTTCTTTCTTTGGTCAATGAAGGGAAGGTTTGCTATTTAGAAAGTGGTATGCCAAAGATTATGCTTCCATGGAGACCAGATTCCTCAGGCTTAGCCTTCCTTTGGCTTTCTCAAAGTTCCCCAGAATCAATGCTGCTTTTAGTCCCTACCCCACCTTCTTCTTCCCTCCCCCCTCTTCCTTCTTTCCTTCTTCCTTCCTCCCCCGCCCCAGAACTAAGCATGAGACTTTATTGGCTGTGACTGAGGAGGATGAAGTGGGAGGAGTGGGTGGCACCAATACCAGGCTGACATTGCTTCATGGATTTGTAGATGATGGAGAGCTCACCCAGGTAGTGGCCCATCACCTCCTGCTTGATTTCCTCTTGGCTGTAGGGCTTTGCTGCTATATACACTCACCATGCTGCCTACCTTCTCTGGCAGGATGATCAAGTCCCATAGGCGGGTCTTCAGGCTTCTCTTTGGGTGGCTCCTCCTTCTTGACCTTTCTCAGGCCCTTGAGTAGGGAGTGTTGCTTCTGCCTCAGGCCACATTTCAGGTGCTAGCTGTGGCTGTCACTGTACACCTGCATCAGCTGTTCATAGGCTATGTCCAGCAGTGGGTCTAGGTCCATGTTGTGCTAGGTAAACTAGGGAAAGGTCTGCCTCTTCATCTGCTCCACTTCAGCCATCTTGCCTGCTTCATTCCTCCCCTTTCTTTAAGACAGGTTCCTCTTAATCCTATGTGGCCCTTGCTGGCCTTCAACTTGAAATCCTCTGACTTTAGCTTCCTGAGTGCTAGGATCACAGGTCTGAGCCGCCATGCCTAGCCATCTTCTGTTCCTGACGTGACTGATGGTCATGCTGTGTGAAGTCTGAAATCTGTAAGCACACGTGGGGAAACTTTTCTCATATGGGACCTTTTCAGTCTCCCAGAGATCTATCTATAATCCATTCTTTTATTGAAACCACTGTTGACAGATCATTGGAGGGTTCTGGGAAATCTCATTCCAGAGGCCATGTGCATTTGAAGTTCTTTCAGTGAATTGCTAGCGAGTTACTGTAAGAACGGACACAGCAGTTGGCCCGCTAACAGGCGGCTGCAGGACGGAGGATGTGCACACATGGCTCCCCGCCCTGAAGGGTGGCAGTGGAATGAGGGATAGGCCACTTAGAGCGGCCTGCCACCGCGGGCCTAGCCAGCAAGTCTCCGAGCTTTGCATCACCTCTCTAATGTTAGAACATCAAAAGACTTTATTTTTCTAGTAGTCATTTTAAAATTTGCTGCCCCTAACCACCTTTGAGTTCTTTTCCTCCGTACTCAACAGAGTTTATTTAATTTTGGAAATTGAGTAAAAAGACCAGTACCAACCTAAGAGCTACTCAAATGTTAGTCTGTTTTTTCTCTGCCTTGTAGTCAGTAATGCTTTGGGTTTTCATTTTCTTTTTCTTTTTTCCACCACCATTATCTGAATACTGCATGTCAGTGTAGCTGCAGTTTTGCCCAGAGTTATCGTTTTTTCACACCATTGATAGTGAGTGAGTCAAGAATCTGGAAAAGACAGGAACTGTGGAACTTCAAAGACCTGTATTTATTGCTGTTCGCATGTGCTGAGCTCTTGAAGAGACTTCAGGGAGCTTCAATGATTCACTAAGATTATGAACTGCAGCGTTTAGAAAAGAGTATTTTGTATAACAAGGGCATAATAAAAAATTTACCCCCACCCCAGCTAGCAATCCCCATTTTTTCATTCTCAACAGTTTTACTAATGTTAAATATGGTGTTTCTAAGTTATCAGTGAGCTGACCCAGGCCCTCTTGCTCTGCTTGTATAGAAATGAGCAGTGTAGAGAGACTTCATTAGTGTTAGCTATTCCTGGCTCTTGAGTGCCCAAGGTCTGGGGGCAGTAACGGTAGACTATATGCCCTGAAAACTAAGGCTTATTGAACTAGGCTTTAGAACTAGAGATTTTTGATTTTAAACATACAGGTTGGAGGCTTGCAGCTGTGGTTAACCACCAGCGGCTCCAAAATTTGGCTGAAGTCCTTTGTTTTCAACAGCAGTGAGTGGAAAGAACAGAGACCAGAAGGCAGCGCCTGCTAGCGCGATAACTCCTGGGTGGGCTGTGCGGTGCGACCTCAGTTCCCAAAGAAGCTAGTGTTACAGCACTGAGACCTATCCTGTCTGGACATTTGGATCTTGATTGCAGGTAGTGTTACAGCTCTCAGGCTTAGCGTGCTGGGATTCTTGGCTCTTAAGGCTTCCATCTCCTTGGAATCCCTCCAGCGAGTCGAGCCTGCACTGCAGTTTGTCTTTGGCTCTTTTGCTCACTTAGTTTCTGCCCCTGCTTGCTTTCTGAAACTCTGCAGCTGACTTTGTGTTACTGCTGCCACCTTGTGTTAGCTGTTTAGTGTACTTTAATAAGAAAAAGATAACAACTGCTAAGAAGATTCCTGCCTGGAAAGAAGCCTTGGGAAGTGGTCTCAAGTCATACCAGCTGATAGTACCAGAGAAAGACTCACTCAATAAATGAACCAAGTACTCTAGTTGTTATCTGCAAGGTGTTTGGACCACTCACGATGCTCTCCTTTAAGGGAAAGTTGATGTTTGTGTTAATCAAGGCTTCTGCTTGTGGTCTTATTCTGATTTGGATGGAAATGGCTGCAGGGTCCTCCAGAGTCAGCTGAGAGCGCTGCTCCAGGACTGGTAGAGACTGGGGTGCTCGTAACTGGAGTATGTCTTCAACTGTGGCTGTACTGGTCCTCTGCAGATGTTGAAGTCTTCTTGGAGTAATTGTAACATGTCCAGTAAAGTTGGGCTGCTATGAGCTCCTCTATCTGGTTTCTGGGAACCAGGTTTCTTGACTGATAGTTCTTGAGGCTGATAACCATAAGGGAAGCCTTCACCCTTCTGGTCTACTTAAGACTGTTTTACTCATTCCAAGAACATCAACTGGATATTTATGATGTGGATGTAACTGAGTAAAGCTCAATACAGAACTAGCAATTCTAAAGCTTGTGCCAAGGTTTGGTAAGATTTAAGTGTCTGTTGTTGTTTCACTCCACCCCCAGTATTCCATAGAGCCAGAGTCCAGTGGTCTCTGTTTTTTTTAAGAAAACATTTTAAAAGGCCCAGCATTTCATAGTCAACTGGAGAGATAAAAGAGATGTATTGAAATTGCCCTTGCTTTGTTATCCTGTATTAGATAGAGCTGTATTCTGCCGGAGAAGAGATGTTATTGGACAATGGCATCATGTAACATGTAACGAGGGAGAGGATGAAACCCTGTGTGCATTTTGGCATCTGTGCTTACTGATTTTTGTGGCATTCATAACCCCCCAAATCTGTTGAATTCTGTCTTCCCTTTAGTCCAGCAGTGGGAACAGATAGAACCTGCCAGCTTCTAATCTATAGCACCTAAAGAATCCATACAAAGGAGGCCCTTGGAACTCAGTAATGGGCTCCAGATGTAGGAGATTGTGTTCAATCCACCTTGCATCTGAACTTGGTAGAGGAGAGAGCCTTATACAGTATGCTTATAATGAGGATGAGAGTGTGTCAAACCACAACTTTGGTAGGTGGGGCATGCCTTTTTATTGTTTGAGGTTTCTGTCCTGCCCAGCTCCCACAGTCATTAAGTCCCAAAGAAATCACACAGGGGTCTACATTAATCATAAACTGATTGGCCCATTAGCTCAGGCTTCTTATTAACTCTTATAACATATTAGCCCATTATTCTTATCTGTGTTAGCCACATGGCTCAGTACCTTTTCCAGTGGCGCAGTCACATCTTGCTTCTTTTGTGTCTGGACAGGACTACAGAGGGAGCTTCCCTCTTCCCAGAATTTTCCTGTTCTCATTGACTCTCCTCTACTTCCTGTCTGGTTGTCTTACCTATACTTCCTGCCTGGGCTACTGGCCAATCAGCATTTATTTAAAACATAATTGACAGAATATAGACAATTGTTCCACACCACCTTTCCTGTCCTGATGCTTCAACAAGATACCAGGCACAATACAAGGATGGATGGGTTTGTTTTGGCTCATAGCTTTCAGAGATACAGTTCATCATGGCAGAGGAGGTATGATAACAGGAACAAGAGTTGATTCGTCACACCATGTCCACAGCAGGAAGTAGAGGAAATATTATGCCCCAAATTCCTCTCTCTTTTTAAATTCAGTCTAGGACACTAAAGCATGGAATGGTGCTGCCCATTTAGGATGCATCTTTCTAATTCAGTTAACTTAATCTGGAAAATCTTTCACAGGCATCCCAGATTTTGTTTCCATGGTGATTCTAAATCCAGTCAGGCTGGCAGAAGAGATTAACTGTCACAGGAAGGTGCAAACCTTACCAGACAAATCGGGGTCATAATTACACCAAAACCCTCAGCAATACAGACACAACTGCAGGAGATGAGTACACAGCTAACGACAAAGGGGACACCTTGGCCTGACAGGTGGCTTCTCAAAATTCTTTCTATTGCTTCCCCCATCTCTTGTCAATTTAACTAAGAAAATTGTCTCTAGCTTTTCTCTCACTTCCCCTTTCCCAATTTCCCTCTAACTTATTTCCTCTTTTTTTTTTCATTTTTCAGTCAAAGTTGTGAAAGCAGAGATCATTGTAGAATATGCTTTTTTTGGGTAATGCATCAGACAGACTTTTCAAAAAATAAAACACTGAGCATATGTGGTGAAAGCCAGACTCTGCTCTCCACCCATTTCTCCACACTTCTCATTGAAATATGTATCAGCCAGCTATTGCCATAAAAATCGCCTTAGTACTCAGTTGCATACCAAGGTATTGTTGCCATCTTCACTGATTTACTGGTGAGCTGAGTGGCTCTTTTCCACATCTGCCTCATTTTTGGGGTGTTGAGATTAAGTGTCCTGCCCAAGTCCTCTATTAAGGATTCTTTGGAATGCAAGAGGCAATTCCAACCGTACAACTCACCCTCATTTCCATTTGCATGCAGTTCTCTATTTTGCATTGATGAGATGAGTGTCCCTCTTCCAGGGAACAGGGAAATAAGTCTTTCGAGAATGGGAATAGGGAGTAGCAGTAATGTGTTTATATATTGTTTGGTATATTACCATTCTAGTGTAGTTTTATTTTATAGCCATACATTCATCATTAAAATAAATGGTTTCTTTATTCATACTGCTTCTAGGCTTATTTGCATAAAGTTATTTGAGGCACATTTTGTGAATGAACCAGCCTGCCTCCATTTTAGGCTTAAAAGCATCTTAAAAACAAACTAGGTTTATTCCTGTTTATGATTAAACCCTTGTTGCTTAAGGATGGGGTTATGCCCCACCTGTAACCTTAACTATAAATGGTTATGTACTGCTTGTTCTGGGAATGGCAATAGTGTTTTTGTTTCAAAAGTTATTTATAACCACTTGCAACCCTGAAGGTTATATGACTGCCTATGATGCCCTCATTATGAGTACCTGATGAGATTATCTGATTTTGGCCCCGTTTTCTTCTGCTCCTGTAACCTTGCCTACTTCCCCCCATTTGAACATCCTCTACTCTGAGCACTATACAAGCCTGGTCTTCCTCACATCCCATGCTGACCTTTCAAACGCTGCCTTAAGGGGAAGCAGCCCGAGTACATGAATAAAGAAGTTTGCTTTAATCAATTTGGCATAGTATCTACGTCTTAATCTATTGCTATTTCAGCCAGCAAAATTGCTACTCCACAGTTACCAACCAGATTCTCTGGGAGTGGCCTGGTCGCTCAGACTATAGCCTGGCAGGAACTCTGTTCCCGCAGGCACTGACTGTGCCAGTGCCACTAAAGGTAGCTTTAACCAAATCTCTATCATTCTATTTATAAGTAAAACTCAAGGTTCAAAGGCTGCAGTGAAACCTGCTAGCTCGGAGAGGTTGAATAGCACGTAGATAATCCCCTCTCTTTACTAGCATCTCCCAAAGAGAGCAAGCGTCCTTCAACTCAACCAACCACTCCAAATCTCTCTCTACTCCTGGTGAATCTCATCTCTCTGTGTCTTCCAGGTGTCCTCTCATGCTCTGTGATGACTTTCTGTTAACTCCTGACCCAGGGTTCATTTTATTTAATTAATGCAAATGCAAGCTTGGGGTTTGCAGTGTGATAGAATATCCCCCAACACAGGAATAAAATGAATATTTTTTCATATTTCAGCCTGTACATTGGTAGTTTGATTCTTTTAGCTGTTGAGTACTTCCTGGCACATTCTATACTTTCCTGTTGTACTTTAATATTTATTGTATAATTAGATAATCCTGTCATCTTAGTTACTTAATATAGCTTTAATGGAAATAAAGATCCTAGATGGCATGGAAGATCTAACCATTGTCTGCTTGAATGCTTTCTCTCTTTTGAGTTGCTGCATCTTTGATTTAACTTCTAACATGACTTTTGCCTACCTGAAAATTATTTTCCCAACTCCTCTCAAGGAGTGTGTGAGGGGCTTGAAACTTTCTTCTGCATGGTGGAGCCTTAGTGGAAGTCTTAAAGAAGCTTTTAAAGAAGGCAGGTCCCTTTGCTCTGGGCTAATTTTTCTAGAATTTTAATGGATATGGGCACACTAATGAAAAGAACTTTCATGGCTCTTTTTTTTTTCTCCTTGTGCCATTTGAGAATCAGTTGTGGACATTTTATTCTGTCACTTAAGCATTCCTAAGGAAAAAGATGTTGTCCTACTATAATGCCATACAGGAATGTGCTAAAAGATTGTCATGCACTGAGCAGCTTTCCCCCATGCTTCTCAGTCATGTCCACACACTCTGCGGGGCATGCGGTAGCCTTTGCCAGCCTCTCTTGCTGCCCTGTGTGGTAGCTCCTCTGGATTTCCCTTATGCTGGAGACTGCCTCATTGCCTTTGGTACTATAACATCTTAACAGATGAAAGGATGAGAATTCCTTTGCTTTGCATTTCTTGTTTGAGGCTGTTTGGTTATTTCTCAATATTAGATTAGGTTTTGTAGCTGTGACATACTGCCACAGGTTATAGTGTGTTCGGAGATACAGACTGTGATGTCCTGTACCAGTAATAACAATTTTGATTCCTGGCTAATGTGAACTGTTAGATTTTCCATTACTGTGTTACCCTTTCTTTTTATACTTTGTAGTTGGAAACTTTGTTATTAATTCTATTTCTCAGCAAATTTTCACCCAGTTGTTTAAGTGC
The DNA here is from genome assembly GCF_037038515.1 of Microtus pennsylvanicus. Classification (NCBI taxonomy): domain Eukaryota; kingdom Metazoa; phylum Chordata; class Mammalia; order Rodentia; family Cricetidae; genus Microtus; species Microtus pennsylvanicus. The sequence continues at coordinate 16,405,330 of NC_134579.1, forward strand.
CCCTGAAGATTCCCAACTGAACTGGTACTGAGTTAAGGGTAAGCCATTTTGAAGTAATAATCCAGGAGACCTACATTATTTTAGGGACTAAGCTTGTTTTTTGTTTTACATATTCTGTGCTTTATTTCATGGTGTTGTTTCACAGTTTGAGGGAACTGTGTTTTAAGAAATAAAATACAAAGGCATGTAGTGGGATTGTTCATAGAAGATCATTGAACACTTTGGTAAGAGTCCTGTGCTGTTTGGGTCATGAGATTTGCTAGATTAGTATACTGTGAAGAGAAGGGAAGGAAATGGGTCAAGCCAGTTCAATTTAGGATCTTTTATGACAGATTGGAGAATCAGATGGTTTCTTTCATTGACTGGATCTTAGGACTCTTAGATGCATTTACTGGTTGTTGTATGTTTTATTCTTTTGGCTTTTTGAGGGGCCCACCACCCAATGCCCAAATAAATCACACATGTAGGTTTATTCTTAGTTATGAATGCCTGGCCTTAGCTTGACTTGCTTCTTGTCAGCTTCTCTTAAATTAACCCGATGATCTTTTGCCTCTGAGCTTTTATCTTTCTCTATTTCTGTATATCTTTCTTTGCTTCTTTCACTGTGGCTTCATATGTATCTTGCTGACTGGCCCCTGGTATCGTCCTCTCGTTGTTCTCTTGTTTGCTCTTTGCAATCCTTTCACACAGAGTTAGACTTCTATTATACTCTCTGCCTGCTAGCCCCACCTATCCTTGCTCCTGCCTCGCTATTGGCTGTTCATCTCTTCATTAGGACCTTCAGGTGTTTTAGACAGGCCCAGTAACACAGCTTCACAGAGTTAAACAAATGCAGCATAAACAAAAGTCACACACCCGAGAATACTATTCCCCAACAACTGGTTTACTGCGCAGGCTGGGAGCACGCATCTCTCGAACATTTCAACATCCCAGGAGTTCTCCTCAGACTCAAGCTACAAACAAACTGTTCTTTTTTTCTTGCTGAGGCATCGTCTGATAGGATGGAAACTGTTAGCTCGGTAAGGCAGCCTGGGAGAGAAAGCAGAAGTTGAGGTTCAGAAATAGGAGAGTAGAGCAAGGACTCCCTGGACTTTGTTGTGAAAGAGTGGCATTTTTATCTTGTATCTTTCAAATTCCTTTTTTTTTTTTTGGGATTTCTTTTTTTTTTTATTTTTTTATTTTATTTTATTTATTTATTAAGGATTTCTGCCTCCTCCCCGCAACCGCCTCCCATTTCCCTCCCCCTCCCCCGATCAAGTCACCCTCCCTCATCTGCTCGCCCGCCGCCTGCCTCTATGGAATTTTTTTTTTTAAAAAAGAAAAGATTGTATTTTTTAAAAGAGAGAAAAAAAGAGAGAGGAAAGAGAAAGTAGAATTTGAAAGATACTCGAAGAGCAATCAGGGCCCAATTCTCTCTTTTAAAAAATACAATCTTTTCTTTTTTAAAAAAAATTCCATAGAGGCAGGCGGATCTCTGTGAGTTAGAGCCCAGCCTGATCTACAAGAGCTAGTTCCAGGACAGGCTCCAAAGCTACAGAGAAACCCCGTCTCGAAAAAACTAAAAAAAAAAAAAAAATAATAGTTCTATTGTTTCTATTGTAATAATTCCGAATTTTTTCCTGCCCTCTAGCACCAGCAGACATTTTTGAATCAGCTGAGAGAAATAACTGGGATTAATGATACCCAGATACTGCAACAAGCCCTGAAGGTATGACTTTTAGTTATAGATTAAAATTGTGGTATATTTTTGCCTCCTTTGTGTACTATATTTAAAAGCCAAGTCTCAACCATATGATACCAGCAGAGATAGAGGAAAGCATTCTCTTAGAAAGCAAGAGCCTCATCTCCTGCACTGCAATTCTAAGCATGTAAATTTCCGGAATTTGATGTTTGAGGGTACACTGGAGGGAGGCATAACTTCTCTGTATTAGATACTTTTCTTGCTGGCTAGTAGGATATGTCCAAGTGTTGAGGAATAGTATTCTTAGCCTATTTCTAGCATCTAAGAGGGGCTCAGAGGGTGGGTTAGAGTCAGAGGTGAAGGAGGATCACAAAGGAGAGAATCAGTAGAAATAAGCTTACATCATTCCTTGCATTCAGTTAATCTGAATGCCTTAAGGTTATTCAGCTTCAAATTTCGGTAATATGTGCAACATGCAATGTGTCATTTTGGTTGCATTCTAGATACACCCTCATTTTCCCATGGAGGTGCCGAGATGAGTCAAGTCCCATGGATAGTTCTCAGTGAGAGTGATCAAGAGAATGAAGTGTTTGCTTGAAATAGAACTGTATTTCTAGCTCATTTGTATGTAACATTTTTATCCCCCTCATCGCATATAGCCCCGGAGATTTTGTAACTTAACTATGGGGAAAATGTTAAAATGGTCTTTGATTCCGAGCCTGAGGGCTTTATTTCCAGAGATACTTTATTTTGGGGTATTTTTTTTTGATGATTGTACCAAAAATCATCAATGATAGTGTTCACTAAACACGAGACAATTTGGACCAACAGCTTTCAGTTCTTTATGTGGGTTTGTTAATTTATTCTCATATTTCCAAGAGATAAATGCTTCCGTCTCCCTCTTTGGAGATGAGGAAATGGAGATGCTAAGTAGCCCACCCCACATCACACACAGCAGCGTGTGGGAGACTTGGAATGGAGCTGCGGGAGCCGTTCACAGGTGCCCGAATAAGGCTAAGTGTCTACCACTGTGCTGGGAGCTTGCTTTGTCTCATCTGCCAGGAGAAAACTGATGAAGCAGTGTTCCTGAGGGTGCTGATTAATCCTGAGCTGTTGTTAGAGGATTCCAGAGTGCAGCCCCAGTTCTGAGGAGCCTGACCTTTAGATGGCTACCAGTCTTTCATTCTGATAAATACATGACTAATCCATTCCAAGTCTATTTTCGAAATTGCCTTTCCCAGGAGATCACAGAGGATGAGACTTTAGCTCATCACTTTGCTATTGGAAATTTGAGGAAAACTCCCTCCACTTACTAAACTTGAGAAATATAGATCAAATTAAGTCTTGTCCACATTCCTTTCGTATGTTATTTTCTTCTTCACAAACTTTCATTTGAGAGAGTAAATAGGATACTTAGACCCTAACTGATGGCCTTTAGGATTTTTCAAGGTGTTTAGTAATGAGTCGATTCTTTAGCAACATACCAACAAGTCCTGTGCTTTGGTAACCACAGTCACTGACTTCATGATGTTTAACTTGAAAATGCTGTTAGTTACTTTTTTTAAACCTGTGGCCAAATACCCAACAAAAACAATTTGAGAGGGCTGGAGAGATCGCTCAGTGGTAAGAGCACTTGCTGCTCTTGTGGAGGACTGGATTTTGGTTCACGGCACCTGCATCAGTTGGCCTGCAATCATTGTAACTCCAGTTCTAGCGGGTCTGACCCCTTCTTTTGGCCCTTGCAGGCACTACACTCATGTATGCATCCACACACAAACAGACATATGCATGTCACACACACATCTAAAGATACATAGAGGAGGAAGGATTTAATTTGTCTCACGGTGGGGAGGTAATGGTGGAAGGAGCTTGAGACTGCACAATCAGATCTTGTCAGAACAGGCAGCAGAGTTGGGAAAAGTGGGACAGAGTTATGCATACATCCCTCTCTGTGCAGAGGTGACTGTTGTCACTCAGCGTAGCTGCCTAGAAAGTTAAACAACTTCTCAAACCATTGCTATCTATTGAATTGTATTCAATCATAGGAGCCCATGAAGAACATTTTATGTCTAAGCCATAACAAGAATCTATACTTAGTCATACAATCTGAATAACTGCCAAGTTGCAAAATTTCCGATGTGTCTGGGTTTTCATTAAATGAAGCAGGGCATTCAAAACACTTAGCACACTTCTAGATACCTAGTAGATGCTTTGTCAATGTCAGCTGTCATCCCTGCAGCTCATTTTATGAGCAGTGTACTATCTAACAGGGGCCTATTGTATCTTGGATGAGTCACTTAAGAGTCTCATCATGGGCACAAAGGCAACACACTGTAAAGCCGTGTTGCCTTCCCAGCCACCCTTCCCTTAACTTCCTGCCACAGTGAGATTGAGAGCGGGTTTTGGTTTTTTCTTTTGGCTGTTGATAATTTTATGGTTACTTTGATCACTGTATCATGTCTTACCTTAACAATATTAACAGTGATAGCACACTCTGCTCTTACTGTTTCCTTTTAATCCACAGCCAGCACAAGATTTTTTAAAATAAATGTAATTACAGTGTCCAGAATGCTCTAGTGGTTTTCTGCTTAAATAGGCAGGCCTTCTGCATCTTGACTGTGGCCGCTATGGAGATGACTTGGTTAACATCTGAGTTTATTATGCTGTCTCAGTTAGCTGTCCTGAGGCTTATATTACATTTTACTTTTAATCAGCCTCTTAGAGAATCTAAAGATAAAGCTGAGCAAGTCTTCTCATACTGCTTTTTGGCCTTCTGTTACTTCTAACATTAACATATTTTAGTTAGCTGTGCTTTCGATGAGCACTGATGTGTGTATGGGAAGAGTTTTTATCTTGATGGCATGAGTGTTTCTGCCCTCTGCTATACTAAGAATTCTTGACATTTTCTTAAGTTTCTCCTAGGTATGCATCCAATATCCTTGTTAAGAAACCATATTTTAAGTATTCACTTTTCCACTCTGAAAGCAAAACCTAGAAAAAGAATTCTTGATTACTCATTTTTTTTTTAAAAAATAGAAGTTCATGATTGTATTTTTCCAAATGAATAGGTAGCTAAGAAAATAGAATTGATTTAGCAGTGTAATAGAAGTTTTAATAATGAATATCAAATAATGAATATAGTTTTTAAAAATAATTATTGAGGTAGAGATATGGGTGACAAATTTTTACTGTGTAGAGTTGCATTAAAACATATTCAAATCAAAATGATTTTTGTTACAAAATATTCAAGATAAAATTAGATACATTTTGGATGCCTTTACTCCAAAATCATTGGATGTTCCATTCTTGCTATTTGAAGGATAGTAATGGAAACTTGGAGTTAGCAGTGGCTTTCCTCACTGCAAAGAATGCCAAGACCCCTCCACAGGAGGAGACAGCCTATTACCAGACAGCACTTCCAGGCAACGATAGATACATCAGTGTGGGAAGCCAAGCAGATGCAAGTAAGTTTTTCTTCTTAATGTTTTATAGGCATGCAGTGAAATTTTCTTTTGATGTTGTATTACTTTTATTCATTAAACAGAAGTGAAGCATAAACAAAAAGTAATATAAATTTTTATTAGTGACAAATCATCTTATTTAAGTTATATATCCTTTTATGAGTATCTCTTGTAGAATACATGACTTTGAAATATAAAAAAATGGTGAATTATATTCATTAAAAGTCTAGAATTTTAAGTGGATAGTAATTTGTCAATTTCATCCTTCAGTAGAAGCCAAATACTGCTTTGAGGTTATAAATTTATAAGTTTACTATATTATAAAATTGCCTTTCCTCCACATTGAAAATAAAGGTTTGAGGAGAAGGCTTTCATATAATCAAAATCCTCCTTAATCCAAAATGAAAACACACACACACAGCCCTTGAGAGAAATGTTTGGAGACACCATGCATTCTCTCTTGCACCTTAAGTCAAGTTATATGACTTTGCTCAAGACCCTAGCTTATCATCATCACAGGAATATTCTCATGTACCATAGAGAAATTTTTACTGTTTACTGACATTCCCATGGCTTAATTAACGTGAAATAGGAGGTATTATTTAAGGTGTGTACTTGGCCATGGTTTTAGTCCTAAGCACTCCAGAATATCAAATTAGTATATATAAAATGTAAGCACTTTTATGTGTTATAGATGGGAGACACGAGATCACTAACATGTTTGAGGAGCATGTATGGTTTCATTTTGTGGCCATGGAAATTAGGAAGAAGCAGGGAGAGCCACTTCCCTTCCCCTTTTCATGCTTGCATGAGGTGCACGGCCTGTTATGTCAAGTTCAGCAATAACTGAGGCTTTGGGCAGTCTTTCCCTCTAGCCTCAGTTTCTCCTGTTTTTCCTCCTTTCTTTACACTCTGACAATAAAACAGAATGAGCTGAAGTTGCAACACCTGGTGCCACCTAGTATTTAACTTACTCTTCTTTAGGCTAGGAAGAGTCTCTAACCTTTTTCTCTCAAGTCTAAGTTATTTCTGTCTTAAGAGTTAGCTAGCAATTGCCTGCTAGAAATTGTTTTCTCTGCCCTCTTGCTTGGAACAAGTCTTTCCAGTATCCAAAGTGTGCTGCTAAGGACTGTCATTTGGAAATCATTTCGTTGAACATTGATGCCACTAAATTTGGCATAGAAAAAAAATCTCCTTCAAGACCAATGAAACAACATTTTGATGTTGGAAGAAGCTGGGAGAAAGCGAAGGGTTCTAAGTATCGGAAGGATGTGTGTTTGAGAATAGCATCCAGTTCTGTGGTGGAAAAAGGAATTAATTACATAGTTTTTTTTAAAATAAAAACAGAAAAAGCAAAGTGTAGTTTTTCCTGAAGCCAATTAGAGATGGAAATTGGCAAATAGTCCAGCCTTGCTTGAGCGCTAGTTGGAGAGGTAAGATTTTAGGAGGGCACGTGGGAACTCTTGTTGTTAATGCTATGTTTATGACACAAAGGTCAATGAACAGAGGGAGAAAAATGGAATTGTGAGACTGTCCTAATAGAAGGCTAAGGTAGATGATAGCACCTGTTCAAGATTTTCAGTGAGGACCAGTGAAAATGCTAGTGGACACCGATGGTGACATGAATAGGTTCACTTAGAGAAAACACAGCTCACATTCAGAAGGCTATGTCTTGTGATACCCACCCCCGTATGTATAACCACACACACACACACACACACAATCAATCACTTCACTTTTCACCGACATTTGGCATAGCGGGTTGTAATTGGACTCAGCTGATGGCCATTTTGAGTGCCCTGCTCACTGCTGTGGCTTCATTGCTAATGTGCTCCCCTAAGCTTGGGGCTCACTCTATAGATCACTGAGACACAGATCTGTTGAAATTTAATGAGTACTTACATGATGGCCCTCTTGGTCACACTTCAGTGACATTACTTTTGGTAGCAGCGTTTGTGTCCTGTCTTGCAGAGTTATTGGAAGGAGAACAGTTGTTAGGAACCAGTTTGATTCAGCAAACCTAGCAAGCCTCAGAACTGACGATTGAGAGGCACATTCAGCAGTTTATTGAAAAGTACTTTTGACTGTGCAGGCATTGTTCAGAAATGAAGCGATTTTTGTGTGTTTTTAGTTTTTATGGATTGGAAGGAAAGATTGAGAATTGTTACAAGTGAGTGTCAGTAAGTGCAGACTTGCTCACAAGCCTGAGTCTAGAGGGAAAAGCAGTGACAGCCCTCAGGGAAGAATTTCTCAGGGATAGATGTGAAAAAAATGCTTCATTTTTGAGTACTTGCTTAGTTTTATTTGAAGTACATTGGTATTTGAAACTCTATAATAGTTTGTTTCAGATACTGAAAAGTTTCATTTTCTGTCAATTATTACTCATTTTCTGTAAATTATTACTCTTCTTTCTTTTCTTCAGCAAGAACTTGATGGCAAATAAAATCATGGTCCCAGTCTATCACATGCTCGTTTCAATGCTGGCAAAAATCTATCCTCTGAACTGAAAAATTCCTAATAAATATGCTACTGCATTTATGTAAGCTGGCAAATAACTATTTGTACTTGAATGTCTCTTTTAGAGTAAAAGAAACTATAATGTTTTTTACTTGATTTGAAGAACATTTATATCTGTGCCCCTTTCTGTAATATTGAAGAAGTAATAATCTTTTCAATACTTTTAATAGGAAAGCCATTTCATATTTTAGTTTGGCTTTTACTTTTGAGAGAAAAGTTACAATTTGAAGAAAACTTGTTTCCAGAACTTCAGTTATTGTACTGGGTGACTCTTCATAATATTCTTTACTACAATTTAATACTCTGTTATATTCTGGAAAAGTGCTCAAATTTGCTGGATATTTAACCTTTTCATAACTTGTATAATCCAGACAATACTAAATAACAAATTTTCAAAGAATGCCTCATGCTCCTAGGTTAGAAAGGAAACTCTATGAGATCTTTAGAAAAAGAAAAAGAAAAAGAAATGAGTGTTAGTGAATAAAGCTCTTGCTGTACAAGGATGGGGACCTGTGCTTAAACCCCTGAATCCACATAGAAAACCTCTGTGTAGTGCAGTGCTTGCTGTTACACATCAGAAACAAGAGGTTCACTGATCCTTGCTGGTTTCCAGGCTAGTTTAAACTTAATGATAGACCTTGTCTCCAGGGAATACTGTGGGCTGTAATTGGGCAGGATGCTGACATGAGTCCCTGACTTTCTGCACACACATCACCCCCTACCACATACACAATTAAAGTGGACTAGTTTACAATGCATGGTATTGGCTATCATAATTGTCATTGAATCAAAGCGGAAATAATGATATTTTTGGCTCTTGGCACAGTGTCTTAGCCATGACTATACAAAAGATTTTGCCCAATATTAAATCTATTAGTATTATTTTATACCACAACTATTAAATTGTTTTAAACTTTTTTAAAACAGGACAAAAACAGTATATGTCCACCAGAGCAAGATGCACCCCAGTTGAGCAATCAAAATATGGATCAAAAGATAAGAGGGATTTGGGTAGGTAATCATAACATACAAAGTAATACAGCATTATTAAGCTTTAGATAAACTTGTATAATACATTAGCACGAGTGCTAAGTATGTAGTAGGCTCTTCAAACATTTGAATTGCTATTGGTGCCTAGGCTCCATACAACCTGAATGGCATTCAAAATGAGAAAACCCTTGAGGTTCTATCCTAGAATCTAGATCATGGGTGGACTGCTTGACCAGGGTGATTTAATGTCCAGATGACGATGGGTGCAGCTTCTGTCCTCATGTCTGAGGAGTTATCAACAGACTCTTTCCTCTTTCCATCCCTCACACTTTTTAAAATTTACTTTAGGTAGAAAAAGAAATTCAATGAAAGTTACAACTCTGTCTAGAAATTTCTATTACATGAAACTGTTTTGATCATTCACAACACCCAAAGTTAAGCTTAGAAATAGGTTAGACCAGGGTGGTGGTGTGCAGCTGATTGGATATGTTAAGACGCTTCAAGCCGATATGGAACATTCTAGTACAAGTGGACTATAGAATGGCCTGGATAACTTTTAAAATTTATTTTATTCTTTTTTCAAGTGGAGCTTTTATTTCTGAGGCTGGTGTTGTACTCAAGGCCTGTTTCTCTTTCCATGATGAAAATTTTCTGAGTTTTAGGAGAGAAGGCTGGCCATGGGCTATCGCTGTTTTCATAGTTGTGGACTAATGCGGAATATTAATTTCAGTTTTTTTCACCTTTCAAGATGGAAGACACAGAAAACAAGTGACAATTTTTGGATGACTCCCCAAGTACTTTTCATTTTCTTCCTTATGGATGCTACCATTATAAGTTTAGTAGCTGTTCTTAAAATGAGAATTGTATTTTTAACTAAACAGTTCAGTATAGTTGCCAGTAATCAAAATTAAAGTTAAATAATGTTGAAATTTGTAGCTCCTATCATAGAAAGTCCTGTCCATACATTACAGTTTTAGAGACTGTGTGTTCAGCAGTCAGAAAAACAGAATAGAAGGATTATTATGTGAAAACCAATAAATCAGAGTAGGGAAGAAGTGGATGGCGAGTGGAGAAGGCACTTTGCCTATGTGTATCTGTTTATATGGAAGTAGTTTTTAAAATGTAGTGCCTTATCTGTCCTCTTTGTAGAAATTGGGAACACATACTCACATCTTATTATGTTTATATGGAAGTATTTTATAAAATGTAGTGCCTTATCTGTCCTCTTTGTAGAAATTGGGAACACATACTCACATCTTATTATTGTCATTATACAGAGCCCACTTTTGAAATTTATGTTTCATATTTGGGTATTATGTTTCAGTTGTTTTGGTACAGCAGTATTGATTTATCAATGCTTTTAGGGAGTTTATTAAGCCACAGAAAGATACAGTCTGTTTTGTTTATGAATGACAGTGAAGAATAATACTCCTGAGTTCTCAGAAGTCACAGAGAACCACATGTTAGGTCAAGGTGGTGCTCTGGGTGTGGCTGGCTGGGAATAGGAATGACTATTTTAGGTCCTGTCCTTAGGGAATGCTTTTTGGGTGAGGTCACATTTGAACAAATACTTGAGGGGAAGTGAGGAAGGAATCACAGGACTGTGGAGAGAAATGAGCCACAGCCCAGCCCGAGGCTGAATTGCTTTTGCTTCTTGACACTAACAGTGAGACCAGCAGCCTCTGAGGCTGAGTTGTAAGACCAGCAGCCTCTGAGGCTGAGTTGTAAGGCTCAGTAGAGTCCTCACTTGTGATTTGTGTTTCCTATGTGAGCTCCCATCCTTCACTTCCTAGGTTGCTTTTCTCTTCAAGCAAGCCATGCAGTGTATAGTCCTGGTTTGGCATTCTAACTTGTTACTTCAACTCTGTCTTGCCCTGGTATGTGTTCTTCCTCCAACTGTCTGTCTATCATATCTGTTTAGTGTCTTTGAATTGTTCTCACAGAGATCTCCAGGGAGAGTAGATAGCAAAAAAGTTTCCAGTGTTTTCCAAAGTCTTGCTATGGTGCAGATATACAGCATATATAGTATGCTGGTATATGGATAGAAATTTCTACCAAGGCTATTTTGATTTTAAATTTACTTCTGCAATTACCACTTGTTTATAGCCAAGTTAATTCTCAGCTCTCTTCAATAAACATACAGAAAATGCTAGTTTTCATTATGCAACTGATGACTCTATGCATCCAATGTATTCATTGTTTTGCCAATCCCTGGAAAAAGAATTCAGCAAGACCCAAAGCTTGATTTTTAAGCTGGTCTTCAGTACATGCCAGAATCCCAAAATAGACTTTAATACCATTGAAGGAATGGACTTGTTAGCAAGAGCAAGCAGGCACAGAGAGCAAGCTTCTCTTTCCTTGTCCCTTTATATAGGCTGCTAGCAAAAGGTGTATCCCAGATTAAAGGTGGATCTGGATTAAAAGTGTGTCTTCCCACTTCAAATGATTTAATTCAGAAAAACCTCTTCACAGGTGCACCCAGCCACGGTGGTTTTAGTTAATTCCAGATGTAGTCAAGCTGAGAACCAGCAATAACTATCAGAAAGAGAAAATTAGCTACTCATGAATTACAAAAAAGAAAATTCTCATTTAGCCATTATTAAAATTATATTTTACTTACTAATTTGTTAAGCAAAATGATACTTAAAATCGAAATAATTTAATATGTGAGTGGGGGGCTGGAGAGGTGGCTCAGCGGTTAAGAGCATTGCCTGCTCTTCCAAAGGTCCTGAGTTCAATTCCCAGCAACCACATGGTGGCTCACAACCATCTGTAATGAGGTCTGGTGTCCTCTTCTGGCCTGCAGGCATCATACAGACAGAATATTGTATACATAATAAATAAATAAATTTATAAAAAATATGTGAGTGGGTCATAAATGTTTCCTTTCGTGATGGCCACATTGTTCTCAAACTATGGCAGAAGAAAAGCAGTTTTGTAGAGAAATGTGAACACTATGAAGAAAATTGTAATTACAGCAGCTTTATAGATAAAGAGACCAGAGACCTTTCCTTTGCTGGAAGAATGTGTCAGTCAAGAATTGATAGCATCTGGTCTCAGCTAATCCTTTCCATCATTAAAATGTACTGCTGCCCAATACCAGGAGAGGCAGGTTCCAGTTCCCATCTGCATTACAGATGGGTACAGATGTGTAGCTGCCCACCTTCTAGGGGATTACAGATGTGGGGAGAGACGGGAAGCAGGAACAACTGAGTGGTCATTTCTAGCTACAGACAGGTTAGCGTTTTATACCAGTGGAAGAACAAGCGTCTTCTGTTTGTAATGCCATCAGGGAAAGGCAGATGATATGAATTGTGGTCTAGATGGGATCAGCAATCAGGACGCACAGGGTTGGGCCCCATTGGGGAGGACAAGTTGTCCAACCAGAATTGCTGCTCTGCTGTCATGTCCTGGCCTCCTCACAGGAATGACTGGCACAGAGGGTTGTAGCAATGTTTCTTGACATTTGTCTTCTGTTGGTCAGGTGATTGTGACTTATCTTTTGCCAACTTGATTGTAAAAACCAGATTACAAGAGCACCAGTCTGTGCAGCCAGGAGTCTTGTAGAACATGTTCATATTTAATAACGTGGCACACTTTTGATCTTCGGGCTCCTTTAAACTCACAAATTTATGACGGACCTCAAAGAGCTTTCATTGATATGAAACACTTTCTGAGATAATTCTAATTCAGGAACTGTTTAAAACATTTTTAAAATTCAGAAAGCTTAGAAAACTAATTCTTAGTTAAAATAGCGACCTATTCTGTGAGGTAAACATTTTTGTATAGAATATATTTCTGAAACAAATTAGCAAAAGGGTACACCCTTTATGCTGCTGCACCTTTCTCCTATCTGTGGTATTAGAACAGACCTGGGATCTCAGATCTGTGTTGGAGGGTTTCCATTCTGTTAGAATAGGCTGCTTTGCTTCTGTTTTGTGAAGAAAGTCTAGCTTCATACAGATGTTCATTTAGCAAAGGGAGGAATGTTCTAACTGAATATTCAAATAATAATGATTATTCTGCTTAATATACCAAAACTCAATGCTTCTTAATTTCCTACGGCTGAGTTACAGTGTGGATCCACAGTCACTTTCGTGTTGCCCTGGATGGTGGTTATCAATTGCCTTTTATACAGTGCTGCTATATTTTAAAATCTACCAATGTTTTGCTATTTGATCTGTCACCCTTACATGATTCTGTAAAACTATGTTGATAGTTGTAGTTCCATCCATATTATGAAAGAATAATATGCTAATGTATCACATTTGTTGGCAGCTGATGAACTGGTTCTACCAGAAAAGCCTTTACATCCTGAGAAACTATCAGGATCATAGTAGTTGAAACATAAATTTTTTTTCAAAATTCTGAGCTTGGATGGGATTCTCTATCAGTCATTAACAGAAGTTGCTCTGCAACGACTGATAAAATTGAAGTTTGGGTGTTCATCCTTTGTAGTATGTCATTTGTTCTTTCAACCAAAATATGAGAAGTACTAACTTTGCAACCCCAGCATTGTACTAGCATTTATAGCAGGCTTTGCCATGTAGAAACTATGCATTTTTAGTCAGTAACAACTCCAAAACCTTGTAAATCAAGATTCAATTTCTTGTTAAAATTACTTTTTTTGATCAAAGTTATTTTGATCAAAATTTACATTTTTAAGGTAAACTGATTTTCTTTAAAATATTGTGTTTATTTCTAAGTAATAACAGAAATTCACCTTGGTACTGGTGCCTTGATCAGCATCAGCAGTGCAAATATTAATAGCAGCAAAGGGTATCACATATCCATATTATTGTGATTATATTCTCTACCTTCTGGAATTCTGATCCCTTCTTTAAGGGATCAATAGATAACTTTAAAAAACTGATTGTGGGGCAAAATGCATGGGATTTAAGAAGTAAAAGTCTTAGACCTGGAGCCTGTGTACCATTCTTTATTTTTACACTGTTATAAGCATCTCAGCATTTGTGGGATAGGAGAAAATATTCCATCCTTGCTTATTGTTTGCTTTTGTGTGAACTCCAATTCATGGATCCTGAAAGAGTGTAAGTAAAGAATAAAATCAGTTGCTGTTTCTAAGTGAGTTCCTAGGCATGAAGCATCAACTATGATTGGTAATTTCAGAGAAGGCATTTAATCCGAGGGATTAAGCAATTGCAGACTTGTTTGCAGGGAATTGAGGGAGGGCCCTTGAGCTCAGTCTTCTCTAGTGATTGCAGACGTGACCATCACAGTGCTTCAGTCCTCTACCACAGCAGGAAGACAGCCGGTAGGGTGGCTCTGAGCAACTGTGTACTTCTTAAGTAACTTGGCTTAGGGGACAGAGAACCTCGATAAGTAACCTCCACTTGACTCTGCCTGGATGTTGGAATGCTAATAGAGTGTCGTTTTTGCTCTGTGAGTGACTTCCTTGCAGCTGAACTTTGATAGAACAACTTCTACATGTCCACTAAGGACACTGGGAAAAGTAGAATCAGTAGGATCATGGCTGCTCCCTTGCTTCTACCATCAATGTCTCCATTTAGTGATGGTATTGATGAGTTCCAGATCTTACTCTTTCCAATTCTATATTCTTTTATTAGGCTGATTCCTATCATTTCTTAAATTGTAATAATAGCATTCATAGCAATAACTCCTCTGTCAAGGAAATTGACCAACATACATTGTAGAACTGCATTAAGCATGTTTTATCAGTGGTGGTAATAGTCGTGGGTTTTATTCATTGAATACAGAAGTAAAACTCACAGTGTTCAATGAAATGGACCAAGTGTTTTTGTTTGCATACCTCTGTGTAAATGAAAATCTTATTTTCAGTGACAAGAAAGGCATATGTCCTAAATTAATCACATGGTACAGAAGAGAAAAACCAAAAGTGACAGCTCCTTGCATCTTTTTTTTTCACTAGAACTAAAAACTATCAACAATGTCACACACACACACACACACACACACACACACACACACACACACACACGCACACACACACATTCCCCCTACTCTGTGATTTGTTAGTGTGATATTTACACATCAGAAAGCACCAATGTAAGTGTTTGGTAGTGGTTGTTTTGCATTTTATTGATAAACCATATTCCCAGTAGGCTTTCTGATCATTAGCTTTTTAATAAGATGCTACACAGTAAATAAATACCAAGAATTTTCTTCTTTTCACTACTTTTGGTAGATTTTGTAGAAGAAACTATTTAGTTACTAAGGATAGTTTATGGTAACCATGTTGGGATTTTTAAAGATATATTCATGCTTATAACATAGAGGATTAACTTGGTCCTGGCTTTTGGTTTGTCAAGGTTTATTGGGCATACAGTCGCTGTGGTGGGAGTTCACTTTCATTTGTTTGCCTTAATTCTGAGAAAGCTAGTTTTGCTTTTCAGATGTTATCGATCTCACTGGAGATGACAAAGATGATCTTCAGAGGGCGATTGCTTTGAGCTTGGCCGAATCAAATAAGGCATTCCGGGAGACTGGAATAACCGATGAAGAACAAGCCATCAGCAGGTAAGAGTGTAGACCCATCATGTGTGTGTGAGAGTATGTCTGTACTCCAAAAGGAAAAGACAGACTTAAATTTTAAGAGCATTGAGATATATTTCATTCTAAATAAAAAATCAATAATATGTGCTTGTATTTTTTTACATTTTATGTAATCAAACTTCATATTTAAAGTTTTAAACCTATAAATATTTTTTAATTATGGAACTCATAATTTTGTCACAAATTTATTCTTTAATTTTTCTTCCTTTTTTTTTTGTTCTTTTGAATCTACTGTCCAGTCTACCTTTAGGAATTTATCACAGGATTCAAGTTTGTTTTTTTGTTTTTTGTTTTTACTTTTTTTTTTTTTTGGTAATAAGCCAAAGGTAAATTTTTTTTTTTGCTTCCATTGGATATATGATACGGTATGTAGTTATTTTGGATAGTGATACTATTTGATATCTTTGTGTGTACATAGACATGTTTGTGTGTGCTTGTTGTGGAGGCTAAAGATTATACAATAAAAGATATACTTGCTGCAAATGTTATTTTTAAATGCACATATATTTTTGTTTACATCAATTTTTATAAGCCTATTAATATGAAAATATCTAGAAGATTATATCCTGGATTAGTATTTATAATTCTGTGTCATCTGTTTTCTTAATGTTTTCATTGTGAGCTTAGCTTTTTGAAAATTTATTAAATATTTATTGGGTTTATATTTAAATTGCCATCTTACAAATGTAGATTGCTAGATTATTAATCTTTTCTTCAGTGGTAATCTCTACTACATATTTATTTCTTTGGGATTTTTGAGATGTGGCCTTATTGTGTATCTGATGGTGACCTTGAACTTTTGATCTCCTTCCTCTATTTATAGGTATGTACATCAATGAGTGATCAAGGTCATTGCATATTTAACCCGGTTATTTTGTTTAGTTTTTGAAGTGCTGTGCATCAAAACTATGACATTGACCATGTTAGGTCTAGCTTTTAACAGTTGTGTCAGAGATGCCTTACCCAGGGTTTTAACTTCTTACACTGTAGTCTACTCTGTGAAAGCATCAAGTTCTAAAGGCCCAAAAGGATCTAAAAAGACAGTTGAGCCGTCTTGCCAGTCTGTGTCAGTGTTTTCTAGTTGAAACACTATATACTTAAGTTCCATATGGGTTAATATTGAAGAGAATCCAAAAAATAGTTGTCAAGAGACAATTTCATAAGAATGTGGGTACAAAAACCCAGATGTTATATCATAGCTAACACCTCCATGTGGTCCCTATTGCAGTTCAGAGACAAACATTAGAAGTGTGAAGCTTCTGCCAGCACATTGTGGCATTCATTTTATAGTATGTTTGTAATAGGGTATGAATACTGTAAAATATTGGCGAATGGTGTACCATATTAAGCATATATGCAGTGTCAGAGCTGCTGAGTGTTGTGTACTATGTATGATTGTAGGTGGTGTAAGCACAGTAGGCTTGTTTGTGCTGGCATCCTCACACACACAGCCTAGGGTTGCTACAGTGGCTGTGCTGTAGCACTAGACCATTAGGCAAAGGAAAGTCCATATCTGTTGTGCTTTCTTGGGACCACTGTTGTACATGCAGGCTAATCATGACCTGGTTATCCCTGTGTGGCTCATGGACACTTTTATGTGTGATGTGTGTGTGTGTTTAGCAAAGGATTATGATTATTTTTAAACTTAGGTTTTGTGTTTGAAGTTTTCTTAGGAAATAATCTGTACTTCACTTTATTCGTTGGTTATTAATACTGCCATGTTCTTTTTATTTTTTTTAAACTTTGTTTTTTATTTACTCTTTTTGTCTTTTACATGGAGCATCTCCATCCCATTCATTTTCCATCCCTTTGTATCTACTTTCTGCCTTTGCAACCTTTCCCCCAAAATACAATAAAATAGAATTTAAGAGAAAATAAAAAGAAAAAAAATAAAATCAATCTCATCATGGAAGTCGAAGTGTGATACAGTGAGTCACACAGCAAACCATTTTATCTATATATCTTTACTTGCAAACGTTCATTGCAAAGAGTCCTTGGTCTGGTTGAAGGCCTCTGGTTTCTGCCACACTGTTGGTGCTGGGCTCTCAGTGGAGCTCCTGTTGGTTATCCTCTTGTTGCCCTGTGTCATGGAGACCCTGCAGCTTTGGGTCTGCAGATGATAGATGTGATAAATGTTGGGGTGGGTCAGCTTATAACCCTGGTTCTGAGCCTGGAGAGTTGCAGAGCTAGTCAGTTCACCAGCTCTCCCGTGTCCTCACCACCAGGGTGAGCTCTCCCGCACTGTGCTGGTTGGTTCACCCCTTGCAGCCATGCGCAAGGGGAGAGACCAGGGGTTCTCATGCTTTCATGTAAATGGAGACCGCACTTACATTTCTTGACCACCCAGATCCAAATAATCACACAGAAACTATATTAATTACAACACTGTTTCTTTAAATCTGTGTATCACCATTAGGTTGTGGCTTACCTGTAAGGTTCTGGAGTCTTTATCCTTTGATAGCTACATGGTGTCCCCTGACTCTGCCTTCTTTCTCCTTGTATTCAGTTTAATTTTCCCTCCTACTTATATTCTCCTCTGCCATAGTCCAAAGGAGCTTCTTTATAAGCTGATCATAATAAAACACATTCACAACACACAGAGGGGAATCCCACATCACTTTCATGTCAGTTGTCCCACACAAACACCTTCAGCGCCAGCTCTACTGTGTTGCCCATGCATAGTGTAGGGGCCACTCTGCCAAGTGCTGCAGTTGATGAGGGGCAGGGACAGCTCTCCTGCTCTTATGACCTCAGGACCAGCTCTCCCACCTGCCTCAGGCATTGATGGGAGGGGTGTAGGGTGGAGGAGGCCACTGCCATGTTCCTAATGGCATCTGTTTGCTACTTGAGCAATGTCAGGATCACGTATTACTTCCCAGAACATGTTAGCCCTATAACAAATCCTGTATGCTCACCCACAATAAGAAGTTGCTTAGTGTGTTGTATAATAGTGTAAATCTTTTTCAACACTGTATTTTCATTTCTTAAGAGTTCTTGAAGCCAGCATAGCAGAGAATAAAGCATGTTTGAAGAGAACACCTACAGAAGTTTGGAGGGATTCTCGAAATCCTTATGATAGAAAAAGACAAGACAAAGCTCCAGTTGGGCTGAAGAACGTCGGCAACACGTGCTGGTTTAGCGCTGTTATTCAGGTAAGGGTCGAGATTCAGCCTGAGGAGCAGTGCTGTGTGCCGTGCTGTTTCTTGCATCTTTTTAGTAGAAGTTCAGGCAGGATTCATGTATGTGGTATAAAGTGGCTTGACTTCAGAATCTCCTAGCGCTTTTTGTCTTTAATTACCAGTGTGACCTTTTTGTCTTCTGTTCTTTGTTGTAGATGGGTTCTTGTTGTATAGCCCAAACTAGCTGAGAATCTAGAATTTGTTGCCTCAGCTTCTGAGGGCCAGGACTATAGGTTGGAGATATCACATCTAGTTAATTAAAAGTTGCATTGTTTTCAAACAGAGTATCTTTTTAAAAACACGCTTAAGGGCTGGAGAGATGGCTCAGCGGTTAAGAGCATTGCCTGCTCTTCCAAAGGTCTTGAGTTCAATTCCCAGCAACCACATGGTGGCTCACAACCATCTGAAATGAGGTCTGGTGCCCTCTTCTGGCCTTCAGGCATACAAGCAGAAAGAATATTGTATACATAATAAATAAATAAATATTAAAAAAAAGAAAAAAAAACACGCTTAATTTTCGAACAAGTTCTTGCTAGGTAGCTCAGGTGACCTCAGTCTCCTGAGTGCTACAGGCATGTAGCACAATGCCTGGTTCCACTATGAAGCTTTCAATGAAACACAGGTTAATACCTTCCATTTACGTAAGCTTAATTTCTCCTTCTTCCTTGCCATTAGTAATCGCTGCTATTTTATTGATTTCTGAAGTGGTAGAAATAAGATAGTTTTGTAGGTATTTCTCTAAAAGTTTAGAGAATAGTTGTAACCAAGGTAAGAAATTAGAATTAACTTTTTTGTGTTTCAGATCAGGCTATTTATATTTTAGGGAAATATTTATAAAATATACTATTATATTCACAATTGCAAGTTGATTTAAGAGGCATTTTGTTTGATGCTGGTGTTTATATATAAATACATCACAATACATATGTTAGAGTGCTTTAAAGAATAAATATTGATAATTCAAGATTAGCACATTTTATTTTTACCTTAGAAAATCTTTGCGAAATGTTTTGTTTGCTTCTTCAAAATAGGAAATGTTTGTAAATACGCATACCCACTATCTTCTCAACTAGAAATAATATTTTTGATAATATATTTATTATAATCTCTGAAGTTTAGCTTTTTATACAATGACAATTGTCATAATTTTTCATTCTGTTTATATGAATAATCAAATTTCAAAATTTAAATTAAGCATTCTATAAATATTCTGTGTTTTTTTCCATAAGACAGTTAAAATGTGGCTTAATTGTGTATTGTTCCTAATAAGGACTTAATAGTCATTGGGCTATGTGCCATTTGTTTTTATGTTCAACAAGACTCCTTTGTAGCTTTCTGAGTCTGTTTTTATGTTGGCCTCAGCGGAGTGACATATGTATCTTATGCCTTTTGTTTTCTGTCAGCTGTTGTCATTGTTAGGTGACTAATCTGTGATTTTAATGTTTTTCTGTGTAGTTAGTATAGGTCTTAAGCCCCCACCTCTTGCTTTGTGGCACATGGGCATACAAGTAGATTTCCTTTGCTTTTCTGGACTTGGCTCGCTCTGACTATGTTATGATAGACGCTGCTAAGTAAGATGGCTCATTTCTTGGTTTCACAAGTGTTGAGTCTGAGAAATATCTGGATTACTATGAATATGTACCCATTTTTGACAGTAGTTTTCATTGTAAATTTGTTACTCACTTCTGTAATATAAAAAAGCAATATATAGCATTTATTGGCTACTTGAGAGCCCTGTAGGCATTACGGGGGTGTCTTAGGTTTTTCTCCTCTCTTGTTCATTCATGGCATAATTTAGACAGTTTGACCTGCGAGGAGCGGATGTGAAGCTGTGAGCCCAGTGTTCCTGAGTACGCCAGGCTGCCTTTCTCCAGCACTGTGGGGACAATGCTTCTCCCTTGCCAGGCTTTTCATGGGGAAGTTCAAGCAGAGGAAGTTCCTGCCCACAGCCAGTGCGTGATAGCTAGATAAGTGCTCTTCAGGTCTCCTGACAGTGTTCACAGGAAATTCCCACTTGAAGTGATAAATTATTATCAACAGAGCAGCGGAAACTCTGTTTGTTAATGAGTTCTTTTACCAACTCAGCTCTAATGTGAGGGAGTAACCATCCACTTACCCAAAGACTACTAGGTCACCAAGCTCGCGCATGTGTGTGTGTGTGTGTGTGTGTGTGTGTGCGCGCCTGTGTGTGTGAAAGGAACATACCAGAAAAAACTATGATATATTCTTCCTTAATAGAAAGAAGTAATTTTATTAGTTTAAATTTTATTATTCTATGATAACAAACATAGCCACTAAAGAACATTTGACTTCTCTAGCAGAAATCTAAATGCCTGTAGCAAATCATCTTCCCCCTTTAGAAGTTTGGGTTATCACATCCCAAGAAAAGTGACTTTTAGGGAAGAAATGAAGCTCCAAACTGGAATTCTGTGGAAGGAAACATGCGTTCACTCATGGCCAACTGTGTGTACTGTATCTCCAATGTTCACTGTCATTTCGGGGAGCTATTATTGTACGTTTAGTTAATAGGTTTATTTCCTTTTCCTTTTTGGCATCACTTGATTCTCAGGTGTGAGCCCAGATGTGACTGCTTACTTAGAAAGGGAGCTTTTCACCTAAAGTGGCCTTCATTAGTACCAAAACTTTCGTTGGAATTTGTAGAGTTGGTTGGAATTCCTTTCAACTGAGCCGAATGCTCTGTGATGTTTCAGTCTCCAACTCTCCCAGGGGCGGAGCTCACTCAGCTCACAGTTACTGTGAGACAAGACGAAGGTCAATAGGTCATCTCCTCAGATCTGCAGACAGCAGCAGTGCTTCTCAGTGGGCAGGCGCACTGAAGTACTACAAGAATCCCTTACTTCAAAAATCTTGAGAAAGTGGAGGAAGAGGTTTGTTGCACACCCAAGCCAAAGGAAATTCTTACTGTTCAGAAACAAGGAAGACATTCCAGAGGGAGTTCAAAGCCCTGTAGTGGGATTCTCATTCCTCTTTGGCAATTTTCTCTTAAAATTCATCACAAAAGTGGCTCAGATTTCCCCCTTAAGCTCTATTCCATTTCTACAATTCACATCTCAAGCATTCTTCCTCTACCACTGCACTGAGGAGGTGACTTTGAAGTCACCATTTCTCAAGGTCATCACTTGCTTCACCTTAAGACAGCTGCATTGCTATCTTTTTTGTCTTGCAATGCTCCAGCGAGTCCTCTGTGTGTCATCGTCTTCAGTGGAATTTATCAAGAGATGTATGATGTTTGATGATTTCCCTTCTCGATGTTTCACAGATTCTAAAGCTCTGCTTTTCTGTATTCCTTTTCCTTGTTTGATTTCCCTACTCTTGCTACTGTGCTCAAAACCTTTCGCTTGATTAAGCTCTGGCTTTAAAATGGCGCTTTCTGCTTCGGTTCTCATTTGCAGCTTTAGCTGTATCCCTTCTGATTTATACTTCTTTCATCCTTTTAATCTGCAGTCAGACGATGATAATTCTCATGAAAAAGAGACTGTTTATTTTAGCTGTGCTTTTTTCTTTGTCCTCTAGTGTTGTTCATGCCATGGTCTTCAGTAAGTATTTATTAAATGTGTGAATAAATGAGTTGGGCGCCATTGGCAAGATCCCTTCTCAGAGGAACAAAAACAATAAGTTCAAGAAAATGAGTTATCTGGTCATAATGTTTAATTAAGAACATCTTTACTGGATGTAGTAGCACACACAGGAGACAGAGGCATGTGGATTTCACTGAGTTCAAGTCCAGCCTGACTAAGGCCAGCCAGGGCTGTGCAGCAGGATGCTATTAGAAATCACAAACAAACAAGAAACAAAAGAGAAGGGCTTACACATAAGTCAATACAGGTCGCTTTTCCCATAGTTTCTATTAGAAGTTGCTTTTCACCATTTGGACTCAGCTTTCCCGTCCTCTTTTTTTTTTTTTTAAGACAAATTGTGAGCCAGATTTACCAAAATTTATCTACTTTTAATTTTATTTACTATTATCATTATATTGTTATTTTTATTTGGTTTTAAGAGACAGTGTTTCTCTGTAACATCCCTGGCTGTCCTGGAACTCACTTTGGTAGACCAGGCTGATCTTTAATTCACAGAGATTGTCCTGCCTCTGCTTTCCCAGTGCTGGGATTAAAGGTACACTACAAATACCCATTTTTTTAAAAATAAGTTGTTATCATTGATTTGTGATGCTGCTTTTATGTCCTATAAAGTAAGCAAATTTATATATCATAAAATTCAATACATTATCGTTGCTTGTGTCAATTTATATACTGTACAAAATATGACTCAAGGAAGAAGTATAATTACACTGTCAAGTTGAAGGAATAGTTACAAGTGTGTAAAATATTTATAAGGAGTATCTTGCAGAGATGCTCAGATGAATTTATATCTATTAAGTATGTGTTCTAGTATGTACTATTGTATATTTAATTTTGAACAAATGTTATGATGATAGTGGATTACAAAGTACCCCTTTTAGCTAACAATCAAGGTCGTCATGAGTGACTTGTAATTGAGGTCAGTGGTAGAGAAAGTTCAAGGCCTTGATTCAATTTCCAGCAGCTAAAACACCATGAAGAAGAAAGGCTTTCTTGAGTGTCTATCTTACTGTGGACTTTTGCGTTATTTCATTTTTACAATTATACATTTGTCTCCTATTGTGTTTTCTTGGGTATCAAGAGAATATGTAATATTTTGTGTCTTTGCCTCTAGCATATGATGAATACATTGATTTGTACTCAATTTTTGTTGGTAAATAATTTAAAATAGAACACATCTAAAAACTTTTTCACTGTATTTTATCTATTTTAAGAAAATTTCTTGTTAATGACATAGTAACGTAAACAGATTTTAATAATGTAATACTTTGTATGCTTTAAAAAACGTCCTTGTATAATTTTGTACTTCGCATGTAGGATAAATGTGAGTTAGGAAGAATAATATTTTGGTATTGGATATGCATACTAGCCAGGGCACTTGCCTTGCATGCACAAGGCCTTGGGTTCAATTCCCTTCAACCTACATTCAAAAATATTTTAAAAATGAGAATACTATTTTAAAACATAAGTAGGCTGTTCTCAGGGAGAAAATAGGCATTCTTTTGATAATTGCCACAATTCCTTATGTAACTAGTAGAATTATCAAGAATGAGTCTTGGTAACAGTGATAGTCACAATTCCATTGACAGAAATTTCACTTAGATATCTTAAATTATTCTTTTTCAGTCATTATTCAATCTTTTGGAATTTAGAAGATTAGTTCTGAATTACAAGCCTCCATCAAACGCTCAAGATTTACCCCGAAACCAAAAGGTAAAATTATAAAAGATTTTTAAAGTCGAGTACTTTTAATTTTTATAGTCTTTTTTTAAAAGAATTTTGGAAGCACTTACTTACTTCATCAAACCTGAAACTGTTCAAATTTTAATGTCATGACATTAATTTCTATTACAGTAACTTCCTTCCTCTTTTCTCCACGTCATAAATGTGAATTTTCTTTGTCCGTGTGTCACCATAGCATACCACTTTTATGTGGCCAGTTAGGGACCCCTCACCCATGTGCTGTCAAGCTATAATCCATCTGTAGGCTGCATGTTACAATGTAAGGTCTTTCCTTAACTGACTCCCTAAAACTATTGTCAGTCTCAGCATTTCTTTTCTGTTGATCATCCAGAAGAATCCTTTGAAACTCAGTTATGTGCTGTGTTTCAGGACAAAGCTATCCCTTCTGTGTTGGAAGTTAGTGGTAGGCCGTTTGAGGTTGATGAGAGTAGATTCCAAGGTCTGATGCTTGAATTTAGTTATGGTCCTAAAGCAAGTCATATTTCTTTCTGAATTTTCTTTTCTGTATTGTAGACAGTGATTGTGATTATTTCCTAGAGATGCTGAGGAGATTAAATAAGATGAACTCGCAAAGTCCTTATAAAAGTTTCTGTTATACAATATTATTGGCTATTTTTAAGGAAAAATTTTGATTTTTATAAATTATAATTTTAATTTTAATAAAAATTGAACTGATTTGCATGCAAATACTTAGTGGAAGAAAAGCATTGTGGGGGCAAGATGATGTGCTTTGGTGCAAGTATCAGGCCATCTATGAGGGGCTGGTGGCCTTAAGGCAACAGGCTGCAGAGCAAAGAAGGTGACGTTTTGTGTTTCAGTGATGTACTGAACTTTGTGTGACCCATTGTTACAGTGATAAATTATTAAGCTGCATTATCTTTTTAGTGTTTAATATTTTAAACCACTTTTTCTGCAAATACATGAAACATTTATAATGCACACCAGAAGAAATAAAACCTGTAGTACAGCCAACTTTTAGACTGCAATCTTTGGGCTGGGTCAGGCTAAAGAACAACTACTTCTTAAAAGGGAATCAAGGCAGTTTAACAACCTCATACTGCTAGAGAAATTACACAAACTTCTTCAAGTATAAGAGTCTTTATACGGGAGTTTGGACTGCAACCTCTCTGTATCACTTTAGTATCATCAGTTCACCCTTCTCATGTCTCAGTAGAAGGCATATATAATTTACATGCCTTTAGTTAGAATTACTTCCAACTGTGTATTTATGTGTGCTGTGCTTACCTTTTGTTTCTTTCATTTTACTATTTCATAGAACTTCAATCTCTTGATTTTCATAGTTTGAATAAAACCAAATTGTGAAGTCCTTAGGATACTCAGCTATGCTCACTGAGTGCATAATGAATGCATGCTGGAGGAATATGTAATGAGCGCGTGCTAGAGGAGTGTGTATTGAGCGCATGCTGGAGGAGTGTGTAATGAGTGCATGCTGGAGGAGTGTGTAAGAGGAGTGTGTAATGAGTGCATGCTAGAGGAGTGTGTAATGAGTGCATGCTAGAGGAGTGTGTAATGAGTGCATGCTAGAGGAGTGTGTAATGAGCTCATGCTGGAGGAGTGTGTAATGAGCTCATGCTGGAGGAGTGTGTAATGAGCTCATGCTGGAGGAGTGTGTAATGAGCTCATGCTGGAGGAGTGTGTAATGAGCTCATGCTGGAGGAGTGTGTAATGAGCTCATGCTAGAGGAGTGTGTAAGAGGAGTGTGTAATGAGTGCATGCTAGAGGAGTGTGTAATGAGTGCATGCTGGAGGAGTGTGTAAGAGGAGTGTGTAATGAGCTCATGCTAGAGGAGTGTGTAATGAGCTCATGCTAGAGGAGTGTGTAATGAGTGCATGCTGGAGGAGTGTGTAAGAGGAGTGTGTAATGAGCTCATGCTAGAGGAGTGTGTAATGAGCTCATGCTAGAGGAGTGTGTAATGAGTGCATGCTGGAGGAGTGTGTAATGAATGCATGCTAGAGGAGTGTGTAAGAGGAGTGTGTAATGAATGCATGCTAGAGGAGTGTGTAATGAGTGCATGCTAGAGAAGTGTGTAAGAGGAGTGTGTAATGAATGCATGCTAGAGGAGTGTGTAATGAGTGCATGCTAGAGAAGTGTGTAAGAGGAGTGCGTAATGAATGCATACTAGAGGAGTGTGTAAGAGGAGTGTGTAATGAATGCATGCTAGAGGAGTGTGTAATGAGTGCATGCTGGAGAAGTGTGTAAGAGGAGTGTGTAATGAATGCATGCTAGAGGAGTGTGTAAGAGGAGTGTGTAATGAGTGCATGCTGGAGGAGTGTGTAATGAATGCATGCTAGAGGAGTGTGTAAGAGGAGTGTGTAATGAATGCATGCTAGAGGAGTGTGTAATGAGTGCATGCTAGAGAAGTGTGTAAGAGGAGTGTGTAATGAATGCATGCTAGAGGAGTGTGTAATGAGTGCATGCTAGAGAAGTGTGTAAGAGGAGTGCGTAATGAATGCATACTAGAGGAGTGTGTAAGAGGAGTGTGTAATGAATGCATGCTAGAGGAGTGTGTAATGAGTGCATGCTGGAGAAGTGTGTAAGAGGAGTGTGTAATGAATGCATGCTAGAGGAGTGTGTAAGAGGAGTGTGTAATGAGTGCATGCTGGAGGAGTGTGTAATGAATGCATGCTAGAGGAGTGTGTAAGAGGAGTGTGTAATGAGCTCATGCTAGAGGAGTGTGTAATGAGCGCATGCTAGAGGAGTGTGTAAGAGGAGTGTGTAATGAGTGCATGCTAGAGGAAAGTGTAGTGAGCACATGCTAGAGAAGTTTATTTCTTGCGCTGAAAGGAGAGTTACCATTTCTATTCTTTGAAAGACCCTTATGCAGAAAAATATTGTGATAATTTGCCGAAAGTTTGATAAATAAAGGTCTTTAATATGCCATGTAATAGCAGGAAACAATGTGCTCAATGCCTTTAAAGCCAGTGTTGCAATTATGGGTAATAGTCAATCACTGCTTCATGCTAAATTCACTTGAGATAATGAAAGATATTTTCTGTCTTAAAGGTGTAAATATAACATTTGCCATTTCTCTTAATAGTGAATTTACATTAAACTCATGACATGTTTACTGTTACTATGAACTTGAAATCCAAAGTATTAGGATACAGACTACACCTGAGATTGGTTTAATCATATTACAGAGATGCCATTTGCATGCACTGCTAAGAATATCTTTTTAGATAAATAAGGCTTCCCACAAATACTTTGTGCGTTATAATAAGAGGCAGGGCTCTCTTAAAAATCTAGATTTTATTTTAGATAGAGTTGGTTTGTCTAGAAATATATGCTCACTTATTTGAACTATAAGTTTAGTATGCAGGCTAATTGTTATTTGAGAGATAATGACTGCTTTCATCTCCCACTACAGATATTCTTTGAGTTTAGAATATTACAAGCCCCACCAGGTTTTTATGAAACAAATGAAAGTATGTGTCTCCACAAAAATTCCTACACCATTGTATCCAGCAACAGAAGCAGAGACTATTAGATAAATATGTTGCATTTAATCTACGATATAATGCTACACAGCAAGTTGTATCAAATTACAAGTGTGCACAAACATGTAGATGGAGCACTTAAAAAGTATACTGATTGCACAAAACCAGTCTAAAGCAAATACCTAGAGGATGACTCCATTCATATAAATGTCCAGAAAATGCAACATGACTGCTGTTAGCTGAGATGACTAGGGAGTGGCCGCATTTTGGGGTGTGGTGAATAAATATGTTTGCTATCTTGATGGTAATAATGCATACAAGAAGCTTGGGAAATTGTGTATTTTTTAATTATGTATATATTGTGCATTAATTATGCCACGCCAACCCTGTTTCAAAAAGTAGTGTTTGAATAATTTTTATGTGTGCTCTTATTTTTATAATTTAGTCAAGTGAAATAGTTGCTCTGTTTTATTATATAATACTATACCTTTTGATAGTCAGATTCTAGCTTCAGGTATTGACAGGGACAGATATTTCATAATATTTTGCTTTCCAAATAATCTTGGCAGAATTTTCCTTAGTTGAAAAAAAATATTGTGCCAGGCAGTCGTGGTGCACATCTTTAATCTGAGCACTTGGGAGGCAGAGGCAGAGGGAGGTGGATCTCTGTGAGTTAAAAAAAAATTATTCCTATATTTAATAAGAACTATCCTCGTTTGTCATGGACTGAGAGATAATGACGAAGTGGATATCAAGAAACAGGGTATTTGGTGAAATTGTTGTATAGATTAAAATTAATAATGTTTATGCTGTTAAAACTTACCTATATAGGGCAGTTGTAGAAAAAGTTAAAGATGGGATAGATTAATTTTTATGTATTTATTTTGTCTTTAATCTTATTACTGTTTATGAAATAGATATTTAAATAAGTGTTTTTTGCAGTTCTTTATAGCTTACAAGTTTCATTTTAGAATTAGTTTATGTGAGAATGCTTCAATAGTGTGTGTGTTAAATGATAAGGCTTTGTTTTCTTTCCTGTTTCTTAGAGTTCCCTTTTTAGTGCATTGAGAGAACAAGGACTTTTATGTAGATTGTTATTCTGAACATCAGTTATATAACATTATCTGTATTGATAGTTCTATAGTAATGTCGATCATGAAAAAAAAACCTTCCCTTATTTAAATAGTATCTTTAAGGTTTATGTTAAAATTATTGTTATAAAGACTATTATGGAAACTGATTTTTCTGATTTGCTGCCCTAAAGCATTTCACTAAGTGACATACATTTCATGACTTTTAATGTTTTTTGATTAAAATAAATGAATAAAATTATTTTTCCCCAGAAGGTTTAGTGTAATCAACCACTAAGAATTGAATACTTGCTTTTTGTACCAATAAAAGAGACGGGATATGGAAATGTTTGAGAAATGTGTAATCCTAGAGAGAATAAAATTAAGATTTCATGTTAGGGCTTTGTCTGATTAGTGATTATGATAACATATATATTAAAAATTTAAATTGACAAATTACAGTAATTACAATGAATTCATACTAAATCTTATAATTTACAAAATGATTAAATGAAATAATTTTATTAATAAGATATAAGGTAGTATGTATAAGTAGGTGTTAGTGTTTATTAGGTCATTAAGTAAGGATTAGACACAGGCTAACATTAGTTAAATAATTAGAGTCCTTGTATGAGAAGTGACAGTTGTGGTCTGTCGTCAAAGGCACTCAATCCAGTAGATAAGAATCTGGAGACCCTGTTGACTTGGAGGGGTCTAAAGCACTCAGAGATGAGAAGGTCCTTGGTTTAGATGGGCGTTTGGAGTACAGCACTCAGATGGTGCATGAGATGCACTGAGCTCCCACTGAACTGTGTTGGCTCTTCTGCTTCCTCTTGTCAGCAGCAGCTGCACCCTGATGAATGGGAAGATTATAATGAGGAGACTTAAATGAGGTGGCTATTCTTGGCTGGGTAGTGACATAATTTGCTATGATTATGTGTTATTTATGCAGAAACGGTGAGGCTAGCCTAAGGTCCTCGGTTGTGACTCTTAACTCCTTTGGGTTTTGTAGCTAGCGCTCTTTCAATGCGTCGGAGTGCCAGATTTGTCCTAATAGATGTCACTTACTTCCTAGTTCCTGTGAAGTATCTGTTGACCAGTAAAAAGTTTCCTGATTTCACTGGGAATGCTGTTTTTATTTTTATTTTTCTTTTCTGTCTGTAGGAACATCTGAATTTGCCTTTTATGCGGGAACTGAGGTATCTCTTTGCACTTCTGGTTGGTACCAAGAGGAAATATGTTGACCCATCTAGAGCAGTTGAGATTCTGAAGGATGCCTTCAAATCCAATGACTCACAGCAGGTAGCCTCCTGTCCCTTTTAACTGATTATTTCCATATAATCTTCTGGATCTTTGTGACACTTTTCCAAGTGTGTCTGCTGATTTACGATGACATTACTCAACTTTATTAATAATAACTTGAAGACATTGAAATCATTATTTTATGTTTTGGAAAACATTTAAACAGAGCAAAAAGTGACTATGTTGAAGGTATAAAGGTAAATGAATGTAAGTTATAGAATGATGGGCATTGCCAAGGGAAAACAATGAACAAAATTAAGAATATTCATACGTTTAAAAGATTTTATGTGTATGGGAGTTTGTCTTGCATATATGTGTCTGTACTGTGTGAGTACCCGGCGTTCCTGCAAGCTACAGGAGGACATTAGATCCCCTGGAACTGGAGGCACAGATGGTTGTGAGCCACCATGTGGTTCCTGGGAGTTGAATCTGGATCCTCTGGAAGAGTAGATAGTTCTCTTAACTACTGAGTCATCTCTCCATGTCCTATAATTAACAATTTTAATGAACTTGTGATAACCCAATGCAATATAGTATATGTGATTGTCATGTCCCGCCTTTGCAAATAGGTGTCAGTTTTCCTGTATTACCTATAAGGGGTTTGAAAAAACATTGCTTCTGCCATTTTTCTTGCTTTTATTATTTTTCATAGTTCCTTTTAGTTAACATTTGCCAAAAAGAGTATTTCAGATGATTTCTTACACAGGAACAAGCGATGTCTATAACCCAGCATTGCTACTTGAGAGGTCAGACAGATTCAGAGCACACACAGGAGGACATGTAGTTGTAAAATGTAATAAATGTTGGAGATTCTGCAGCCTCAAAGGGGTGTCGATGACACAGGGAACATCAGAGTCACTGCCTGTTGGACAGGGACCTCTGTTTTACATGGATTCATAAAATAAAAATTTAGAGCAGGATTCAGAAGAAAAAAATGTGTTTCTGTTTTCCGGATTTTTCTTAATGTTTAAGTTGTTTAGAAAATATACGCAAACACAAAATACTTACAGCAGCATTTGCTGTTGTGGCGTTTTCCTTTTTTAAATGTTTTCCCAAAGCAGCCCAGAGCTTTCCATATGTTCCATCTATTCTGCTTCCTCACTTACTCTTTCTCGTTGCAGCAATACTAACACAAGCTAAAGAAATAAAATAATATTCCCCACATGATCAGCTCTAGAAGCCTGCTTCTGGTTCCAAATATATTGTATTCATTTATTAACTTATTGCTATAGCCTTCTAGTGCATACGTGGCTGTCCTCTCTAGTTGCTCTTTGTATAAAATTATTTTTGCACAAGCTCTCTTCTATTCTTTCATGTTTTCTTCTCTGCTTTCCACATTTATTTTTCCCCCTTCTTTCTACAGAAGCCTGTTGATCTTTTGGTATCTTTCCTATTAAAGCTGGGGTATGTGTGGAACTCTTCCCGAAGAGTGAAAGTCCTGATGGACAGTGCTTGCTACCATGCTGTTCTGTGCTTCTGAATGCTGTAGTGTGAATAACTTTCCTTTGCGTGTACTGACTAGTTTTATCTTTGTTGCTTCTTTTTCTCTAAATGTCTTTAAAGGTAGATGCACATTAGTTACTTTGGTACAGGTGTGATTTTCTGACATTTACATTAGTGAGTTAATTTAATGTGTATCCAAGTCACATGAATATTGTGATTAGGTTTTTTTGTTTTTGTTTTTGTTAGTTTGTTTTGAGACAGGATTTTTCTTTGTAGCTTTAGAGCCTGCCCTGAAACTTGTTCTGTAGACCAGATTGGCCTCGAACTCACAGGGAAGCTACCTGCACCTGCCTCCCAAGTGCTGTAATTTAAGGTATACGCCTCCACATCCTGGCTTGGTATTTTGTACTTGTGTTTCTTTCATATTCTCCCAGAATATGTCGTGTTTTGAACTGTGAAACAATTTTATGGGCGATTCTTTGTTGAATGGCAGTCCTGTCGGTTTTAGTCATACTTTTCTTATAGTTTAAATGTGGATTGTTAAGGACCTCCTGTTGTAATAGGAGCGGCGGGACTGCGTCCCCAGCACCCTGGCTGCCTGGCTAGCTTATGCCCCGAAATAACAACACACAAACTGTATTCTTTTAAACACTGCTTGGCCCATTTCTATCTGGCCTCTTCTAGGCTAATTCTCACATATTAATTTAGCCCATTTCTAATCATCTGTATAGCACAGCTAGGTGCGCTTACCAGGAAGATTCTAGCCTATGTCCATCCTGGGTCGGAGCTTCATCGCGTGTGTCTCAGAGAGCAAAGCTATTGCATCTGGATAGGGTAGCATGGCGTCTCTGAGCTCACTTCCTCTTCCTCCCAGCATTCTGTTCTGTTTACTCCTCCCACCTATGTTTTAACCTATCAGGGCCAAGCAGTTTCTTTATTGCTTAACCAATGAAATCAACAGATTGATATATGACACTCCCATATCAACCTCCCTTGTTTATCCTACTGAACTTTGCTAAAACTTTGTTGTGTAATTGTAAATTTTAGATTGATTACATAATACATAAAAGACATGGAATAGTTCTCTCGAAGACTTGTCATAAGTAGGAAACATTGATGGTTCCTTTTAGTTACAGTCTTCACGAAGAATAAAATTGTTTAAAATGTTTACAAATTAATCATATGGCTCAGGAACAATAGAAAATTATTAATATATGTGGAGGCCAAGGGTTTAGAATGAAGATGCGGGTAGAGCCACGTGCTCTCTGATAGGAGTATCTTCCTACATCCACCATTTTCTGGTTTTGTTTGACCCTATAGCCCTAGAAGGCTAGTTTTGATTCTGCCTGTCTTCATTTGTGTTAACTGCCTTCTTTTGTTCTGTGTTCTACTGGCCATTAGTGGAGTTAGGGCACTCTTTTATCTAATTCAAATTCACCATAAGATTATTAGCAATTTCCACAAAGACCCATATTCATTTAAAATTGCTTTTGTAGGTTTTGCGTAAATTTTCATTCATTTATTTATTTATTTTTAATTGAAAAAAAATTTCCAGCTGGACTGTGACTGAAAAAGCATGGGATAAAACCGGACTCTCTGAATATGCCGGACAATGAGGGCTGCTGAGAAGCCAAGGACAATGGCACTGGGTTTTGATCCTACTTTATGTTCTGGCTTTGTGGGAGCCTAGCCAGTTTGTATGTTCTCCTTCCTAGACAAGGATGGAGGGGGGAGGACTTTGGACTTTCCACAGGGCAGGGAACCCTGACTGTGTAAATTTTTTTGCTGCTATTTTGCTCAAGGTGATACAAATATATACAATAGAGACTTTTGTGCTGAGACCAGTCCTGTTTAGCTTTTTGGTACTAGAGCTGCTTGTTCTTCCTACACCTTAACATCAACATTTTATAGGTGAATTCATTGAGCTAAGCACTACTTGGGAAAAAATGCAATTACTTTATTCTTGAGGCTCCTTTAGTTTTGGTAAATTACCTATGTGGCTTCATCTATCGAGTCTTGATGCCATGAACTGGTCTTTCTTTTTTAAACCTATTCTTCTATCTTCCAAACATTATATAAGTGGTGGTAGTAATTACGTGGGCCACTACTTACCCTACTACTTTTTGTTAGGGGTCAATACCAAACAAAGGTATGACAAAAGGTATTATTTAGCTATTTCTGAATGTAAAATTCATTTGGGGTTTAAGGATTGTAGACTAAATAATTGGGCTTACTACCTGTAAAAGTTAATAAATATCTTGATAAAAGTGGGTATGGATTAAAAATTGTATGAGTTAAACATTTGTCAAAAACAATAGTCTTTTTTTTTTTTAGGAGAAAGAGGTGATGATAGTTTTGTATAAAACAGAGAGTCTTTTGGTAAAAGGAAGTCTTTCATTTCATGGACTCATTACAAGTATACAGGGAGGAAATAACTAATATTTTTCAAAAATTCATTTGTTATATTTTATGTGTGTGTGTGTTTCCTAAAATGAAACCTTGTGATTTTAATACTTTTTAAAACATTGGGGTTTTTTTGTCCTGGTTAAATTATGAAAATTTATTGCATTTTATGGGACACATCTCATGATTCTTTTGTGAATAGTGTCTGGCTATGTTTTATTTTGCAGCATCTAGTATGTTTATTGGTAGGTTCAAATATCAACCAACTGACCCTTTTTCTCTCCACAGCAAGATGTGAGTGAGTTTACACACAAGTTGTTAGATTGGTTAGAAGACGCCTTTCAAATGAAAGCTGAAGAGGAAACGTAAGTCACTGATATTAAGATATTTAAAGTCAATAAATGAGAATCATTTTTGTTCTCTGGGTGCAGTTCAAACATGCAAGTGAGAGAAACTTTTGGGAGTCCTAGTGTTACCTGTATTATTAAAAGGCTGTTTGGAAGATAAGGTAGCACATTTCCGGTAGCTGCCAGTTTCTCCCATCAGATCTGGTGTGAGATTCCTAAGGTTACCAATCTTACAGCCCTGTGTTCTTCCTGGGTTCAACTTTTCATGAGGAAGAAGGGGGTTAGCTGGGCATGAATTTGAAAGACCTTACCTCATCGTAAAGTCCTTTCCTGAGGACAGGACGAACACTCCCCTCCACATTCATGCTGCCCATTCTGTAAACTGGGTGTAAGCACAGATGCCTGACCGTTTCACAGTTATTTGTAGGGACAGTGGCAGTTCAGCGCTGTGTGTTGTTTCTCAGGTGCCATTCACCTACTGTTTAAAAAGAGGCTCTCTCATTGGAGTGGAGTTTGCTCAGTCTCCTGAGGCCACTCTTTTTATATCAACTATTTGTCCCCTTGTGGGTGCTTTGCCTGCATGTTTATCTGTGTGCCACATTATGTGTCTGCTGCCTGAGGAGGCAAACGAAGGGATCACCTGGAGCCTATGCTGGGGTGGTCCTCAGCCACCGCGTGTGTGCTAGAAAGGAAAGCCAGGTTCTCTGCGAGAGCAGCAAGCAATGTTGACTGCCAAGCCACTTCTCCAACTGCACCTTTATGTATTTTGTTGAAGCCCAGCCATTTAGATTGCTGCCAAAGGCTATTGTGAAATCTGCAGCGTGCACTAAACAATATGTAGAACACAGGCAAGAAATCCTAGGATCAAAATTATTACCTCCTTCCTTCTTCCAATTTTCCCAAGTATCTTTCATCTTTTTCTTTTTTTTAATTTTAAAATACTTTCAGCCTTATTGTTATGTAAAGGCCACTATAACATGGTTTGCCATTAATTTAAATAGGCTGCTATATCATTATCTATCAGAGATGTACTTAAACATTCAACCCTCCAATTTGCTGTCAAAATCCAAGGGAATTTTTTTCTAAATGACATTTAATTGATCTTTTAAGGAAAAATTCACAGGAGTTATACCCAGAAATCAGATTATTTGGCCTTGTGTACACAAGTCAATTAATTAAAAAAATATGTCCCATCTTTTTAGTTTTTGTGGGCTCCATAGTAATCTGTACCTGTACAGAGCTTGCTGGGGTCCTCATCTTTGGGCTGTGTTCTTTCACTTAATTCTCTTAGCACCTCAGATATTGAGCTGAGCATGCCTGGATTTTAGATTTCAGAGGAATATTAAGACACATACAACGTACACGCATACACACACACACACACACACACAGAGCTAGCACCAGCATGTTACCTTGTCATTTTTACCCTGCAGTATTAATCTCTTAATTTTGTGCGATTCTGACTTGTGTTGTTGGCAGAATAATGGCAGAAATTTAGGATAAAACCTAAGCTGAGAAAGCCCTATTGGCTTTAGTTCTTCAGAATGACTAGTGAGTTACTTGTAGACCACTGTCTGTGAACGTAAACCAAGCTGACAGAATCTTACTAAGGCCTTACTTTACAGTACAGTGCCAAAGTTTAATGAGAGAAGTGTCCTTTGGCCATAAGTTGTGATTAGCTGAGTAGTGCACTAAGAAATAGAGAAGTTGGAGTGTGGAGCACTAAATGGGACAGCTATACTGCCTCCTTCAAGGTTCAGGGGGCATCATGAAAGAAGGAGGAAACCAAATGGGAATTCCAGAGATAGGGAGCTCTCCAGTAAAAAGGCATTTTTTTTTTAACCTGGCTGTGCCTTTGCTCTTAGGAGCTCAGTGTTCTGGTTGTCTGCGCACAAGTGGACTCAGCCACACTGCATTGTGGATCTGGTGTGGAAATCGACTCCCCACCCCATACTGAGGAATGTTTACCTCCTAACACTTGTTACGAAGAGGGCAAGTCACTCATTCTCTAATAAACAACTCTTATTCTCTTACAAGGCACCGTAATTATCCCCAGTGGGTCACACAAAACGATGCCATGAAAGTAGGGTGGGGCTTACTAGGAAGAAGCACTTCAGTGGGAGAGGAAAAGAAATGAGAGGAATGAGAACGAAATGCAACATTCATTACATAAACATTAAATTACCAAAAATTAATAAAAGAATATTCAATATTATTATGTATAATAATAATAAAACATGCAACTGATTAAAGCAAAAAAAACCCAAAATAAAAATAAAATGAATTTAGCACCAATTGTGTACTATTTGAGGGAACAAATTATCTCCATCATAGAAAGGCATTTGATAGCTGATTTCTTTTTAGCTTGTTGTAAGTTTATGCCATTGGCTACCGGTTAAATCAGAGGGTGCATTTTCCTTTTGAGATCATTTATTGCCCATCAGCCCTCCTTTCTGATGGAGAACGTTCTAGCAATTGTAGTAATAAGAGTGGTGGGGTTACGTCCCCGGCACCCCAGCCGCCTGGCTAGCTTATGCCCAAAATAATTACATGGAAACTGTATTCTTTTAAACACTGCTTGTCCCATTTCTATCTAGCCTCTTCTAGGCTAATTCTCACATATTAATTTAGCCCATTTCTAATCATCTATGTAGCACCGCTAGGTGCGCTTACCAGGAAGATTCTAGCCTATGTCCATCCTGGGTCGGAGCTTCATCGCGTGTGTCTCAGAGAGCAGAGCTATTGCATCTCTGCCCTGGAGAGAGGAGCATGGCGTCTCTGCTCTAGAGAGCAGAGCTGTCGAGTCTGAGCTCACTTCCTCTTCATCCCAGCATTCTGTTCTGTTTACTCCTCCCACCTATGTTTTAACCTATGAGGCCAAGCAGTTTATTACTTAACCAATGACCTTACTCCATCAAGCAATGTGTTTTCCAGTATAGTAGCTGCAAAGGCCTCTAACCAAACCCTGTCCTTCAAGGCTGCTTTCTGTCTTCATCTTAGCTTCATTTAGTTAGTTGCCCACAACTTCCTATTCAAACTTCAGCACTGAATCTGCTCTTGATGCTTTTGAGACCCAAAGCCTGCATCCAGTGAAGATACCTTTGCAGTACTATTCTGAGATTACTTTTGGTGTGGGTCCCCAGTCCTGAATATATTTCTTAATGCTATAACCTTTTTCTAAATGACTTATTTATGTGGATGGATGTTTTGGCTGAATGGATGTGTACCATGTATGCACCTAGTGCCTGTGGATGCCAAAAGATATTGTTGAAACTCTGAGACTGGAACTACAGATCATTGTTAGCTGCCATAGAGATGCTGAGAAACAAACCTGGGTCTTGTGCAGGAGAAAAAAGCCATCCTAACCACTGAGTCATCTCTGCAGCCTCTTCATGCTATGTCTTTTGGGGTGTCATATATCTTTGAGTTCAGTCACATGCATGCATACATTGTATGTGTGTGTATGTGTCTGTCACATCTCTTCTTTTAGAAAGTGATGATGGTTAGTTTTAAATGTCTACCATTTAAAACTTAGTTCTAAGTTCTAAGACTTAGTTCTTAGAGCACTTCAAATGAGGAGTTATCTAAATCACATTGGTCTCTGAGCCTATCTGTGGGCGGTCGTCCTGTTAACTGAGATATGAAGACCTACCCTGAATGTGGGCAGCACCATCCCATGGATTGAGCCCTAAATTGTGTAGCAGTGATGAAAGCTAGCTGACATGAGCAGGCAGCATGAGTGCGTTAGTTTTCCTATGGTCCTGACTGTGGTTGTAGTGTGACCAGCAATCTCAAGCTCCTGCCTTGGTGAATGTTCTCAGATGACGGAATGTTACTTGGAATTATAAGCCAAATAAGCCAAAGCTTCTTTTTGGCTGGGGTGTTTTACAGCAGCAGCAGCAGAAATAAAATCAACAGAGGGCTTGAGTTAGATTGTAGCGTTTTGCTAGCATCTGCTTTATACAGAGCCAGGACTGCTTGAAGGACCGAGTGCATGTTTCCTGGTCAGTTACTCTGTGCCCCTTACATTTGCTGTTGTTCTGATTCCTCCAGTGACATCTTGATTGTTTCCTCACAATGAAGATTAGTGATACCTGAGTTAGGATATCCGAATTGTCCGTCCCCTCTACTTTCTTCCCACTCACTGGGTTTAACAGGTGTGCTCCGTCTACACTCTGGTCCAGGAAGACCCAAGAGTGGGCGCCTCTGTGGCTCTGTTCCCTGAGAGTTTGTTTCTTTTTGAGAAAAGTGCATGTTTCTTGCCCTTTCTTTGTTAGCCTTCTAATGCCCAGAGGCAGCTGAACATAAAGTCATCAGAATTAAGCAGTCTTTTTACCTCCCTGCATTAACCATTGTTCTAGAAGGTTCTCTCAGTGCTTAGAAGTGTTACTCTTGAATTCCTACTTTCTCCTCTCAGGTAAACATCATAAAGGATATCCTACACTACACTGCTCAATCACCTTTTATCCATAATCTTCCACCTTCCACTCTCCATTTATAACTGTTTGTTTTTTTTCTAAAATTTTTAGAAGAAAGTCCTTTTGATTCCTTTTTTATCTAAATCTTAAATTTTCCTGGAACTATCCTCATTTGCTTCTCAGTAATTCTTAGTTCTCTCTGGTTGTGAGTTCAGCTGATTTGAGTCACTTTGCTGTGCCCATTTTGAGGCAAAACTTCTGCTGTGCCTTCAAAGTTGGAGTAGACGTATATAGAGGAAGGTTACTCTTAATGTTTTCTGCAGTGAAGTTTCTTTTGTCTTTGACATTGGTAATAGACTCAGCTTCTTCTATTTTCATGCAAGAGAGAGTTGTGTCTCTTATAATAGGACTTTTCATTGCTTCTTAACTTTTTTTCAGTTCTGCTTTCCCCTGTTTCTATTGATGTAACCACAGCACATTTCTAGGGTTCATGATCTGTGATTCAGAGTGAAGGGTGTCTGGGAAGATGCAAAGAAGTCCAGAGTAGACAGTTCTGAAATGTCCATGCCTGATACCTTCAGGAAAGATGTGGTATCCTTCAGTGCAGAGTGCGCCAGAATTCTCACAGGTGCTTTGAAAATAAGTGATTAGAGTTCAGAATTAGCAGAGCCAGTTGCAACTAGTTGCTTCTGCAAAGTTATCAAACCAAAAGGCATCAGATAGGTCAATATTCTTCCCAAGAGTTAATTTGTGTGATCGGGAAGGATCAAGGCCTAGATAACATAGGTTTCCTCTATGGAAATGCTGATTCCTATTAGTAATTACACCCAAAGAATCACAATTGTCACTTTTTGGATGTTTTCCCCATATCAAGTGAGTCTCCAGAACCCTTTGTTGTCACAGTTTAGAAAATTCTTTATTAGGAATATTCCCAAAGATTAAGTTTTTGTATTGTATAGACACCTCAATTTTTATAGTCAGATATAATTTAACTGCTGGGGCTATATAATTGTATTGATGACAGCAACCCTCAAACTAGTGACTTACACTATATCCTCACATGTCCCCAGTGTGTATAAGTAACGGACCCTGTTCTCTGTTTACCCAGGGCTGCAGGTGAGCAGGAAATTCCCTTAGGTATAAACTTGCAATAACCACACGTGATAGCAAGTTCTATAACTTGCCTTATTGTAGAGTGAGTGGGAACACTTCACAGCCCGAGGTGGCTACTATCAAACCAGGTAATGTGAAATCAGGACCTCTGTGCAGTGCTGATATATGTACATGAAATAGTATATCAGCTGCACAGCATAGTTTGGTTGTTCTTCAAAAGATTAAAAATGCATCTTGATTTGTAGGCATGTGTTTCAATGCTTTAAAAACAGTCTGAAGCAGTATTCATATACCCTGTTGATAAAAAACTGTATACCCAGTGGCAAAATGTTCATTGATAATGAATGAATGAAACAATAGCATATTATTCAGCTTCTAATAAATGGGAGTTCTGATACTTCATAAAACATAGATGAAACATGAAGACACATTAATTGAAATTAAATTAATCATGGAAAAGTCATAGGTCATTTATGTATGAGACATCAAGTTGTCAAATGCAAAGAAACTGAAGGACATGCAAGATGGGATTACTGTAAGGCCTGGTGAGCTTTACATGCTCTAAGGATCTGTGATGACCTTTGTAAAACTGAGCAAGAGAGTGATGTTTGTCTACCACTTTAAAAATCAGTCTGAATAAGTCAGATTTATAAATTTAAACACAAAAATCAAAAAAAATCCTTTATACAGTTGTGAGCACAGCAAAGTTTCATACAGACCAGGTTAAATAGTGTCTTTTGGAGGTGTATAATATAAGTTCTAAAGAAGACAAAGTAGGGGCTGGAGAGATGGCTCAGCGATTAAGAGCACTAATGCTCTTCCAGAGGATCAGGGTTCGATTCCCAGCTCCCACATGGCAGCTATCAACTGTCTGTGACTCTAGTTCCACGGGATCCAATACCCTCACAGAGACACATATGAAGACAAAATCACCAATGCGTATAAAATAAATAAATCTTTTACAAAGTAAAACCTGCCGATTTTCCTTGCTTCCTTCAAACAAAAAGGCAAAATCTCATAGGCTCCACTTCAGACCCAGGGTCTTCGGTCTCCTCACTGTGGCACTTGCAGGTATCTTTCCTGTCTACTTTAGTGGGTGAATGTGGGAAATGAGTTGTTTTTTTCTCAGAAATCTTTTAGGATGAAGCATTCCTTTCTCTTCCCAATAAGGCCAGTATTATACAGGCTTAAAAGTATGAGATGGCATGTACAGTGGTCCTAGGAAGAGCAAGCACCTCCTGAGCGTAGCTGACTTCTCTTCTGAGCTGGTCCCAAGCAGTAACTCATTCAGCCCTCATCTCCATCCTGCCAGCTCAATTACTGTAATTATCCTTAGCTGACAGGTAAAGAAATTGAAGAATAAATTTAAGTACTTTGCCCAAGGTGACACAATAAATAACAGAGCTGTGTGCGTGATAACCATGTGAATATTACCATCTCGTCATATATTGTTCTTTTTAATGGTTCTTTTTATGTTTTCTCAATTATTTATAGATCTGAAAGTTATAAGCATATTTCTATCTTTTAAACATGCTTTAGGGATGAAGAGAAGCCAAAGAACCCTATGGTAGAGTTGTTCTACGGAAGATTCCTAGCCGTGGGAGTGCTTGAAGGTATGGTTGCTTGTTTATTTTATTACCTCAAGATGCTGCTGTTCCTTGGCTCTTTTGAGTGTGTTTGTTGGTACTCTTTATTTGTAACTGGATCTACTCTTCTGCCCCCTTCCTACTAATCTTTTGCACAGACCTAACTACAGTGTATGTTCACACTGCACTTCGTTTATCATAATACTTCTTTCAATGAAAGGCCTTTGAGATGCTGAGAACTTCCGAATGTGAATTAGAGAGAACTGAGATGATCCTAAAAGCCTATGGCTTTTTACCAGGTGTCTTTCTGGATTTGACGAAAAGAGATGCTCAAGCCAGGATAGGGAATAACTCAGCACAAGAGTGCAAGTGTACAGGACAGGCTTCCGTCCTGAGCTCCTCGAGGAAAAGAGAGGGAGATGGCAGAGGGGCAGGAACTGAACCAGGTGTCCACAGACATTCCATAATTAGAAATGCTCCCAAATCTGAAAATGCTTACGGCCTCAGGCAGTTCAGGTGTGGAACTTGTAATCTGTGCTGGAGTTGAATGACCACCTTGGTTTGATGGTCACTTGGTGAAGTTTGAATTTAGCAAGTCAGAGTGATTGTAACATCCTTACTCATGTTCAAGAAATGAAAGTATTTTGCTTTTGAATATTGGCTAAGAGTACTTCTACTCATCGTAGGCTGCATGTTTTTTAAAACTTAGGCCTCTTAAATTTCTGTTTGATTTTTAAAAAAGGAAAGATATCAGGCTCACTAAATAATGTTTTTCAAATATTTGATTCTCAAGCTATAAACTTCTGAGAAAAATTCCAAAATGTCAGGGGATTTTTCACATAGTTCAAAGCGTTGTCTTTCTGTAATGGCCTGAATAAGGCAGACACAAACTGCATATTAGGCATTTAAAGGTTACAGTGAGGTAACTGCATTTTTCTTCAAATGCTAAACAATTATTTAGCACACAAAATCAGGTTGTTTAATTTGCCCTTCTGATTTATCTGAAGTAGCACTGTGTAAATCAGGAAGTCGGTCTAAGCATGCTGGGATTGGGTACTACAGTACCCTTCAGAGCATATCCATCTGGTACGATCCTTCATCATGAAATGTTAATTCATTTTGACACTTAGTATTAGGAAGTTGTTTCCTAGATATTGTGCTAATTGATGTAGCTTAAATACATTTCTATCTGAACTGTGTGTGTTACAATGAACATCATTCAAGTCACTGTCCTACCATGTTTCATTTCTCATCCTCCCCTGTTTCATACCTGTGGTTCCTTGCAGGCAATTTTCTGTTACTTTATTAATGTATTTTTCCTGCAAAGCATCCTCAGCATTTGGAAAGCTTCTATTCCAATGGCCTGCCTTTGCTCCTGTCAGGTCTTTTGTCTTCACATTCACCTTTCCTCCTAGTGTTCGAGATCACTCTATCTCCCATTCCATCTGACTCCAACTCCCGGACTCTCCATGGATTGTGTGGAGAGTCTCCATG
The DNA here is from genome assembly GCF_037038515.1 of Microtus pennsylvanicus. Classification (NCBI taxonomy): domain Eukaryota; kingdom Metazoa; phylum Chordata; class Mammalia; order Rodentia; family Cricetidae; genus Microtus; species Microtus pennsylvanicus. Next base: position 16,447,689 of record NC_134579.1, read on the forward strand.
ACTCTTACTCTTCACCTTGCTCTCCATGGACTGCGCACCTGAGTGCTGCTGAGTAAGACGTTCACAGCAGGAGTTGAGATGTGTCCTGAATTTTCAGTGATGCACAGAAACCTAGATGCTGGCATAATGGGAGGACTTGAGAAGTGAGCTTCATGTCCCTGCCTTGGTAACCTCACCTGGACAATGACACTGGCCTCCCTCCATTTTCCTTAGGGGCGATTTTCATTTCCCTACTCATTTCAAGCCTAAAATTTTATTTATTTACTTATTTGTCTCTTCATTATCTAAGAAACATCTTTCAAATTTTCATGGAATTATTTTGAAGCCATAAAATCTACCAAAATTCTGAATTTAATTTAATTCCAGCATCTTAAATTTTTTTTTAGAATGGCATATTTCCCTCTGTGTATGAGCTTCAGACTTCATTGGCTCTATCCATTTATACCCTTCCCTATTCTTTTCATCATAAAATATGGAAGGGTGGTGTAAGCGGAGGCTGCTTGTTTGTTTCCTGGCTGCCCAGACCTGAATAATTACACAGAAAAGTATACTAATTACAAACAGTGTTTGGCCTTTTAGCTCAGGCTTCTTATTAACCAATTCTTATATCTTAAATTAATCTATTTCTATTAACCTATGTATCACCACAAGGTGGTGGCCTACCAGAAAGGTTCCAACATCCTCCTTCAGTAGCCATATGGCATCTCCTTGACTCTGCCTACTCTTTCTCTATATCTCTGTTTGGAGTTCCCACCTGGTTTTATTCTGTCCTGCCATAGGCTGAAGCTGCTTCTTTATTAACCAATGGTAATAAAGCATATTTACAGCATACAGAGGAGAATCTCATATCAGAAGGGCCATACACACATACATACACATGTGTATATACACACACATCCAGTGTCAGCAGTGTCTTAAGAGCTTATATACATGTGAGTTACAATTACTATCTGTGACTAAGTGTGAATGAATACACTCGTGTATATGTATTAGCCAGTGGGAAATATTTACTAACCAATTGTCACATGTATGCATACATATACACATATACATATATATTATATATAAAATATATATGGGTTCATGTGTGTGTGTGGAGGAAAGCTCTACTCATCCATTATTCTCTGGAGCACAGTGATTGATGCTCTTGTAGATTCAGGAAAGGACCCATATATACAGTTACCTTTAGTAGCTGATAATCCAAATTGAGGAACATTAATTAACTTCTCCAACCATTCTATAGGAAAAAAATTTGAAAACACTGAAATGTTTGGTCAGTATCCACTTCAGGTCAACGGGTTCAAAGACCTGCATGAGTGCCTAGAAGCTGCGATGATTGAAGGAGAGATTGAATCCTTACATTCAGATAATTCAGGAAAATCAGGTCAAGAGGTGAGTTCAGCATTTTCATTGTCCTCTTACCTCCCATTTTCTTTTAAATGGCCCAGTGCATATTTAAGGTTCTAATTACGTAGCTGCTAATGATGGAGAAAATATTCAAAAATGTTTGCATTTAATTACAATAATTAGATGTAAATTGTGAAAGCTGTACAGATATAATCTATGTTATATTACATTCTACACAATTATATTGTACAGAATATAATCTATGATAGATTATATTTAGATCATATTCCTGTTAAGGTTCAGATTTAAGATCATGCACACTTACTGAGGTGTGTGTGGTGCCATTTTTGTGACTCTGGAATTCCCTTTAACAGCACCTTATTACAGGGCTTATAAAAATAAACAGCTTAAATCTTTGGTCCATTATTTTACATTTCTGTATCGGTTTGCTTGAATGTAAACCTTCACCATTGAAACAAATAATAGGCTTTTGTAAATCTTGAGGTTTACATGAAAACAACTTTTTTGAAGGTTCGTTGAATCTCACATGTGTATGTGTAAGTGAGTGGGGACACTGGCTCAGAGCAGCAAGAAATTTAACACATTAAACATAGTTTGTGTTTAAATTTTATAAATAGAGTTTTACAAACATAAACTTTATCTGCTAATGGCAAATCTTTTTCATAAATTAGTATAATGTATAGTTGTAAGGCTCAAGATAAAAACGTGAAGAAAAAAGAGAAAAATCAAAACAAAATAGGAAGATAATGTTTTCCCAATTTCAGGGTGAGAACAGTGAGCAATAGTGCCAGACAAGTAATTTTCCCTCTGAGTCAAGTCATGGGATATGACAAGCGGGTCGATTTCAGGAAGTGTCACTCAGCAGAAGACTGAAGAAGGCAGAGCTCTTGAGTCTTAATGGAAACTGTCCTTCTCTTCTGGCTGGGATTTCTAATGTAAACAATTGTGGAAGAAGAGCAGTATAGAGATAAGGTTTCCCTCTGTCCTCTTACACATCAGACCCACCATTGGGTTTCCCAAGGTTACGAAAACCTTTTAAAAAGACATTAGCTGTAAGGAATTAGCTGTACTCCTTTCTCCATGGTGTCAGACCGTGACGTCACAGCAGTGGTGTATCCTCTTCTGAAAAAGCGCAATGGGGAAAACAGGGTGATCTCAGTATTTGTTGTGTTTCCTTTCAGCATTGGTTTACTGAGCTGCCTCCTGTGCTAACATTTGAACTGTCAAGATTTGAATTTAATCAAGCATTGGGAAGACCAGAAAAAATTCACAATAAATTAGAATTTCCCCAAGTTTTATATCTGGACAGGTATGGTTTAAAGAGAATGTTACAGTTTTGCAACCTCTCAGTGAGTAAGGGAAGGGTAACTCTGTGGTAACTATGTGATGTTATTTCCTTCAGTCGAAGCCTCATTGATACATGATAGCTTGCTATTTTTCATGGGAATATGTTCATTTCTTTTATAAATATGTAGTTATAAAGGCAGATTGGAATGTTAAAATATTTTTGTGTTTTACATATGATATCTTATAAAATTTCAATTGACCCTTTATAGTAATAATTAGACTTAACACCATACCTGCTTCCAAGTTATTTGGAAATACTAATGATTGCTAATTTTTTCCTTGATAGGTATATGCACAGAAACAGAGAAATAACAAGAATTAAACGTGAAGAGATCAAAAGACTTAAAGATTACCTCACAGTATTACAACAAAGATTAGAGAGGTATTTAACTTTTATGTAGTTATGATAGGAAATTATGTGTCTGGTGATTATCAAAATTTTTAATTTTTAGTATGCTCTGGGTAACTTATAACTTAAACTTATATGATTTGAAGTTTGATTAATTATTTTAGAAACTAGCTTGCATCTTTAATAGGCTTTAAAGGCTTATTTTAGAAATTGAAATTAAAATATGTGATTATCATCAGCTTGTTCCCCTGATGCTATAAATGGATCTAAAGGACTCTAGCACAGAGCATGAGATTTACTTTGTGTTGAAAAGAATGGCAGGTAAAAGAGAAGATTCAAACACTAGCCTCTTTGGTCTCCCAAACGTCATACAGCAGCGTCACTCAGGAATAAGTTAGGCAGTGAGGGGAGGTTAGGCAGCTCATAGGCGCGTGGCTAGAGCCAGTGCTCTTGAGTACTCCAAGTGAGTGGCTGTGTGTGCAGATGTTGCTACATCCACAGTACTGCATTATTTGTTAGGAAACCTTATGAAATGTAGAATGTGGGTGTCATGCAGCCTGATAAGTCCACAGGCTGAAATGCGGTGTATAAATAGTTGGTTAGCTACAACTATTTGAGTTCCTCCCATTTGCTTTTAATCTTCACACTAATAACAAATTGTTGAGTGAATATGTATATTTCCAGTAGGTTTTATTCTCATAAGGTTCATATGTATGAAAAGTGCTCACAAAGTAAATAATGGTAAAAGCCACTACTTTGAAGCTGAGATCAGTGTAGAATTCAAAGAGAACATTTGCAGATGGTCCAACAGGTTGTCTTCCCACTGATCCATAGTTTAGAACGGCATCTTCTCACTGATCTATAGTTCAGAACGGCGTCTTCTCACTGATCCACAGTTTAGAACAGCATCTTCCCCTGATTCAGTTTAGAACGGCATCTTCCCCTGATCCACAGTTCAGAACGGCATCTTCCCCTAATCCACAGTCTAGAACGTTATCTTCCCCTGATCCACAGTTCAGAACGGCATCTTCCCCTAATCCACAGTCTAGAACGGCATCTTCCCCTGACCCAGTTCAGAACGGCATCTTCCCCTAATCCACAGTCTAGAACGGCATCTTCCCCTGACCCAGTTCAGAACGGCATCTTCCCCTAATCCACAGTTTAGAATGGCATCTTCCCCTGACCCAGTTCAGAACGGCATCTTCCCCTAATCCACAGTTTAGAATGGCATCTTCCCCTGATCCACAGTTTAGAACAGTGTCTTAGGTACAGCTGTACCCACAGCTCTCCATTTTGATCAGTTCTGCTGTCCTTTCTTTCGAGAACATTTAGTGCATTTCTTTAATGTATATTCAGTTTCATCTTCTTCCTTAGAAAGCAAGTTTCATTTCTGACTTATTTGTGTTGTTTCATTTTATAAGACTTGCTTAAAAACATATTGCTGATGATATAGATAAAACATTGGTATATTTTATTAACAGATATTTAAGCTATGGTTCCGGTCCCAAAAGATTCCCCTTGGTAGATGTTCTACAGTATGCCTTGGAATTTGCCTCGAGTAAACCTGTTTGCACCTCTCCGGTTGATGATATTGATGCTAGTTCCTCAGCTAGTGGCTCCATACCATCCCAGTCTTCATCAAGGTAACGTTTCCACACACAGCGTGCTGCTGGGCTGACTGTGACCTGGAACACATCCGGGCAGGGTTTGATCAAGTGTGCGCGCTGTGACTTCAACAACCCTTCTAAAAATAAACTCACTTAGAAGATTATTCTTTTATTATTTCAGTAGATCTATAGTTATCAATTGGAATTCTCATAAACTTTTTTCCATTCAGATTTATTCTTTGCAATGTTGTGGTCTGTAGATTTTAAACATTTTATCATATGTAAAGCAATTCAGAGTAGAATTTGTTTCTGTGACTCTAGCTCGGTATTAGCAAGAGATCTTTAACTAGAGCATGCATTAGTTTTCTCATTTAAAAACAGAAAGACAATCTTACTTTAGACTCACAATTTCATCCTTGTGAGACTTAAGTCTTCAAGCACTAAGGATTTTAGATCTGTTCTTAAGACCACTTCCTCTTGAAATTACTAGAGACTCTGATGCTATCTTCTGTGTCTGGCCTAGTCTTTCCTAGTGCTGGAAGTTTAATCAGTAATGCCTTCTTTAAATACACAGCCCACCAGAACAGCAGGGAACCCCTGCTTCAGAACCGCCCAGCTCAGCACCTGCAGCAGGTGCTGCCCTGTCACTGAGGACAGTGATACACAAACCATTCACTCAGTCTCGGATACCTCCAGATTTACCCATGCATCCAGCACCAAGGCACATAACAGAAGAGGAACTGTCTGTGCTAGAGAGCTGTTTACATCGCTGGAGGACAGAAATAGAAAATGACACACGAGGTAAGAAGCTTCTCCTAGTGTGTTACTGTCACTTCAGATGACGTCAGATACCTCTGGGTTTCATATTTAAACACTAGTATTTTTTCAATCTTTTATGAAAAGATTTTCTGTGTGAGAAACTGATGTGACTCTCCAATTTTATGCAGTGAGTGTCGGATTCACAGGGACTGAAAGGGCTTCCCCAGATTCCTTAGCTGATTAATGATATAACAGATGGTCTGATTTGCAGTGGAGTATCTAAATTTGTATCAAACTGGCTTTGCCTTTGCAGCTACTCCATTGGTGAAATGGCACAGAGCCTCAAAATTTGTACTTAGTGATGTCCGCATAGTGAAAAGGGGATGACTGTTAATGTCTAGGTGTAAAAATTTAAGAAGCTAGTTTTCATTTTTGTTTGCTTTTTCCTAAATTGTACTTAAGATTGAGCCTGGAGGCATCTTTGTGCCAGAGATGCTGAGTCCCATCTCCAACCTTAGACTTTTAATTCTTAAATCTGGTCTAACAGATTTGCAGAAATGATCCGTGAACCCAATGCCAGTATGTACAATTTTCAGGGACTATGCAGGAAAATAAGAAAAATAAGGATTTTCTGTGCAGGAGCCATTGTACATGAATGCATCCATACCGTAGTGCTGACTTGTCTTTCTTGAAAGAAATTTTATTTTGAACTCATATCTTTTTCTGTTAAAATATACTTTTTAACTTTAATATTTCATGGTAAGTTATAGTTTTTTACTTGTCAAAATATACCCTACTAACTCGAAACTATTATTTATAGTAAAAGGATGAAATCACATTAAACAGCCTTCATTGCCCTAGGTGTCTTACTGTATATGTCAAATTGACTCCTATGGTAAGTGTGACTAAAGAACAGTCGCAGCTTAATAGAGTCAATAGTTGTACTGTTAGCCTCAGTAACTAGAGAGCTTATCTTAATGTTGTACATATACATAGAAAATAATGTTAATATTAGAATTTGCTAACATTAATTAAGCATAGTGTTTATTGAATGCTATAATAAGTGTTGGATAATTTTCTTCTGGACTTGGCAAATGGTAGGTGCTAATAAACATTTGACAGTAAGTTACTGAATCAAGGGAAAAAAGAAATGAAAAATTTGAAATATTATTCAGTGACAACAGGCACATGGAGGTTAATGATCACAGACCTGAGAGAGAAATCTCATTGGTCCCTTTAGTTCACAGTAGCATAAATAACTAAGTAAAATAAGCTTTTGTAAATACAAATTGGTGGCTCCCTACTTGGAAGAGGAAGAAAAGATGATGAGTTCACCCTCTGTCAATTTAGATAGACGAGCATGAGGAACATTCATGGCATAAGAAGTGTGTATACCATGCGGTGGACAAGGAGAGACTGATTCACTTCAGATCCTTGTTTTTGTCTTTAATTCCTACTGATACAGCATACCAGCTTTGGTTTTGAAACTGTTGTGTTATATCCCAATGTACAGGAATAATGTATTTAATATCCATTGTTGGCCTTCTACATATATATGCATGTATATAAATATATAATATGAACATAATATTTTTCAATAAATAGAGTATGTTTTTAAGATAGCATTTTTTAGTTAAGGTTTGTATGTTTTAAAATTATGCCTGTTTTAAAATAGTTCTATGTGAGAGGGTACTCTCAGAAAATTCCCAAATCCTGGATTTACTTTTTTCTGGAGTAGTCTGGTAGGTCATAAATGCCATTTCTGTGTCTTGATTTGCTTTCCCTTAATTATAAGTACATTGAATTTTCATATTTTTAAAAATGTATTATTTATCTCATTATTCTATTTTGTAAACATTTTGGACAATTTAATATATACACAAACTGAAATGCTGAAAGTATTATATACATTATTTATTTCCTGTAACAAGTTGTGAAGTAGTTTATTTGCCTATATTTTATATTAAGCATTTTCTAATTCTTATTTCTGAAAAGGCAGTGTACTCTATTTGAAACATTAATATTTTTGCCCATAGTGCATGCCATAGACTCTATTTTGCCAGTTTGACATTTGACCTTTATCTGCTTTTTGTTTTGTTTTGTTGGTTATTTTCCTTTAATTTGTGTATGTGTGTGTGTGTATTTTGTTTCCATATATTTTGGTACATCCCTGTGTACAGTGCCTCTGGAGGCCAGAAATGGGCTTCAGATGCCCTTAGGATTACAGTTAGAGATGGTTGTGACCTGCCGTGTATGTGGGTGCTGGGAATTGAACTCACATCTTCTGAAAGAGCTACCAGTGCTCTTAACCAGTGAGTCATCTCTGTAGCACCCCTCTTTTTTGTTTTGTAGTGCTGATTAAAATTTTAGGTGTTCACAGGGGGTTGATGTAATGTTTTTATGTTTTTTTTTAATTTTCTACCAGGTTAAAGTAATGCTTTCCGGAGTTTGAAGTTATTAATATTTTTTGATATTTTTTTCTGGCTTCTTCTTGGTTCTCTTCAACCAATTAATAGTATGTTGTGATTATATGGTATTTAGAAGTATTGATACAGTCATTTATTAAGATTTTGAAATTCTGAAATAATGTAGCTAGGAACACCCAGTCTTTAGTTTTATAGGATTCTTTTCTAGAGAAGTAGAAATAGAGGTGGAGAAAGTTAGAGTCCTTTCCCTGGGTTACTTTAGTGTTTCAGTTACTTATATGTACGCAAGCTCATAGTGGATTTTTTTCTAGAAAAATCTCCAGTACCATGTGTGTATGTATGGGGTGGTGGGTTAGCATCCCTTGAAAGCTTATTGAATGCTTGAGTGCAGTTTAATTTTCCTGAAACTGCATATTTCCTTGATGAGTCCTATTTTTGGTACTTTTGACTTTATTTCACAAGGACTCCAATGATAGTTAATATCTATTTTTGACATTCTTAAATTTATTGAATAATTCTTAGCTGGAAGAGAAACGATAACTAGCATCTTAAAGACTAGTTTAGGAAACTTTTCTTCTTCTCTAGTGTGATTATAAGAGAATCTTGGTCCCCCTGCTATTACTCTCAGTAAAAATTCATGTGACATTTGTCATCCATTAAGTCACATCTTCTATCTGCAGATCTGCAGGAAAGCATATCCAGAATCCACCGAACCATTGAACTTATGTACTCTGACAAATCCATGATCCAAGTAAGTGAACGCTGAGCTGCTATCATTGTCAGAATTGTTGACATACACTCTAATTCATCTTTATATTGATTTTAAGGATATTTTTAATTATGTGGATGTTTCTGTGTTTATCAGTGCCTCTGGAGGCCAAAGGTGTTGGATAACTTTCTAGCTGGAGTTGCAGGCAGCTATGATCAGCTGTACATGTGTGCGGAGGATAAAACTTAGGTCCTCTGGAAGAGCAATAAGTGCTTTTGACTGTTGAACTACTATCCTTCCCTCCTCTCACATTCATCTTATCTATCTTATACTAACTCCCAATACATGGTTTGTCGTACAACTTAGATTTTATTATAATAAGTAATATATTTGGTATTACAGAATAAACTAATGGGTCACGTAGATCTAGCACGTGGATTACAGGCCAAGGAGGGCTACATAGTAAGAAACTGTTTTCAAACAGCAAGAAAAGATAAAATGTTAACTCTGGATATGCAAAGATTATACAGTTTGTTTTTTGTGAAGACTGAGAGAAACTGTGTGTGTATTAATGTTCACCATGACTCCTTTGTTCAGTAGAAATAAGTGGTAGGCCTCCCACTAACACACACTAGTATATTTTCAATTACTACACATGTTTTGTATATATTTTAGTTTATTTATCTCCTCCAGATTTCCAGCCACCCCCAGATTATTTTGCATGTTATTTTCTTTTGTTCTGTTGTTTTTCTCTAAAAGTTTGATTCCAGCTACTTTACTTCCATTTAAAAAAAATGTGCCCTCCTTCTGCATCTTTCCTCAAATAGGGAGTTTTCAGATTTAGTTGGAGTGTGGTATAAAGACTGTATACTCAAAGTTCTACTTTGTTTTTCTTTCCATGTTAGGTCCCTTATCGCCTTCATGCTGTTTTAGTTCACGAAGGTCAGGCCAACGCCGGGCACTACTGGGCATATATTTTTGACCATCGTGAAAGCAGATGGATGAAGTACAATGATATTGCTGTGACCAAGTCATCATGGGAAGAGCTAGTAAGGGACTCTTTTGGTGGTTATCGAAATGCCAGTGCTTACTGTTTGATGTACATAAATGACAAGGCACAATTCTTAATACAAGGTAAGATGATGCATCATCACCATTATTATTGTTTAGAGGTTATTTACCTTTTATTTGTATGTATGAGAGTTTTACCTGCATGCATAAGAGTGCCTGTGTGCCCACCAGAAGATCAGAGTGGATCCCTCAGTACTGGAGTTACAGACTGTTATCGAGAGCCACTATATGGATGTTGGGGACTGTATCCATGTTCTCAAGAACAGCAAGTGCTCTTGACTGCTAAGCCAGGTCTGCAGCCACAGAGGGATGGACTTTTCTGTGTGTATGTGATGAATTCACTCAGGGTGGAGAAGGCGATAAGTATTTCTTGGTGACAGATGTGGGAAGCTGGATTGAGGAAGTGGCATAACCTAAGGTAGACTTTGGCAATGTGACCCATGCAGTCATATTGTCCTCACAGCTGAACAGTAAGTGTAAAGCCGAATGTTTTCCTCCATGGTGAGCAGTCTTTAGTTACTGCATCGACACATTGATGGACAGTTGACACCTCAGGTAACACAGAAGGCCTGTGACATTTCCTCCAGTTCCATTTAGCAGTCTTGTACATTTTGAACTTTATATACTTTATTATATTTGAACTTCATGTCTTCTCCTCTTGCAAAGTTTTTTGTAACATTCAAAAGCATTTGCGTATGTGTTCTCAAACAGATTTCTTCCATTGGATAGGGTGTTTGGCTAGCCTTGCTCACTGTAATCTTCTTAGCTCAGAGCCAAAGCCAGTATGGGTCTTTTTGTTGTTGTTGTTGTTACTCTACCACAGGCTTTTCATAAAGAAAACACCCAGTAAAGGCTCTGAAGAGATGCAGCCAACTTTTTTTTTTTTGTATCACCTGACAGGCTGTCCATTTCTAACTGAAGAGATAGTTTACAATTCACGTGACTAGTTGAGTACTGGTTACATACTGTTTCAGAACATCTTGCTGCATTGATAAGCTTCTTAAGTTTATGTGTTTTTATGTTATAGTTAACTCCTTAACATGAAAAACAGTTTTGGTTCTGCATAGCGCCTAAAAAGGTCATGATTGCTGCCCACTTCTGTGAAAAGGCCACTTTCTGCATGATCATAGATTGGGTGCTGTCTTAGAGTGGCAAAAATGATATTATATCAATATTAGAGACACAAAACTTTTTAATCCCAGGTTGTGTCTCATCAATACACTTCAGACTCTAGAAACTTCTCAGAATCCCTTAGTTCATTTTCAAATACTCATGCCATTGTTTGTCTGAGCACTTTAAGACTTTTAAAGAAAAGCTAGGTAATATTGTTTGAGATAATAACTATATATAGTAATTAATGATCTAGAGTTTATATTCTATTTGAAATGTATTCTTGTTTGAGCTTTGCATGTTTCCTTTAATTCTTAATTTTATAGTGGTTTTTGAAATTTGATTTGCAGAGGAGTTTAATAAAGAGAATGGGCAGGCCCTTGTTGGACTAGAAACATTGCCACCAGATTTGAGAGATTTTGTTGAGGAAGACAACCAACGATTTGAGAAGGAACTTGAAGAATGGGATACGCAACTTGCACAAAGAGCATTGCAGGAAAAGCTTTTAGCTGCTCAAAAACTGAGGGAGGCGGAGTTTTCGGCAGCTACAGGTTTGTCCATTTTTACTGTTGTATTTTATTATCAAGTAATAGCATCAATTATTATTGTGTTTTAATATATGATATGCTCACTAATGCTCAGGAGTAGGAACATATGCTCAACACCCAATTTTTTTTAAAAAAAATTAATAATGTTAGTCAAAACTAAATATTTAAAATTATCAAGCTAAAATGGTATATAGGTAATTAAAACTGGGACATGTGTAAGAAATTAAAGCATGAAGTTTAACTACAGTCAAGCATAAAGAAGCAATAGAAGTTAGTAAGGTCTAGTACCTCCCACACTCAGAGCTCAGAACTTCCTTGTTCCTTTACTGACACCACTGTACATACATTTGCCTTTTCAAGATAATTGCTAAGATTTCCCTGCCTACTTTGAGCCAGGTGCTGTCCTTCTGGCAGGAGGAAGGAAAGGCTGTGATTAGGAAAGAAGTAAATTGACTTGCTAGGTCAATTAAGAAAGAGTTCTCAATAGACAATATTAAAATACTCATGTTTATTATATAATACTAGGATAGCAGCATTGATTCAGTTTCTTTCTTTTTCCTTAAATTGCGATTACAAAACAGGGTTGGGAATATACCTCAGTTGTAGGGCCATGTGATCAATACCCACTTTTACAAAAGATAAAGTAATTTCAGTAAACACTAAATATTTAAAACTGTCTTCCAAGCTAAAAAATTGTATATAGATCAATAAAACTGGCAAATGCATAAAAAGTATAAATGTTAAAATATGTAATTCTTAAATATTAACTGAAAAAACATTAAATATTCAAAGTAAATACTAAAATAATTTAATACAAGAGCTTTTAGGACAATTGAAGATAAAATTTCTTTTAATCTTTTTTTAAACAGATTAATTGCAAACATGTTTTAGGACCATGAGTTTCTTGCTACAAATTTCCCATTTCTCTGCACTGGAAAGTGAGAAGATAGGAAGTAAATCTAGAGAATTTCCAAAAATGAGAAAACCCAGAGAGACCCCTGACTTCCCATCTCTGCTTCTCTCCACTCTGAGAGGATCGTTTTACCTCCTCAATTTCCTTGCCGGGATTTCCATCTTCTTTTAAGAGATTAAGCAAAGGAGCCAACTAAAGATCTATATTTACTTAGTGATATTTCAAGAATGAATATTAGTGACTTAGGGTTTCTCTTGCTGTGAAGAGACACCATGACAACAGCAACTTTTATAAAGGATAACATTTAATTGGGTGGCTTGCAGTTCCAGGGGTTTAGTCCATTATCATCATTGGTGCAGCCTGGTGGCATGCAGGCTTACATGGTGCTGGAGAAGGAGCTGAGCGTTAATACACCTGTTGACGTGCAGGCAACAGGAAGTGGTTTGAGACACTGGGTATACTGGGTATGGCTTGATCATATATGAGACCTCAAAACCTACCCCTACTTCCTCCAACAAGGCCATACCTACCTCAACTAAGCCAGACCTCCTAATAGTGCCACCCCCTATGAGCTTATGGGGGCCAACTACATTTAAGCTACCACAACTAGGATATACAGTACTAATCAAATTGCTATTTGTTGTTTGCTAAACCTAGTAATATTATTTTTATCCAGTACTATTCATTGCCCACAGAAGCTAAATGTATGTAAATCTTACCCAGCCTATCTTCCAACTCTTCCCTCTTCTTTTCTTAATTCATTATGTTCGATTAGTGCTATTCATAGTATGCGGGCATTGAGCTCCATCTACCAGAGAATAGCCAGCTTACCGTGGGCTGCCAGCTCTTAAATATAACAAAGTAATGTCTTTTTTGTTATGAGTTAGCTTGATGTTTAACTCATGTTTTGAAGCCTTTATTATTATCATTACACAGTTGAGTTTAGAGACCCAGAAATGCAGACTCAAGAGTTCCACACTTGTTTGCTCACAGTCAATCCAACATTGCTCTCTCAAGGCTGTGTTTAGGGGATGATTGAATATACTCTTGGTTGAATGGAGAAGATGCAGTAATCTCTTTATCTCTGTCAGTACGCATGTGGTGAATATGGTTCTCAGAAAGTCAAGATAATAAACACCTTTTTTTCCTTGAGCATCCAGTGCTTCTCTGATTTACTTTTCTAGGCTGTTAGCTTGTCCCTCCTCTCACCTTAACCTTGTTCCTCATAGCTCTCACATGTAGGGAACTTTTCTACAATGGTGACATTGCTAATAGTGTTCATAACTTGGGCAGTTTTTATCCCCTGACTATCTCAAAATATTTATGAATCTTTTCAAGATCACTCCAATCTATTTTCACTACCAAGTTTTTTATAACACTTCTTAGTTTGTCCTTAATTTTAATTTGCTTATTAATGTAATTTATATCAAGGTTTTTATGAGTCTTTTATTGATCCTTAAAATGTTTTCCAAAAACTCTTTCTTCTGCCTAGACTCTTTTCATTTCCAAAATAATCCTGCCCACAAGTTTCAAGACACAAATCAGCTGGCATATCTTCTAAAATGTTTTTATTAATAGCACTCTCCTAAGTGTGTATATTGGGCCCATAGTTCATTTCTAGAAAGTTATGAATACATTTAATATATTGTATTATAATAGATTTATCTTGATTTCCTGTGAAATTAAAATAGATGACATATATAAATATTTATGTAATGTCAGTTTTTTAGTCTATCCATAGAAAGTCAGTCTGGGTGACAGTCAAAATCATTTAATATTACCTATAAAGTATTTTGAAATCACATTTCTATATAGAAGAAAACCGTGGACCCATGAAATATAATAGATTTGACTGTCCTCATCAAATAAAATTATTCTGACTCTCAGATGCTTGATATTTATAAGCTCTTGGACTGCTAGTTAGACTAGTATTTTAGCAGGTTGTTTTTTTTCCCTTATTGTGCTAAGTTCACTAGCCTATTAGCCATTATTCTTGGTGTATGGTGAAAAGAAACTGACAAACACAGGGAAACACTTTCTTGGCAAATGTCTGTAAAGTCCTAAGTATAAAGCAAGAAACCATCCAGAAAGAGATGCACTGTCTTATTGGAAGTAGCTTAGTATTATCTCTACCCTCTCCTCAGTAGGGGTATTGAACATATCATTCTCAATCAGGAACTAGTTATACATGTAGGGAATTAATGTCTTTTAGCTTCTCTCCTTCTTTGCTACATATGCTACATATGAGACCAGAAGTCTCACTTCTGGTTTTCCTTATAGTAAAAATCACCTCTATCACCATAGTAACCCATGTCAAAAATTGTGGAATTACCTTTATGTTCAAGTTCTGACTCCTAATATGGCTTTCAAAATACACATTTACATCTCATCACTTTTGTCTACCCTTATTACTTTCTGTCATCCAAAGTGTAACCATATCATTTAAGATTGCTCCAATAGCTTTTAGTATCTTCACTGACCTCAATTCTACTTTCTTCTGTAATCCATTGCCTAAAATGTAACTAGTATAATTTTCGGTGTGTGCTAGAGATAGAACTGAAAGACTTTTGCATACTAGGCAAGCTTTATATATAGCCCATAATTCTTTTTTTCAAAAAAAAAAACTTGTGATACTGCTGTTGTATTAAAACTTTTCCCATCTCTTGTTCAGCTCAAAACATTTCTAGGAGGGGCTGGAGAGATGGCTCAGTGGTTAAGAGCATCGCCTGCTCTTCCAAAGGTCCTGAGTTCAATTCCCAGCAACCACATGGTGGCTCACAACCATCTGTAATGAGGTCTGGTGCCCTCTTCCGGCCTGTAGACATGCACACAGATAGAATATTGTATACATAATAAATAAATAAACATTTAAAAAAAACATTTCTAGGATTCAAGACTGTTAGCCCTTTGCCAATCAACATCCTACCTTGATCCTTTTTTATGTGCTGTGTAACACCTAGCCTACTATCATTACTTGGCTGTTTGTGTTTCCTCTGATGGAATAAACTCACTAACCATTGGGTTTTGGAGTTCACCTTATCCTCCATCCCACAAACTAAATTGCTTACAAAGCCCTCATTTTATTTCTAGACTTTATTGTCCTGATACGGCTATGTTTTACTGCCTTTCTATTGCTGTAACAAAACACCATGGCCAAGGCAACCTCTAAGAGAAAACATTTAATTGGAGCTCGTGGTTGCAGAGCATTTATGTCCATAACTCATGGTAGTGAGCTTGGTGGCAGAAAGGCACGGTGCTGCATCAGTAGCTGATGACTTATATCTGATTCAAAAGCATGAGGCAGAGAGAGAGATACCCTCTGAGTACTGTCTGCTTTGAAACTTCAAAGGCTGTCTCCAGTGACACATCTCCTCTAAGGGGAACCTGCCTCCAAATGTTTTGGAAGTAGTTCCACCAACTTGGGATCGGGTGTTGAAATACTTGAACCTATGGAGCATTCTCATTCAAACCTTTTTACAATTGTTATCCTTCCATTTTTAATTAGTGATCTTGCCCATAATTAATTTTAAGAGAAGACGTTACTGTCTCTTTTGTCACTCCTGGAGATCTAGTGCCTAGCTTTGTACCTGGCACACAATTAAGTGTTTAATTAAAATTTGTTGGTGAAATGAATGCCCATACATGTATATTGAAATTGTGGTATATGTATATTGAAATTGTAGTACTATGTTTTGAATGATAAATGCTTGGCATAAAAGTAAAAGGCTAAATCTAGTTTTCCTGTGGCTCTGCTTTGTCTCGTGGGATGTCTCACTAACTCCAGCAGCAGTGTGGAGGGTTCACCTTGTCATTCTTCATGTTCATTCTTTAGCTTAACAATTTCCATTGTTCTACTAAGTTATGTTCCTATTTTTGCTGGGCCTTAGAGAATTAGCAATGCAAAAGGGAAATGGCAAGCCCGCTCATGAGAGTTTTACAGAGTGGCAGGGGATATGAGCTTTAAGTCAACTGATAATTAAGCCATAATTGTGACATAATCATAACTTAAATAACAAGTTGTGTGTTACTGTAGAACAGGGGTTCTCATGTGTTAGTGGTTTTCTCTTTGTGAAGGAGCCATTTGCCTTTATGGAGACTCTCCATTGTCATATTTTGCGAGGGCACAGAGGTGTTACATCAGGAGGGATATGCTGGGTTCACAAGTGTCCCTCTAAACCCCAGACTTACTCAAACCACTGGTACTTAAGCAAGTAAGCAAGTTCCCAGAAGGTGGGAGAACACACAGGCGGAGGGAAGAGCATATAGAGCTGATGGGTGGAAGGCGAGCTTCTCTTTTCGTGTCCACAGAAGTGGTAGTGTGTGGCCTCTTTCCAGCAGAGGATATAAGGAGGCATTAAAGGAAAGGTCAAAGCCCAATGACATAAGCTTTGTAGGTCATTGTATAGTCAGTGTATGGTTGGACCTATGATCTGGAGCTCAAGTTAGGTAGAGCTGGAAGTAACTTCGAATCCTTTTCCTGTATGGTATTTGAAAACACAAACTCATGTTGGCACCAGTGTGGAAGGTTGTCATTGTTTTCTCTTGTGAGAGTACTCAGCTTTCAAGGGATAGGATCGCAAAGGAGACAGTAGGGTTTACTCATGGTTACAATTTGTCAGATAGAGACGGGTAAAAATACAAACATATACTCATTGCAGAAATGCATGCCGAAATTCCTATGGCAAAACAATTTTCCTTTAGGCAAAACCTGGATGGTTTTGAGACTTTGGTGCTTTTCATGTAGAAAATCTCCTTATGTAAAATATAATTAAGTACTCTTGGTTTTGTTATTTCCTTTTTGGTTACTTTTGGTTGGAAAGATCTTAGTGTATCGAAGGTCACATTTTATACCACAAGACTTGACTTGGTTAGTGCATAACTTCTGAGCTAGCAATAAGCTTCTCATCGTCATCTAGTGTCTCGTGGTCTATGTAAGATGCACAATTGATTCTTTTCTCCTGAAGCGCAAGCAGGAGGAGCAGACTATCTAGAGCAGCCACCAAGGAGTGACTTCTCAAAACACTGGAAAGAAGAAACTGTCCGAGTGATCGCCAAAGCAGCCCATGACCACGGAGATAAAGGACCTGAGACAGTTTTACAGTCGGTAAGACCTCTTCCGTGCCTCTCGGAACACAGCATTCCCACAGTGTAATGGAAAATTACCCTGGCTGGGAGGTGGGGACGTGAACTGGGACCTTGGGCTCTCATTTCCTCAGCTTATGGTTTTATATCAAATTCCCTCTTAAGTTTCTATTTTCTTGTCAGAGGAATAAGAAGAATCAACAATCATAGACTAAATTGTCCATTTGACTTGGAATTTAAAGAGAAGTATATATAAAGTTTGATACAGTTTTTATGTACTCCTCCATCCCCGTCTGTGATGTGCCAATCCTGGAATAATTAGGAGTTTAAGATGAAGTTGTCATTGTCTTGATGAAAGTGTTCAACAAGAAGTGAGAGTATTACTAGGAAATAGGTGTGCTGTGCAGTTTGTGAGTATTCTGGGTAGAATCTTACAGTAGTGTGTTTCCAGTTTGTCTTGTAGTCATCCCACCCCCATTGTAGTAGTGAATATGACCAGCGCCCACGCTTTAGGAGAGCTCCTATAGGATGTGAAGATTGTGTTTGCAGAGAACTAAAGCAAATCAGGTACTTCAGAAATTTACATGACAGTCGGTCTCAGCAATAGCCTGCTGACTTAAGACCTCCATTAACCAAATGTTCCAGTTAAGTAAGACTTTCTGTTAGCTATGTTGTAAGGAACTAATAATAACCAGAAGTTCTTTTGCTTTCACTTCCAGCTTGAAAATATATTACAGCCTTCTTCGTATAAAAATTAATTTAAATATATTTTATTTTATGATTATAAGTTCTGCAAATGTCTTAGAATCTGTAAATTAATTTAAGAATATTAGGTAACTCTAAAGCTTTTCATGGAAAATATTTTGCTTCATGAGTCTGAAAACTCTCCTCTTGGGGGCCATGGAAACAGGATAACTGGGGAACAAGAACAGACAGTAGGTATGGGGAGAATAATTTTATAATAAAATTTTAATTTGGGGTCTTTATAAATTGGCACCTTGAGTTATTAAAACCTAAGGAATATCATGCTTTTAGCTTGACTCAGAAAACCAATAACATAATTTAGAGTAATATAGGATTACGTTTCATTTTAGTTCAGCCAATCATAAATATTTTAACTCACACATATCCCCACATAAATTCGCATGACTTAGATGTCTTGAATGCGTGGGTATCTTATTAATTTAGTGTGTGCTGCCTCCTATCTACTGGGGAAAAAAAAAGAAAAGAGAATATGACTGGCAAGCTAATTGTTTTCCACAGACCATCCTGTGACATGGTGTCTCCTTTGACTCCGCTGTGCGTGAAATCTGAACCTGCTGAAGAAGTTGTCAACTTTTTCTATCTGAGCAGCTGTGGCTCTGGGTCTAGGGGTCATTGCTTAGGAGCCTGGCACTCATTTCTGGTTATGTTTTGACATTTCTATTTAGCATGTATTAGCAACTAAAGTGAGAGAGTTCAGGCTTTAGATGGGCATTTCTGTGACTTTTGTGTGTGGATTTCACTTCTTACTAGACATACAATCTTATAAACTTTTTACTTTCAGGTTTTTTTTTTCTACGCATTTGAAGTGACTGTGGAGTTATCATGAGGCTTTATTTGTTTTTGTTTCATTTTGATAGTAGGCCTCAGGGTGCTGGTCACTTCACGTCAGCTCTAGGTGTCTCGCACTGGCACAGCATTGTAAGTTCCAGCTGGAGAGCAGGCTTGACTCCCATAAGACTTAGAGTCACAGATGCTATCGACAGTCTCCAAATGTTCAGGCCAGTTGCTTTTCAGGAGAATTGCTCTGATTTCTACTTGAACACTTTAGGATATGTAAGAGTGTGGAAAGCTTATGGCAACTTGGTTTTAGTGATTGGCCGGTGGTCCGTCACTGTCAACTGGACCCTTTCTGCTTTTCATTTTTAACTAGTTTTGAAATTTTCATTATGGCTGCAGCATGAAGTTTTCTATCTTGCCTCTCTTTTATTTACCTAAACTTACAAGATAAACGTTTTCTCACCTTATAAGCTCAGTAAAAAATTACTGAATATTATACCACTGAATAGTAGAAATTTCATATGCTTACCCAGTTCCATTGTATATTGTTTCCACTTTTACATTATTATAAATAGGCTATTATAATAAAATGTGTCTGCCCATTTTACATGTTTTCTTAAAATAGACTGTCTGTATTTAATTATTATATTAAAGAGGGTGTCATATAAATGCCCAAAAGCAATACCTGCTCTCGAAACAAAACAAAGCATTACTGCACGTTCGCTTCAGTTTTACTAGGAAAAAGTAATGCCTGCTCTCGAAACAAAACAAAGCATACTCATTTACTAGAAAAAAGGAAAGTGAAGCCTGACGAGAGCTTACTCTGGATTGTGTTTCTAGTCGGAAGTGAAATCTATGCCTCTGAGATTTTATCACTCCCTTCTATGAGAATATTGTTTTACAAAAATCATACAGGCTGCGAGTTTTGGGCTATTTTAATTAATTCTATCATGGTAACTGAGAACCTTCTAATTTTGTTGCCTTTGTTTAATTTTTCTTAATTTATCCACTATGAGATTTGATAAAATAGAAAATTAAAAATAAACATCTAATTTACTTTAGTGTACTCACAGCTACTTTATATGAAAAATCTTCTGAATCAGTTTGAGCTGTTTTATACATTTAAAATCTCTTTTCTTCCAAAATTTTATCCTTACCAACATTATGCTTATGAAACTTAACAGTAGCAACAAGGGTTTGTTTTTGTTAACTCAAATTTCCCTCCTGGCATAGTTGTTTTACAGGGACCATGTAGGTATTTTCTTGAAGTTTATATTTCCCATTTTTTAAAGGTTTTATGTATGTGAGTCTCTGCGTGTGGGTTTGTGCACATAAGAGTGCAAGCGTCCACAGCATCCAGCAAAGGACGTTGGGTCCCTTTGAGTTGAAGTTAGAGGTGAACGTGAGCTGCCAGTCACAGGTGCTAGAAATCAAGCTTAGTTTCTCTGTAAGAACAGTATGTGCTCTTTTCTGCTGAGCCATCTCTTCTGCTCCATTCTGTCTTTAAAATGATATCGTTTTCGATGGTTTACTCATAAGCAATTCGTCACTAAGGTTCCAACGTGGACTGTAGCTCTCTGGCCTGCATTTCACTTCTGCACATGGGGACCTGGCACAATCTCTCAAATATTAGAACAAACACTTCTCTACAAAATATGTGTGATAGTACTATTAGTTTAAATTTGTTACAGTGTAAATTATTCAAAGTAATTTAAGAAAATAATGTAATGATTTTGGCAATATCTGCCAAAACACTAGCAGCTGTTAAATACTAGAAACTTAAATATTAGCTCATGATCACGACAAAAGAACAGGGTATTTCAAGATGATGAAAATTCAGATAAGCAGAGCACCCTAAATGCATTATAAGAGTAAATTTTCTTTAAAAGAAACATTTTCTTTAAAAAAAGGAATACTGTCCTTAGTCATTACTTGTGTTTTCGTTGTTAAAGTCTATTTGAATAATGGTGAAACATATTTAAAACATTAAAATTCTCTTATATTTCAAACAGAAATAAAAATTAGTTATTGTTATCCATATTTAGTATTGGAACTAATGTTTATCTTTGCTAAACAAAGTTCTGGTGCAGATGGCAATGACTGAAGCAGCCTAAATACTTTTAGCACTTGATATCTGCTGACTGAGCAATAAGATGTGTAAGTAATAACCTGTCAGTTACACAGGACTATGTAAAACCTTTGCTCTTGCAAACTGCTGGGCTTAGAGGAGGTCATAATCTCATTCTCTTCGAAATAGCAAGAATGTCTTTTGGGAGTAACGAGGGATGTTTGCTTTAAATAGTACTGTTAAATACAACTTGGGGCTTTTTTATTTTAAATACTGTAAGTCTAAAATACTTTGTGAAAAGCTACTTTAAGCATTTGGAGTGCAAAGAGAAAGACTACAGTTTTATATTATAATTTGATTAATAAATTTGCCTTTAATGTTTAACTTGAAGTGGCTTCATTTTATACCTCATAAATACAGATATCTAAAGAGAGATTATAAATCTGTGCATGTAAAGAGAATGCTTCCATTGTTGTCTTTTCTAATTTGCATACCAATGATTTTCTTCTGCAGAATCCTGAGAATGCCACAAACCAGCCACCTTCTAGCCAGCAAGTTGTAGAGGTGGCGATCCCTCACGTAGGGAAGCTTATGGTTGAGTCAAAGGAGGGAGGGTATGATGACGAGGTACCTTGACTGGAGTGTTCTGCACCGTTTGTCCTCACTCTGTGCTGATGTGTACAGATACCTTAGGCATCACT
The DNA here is from genome assembly GCF_037038515.1 of Microtus pennsylvanicus. Taxonomy (NCBI): domain Eukaryota; kingdom Metazoa; phylum Chordata; class Mammalia; order Rodentia; family Cricetidae; genus Microtus; species Microtus pennsylvanicus. The sequence goes on from NC_134579.1 coordinate 16,469,289, forward strand.
CAGGCATGCCTGCACCCACCTACTTAATGTCTGTCTGTTGCTGCATAACATAAACTTTTGCCTCCTATGCTGTCAAACCTTGCCAGTTACTAACAGAACTTGGGAATTAAATATAAGAGCAGAGGTAAGCTTAGAGAATAGATGAAAAGAATGATTGTATGCTTCTGAAACTGTGTTATGCAGAAATAACTTCAGTTTACTCACAGGGTGACAGATTGCAGTAATATCCGCTTAGTTGTATAATAAACATTTTGTATTTAAAAATAATTGATATTTTCCTAACCTGTTTTACTTGTATAATTTCTTTTATACTTTGCCCATCATTGCTCACCACCACAACAGAAAGCCCTACATGACATATCGCAAGATAGATAATTGATGTTTTTGCTGCTCTAGACTCGTCTGTGTCAGCAAATATAATGGCTGGTGGACATCACTGAGTGCCTAGAATGTTTTTTGTCCCATGGCATCTCCATATTCCAATTTGTCTTCTGATTATCTCTCTACTTAGTTGTCCCAACAACCTTCAGGCATTTTTGTTTCTTATAGTAAAGTTCTTTTTAATCCAATGGAAATTGAGATGTTTAGTTCATCGGATTATTGTCATTCCTTTTCTGAATTTTTTCCCTTGAAACTCTTAAAATGGTTTTGTTCTGTATTTTGAGAGAGGATAGATAAGAAATTTTTGAATAGTGGTAGTAGAGATATGGAGGTGGGTGTGATTTAAGGGAAGAGAGATTTGTTGGATACCACAGCTTTTTAGTGTTTGTATCATGGAAAAGAATTGGATGTGTGCTAAATATTTTTTTCTAAATATCATTTTTTTCCTCCAAAATGTATTCCTGAGTTTCAATTACAACTATTTAAGAATAAATCATCAAACTTTTAAGTGTTTTGAAGCATTAGTATCACTGTGCCTGTATGAGAAATTATATCTACTAAAGGACTAGATTTAAAAGCCAGTAACTGGCACAAGGACTTGCATAAGCAGGCAATGAGCCCTGGGGAAATTGCAACCCTTCGTGTATAATCCAGAATCAAACTATGAGGAAGTTTGGGCAAGTTCGAGGTAATGACCTTAGTCTCTAAATTTCAGTAAGAACTTTATAGCACGTTAACTTCAGAGGTATTTTAAATGCAAACAGCCAAGAATGAATCATTTTGATAACAACAATACTTAAGTATTGTATATAATACTAATAGCACTATGTCACATTGTTCCATGTTTGCTTTTGAAAATTATCCAAACTGACACAATTTAATAAAGGTACTAGTTTATTATGATGCACCTACTTGCTTGTTTTCAGTGTGTGCTAATTGTGGCACTTATGAAAGAATTGTCATCACTCACTAATCACCACCTGGTGGGAAAGCCTGTTGCTACCAGAGTTATATGTTTTGATGTACTTTTTTTGTCATCCTTGCTTAGCAGTGCATGTGCCTTGAGACCTTTTAAGATAAGCTATATAGAGGGCAGATATGCAGGTTGTACAGTTATACAGAGTTGCTTAGCCCAGGAGCAGGAGAGGGATCCAATGGAGTTCTTCAGTGGCTCACCCCTCCTTGAGCAAAAGCTCTTGCTTTTCCCTAAACAGTTCCTTTGGAGAAGCATTCATTTTTCTCATTTGTCCAGAAGGGGGTGCCTGTTTACAATTCTCAACTTTCAAAAGGATGCCTTTTTGCACTTGTACAAAGGCATCTTGTTAGCCAGCTGAGCCGCTTTACAGATGAATGATCTTTTACTGTACACCAGAAAACATTTGCTCTCTTATAAATGCATCATTTGACTCGCCACAGTAGAGAACAAAGGGCTTTTAAGTTGCATGTAAATAATTCATTTTACTTTGTTTTAGATTTTTGTTACTGTTAACCATTCAGAAATTGTTACTTTCAATTTCTATGCCAGATCATGATGACACCCAGTATGCAAGGTATTCTCATGGCGATAGGTAAATCCAGGAGTGTGTATAACAGGTGTGGTCCTGAAGCAGGGTTCTTTAAGGTACTATTAACATTTTCATATTTTCAAAAAATGTAGTGTTTTACAACATCCTGTTACTTTAAACAAATTTCTGTTTTCCTTCTGAAGCACTATAACCCGGTGGTGATCTGGGAGCTGCTTGTGTGTAAGATTCCAAGATTCTTTCTCTTTTTGAATGCAGATAATTCAAGAAAATCAGAATATTTTACCTGAGTTTTATTTGTTGTTAGTAATTTAATCAAGAGATTAAGGATATTGAAGAGCAGTAACAGGGACTGTATAATTGCTTCTGGTAATAACTTATTTCTTCCTTTGAGTTTAGATCATGGGTCAGTCAGTTTTAAAATGTTTCCTTTAAGTTTTCTATTTGATACTAAATCGATTTTCTAATGGTTTCTAAAAATAATTCATTTATTATTTTTAGTTTCTTGTTATCAACTGGTGAATATTTTTAATATTTTAGTCACCATCTCACACCTTCCCCCTTAAGTATGTCAGCTTGCCAAAGTTTTCAGGGTTTTTTTTTTTGTTTGTTTAGCATTTTTTTTTTTTTTTGGAAAGACGAGAACACCATGTGTGGTGTGTTATGGTGTGTTAGTTTTTTACAATTTACCAAAGATTCTCTCTCTGTGTGTATTTCCCCGTCCTCTGTCTTAGGGCTATTTAAAAAGGGTCAGTATTAAGACTGTCAGTTTCATAGGTCCTCCCCCCTCCGTCCATATCTAGGACTTACCACAGGGCAGGGAACCCTGACTGCTCTTTGGACTGGAGAGGGAGGGGGAAAGGAGTGGGGGGAGGGGGAGAAGGGTGGGAGGAGGGGGAGGGAAATGGGAGGCTGGGAGGAGGTGGAAACTTGTTTTTTTTTTTTCCTCATTTTCTCAATAAAAAAAAAGATTTTAAAAAAAAGACTGTCAGTTTCATTAGAGTGGTAGCAATGTAGTTCTTTAATCTCAGCACATGGGAGGCAGAGGCAAGTGGATTTCTGTAAATTTATGGCCATCCTTGTCTACAAATCAAGTTTTGGGATATCCAGGCCTGTTACAGAAAGAAACCCTGTCTCAAAAAAAAAAAAAGTCAGCATCTAATCCTTTTTGGCATTAACATTCTCAAACTGTCCCTTTATTTTCTGAATTTTGTCATCACTTCCTCTGTTCTTCAGAGCCGCACCCACCTGCGAGCTTTCCTCAGCCCTGTGTAAGGGACAAAAGCAGGCCACTTATTTGCCTTCTCAATAAGTACTTTGGGATTTGTTGGAATTAATCAATTTTATGGATATTTGTTAGGCTTTTTGAATATCCAACTTGAAGTTTTATTCTTTTTTTTCCCCCGGGGAATCTTGCTCCTTTTATTCTCTCCAACTACTGAACATGACCGCTGGTGACACAGCACTCTAAACGGGGCCTCCCCTCACTGCAGAGTTTTAAATTGTAAACCTTTTGTCAAACTGGGCCCAGGACAAATGTATTGGTTTCTTAAGACCTCGTGCAAAAAGGTTAAAAAACTTCTACCAGAATAGGAGGGAAGAGGGCGTTCAGATGTGTCTGCGTTTGCAGTAGTGTTGCTGCCCGTGCGCTTTGCGGTTGCCCTAGGTCGTAGATGGTGTTTCCATCCCATCCTGTCTCAGGGTTTCTATTGCTGGGAAGAGAAACCATGCACAACCATCATAGGAAACATTTCACTAGGGTGGCTGGCTTACAGTTTCATCATGTCAGGGAGCATGGCAGCATGCAGGCGGACATGGTGCTGGAGTAATACCTTTCAGGCAACAGGAAATCAGCTGACTGTCCTACTGAGAGAAGCCTGAGCAAAAGAGACTTCAAAGCTTGCCTGAACAGAGACACACTTCCTCCAACAAGGCCACATCTCCTAATAGTGCCACTCCCTTTGGGGGCCATTTTCTTTCAACCACCACACCTCCCTTTTGTCCTTCATTTCCCCTTAATTGCCTCCACACATGTATTTAATTTTTTTGTTGTAGTTTTCTGTATTTGTCATTGGCTCCTCTCTCTACTAGTTACTAGAGTCTTCTTTTTTTAGTCAATTTTACGCATGTCTTTTTATTATTACTTTATGTGTCAATGTTTTTAGCTTGCATTTCTCCCTTGCACCACTTTCTTTCAGTGTCAAAAGAGGGCATCAGTAATGTACAACGGCTGAGGGAGGGCTTGTGCCAAGCCGAGGTGGCGGCAGGCTGCCAAGCCAGGGGATCGGGGCGTGCAGGGTGGGTCTAAAACCAAACGCTGGGCACCAGATAATGCGAGGCTCATGGCCTTTATTAGCAGTTAGAATCTTCTGCAGGTGTCTCCTTCCCTGAGTCCTCTCCACTGCACCCTGACAGTGCTCACCAGTTCTGTGTCCAAACCTCACTTGTAAGAATAGCTGGAGGCTACCGGGATGGAAGCAGAGTATTGGCATATGATGACCGCTCCCATCTTTCTCTATTCTGAGAATTACATAGAGGATATTTTATTCTTTTCAATGACTAATTTATGAAGGTGTTAAAAATGGGAATGCTGTTTTTCTCTGTATCTTGAACATTACCAAGAAAACCTTTAGAGTTGAATTTATAGAAGTTTTTGATTACCTGTATGTAGTGTGAAAGAGTTAGTAGGCAGGCAGATGGGACTAAGGTATTCTGCCTGGTTCCTTCTCAACGTGACCTTTTGTGGTAGGATTGGTTTCCATTTTAAATAGAAAAATCCTTAAGTGAAATGGTTTAAACATAAGATTCCCAAGAAAGGCAGTTTAAAATTGTTTCAATGAGAAAAACTAAAGTCAAAAGATAAAATATAAAGGACGGTTGTAAAAGTCTGGTTATTATAAGTTATGTGCAGACTGGGGGCAAAGGTGTCAAATTACAATTATTAATCTAGGAATAGCTTGTATTTTCTTTGAAAGGCATAGAAATTCTCTTTTGGAAACTATTATCTGCACCTGTAACAGTAGTATCTCCAGGGTTTTATGACATGAACTTCTGTATTATGGAACAGTGTTCTTGATGGGGGATCATTGCTCCACAGTAATTATTGCAAGTTGATATTATGTAGTTACTCCCTTTTACACCTTAGTTCCCATTACCAGTGCTGTACCTTTGTTTACTCTGTATTTGTAAAATGTATTTATTTTAACTTATAAGAATGCTTAAAAGTATAGTGGCAGTAAGTTACCCCATGTCACCCCAATCAGACTCAGAAGTAGAACTCCTGAGGTGCTCCTGCATCACCTCTATGCTCCTTCCTGTAGGCCCCACTAGCAAATGCATCTATTGCCTCCTGACGTTAGTCTTGGTGTTAGTGTTGTGTTCTGCCTTGTGTACTTCAAACCCTTTGCTCCTGGCTCTTTTCAGTGTGTCTGGATTTAAAACATGTTTAGAATTCTATGTCGTTGAGTGTGCTTGTAGTTTGTAGGGTGTCGTATATGTAGACACATTGGTATTCCATAGTATGGCTGTACTATTATCTGTGTTTCCGTTCTACTCTTGGTTGATATAACAATTTATGAGGCATGCCCTTTAGTCCAGTGGATATAGTTTTAGTAGTTATGGATTGATTTATTCCTGAATGAATCTTTTTTCTAGTGGGGAAGCAAACATTAATAATTGAAATTTGTATGATGAAGAAAATAAGTGAATAAAGATTACTTACATACAATAAAGATCAGAGGTAGTATCTAGACTGCTTCTTAGAGAAAGTGACATTTGAACAACTAATACTCACATCCAAAAGTGAACTGTGAATGGTTTCTCTCACTTGCTGTTTCACTTGGCACATGAACTTCAGCTGGCAAATGGCCAGCTGTTTGCTCTGTTTCTTTCTGGGTAGATAGGTATTTTCACTTACACTTACTCATATGTTTATAAGTTTTCCTATAATATACTCAACACATTTATAACTTAAAGCAGGGTTTTACATTGTTTCTTCCTTATTTTCCCATAGTATAATGGGCAGTTATTCATGCCATATATCGTACATTCATCACATGATTTTTTTTCTTTGTTTTCTATTGGAATTAAAGAAACGCATTTAAACATTTTCTTAGTCAACACCACACCTGAAAATGCAAGTATGTGTCCAGTTGTGACACACTAGGTGCCTATGGGAGCAGGATCTCAGCATTTTTAGAATTCACTCCTATTCTAGTTTAAGAAGTGGATACTTGCAAGGTCTCAGTCATCAGGAGCCTGGTTTTAAATCCAAGTTTTCTTACTTAATTCTGCAACTTTGGACTTTATATTAAATTATCAGAGCCAGTGTTTTCATTGAGACATCTTAAAAATTAAGTGACATGACTTATTTAAGAAAACTCATTAGATAATATCTGTCATAAAAAGTTTAATTGAAATTGTTAGTTATCAAAGGCTATGGCTGAGACCTTTGTTGCTGGATATTAGGGTCACGTCTAGTTGTGAACATCATTATATCACCGAATACTTACACAAATATAGTTGAGTAGAATTGCAAAGTCAAAATGCCTGCAAATTTCAAATGCTGTGAAGCACCTGTCATACTCCTTCACATATGGTTTTTAGCTTGTTTACAATTGTCTGATGATAGAGCATTACAAAATTCAATCCCTGATTAAAACGTATTTGATTTCCCTGAGCATCAGTACATTTGAAGAAATATCTTCCCTGCTGGTATTTGTGATAACTGTATTTATTTTTTTGATTTATTGAGACAGGGTTTCTCTATATAAAAGCCCTAGTAGCTGTCCCATAACTCACTTTGTAGAACAGGCTGGCCTTGAAGGCACAGAGATTTGCTTTCCTTGCCTCTGTAGTGCTGGAATTAAAGGCGTGTGATATCATGCCTAGCAACTTTGTCCAATTTTTCTATATTGTAGAAATTTTTATTTGTTCATGTTAAGTGAGATAAGATAATTTATTCAATAGTTTGCCAGTTGGATTTTGCTGTTTAAAATTTGTATTTTATACTCTCTTTGGGTATGAATTTTAATAAGTCACTTTTTTCATATATCTAAGAAATCTGTAATTACACAAACCTTTAATTCTTCTCCTTCCATGTTTTTTTTACCATAATTCAGGTTATAGGATTTTAATTTTCTTCAAATAGGAAAAGTTCTAAAACTCCCAAAACAATTTTGTAACACATCTTTTATTTTATACTGATTTAAAATGCCATTTTTATCATGTGATAGTTCTCCCTGATAACTGAAACTGTTTATGTCTCTGTATTCTATTGCTGTACTTTAAAGCAATGAACATGTCGCCTCATGAATCATTGATGTAGCTGACATTTTATAGGAAAAATATTTGCTAATTTTTGAGTTTTTTAAATGAAATATTTGATGAAATTTTCATAGTTTTTATGATTTTTAGAATTAATTGCTACACCTTCCTTGGACCCTTAAAGAATCTGAATGGTATTTATGTTCATGTGTTAATTTAGGATGAAATTGGAAGTTATGTTTGATACTTAGGTTATTTTAAAAAGGAACCAGATATGACTTTTCAATAGGTCATCTTTTGTATCACATTTAATAAGGTTTCATAATTTTGCTTGATATTTATCTTACTTTTTACATTGTTCTTATATGCATAAATGTTTTATTACAAAATGGTACTTGCAAGTTATGATGAATATAATATATTTATATATATTTATCAAAAATCTATGCTTTCATATAAATTTTCAATATGGTCTCTTGATTATGTCATTAAACTGATCCCAAATAAATAGCTCGTTACTTCCATTATGGCTATTTATTTCATTTCCAGTTTTATCATGTGGACTATACTTTTGTGTATATTCTTGTTTTATTTTTAATGTTTTGTTGCATAGAATTTACTGAGTAACCTTTTAAGTGTTGTATGACATAGATAAAATATTTCAATAAATGTTTATAGCTATTTTTCCTCTGAAATAGAACAACATAGATTATAGGATTACTTGAGGAAGTTATGCATAAAAAGAAAGTGAAGGGAATGAACTAAAAACCATTTTTAATTGAATGAATTTTTTGTAATATGCAAAGTATTCTTATGATTAGCAGAGTTAGAATTTAAATATAAACAGGAAATCAAAGAATATTTTGAAAATTAATTTTAGTTATGTGGACTTCATGTGATCAATATAGCAGTATTTGATATGTTAGTCTACACATATTTATAGTTATATATCTTTTAGGTTGTGCTTGTATGCTGAAAGATATGTTAATATTTTCTGTTATTTGTTCTCAATTTTAAAGTATTTTATGGTTAAAGGAACATGTGATACTACAGCATGTATAATAATCATTACTTTTGTAGTAATAAAATTTGAATACTGTTGTTGTAAAGAAGCCTTTATTTTGAGATGACTAGAAGTCCTGGGCCTTAGTGTGACTGCTAGCAAAACAGCTGTGGTAGTTACTACTCAGAGAGCCCGGGAGCTTCTGGACGGTCTCATTCTCCTTGGGAATGGAGTCTAGTGAGGCAGGGGCACCACGGTGGAGAACCCCAAAACCTGAATCTTAAAATGTGAACTACATCAGAGTGAGGCACACTGTTTGACCACTTCTGTATGCAGAAACAAAGAAATTTGTAAGATAGCGGGATAAGGAAGTTCCTGTGTAGCTGATTTTTTAGAATTTTAAAGTATGGGCTATGGGGACTCATATATACCAGCTTACCCATGAAAAGGTAAAAACAAATATTTAAATACAGCTATAATTGTGGAGAACTTTAAATTATAATTGATCAAAAAAAAAACCCTTTGCTCCTGTTTTCTTTTCTAGGCAATTAAATTGGAATATTCAAGATTGGTCAAGTTGGCTCAAGAAGATACCCCACCAGAAACAGATTACCGTTTACATCATGTCCTGGTCTATTTTATCCAGAACCAAGCGCCAAAGAAAATCATTGAGAAAACATTACTCGAACAATTTGGAGATAGAAATTTGAGTTTTGATGAAAGGTAATATAACAGCATAAAGCATCTAATTCACATGCTCATACTTTTATTATTGTTCTGGTTTCGGTCTTGCTTTTCTAATCACAAGTGTAAGTTATATGTATGTACAAAAAACACAATAAGTTTAACACAAAACTCATCTTCCATTAATTTCAGTATTTGCTTTGCCATTTCTTTAAATTTTCTAGCTATGCCATTTTAAAGTTTGAGTTAAAAGTAATTTGTATAATTACAAATTATGAATAAAGAAATAACTCTTCTCTGAGATAAAAATGTGAAATTTTCAACGTCTTTACTGTGCAGACTTTAGGTCAGGGAATTTTGTCATCATGCTTTCCTGATTCATCAGATGTAGCAAGAGCTCTAAGCACACTGTGCGAAGCCAACAGTGTCCTCCTCTTAGGAAAACCTCTTCCCATAGCTGCTGGAAGCTGGAAGGCCACAATCATTGGAGAGAAATTGAAAATAGTTAATTTTGTTCATCCACAACTAATTGTCAGAATATCTCATGTTAATATTAATCTGTTTTCTAGTTAAACTGAATTTCATTTAAAAGAAATAGGCCCCAGGTACAAAGGTTCAAGTTAATATTTTTTTTTATTTTATTTTGAGAGGCAACCCAGGTTGCCTTTTGGAACTCACTTGTAGTCCAGGCTAGCCTCACATGTACAAAGATCTTCCTGACTCTGACTCCTTAGTGCGGGAATTAAAGGCGTGTGCCACCACATCTGGCTCTTTTTTAATTCTTGAAAAAAAATACCTTTTGTGTTTGTATGTGCATTGGCAGGAGGGGGGAGGAGAGAGACATGCCTGCCATTGTGCATGTGTGGAGGTCAGAGGACACTCTGGGCAGTTGTGAAGGGGGATGAACCCTGCTTAGGTCAAACTGTTGAGCGACCACACTGACACTCGTGGAGATTTTGCTGTTATATGTGTTTGGTAGTTTGGCTTTATGCAACATACTTTTACAGTTTTTCTGGATTTTGTTTTTGATTTAGAAATGTATTTCTTATATTTGAAGGTGTCACAACATAATGAAAGTTGCCCAAGCCAAACTGGAAATGATCAAACCTGAAGAAGTAAACTTGGAGGAATATGAGGTAGCGTGCTTTGAAAATACTGCCCTCTAGTTGCCCTCACTGATCTCAGCATACCACAGACTGGGTGTTTGTAGCATGAGTTCTAGTTCTTAAAAATGAAAACCCAGAGTCGGATATTACGGGGTGAAAGCTGAGAGATCAGAGAAGCAGAGCAGTCTTACCTCTGCTTGTTCTTACCTCTGCGAAACCCTATTATCAAATGGGGGTATCCTTCTCTCCAAGTCTTCAGACCAAATGACCTGAGCTCCTGTCTCCTCCTGCCTTATATTCCCCTCTCCACTCAGCCATATCCCTTCCTGTCTCCACTTCCCTAGTGTTGGGATTAAAGGCCTATGACTCGAAAAATACTGGAATTAAAGGTGTGAGCCACTACCAGTTGGTTCTGTTTCTATTTTAGACTGGATCAATCTTGTGTACTCCAGAGTGGCCTTGAACTCACAGAGATTCCTTAGCCTCTTCTCTGAGTGCTGGGTTTAAAGATGTGTGCCACCACTTCCTGGCCTCTATGGCTTACTAGTAGCTGGTTCCACACTCTGATCCTCAGACAAGCTTTATTTGTTATAGTGCAAACAAAATATCACCACAGACTTGTATAGATGATAAATAAAATTTAAAATTTTAAATTCGTAGAATTAATTAATTAATACCAATTCTTCAGTAAATAATTTTAGATGACTTTGGTATAGTTGCTTATAGACCAAAATGTTTTAAAGAAAATCTTTGATTTTTATGTTCACATGCCATGTTCTTGTATTATATCAACTAGTTTTCAATTACTTTTATAGAGAATTTTCTAGTTTAAAACATTTAATATGTCACATTAATGTTGAAAGGGCAAAGATTTATGAAAAGCGTACTAGGCATTCTTCTACACAAGACAGGTATAGTGACTGACTTAATCCAGATAGTAGCTTATGGTACCATGGGTCAACTGCACAGAGTGCTCCTCTGACCTCTATACGTACACCTTGGCAGACATGTCTTTCTCGTCTCCCTGCCAGCACACACACAGACACAAATACATTTTTTTTAAAGAATTAAAAAGAGCCAGAAGTGGTGGTCCATGCTCTTAGTCCCAGGCCGTCTTACTACTGGTGTGTACTTGAGCACTTGAGGAGTTGATAGTACTTGGCCAGCAGAACGATCCTGCATTCTTAGATGCCATTCTATCTACACAGGCTGCTGTAGTTTCTACTTTCCCATTACTTCATCATACATGTTAGATGTTAGATAGTCATTTTTTTGTGTGTTTGTGTTTTGTTTTGTTTTTTGAGACAGGGTTTTACTGTGTAGCTTTGGAGCCTTTCCTGGCACTAGCTCTATAGACCAGGCTGGCCTCGAACTCACAGAGATCCACCACCCTCTGCCTCCCGAGTGCTGGGATTAAAGCTGTGCATCACCACAGCCTGGCTAGACACTCATTTTAGTCATTTTATGTCATCTCAATTGGGTATGCTGAGATATTGTTGTCTGAGAGTATGCACACACACACACACGTCAACACGTCATGGCTTATGAGATTTTTGTGAGCACAAAATCCTTGATTAACATTATTTTGAATATATATTTTAATTGAACCAGTATTTATTTATGCTTTTTAAATTAACACTATTTTAAAATTTATATTAAAATTACTTTTATGTATATCTTTCATTAATCTCTATTCTTATTTACAAACTTATTTCTATTACATTTTTTAATTAGAAGATAGGACAATAGTTTCATTATACTGTTTCATTGTGTGTATAGCTCTTTGTGGACTCCCATTTGGTCTCCACGTACCCTTTCTGGTCCATCCATCTCCTGGCCTTACATGTTTGGGTTTTTCCTGTTTTGCCCTGACTGGGATCCCACTATGTCCACCATGCTCACATCAAGCCCTCGTATTCCTCTCCCTGACTCTGAATTTTTTATTTAAAAAATTTATTTATGTATATGGGTATTTGTCTGCATGTTTGTCTGCACCAAGAAGAGGACATCAGATTGCAAGGGATTACAGTTACAATTTTGAGCTGCCATGTGGATGCTGGGAATTGAATGCAGGACCTCTGGAAGAGCAGCTAGTGCTCTTAACCACTGAGCCATCTCTCCAGCCCCATTTCACTTCCCTTCCCAAATAGCCCTAATATATTCACTCTGTTGTATGTACATATACACGACTATGTTTCCACATGTATTTAATATATATATCATTTGCATATTTAAATGTAAATTTTGATTATGAGAAAAAGATGCTATTTTGTCTTTTCTGGGTTCTGCTTAATTTGTTTAAAATGATGATTCTCAGTTCCATCTAGTTCCTCACAGATGTCAGAATTTCATCATTTATGACTGAATAAAAGTAGATGCATGTATGCTACCCATTCTTAGCCATCGGTTAATAGGCACCTAGGCTTAGTCGATATTTTCAGTCTTATGAGTAGCACAGCAGAAAACGTGGAGAGCAGATGTCTCTGTGGTGTGCTAACTCATATCCCTTGGGTATGCTACTCAGAGTGGCAAGGCTGGGTATCACAGTAGCTTTATACATTTTCTGGGGAAGCTCAATACTGATGTCCTTAACAGCTGCCTATTTTATAGTCCAGCAACAGTGTGAGTGTTCCTTTATCCTTGTGTCCTTCCCATTACTCCATGCTATATGAACTTAATTACCTTATATTTAATAGGTGATCACTCATTATAGCAACAGAGAAAGTACACATCTTTTAAGAACATCCTTTCATCTACTTAACTGTCAAAAATAAAACACTTAAAAATACTGCAAATGTTTAAGGTTGTGAATGATGAAAAATTTACTTTTGTGGCCATAAAAATATATTAATATAACAAAGTAAACAAGACTGAAAAAGAAGAAACATTGTTATCTTTATTTGCACATTTTATGTAGATACTGAAATAACAATACAGATTCAAAAACTATAGCCTTGAAACAGAAATCTTGCTACCTACTGAATTTTATCTCATGTTCTAGTAACAATTAAAAATAAGGTGTATTTTTAAAATAGTATTGTTTCTAGTAACACAAAACTGTGAAGCACCTAAAATTAAATTTAGAAAGATAAGTACATAAAATCTGGGAAGAAAATTATAAAACTTATTTGGAGACAATAGAAACTGAAAAATGCACACGAGGTATTTCAAATATTAGATATTGTAAATGTATTGATTTTTCTTTAACATAGTACAGACCAAATATAATTATTATGAAAAATGTGAGTAGTTTATTTTTATGGAGCCTAATAATATGATTATTTTATGGAGCCTAATAATATGATAGAAAGCAATGTAACCAGACACCCTAAAAATGACTAAAACGTTTACTTTGCTAAAAATCAGGACACAGCCTTCATAAAACCTTTGGGATAATATCTCATATGAGCATGTATATCAAAAATAGCAAGCAAGTCTTTGATTGGTTGGAGTGCTTTTATTAGTAACTCTGAGGAATGAAATTGATATCATCTCCATCTCTAAAGTCCACTTCAACTGAGAAAGTTGTATTAAGCTGTCTAAAAGTCAAAGTGAACAGAAAGTCAAAGAAAGTTATTTACCTGTAAATGTAATGTGTTGAGCAGAGAGTTGTGGCCAGAACATAACAGTCCGGAGCCAGTGATATTTTAGAGCATGTTTCCCATGCCCATGGCTTTGTTATATGTTAACTGTTGATTTGTGCCTTTTTAATTGGTTGATCTCTTCTCCCATGCTCATGAGGCTTGCTTTTTAAGTGTTTTGATTCTGCATTCCTTTTCTCAGGTTACTTTGAAAGATCGGATCACTATGTTTTTGTTCTGAAACATCATGTTCTTTTCTACTGAAGTCTTAATTGTATAGATATTTAAATGGCACATTGTTTAGCTTCTACACAACTCTCTTGCTTTTGTTTGGTCTCAGTACAGAATAAATCAGCAAACATTGACCCACATGCCTCTAGATCAGCGTTCATGCTGGCAAGTGGTCACACTACAGTCCTGGCCGTTACTGACACACCGTCTGCCTCATCAGCAAAGGCTCCTTCCTTTTCAGGAGACTTTGCTGGTGGAGATCTAAGGCAGCTCCAAAGTGGGCAACACATCTGTGGAACTGTATCAGTTTGTGAACATCAGCTAATAGTATCAAATCAAAATTCTGTTTCTAGTAAAGGACAATGTAGAGAACATTTCTCCTCTCTTTTGCTCATCATGATGTACCCAGAAAAGATTTACAGTTCTTGTCAGAACTTCCTTTTAGATGAACCCTATACTGAATGTTTTGCTTTTTGAACTATTATTTATTAAACATTTTAAAAACTGTTTTTTTGGGTTTTTTTTTTGGTTTTTTTTGGTGCTGAGTATCCATGCCCTACTATTGTGTTTGAGGAAGAGACCTAGTCAGTTGCTCTCATCAACTTAGACCATGAAACCCAGTATGTACAAGTTCAACAAAAACCACTATATACTGTCTGCCCACGCGTGCTTGAGCATTGCCAGGGCCTAAATTTCAAATTCATTATTGTGTTTTGGGAGTGGGGCTTTCTTTTCATCATATATCAGGTAAATAGAGTACTCAACAACACATTTAAAATTGCCCTATATTTAATAATATTAAATAAGTGAACTATGACGTTTATTTTCCTAAAATTCTGTATCAAGCAAGAGGCTTGTGTTCTGGACAGAATTGTATGAATAAACCATTCCACTTTGTACTATTATAATAATTTATTAGAAAAAAATTATACTGAAGAGTGTTTTATGGGAAAATGAAAATTTAATTATCCTGCAATTTTATTATTTTTTATTTTATATCTATATTCCTAATCTTCTGGTAATATATATTTTTATTGCTTAATTTCTCATCCATAACTAAATGCCTAAAATTTTTTATATTTATTATTTTACTAAACAATAGTGTGTACTACCTAAGTTATTATAATATTAATTTTTTATTTCCCCTCATTTGCATAGCTATCAGAACAGTGCATTGTTTTATGAACATTCTTACCTTAGTTTTACTTTTCATCTTTAATATGTTATATACAGGAGTGGCATAAAGATTATAAGAAATTCAGAGAAACAACTATGTATCTCATTATTGGGCTAGAAAATTTCCAGAGAGAAAGGTAAGACAGATGGACAAATATGGAAAAGGTTTGCTCTTGTTATTAATTCTTTTCTGTGATTATCATCCAATGCAAATTTTGCAGCATACATTTTAATGAATGTCTTAGTTTGGAACAATTTTAGATTACAGATTATTACAATGAGATCACATATCCTCCATATAAAATACATTTTCTTTTTTTATACTATACTTTTTAATAAAACTTATCCAAAAGAGTTGACATTAATTTTTTTGTTTTTCTCAGTTCCTTTTTTAGATAATTTAATTAAAATTTGATCTTCAGTTTCACACATGAATATGTTATATATTGACCACTCCTATCCTCTCCCATTTCTTCCCTGTCCTTTCCAGCTACTTCCTACCAATTTCTCTCAAGCATTCATGTCTATTCATTTTGTTTGTGGCTCATTGAATTGACCATGGTTGAGTTTAACCATAATTTCTTGTGACCATGGGTTTGGATTTGTCCACTGACGCCTAGTGGACTATAATTGAAAATTTTTATGAAACCTGTCCTTAAAATTTGGGGAGGAAAAGAGCTGATAGTTCAGCATGTATTACTGTTTAAATTTCCTAAAAACTATTGTGATGTTAGTGATTGTTATACTTCTTTTTCTTTTTGTTGATGTAAATCACAGGTAATACTTGTGTTTTTATCTGACCCCCAGGTTCCATAAAAAGAGCATCTGTGATAGAAAGATATTCAGTGATAGCATGCTATTTAAAATGTACAAGGCCCAAGGTTTAATTCTTTTGCACACTTACAAATAAACAAGTTTGTCTGTAGAAACTTCTAAATAATTCACACATTTTAAATTGAAGATAATTTGTAATAATTTCAATTTATATAGCTATGAAATTGTTATTTTAACTACTCTCATTTTTAATTGAAAAGTTTTTAATATGTGTAACATGAAGGGTGGGGCTTGTCGGGGTTTCTGTCCTGCCCAGTTCCCACAGCTGGCAAGTCCCAAAGAAAATCACACAGAGGTCTCCATAAGATTATAAACTGATTGGCCCATTAGCTCAGGCTTCTTATAAGCTCTTGTAGCTTATATTAACCCATATTTTTATCTATGTTAGCCACATGGCTCAGTACCTTTTTCAGTGGGGCAGGTCACATCTTGCTTCTTTTGTGGTCTGGGAAGGATTGAGAGGAATGGGCTTCCTCCTTCCCAGAATTCTGTTCACATATACTTCCTGCCTGGCCAATCAGCGTTTATTTAAAGCATGATTGGTAGAATATAGACAATTCTCCCTCACAAATATGATATATTGTTATTATGAATTCCCACACTTTCTCTCCCACCCAAATCCATGCCCTTATTTTATTAGAATATAAATAGGCACCTAAATAGAAATGTGTAAGTATTTTAACTATTAATAAAAAATGCTTCTTGTACTTGTCATTTCTCTTCTTTAATAGTTTGTACTCATCTCTCCTTATATTTATTTCTACCTTAGTAACAATTTATTAACTACTTATTTTTAATAAGCTGTTTTCTTTCCTTTTTAATTATTTTTTTATTTTTATTGAGCTCTACATTTTTCTCTGCTCCCCTCCCTCACTCTCCCCTCCCCTTCAACCCTCCCCCAAGGTCCCCATGCTCCCAATTTACTCAGGAGATCGTGTCCTTTTTTTTACTTATCATGTAGATTAGATCTATGTATGCTTTATTTTCAGTGCGTTGTCTTATGTCAGACAAGCAAAATGGTAACTGACCTGTTTCCCTTGTTTGTGTTATAAACTGTAGGAAGTTTATGGTGTGCTTTTAATGGCAAGTTGCCATTTATTTTGAGAATATAGCTGTTCAACCTGGTGTTACCAATTGTGATTGACAAGTTGTCTATAACTATATATATATGTACTCTCTCTCTCTCTCTCTGTGTGTGTGTGTGTGTGTGTGTGTGTATTCAGTTTCTTAGGAGTCTTGGCCACATTCTTCAAGCCACTTGTGACTAATACTTACTCTTCATAGTCCAATGCTTGCCAAGTGCCTACAACTTAACTAGCCAAACAGTGGTGCCAGTTGAGTTTCTTCTTGTAGACAGGTAGTTCACTCCCATCATGTGCCGCTGTTGCACTGATAGGCCTGGCTGGCTAGGTCAGTTGTAGTTGTGCTGTCTTCAGCAGTTTGGGAACATAACCCAAGGCAGTCCAGCCTGTAAGGTTTGAGGTTCTGTGGGAACCTCACTGGTCAGCAATTCCAAAAGAAATAACTCATACATACCAGGAACTCAGTTTATTTATCCTCTTCTGCTGTCTAGTAGAGGCATTGTTGCCCTGCTCTAGGATAACACTTGGAAGAATCATATGTGCATATGCATGCATGTTTATTTGTATGTATATATGTATGTATGTATAAATGCTTGTATATATGGAAACTGAGTAGTATACCTTTTTATGTCTTTTTCTAAAGGTCTTGGTGTTATTTATCCCACCCCATTCTTGCTCCTCTGTTCTACCCTTACTCTTTAGCTGTTTAACCCTTCCTAATTTGTCCCAGTAAATTCCCAAATTGTATGTTTCCTATTTTCTGCAAACCTACCATTCCTGTGAGCCTTTTCTCTTTTATACTTTATATGTATACATAAAGAAAACATTACTTACATAGACATTGCTCGAGAAAAATGATACTTGTAAGTATAAAGAAAAAAATATCTTTCCACAGGAAAATATTGTGTTAAACACATTGATTATTGTGCTTTCACATCAGTCTTAAATTTTGGTCATGAGTGGACAACATCAAAACCCCAACATACTAAAAACAACAGAAGGAACTATTGAATTTCAGCTGAGGCCTTTCTCCCATCTTTTTTTAGTTCTTGTTTTGTTCTACTTTTAAAATATGCCTCTTGCCTTTGGTTTTTGCTTTTGTTAAGAAAGTGTGTTGGTGAACTTGATGCATTGTAACTTTTTAATGTCATGGAGAATAGACACTTAAATATATACTTTGTGGGATTCCATTTTTCCTGATGGCCTATTGAGAACAAGGGACAGAAGCAACGACAGAGAGCTTTGTAGTCCTGTGAGCATGACAGAGATAACTCTCCAGGAGACAGATTCAGAGAATCTGCTCAACTTTATTCCAGAGTGTAGGGAATATATAGGATTGCTAGGGAATCACCTAGTTTGGATTAGACAGCACATTCCTATGATAAAGATCTTAGTACAAGTCTTAGTTATCATCCGTGAAATCATGGTTCTATTGTAATGTTCCTAGTATAGTACTTAATTTCCAAATGGGTAGCAGGGGGAAAGCTGCTTCAGAGAACTGTGTCCAGGGTCCCATCAAAGATAAGTCAGGCAGCAAAGCCTAGAGACAGTCTCCAAGTAAGGTCAGATAGAGAACTAGGTGCCTTCATGGATGTGGGTGGGGGAATAGAGAGGCAGGGGAAGGTGGGGAGCTCAGAGAGCTTGCCTCTGACTGCAACCTCTGGCCTCCCAGCATTTTATGGTTGTAGATCGCTTTATAATTATGAAATACTAACATCATGTGTTTATTTTAAGTTATATAGACTCCTTGCTGTTCCTTATCTGTGCTTATCAGAATAACAGAGAGCTCTTGTCAAAGGGTCCTTACAGAGGGCATGATGGAGAGTTGATTTCACATTACAGAAGGGAGTGTTTGCTGGTGAGTGACGTAACGTGTTTGCATTGGCCCTCTGCTGGACACAGTCTCCAGTTCTCACATAAGTAACTGACTATAAATACTGTCAGGATAAGAATTGTAGTATATCTGTATGAAATGTTTTTTTTTAATGAGAGATGATTGCTTTCGTTGTATTTCCAGATTCTATCTTTAGATTACCACTTCCCTTTATTGCTGGATAATGAAGAATGATATTTTGTACAACAAACACTTCGTTTACTGAGGCATAAATCATGTTGGACTTAGTTTGCATAGTTCAATTTCATTGAACATTCTATTATTTGTTGCTGGAGACTGGTAGTTTTTCCTCAAACATCTCAAATTCTCTAAAATAGAATTTTCAATGCAGGTTTTTATAATTCACTTTCAAAACATTTTACTCTATTGAATTTTACAGACGTAGAACACTTTATTGATATACATTGTATTAACTGGCCTTCCTGTTTGAAGTTACAAATTCCCCTAAACTTGGAATACATTGATCTCACTATTGACTTTGGCATCTCTTCCTTCCATTTTACCAATACCTAGTAAATAACTATGTATTAATTGTTTTTATTATTAAAAATATTGAATAAAGTCTCTCTAGGTTTGTAATATGAATTAAGTGTAAGAAAAGAATTTTTAAGTGGACTTTTGATTAAATGTTTTCTCTTAGAACTATTTGGTTTAGATTAATTTTAATGTGAAGTATTGTATTTGCAGTTTTTAGTGAAATTATGGGAAGATGTGAATTTATTTTTTTCTGTTACCTTTGTTATGTGCAGAAGTTTTCCTGACAACTTTCTTTTTGTGTATGATATCATTATATCTGATGACTGCTATTTTTGACTGCTGTCAGAACATATTTAGCCCGTTGTCTTTAGTGCAGTGTCTTAACGGCAAAATATGATCTCTTCTCTCATTCCATTAAGAAATTAAATGAGCAAGCAGCAGAGATGTTTGAGTCTGGAGAGGACCGAGAAGTGAACAATGGCTTGATTATTATGAATGAGTTTATCGTTCCTTTCTTGCCCTTGTTGCTGGTGGATGAAATGGAAGAGAAAGACATCCTTGCTGTGGAAGATATGAGGAATCGATGGTGTTCCTACTTAGGGCAAGAGATGGAATGTAAGTTTAAACAGTGCGTGAGGCACCTGAGGTGGGATGCAGCAGCAGAAGATGCTGTTTTATTTTGACATTGTTTCATGTTCTGTAGCACGTCCATGCTCACGCTGTTGCCATTTTCCTCCTTTACAAGCTAATATGTGCACGTTTCTGTGCCAGGAACTTTAAAATATATATATATATCATATCCCCAAAATGGCAGTAATTTCATGCATTTTTAAATGAATCCTCTCCTATAACAAACCTATTGTAGGAAGTCCTTTAATTTTTCTTTGTGTTTAGATAGATCTAATTATTTGTATTTGCAGCAAACCTTCAAGAAAAGCTGACGGATTTTCTGCCAAAACTGCTTGATTGTTCTACTGAGATTAAAGGTTTCCATGAGCCTCCAAAGTTACCTTCCTATTCCGCGCATGAACTCTGTGAGAGATTCGCCCGAATCATGTTGTCCCTCAGTCGTACTCCTGCTGATGGAAGATAAACTGCCCAGAGTTCTCACACACTATAGAAACTCTTTTCTTACCCCATCTTCCTGTCACAGGATTTGCTTGCTGCTGCTAGAGTTTTTAACTTTTTATTTTAATAACTGCAAAAGACAAAGCGACTATGCCGACCTTAACCAGACTGCAAACAATAAAGCCGAGAATCGCATGGCATTCAGACTTTGTTTTATCTGGAACCGATATATAATTACAAATCAATTGATTTCTTGTGGTAAAACTATGTTTTTGCCACCTTCTATTGCAGTATTGCGTCTCCATTTTCCTTATCAACAGCTTTCCATTTAGTCTGGAATTTCCAAGACTAAGCCATTAAAGTGTTCAACACTGTGTATGATATATATTTGGTAGCTTGTAAATGAAATCAAAGAATAAAGTTTTATTTATGGCTACCTCTGTGTTTGTAAGCAGGTATATGTATATTGGTGTGTATTTTAGATATATAAATGAATTTAGTTATAGGGTTGACATTGGGTGATGCATAAAACAATAGCCCTTTTATTTACTATAATGGTACCATATTGGAATTGTACTTAGTACTTAGCACTTCAGTGTGTCTATATGAACTGACTTCTTAGACCTAAATATGTTGTATTCAGTCACTGAAGTGAGTGACTGGGTTTTAAGTCTAGCTGCACTGAAACTTTTAACCTTTTCTTAGATTAAACGTTTGCTTCTTTATGTATGTGTAAATAATATAACAAGATGACTACTTCAAGAGAAACCTGAAAAAAGTACTTGAATAAGGGCTATTGTGAAATTTAAAAAAAATGTGCACATATACACACATACATGCACATACATGTATTCTTCATAATGGAGGGCAATGTTTTTCATTATATAATTATTCTATTTTTGTAAATTATATACTACTTTAAGTGAAAATGTCCTCTACTAATCAATGCTGTGAATGAAATTGATACTGTTCAATGAGGAATTCTAAGAATCCTACCTTTTTATTTGCCTCCGTTTTTTTTTCACAAAAGGTAAAAGCTGTAGAATATTTTATAGATGGAACTACTGTTTCAAGATTAATGAAGTGATATTGTGAATAGAAGTCTAGATTAATGCTTTAAAGGTAATGCTGTTACCACCCATATATTTTTGAATATATAAAAATTCTTTATAATTGATACTTTGTTAGCATAGTAAAATGTATCATTATGCTGTGTGTGTGTTTTAGCAGTGTCAGCAAACCAATACTTTCTACAAGTGCCTCTCACAAGAGATCCAATAGAGCAGTGGTTCTCAACCTTCCTAATGCTGCACCCCTTTAATATAGTTCCTCGTGTTGTGGTAACTCCCAACCATAAAGTTATTTCATTGCAACTTCATAACTGTAATTTTGCTACTGTTATGATTCATAATGTAAATATCTGATATGTGACCCTAGAGGGGCTGAGACCTACAGGTTGATAAACGCTGTACCAGAGGAAGCTAAACAGCCCTGGTGATTTTTTGAAGGGGATGCTGGGTAGTGAGACAGCCATGAGGAGGCATTGGGACCCGATCTGTGTAAAATTAGCTGTTGCATATGTGGGCATCAAAGTGTGTTTGGGTTTAGCATTCTTTACTTGGCAGACTTCTACACTGGTCTTTGTCTTTTTAAAAGTCTAGAAACTTTACATTTTGCTAGTTATCTCACATTTTATGATATCTTAACAAAATAGTGAACTTCTTTATATTGATGTACATAGTCACCTGCTAAGCACAGAGTAGTCAAATACCATGTGGAAATTATTCTCTCAGAAGCACATCCAGGGGATTGTGTGGTTCTTATGCCTATGGTAAGTAGTGTTATATTAAGTTTGTACTTAGGAAAGAGTTCATGGGCCAGTGAGACAGCTCAGTGGGTAAAGGAATTTGCCGCCAAGCCTGACAATCTCAGTTCCATCCCTAGGACTCACGTGGTGGAAGGAGAGCTCTGACTCCCACAAGTTGTACTCTGAAAACACACAGACATGCTTGCACTAAAAAATATATTAAATAAAATATCATTTTTTAAAAAAAACAATGTTTTTTTTTTCATTTCTAGGATTGAATCTGAAAAAACTTAGTAACATAAATGAGCTTTATCCATACATGGACAATCAACTTGCTTTCCTAAGGGTATTTAATCTATTCTCATGGTTTAGGCCACTGGAATTTCTTTATGTTGTTTGCTGAATTAAGTATAACTTGGAGCTTGTGATATAAGAGCTAGAGCCTTATAGAACTGTTGTCCACAGTTAGATCAGCATTCAATCCTTGTCATTGTAGTTACTGGAATATTCTCCTCATACATTTTGAAATACTCGGGATAGAAGTCAATTAAGAAAGAAGCAAGACTTCTTATATACACATGGTTTATGAAGACCAGTAGCTATGAGTGATTCTAATATTCTGGGAGTATCTCATTCTTTAAATTCCAAGTTAGAATACACTGTATTTAAGGGTACTAATTTTCAAGATGTCGGCTCCAAAGCGCTGTTTAGCCTGTTTGGGATTATGTTAAGACTGAAAATTTCTGGCCTCCAACTCCTAACTATGACTCAAAACTTTCCAGTCATACCTTCAGAGAGTGTTGAAGTTGGAGAGCCATCCCATGCCATAAGGTTCTTGGCAACATTTTGTATATCTTAATACTCAGTATATTTCCACCCTTTTGTGATTCTTGATTGCAATCCTCCTATATTCCTTTCCAGCAGTTTCAAAGAAGTGGTGGATTTTTTTGCTGTTTTATTTTACATATTATTGACAACAATATGATTTTTTCCTATATTTGGTTCTCCAGTATTTGTTTTTTATTCAAATTTGTTGACTTGCTTCCAGGTTCTACTCTATGTTCTCTGAACTAAAAAGAGAAGAGGTTGCTTCAGGGATGATTCATTATTCTTGAGTTTTATTTTTTGTTTTCTTTTAGAGTCTTAGGTAAACTAAATGTCCTAGGCTGTGGCCTCAATTCAGCTTCTTCCACAGTATGTATATAGGTTTTCTGGTGCTGTAAAATCCAGCACTGCAGAAGTATATTATGTAATATATAAGGAGCTGGCAAGTTGCTTTTTGTGGGATACTGCCTCTTTATTCGCAATGTTCACATTCTCTGCCCCAGTATGGCCTTTTCTTTGTACACACATGCCTCCAGGTTCTCTGGAGTAAGGACAACACTCACACTGGGTGCAGACACAGCCCTTATGACCTAACGTACCTCCTCAAGGTAGTTTCCAAATGCACACACTGAAGGCTGGAGCTTTGACATGGGGTTTGCTGAGCTATGTTTCATTTCAGATAGTGTTAAGCAGCTGGGTTTTCTTCCTTTCTTGAAGAAAAGGTAGGTTGTTAGTGTTTTATTTTAGCCTATGCTCTATTTTCTTGCTATTTACTGTTGTGGGAGCGGCGGGGCTGTGTTCCCAGCATCCGGCCACCCGCATGGCTTATGTCCCGAAATAATTACATGGAAACTGTATTCTTTTAAACATTGCCTGACCCATTAGTTCCAGCCTCTTATTGGCTAGCTCTTACATATTGAGCTAACCCATTTCTAATAATCTGTGTAGCCCACGAGGTGGCTTGCCAGAGAAGATCTTAACCTGTGTCTGTCTGGAGTTTGAGAATCATGGTGACTCCTCAATCTGCATCTTTCTCCCAGCATTCTGTTCTGTTTACTCTGCCTACCTAATTTTATGTCCTATTAAAGGGCCAAGGCAGTCTCTTTATTTAACCAATGAAATTAACACAAAACAGAAGACTATCCCCCATCAACTTATCATTTATTTTCGGAATAAATTGTACCAGTCTAAGTCAGAAAATGCTAATCTGGCACTCAGCGGTTTAGAATTTTCATTGACAATGGTTTGTTTTGTTTTGGATGAATAGAAACCGCATGTGCTGATGGATGTGAGTGCCTTTTATTAGTTTCCTCTCATATCATGCTTTTGATAGGCTTCCAGTAAGGGGAATATTTTTGTGTTCTTATATTATTCATGTTCCTTCCCAATTTCTCACTCTACCCCCCCAGCAGATATGGTTTTTTTTTCCATATTTGGATAACACCAGGACAGATATGTGTGTGGTAACTTTTGCTTTTGTGTATTGATGAGGTGAGGGGTCATTGGAAATTGGTTGGGATGCAATATATGAGAAAAGAGTAAATTAAAGACATAACACAAAAGAAAGACCCAAGTTAGGCATTAAACAGGACAGGGTACCCTGCCCTCTCTTAAGGAGGGAGGGGGAGAGGAGGGTGAGTGGGGGAATGGGAGGGGAATGGGAGGAGGGGAGGAAGTGTAAATTTTTTGAATGGAAAAATAAAAAAAATAAATTTCAGTAGCCACCTATTTTGCAAATTCCTTCCCATACTTTCCATAAGTCAGTTGGGATCCCTTTAATGTTAGCTTTAGAGTGATGGATAATAAAAAAAAAACTAAGTTAAAAAATACTGATGATAAAGTAATAGAAATGAGCCTCAGCTGGGAGGGATGCCCCCCTCTCCCTGCACACACACACTCAGGAGACAGAAGTAGGAGAGTCTGGTGTTTGATGTTGTGTTATATAGGGAAAAGTGTCTCAAAATAATAATGAGTCCTGATTGAGGCATTATGGGCAGTGGAACACACAGAGAGACATCTTCTGGTGTCAGTGGGTTTTTTTAATGATTCATTTATTTTTATTTTATTAACATTGTACATTGCTGTTCTACCTGAATGTATGTCTTGTTAGGGTGTCAAATCCCCTGGAACTGGAATTACAAACAGTTGTGAGCTGCATGAGGGTGCTGGGAATTAAATATCCTAGTTGGGCTATTCCCAGTGAAGACTTCAGGCCATCATTATTGTGTTCTGTCTCTTACTCTGTCAGCTCCTGTGATACGGACTAAAACTGTTCCTTTTCCTTCCCAACCAAATTGGAGGAGTTTTGCTCTCCCTTAAACTCTATACCTCCCTATGTATAAATTTACAGTTAGCTTACCAGGATGTGGGGAGGACATTTGGGGAAACTCGGCATTCTGAAAATGATAGAAATCAAACCAGAACCAAGTATATAGATGAACTTACAACTTTGTTTTAATATATGCCTATTATGCTTGCCCTTCTGCAGAAGCAATGCAAAAGGCTCAGTTTTTAAAACCCCATATTAGTCTCCAGTCTTTAGGTTTATCTTTAGTATATTGTTATTATTTTTCTTTATCTACAGTTACTCTAGTAATGTTAATATGTACATCTAGAACATATGAGGCCCTTTTTGTTAATATTTAAGTTCTGTTCTATAATTTTCAAGCAAGCTTTTCTATTTAACAGGCTTAATACTCTACATAGCCCAGAATGTCTTTGAACTCCTGAATCCTCCGGCCTCAGCTTCTCTCTTTCTATTCTTAAAACACCTGTCTTCATACATTGCTCTTCTAATTGTTATTTATTTTAGTCCTACCCTGAGAGGCTAGTTAATGAAGGAGTGTGAATGAGTTAGGGTTTTGTATTACTGCCATTCAGTGGAACAACAGGGCTTGAGAATGTTTAGTTTTGCCTAGATGGAAAGCAAGCCATTTTGTCATGTGTTCCACCTGAAGTTGAAGCTCCAGGTAAAGGTTTCTCTGTTCTTAATTCATTGCCCCCATCAGATTTTTTTCCAGTCTGGTAGTATTGATTACTGTTGTCCTGATTTCTAAGGTCTGTGTCTTTCTAAAACTTACCTCTTCAGTTTACTCCTTTCCTACCTATATCCATTATAATGAACACGTTGGTGTTTTTCTGACTGACAATTTGTTAGTTTTTGAATGGTATGTATTTCTATTGTCTGAATATCTTGTTGGATCTGCATATTTCAGACAAGGTCAGGCATGTTCATGGTGGTAAAGCTGTAAACATTTCTGGATATTTCAGGGTACATTAACCATTGCACATACAAACTAAACTCTCCCTTATTCCATGCATCTGATTTCCTTATATGCCTTGGTGAATGATAGACATGTAGAAATGCAGAGCTTTTAAAACAATTCTTCCAGCCTCCACTGAGGCTAGATACTGACAAGGCAGCTTTTGAATACCTCCCCTCTGCTGTAGCCCACTTGGCCCCTCAGCTCTGCATTTGGACTATTGGATTTGCTGAAAAGTAGCCTGCTGGCATTGGCCTTGCCCCTGTAAGCCATCTGCCACCTGCTGGCACAGTGATCTTCATGTGGGGCTTGTTTTGTGCATCTACTTTCTACCAGAGGACTGAACTAGAGAAAGATGATGCTGTTAAAACACCTGACCACCTAATAGAGACGGGTTTACTTCTGTATCTTCTCCAGCCTTCACGTCACTGCATCTATAATGTGTTTGAGTCACAGTGGCCATATTTCACACTTCCATCCACTCCATCCATATATCCAGTGCCAACATGTTCCGTGAAGTCTTTTGCTGAGTATAGAACTAAACCAAGATCTGAAGCAAAAGTAATCACTCAGTGTCTGTCTATCCAAACTTGGCATCTTCCTGTGTAAGTGTAAACACGTGTGTTATACACAGCTGTTGTAAGGAATTCTTACTAGAGAGTCTCAGATTTCTATCTTAAACAATTCTTAGAAAATGTTTTCAAAGAATTCTTACCTAGCTTCATGCTAGGGTGAGCTGACTTAGAATTAGGGATGTCTAGAGCATTTTCCCAGACTAAGAACGAAATGGGAACCAGCGTGGAGGTTAATAATAAGCTATCAATAAAAGTAAGTCAATAAAATAGACCTTACAAGAACAGAGGGGCTGGCAGAGCAGGACAGGAGCCTGGAACCAGCCTCTTGGTTGTCAGACTGGTTGTGGTTCTGATAGAGTACAGCTGGAGAGCTAGCTGCCTTCTGCCCAGAATGACCTACGCCTGGGGCAGCAGAGCTGAATCGGTCTTCTCAGACCAAGCAGGGCATGGGGGAGAAAACCACATTTTATTAGCAGTAGTCTACACTTTGGCATCAGCCAAGGCTGTTCTATAACCCCAAACTCAGGAAGGTTGTTTTACACAGGTACATTTGTTATTGTCAATTTACTCTTCATCTTTGGGTCAGCTATAACCTGGCTGGATTTAACAGCTTGAGCAGGATTTTAAAAAGCAAAAGTCCAGAACCCCAGCTGCCTCTGAGAATCTGTCTCCATCAGTTTCCAAACTGCTTGCCTGCTTTAGCATGACACCATGAAAATTTTCTAATAGATAATAGATTTATTTCCAAAGAAATACCTGTAAAATCTGTTTCTTACTTGCTGTACTGTGTTTGGTTATACAGATTATATACATGTTGTGATAATTATGAATGTATAATGCAGGCTGCTATGTGTATCTGAATTTTATGCATTTGTCTTACTCGTTTCTAAATGTGTGACTCATGACTAGATCACAAAGTATAGAGTGCACCAGTGTTCCTGTTCCATTTTACACTGTTACCCACAACACTACCGGGACTATTTCTTTCAGACATTAAGTAATGGAGAACACTGTTGGTATTTAATACTTTCCAATATTGCACAAAACTTTTCATGTTTAGTGGCAGTATTTGAATATGTGAATAGTTTTTTTTTTAGTTGTTCATGTTTATTTGAGGAAACACATTTTAGGAATAACTAATCCCTTATTCTACATTGCAAATAGTCTACAACAGTCACGTCAAGTTTTATTATTGTTCTTTATTTGTGCTTCCCTTTTTCTGTAATCAAATCTGTTGAGCTCTTTCATAGTTCTTGCTTTTGGATTAATATTGAGAATGACTTTTCCCTGGACAGAATTATAAAAGTACATCCCTTGATATTTTATAATTTCATTTTGTATCTTTAATGCATTTAACAAATTCCATTAAGCTTCTCCTCCCAATGTTAATTGTCATAGTACAATTGATAAAGTAATTTTATATTTAGTATTTATAAACACATCAGTTCTACTTGTTTTCTTGTCTGTGCAGGTACTATCACTAATTACTATTTTTCTATATCTTAACATTGGTTTAAAATATTATGCCTACACATTTTCATGTCTAATAGTTTAGACATCGCTCACAGCATATTCTTTTTTAATAGTTGTTTTACTTTGGAGTTTTCTGTTTTATTTTTTAGGTGACTTTTATAAGATTTAATCTTTCTTTAAATAAAAGCTCTGCCAGCCCTGTGGTGGCAGTTATAGCCTCTGGTGACAGGACATGGAGCACACAGATAAGTTCAGGAACTTCTCTAATGGCAGTGCCTAGCCAAAAATTTTGATTTTGTTTTGTTTTCTGTTAGTGTCTTGGGGTCCATGGCAGAGTTCTCAAGGTGTTTTCACTGTTCTTTGGGTGAGTCTTCCTGCACAAACTGTAATGTGTTTCTGGCTTCTCAAAAGGAAAATAAAAAGTAAAAAGAAAGAATATGTTTCTGGCATAGATACATTTTTGGCTTCAGAAGCTTTTTCATACTCAAACATTATTGACTTCACATAAAATTTGGTTGGGGAAGGACACAGTTTAGGCTTGTTGATATTTATCATCTTAGAAGTGAAATGAAACATTCATCTAGAAACATGGGGCATTAATGTTAACACAGAGAACTGATTTTAAGTGGGCAGTAGCTATTTGCCTACCTATTCTTTTAGAGGCTGGTGTACTCAAATCAAAGGCTGAGACACTATGAAAATACAGTACTCATTTATAACTGTTCCTGTCCTTATAATAGTTCTGAAAATTATCGTTTCTGCCTTTCCAGAGCAATATGGAACATTAGCTGAATAAATGGGACAAGCAGGAACTAACAAGTTGCTTATTTTTTTTTTTTTTTTTTGGTTTTTCGAGACAGGGTTTCTCTGTGGCTTTGGAGCCTGTCCTGGAACTAGCTCTTGTAGACCAGGCTGGCCTTGAACTCACAGAGATCCGCCTGCCTCTGTCTCCCGAGTGCTGGGATTAAAGGCGTGTGCCACCACCGCCCGGCCACAAGTTGCTTATTTTAAAAAAATTTGAAAATCATTTTTCATAGTAGTCATATAATTTTATGAAATTTAGATAATGTCTTACAAAATGTCTTAAGGGTAACATTTTGGAACCTTTAAACAATTGGTTAACCAGGTGAATTTTACCCAGTAAGCCTTTGCTTGGCCTATGGTTCTCCCACACCTGCTCTGACCATGCTTCTGGCAGCCTTTACATTCTGTGCTTCCCTGCACTCTTGCAACGTTGAACCATTCACTGTGTAAAAAAGAGGAGCCTTGTAGCAAGAACCACAAATATATATCAAGGGATATATATATAACAAAGGAGCTAAAAATGGACACATGCCACTTTATGCTGCCTGACTCTGTCTTCACAACCCAAGAGTGTATGCAATTTCTCTCTCTCCTTTTAAGATATCACATCTGCAGACTAGAAACCATGCCTTAAAGCCAGTACCCCAAAGCTATTGGCAGAACTAATTCCCACAACACTTCCCCCTTTTTATTTAACACAGTTCAATCCTAACAAAATTATTTACTTAAAAAAAACATTATCAAGTATTTTCCAGGAAAAAAAACGTTAATATCATAAACACAATAGAACAACAACCAACAAGTATATCAAGCAAGAAACACTAAATGTCCAGGTTATAGGTAATTGACAAGTAACAGATTATTCCCATAGCTGTCCTATCATGAAGAGTCAAAGTCTTGTACCTAATATACCTTAGCTAAGATATGAGAAGATAGTAACTGTGGCTTTCTAGTTTGTATTTTACTCTTTACTCTTTTGGCTTTTGCGGGGGTGGGGGGACAAGACACTCAGCTCCCAAATAAATCACTCACAGGGAGTCGTATTCATTCTTATAATTGCCCAAGCTTGTTTATTGTCAACTTTTTTAAGATTAAATTATCCAGACTACCTTCTGTCTCTGGGCTTTTTTCTTTTCTTCTGTATATACAACCTTTACTCTTACTCCATGGCTGCCTTTGTGGCTGGTCCCTAATGTCCTCCTCCCCTTGTTGTCTCATTTCTCCCTCTATTTATATTCTCTCTTTGCCAGCCCCACCTACCTTTCTCCTGCCTCACTATTGGTCATTTAGCGCTTTGGTAGACCGTCAGCTGTTTTAGATAGGTAAAGAATCACAGCTTCACAGAGTTAAACAAATGCAGCATAAACAAAAGCAACATATCGTTACACCATCAAACAAATGTTCCATGAAATGTCCACACCTTAAAATAATATTACCCAACAGAGTTGTTTGTGTATTTGCATCCAGATTTATGCTATATTTGTGACAGGAAGGCTTCTTAGAAATCTGTTCCATGATGGCTAAATAATAGAAATCTTTTAGATGATAATGTCGAGGTAAGATCCTTGAGTACGATGAAATTCTCCACATAACAAAATCGAGCAGGAAAGGTATTTTTTAAAGATTATTTTTGATTTGCATGTAGATACATGAATATTACAGACGAGTGTGTCAGATCCCCTGGAGCTGGAGTTACGGAAGTTGTGTGGGACTGGGAACCGATATGGGGCTTCTGCAGGGGCAGCATGCAGTATTAACTATTGAGGCATCTCTCCAGTCACAGAAAATACAGCAAGTCCTTGGGCTGGGGATACAGCCTGGGGGAAATGTCTGATTCTGTAAATAAAGCACTGAATATGACCCTCAGCACTTCAAAACAACAAAAGATCCCCCATAGATTGTGAATGTAGAAAAGTATGTACTGACCGAAGATATCTGCAAGAAACAAGAGGATCGTGTCCAGTTAACAAAGTCGTGAAAAGTCGAGTTGGCAAGATCATTAAGGCATGTTCTTTGACCTATTCCCAGCCATTCTGCTCTATAAAGAGCAGAGCCAGTTTACAAATCACAATCGCAGACAACTTAGACAACAATGAGGACACTAAGAGATACTTACATAGATCTAATCTACATGGAAAGTAGAAAAAGACAAGATCTCTCCTGAGTAAATTGGGAGCATGGGTACCTTGGGGGAGGGTTGAAGGGGAGAAAAGAGGTAGGGAGGGGAGCAGAGAAAAATGTAGAGCTCAATAAAAATCAATAAAAAAGGAGCAGAGCCTATAAACTGGTTATAGATCATCTCAGTAAATTGGAAATGCTTTCTCATAAACCATAGAATATGAGTGTATGGTGTCAAACAGCACACAGCTATGGTGTTTTGAAAGATTTTGTAAGTCTTAAAAAACTTAAAGAGGCATCAAAGAAAATAGATCCCAAAGCAGAAAGAAAATGCATGTATGGTTTCCGAGACATATTTAAATCTGCAACAAAAAAAACTAATTTAAAAAATGTATGAGAAAAAGAGTCTTAAAGGCAGTCAAAAGAATCAGAGATGGGGCCTGCTCCCACAGTTAGGAGTCCCACAAGAAAACCAAGCTACACAACTGTAACATACATGTCAGTCCCATGAATGCTTACTGGTTGGTGGCTAAGTTTCTTTGGGCCCCTGACAGCCCACGTTGGTCGATTCTGTGGGGTGTGTTCTTATGTTTTCCTTGACCTCTCTGTGTTTTCCAATCCTTCCCCTTTTCCGTAGGTTTTCCCGAACTCTGCCTAATGTTGGACTGTGGATCTCTGCATCTGTCTCTGTCAGTTGCTGGATGGAGCCTTTCTGACGAGAGTTGGGCTAGGCACCAGTCTAGGAGTATGGCAGAGTACATTAGGAATCATTTCGTTGACTTTTTTTTTCCAGTCTTTTTTGGTTCTATTCTAGGTCTCTGGGCTATCTAGCCACTGGATCCTGGCCCTGTCAGGGGTAGGCTCCTCATGAATGGGTCTCAAACTGAACCAGTCCTTGGTTGGCCACTTAATCTCTGTGCCACCTTTACCCCAGCATGTCAAGTAGGTAAGACAATTGTAAGTCGAAGGCTGTGTGGCTCGTTTGGAGTCCCAATCCCTCCACTGGAATTCTTGCCTGGTTACAGGAGATGGCCGATTCAGGCTCCATATTCCTCATTGCTAGGAGTCTTAGCTAGAGTAGCCTTGTAGATTACTGGGAACTTCCATTGCACTAGGTTTCTAGTTTATCCCCGAGATGCCCCCACACACACTCAAAATCCAGGAGTCTCTCCCAATACACTTTACCTCCATCTTCCCCCAACATGATCCCCCCCTGTTCCCATCCTCCACCCCCACTTCACCTGTCCACCCTTGATGTCTATTCTATTTTCTCTTCTCAGGGAGATTCATGCCCCCCAACACCCTCTTGATCCCTCCTTTCTCTTAGTTTCTCTGAGTCTGTAGATCGTAGTATGGTTATCCATTACTATAAAGCCACTTATAAATGAGTACATACCATATTTCTCATACTGGGCTGCCTCCTCCAGCTCTAGTACAAAGGTAGGTGCCTAGTCTTACTGTATCTTGAAATACCATGTTCCTTGATAACCATGGGAGGCCCACCCTCTTCTGGAGAGAAACAGAGGAGGAGTGGTGGATGGAGGGGGCAGAAGGGAGGTGTGGGGAGAGGAGTGAAGGGAAACTGCAGTTAGGATGATGATGATGATGATAATAAAATAATAGACTTTAACAGGCATTGTTACACAAAAATACACCAATGGCGGTAATCTTAGGAAGATAACCAACATGATTAGCAGTCAGGAAAATTCATTTAAACTGTAGGGAAATAAAATAAACATGCTAAAAGTGCCAGCATCAGGCTTTGTCCCTTCCAAGTGCTGGCGAAGGATGCAGTGCTGGGAAAGCTCACCTTGTGTAGATAAATGTCTAATCTAGTACAACCACTATGCAAGAGTTTCTTGCATTGTTCATCAAGATAGCTAAAGGTGCTAGTTCATTACTCAGTAGTTCTCATGCATGCTTCTGAACATATTGGATGTGTTTGGGAGCACACATGCATGTTGCAGTTTATCTATGCAAGACATTCTTAGAGACAATATTCAGACCTGGACAGAAGTTAAGTCTGTCAGCAGTAAACTGTCACTATTACACCATATGCATACAGTGGATATGACGCAGCAGGGGAAGCATGCATAAGGGAGCCACATATTCCAAGGGGGAGAAATCACGAATGAGTGAAGCCAGACAAAATTGTACCAGTATAATGTTATGTATTAAATGTTCCCAAACCCAAGTTAAAGCCAAATTATAAGTAGTCCCTCACAGAAGGTTAAACTAAATTTAAAGTACAAGGTGGAAAAAGATGACCAGATATTTCAGGAAAAGATGATGATATCAATTGGCTTTGTCATCTTTTGTAATTTTAATGTTTTTCTTAAGTAAATATCAACCCATATTTTTGCTAGCTTCATGTAACATATTTCTCTTATGTAAATTGGATGTAGGAACACATAAAACAAAAACATAAAAGTCCATGTAAAGGTAATATTGACTGGCCAAGAGGGAGAAACTCTTTTCAGGGAAGATAATAAAGGTGACCCTTTCCTTGTTCCTGGTTTGTCCCAGGTGGAGCCAATGACTTACAGCCATCAACTGAGTAACTGGAGATGCAGACTTAAGGGTAGAATTGGTGTTCCAGATGTGGCATACCCATCACAGATGAGAACTCTAACCAAAGTGATGTGGCTCTAGGTTAGTAGGGATGGTGGAAACCTGAACATGGAGAGTTTAGTTACTTTATGGGACAAACATTGAGAAAGGTTGGGTAATAAAAAATGAGGAAGGTTTATCACTGAGAGATGTGGTATTTTAGTTGATTTTTGAAAAAAAAAAGATAAGTCATAACCAACAGGTAAATGTAAACATGCGTGAAAACTGGTATACATAATCCATGCAGATGCCGATGCATAAGATGTATGTAGCTCTCAACCGTAATGAAGGTACCACGGAGAAGAGAAATCCATAGAAAGAATAAGACAGCAGAATCTGTGTTTATCAGACTAAAGGTTCTTACAGAAATACAGCCTAAACTTCAGGTCCTCTCCTAATCACAAATTGTATTGGATTTGTAGAAGCATTGTCCAGACTCAGCAACCAGAGTGCTCATAGATAAGCTGTTTCAAGCCTGATTTGGCCACAGAGGGTCACTCTAGCATAGCATGCACACCTCCTATGGTCATTTATTTGCTGCGTCCCAGGGGACATGGATAACAAAGATCAGGCCAATTTGGTCAATACAGGAAGGACCAATATGCTGGAGAGTTCTCTGCTATGCTCACACGGCCTTTACCATCACAGTTTACCATCTTTCCATCCTCAACTCTAGCCTTCCTCACTTCTATAGGCGCTCATTGAGCTTGCCTCTTCTTTGAGGGTAGCCTGGGCTACATAACATGTTTACCCTGGAATGGTCTTATGATTAATTTCCTCGTGTGTATTGACACAGAATGAAATTCACCATAGAAGCAATTTTCTCACATTGTATAAATCAGCAAATGAACACTTTAGTTAATAAAGATCCCAATTATTATTTTGTTTTTATTAATTTAGACTTTTTAAATTCTTATAGCAATAATCAATCATACATGAGAGTAACCAAAATAGGAAAGGAAATGGTTAAACTAGAGGTTTGACTAAATTAAAAAATTGATCATTTTGCCAAATTTCTCTGTATCTTTGTCAGTATGCATGTTAGTCATTGCTTAAATTTGCCTCTAACGACTATTAAAATGCTTCTAGCTTGAGGAAAGGATAGTTACTCTGAAATACGTCCCTGTTGTCTTCTAAATTCCCAGTAGGTGGTGTTATAATACTGCTTTTGAGAATTGAAAAATTAAAGTCAAGTTGGGAGAATTCATATATTTGCTCAAATGTATGTGCTTTTATTCTCAAAAGTAGTTTTGTTTTTTATGTTATTAAGCATGGGAACATTTTAATTCTTGTATATTTATTTAATTTATATTTCTTATCAAAAGGTATATATTAAGTGGCAGTATTTATTCCTTTATTCTCAAGCGTTATACAACATTGCTTTCATAAGGAATGGAAGAAGATGGTCAAAAGAGTTAATAATTTTCTGTGATCTTTTTGTGCCCACGTATCTTAGACTTTGTACCTGCCATTCTTACTATAGTAAACTCTATATTGCTCTCAGAATGTTTTCCATTTGGGGCCTTTCTTTTCAACTGTCTGCACTAAAAATGATTGACCATGATGCAGTACCACTATTTATAGTTCAGTTAGATATAAAATTAAAAATCTAATGTTTCAGAAGCCTGTTTGATTTCTTTTGGCAGTATATCACTTACTCTCACATTGTTTTTCTCACAGTGGTCTCTGGACAAGGATGACTTCCAAACTCCTGGGCTGCTTCCTCTGTCCATGTTAGCATGTCTATTGTTACTATCCTTATTCCACTCAGAGCTAAGTCCATTGTCCCAAGTTGGTTGAATTATACCACCTCTGATATTTATTTTAGAGATTTTGCCTAAAGTACTTCAATATATGTAAATAGAATTTTTAAAGAGAAAATTATGTTACTGTATGGGCTCTAATGCAATACTGAGTAGCAAGATTGCTAGAGGAGGAAGTTTGGGTTCAAGGGTGTAGAGGAGGAAGACCATGCAGCGATGCTGAGAGATGCAGTTATCTCCAGTCCAAGAAGAAGGACTTCAGACATCATCAACTCCAATGATACCATGATCTTGTCCTGTTAGCCTCCACAATTGAGCAACCAATTAAGTGGCTTAATCTACTCTTTCTGCTGGAAGGCAGGAAGAAATGGAGCTCCAGACAGATAATCTCAGCACTGGGGCTGCCTTTGCGTCCTCGCATCTTCAAATTCTTAAAAAGTAAGTTCAGACAAAGCTTTAGGGTGAATCAGACAAAATGCAGTTCAGTACCCATTCATGCTGAGAACCACTCAAAACACTCTACCCTGGAACTTGGACCGGTACAGCTTTATGAGTAAGAGTTAAGAGAAATATATTAGCCACAAAGCCCTAATTTTTTCCTTGTCAATTTTCCAGATGATTTAAGTGCTCCTAGCTGAGAAGCTTTCCAAACTGAAAATTGTCTGTAGAAAAGGATACAAATTCCAGACTCTGTGACTTTTTTCACACAAACTAAAGGTCACAAAATTAGCAGAAGAGAATCTGTGACTGAATTAAGAACAAGGAAAAGTCACACGGAAAAGGTGTGATGGAGAACCAGTTAAGAGACTCAATAAGTGTGCTCTGATGACTAGACTTTACTGCTACCTTCACTGAATTGATAGTCACCTGGGAGACTGGCAAGGGAAACCTCTGAGTATGTCTGTACAGGCATTTCCCAAGACATTTAACTGAGATAGAAAAGGCAAACCTGAGTGTGGATGGTACCACCCCATCAGTTGGGGACTCTGAAAGAATTTAAGAGGGAAAGTACAAAAGCTAGCTGAGTATTGATTGCCATCTTTTCTACTCCCAATCCCACATGAAATGAACTCCCTGTGCCATAAGCCACAAATATACATGCTATAAGTTTCTGCCCCAGAATGGAGACAAGTGATCATGGGTTGAATCCTTTAAAACCATGAGAAAAAAAAATCCTTCCTTTAATTGTTGGTCTTAGTTAGCAATCTGGAATACTTAGAACACACACCATATGGGCATGTCTTTAAGGGAGCTTCTAGATAGGGTTAGTTGAGAGGAAAACAAGCCCTCAATAGTTATTGTGTGTGTTAGATGTAAAGTAGCAGTAGCTGGAGGAAAATCAACGTGTGTGTCTGCCGTCATCTTTTATCATTTTTTTTTTCTGAGTGCCTGTGTCTATGGCTATTGCTGGAATCCCTCACTGATTTTAGACACTGATTTCTTCTAATGTAGCTTTAATACCAGTGACTTTTTAGAGAACATCCAGAACTTCTGTATTAGACTCAACAGTGACTAGGTTCTCTCCATCTCCAGAACGCCGACAGCTATTTGTCCCATCTTGTGCAAAGAAAATTTAATGATGAATGTATCCAAGAGATGATGAAAATAAAACCCAACATTAACAAACACCACAGCAAATCTGATAGTTCATGAACAACTAGGCCTGCACAAATAAAACCATGAATTTTCATAATTCACTCCAACTTTTCCATGGACAAACACTAATCAGATGGGTAAATCTATAATTAGTAGGACTAGAACATAGTTCTCTTCCATCAGCAGAGATAAGGCAAATATTTATGGAGCTTTTCATGTCTCAAAAATTGTCCAAGTTTTCTGGGTGATGCTCAGTGTACTTGGCTCTAGATGATCACTCAAACATGCCAGATTCAGGCTACTAAGATAAAGAAAATCTACTTCTCAAGGAAAATGATCATTTTCCTTTACTAAGTGCTATTAGGTATTATCCTGCATTTCCTAAGTGTAGGTTAGGTATGAAATCACTAGTGTCCTTACAGGACAAGTTGGGGGAAGATTTGCAATAGTTTGAAAGAAATCAGGAAAAAGAAATGCCATGTGAGCATGGATACAAAGATTAGAGTGGGGTCGCCACAACAAAAAAGTGCTAGCAACTACCCAAAGCTCAAGAGACAAAGAGCAGACTTTCCCCTGAAGCTGTGGAAGAAGCATCCCTCCTGTCTATCACTTTGATTTCAGTTCAATGAAGCTGATGATAAACTTCTGCTCTCCAGAACCATGAGAGAAAGAAAAATACTGCTGTTTGAAGCCACCAAGTTTGTAATTATTTGCACACACCACATAAATAAAGCCCAATGTCTCAAACAGTGAGTGCTCAAAATCATCTGAAAATGTTTTTAGGCGTGTAAAGTGAGTAAAAGGAAGCAAAAGTAGCCAGCAGGATCTAGTTCCTGGAGAGAGGAGGATGCATTTTAGTAGAGAGTGGCGCATCAACTTGCATATCTGCTGTACCTGATACTTTTGGTATGCAGGGATGGTGTTAATCGTAGTCTATTATGTGAACTCAAAGGAATATTACTCTGTCTTTTGTG
This sequence comes from Microtus pennsylvanicus, assembly GCF_037038515.1. Classification (NCBI taxonomy): domain Eukaryota; kingdom Metazoa; phylum Chordata; class Mammalia; order Rodentia; family Cricetidae; genus Microtus; species Microtus pennsylvanicus. Next base: position 16,507,402 of record NC_134579.1, read on the forward strand.
TCTTTAGTGAGAAGTTGCATGTTCTTTTTAAACATGTACCCATTACACAAATTAGGTCTTCTTCCTGGGTTATCCCGTGAGACAGGGAATTGAATTGACTGTACTGTGCTTCCTTCTAAGGAAGGATTAGCCATATAATCTGAGATAAAGAGATAAAGAACCTGGGATAATCCTCTGAAGAGAATGCATTTTGAGCAGAGGGACTAAGTTGGAGAAGCGCTCCCAGTAGCCCATCACCTCCTGCAGTTCCTTAGCAGAGTCATGCGGCAGTGCCTGCTTCCTGGATGTGCAGGGGGGCTCTCCACGGGGTCGTTCTGAGCCTGGTTCTCCTGGTCTCCTGTCAACTTGATGAGCCCTGCATAATTTTCATTTGTGCCTGGGATGGGCAACCTATGTGTCTTTTGCTTGCAATTAAGCAGTCAAAAATCTAAGATAAGTTATGAAAATAACCTCTGAAATCTCGGATGGATTCTGTACCTGGACAAGAGAAAGAACATACATTTGTATGCAGACGATCTGAAAGAAAGCATTAATTTTGAATATGTGAGAGTGATCCTTAATAACTTTATATATTATCTGGATTTTTCTACATCTGTGGTTGAAATGATAGTGAATGGGTTTCCACTCTAGTAACTTTGAAACTGCTTGGAATTGCATACTGCAATAAGAAGAGAAACATACTTCTTAAGGATACACAGTTAGTTGATGGGGTAGGATGTAGCCTAGGGGTAGAACACCAACAGGCATGTACAAAGCCCTGGATCTGATCTCCAGAACCAAAGAAGTTGACTTTATTTAACTTGGCGTTATTTATTTATTTATTCATTCATTCATTCGTTCATTTATATTTCTGACTTTTCAAGACAGGGTTTCTCTGTAGCTTTGGAACTACCTTGGCATTTGGGTGAGTATTTCAGTAATACTTTCACTAAGGGAAATTGCTCTTGAAATGAGATAAACTTATCAGTTTCATAATTTATATTAATGGCATATTTATTATATATTATATATATATTAATTAAACAGATACTTAAAATGATGTCTACTTAAAAGTTATGGGACAATATTTTTGTTTAAATTTCTTTTTATCAGATATAAATTTTTTAAAATGTGTTTTGTATTTATTTACACACACACACACACACACACACACACACACACACACACACATATATATATATATATATATATATATATATATATATCATTGCATGTAATTCTGTGACAGATATATCCATTGTGTGGCCTAGCTTTAAAATAAGCACAAATGTGTATCATCTCAAATGTCCTTGGTAAGGACTTCCTTTGTCCTCTGTTCAGCTTTCTGGAGTGTGCTGCTTAGTGCAACCATATCATTGTGATGCTGTACACCATGTTAGTGCTTCTTGTTCCTCTATGACTCTAGAGTGCTGTCTATTGGTTAGCCTTTCTCCATCCTGTCTTCCTTCCCATCCCACCCAGCCTGGTTTTCACAACTCTAACCTTGCAGCAGAAGAGATCACAGTTTGTGAAAGTAGTATTTTATAGTTTCTGTAGCTAGAGCTTTTAAGATAAGGTTTGCATTTACTGGATTTATAGTAGATTGAAGATACAAGATATTCAAGGACTAATCAGTAGAAAGGAACTATTATAATTTAACAGAGAAAGTGTAGTATAAACTGTTAAGTATAATCTACATGCATTGCACACCAGTGGAGAAAAGAGCTCTGAGTGATACTGAATCACATACGGACCGAATAGTCATTATCTGAAGGCCTGAGGCAGAGCAGCTGAAGGTAGAATAATCTGGTACCCCATCTGCCCCTTTTTGGGGCATCATGGTTGTGGCTTATTATGGCCATGACCTACTGTGTGGTGGAGATGTTCTTCAAGACACCCTGCCAGCAGAAATTGCTAGGAGGTTGCTTTCTATGTTGCTTGGGAACTGTTAGGAGGAAATGTTACTTTGTAAAATTCTCGAGGAAGGTACCATAGGGGATGAAGTTCTGAGAAGCACAGTGATGTTGTGCAGCACTGTAGGGTAGCAGATCATCCTCCTGCAGCGTAAGATGCTGTGCACTGCAGCAGCGAGCAGAGAAAAGCACACGGAAAGCAATCCTCTTCTCTCTGCATTATCCCCTAGAGCAATCTGCTCAGAACACTTAATAATTTACCATTTGTCGAAGGAAAAATATTTGCAAGATTCATCTCCAATGTCAAAAGCAGGCCAAAGGAGGGTGGAGTTGGATCTGCTATGTAGTCAATTTACAATTGGCACAATTCAAGTAGGATTATTTTCCCTGTGAAAGAAAGGGATTTAGCAAGACTTAGAATCTACTAATTCATCCATCAAGTGATACTAGTTGCTGGCAGCCAGTTTTGCATGTGGCTTCATAGTTCTTTAAACTATGTAAAAAAGAAACAGTAAATGGTTCATTTTTTTTTGTAAAGTGCATTTGAACTATCTAGGTACATTTAGAAAGCAGGGAAAGTGTCATAATTTTTGTGTTTAGCCTGTGAAAATGCTCCTTTGGAGAATAATTTTCTTACAAAATGAACCACCTCGCCACAAACAGTTCCTTCCCTGAAGGAAAAATCTGTGGTTTCTTAAAAATTGAGTTCAGATTGCATTTGCTTAGCAAGGGCCAAGATGACTTTCATGTGTTGCTGAATCATCCAAGACATGGAACTCTACTCGCATAAGGAAAAAGAGGCCACCAGTTACAGTTGTGTGTATAATACACTATAACGTCACATAGGAAAGTTATTCTAGACAGATTTCTGTGTGGTTCTACTTTTCCTAATGTCATTTAATTGTTTTGTTCCCATAAATTTTCCTCCTCTGTTTGGGAAGAGAATTCTTAAAAGTCCTTGAAGTGACTGTTCAAGACCCATAAGTATAGGCCAGACTTGGTAACTGTCTGATTATAGAGATTTACATAAGATAATAGATTCTGGATGTTAGCTTAAGAGAAAAGAACTGCTTCCCAGCTCAATCTTGATATTAGTAGAACTTCACACAGCTGTCACCTCTTGGACATTTCTGCAGAAATCCTATGCTCTGGATAGTGCCCTCATAATACTCTGAATTCTTACTCTCACGGGTCTATTTTGTGGTGGCTACACAAGCAATCAGGAAAGAATTAACTGGAAGAAATTCTTGCTTTTCTCTCCATTGTATTACTCAAAAATATACCAAACCATAATAATAAGAGGAGTATATGATACAAGTAATGCACTGCTGTATTAAGATTTCTGGAGCTTATTTACAAAGATAGGGCTCAGCCATATCTCATATTTTCCTTTAAACGATTTGATGTTTGTATATGTTATCACTGAGTTTTGTGATCAGGTATAACAAACTTTTTGCTAAGCAGAAGGAAAAAGGCAATATCCTCAAATCTGATGCATTAGCATCCCCCATTTTTCCTCTAAACTTTACAGGTAAATGTGTATGTAAATATGACACTACAGTTAGACAGTAGACACAGCAGCAGCTATTTTAAGGATCTTTTATAGAGTTATTATCTGAATACCATAGATATTTGTTCTAAAGTACCATATCTGCTCACTAAAATAAATGTTATCTTCATGCTGCTTCTGAGGATTTTTCTGCTCCCTATCTTTTCGTGATTTACTAATTTTGAAATAATCGTAATTTGTGTGTTTTATCTCAATTCTATGTCGTCTAGTAAAATAAAGTTTGATTTTCTGTGCTTTGGGTAATCTTTCTATTTGTGTGGTAGAGGGTTTTGTTTTCTTAAATGAAGCAAAGTTCTTCACGAACATGGTAACACATTAGAACTGACTTTAAGAGAAAAGCAACTCCCTCCCTTTGTTTATATTATTAATAAAATTGAAACCTCCCCTCCTAATATTACCTATCTCCGAGATCCATATCCTTCAAAAAAATCTACAGAAAAAGAAGTTAGTAACTTTATATTATTTGCATTTGTTTCAGTCTAAAAATTAATCATTCAGATTTGTTTTACTCTTTAGAGAACAGCCGCAGATGAAAGCCATGAGGAGAGGATGATGATCATGCAGCGGAGGATGTCAAATGGGCCAAAGTACCATTTCTAGTTTTTAAGAGCGGAAAGGTTTACAAGGACATTTATAGTCTCTATCGGGGGAAGGAAACTCCCTGCGTCATGGTATTGGCCCGTAAATAAAGACTTCATAAAAAAAAAATGACTTAAGAAGAGAGAGAAGTAACTGCAGTGAAAGGGTATCTTAGGACTGTCAAACTCAGTCAGATAATTCGGGGTTGTTTTTAAAGGACCTCTTAAAGGAGTATAAGGGAGCCTAAGAGCTTTTGAATAAAGAATGTGGTTCAGAGGAGACAGGAAGCCACTTAAGTTCCCACTTTGATTGACTATATTTCCTCTCCAGTAGGCTCTATGAGTTATAGCCACAATTGTTCTCGACAGTATTTGAATAATACTAATCTGTGAGCATTGAAGTATATACTTAAAATAATTGTGCTAACGATGTTTATGGGATGCATGTGCAGGAGTAAAGGGGGTTAAAAATATGTATGTGTGAGCAATGAATACTATATAATTTAGTTGAAAATAAGGTATATAGATGAAGTGAAATAGATATTTTACGTCCTCTTGTTTTGTTTTTTTTAAAGCTGATTTTCTTTTTTAAACACTTGTTCTTAATTGCTTCCATTAGCTCCTTTTTGTGGTTACTGATGTTGTGACTATCTTATAAGCATATTAGATTTAATTTATTAGATCTCCTTTAATTGAGTGCTCCCATTTCACTGAGAAACCAACATTTATATTAAATCTTCCAAATAAGAAATATTAAGTGCCATATCTGTAATTCAACATCTGTATTATGTTGGTATTGCCATCTCTCGGTTGTCTTTTTTATTTCAGGTTGAACTTTTCCTTGTTCTTGGAAATGTGAGTGGTTCGTGATTGTATCTTAGGCAATTCTATAAACTTTGTTGCAAGAGTGGCTATTACATACTCAGCTGTATCTGCTTAGCAAGCCAGCCCTGAAGCTGGGGAGGACTCTGGAAGCATCTTCATTTGTATGAGGTCAGAGTTGAAATCTGGGTTCTCCACCAGGTAGAAGAAGGGAGCATTTTGAAGAGGACACCTCATTACTAAGGAGTGGAGGTGGGACTTTAGATTGTCCTGCTCCATCCTTTCTAGTACCTCTCAGGCGTGATGATCTTCCTGTTACTTCCTCATAGTCAGCATGAACACTGATGACCAGACAGGCAGTGGTGAAATTTCCAACCCACTAGTAGACAAAGTATGGAAAGCCAACGGGATTTCCTTCCTGTCTTCCTGTCTTCTTGCCTTCCCTCCTTCCTTCCGTCCTTCCTTTACTTCCTTTCTCCTTTGCACCCTCCCTCTTTTATTTCTGTTGGTTCTTATTATCATTCAGTAGTCACTGTGTAAAAACAATTAACTCCCTTGTAGCATTGTCATGCATGCATATTTTGAAGTATTTTTTTATATTTAGTCTTAATCATCTATTATTCTCACTTCCCTCTCCTGCTGTTTTCATATTTCATCCACAGTAGCCTCCATTTCCACTTGTGTGTCTTATTTATTAATTTCATTACAACAGAATTGGGGTTAAAAGTCAGGCTACAGTCTACAAGGATACAACAGATTGGTCTGGTATTCAGTAAAGCTTGGCAGAGATGGACCTTCCAATTCCTATTGCTAGTCCTTGACCTACTGCAACAGGAGTCAGTAATGAAGGACTGCTTCTATCACTGGGTCAGGTGAGAATTCCTATTGACTCTTGTCCTGAGAGGGAGTGGGGAATTGAGCTACTGTGGATACTGATTAGGATAATCATCTCCAGTTCGTTTGGACAGGGAAAAGCAGGCTTAGTTGAAGCATTACTATATTGACTTTGGTAAGTGTTTTCCAATCATTTTCTCAGTTTGAGTCTGGAATATATATATATATATATATATATATATATATATATATATATGTGTGTGTGTGTGTGTGTGTGTGTGTGTGTATCATAGCAGTAATCTCATTACAATGACATTTTTGGGTTCTAGGCTTCACTGACCTTTTCAATCTCTTTCTACCCTTCTGATATTTGTTTTAATTAATTAATAAATACTTAAAATATTATCTCATTTTACATAGCAATCCCAGTTCCCGCTCCCTCTACCTTCTCCCCCCAACCCACCTCCTATCCATTTCTTAGAGAGAGTAAGACTTCCCATGAGGAGTCAACAAAGTCTAGCACATCTCTTTGCTGTAGGACAAAGGTCCTCCCTATTATATCTAGGCTAAACAAGGTATCCCTCCAAAGAGAATGGGCTCTGAAAAGCCAGTACAAATAGTAGAGACAAATCTTGGTCCCACTGCCAGTGGCCCCACAGACGGCACCAGCAATTCAACTGTCACCCACATTCAGAGGGCCTAGTTTGGTCCTATGTTGGTTCCCTCACTGTCAGTCTGGAGTCAATGAAGTCCCATTAGCTCAGGTCAGCTGTATCAGTGTGCATCCCCATCATGGTCTTTACCCTTTGCTCATTTTATCATCCTCCCTCTTTTCAACTGGACCTTGCGACCTCAGCCCAGTGCTTTTCGGTGGATCTCCACAACTGCTTCCATGAGTGGCTGGATGAAGGTTCTATGATGACAATTAAGGTCATCATCAATCTGATTACAGGGAAAGGCCAATCCAAATACCCTCTCCACTATTGATTAGGGACTTAGTTGGTGTTATCCTTGTGGATTCCTTGGAATTTTCATAGTGATAGGTTTCTTTCTAGTCCCATAATGGCTCCCTCAATCAAGATATCTCTTTCCCTTGCTCACCCTCTTTCCTTCCCCCATCTCAACCATCCTGTTCCCTCATGTTCTTCTCCCCCATCCCCTTCTCTCCTCCTCCCCCACACTCACAATTTTCTCAGAGATCTTGTCTATTTCCCCTCCTAGGGGTATCCAAGTATGTTTCTCTTACAGTTCTCCTTGTTACCTTAACTTCTCTGGGGTCATGGGCTATAGGCTCATTATCCTTTGCTTTAAGTCTAATATCCACTTATAAGTGAGTACATACTATGTTTGTCTTTCTGGGTCTGGGTTACCTCACTCAGGATGGTATTTTTCTCATTCTGTATATTTGCATGCAAATTTCAAGATTTTTTTTCCTGCTGAGTAGTACTCCATTGTATAAATGTGCTACATTTTCTTTATCCATTCTTTGGTTGAGGGGAATCTAGGTTGTTTCTAGGTTGTTCTGGCTATTACAAATTATGTTACTATGAATATAGTTGAACAAATATCATTGTAGTATGATTTAACAACCTGTGGGTATATGTCCAAGGATAGCATATATATTGCTGATTCTTGAAGTAGGTTGATTCCCAATTTTCTGAGAAACTGCCATAATGATTTACAAAGTGGCTGTACAAGTTTGAACTCCCACCAACAATGGATGAGTACTTCCCTTACTTTACATCCTCTCTAGCATAAGCTATCATCAGTGTTTTTGATCATAGCCATTCTGACTGGTGTAAGATAGTATTTCAGAGTCATTTTGATTTGCATTTCCCTGATGGCTAAGGAAATTTCCTTAAGATCTTTTTGGCCATTTGAGATTCTTCTGCTGAAAATTCTGTTTAGATCTGTACCCCATTTTTAACAATAGATTATTTGTTATTTTGATGTCCAGTTTCTTGAGTTCTTTATATATTTTGGACATCTGTCCTCTGTCTGATGTGGGGTTGGTGAACATCTTTTCCCTTTCAGTAGACTGCTGTTTTGTCTTATTGACTGTATCCTTTGCCTTAGAGAAGCTGCTCCGTTCCAAGAGGTCCTGTTTATTGATTGTTGCTCTGAGTGTATGTACTACTGGTGTTATATTTAGAAGTGGTCTCCTGTGCGTATGCATTGAATGAAGGCTACTTCCCTGATGGAGAACCTTGTTAGCCAGTCATCTTTAAGGGGTGGATCTTAGTTAAGGCTTGGCTTCATTGGGACCCAGGGTAAAATGTGTACACCTCCATGTGTGCACTCTCTGTGCCTTTTCCTGTGGCACATTGCTGTACATGGATTTTCTCATTTCCTGTTTCATGAGTTTCCCCTTATAATAAATAAAAAATAAATGTTTTATCATTAGCTAGCCTGGTTAATTCAACACTTCTCACTTTCTCATCTATGAGGTTGAGTGTGGCTAGATTTATATTGAGATCTTCTGATGTTTCTTACTGTATTTTATACATGTATGAGTCTAGGGTAGCTACTGATCATAGTGGGAGAAAGTGAACATACCTCTTCTATGTTTCTCCTAATGAAGAATGATGTTTTGGAAGATTAGGAAGAAAGCATGGCATTTGTAGAAGTGGAGATGATTGTGTTAATAGAAGACAGGCTCAGACAAGTGCTTCATGCTTTCTCTTGTGCACAGAATCTAAATATATTTGTGTGTGTGTGTGTATGTGTGTGTGTATATATAGTTTAAGAAACTAAAAATGGGACCTCAAGAGCAGAAAGAGATATTAATATGGGTAAGAGTCAGGAAATAGGATATCTGTGACATGGAGTCAGATGGGGACTCTTACATGTGAGGAAGAGACCAGAAAGAGCAATGTGGAGATAGGAAAGGGAGAAGGGGGGAAGGGTGAACAAGTACAAAGTACAATGACATATACATAAGGAAATGCCACAAAGGAATAAATTATACACAAGATGACTCTGAGCATTAAATACAAATAATAAGGGTGTGGAAGAAAAACAAACTTGAATTAAGTGGTAGTGGAAAAGAAGGAAGTAACAAAATGAGATTGAATAAAAGGAGGAAAGGAAGGAGGTGGAGGAAAAGCTGATACAGAATACAAAACGTGGAGGTCATGTAGGTAGAAATGATGTGACCAGTTGTGGTGAAGCTGCATGTTGGCACTTATTCCCATCATGTGTCCCTAAAGCATCTCCTCGCCTTTGCCACACTGTCCCCATGCCCTTCTACCCTCCCACATATGAAAGGACATGAGGGTCGTACTCTTTGAGCAGTAAGTGATTGAAGCATCAGAAGTGGCTATAAATTTTTCTTCAAAATTTTCAGGCAGAACTAACTCCAACATGTGTGTGCCTTGGGCTAAGCAAGCACTACTGGCTGATTGATTTTCTCTTTATTTGTGTTTCCAAGCTGATTTTTTAATTACAGTATCAAGTGTGAGAAATGCAAAGTTTTCTATTACCAGAAATCGCATGTAAGACAGAACTTTGTGATTTTGCCAGAATTGTGAGCACTAAAATTTTATTTTACACTACTGCTTGTAACCTCAAGATATTCTGATCCATGCAAATCAAGTTATTTTACAAAAAATAAGTTCTCTGGAAACATAAATTCTCAATGTTCTTCAATCGCAATCCCCATACTTATTTACATAAGAATCATCTGGCTTTTGTTTTTCCATTCTTTCAGCTTTCCCAGCTCAGTGAAACATTGAGTCATATGAATATTTAAAGTCAAGATAAAATGACGACCAGTGAAGAGTTATCTCAGAAAACTTTTGGTTCCCACATATGACCTGGGATCAGTATTGAAATGTACTCTGCATGTCTAATCAGGAGACCGTCTTCAACCATGTGCTGAGTCTATGGTTTGACTATGTGTTCATTTGCTCCAGTTTAAGGAGGGAGACATGCCCTGGAAAAGTTCCAAGCAGTCAGCGTTTTCCTCAGAGTTCTGCATTATGAAAGCATGTGCATACACTCCCCAGAGGGTATTTTAAGTCAAGATCTGACATGAAGGGTTCAGAGTGCCGATAGCTTTCCAACAGAATTGTAGGAAGACCACACCCTTCTTTCACACATCAGCAATCACTTCATGGGAACATGTAGTGAGCCGGACAGGATCGCCATTACAAGATGGTGCCGACATCCTGTCTTGTTGGAAATAAACAACTCGATATTTGGCTATGCCTTTGAGAGCTGCGAGTCCCCCACTTTCCGCATGCGCGGTGGATGAGGATCTTGAGCCTATCCCCATGCGGTCTGGTGGCAGCTGTTGGTAGCAGCCAATCACAGGGCGACCCGTGTGCCAATTCCCTATTTAAGCAGCTGCCTTAGTGCCCTCGGTCTCTCTCTCTCTCTCTCTCTCTCTCTCTCTCTCTCTCTCTCTCTCTCTCTCGCTTTTCCCCTTCGCTTTATGCTCTCTCTCCCCTCTGCTTCCTGCCCCTCTTTTTCCTGCCCCTCTCGTTTCCTGCTCCCCATCAATCAAGGGTACTCCAGTAAAGCGTGTTGTGAGTGGAATCCTGGTGTGGTGGTCGTTCTTTCTCGCCGGTAGAGAAGCTCGCCGCAGGAACATCTGTGGATACTAATGGAAATTTGTAACATGACTGTGACCCTGGTCCATCTTACTGGGATGGAGGAGGAGTCAAGTCTCTCTAAGTATTTATATTTGGGGGAAAATAAAGATAGTATATTACTTTCATTACACGGTGGAGTACCACCTGGTGTGGAGTAGGCATTCAATTAACATTTGTGGATTTACTAACAACTTTGATATCCCAAAGAAATAATTACTTTCAGTGAGTGTAGTATTTACTATGGGTGGGAATCAAGTTGGTCACAGACCACTGACTAGTAAAGCAATTCTGGGACCTGTGTTCCATTTCACGCAAACTTTCTAAATATAATCCTTCCATCCTTGTGTAGTAATATGAGCGGCGGCAGGGCTGCGTCCCCAATACCCCAGCCGCCCGGCTCGGCTAGCTTATGCCCCAAATAATTACACGGACACTGTATTCTTTTAAACACTGCTCTGGCCCATTTCTATCTAGCCTCTTCTAGGCTAATTCTCACATATTAATTTAGCCCATTTCTAATCATCTGTGTAGCGCCCCTAGGTGCGCTTACCGGGAAGATTCTAGCCTAAGTCCATCCTGGGTCGGAGCTTCATAGCGTGCATCTTCCCTGGAGCAGGTAGCATGGCGTCTTCCCTGGAGCAGGTAGCATGGCGTCTCTCCTGAGGCATCTGCTCCGGAGAGCAGAGCTGTGGAGTCTGACCTCACTTCCTCTTCCTCCCGGCATTCTGTTCTGTTTACTCCACCCACCTAAGGGTGGGCCTATCCAATGGGCCTAGCAGTTTCTTTATTGCTTAGAGCCAATGAAATCAACAGATTGATATATGACACTCCCACATCACTTCCCCTTTTTCTGTTTAAACAAAAAAGGAAGGCTTTAACCTTAACATAGCAAAATTACATATAACAAAACAGTTATCAAGTAAAAATTACATCAGAAACATTTATACATATAACAAAATTGACCTTAAATCTCTATCAATGCAAATTATTCATACCTATATCATTTCCCCCTTTAAATGTAAAAGAACATTTATAAACCATATTTGGGAACATGGGCGCAGTTTTTTCTCTCCAAACTGCTTCCTGCTGAATGGGGGCGTCGTTAATTAGGTCTTTCTTGGTATAACCTGTGTGCTAGTTTCATCTCAGTTGGCAGTTGAGCAAAGCAATTTTCTGAAGATGTTCACAGCAACCCTTCAGGAGGACGTGGTCCATCATACCAAATCGGAATAGAAGAAATCCATAGAGTCTCATCCTCTGTGAAAACAAAAGAAGACTCTCTCCAAAGCATCATATCCTTAGACCCAAATTCTGAAATCGTAATACCCTTATATCCATTCTGGTTTAGCTTGGCAGCCCAGGTAATGAAATGTCTCTCTGTACTTAGCTCCTTCACAGTCAAAAATTTTAAAGAAAACACAATAATACAAAGAATCCAGACTCTCTGTGAATATTCCATCTTTACGCGGCTTATTTTTATTTATATCTATAACTATCTGTACTCTGTCTCTTTAAAGACTTTACTTTTACTCTTTTCTTTTTAAACCATTAACTTTATTCTCTATATTCTTTTTCTTCTCTCTCCCAAGCCAACGTACATTCATCCAACAGTGTGACTTATTTAGTGGTCTGAATCTGTCCTATTGTGAATCTGCAATTTTTTACTATCCAGGAGCACTTTTGATTTGTGCCTTTAAATCACTAGGCGCTTAAGAATCTAAGCTGTGACATTTCTAGGTTAACTTTTTGCTTTTTGAGCGTACATCTTTGACCAGGCTGTCTTTGAACTCTCAGAGATCCTCCTGTCTCTGCCTCCCAGGCATTGGGATTAAAGGTGTTTGCTACTACACCTTGAACTCACAGAGATCTGTTCGTCTCTGCCTTCTAGGCACTGGGATTAAAGGCGTGTGCTACCACACCTTGAAGTCACAGAGGTCTATCTCCCTCTGCCTCCCAAGTGTTGGGATTAAAGGTGTGTACTAGGACACAAAACAACTCTCTTCCTTTTTTGTTTTTTGCTTTAAGAACTTCAACTTTCAGCTTGCATATATTTTTAACACACTTTAAACCATTCAGAAATTTTCTCTGTCTTTGAATCTCTCTTTACTGTATATCTCTCTTTTTCTGACCACTTGAGTCTTTAATTTACCAAGCAATCTCAGTAGGACTAAAGCCGTGGCTTTGCCGGCTAGATGTAGCCCATTCCTTAGCTTTCCAGCCTCATGGCTGAGGTACTGGCTGTAGCCATGTTTATAGCATTTCAAGGTCCCTGCCAGCCAGCGAGCTACAACAGACAACACTCAAGTCCTCTCTCTGTAGCCGGCCCTCCTGCCTCAAACAGTCAGAGTTTGCCCTGGCAGGATGGCCCAGAAAGCCGGCATTTTTAAACGCGCAGCTTTTTTCCTGCTACGGCTGAAAACCGAAAAGCATGCATTTAGCTTTTCGTCAACACCATTTAAGTGTTTCGTGGCAGGACCTCTTAATGAGCTGCAGGCTTTGCAGCTAAAGCTGAGTCAGGAAGCGTCTCTTAGATGAGGCGCTTGCTTGCCTCTGGCAAGCAGAGTAGACCCAAGAGATTGCCACAAAAAACATGCTTTACTCTATTCATTTCCAAGCTTTCTCAGGCTTTCTGTGGACTCAGTTAGCCACACGTCTGGGTGCCATTCTGTAGTAATATGAGCGGCGGCAGGGCTGCATCCCCAATACCCCAGCCGCCCGGCTCGGCTAGCTTATGCCCCAAATAATTACACGGACACTGTATTCTTTTAAACACTGCTCTGGCCCATTTCTATCTAGCCTCTTCTAGGCTAATTCTCACATACTAATTTAGCCCATTTCTAATCATCTGTGTAGCGCCCCTAGGTGCGCTTACCGGGAAGATTCTAGCCTAAGTCCATCCTGGGTCAGAGCTTCATAGCGTGCATCTTCCCTGGAGCAGGTAGCATGGCGTCTTCCCTGGAGCAGGTAGCATGACGTCTCTCCTGAGGCATCTGCTCCGGAGAGTAGAGCTGTGGAGTCTGACCTCACTTCCTCTTCCTCCCGGCATTCTGTTCTGTTTACTCCACCCACCTAAGGGTGGGCCTATCCAATGGGCCTAGCAGTTTCTTTATTGCTTAGAGCCAATGAAATCAACAGATTGATATATGACACTCCCACATCATCCTTGCTTTTCTTTGTATTCCTTGCAACACCCCCAACAATCATCTGGTTATTATTAATTTATTTTTAAAATATTTCATCAATGTTGTTTTAATCTCTTCACCATTTTTTTTGGAAAGGTATATTTCGTGAGGAAATTTTTGTTTGTTTAATAGTAATGATATTTCTGAATCTGAGGACGGGAAAGTAGCTGAGGCTCAGATACATGTCTGTACATCCCATTTATGGTTGAAGGAATGTGTAGCAAGAGTTCCTAGGGAACAGATGACAGCCTTCTCCATTGTGATAGCTATGGGGCATTAGAAAACAAGGTTTTTCTGTCAGCTGTGTCCCATTCAGCCATCGGTTCTTCAGAGTAGAAACCATTCAATTCTGTGTCTTAGTTAGGACACACCAGTCCCTGCTAATGAAGAACCACTCTAGTGTTTTCTAGCTAGAAGATTATTTCTTGATTTATACCAGCTGTAATGAATGCTCCATTGGAGCATTACTACTTTGTTATACAGAGAGGAAGGCCTTTCCCAGATTCTGTAGTTATCTCTATGACCTCTAGGCTTTGTTTGTCTCTGGACCTAATACCAGAAGGGTGACTGATATAGAAGAGTGGATATGGTGGTTTGGGAGTCAAACCTGCACATTCGATGTGAATAATTCCTGCTTAGATCAGTAGCTAAGGCTCAGATATATGTCCAGTTCATACAGCATAACATCAAGCAGTCCAGGTAAGAGCAGTTTTTTGCCAAAATGTCTAACAAACTCCATAGAGCCATGAGCAGATATATCTCATTGTCATGAAGAGTCCTAAGTTCTCAAAACATTTTAAACGGCATATTCTGTTAGTCTTTGAAAGGTTTGAAGATTACCTATCTAACTTAAATATATCTCGGTACATCTAGAAAATTAACATGACTAGAAGCTTGACTATTATAGATAACTATTAGCCTGCATTTCTTAATTATACATTACATTTTTAAATGAGTTACACAAGCACAAAACTGTAATCAAGAGCAGAAATATACATATAACAAAATTGACCTTAAATTGCTATAAATAGACTAAGTTCTATACCAATGCAAAGTATTTGCCTCTATATCATATCCCCCTTTAAATTAAACAAACAATTATAAACAATATTTGGGAATATGTGCATAGTTCTCTACAAACTGCTTTCTGCTTTTTGTTGGGCAAAGTAATTTTAGGGGTTTACAGAAACCCTTAAGGGGGTCTTGTTCCAGTGAACCACATTACTCTGGAAGGAATCCACAGGTTCTCATCCTCTGAGGCAACAAAAGCAAAGCATCTTTTCCAAAGCAACATATCTGTAGACTCAAATTCTGAAGTAAGTATACCATATATATATATATATATATATATATATATATATATATATATATATATATGTGTGTGTGTGTGTGTGTGTGTGTGTGTGTGTGTGTGTGTATGCATTTATTGCACATGATACCATATATATATACATATTTATTTTAACAGTCTGTACAATGAAATGTCTCTCTGTACTTACCTCATTCAAGTCAAAAAATTCAAAGAAAGCCCAATAATATACATAATCCAGACTCTATGTGTACATTCCACCTTTACAGGGCTTATTTTTTTAATCTGTTACCTTTATACAAGTGTAATATTGATTTTATTATCTTTATTCCCTTCATCTATAACTGTACTCTTATATTATAACTGCCTATACTCTTTTTTTTTTGCTCTCTCTTAAGCTTATGTACATCTATCCAACACTGTGACCCAATCAGAGGACTTTTTCATCTGAATCTGTCTATATTGTATATCTTTAATTTCTTCTTGACCAGGACTACTTTATAAAATGCTAAGTGGCATGGCTAGGACTAAGGCTGCTTTGCCTTTTGGCTCTGCCCCGTCCAACATGGCGGAGGCATGTTCAGCACCTCTGTAAGATATGCACGCCACCTCAGTTCCAGGTATGCAGTGGATCTGTGCCACACCATTAAGTAGTGTGTAACACAGTGCTCAGAAACACCATTTACATGCTCAGCCTCCTGAAAGAACCAGAATTTTTGCTGGGAGCACAAACCAAGATACTGCTGTTTCTTATGCTGAGTCAGTAAGCCTTCTCTTAAGGGGGAGTCTAGTCACTCCTGCTCACTGCTACCAAACAAAGCCCATCTGAAAAAAAAATGATGATTACCAAGAAGCTGTGATAAACTCTGTTGTTTTGTGTGTGTGTCTAGAATTCTTTTCCAAACTTTCTCAAGTTTTATGTGGATGAAGTCAGTCCACCTTGTCTTGCTATTCTTTTAGTGGAGGCTGCTCATTCATTTTGGCTACCCAGACTCAAAATAATCACACAGAAACTGTATTAATTAAAGCACTGCTTGTCCTATTAGCTTATGCTTATTTCTAGCTAGCTTTTACATCTTAAATTAACCCTTCTCTATTAATCTGTGCATTGCCTTGAGTTCGTGGCCTACCAGCAAGGTTCCTGTGAGCATCATTCTTCTTCATCAGCTACATGGCTTCTTATTGAGCCTACCTATTCTCTTTACATCTACCTACTTGGAATTCCCACCTTGCCCTATTCTGTGCTGCAGTAGGACCAAAGTAGCTTCATTATTCCCCAATGGTATTCACAGCAAACAGAGGGAAATCGCACACCAACCAGGCAATTATATTGCTTCATAAATTTGTTATATATGTATGTATGTATGTATATATGTATGTATATATCAGACCATAGCCATAATCATGTGTAATCCCTTGCAACTAAAGCCATAGCTTTCATTTTTTAACACATAATCACAAAAAATTAATAAATGTCTGTGCATATTGGAAAGACTAAGTACTGAATAAGCAGTCAGTGGATACTTCCTTTTCCATTTCAGTATTTATTTTTAGTTTTATAAAAAGTGATTTTATTAATTGAGAATTTTATATACCATATAGCTATTTTGATCAGTTCCATCCCTTAGTACTCCCTTCAATTCCTCCTCAACCCTTCACCACATTCCCTCCCAGTTTCAAATATTCTTTTCATAACTGCCTGATGTAGTAATAAGGGCGGCGGGGCTGCGTCCCCAGCACCCCGGCTGCCTGGCTAGCTTATGCCCGAAATAACAACACACAAACTGTATTCATTTAATCACTCTTTGGCCAATTTCTATCTAGCCTCTTCTAGGCTAATTCTCACATATTAATTTAGCCCATTTCTAATCATCTGTGTAGCGCCCCTAGGTGTGCTTACCGGGAAGATTCTAGTCTATGTCCATCCTGGGTCGGAGCTTCATCGCGTGCGTCTGCCTGGGAGCTGGGAGCATGGCGTCTCCCTGAGGCGTCTGCTCCCAAGAGAAGAGCTGTGGAGTCTGAGCTCACTTCCTCTTCCTCCCAGCGTTCTGTTGTTTACTCCTCCCACCTATCTTCTAACCAATGAGGGCCAAGCAGTTTCTTTTTATTTAACCAATGACCTTCCTCCATCAGCCTGAGTTCACAGTATTTCATATGTGTAGGGGTCTAACAGGTAATGTACATCCTCTTAGTACCCCTGTCTCTGAGGGAAACAGACTTCCTCTCTCAGCATCCATCTTGCCAATAGCTCTTCATTAAATCCCTAAGAAGGGATTTTTGTGACTCCTCTTCCTCATCCATGCCGGGATTTAAGTCTTAGACAGGTTTTATCTTGGTCAATTTGCACCAAAGCCATTAATAGGTGATACCTGTGTTTACTCCATGTCTGGCATGGATCTTAAATGCCCCCTCAAAACTCATCTGTTAAAGGCTTCTAGCTGATGGTGTTTGGGTGAAGTGATGAAATCTTTAGGAAGTGTGGCACACTGTAGCAAGGAGGTCATTGACAGAATGCCCTGTAAGGTTACACTAGGACCCTGGCCTCCTCCTTCCTGTAAGCCTTTGCTTCCTAGTTGCTGGAATGTGAGCAGATGTGCTTTGCCAAACAGTATTTAACATGGTTTTATAACTTTCCACAGGTTTAAAGCTAGAAAGACTAGAAGTCATGGATTGATGCCTTTAAAACCACTAGACAAAAGTGAAGCTGTCCCTTTATAAGTTCATTATTTAAGCTAAATTACCACAGTAACCTGAAGTTGTCTAACCAAAAATTGTTACCAGGAATGGAACAGTTATTGGTACTCTATCCATGTGGTTCAGAAGAATTCAGCACTGACCGGTGGGAGGGATTTAGAAAAATTAGGAGAATTGGACATAAAATATTAGAATTTTGTGAGTAGAGATTAATGATAATCCTGGTGTGGAGACTGCACTAGTAAGGAAAGTAAGAACATTTCTGGGATTTAGATTAGAGACTGAGTTTAGATGTGATAGATTAGTTTATCTAGCAGAAGAAAATTCAAGGAGGCACAGAATTTAGGAGGTGACATGATCCTTGCTGGCTGATTTGAACCCAATTTACAGTTAGAATCTAGACTAAAAGTCAAACCAGGAAGATTTGAAGCCTTATGGTTTTCCAGAGAAGAAACACATTTAAAATTGTAGTACTCTGAAGGTTTGAATGAAAATGGCCCTGTAGGCTTACGTATTTGAGTATTAGGAGGCTTTGCTTGGTTGGAGAAGGTGTGTCACTGCGGGTGAGATTTGAGGTTGCAAAATCCCATGTCATTCGCAGTTAGTATGCTCCTGCACTCCTCCCGCCCCCCTCCCCCCCCGTGTGTCTCTGTGTGTGTGGTGTTGTGCATCAGAGGTTACTCTTCAGACACCATGCCCAGGCCTGTTGTTATGTTCCCCACCATGATGGTCATGGACTCATCCTTTGAAATTGTAAGCAAGCCTCCAGTTAAACTCTTCCTTATATAAATTACTTTGTCTATGGTGTCTCTTCAAAGTAATAGACAAGTAACTAAGACAACCCTAAAAGGTGACAGTTGCTAACTTTGCACTATTCAAAAGAAGCCAAGTGCTTGCCTGGGAAAATAGAAATGATTCCTTGGGTATATGTCAGGAATCAGTACAATTTTATCAAATATAAACTTGAAAACTTCTGCTTGACAAAGCTGTATGTTCCTCCGCACATGCTCATTTGTGTTGATGGCTACATGACCCCTGGTACCATCTTGTCTTACTGAAGCTATCATACCCCTCCAGATATCCAGAACATTCAGTGTTTACCAGGATGCTTGCTGCCACTACAGTCATGGAGTCTTCCAGGGAAAGATCCAAAGGGTGCTCCAGTTATAGTGCTACTGCAGGAACAATACTGCACCCTGGTGTTGCAAGAAGGAAATGATGAACCATTGTCTTAGGGTTACTATTCCTGTGATAAAACACCAAGGCCAAAAGGAAGTCAGGGAGAAAAGGGTGTATTTGGCTTATGCTTCCACATCATTGTTCCTCACTGGAGGAAGTCAGGACAGGAACTAAGCAGGGTAGGAACCAGAAGCTTGGAGCTAATACAGAAGCCATGGAAAAATGATGCTAACTGCCTTGTTTCACACGGTTTGTTCAGCCTGCTTTCTTAGAGAACCCACAACCAGCACCCCTGGCATAGCTTCACCTGGGCCCTTCCACATCAGTTATGAATCAAGAAAATGCCCTATTCACTTGCCTACAGATCACCTTATAGGGGAATCTTCTAAAGTGAGGATCCCTATGCTCTAACAGCAATAGCTTGTGTCAAGTAGACATGAAACCAGCCAGAACAATGATCTTGTCTAAAGTCACTGAATGAAATATAACTATTTAAAGACGTGTCCATAAGGAATTATTCTTAAATGGTATGAAGTAGTAAGTTCATGTGCAGTGTTTGATCCTGTGCAGCTAGAGACATTACTGTAGCCATGCTTCAGAAGCCAATTTAATACAACAAAATAGAATAAGCAGAGATAATCATTTGGTATGAAAAGTGACTTCAAGAGAAGATGACGACATGAGAGTATTTGATTTATACCAACCAGTTCCCTTCATGGAAATCTCTACCAGGCTTCGTCTCCTGATCCTGTGGCCTAGGTATCCATCCTGTTTTGACCGTTTTTGGATCTCCTGTTTTCTTGAGGGTTAAGTTAGAATATAGGATATTGAGTTTCTTTCATAGTGTGACGTGGTTAACATACACTTTAACTTTCATCTGCAAAAAAACTTTTCTTGCAAAGTTCAAATGAAATGATATTTTGTTGTCAGTATGAATTCTGCTAAAGCTTTTCTGTTTTTACTCATATGTGACAGTAAGTTCCTGATGATGCAAAGTATTAATTAATATTTGATCATACATTCCCCAGGGTTTCTTCCAAACACTGGTAGGCAAGAGGTTTGGGTGTGTATTAGGTGTCCTAGAAAACACAGATTTTCAGGCAATTCAGAAGCCATTTCTCACAACTCTTTTAACCTCCCCTTGGTTGGCAGGCTTCAGCTTACAGGGCTGGCTGGACTGAAGTCACCTGGAGCTACTCCTAGAACGTCTGGCTTTTTTAGTCCGAAGCAGGCATCTGTTATTCCAGATCCTTCCTATGCTTCAGTTGACAGCTACTCCGTGAGCCACACAGGCACATGTTTCTGTGGTCGAAACACTTGCTTTACTCTAAGCGCCCTTGGATTTGTTAGACCACCAAAGTAGAAATGTGCTGGACAAGAATGGGCTTTCCTTTAAAAAGAATGTGCTTTCTTTCCCCTTTTCCACTTTTAAAGTAAACAGCATTTCCCTCATGCCTAAACATGTTCACTTTCTGGCTGTCTTTGTGAATTTGGTTTTGAAGGAAAATTGTTTCCTTTTTTTAATTTTTTCATGCGAAACTGTGTGACTAGACCCATTTTCAGATCACAGGGAAGAAAACATGTCTGAACTGGTTGTCATTTAGGTCACAGTGGCAGGCAGAACTTAGACCCCCTAAAGCCCATGGAGGTGATTTGAGGACTGATTGCTTTTCCACTTGCTGCTGTTGGGATCAAGTCAAAAGCTATCAGTCACTGACTGAGCTCTAGGGATGTGTTTGCTCTGACAACGCTGGCTAGACTAAGTCTACTTCTTTGGGCAGGATGCTCACTGCGTTTATTCTTACTGGTTGACAGTTTTATTTGTGACTCCTATTTTAAATAGAGCAATTGAGCCCAACCCTTTAACATTTGGCTTTGGTCAATCTGTCTTGGACAAGATGCAGAAGGCTAAAGGAGGGGAGGGTGAGGTTTTTTTTTTTTCCCTCCATGAACCTTTCCTTTGTGAGCTTGGCAGATGGCAGCCTACTAAACGGTAGGCAGGTTAAGGAACTGAGCAATGCCAGCATGACCAAAAAATTCTTCACCAAAAAGCACACTAGCTTCTTGTCATAGACTGTTTGGGTAATTTGCAGCCAGACATCCCAGAAAAACCTCATTAAACTTTTGAAGTGTTATAAATATCAATTTGTGGCCTTGCTGTACGTAGGGAGGTGTGTGTGGCTTCGTAGGTGCTTTATTGCTGCTTGAAACTATTTTTCTGCTAGGAACAACTTTGGATAATAATAAATCAGCCATTAGAACATATTAAAAATATCATTGAAGTGAAGCACTCCTATTTGCAGCAATGAAAGAGAAAGGTTTTCTCTATTTTATTTTGATTTTTCATCCTTATGTTCCTTGAACATCAAAGTCAAAATAGTTTTAAAAGGAGTCAAAATTGGAGAGATGTTGCAGTGGGTAAGCACACTTTCTTAACAGGCTTAATGACCAGAGTTCCAGAATCCAAGCTGGAGCTTTTCTGCCCATATATGTGTGCATTGATATTGGGGGTATCCACTGGAGCGTGGCCAACCTATGGAGTCTGCACACATGTTTACACAAAATTACCTGCCAACAGTCATTAGCTAAGGTTGCGCTATGCTGTTCCCTTCCCTAGCTGTGCTGGAGTGTGGACTGGCTTGATCTTCAGAACACCAGAGTGGCTAGATGTGAGGTCGTGACTTCCCTGGTCTGGTCATGTCTCAAACTACTCTTTTGTAGCGATCTTATTTTCTCTGACCTCTGCCTCTTACAATCTCTGTGACTCATATTTTGTGATTTTAGAAAGCCTTTGAGGGGTGGTATGAATGACCCATTTGTGGCTGAGTACTCTGAAGTCACTCATTCTCTGTGGTTTGACTAGTTGTGAGAAGGGGACCATAGGGGGAATCCAGATCCTGTTGAGCCACATACATCTTTTCAATCATCTGTATTCTGCCTATCACTCTCCTCTGGCCGACACTCCCAGTTCCTTCCCTGCTTATCACCCCCAATTATTTTCCCCTTTCATGCTATTTGTAGATACTTTTTTAAAAGAACACACTGTGCCAAAGGCTGCCAGAATGTGAGTGGGAAAGCCATCTGGATATGCGAGTGAATCTTGTCCTACATAGACAGAAAGCTACCCTTGTGGCATGGAATACTAAGTTCATCCACACAAAGGTACGTTATCATTTGCTAAGGATCATTGGATCTAATTGATTCTCAGTACATGTCTGATATACAACAAAAACAAGAAACATAGTAAAGTGGTAGTAGAATTTCTAAACTCTTGTGTGTAAAAAAAATTCTAGAAATATTAAACAGAGGGGCTTTACAATGCCACCATTTCTTCTTCACACACACACAATTAATAATGTATGAGCAGTTTGTTTCTGCAGGTATTTTCTATTGCATAACAAAATGTCCCAAATTTAGTGTCTGATGCAGTACAAATGAATACTCCCACAGTTCTGTGGGTGACTAGTCCAGAATAATTTAGTTGGTTTCTTGGTTTTGGGTTTCACAAGGATGTTATCTAGGTAAAAGTGGCCTGGACTCTTATCTGGAACTTCTGAGAAAGAATCAGCTTTTAAGATCTCTTTGATTATTAACAGAATCTTAATATTTGATGGATATAGATTTCCTGGATGCTATTTGCAGTTTCTCCTTAGCTCTCTGTGTCCTTCTCTGGCCCTTCATGTGTGGTGTGTCGTTCAACACCAGCAAAGAAGTGAAATTCTTTCTTAGAATCTTCCTGTCCTCTTTTTTGGTCCATGCTTTCATCTCTCCAGCAGAGTTTCTTGCCCTGTGATCATGGGATTTTCTTGTGCACATCCAGACAATCTAACACAAGTTAGAAACTGACAAAACTCTCAACACTCTTGAAATCTCCACAGTTGGCACGAATGTCCTCAGTGTGATACTGTAATGACTGGTAGTTAGGGATCTTGAGACTCTCAGTTTAGGGGCTGTACACAGCAAGACCAAGTGACAGTTTCTAGGTGTGAACTTTTAAGCCTATTCCAGCATCCAGCTTTACTGGGGGAAGTAGAACTGATGTTTGAGCTCATAAACCTAACACAATAATAAAACTTTCATAAAACCCCCGAAGGACTGAATTGAATAGAATCCTGAGCACATTGAGGCTCCTTGTGATTGACTTACCTATAGAGAGTATGGACTCTCCATGCCCGTTCTTCCCATTATCTTGTCCATCAGACATCTTCCATGCAGTCATCCATCCATATTTTTGGTAACTTTGGAAAGAAACTAGTTAAGCACAATATTTCCCCAAGTTCCTTGAGCTACGCTAACAAATTACTTGAAGGATGTCATGGGAACTCCATTTATAACATGTCAAAGAAGCATATGTAAAGCAACTTGGACCTCAAAACTGGCTTTCAGAAATGATGTATAGACTGTGAGACTGGTAGTAGTGTTATCTTTAAACCCACAGAACTGAGCCGGACAACACCTAGCAGAAATCTGCTAGATATCCATCAGTGCAAATCTTCTCTTCCTCGCTCACTCCTTCCCTTACTCTCTGTAAAATTTTCACATATTTAGAATTATAAATTGTAGTGGCGTAAATGAATGCAGACAGATTGTAATAATATATACAGCCTTAATGGGGAAATAGACTTACAGAACCACAGGTTCCTGCGGAGAACAGAAAAGCAGAAGGGGCGGTTGGGAGCAGCCTACAATCTTTATGAGTAAAAAAATATCCTCGGGGGAACCCGCCCCCTGCTAGCAAGGTGATTGGCTGGGTCTCTCCTACAATAAATGATGAATGAATGAGACAATGGGTTAGTATTACAATAGTCTTAATTATATACATTAATATTGTCTAGTGTTCAAGCAACCAATATATGGACATCTTTGGGCAACATCTTTTAAATTCTGCCTACCTACACCAATACCATTTCTTGGGATGAGTCAAGTGCCAATATGGATAATCCTTCTGGAGCAGGAGAGAACAGGAGGAATTTAGGAGCTCATCCAACTCTTGATATTTAGAGAGAAGACAACATGGATGTAACTGACTGTTATGGTTGCTGCTGGTAAAATATCCTAGATTGGGGGACTCAAGATGAGGACTACTTCCGTTTAACTTTATATCATTTTACATTCAGGTTAATGATGAATAAATTAGAAGGCAGGGAACGCTGAGAGCCAGATGGACAGATTGTCATTATTGGCAGAAAGGCACCGGCCTCCCATGCTGCACAGTGCTCAGGGCCTGGTTTTGTTCTTCAGGTGTTGAAAGGCTATATCAGTGATCAGAGAGTGTCAGGGGGACTAGACGTCCAAATTAGCTATATGACCAATAACAGAATAAGAATACAGAAGATGCAGAGGTATATGGTGAAAATTTAGGGAAAGGGAGCCAACTGCATGAAAACTTTATTGACACTGAATAATGGCTATTATTTGAAATAATTTATTTTTCAAAATCTTACTAGTTTTTATATAGTACAATAGAAAAATAAATATCAATAGCCACACTCCAGGAACATAGTTGATTTACGACGGTGCTAGCCCCTTGCTATTTTGAGAGGTAAAAGAGCAGCATGCCCTTCCTCTGGCTTTTGCTGTGTTGTCTTAGTTAGTCATGCTGGTTGATTTTCTTTTAGCGACTACTATGTCAAGTTTGGAAGTGAAAGGTAAAATGTGAATTCAAGCCATTTCTCTTAGATTAATGAAGAGCATATGACTTATTTTTAGTTTAAGAAAGCATTAAGCATTATTCTTGACCCGAAATGGGGAGTAGGGATCTGTCTCGATGACCTAGAAGGAATCTTGAAAGGAGTCTCTGGAGGGAGAATCTTAATTCTTTCTTTAGGGAAAACATCACCAATAAACCTAAGGAAGTAAAGTGAAGATTTCTGGGGTCTGTTTGAAAGCTCTTCCCCCAGAACATTTCCTGGACTCTTTGCTTGTTTTATGGCCAAAGACTTTTATGAACCGTATCTATTTACTCTTAAATATGTGTGCTGAGGGACAGGATTGTAGGGGAGAAGGTTGCAATTACTGAGCACTTTACTCTCTTTAAGTCAACTTGCACCTTGATAATGAACACGTTTCTGCTTTATGTTTTTTTTTCCAGTTAGCTCCCCTGGCCAAAACTTAATGTAGCAGATGATTGAGCATGGCATAGCCAATGCCAGACTGCCTCCAGCTTTCTGTCCTGGGCCTCCTCTCCTGGGGTTATTATATTTCAAGTCTGATTCTTTTCCAGCTGGCTCATTACCCCAAAGATCGCCTTAGCTGTGTCGTGGACAGATCATAATGTGAGTTAAATTTCAGCAATATCACAGCCACCTTCTCTGTGTCTCTTCACTGATGGTCTCTGAAACACAAACAATCATCTTCTGCATGGATCCATATATTTGTACCCGGGAAAGAAAAAATAAATGCCTTGAAAATACTCATTTTATTAAAATGAAATCATATCATTTTCCCTTTCTTTTCTTATCTTCAGCACCTACCAGGGACACACATTTAACCCCTTCCATGTACCTCATTGTGAAATTGACAGCTTATTTTTTCTTTGGTAATTATTGGTGAATACTTACATATGTATGTATATGTATACACAAATTTATGGAGCCTGATGATTTAGTTTTTACACAGAGAATTAATGATTGGCGGGATAGGATGAATTAGCCTCTCCCAAGGATGATGGTCAACCCTGAAAGCATATATACTTAAGCAACAAAAACTGACTCAGAAAATTACATTTTTGATGTGGGACTCCTCTCTGTATGCTGTAAATATCATTGGTTAATAACGGAAGTTTGGGCCTACAGCAGAGCTATAGAGGAACATAGCTAAGGCAGGGAAAACTAAATGAAATGCTGAGAAAAAGAAAGGTGGAGTCAGAGAGAAGCCATGTAGCCCTGCCATAGACAGATGACAGAACTTTAGTTGGTAAGTCACAGCCATGTGGCAATACACAGATTAAGAAAAATGGGTTAAATTAATATATAAGAGTTAGCCAATAAAAAGATAGAGCTAATGGGCCAAGCAGTGATTTAAATAATATAGTTTCTGTGTGATTATTTCATTTCTGGGCTGCCAGGAAAAACAAGCAGCCTCCTCCAACACATTTTTATATTTCACATACATAAACACTCTTTTTATCAACTCTTTTTATCACAATACAGATTTGGAATATTATGCATTTTTGGTTACATATGATTGATGTTTTGTCAAAGACAACTTATACTGCAACAGTCATATTAGTGTGGCAGGTAGAACAGTAGAACAAATAAGTGAGAAAAAGCAATGATTGAATTTTTAAAATACATGAAGGACCAAACATCTCATTATGTTTCTAGTTTTTCCCAGGGATCCAATCAAATGAGGTTGCTTTATTGACTAGACTGTGTTGTCACATGAGCAACTGACAATAGATTTCAAAAGGATAAAGTTAGAGTTCTGTAAACTGTAAGTGATCATAGTACACACCTTTGTTCACAGAACCATGTTTTGCTTACAGTGTATTGTAGAATGATATGGACTGATGGATCAGCACCATTCATTAAGCAATTAATGAAGAATTACTAGTTTTTTTTTTATAACAGGGGGCCAGGGACTTCGTGTGCACATGAATAAGGCTTGAAGGGAAATAGCTAGGGGAATAACTAGAATATGGCAGCTAGACCTATGAAAGTCTTCTGATAAGGCCACCACATTCTAAATTGAAGAAATAAATGAATGCATTGTCAATTTTCTAAAATGAATTAAGTTCAAAGTCTAGGAATGCTGTGTTTGTTTTCATTTAAGAGAGAGTACAAGGATTAATATCCCTAACCTCTGTGTAAAGTTCTTAAGATATGATACCAATAGAATTGACAATAAAAATAAAAACATCAGTGGAAATATTTGAAACTAAAATGTTTCTGCACAAAAAAATTAAAAGATAACTTTATGGAGTAGGAGAAAATAGCTGAAAACTATAAAACTCGTAAAGGTTTACTATATATATGTATAGAAATCATATAACTTAGTTTGTACATCTAGAATGTCTTTATTTTGGCTCTAATTTTGAAAGACATTCTCACTGTGCATGAATTTCTAGACAGAACATTTGATCTTTGGGCTTTTAAAGATGTTTGCTCACTGACTACTATGTTAAATTTACTCTAAAATAGATTAACTTTGGCCCTCTGAATATAATATAATTAGTTGCCCCTCTGCTTTAAGACATTTTTATTGCTAATTCAAAAAAGTTTGATTATGACATAACTTGATATAGTATTTCTTATGGTTGGACTGTATCAGGTTAATTGGATCTGTGGCTCTAGGGTATATATCTAGTTTTGAAAATTTGGCCTTTAATTTTCTGCATATTTCAGTGTCTCCCAAACGCATAATACAAGAATATATGAAAAAGGACACCAACAACGAAATACCACATTAAGGCAGAATTGAGTATAATAAAGGGTTTTTATTTAGGGATAGACTCACAGATCACAATCTTCTGTTGGAATAAGGAACAGAACCTGAATCCCAGAGCTGGAAAAGAGGCCAGACACATGCTTTACGGAATTTATAGTATAAGAAACCACACCCAAGTGGGTGAATAACTTAAAGTCTACTAGTGGTAGGAATTCCTACAGCACCTTCCCCTTTTGTTTAAATAAAAATGTTCTAAGCCTAATATAAAGTTATATACAATAAGAACTGATGACGTAAGTCACAAAAATTCCACACCAGTTCAGAATTATGAATAATAAAACGGTTATTTATTTAAGGGGATAACTTACAGATCACTGTCCTAGATAACAATATTATTCTGTGTGAACAGGAACAGATCCTAGCAGCAGGAAGCAGGAGCCGGAAGCAAGAGAGCAGGTACACATTTACTGCTGCTTTTACAGTATAAGAGACCATACCCAAATGGGGTGGTATCTTAAAGGCTATTGGATGAAGGAACAGAGTGTGCTCCCACAGCAATGAAGAAATATCAGGTATAGAAATTACAACCAGCATAAATAATATCAATTAAGAAACATGTAATAAATATTTTAATAATTATCCTATCCTAATGAGTTTAAGTCTTATAATAATAAATAAATTGGCCAAGACATGATAGTTAAGTAACTACAACTATCTAGTCTTCAACCCCATCAAAGGCCTGAGAAGGGAAATAAGTAAGCAGGAAGTGCAATCAAGTAGCTTCCAAAATGTGCAGTAGATGATAGGGACAATTGGCTGCCTGAGCAATCACCAAAAGCCTCATTTGCCACCTTGGAGCAACCAACTTTGGCTAAGGCCTAGAGTAGCTGACAGACCATTTTCAGAGGCAGGAAAGTTTTCAAAACCATTTTACCCCATCTTGGCAAGATTTGACAGTGTTTTTTCTTGTATCCTGCTTGTCCTGTCCAGACATCGTGCATTTTGTCAGTGGTCAGTGCATGGGTAGTTCCTTGTTCAAAGGCCAGTTTTTCCAAGAAGAAAACAGGCTCCAAAAGGACTGTCTTTGATGCTCAGTATTCTTCTGGGAATAGATCAGTACTGCCAGGAGCAATCATGTCTCATTTCAACAGAACCCTAAGTTATTTAAATGCCATATGCTACAGCTCTTTGAAGCAGTTGAAGATTATGTACTTATGCAGAATACAATATCCATGTATCTAAAGAACCTGATAAGTCTAACTATAAGTATGACAAACATGGATCACTATTGTCCTATAAATCTTAATACCTATATAACTTAAAGACTAAGACTTCATATTAGAATATTAAACAATCTTAAAACACCTGTGCAACAATGAGGACAATGATCTCAAAATGTAAACAATGTATAAGTATCTTGATCAGAGGTAGAAATGTATATTGTAATATGATAAATATATCCTAAAATTGTATCAATATACACAATGTCTTAAACACTATGTGGGTCTGTCACCAGTCTGTTACTGTTGGAAATACGCTTAGAGAAGTGAACTTTGTCTTAAAAATGAGGCACAATATGGGGTTTATTTATTCTCTAACAATTTAATATATTTATTTACTGAATTTTAGCCATTTGTAAGTAATATTACCCTCAGCACTTCTTCTGAAGAAATAAGCTTCCTACCTCAATTCTTTCTTTTTTTTTTTAAATTTTGGACCCACTAAATTCTCAGTAAGGGACAGGGCATGGTAAAGGGCCAATCTTGCACAGATCTTGTATCGGTATCCACAACTTCAGTGAGTTCATGAGTTCAGCGACTCTCATGTGGAGAAAGTACTGTTTATAGGCCTCTGTCTTTACTCCCGGATCTCTGATTTCATCTCTCTCCCCTCTTCTACAATATGCCCTGAGCGTTGGAGGCAGCTTGTGTGATATAAATCTCCCATTTAGGACTGAATATTTCAAGTGTTTATTTTTGATATATTGTTCAGTTGTGAGTGCCTGTGTTAATTCCTGTCCAGTACAAGTGGAAGGTGATGAAGGCTGAGAACAGCAATAGCTGATGAGTATAAAGATAAGTATTTAGAAGGTAGTCTGACACAACACCCTATAATCAAAACAGTAGCAGTTCTTTCATAGGGTCGTGACATCTTCAGTCACTAGTTCTTGACCAGATTTACAGTGCTGGCATGACTTCTCTCCTGTGGAACAGGCCTCCCATACCAACATAGCAGCTGGTTATCTCATATACAGTCATGCCAATATTGCACCAGTGGGTATGTTTTGCCTAGTAAGCCATTGTTGTAGCTCCTGAGATGCTCAGTTCTGGGAAGACTCTCCCATCAACTCCACTAGCATCTTTGGTTAGTATAAAAGCTAACTATCATAGAAGCAATTTCCAGGTCACATCCATTTTTTCCCCACTGTCAGCCAACCCAAGTATGTAGTCTCTTCACCAATTAGGTCTTACATTATTGTTATGGTGAGCAAGCAAGAGCAATGGCAATAGCCTGTAATATATTCAAAGTCTGCAGGACCTCACTTACCAACAGCTTATAGGGATATCTTCCACATCTTTGACTCCTCAGAATGGCAAAATCCACCCACTCAGGGTTCCTACACTCAAAACATTAACTCAAACAAAACAACTAGTGTCTGTTTATGTGTGTATGTGTGTTTGTGTGTGTGTGTGTGTGTGTGTGTGTGTGTGTGCACGTGGTTGGATGTCAGGAGTTGACATAAAGTGCTTTTTTTTTTATTCAATTACTCTCCACCTTACATTTTGACACAGAATCTCCTACTGGACTTGCTATTATAGATATGTTCTAAGGAGTAAACTCAGTCCTGCATGTTTGAGCATTTAACTCTTTATTGACTGAGCTATTTTCTAGCTCTGTGAGGTCTCTTGAGAGTAAATCTTAATAGTTTGCCTGAAATGTTGAAAATATGGAGTCACAATGTATGACATCATGTGAACATGGTCACTAATATAACTGAGCATCCTCTGTGGATAGATGTGTCTAATATAAGCCTCTCTGTCTTTCTGACATCTTCATGAGGGTCCATGTGGTGCTTTATCTTGAGAATGAACTGTAATAAAAGAGGAAAGGTTAAATTATCTGAGAGTGACATCATCATTAATTTCTCTAGTAGAAGTACTCCAATTTCACAGAGAGAAATTCAGTTCTAATGCATACTAATGTATTTACTGAAGTGTGTTTGTTTGATTAGCTTAATTACTAACATATGCAAAATAATTAGTTTGAACAGGACAAGTTAGGAGCTATAAGACAAGCTGATAAGCGTTACTGAGTAGATCTCTAGCCTGAGAGAGCTGTG
Organism: Microtus pennsylvanicus; assembly: GCF_037038515.1. NCBI lineage: Eukaryota > Metazoa > Chordata > Mammalia > Rodentia > Cricetidae > Microtus > Microtus pennsylvanicus. The sequence continues at coordinate 16,537,785 of NC_134579.1, forward strand.
TGAGAGCTTACACCGAGAACTTCTTTCCAAGTCCTCTTCATCATTCACCTGAAAAAAGACAAAGGAGGCTGAGATTTGTGGACAGAGCCTGATTTGAATTCTTCCTGAATGCTGGCAAAAATATAGAGACTATAATCCCAAGTGTGGCCATCTCAGAGCATCACAAGTGGCAGGGGCTCCTCCACCATGACATGCAGGTGCGTGGAGACCATGGATCCTATAATGCAATAACCTTCATACTACAGAACAACAGCTTCATGCCAGGTCAAAAGCTTGGACTAGGAGAGAATTCTGGGAACATGATCAATGACAACATGGTCAAAAAACGTTGCAAGATTCAGGATGTGGAAATATCTCTCTGCCATATAGTAAATGAGTGGGATCTATTATGTTGGGTCACATATGATATTGACTATCTCCTTCCTGCATTTTACTGCCAATTGTTTGTTTCCTTATATTTAAAAAAATCTAAAAATTTATAATACATTCTTAGCTTGAATGTAATTAAAAACAAAGTTTGAGGCTCATACTTGGTTCATAGACTCATTTTACCTTCCTTGATCTAGGGAAGAATGGAAACTGGAATATTGAGAGACTCAGAAAATTAAAAACCGATCTAACAATCACTAAGCAACAACAGAGGGCACCCTAAAGCCACGAGTGGAAAACCTAGGCCTAAAAGCTTACTGAAAGAACATGGAAGCTTGTTTTACTTAAAAATGAAATATCTAAAATGGTGACTTCAACTTAACACTAATCATTAAAAATTAATCAATGAATATTATTTTGCATATTTATGTGGTACACATTAATTCAATGAATTTGTATGCTGTGGAGTTATCAAATTGTGAAAAATGAAAGCTAGTTTTTCTGTATTATTTTGATGTGTGGGAAACTCCCATTTCTTCCAGTTAATTTGAAATGTATCACAATTAGGTGTGGATTAATAATTTAGTTTAATATAGGAAAAATGAAACCTTCCTTAGTGATAAAGAAAAACTCAAAATAAAAATAAAGACTGCATTTCACAGAAGCTAAAGCTGTACTCTGATATTTCAGAATGAAACCCATTAAATATAAACTAAAAATTAAGGGCAAAAATATGAAGGAACAAAATAAAACCTAATGCAGGAAAAGCGTAAACACATTACAACATCCTATAAAACCTGTCACTAAGGTTTGCTTTTTATGTAGACACTCAAACATAGTGTCTTATCTGTAGAATTGGAAACTAATTTCAAGTGTACGATAATGTAAGCATAAAAAAATAATCCCTTTATTTGCTTGTCTCTTAGGTCAGGTCTCTAAAAAGCATCTAATTCCCTGTTATGTCCCTTCTTATACCATATATTTTGTCTAAGAATTTCCTGCATTTTAAGGTGTGCAATGTTTATAGTGTGAGCTGCAGGAATACAGATTTATTTTGTGAGGTATCTTGTTGAACAGAGATATATGCTAACAAAAAATGCAATTTTAGAACCTTGACTAAATTGACTCTGTTTCTAATAAACAAATTATATGGGTAAGATAGATTTTTTTCTCGCATCCATATCTTATTCTATTGTTGTTTTGATAAAATCTCAAGGGATGATTAAATCTACTGAAATTCATCAAATTTATCATTTATCTGAAAGATGACCTTTACTAGACTACTCAGTGAGCTAAATCCATTATATGAATGTGCACCATTCTGGGAGAAGAGGGTTCCTATCTTTTCTAATATTACCTTCTTGCAATCAATGCTATTCTCAAGAGGATTTCTGTTTCGTACACTAGATGTTTTTTTGTAAATTCTCAACATGACCTAATATAAAAATCAATGCATCTTTAGGTAAGTTCATTTTTATTATTAGATCTGGCTGTAGCCTCACGCTAACGTGTTTTGAAATATAAGCAGCACCCAACTACAGGGCACGGCTTTTTCCTGGTAATGCATTAAACTTCATTATGGTAAAAACCATTACAACAATAAAATTCCTTGTAGGTTTAAGACTTCCAACTGCAGCCAATTGCAGGCAAGGTTTGTCCCTTAACATCCTCACTGAAATGTTAGTCTTGATTGAGTTAGAGATACTTTTGTTAAAGCTATGTAGTGTTAGGATTCTTCACACAGTGTAGAAACCATAATTTCTGGGTGTGCAAGGACTAAAGGAAACACTTTGCTGTGACACTTGAGCTAGGAGTGATGAACAACCAACTGCAAGCCCCAGAGAAAGGTGCCTGGGAGTGCACACAGGGGTGCTTACAGCGCTGATGAGGATGAGAAATGCATTTCACAGAGTAAAGGCATGATGGCTGAGTCTACAGTTGACATCTTCATGGAAGACCTGGTCCAAACAGCAAAAGGATGCCAACAATTACAACAGCAATAGGTGCTAGAGCATTTGAGGTTTGCCGTATTTTGTTACCGTTCTCACCAAAGAGGAGATAAATTACCCTGCCACTTGTTTTTATTTTTTTCAAGTCACCATAACTAGAATATTCTAGCATTAGGAAAGGACCTTTGAAATGTTGTACAAAATTTCCCTTGATTGGGATATGTTTCTTTGGAGTATAGAGCACACGGAGCTCTCGCGGAACTGCAGTTTAAAATTGACTCTATTCTCCCACTAGATCACAACTAAGCATGGTCGCGCATGTATTTGCACTTCCGTGGCTATTGGGTACCCGCGCTTTTCATTATCCTCAGAGTTCGCTTTCATCTTCTAGATATCTTACTTGTATGTTTGATTGAAAGCATTCTATTATGCATTTTACGTTTAGTATAGTGGGAAAAGAGACACCTTTGAAGCAAAACTGTAGGAAAACAGATTGGGGGCATTTCCAGAGCCAGAGAATTACAGGAGTTTTGGACCTGGTCTCAGCACCAGTCTGACTGACAGGTGCTCTCAAGGTCACCTGGGATGTGATATAGAGACTGATATAAATACAGCGAAGAAAATCAATTTTTAAACCTTTATGTTAAAATTCAAATGCTAAAAGTCCCCCCGCCCCGGGAAAATAAGCATGCCCAAAATGGCCACATATAAAAATAGTTTAAGGACAAGTAGTTCTTGGATTGTGCATCAAGAACTGGGTGCTCTTTTATTATCAGTTACAAAGTTTAACATCACTGTTTAGTGAAGTATAATTTATTTTTATTATTTGTGTGTACCCCATATATAAGAACGTGCATTGGCAAGTTGAATCTCTAAAGTATAAAAACATAAAACATGTGTGGTATTTTCAGTACAGGGCCTCACTTTTAAACTCTGAGACAGAATGAAGGACAACAGTCATAGCCTCTATTGTTTTGGGAGTCTCTTGGACTAATCTGCCCAAAAACTCAAGGGAGATTTCTCATACCTGGGAGAGGATTTTTGTTATCCTACAGTTCTTAGAGAACTGTCAGCACAAGGGGCAAAATTTCCTGTAAGGAGTGTGCATGTGTGTGTGTGTGTACTTATATACATTCTGTATAATTTTAGATAAATATAAAATAATATGAATTCTCAAAACTTTATTAAACAACCTTGGTGTTATTTGCCTTTTTATCCTCCCTTCTCCCTGTCAGTTGACTCTCCCCACAGGCATCTTTATAATTTCCTGGTTTCTATGGTTATCCCATGGTGTATGCTCATATCTGAATATTTAGAACTAAGAATTACAGATGAGAAAGAACATGTGACAATTGTCTTCTTGGTCTGGATTTATATCTCACCTGATATTATCTTTTCTAGGTCCATCTATCTGAAAAGTTCATAATTTTATTTTTCTTTGCAGTTGAACACTATTCTATTGTGTATATGTATCACATTTTCCTTATCCATGCATCATTTCAGGTCATCTCCATTTCCTGGCCATTGTGAGTAGGATGACAATGAGCACTGCTAAGCAAATGACTGCAGAGCAGGATATGGACTCCTTTGATCATGTACCAGGAGACTAGCTGCGTCATATGGTAATATACATTTTTATGTTTTTGAGTGTTTCTCCTACTGATTTCCAAAGTACTTACAACAGCTTTTATTCCCACCAACAGTGAATGAGTGTTCGTCTTCCCCAGTGACCTTGTTTGCATTTGTTGTAATCCCCAGTGGCGACATCTACATCACAGCCCCTACATCTATGACTCAGGGAATGTCACAGAAGAGGAATCAGAAAGATTGTAGGAGCCAGAATACCAGGAAGTCTGCTGGGAAAATGTCTCTCCCAGAACTGTCTGTATAAACAAGATTTGAACAATAGCAATATCAAAACACACGCTAGCATTGAAGACGGGAGATCTCAGAGTCCTATCCTTAGACAAAGAACGACTGGGAACTAATAACTGTTAGAGAGAGAGAGAGAGTTAGCCGATCACAGGACTGAGCCCTTCCCCCATCTAGTTATCCAAAGCAAAATAATCATCCCTAAAACCATACATATGTAGTCAACAAAAAATGCTCAAAGGCTGTAGTTACATATTTTTATACATATGAATATGCATATCTAGCAATAATAATTGGGAAAGAAGAAGCTCTCACTGTGAGAGATATAGAAGGAATTTGAGGGAGGGTACACGGGAGAAAAAATACTAGAAGGTGGAAAGGAAAGGGGGTACATGATTAATTAATTTAATTTAGTTAATTAAAGTGTATAAAATAAAAATAGTAAAAATAATATAAAATACATGTTAAATTTTGATTGGTATATTTTATGTGCAGTTTTCTTTAAAACCACTTTTAATTTTACCATTCAGAGAGAAATGTGCGTTAATTTTTAATCCTTCTGCATGACTGTTCCAGAGTTATTAGGTGATCTCTATGGCTACTATAGGACAGTGACTGCCCTATTGAAGTAATAGAACAGGAACAAGGTGCACTCTTGCCTCTGTTGGGTTTTTTGGTGTAAGTAAGGTCTCTCTGTCTGAAGACTAATAGAAACTGCAATGACTGTCCCTTTATAAATTCTAACCCAGTTTTCCACCAGGGCTCTAACAGAAAATGTCAATGTGATGCAAGAAAACTTCATGAACCAGCAAAATGTCAAGTAAAAACGGACATTGAAACCTGTGCAAACACATACAGCAGTCGAGCCTGAGATGAGTAATTCTATCCAATGAGTTAGCAAGATTTAAGGTGAACAGTGACTATTTGTCTGAGAAAAACATTTCCTGGCCAAAATAAAAAAAAAAAAGGAAGTAGGCATAAGGGGTTCAATTGTCTAAATCCAAGTTTTCCTACTACCAGTGACATAGTGTGGATGGGGTTCTCCTTGTTTGATGACCTTTTCTGTGTAACATGCAATTGAGATTTCAGGCAGTTTCATTATAACATTCTATGAGGTTTTTAACAGATATGTTAGGGAAGTTGTATATTTTAATTGATAAGTGCAGAGACCATGTTTTAATTGTGTTTAATTCACCTAAGGGAATTTTGTGTAGAACGAGTATGCAGTGTAAATGGCTCTAGAGAAACTACTTGATTGGTCCTGAACAAACTCCTTATAAGTGTATTTATGAGATTAAAAAGAGGAAACCAAGAAAATGAACATGTTACAAAGTCACTTGTCTTTCCGTGTCAATGAAACACTTAAATGTTTGAAGATATTTTTCATCAGGATTTTTTGACAGGTCATAACTTTTTTATTCCACTCTGGAAAAGTTTTATTGTGTGTGTGCTTATCAATGCTCTTTTTCAATTCCTGGACAGAAGTCTTGGCTCTTTAATAACAGCCTTTTCTAATTCTGTTTTGTAATTGCAACAAGCCATCTTGGAGGATTTATCTCCAGTGATACACGCCAGCAGTGTGTGGCCTTTTCTTGAACCCTTCAGGACTGTGCCTTTTCTTTGAACTCTTGGCTGCTTGGTGCTACTGACCCTGTTGCTCATTTATAACTTGGGTGCCATTTATCACTCCCAGACTTACAGATATTGTTGTGGAAGGAGACTGAATGCAATCATTCATGCCATTGCAGCTTTCCAGTGGGGCTTTGCAACTTCCTTCCTCACAGGATACCTGATAGGGAGAGATTAGTGACGAGGCTGTAATTCTATTGAGGGATTGTGATGTAACTGGATTGTAAACCATAAAGTGACACTCGAGAGATTTGAGATCACCAGAATGCTGAGATTAACTTAAATCAACTACAGTCTATCTCTGTCAATACGTGTAACGTGATGGTTTGTAATCCGCCTGTAAAATATTAGCTACCTGTAGACAACTGCTTCTTTTTACAGCACAAACCGTAATGTGGTTACTGCAATTTCAGAACTTAAAAGAGGCATTGATGGTTCCTCTTTACAAATACAGATAGCTTGGAGTCCATTAAGCAAGAAAGCTTCTTCTTAATAATGTGTATTTTAATTGTACAAAACCTTTTTTGGTTTCCCATATAAAGAGGGAGATAGAATCATTTTTGTGCATATAAAACTGAGAGGTTTAATTTATTGGGGAAAATTACACAAGACATTTAAAATTACAAATTCAAGGTGTCCATTGCAATCATACTGTTGGACAGCCAGTACCAGTTCATTAGTCTTCAGTACTTCCTTCACTTAAGGTAGTATCGCATCCTACACTCACTTAGCTTTTCTTCCAATTTCTACATCCTGAATGTGAATTATACAAAATATAAAATAAGGCATTTGTCTTAGCTTAGCCCTTTATTTCCCTAACACTTAGGTGGGACTAAACGGTCACTTCCAAGTTACCCATATTATTCACTACACTCCTGCCTTTATTTAGCAACTTTTCTCCATGCGGTTTTTAGGAAAGATGTTTTCTCTGGGCAGTGTTCAGTCTTATGAGTTATTAACAACCATCATGTATTAAGTAAATGGTAAAGAAAGTTTAGATAAGCCAGTACAAGCAGATTTACTTACTACAGACTTTTCTAGAATCCTTGTGTGTATTTATAACCTCTGCCTCTTGAGTCCAAAGCCACAGAATGTGACATTTTATGAATTCCAGGCCTTGGGTCTCTTGTAGCATCTCGCATTTAATGTTGAGCCTCCTCCTGTGGGTTCGCCATCTAGGTCTAATTAGGGCACTGCTGGAGAAGAATGCTGAGATGAGGGAGACTTTTCACTAAACGCTTTTAAAAGTGTGTGTATGCTTACATCTCACTTGGATAGCACATCCTGTTAGAAAGAGCAAGATCTGGGATTTAAGAGCCTTTGCTAGTTTGTTAAAGCTAAAATGGCAACTAACCTATTTTTAAAGTATTTTAATAATCTTTGTATCTTTCAATTGCCCTGGAAACTTCTTTTGTCCCAGTTTTTTCAGAAGGAGGAAGCACGATTAATAAACACTCAAAGAGAGAAATTGAGATTAAACCTGAAGCTCTGAAAAGCCTAATAGCTAGCCACTGGCTCTTACCTCAACCTTAGGTCCAGAAAGTGAGATCCTGCCTCCAGGAATCTCAGAATGAAACTGTGCCTGACAGCTGTTTCCTCTTGTTTTATAATCCTTTCTAGGGCTGGGATTAAAGGCATGCACCACTAGAATTAAAGGCATGTACCGCCCAATTTTTATGGCAAACTAGTGTAGCTACTGTGATTAAAGGTGTGTGTCACCACTGCCTGGTCTGTAAGGCTGACCAGTGAGGCCTTTTTACTCTCTGATCCTCAGACAAGCTTTATTTACTAAAATACAAGTGAAATGTCACTACAGACAAACTCGTTCACACAGAGATTAATTAACCTTAGATATGCCAACCCCTCTGTTGGGGGTATTTTTTTTAATATTTCACACTTAAAAATCCATGGGTTGATTTCAATGTTGCCATCCTAGATTTCCAATTTTGCAATCTCCCTTCTTCTCCTGAAATACTGCTCAGTAAGCATTGTTTGTCTCCTACCTTCTAGGTCTTCATTTCTATATTTACAGAATTGAAGATACGAGATGGTCTGATATCTCTTCAAGATTTTAATCCCTATTACTAATGTCCAGGAACTTTTAAAAAGTATACTTAAGGCCGGGCGGTGGTATCCCAGCACTTGGTATCCTCTTCAATTTCTTTGGACTGGAAAGGGAGGGGGAGAGAAGTTTGGGGGAGGGGGAGAGGGGTGGGAGGAGGGGGAGGGAAAGGGGAGGCTGGGAGGAAGCGGATACTTTTTTCCTTTTCTCAATAAAAAAATTAAAATGCATAGATTACATTGTATGTAATTTTAATTTTCATTCAATTTAAATTAAATTTTAATTCACACACACAAAAAAAAAAATCCCAGCACTTGGGAGGTAGAGGCAAGCAGATCTCTGTGAGTTCAAGGCCATCCTGGTCTACAAGAGCTAGTTCCAGGACAGGCTCCAAAGCCACAGAGAAACCCTGTCTTAAAAAGCCAAAAAAGAAAAAAAGTCTACTACACCCACCTAAGGGCTGGCCTATCAAATGGGCCAAGGCAGTTTCTTTATTAACCAATGAAAGTAACTCCTCCATCAGCATAGATTTGGCCAGATGTCAAATGACCTGATGATGATGTCCCTTCTCCACTCTCACCCTAGCTTTAAGTAGTTTATGGTGCTTTCCCCCTCTTGTTCTAACACATGCATGTCAGAAACACCCTCAATTTTTTTCTATTTGATTGTGATAAACCACTTCAACATCCCTGTGGTATATTATCTCTGCAAAAAATGGCTACATTGTTTGGGGTTGGTACTACTGTAACACAACAGAACTTTTATTGCTTTCTAAAGTTTCAATAAATATCAAATTAAGTAGTTTTCAAATTATACATTTTTCTTTTTCTTACCATTCACCTTGACATTGTGGTCTCTTCATTGGCCTGATTTATTTGAATGAACACCTCCCTTTTTTCTTTAATATTTTTCATACAATATATTTTGATCATGTTTTTTCTCTCCAAGCAATCTCAGATCATTCTTCCCTCAAAAACCACAAAACACACAAACATAGAATTTGTTTTTTCTTTGGCCAAACGTTCTTGGGCATAGGGTCCATGCTGGAGTATAGTTCATATACCTAGTGTCACTCTATTGAAGAAAAATGATTTTCCTTTTCCAGCAACTATTAATTGCTTCTTGTTCACCACGTTCACTTTCTCCCCCCATAGTGGGACCCTGTCTGGGCTGAAATCGGAGCAGTTATGGTGCATGCTGCCACAGTCTCTGTGAATCCATATGTGCACCACCTTGTTTGATTGATTTAGACCTATTTCCCCAAATGGAGTTCATACATGATTCCACTAAAGGAACCAAGAACCTGAGGCTTGGTAGGTAATGGGCCTAGGGTAAAACCATTGCTACTATTTTCCTGAAAATGTCACAACAATGAAATGACTTCCAATGACATCTTACTTTACTGACAAATCAGTGCCTCACTCAGCCCGAGATGAGAATCAACACAGAAACTCACAAATGCATCATGTGCTGCAAGTGAGAGCATTGGAGAACTCAGGTCTAAATGGGATGTTTTTTTCAAACCTACGCCCTCTAGGTTAAAGGACCGATGCAGAAGAGGAGTGGGGTGAGACTCACAGTGATGGATTGCATCCACTTTACCAATTCCGAGGCTGCAGAGTGAATTTCTGATCCCATTTCATCTTCTGAGATGAAGGAAAACTACCCTACTGTTTTAGTTGAGGAAACCGAGAACATGGGGTTTGCACAGACGACAGATGTTCAACCACAGAGGCTGCCATGGAGTAAGCGAACCACAAGAGCAGAGATAGCAAGCTTTCAAAAGATTTAGTCTCCCCATGATGAAAAATTACAAATATGAGACATTTATCAGGAGACAAGGTATTATTTAATCTCACAGTTGACTTTTATATCAGGAGAGTATATTGTATTCTGCATATATAGTATATATTTAGTATCTATATTATCAGATATATGTATATACATATATATGTACACACACACACACACACACACACACACACACACACACACATATATATATATATATATATATATATATATATATATATATATATATATATAGGCTTTTTAAAAACCTCTTAGTCTTTTGATCTTTAGTCACTAACTTGGAGCCAGTGTGCTTTCTTCTATGAGTTACCTAGTTCAGCTAAGTTCACGTTCGCAGCTTTTGTGAATATCTCGTGAGCAGCTCTAAAATCACCTTCACTGAGCTCAAAATCGCCTGACTCTCTTGCAAAGTTGAAAATTTTACTTAGCAGTTTCCAGTGACAGATTTTTCTGGCTTTTGTAAAAACAAACAAACAAACAAACAAAAATGAAACTAATAAGTCAGTTTCATTAGATAGTTAAAATGGGCTTAATCATGGGAGTTAAGATAAAGCTGAGAGGAAAGTTTGAGTAGATTCTGATTCACAAATTTATTGATGTGACCTGAATTCATGGAAATACAGATGAGAAAATCAACATTGAAGTGGTATGTGTACATTTTCCTTCCCCCATGCTGGAGTTACACATGTATATCATCATGGCTGATATTTATGTATGGGTTATAGGGGTTGAACTTAGACCTCAGGCTTGGATGGCAAGCACTCAATGAACTGTACTATTTCTCCAGCTCAGAGATCACCATTTTTTTCCAAGATAGGATTTCTTTGTAGCTTTGGAACCTGTCCTGGAACTAGCTCTTGTAGACCAGGCTGACCTTGAACTCACAGAGATCTGCCTGCCTCTGCCTCCCTAGTGTTAGGATTGAAGGTGTGTGCCACTACCAGATGGCCAATATCATCTATTTAGAGGCCTGATAGTCCAGGAAAATATCTGGTACATGTAGTCTAGTTTCTTCCTCTTCTTCAGATATTCCTAACAAAGTTGATTCCCATACTTGGGTGTATCACCACCCTCCAGATTAAGCATTTGATTTCAGTTGTGAGCCTAACCCCAATCTATTCCTAAAAACAAGATGTCAGAAGTGAAGACCTAGGTAGGGTCCTGAAAAACTAGGTCTTTGAATGAATCTCAGAGCTTAAAGTGTACTGACTGACCATACAATATTCCAATCACTTCATTCAGCTAATTCTGATGTTGTCTTGTTATTGATAGGTAGAATTGCTCCTCAGCGTGACTTGTGGGTTTCCAAAATCCTCCCAGGGTTTATTCTGACATGTGAATGGATGTATTAAATAAGTCATGTGATCTGACTTTTCATTCTAGGAAAACAGCAGGACAGTGGCCCCTGTGGACCTTTCTCTAGGTGGGGGCACAGGGTATTCATTGCTTTTCATTAGAGAATGTTTGTGGAAGTTTTCATGACTTACTCATTTTTCCCAATGAATTTTTTTCCTCAAAAGAAATATGTAATGGTGAAGATCTTCTCCCAGTCAGTAGGTTGCCTTTGTGTCTTAGTGACAGTGTCCTTTGCTTTACAGAAGCTTAACAGTTTTAGTAGGTCCCATTTATTCAATGTTGCCCTTAATGCCTGTGCTTCTGGGGTTATACCTAAGAAGCGATCACCTGTGCCCATCTGTTGTAGGGTATTTCCCACTTTCTCTTCTATCAGGTTCAGTGTTTTCGGGCTGATATTGAGGTCTTTAATACATTTGGACTTGAGTTTTGTGCACGGTGATAGATATGGGTCTATTTTCATTCTTCTACAGGTTGACATCCAGTTGTGCCAGCACCATTTGTTGAAGATGCTTTCTTTCTTCCATTGTATACTTTTAGCTCCTTTATCGAAAATGAGGTGTTCATAGGTTTATGGGATAAAATCCGGGTCTTCTATATGATTCCATTGGTCGACTTCTCTGTTTTTATGCCAGTACCACCCTGTTTTCATTACTGCAGCTCTGTAATAGAGTTTGAAGTCAGGGATGGTAATGCCTCCAGAAGATCCTTTGTTGTATAGGATTGTTTTGGCTATCCTGGGTTTTTTGTTTTTCCATATAAAGTTGATTATTGTCCTCTCCAGATCTGTGAAGAATTTTGATGGGATCTTGATGGGGATTGCATTGAATCTATAAATTGCCTTTGGTAGAATTGCCATTTTTACTATGTTGATCCTCCCAATCCAAGAGCAAGGGATGTCCATCCATTTTTTGGTATCCTCTTCAATTTCTTTCTTCAATGCCTTAAAGTTCTTGTCAAATAGATCTTTCACTTCCTTGGTTAGATTTACCCCAAGATATTTTATGCTGTTTGTGGCTATCGTGAATGGAGAAGCTTCTCTGATTTCCCTCTCTGCTTCCATATCCTTTGTGTATAAGAGGGCGACTGATTTTTTGGAGTTGATCTTGTATCCTGCCACATTACTAAAGCTGTTTATCAGCTGTAAAAGTTCTTTGGTGGAGTTTTGGGGGTCGCTTATGTACACTATCATATCATCTGCGAATAACGAAAGTTTAACTTCTTCCTTTCCAATTCGAATCCCCTTGATCCCATTATGTTGTCTTATTGCTATTGCTAGAACTTCCAGCACTATATTGAAGAGGTATGGCGAAAGTGGACAGCCTTGTCGTGTTCCTGAGTTAACCTACTGACTGGGAGAAGATCTTCACCAACCCCGCAACAGACAAAGGTCTGATCTCCAAAATATATAGAGAACTCAAGAAACTAGACTTTAAAATGCTAATTAACCCAATTAAAAAATGGGGCACTGAACTGAACAGAGAATTCTCAACAGAAGAAGTTCAAATGGCCAAAAGATACTTAAGGTCGTGCTCAATTTCCTTAGCAATCAGGGAAATGCAAATCAAAACAACTTTGAGATATCATCTTACACCTGTCAGAATGGCTAAAGTCAAAAACACCAAGGATAGCCTTTGCTGGAGAGGCTGTGGAGGAAGGGGTACCCTCATCCATTGCTGGTGGGAATGCAATCTTGTGCAACCACTGTGGAAGTCAGTGTTTCGGTTTCTCAGGAAATTCGGGATCAACCTACCCCTGGACCCAGCAATACCACTCTTGGGAATTTACCCAAGAGATGCTCTATCACATGTCAAAAGCATTTGTTCAACTATGTTCATAGCAGTATTATTTGTAATAGCCAGAACCTGGAAACAACCTAGATGCCCTTCAATGGAAGAATGGTTGAAGAAAGTATGGAATATATACACACTAGAGTACTATGCTGCAGTAAAAAACAATGACTTCACGAATTTTGCATGCAAATGGATGGAAATAGAAAACACTATCCTGAGTGAGGTATCCCAGACCCAAAAAGAAGAACATGGGATGTACTCACTCATAATTGGTTTCTAGCCATAAATAGGGGTCACGGAGTCTACAATTGGCGAACCTAAAGAAGCTAAGTAAGAAGGTGAACACAAGGAAAAACATATAGTTATCCTCTTGGATAAGGGAAGTAGACAAAATTGCCGGGGAGAAAAGTGGGATCTTGGGGGTGGGGTGGGATGGGGGTAAGGGGAGATGGGGAGAGAAAAGGTAGAAGGGAAGGAGGGGGGACTTGGGGAAACAGGAGGATCGGGATAAAGGAAGGTTGGATAGGGGAGCACGGAACCACAATTCTTAGTTAAGGGACCCACTTTAGGGTGGTCAGGAGAATTGACCCTAGAGGGGCTCCCAGGTGCCCAAGCTGAGGTCCCCAGTTAGTTCCTTGGGCAGCTGAGGATAGGGAACCGGAAATGACCCTATCCTAGCACAATACTGACGAATATCTTGCATATCATCCTAGAACTTTCATCTGGCGATGGATGGAGATAGAGACAGAGACCCACACTGGAGCAATGGACTGAGCTCCCAAGGTCCCAATGAGGAGCAGAAGGAGGGAGAACATGAGCAAAGAAGTCGGGACCACGAGGGGTGCACCCATCCACTGAGATAGTGGAGCTGATCTACTGGGAGCTCACCAAGGCCAGCTGGACTGTTACCAAAAAAGCATGGGCTAAAACTGGAATCTCTGAACATGACGAACAATGAGGGCTGATGAGACGCCAAGGACAATGGCACGCGGTTTTGATCCTATGCAATCTGATGGCTTGGTGGGAGCCTAGCCAGTTTGGATGTTCACCTTCCTAGATATGGACGGAGGGGGGAGGACCTAGGACTTACCACAGGGCAGGGAACCCTGACTGCTCTTTGGACTGGAGAGGGAGGGGGAGAGGAGTGGGGGGAAGGGGCGAGGGGTGGGAGGAGGGGGAGAAGAGTGGGAGGAGGGGGAGGGAAATGGGAGGCTGGGAGAAGGTGGAAATTTGTTTTTTTTTCTTTTCTTTATTCTTCTTTTATCAATAAAAAAAATTTTAAAAAAAGAAATATGTAATGGTTCATGGATGTTTTACTTATGATCAGGTCTATAAAATATACAATAATTCAAACCAGTAAGATATTTCTTAAGGCCCTAACATACAGAAAAATATATTAAATTCTTCAGTTATAGAAATAAACTTTTATTATATATTTGATATAAATAGCATAGATTGATTTCTTTTAAATTTTGAAGCTTCATTGAAGTATTTTACGTAGTTTATAAATCTCTCATTACATTATATAATTTAATCTTCAGTGGTCACAAAGTATGCCCTTATCTAGATCTCAAACATTTTCATAACTGCCAACAGAACTGCACATACACCAACAGTTACTCTCTATTCTCTTCAGCCTCAGGGCAACTGTTATCTTTTGTGTAGATATGGATTTTTCTATTGTGTACATTTTAGATTATAGCTAGTTTGGATAAATGCTAAACAATTTTACTTCCTAAGGATTTAGTGACAGACATATTACTTGAAGTAAATATTTTAAGCTGATATTAGAAGGTGTCCAGAGAAAAATTTTTTGATGCTCTATTTTTCTTCTTATTTATATATTTTTTGCAGCAAACTGATGTTTTACAAAAGTAATTTACAATTTCTTTCCTTCCCCTAAAGAAGTGAAGTGTATCATTGTATTTTTAATGAGACTTGGAAGGAAATCAAAATTTAATAGGGTAATATTGAATTTTGTCAGATGAAGGTTTAGAACCTTCATCTGGTGATGGATGGAGATAGAGACAGAGACCCACACTGGAGCACTGGACTGAGCTCCCAAAGTCCCAATGAGGAACAGAAGGAGGAAGAACATGAGCAAAGAAGTCAGGACCACAAGGGGTGCACCCACCCACGAAGACAGTGGGGCTGATCTATTGGAGCTCACCAAGGCCAGCTGGACTGTGACTGAAAAAGCATGGGATAAAACCGGACTCTCTGAATATGGGGGACAATGAGGGCTGCTGAGAAGCCAAGGACAATGGCACTGGGTTTTGTTCCTACTTCATGTTCTGGCTTTGTGGGAGCCTAGACCAGGATATAGGGGGGAGGACTTTGGACTTTCCACAGGGCAGGGAACCCTGACTACTCTTCAGACTGGAGAGGGAGGGAGAGAGGAGTGGGGGGATCGGGAGAGGAGTAGGGGAAGGGAGGGAGGAGTGGGAGGCTGGGAGGAGGCGGAATTTTTTTTTCTCAATAAAAAAAAATAAATAAATAAAAAACATTTCACACAAAAAATATTGAATTTTTTCAAAAGTGTTTAGTTGTTGAACCATGAAGTTGGATCATATAACACCATGTAGGGAGCTCTTCTAGGTAAGCTTTTGTACTGTTAATAGGGTTTGCTTTACATGTGGCATGACAAGGTCATGAAGTGTGGACAATAAGGCAACTATGGGTTAAGGAGGCTACCAGAATAATGCTAACCTCTATGTCTTCTGGGAACCAGATCAAATTTCTCCCTTTATGTCTTGAAGTGAACTCCAGCAGGGTCATTGTGGTGGACTCTCACAAGCAGGAGGATGGGTCATATACTTTTCTGTCATATGGATTTGCAGTCATGTCTCTGCATGACCACTCCTAGTCCAGGACAAACACCATCTTACTCAGATAAGCATCCTGGCTCTAACATAAAGGCTGTTGGACAGAATTTGGGTCAGTTTTAGGCATCCTTTTATGAACTTGGTTACTGAATTGTAGGAGGAAACTAAAGTAAATTTAGAGGCAGAGTCTGAAAGATGAAACATTAGAGAAGAATTTAGCAAAGAGGCAATACTGACATTTCTCCTACTTAATATGGTCAAGTTTAACATCTATGATTGCTTGTTGATAGATGAGATTTGCCTTTGGCCCTTCCTGCCATATCTGAACTGGAAAATGACAACTATGTACAAAAGAACACTTTTTGCTAGCAAAGGAGTTCTTGGCAGTAGGTGATTGCTAGGGGTGAAGAGGCACTTTTCTTTGAAAATGTGGTCACTGGTAGGTTGCCAGTCTCCGCTGGATGGCCCCACTTCCATGCCCATATGGGATTTTGTAACAAGATTAAGAGGACGTGAAGTTAGAGGGGAGCTGCATTGTGGAGATCTTGGGGGATCTTGGCAGGGAAAGTGAAATCTATGTGTTCAAGATACATTGTCTATATATATAAATGAAAGTTTCAAAGAATAAATAGAAATTTTATTGCTATCATGGCAGGGTTGGGGACTCAGGCCTTAAGAACTGCTTAGATCCTTCAGATGGATTTAAGCATCCTTACGGAAGTGTCTGAGCTCTCACTCAGAGGACTTGATTATTACCACTAGACATGATAGAGTGAATTTACCACCACCACTTCCCCTTTTAGCTCTTCTTGGGCACACATTTGTCCTACATTTCCTAGGATACAGTATGGCATTGTGACCAGAATTCAAGTGATAGATAACTTTCGAAAGGTTTTTAGTATTTGTTCTTAGTTATACAGGCAGACAAAAATATGTTCCTGTCTTTTCAAATAAGACTTCTAATTTCCCAATGGTCCAGTACAGGACACAGTATTTTATCACTGTTCCAAAGAAAACATCATAGGAAAATAATGCTACTTGGGTTTCAGGCTTGAAGAATAAAGTAGAAAATACAAAAAGGCTCCCAAGTAACTCATTATAGCTACAATCTCCTACAGAGTCTTTATACTCCATGTTTCTTCAAATCTGAATTGGCACTCTAGACTGAAAGAGACTTAGAGATACCAAATGTATCCACATATTAGGGACAGGTATAAAAGTGAAAGATTGAAGGGCTAAATTCAGGCAAAGGAGAAATTTCACTTTACCCAACAAACAACACTGTAACATCAACAATGTGCCCAACAGTATTCTAGGTTCTAGAATGACTACTCTTCGAAACTATAACAAACACCTTGCCCCCCTAGATGTCACATTCCATGGGCAGTGAGGATCCCACAGTTACAGCTAACCCAGAATTAGTCTTGAGAACCAAGGAATGTATTAACTAGAACATAGTGAATAATAATTGAAATAATAAAAACATAGGAAGGTGTAGGCATGTCTTCAGTTTTGTCCAGTGGTAGAAAACATCAACCCTTCACAACCGAATTTGATTTCCAAACATCTCATTAAACATCATCTTCATGACAATGGATTTCCAGAGGGTGTTTACAGAGTCCTTGATGATTGGAACAGGAACTTTATGAAAGTGCGAAAAATGCAAAAAGTAAAGTTTTCTCTATGAACTGTTTTGCAATAGGGAAGGTAAGAGGAAAAATCTGTATTTAGATTACTGGCTTGGAAGAAAATAGAAAAAAATCTGTTTTGTAAATGGACTCTTCTTTGGAAAAGATTTTATAACTCTATGTGATTATGAATAGATAATTGGTTGAGAGTATCTACAGTGCTCTGGGACATTCTGATTTATAAAGTGTTTCTACCACACTTTGTCATTTATCTTTCTTAAAGAAGACGTACAACCTAGACTTACACAAAGAACATAGTCTTCCAAATTCAAAGCCTGTGCTCCTTGCACAGGGTTGGCTAGTGTTAAGAACTGATTGCAAGATGAGCACATAGGAATTTGAAAATTATAAATTTTAGTGTTATTAAATGGTTAGTATCCTAACTCCTAAATACATGTGAGTAATTAAAAATTCCCCCCACTGTACAAAAAGTTGATATAACATAATTTAAAAAGAAATCACAAATGTTCTTTGACTTTGGTTTGTAATTTAGATATATTTTATACATCAAGTGAACATTGCTATTCTAATGATATCCGTGAGATTCTCAGATTTCAGACACCTGAGGAAAATACTTATTTTCTGAATCTTTCACTTTCTAAAGATTAGCCCTTGCTGTTTCCTATATTTTGTTATTGATATTTGATATTGCATTTTTTGGCAATACCCGTTGAAAATTTGCTGATTTCATTTCTCTTTCCCGACACAATTTTCATCTTTCTCCTTTTACTTTCTTTCTTCCTTTTTTTTTGGAGTTTTCAAATCCTCTATTTTTTTAACTGTGATCATAATACCATAATAAGTTCAGAGAAGTATTAATTTAAGCTTTACCAGTGGTTTAAAAAGGAAATAAAAGATAACATAAAATATAATTCTATAACATATAGTAAGACTAGGCATGGTTTTGTCAAACATTTTCCACATATATGAAATGTGATACATTTTTGCTGGAAGTCATTGTAAAATATTAAAAGTCACTCAACTAATGAGTGTCAAGGACTTGATAAAATTATATAGAGTTATTTTGAGTGGTATATTGTAAAAGTTCGAATAAACATGGCTTATAAGGTAGAGTGTATAACTGTTTCCCTTATGATGATTATTTGTTTTAAAAAATTTTATGTTAGTTGAATTTGGCCTTGTTAACATTTGCTAAAATGTTTATTCATATTAAGTATGTTCAGATTGGAATGAATTCAGTTCATGGAACAATCTAGCATTCAGTAAGAAGGTGAAATGAGGGTAGAGTTTTTAAAAATATTCATACCTATGAGCCGAGTCAGCCTTCTCCTCTGGGAGCTGTCCTTAACCTGCCAATCCATATAATTTTACATACAAGATTTATTTTAAAGGCTGTTTCCCTCATGAAAAATATCCTTAGCACTATTTCATGGACCAATTTAAAACTAATAAATAATTAGCATGAAAATGACAGATGTGCTTTTGTTATTGATGAAATGAGAACATTGCTTGCTCTTGATTTGAGATGAAAAGATTCATTCTTCTTTTGTTTACCTTTCTTCCTGCTAATTGCTGTGCAAGTTCACATGGGAAGGGATTTTATATATATTCTAATTCAGAGTATTATGTGAATTAGAGGTAAAGCCTCTACATTCCAAATAATTATTTAATTATTTATGATATCAGTTTAGAGGACAATCAAGAACTAACAGAGAATTCACTCTCTGAATAAGGATAGAATGCATTTCTAATATTTATACAAATAACTACTTAGGGAATAGTAAACTGAATTAAGTGCAATAATATAGAAAATTATACACTTCTACCTATATCTACATCTAATCTATACCTATGCATCTTTCCTTTCCAGCAACTTAGAATGCCTAATGCCAAAAATGATCCAAAGTTCTGGAGCATGTCCAATTACTGAATAAGCTTATCCCATTATTGTGCTGTAGGTACACAATTTTTGGTTGAGAAAACTTATTTCCCATTTTCTTGAGATTTTTTACCATAAGAATCATCCCATAAATCTAGACTATTAGACTTTGAAAGGTCTCAAGAATCTCTATTTATGGATCTTGGAAACTAAGACCAACTGAGATGTTTCAGGGACTGCCTACTGCATTAGGGTAAAGGGAATAGTGTTTTCCTAACCAAAGCATCTGAGCCTGGTTAATGGCAGTTATTGCAACTGTTATCTGACATTCATATTCCCAAATGAGTTGTAATCATAAACCCTCAATTTATCACCCAGACAGAAGTTTCTAGGGACCAATACGTGTCAAATAAGTTGTCATGTATGCTGTCAAAAGTTAATAAATACGTGAATTTTATATAATCTAAAGGTTTTCAATTTTAGGCAATTATTAAATTTTACATTCCAAAAGAGCATTGTTTTTTGTTTCAATTAAGTGTACACTCAGACAAATAACTGTTTCTTTCTCTAAGATATAGGTATGCATAATCCTAGGTGATAAAAGAGAAAAAGACCTTGTATTGCATAAAAATGAGTGTGTAAAGTGCTTGCTGAACAAGCATGAGG
Source organism: Microtus pennsylvanicus (assembly GCF_037038515.1). Classification (NCBI taxonomy): domain Eukaryota; kingdom Metazoa; phylum Chordata; class Mammalia; order Rodentia; family Cricetidae; genus Microtus; species Microtus pennsylvanicus. The sequence goes on from NC_134579.1 coordinate 16,557,643, forward strand.
ACTTGCACTAGATCTCCAGAACTCATGGGAAGCCAGGCATTGTGCCCTGTGCTTGCAATCCTATGTACACTACGTAGTGAGTTTCAGGCTGGTTAGAGAACAGTCTCAAGAATAAAGAGCTGCATGGCACTTGAAGAATGACATATGAGCTTATCCTCACTCCTACACACACACACACACACACACACACACACACACACACAAATAAAATAAAAAGAAAGGAAGAAAGGAAAGAAAAAGGAAGAAAAAGAAAACGGCTAATTTACTTGAGTTGTTGAAACCTGGTTATTAGGTTGTTGCATTTGAAATAAACATGTATTATGAGCCTCTAATAATAATAGTCCTGAAATACAGGACTTGTTAAATCTGTCCTGTTACAGATGGTATCTTGTGACACCAAATTAAAATGTAAAGTGGGATGGTAAAATTTTAAAATGCATTTGATGCATTTAAATTGCATTCACATAACAACTCCTGATGCTCTTTGGTTACTTTCATCTCTTTCTCTCTTGATTTCAGAAAACCAAGATATATTTGTATACCTGGAATAAACCCATCCATCATTGAAGATGCCTATCCAAAATTGGATAGACTTGCAAGTTCTGGACTCAAATTGATCAATAAGTTATCACTAGCATGTTTAATAACTTCACATTCTTATGAACTATTTTTAGTGTGCATACAGGACTTGGGATAACACAAAGAGAAGAAATGAGTTGGGACTTGGCTCTCAGAGTTAAGAAGTAAAATACTGGGATGGGAGAGATGGCTCAGCAGTGAAAAGGAGTCCATGAACTTCCATTGACATGGGCTCACTTTCCAGCACACATAATCAGCAGCTTACAACTGCCTGTGACACACTCTTCAGGCTTTCGTAAACGCCAGCATTCACTTCTATACGCCATGACACACACACACACACACACACACACACACACACACACACACAGAGCACACACAGCACAAAGATGCAAACAGTTATCTTAATTTTTTTTAAAAAAAGAAATATGGATTAAAATCTGCTTATCTTTGGAAGGACGCTTAAAAGAAATCCCACACTAGCTCAGAATTGAGAAATAGATGGTTATTTATTTAGGAGTAGACTCATAAATCATAATCCTCTGAACAGTGATCAGAAACCAAATCCTGTAGCCAGAAAAAGAGAGCAGACGCATGCTCTACATCGGCATAAATAGTATAAGAGGCCATGCCCCAGTGGGCGGGTAACTACTGGCTTGTAGGACTTCCTACAGCAGTTATCCTTTACTTTATGTCTTTCTGGCTCTAGGTTCTTTCACTCAGGATGACTTTTTTTTTTTTTAGTTCCATCCATTTGCCTACAAATTTCATAATGTTTTTTTTTCTTTCCAGCAGAGTAATACCCCATATGTAAATGTACCACATTTTCTTAACCATTCTTTGGCTGAGGGGAATCTAGGTTGTTTACAGGATCTGGCTATAATGATTAATGCTGTTATGAACACAGTTGAACAAGTGCCCTTGTGTTATGATTGAGCATTCTTTGGGTATATGACTAAAAGTGGTATTACTGGGTCTTGAGGTAGATTCCCAATTTTCTGAGAAACTGCTATACTTATTGCCAGAATGGCTGTACAAGTTTGCACTCCCACCAACAGTAGAGGAGTTCCTTTATGCCACGTCCTTTCCAACATAAGCTGTCGTCAGTGTTTTTGGTTTTATCCTTTCAAGGAGGACTGTAAGAGGGATACAGGGATTGTCCTAGGAAGAGGAAATAGATGAGATCTCCTGGGTAAACTGGATGTGGGGGAAATGGAGGATTAGAACATGAAGGAATGTGACTGTCAATTTGGAAGGAGGACAGAGAGGGAGAGCAATTAAAGAGATATCTTGATGGAGGGAACCATTATGGGGATGAGAAGAAACCTGGTATAGGAAAATTCCCAGGAATCCACAAGGATGACCCCAGCTAAGCAGTAGTGGAGAGGGAGCCTGAACTGTCTTACTCCTGTAATCAGATTGGTTAATTCCCTAATTGTTATCATAGAATCTTTATCTGGTACCTGATGGAAGTAGATACAAAGGTCCACAGCCAATACCAGGCTTAGTTCCTGGAGTTCAGTCGAAGAGAGGGATAAGGGATTGTATGAGCAAAGGGGGTCAGAATCATAATGGGGAAAACTACAGAGACAGCTGACCTGAGCTCGTGGGAACTCATGGACTCTGGACCTACATCTGGGGAGTCTGCAAGGGACCAAACTAGGCCCTCTGAATGTGGGTGATAGTAAGTGTTTGTGGGGCCCCTAGTACTGGTACCGGGACTTATCCTGTGTGCATGAGCTGGCTTTTTGGAGCCCATCCCTATGATGGGATACCTTGCTCAGCCTTGATGCAGGGGAGAAGGACCTGGCCTGCCTCATCTTGGTATGCCAGACCTTGTTAACTCTCCAAGGAAGGCCTTGCCCCCTATAAGGAGTTAATGGGGAGCAGGATGGGGGAAGGTGGGGAGGTAGGAGAAGGAGAAGAAAGGGTAACTTGTTTGGGATGTACAATGAAAAAAATATTTTTAAATAAGAAAATATAAAAAGAAAAATTAAAAAAATATTTTAATGAATTGATGAGAAGACTAGTGATAACATTTCATTTGATGCTGTATTTGTACACTGGTTGGGCAGAACGATAACAGAAAGGCACTGTACTTAGTCACTGGAAGCTGTGTGCAGGTAGTTTATTTTTACTCTTATTAGTTTGAATTATGTAGCAACTGAAATATCTGTGCATTGTCCAGTTGACAAAGCTGAGTATATGGTAAAGAGTATGATCAACACTTGTCCAGAATACACATGCAGGAAGAGATTTTAATGTCCACCGATCTACTGATGGGACATAAACTTTAGAATGTATGCAATATTGCATGAATACAATTCATTTAATTTTATTTAAGAATAATAATACTTTACTTCTTAACATTAAAGTTGCTATTGGGTCTTGTCTATATTTGAATATAAGCATGATACATTGAATGTTTTTACCACGAAAGTATGCACTGTAAGAGTTTGGAAATCGTTGTGCAAAAACTACCACTAATATATATTCACAATGCTATGGTTGTGTAAAATATTACATGGTGGTACATTAACATGCTTCTTCTTCATTTAATATAACTGTGGATGATTTAAACTGTTTTTTAAATTTGAATATAAATTAAAACTTTTAGAGGGTGGTTTATTATTGGCATTAATTAATAATTTAATAATATAATAACATTAATAACATAATATTATTGCATGTATAGTTGATATCAATAATACATGATTTATAGAGGTTATAAACTAAAATTAGATACAGAGAAAATAAGCAAGATGTAGGAATTTGAATCAGAGGTGAAATACAAAACTATGAAAAACTCTTTAAGCTGCTATTAAAGAAAACGTTTCAAAATTAGTTTTTTGGGTAGTTTTTGGCAGAATTACTATAAATCCATTAAGCTGGCCCATCAGAGAGGCTACACTGAATAAGGATGTAAGGGTTTTCTCTAGCCGGGAGCCAGAGACCCTTGTGTGTTCTCTTCAAATAATGAAGGAAAAGAATTGCTAATCTGGAATTTCATATCACTGAATATTTGAGAGAAAAGGAGAAAGATTTGTCCAGAGAACAATAAAGAACATTTCTAAGTGGAAATCTTGATATAACAGAGAACACCCAAGATGAAAAAAGAAGGGACAACAAGCATGAATGTAAAGTAAGTAAGTAAGTATGTCTAGGAGTTCCAATAAGTTCCAATTGGTGTCATAACATTAGGTAGAATAAACACAGAACAATAAGAGATTATAAATTGAGAAATTCAAAACAAGAAATCATTTTGTATTCTTTAGGTGTAGTGATGAGTGGCAGGCATCACCCGGCTCTGCATGACTAGCTTTACCCAAAATAATTACATGGAAACTGTATTTTTTTAAACACTGCTTCTGGAGTGGGAGAATCATGGCGACTCCTGACTCGGCTTCTTTCTCCCAGCATTCTGTTCTGTTTACTCCGCCTACCTAATTTTCTGTCCTATCAAGGCAAGCAGTTTTCTTTATTAATTAACCAATGAAAGCAACAGATAAATACAAGACCCACCTCCATCATTTAGGAGCAGTATAGAGAAACATACACACAGGTATGAGCATTATATGGACTAAATGGATATGCACACAATAACAATCAGGGGAAAAAGTGGTCATGAATTTAAAGGAGAGTGGTGAGCAGTGTAGGGGGAAGGAGAAAGGAAAGGGAAGGAAGAAATGTAATTAATTAATATCTCAAAAAAGGGTCATGTATGTTGATGACATATTCAAGGTACAAAAATAATATTTTAAGGCCAAAAACAAAGGATTGATTATCATTTGAGCATAATGAAATAATAGTCCATCTTCCATAAAAACACAATAGAGTAGAAATAGAAAGTTTAATCATTGGATGTTAATCTTGGGTCTTAAATGAAATTATTTGGTATCTATGTAGTTAAACTCACAAAATTAGAAGACTGGCAGGAGAGAAGAGGATGTCTTTCACCCAGGGTGAGTAATTTCATGAAATCTCAGAGTATCCCAGTTATAACTAAAATGCACTACTCCCTGTTAGAGGTTTTGTCACTTAAAATGCTGACACAATTTATTTCTTAACTTAGCAAGCAAAGGCCCCTCATAAGAACCTAGCTTCTAATAAGATGAATATTAATAGTATTATTTACCTTTGAATTTTGTAAATTTGTTGAGGTTTGCTAAACCATTTTTTCCCATTGAACATAATTTCAAAGTTGTGAGTTTAAAAGTAGAAAAATGAAGGTTGGGCAGTGGTGGTGCACACCTTTAATTCCAGCAATCGGAAGTCAGAGGCACGCGGATCTCTGTGAGTTTGAGGCCAGCCCGGTATACAAAGAGAGTTCCAGGACAGTTAAAATTATAACATAGAGAAACCCTGTCTTGGAAACAAATCAACAAAACAAAAACAAAATAGAAAATGAAAATAATTAAGATAGGATAGCAAGTACCTGTATAGAGATTTTTTAAATCTGTACTTAGTTTCTAAACAGTGTTGGACAGTCTTTGTCATGCTGTTCTTTAACGATGAACTCCCATAGTCCCCGCACAAAGATATCTGTGTTGGGTTTCAGTTCCATGCAACATCTTTACAGTTACTGCAAATAAAGGTTGGTCTTATATTCTGCTTAAACCAAGTAAATTAGTATATCAGAAACATAATGATTTTTAATATTTTGAGCAAATTAGATATTTTGCATTAATTATTCTAAGTGAAGTGTCAAAGTCAGAGTGTAATCACACTTCCACATTTTATTAACTCACTGGGATAGCCCGTGTTTTCCTGCTCCAAGTCACCTAAACTATCAGTGAGGCATAGCAACGGCATTATCTTTCTCACTCAAGTGACAAGGTGACATAGATTGCTGTCGGTTCTGAGCCATGCTGTCTTCCCTCAGGGACTCAGGTTGATCATACAGCCTGCATCTGGAAGATTTTGATATCATGACAGGAGGAAAACAGTGTCTGGCAAGCACCATTGTGACTCTTGAATTTTCTTCCCAGACATGTGTCAGGTCTCGCTTTTCACAAGCCACATGTTCCAGCTGACACGGAGACTGGGAGAGTGCCGCCCTTCCTCAGAGACAGGCTGCAACTCTTGCAAAAATAACACTGCCCATGGCTGTACTTTTGCCATAGTTCTTAGAAATCCACTTGTGGATTTCTAATGTTAGTTAATTTGTATCAAAACTACTCACTACAGACAGCTGGTGACCTTGTCTTCTGTATCTTTGAGAGTTGTTTGGTTGTCAGTTCCTGAAAATTTTCAAGTCAACTATTTAGGAATCCAGCAGAATGAATATTTAGAAACCACACTTTATGTTGGTAATTACTAACAGTAAGAAATGAATTTATAGGTCCTGGAAAATTAACTGATAATCACAAGGATAGGACAGCAAAGATTCCAAACTTTGTGCATTTTCCATCTTTCTGGTGAAAAGTATTATTAATCTTTGAAGGAAAAGAAAAAAATGAGTCTAAAAGATACTTTATCTTTTTAAAGTCAGAGCCCAAGTTTCAGAAGATTATCTTAATGATTATGATGACTTACATTCACAAGGACATTGATGTTTTAGTAGTTCTCAAAGCAACCCCAGTGATCCTGCATGTGACCTGGCTAGCATCACCCTGCACAGAAAGACATTCCTATTTAGTCTCAAATATTTGGGGATCTTCTGTGCCATTTGTTCATTCAGTCAGTATCATGTTGGCATGTCCCAATATTGTTTTTTCAAAAATGAAAGAAAAAACAAAATGAAATTAAAATAATGATTTCTAACACTTATTTTCAGACAACTTAACATGGGAGTAACTATCTTGTCTGAGAGTATTATACTTGTGAGGCAATTTGGTATTTGACAATAAATTTGAAATTAAGAAAAAACTGTAAGATCTGTGTGTTGGTGCATGTCAGTAAGTCTAACTTAGGAGATGGAGGCAGGAATATGAGAAGTTCACGGTCGTCTTTGGCTACAGAAAAAGTTTCAGGCTACTGGGCTTAGAGACCCTGTTTCAGAACAACAGTCAAGGAAGCAAACAATCAGAAAAAAAATTTAAAAAAAAAAAGCAACAGCAAAAAAAAAAAACAAAGTAAAGAAAAAAATAGAGATAGGATTTGTTATATCTAATGTTTCTGTGCCAATAAAAGAATTTAAAGTCATTCTGCCTTTCCTACCCTTTCTATTTTAGAAGGCTGACAACTGTCCAAATCTCAGGTCCATACATCCATTCTGAGAAACAACAACATTCCCTTAGGAATATGACCTGCTTTATTTATATTATCTGGGCACCCTAATTTTTTGATCATCAAGTAATAATAAAAATTTACATTGTCTAATCCATTTATTTCTTCAGGATAAAACTAAACAGAAAATGAAAAGAATTTCAGAATGAACGAGTTCTAAAGAGAAATACTTTTGTTTTGCTTTCTCTTACTGTAATTTTATGGTGCCATATTTTTTGGAGGCATAGAGTTGAATTTGAATCTTGATTTAATATATTCCCATACCCTTTGGTTTAACAAGGTATCCATGTCCTATGTTTAAACATTACTCATAGGTACATTTCCCCTACACAGCAGCAGAGCTGAGTGATTGTGACGGTCAGCTAAAAAGAGTATATTCATTGTCTCTTTTAGCTAATTTTTACTTCTGTTCTCAGTAGATGATCTTCGTCATCCTGCGTAAGTATCTTTATTTCATTTTTAGATTAAAAAATATAAAATGTGAATAACAGATTCTACTACGTTGGTTTTGTTTGTGAATTAAATTACTCTGAATAAATAATAATGTAATGGCAGACAGAAATAAGTGCATGGCTCAATCTAGCTGCTAATAAACATATGCAAAAAATACCAAATGACTGTGTTTCCTCCCTACTTATGGGACTGGTAAAACTGCGTGGAAGAGTATTAATCTTTGGCTACATTTTTATTTCAAGGATCTGTTTTTTTTTGTGTTGTTTTCATTTTTGCTCAGTCTCTCTCTGTTTCTGTGTTCATGAACTGGTAGCCCCATGCAAGACTGCACAGACTTGGCACTTCTTAAGGCATCCCCTTCTGATGAGCTGTGGAAAAAGCTCCATGTGTACATCTGGAATTGCTCAAAGGTCAGTGTAAGTATGGTGTCCTTATTACTGGTTTATTCCTCTTCAAGACTTTCCAACTTGCCTGGAGCCAGGGCTTGTAGCTGGAGAACAGTGTTGCATCTTTGCAGAGACCTTATGGCCTCCCTGTTTGCTTTCTCACTGAAGAAGAGAGGTTTTATTCTGCTGGTTGTTAGTCAGGAAGATTTTTCATGACTTAAAAAAACAAGCTCTTTGTTGGGCAAACGTATTTCAGTCCAGTATGTTTAAACATTGCAAACTAGAGCAAATGTAGCACTCTGTTTTATAGACATGTCTAATGAGGCAGGATGAATGTAGTAAATTCTCTAGCTATATGGATTCTGATTTGATTTTGTATTAGGTTTTAAATTACCAGTAAAATATATGCAAATTTTAGATACTATTATACCTTTACCAAGGAACTAAAAAAGCTTTCATGGTCTTTAAAACTCTCTAATTATATTTGTTGTTATACAATATTCCGTTGTGTAAATGGGCCACATTTTCTTTATTCATTCATCTGTTGAGAAACATCTCGGTTGTTTCTGATTTCTAGCTAATGTGAATAGAGCAGCAATGAACATATTTGAGCAGTTGTTTCTGTGGTAGAATGAAGCATCCTTTGGATATATGTCCAAAAGTGGTATAGCTGGATCTTGTGGGTAGGTTGATTCCCAACAAGATGGGAATTCCATAGTGGCATTACAAGTTTGTGTACCCACCAGCAATGGATGACTGTCCCCTTTACTCTATACCCTCATGAGCATGAGCCATAATTTGTTTTATTGATTTCAGCCATTATGATGGTTATAAGATGAAATCTCAAAGTAGATTTGATTTTCATTTCCCAAATGACAAAGGATGTTAAATATTCATTGGCCACTTGAGTTTCCTCTTTTCATAATTCTATTTAGATCTGTAACCCATTTTTAACTGAGTTATTTTTATTGATATACATTTTTTGGATCTTTATTAACACTCTATTATATATACTTGGTAAAAATTATTAATTATAATTGTATTATTAAGCAGTTTATGCCAATATAGTATACCTTCTTCTCACCATGTATCAATGTGTTCAAAGTATCTCTAGAATAAATGAATTTCAGTTCTTTTACATAGCTTTAATTACAGATAGCCATTATTATTGTAAATTATTGACAAACTTTTGTTGTTTTTTTAAAGAACACCATGAATAAAATTTATTGCTAAGAAAATAAGGTGCCTTAGTATAGTGGGGAATCTACAAATGTACCTGAATAGTGACTCCAAGACCTTTAGCTTCTAGATCATGCTCTAGCCTTCTCTCCTGCTTCTGTCACGAAGGCTTCTATAATCAGAGAACTTTTTTATTTTTATTTTAATTAGTTAATTGATTTATTTTAATTGTCATGCAAACTATTAAATTTCAATATGGAATTTTGAAAGAAAGCTTCATTTATGAGTTCTTGTCTCCCCTTTTTTTTGACATGAGGGATTCAACTTAGGGCCTATGATTTGTTAAGTGTATAGACTACTATAGAGCAACCCAAATACCGATTTCCTGATTAAAAATTTCTATTATAGAACTTTGCTTTCCATATATTAGAAAAAAATTCAAGTTTTACTATGAAGCTACAATTCAACTTGTGACCTAGTCTTTTAGGTAAAATTTTATTGAGAAATACTCAAGTCCATTCCATATATGTATTCTGTGGTAATAATGAGTATTATTTGTTTATTTAAGTCATTGTTACATCAGTAGGGTCATGTTGATGTTACAGACTTAAAAGCCCACAAAGCCTAAAGTGTTTACTGTCTGATTTTTTACAAACTCAACGGTACTATCTCTATAACAGATTGCTAGTTTAAATTATGACTATCAGTTTGAAGGAGTTACTTGTAGGTAAGAATTATATTTTTATTATATCTTAGATCTGGTTTTATTTGATTGTTCCTGTTATAGTCTTCCAGAAAATTACTCTGAATTAACTGAAATATTTATTCTCAAAAAAATTTGTACAACTTATCTTCCTACCAGGTCCTGATAATTTTCATCTCTAAGAGAAGACTAATCCAAACCCATGTAATTTATTGGAATCTAGGGTGCCAGAAAGACATACTCAGTGTTCATTAATGTAAAAGGGTTTCATCATTCTTATCACCATGATTGTGGGACGAGATTGTTTGATACCTTGGTGATTCCTATTCTCAACACAATGTTTATTACCCTTGTAGCTCTACTCTTTGTTTCTCTTTTGTTCATCTCCATTGTTTATACCTTGTTTTTGCTATACCCTGCTGCTGATGTCTTATTGCTGTTCTGTTGTTGTGATTATCTAAAATTATTAATTTTTCATTATTATTGAAATAAGGCTTTTTCCAAAAACATTATAAATCAATTGGATTATAATATACCATTTTTATACTAGCGATTGCTAATTGTATTCATAAATAAAAAAATCAATCAACTTCTTCATTATTATGCTTATAATACAATTTAATAATTTGATATATATATATGTATATATATATATATATACCATTGTTGTGATTAAAGAAACTCACAGTAGATTATTTATTTCTTTATGCTTATCCAAATATTGTAAATATAAGAAAATAGAAATCATCTACTCATGTGACAATTAGTTTTTTTCCTGGACACATAGAAAGGATTTTTCAGCCTCATAAGATAGGGCCTGGCTTATAATTTTGGACTAAGGCCATGAGAAGTATCATTCAAAACTTCCATCTAGTCTTGTGTAGCTTGGTTCTCTTGTGGAAACAGTGGAAACAGGGGCTGCCTCTGACTCCTATTAGCTTTTGGGACCCTACTCCTCTTACTGGGTCACCTTGCCCAGCCTTAATACATGGGGCGGTGCTTAGTCTTGCTGCAATTTGAAATGCCGTGTTTTGTTGACATTCATGGGAAACCTGCCCTTTCCTAAACAGAAATGGAGGGGTAATAGATTAGGGGGTAGGAACAGATGGGGTAGGGGAGGGATCATGGGGATAGGAAGGGGGGGATTGGCAGGATGTAAAATAAATAAACTTATTTATTTTAAAGAGTTCAAATCTAAGAGATTTAAGTATAAATGTAAGTTCCACTTGATCTTTCCACCCCACAGGCTACAGGTTGAGATGGTAGATTAACGACAGTAAGATGATTAATGACTTGATTTCCTTGAATCACTTTATGGAAGAGACCTTTGTCAGGTTATCAAGTGAACAAGAAGTTGATTTATGCTGTCATAAGTCACTGAAATTTAGTGAAATTTGCTATCATCTATAACTTCATCTATTCTTACATAGAAATGAATTTTAGATACAAGATTCAAATATAATGACTCGTATGTGCCTGGAAGGCAGTATACAGGCACTGAGGAAATTGATTCTGAAGATGACAAAGAAAAGGCATGTTATAGCAAAATGTCTGGTAAGAACATTACAATCAGATCTTGAAAAGCAGAGTAGAGGCCTTGGTAAATTTTAGCTCTTGGGTAAGAGATAGAAGTACGACAGTTGTTTAAGAAAGCAGTGATTCTCCCAACCTGGTGCCAGGGAAACTCCCAGGAATCCACAAGACTCATAGCAATAGTGGAGAGGGTGCCTGGATTGGCCATTTCCTGTAATCAGATTGGTGACTACCATAATTGTCTTCAGAGACACTTCATACAGTAACTGATGGAAACAAATGCAGAGTTCCACAGTCAAGCACTGGATGGAGCTCTGGGAATCCTGTTGAGAAGAGGGAGGAAGGATTGTAGAAGCCCTGGGGGTGGAGTTCAAGGTTACCACAAGGAAACCCACGGAAACAACTAACCTAGGCTCATAAGAGGTCACAGACTCTGGACTGTCAGTTAGGGAGTCTACATGGGACTGACCTAGGCCCTCTACATAATAGTGACAGTTGTGTAACTTGGTCTATTTGTGGGACTCCTAGCAGTGGGATCAGGGCCTGTTCCTAATGCTTAAGCTGGCTTTTGGGAACCTGTTTCTCATACTGGGTTGCCTTGGCCAACCTTAATACAGAGGGAGGAGGTTTATCTTACCTCAACTTGATATGGCATGCTTTGTTGACACCCATCCCCTTCTCAATGTAAACAGAGGAGAAATGAATGGAGGAGGAGTAGAGGAGAGGCAGGGGGGAGTGGGGACTGGATGTAAAATAAGTGAAAACTTTAAGTAATGGAAAACAAAGTAATGGTAACTATTACTAACCATTTTACAAGTCATTATAAAACAAAAGTAGATATAGGAAATAGTCATCTGGTTCACAAACAGATTAGAAAAAAAAAATAAGTGGATCTAGAAATTTGCATGTGTAAAAACCCAATGTTTTTAGAACCTAAATAAGAGAGAAAGGGATTTTCCCAAGGCTATGACTAATAACTATTAAATTAAAAACTTTCAGTTGATTATAGTTCTTCAACTGGTTAACGTTCTCAGTGTAGAGACATTTTAAAGTGGGATCTTCCCACTTGTTATGACAGACAGACTTCAAGATAGTCACCCTCAAATTGAGTTGAAAAGGAGGCATGGGGTTGAGACACTGATGAGTTCTGGGAGCTTTGCAAACTGGGCATTTGCTACTGTGGGTGTGGTTACTGTCCTAGGACTGACTGGAAACAAATAGAGAAGAAGCCTCCCAAGTATCTGAGAGCAATGTTCTGCCAAAGAAACCACAGCCTAGACTGAATAGGCCTTTGACTGAATGGAGTTGAAAATGGTGTTGGTTCACACATACTTAAGTGAGCAAGAGCTGGAAAAGCTCTGCAGTCTAGAAGAAATGCATTTCCAAATACAACCCAAGTAGGAAGTGAACAGAAAGGCTTCTTTCATCCAAGGGAAGGAGCGGCCTCTCACTGATGCTTTCACTCTGTGCTGTGGAAAATGGCAGCATTCTCACTGGCTGGGGTATACGTGCAGCACTTTCTTCTCCTCTCTAAGAGGGAGCAAAGCCTGGGAATTCAGTTTGCTGAGCGCTTCTGAACCATTTGCATGGATAGGGAACTTAGCCTTTAAATTTACAGGTCTCTGGACAAAGAGATGCTCCAAGCTTACTTGGACTCAAGGCTTTTCACCTGGACACTGAGTTCCACAGCTGACTGCACTCCAGGTTGTTTCTCTATGAAGCTCCTGAGTGTGATTTTTTTTCTTTTTCTTTTTACTTTGACTTTATTGAAGAGAATTATGCTATACGGTGAATTGCACCATCGTCAGTGTCCACAGTGATCCCCAAATCCTACTTTCCCTCTGAGGCAATCCAACTGATCCTCTGACTCCAACTGCTGTTTTCAGCTATGGTTACAAAGTCTGGCACCTGCCTTTTTCTAGATCTTACCACTCTCAGTAAGGCAGAGAGTCTGGGTGAGTGGATTTCCACAGTGTCTAGGTGTTTCCTGTGTGTACATACAGTCTCTGATGACCAATAATATCCAGATAGGCTACAAAGCCTAGCACCCATTCGCTCTTCCTATTCCACCACTCTTGGCCTTTAAGATTATATGGAGCAGGGTTAAGATCAACCCCTGATAATCAAGGGGGATAAAAGTATGTAAGTCAAATGTGCAAAACAAGTCATCAGGCAATGTGGTGGAAAGGGAAGTGATTCCCTGTCAAAAGATATGCAGATGAAGAAAACATGATACATAAACCCGAAGGAATCTTAGTAACCATTAAGAAAAACAAAATATGTAGAAAAATCACTGCAACCAGAAATCATGCTGAGCAAAATGAGACAGACTCAGAAAGACAACCAAAGGTTTTCTCCCTGAGTGTGTCTTTTATGTCGGAAAATGTAAATGAAATATTTAGTGAAAGAAAGACAAAGGCGGTAGAGACTGTTGGTCTTTGCCACCAGGCACTTTTCCACCTCTGTTTAAAATGTCCCAGGCATGTCAGAGACACCGAGTAAGAATGCACTGTGAAGGTGAGTGCTTCTCCAAAGAGGAGCTGTGGGTTTTCTGAGTTCTCTCCGGCTTTGCCCTGACAAATGATGTACTGTGTGAGATGTGAGGTGGCAGAATCACAAGATGAATGTGGAAGGATGCTTAAAAGAAATCCCACACTAGCTCAGAACTGATATATAGATGGTTATTTATTTAGGGGTAGACTTACAAATCAGAATCCTCTGCTTGAACAGAGATCAGAAACCGAATTCCGCAACTGAAAAAGAGAGGCCGGAAAAGAGGCTGGACGCATGCCCTATATCGACATATATAGAATAAGTGGGCAGGTAACCACTGGCTGTAAGACATGCTAGAGCAGATGAAGTCTCTCTCAGACCAGGTCCAAAAGCACCTGAGAGAGAGAGAGAGAAAAACTTTGTTCAAATCAGATGTGTATTATGCAAAAGACAAAATCTTTTTATTATTATTTTTTATTTTTATTTTTTTTTATTGAAGAAAAAAAATTTCCGCCTCCTCCCAGCCTCCCATTTCCCTCCCCTCCTCCCCCTCCCCTCCCCCTCCCTCCACTCCTCTCCCCCTCCCTCTCCAGTCTGAAGAGCAGTCAGGGTTCCCTTCCCTGTGAAAAGTCCAAAGTCCTCCCCCCTCCATCCTGGTTTAGGAAGGTGAAGCTCCAAACTGGCTAGGCTCCCACAAAGCCAGAACATGATACTGATGAATATCTTGCATATCACCATAGAACCTTCATCTGGCGATGGATGGAGATAGAGACAGAGAACCACATTGGAGCACCGGACTGAGCTCCCAAGGTCCCAATGAGGAGCAGAAGGAGGGAGAACAATAGCAAAGAAGTCAGGACCACGAGGGGTGCACCCACCCACTGAGACAGTGGGGCTGATCTATTGGGAGCTCACCAAGGCCAGCTGGACTGTGACTGAAAAAGCATGGGATAAAACCGGACTCTCTGAATATGGTGGACAATGAGGGCTGCTGAGAAGCCAAGGACAATGGCACTGGGTCTTGATCCTACTTCATGTTCTGGCTTTGTGGGAATTTTTTTTTTTTTTTAAGAAAAGGAGCTATTCAGATTTTCAGTTAAATGCTTTTAAAATTGAGTTTACAACAGTTTTATTTTGACAATATGTCCTAGAACAGTCCAGGCCAACAATGAAATACACTGTATAGAAGAAAAGGAAAGAAAGTATAGCTATATGTCTAAGATAGGGAAGGGTTTCTGTGTGTGTGTGTGTGTGTGTGTGTGTGTGTGTGTGTGTGTAAGTGGTGTCACAGCCTGTGTGTGGTCAGAGGGCATGTTGAGGTGTGGATTTTCTTCTTCCACAATGTGGGTCCTGGGGATCAAATTCAGGACATAAGACTTGGCAGTAATTGCCTTTACTCACTGAGCAATCTCATTCAATGGCCCAGAAACCTCTTTCCTGTTTGAGAAATTTTAATTCCTTTAGAACAATGTCATATGCCCCCAACAATAGTTCCATAAACACAGGGGAGAAATATTTGATTCTCGACACATCTCCCCCTTTAGTGTAAACCACCACCTCCTAAAAAAACTAATCCCAGGTGTATTTTGTTTTTTAGCAGAGGGTACTGTTTTCCTTCTGTTAATTACGGAGACATAGAGCAACATGGCACCTGATTTAATTAGATTGAGCTCATTTTCCAGATTAATTTATTTTTACCCAAGGACATAAGAGTAATTTGTTAAATATTTTATAAGAATTTGAACAAACAATAGCGTGTACACCAGGGAAATGAAGGATTCACTATGTTGAAGTTTTTAAGGACGTAAATACACAGTGTAAATTACACACAGGTTTACTGTGTGGTAAAGAGTCAAGAGCATTTGCAAAAAATAGGACTGTCCTAGAATATTTTTCCTGTTAGTTATTGGTGCAATGTCTAATGAAGAATGACATTCTAAACAAAAGGTAAATGGAATTACTAGAAATAGAGAGTGGGAACTAGAAAAATAAAACTTTGCTTTATAGGAACCCAAATTGGATAGATAAAAATCAGATTGATTTATTTCTTAGGTATATACATGGAATTTTGGTTTCATTAATTATCCTTTCTAAACGTGTTGTTTGTAAAAATGTGTTCATTCTTCAAGTGTGTATATAAAAATTTGTACACAATACTGGATGGACTGTGAATGGAGAGTTAAAGACTATTGTCTCTGGCCTTTCGATTCAATTTGCTAAATTTATATTTTTTTCTTTTTTAATTGTAGCTCATTTTTGTTGCAGCACTTTTAATATTCTCTGTGTGTGTCTCTGTCTCTCTCCCTCTCTCTCTGTCTCTGTCTCTCTGTCTCTCTGTCTCTCTGTCTCTCTCTCTCTCTCTCTCTCACACACACACACACACACCTCTCCCCCTGTTTTCCCCTGAACCTGTCCATGAATATGAAGTAACTCCCTCCAGAAGCCAGTCAATGAGAGAGCTAATTGTATGTCCCACAGGACTGAAAATGGATCTGACAGGGAAGTTACTGTTGGGTTACAGGACACAGAAAAGACCCCCGGGTCCCAGTAAAGCCCATGAAATAGTGAGCTTACTGGTGAATTGTTTGCAAGACTCATGTTTCCTATCCAGGACAGAATGTTTACCACAATTGGGTAACATGGCTCTGTCCCGGTTAAAGAGGTTTTTTAAAGTGCACTTGGGAAGAAGAAAAGTCAGTAGCAATCAGTTTTAGGAGTGAGTTTGTATTGCTCTTTGGAAATATGAATTTTTAAATAGCTATAAAAAGTCAATATAGATGGAAATACTGATTGTGACAATATCTTAAAATTGTATTGCTTTCCACTTTTAAATTACATGAACTATAAGTCCTTTGTGTTATTTATTTTCTAGTGAGATAAAATGCATCTTTCCTTTACATGGCACTTCACAAATCCTCTGGATATTATTTCATTTAGATAGACCTAGTTTAACATGATTTAGATGATTTCTATGCTATAGTATTAATTAGGTGAACCATTAGAGAAATACATTGGGGAACAAGTTCTACATTGGTGTACAAATGATTATGAGGGAAGACAGGAGCTGGTCAGAAGAGCCAGTTTGGTCCATGTTGCATCACTGCTACTTCAGCAGGTCAGAGCGGATGCTTTCTTTGCATCTTTGAGTTTCTAATGAGGATGACATTGATGCTTTAAACACGGCCGAGACAGCTTTGCTTCAAGAGATGTCTTATGTGTGTTCTAAACTCTAAAGAGTCTTTCAGCTGATTATTCCGCTGAAGGCGTGAATGCACATCAAGACTGCTTCTGTGTTTCTCTCCACCAAATTTTCCTGTTTAACAGAAATGGGCAAATGTGACATACTTAAGATTTAGGAACACTATCAAAGTTAAATAAAAATACTAAGTACCAGCTGTGATGGGACTATAAGCTGGCTCCGGAACAATTAATTGAAAAAGTGCTTAGTTTTAATGAATTACTTGAGAGGATCAGAGTACATCACTTGTGACTTTTTATATATTTATGTGAGCAAGAAGTGCTAAAATTAAAGTCATTAAAACTGTTTATTTACCTCAACACTCTGAAGCAGAGCTTACTTTACTCCATTAAATGGAGTCTGCTCTTTCTGTCCTTAAATAATGGCATGTGTGTTAATTGTCTACTTTTGCTGGAAAAATTTTAAAAATGTACCTATCGTTATTTTAGGAACTCAGTTTACTATAACTTCTTCAGATATTTAAAGTGAAATACATGATTATTATTATTATTAAAGTGAAATGTCATGATATATCGAGACAAAATGGAGTGGAGTTTTGATAAAAATTAACTAAAGAATCTCTGAAAAAGAATCGGTAAAGTAAACATCTTATAGATGTTTCAGTTTCCTCCATGGAGGAAAAGATGTCCCCATTGCTAGCTTTCCCTATGATCAGATGTCCCTGAAGGATACTGAGGGGTTTAAAGCAGAGCCCTGGAGAAAATGTATCTGATTGGGAAATGCTTTTTACACATGCTAAATTAAGGCAGTTCTCCACGGCAATCTGAAAATTCACTTTGTCCTTATTTTTATATATTGAGAAATTGACTCTTAACACTTACTTGTCCTTGGTCACAGAAGTCACATCTAAAGAAGTTACTTCAGTTCTCCCAAGATTTAGAAATATTTTCCCATTAGAGTGTAGCAGTAAGACTAGTCAAATATGAGCAGATATGTAAAAGTAGATACTTTAATATATGCTTAGAAGCATAATTTTTCTTTAATCATCCCTGAGCATGCTATTAAAACTAATTCTTTCTTGCATTTAAATTACCTACATATTCTGTTTCTAAACTGCTGGAAGAAGCTGGGAGGAACTATGTTATGCTCCTGTTTCTCATTACCTAGCACCCATTGCCCAAGACATGACAAGCATATAGCCAATGTTTGTTGACTCTACAAAAAATAAATGTGAGATGGGACAAAGAGAACATCCTTTCTGCTCTTGTTTGGAAATCAGTTGCTAACAAAATACTTCACATTTAAATATGTGCTTACTCATCGACTCAGCAATTTCATTTCTGAACATTTTCCCCAAATTCATGATGAGGTTCGTGACCAAGATGTGTTTTCCCAGATGGTGACATAGACTCATTATAATATTGTTTCCAATAGGCAGAAATTGGAAACCTCATAATTTTCTAATTTAAAAATCATGCAGTAGGTCAAGAATGAAACAGTGAGAAGTCTTTAAAAATGATGTATTCATGTATTTATTGGTTATGAGAATCTCATGATATATGTTAGTAAGTGCAAACATATGGCAGCACACATATAGAAACACCTTTATCCCTTTATATTTATTTTCATATGTGTGCCCACGTGCATGTGTGCGTGCGTGTATGTGTTTATACATGTGTGCATGTTCACATTAATTCAGTGCCCACAGAGGCCAGAAGAGAATGTTGGATGCTGTGCAGCTGGAGTTACATGTGGTTATGAACTGCCTGGCCTGGATACTAGGACAAAATTTATGCCTTATGGAAAACTAGCAAACACTATTAACAATTAATCCGTTTCCCAAGCCCCAAGACTGCAACCTTTATATCATCCACTGGTCACATGTGAATTTGGGGTGGAGAAGACATCAAAATTTGGATGATAACAATATGTTGAAAAAATTCTCTGAGGCAAAATAAGAGATGACAAGTATTTCAATAATTCTATCATTTTAAAAGATGTGTCTAGGAATGCATGCTAATATTGAGTGGGTAAAATATCAGTTAACTATCAGTAAGTGAACATGTGATTTTAATCATGTTGGCCCAAAGTTCCTTGGAAGGATAATTACTGTAACAACTAAAACCCAAACCAAAAGCTTACCATGTTCTGTCTGCCTGGCAGTAGTGAATGCTGTCGTTGGTCTTAGTGCAGAATGAGATGCAAATAAAACCGTTAGGTAGATCACAGCACTAGAAAGACAAACACAAAGAAACAGACAGGTAGATATTTGGACGAGTTTGATTATAGAGATAAAAGTGGTCTGTTGGTAAAGGGATTTTCTACTAAGCCTGCCAGCTTGAGTTTAAACTCCTGAACCCACACGGTGGAAGAAGAAACAGATTCCTCCAAGTTGTCCTTTGGCCTTCTCATGTGTGCTATGAGCATGCACACTTACACCCCACATACATTCACCCCATAAATAAATAGTGTAAATTTAAAACAATTTAGAAAGTGAGGTTAGAATATAGAAATTCACAAAACCAGTCCATTGAAGCAGCTGTGAAATAAACTTTTAGCATTCATTTTGAACTTGTAAAGTTTTTAAATTTTCATCCTTACGTCTTCAGTTATAGAGGCCTGGAAATAATGCACACACTTGCCCTGCCAGGGTCCATGAAGGGAATTCATTTCCTGGCTTCTTATTATTCATTGTGATCTTTGTGATTAAATTTCCAATAGGACATAAAGCTCTGGAACACTAAGTGCCATAGAGGACTTTTTCAGCAATGGTAGTCATCTCCTATGCCATTCCATTTTCTTTTGGAAAAGACCATGATTGCCATTTAACAAATCTCATTTTCTCTACAAGGAACTTTGCCCATATGACTGCAAACTTAGTTTTGAGTATAAGATCAACATGATTAAATATAAGAGACTTCCAGGTTCCTTTTATTATGTGAACTAAATGGAGCGTCACTTATGGAGACCCTCTGATTATTCAGCTCAACTAAAAGTAGTTCTTCTGACGTTTGCAGAAGATATTAATATTAATTTTGTTACTTGAACATTTGCTTTTCATAGGACAAAATCCTCATGGGTGGCCAAGGCTCACATTTGCTGTTTGTTATGTTTGCTTTATCAGTTCCTGATGATACAGCATGGAACTCAAATCTAAATAAAACTGGTTTCATCTGTCCCCCATGCCGTGATATGTTGGCACACACTGTTGGTTAAGTAACTTGGAGGAAGAATAAAATACTTCTGTTCAATGACTATAATACAATACAATTAGAATCCTTTGTGAAATATTCTTATTGCCCTTCCTAATAAAAGCATTATAGACAGAAACTTTTAGTTATTTCCATTGTAATGCTTACTGTTTATGTGGTTATTTTTCTTTAGCTTTTAAAATATTTTTATAGTGACATATAGCAACATGGGATTTAAAACATTAAAATTGGCATAGTAAAACTGAGGATATTTTGCTTTTTTGGTTAGCTTAAGGTTTGTAACACATTTTTACTCTTTTGTCATGAGTGCAATAAAATGTGTGTTATAATGATATTTATACAGATAATGTTTGGTTAGTTATATGGAATTGTTATATTAACTGTAGCATTGATGGAATCTGGAGAGATATTTTTGTTAGGAGGTTTTAATTTTTAATTGAATTTCCTCTTTTACTGATGCATAAAATGCTTACAGATTATTTTTTTTACCAAGCTATTTTATTTTAACCATACATCAGGGAAGTTTTGTGGTTATTTCTCATGCTTCCATATCCTGTATTCAATGTGAAACCTTTATCAAGCCTTTAAATATAATAAACCTTAAATATAACTACTTTCCTGATCTGGAGGCTCTCAAACTTTCATCTTCAGGATGGACACTTATCTTTTCTATCACTTCTGGACATGTGTCCAAGGTTCTTTATGCTGTTACTCATATGTTTGTTTCTTTCTTGGAAATAATCATCCTTGCTTGAAGATGTTCATGAATGTTTCATCTCTGGGGTTCGTTTGCCAAGAATATAATTCTTAAACTGAATATCATTCTTATGTCTAAGCAAGCTGAATCGTGTCTTCTGAACATGATGTGACTGCATACATGAATGCACAGCATTTATGGTTACTGGCACAAGAACTGCATGAGATTAAGTGAGTTAAAATCCCAGCATGGATGGGGGAAGGGATATTGAGGAAAAGATAAGTATCCAGATAGGATCATCTAGCAAAGAGAATTATCCCTTGTGAGGATATGTCATCTAAGGGTAAGCATCTCTGAATACTAAACAGAATTCATTTAAAAATCAAAGGTGGCTTTGGAGTTGGACAAGGCTCCGTCCTTCTCTGAATCTAAGAATGTTGTTAAAAGAAAATTTCAAAATTGAGGAATTTATCCTTCTGGGGTTTGGTTTATTATCTTTTTATGTAGGTACTCATATGTGTTTGTTGTATAAACATAATTATTACTTCATGGGAAAATTTGAGTATGCTAAGGAATGTCCAGACACTTGTAAGACATGTCTATTTTTTTTTGCTTGTTTTTTTCGAGACAGGATTTCTTTGTGGCTTTGGAGCCTGTCCTGGAACTAGCTCTGTAGACCAGGCTGGTCTCGAACTCACAGAGATCCGCCTGCCTCTGCCTCCTGAGTGCTGGGATTAAAGGCGTGCGCCACCATCGCCCGGCAAGACATGTCTATTGACTGTGTAAAGAAGAGCCTAACATTTCCATCAACATGTTGGCTAAAGGTCATTCATCCTCGTATGTGTGTTCAAACATTTTGAAGTCAGTGGTGTTAGATATCACTGGCCCCACACATATTTGTGGCTTAAAGAAGAGTATCTTTTATTAATCTATGCACCACATTTTTACCTAGCAACAAATTGTCTTAGAGTAAATGAAAAGGTGGGGGTTCCTTGGACTTCCCACAGGACAGGGAACCCTGATTGCTTTTCGGGCGGGGGGGGGGGGACTTAATTGGGGGAGGGGGAGGGAAATGGGAGGCGGTGGCAGGGAAGAGACAGAAATCTTTAATAAATAAATTAAAAAAAAAGAAAAAAGAGAAAAGAACAGATATACCTATGATGCTCTGCTACCTTGCATATGTACTGACCCAAAAGAAATACTAACTATTGTTAGATTTGTTCATGGTTCAATAGTTACTTTGTTATGTAACTCATTTTAAAAAAAAATCTGGAAAAAAAATAGTTGTTTTACTTTTATCATAATATGCCATAGAAGGGAAGAGTGGGTCATTTATATATGTAAATTCATGACATCTTTAATCATGGGTATAATTTCTTTCGAACACCCAAAACAACTAAGTTCATCACTTTTTACTAAGGTTAATCTCCTTCCCTTCTTTACTGGCAGAGTCTTCTATGTAGTAAAGCTATAGTCAAATGTACATGGAACTGTGATTTAATCACTGAAATCATTGTTCTGCAGTAATATTCCAATACTACTAACAATATACCATGATTTTTGATTATTGTTAATTTGGCTTCCTAAGGAGAATTGTATGGTAAGTTTTACTTATTATATGAATGTTTGTATACATAATATCCTCACCATCCTAGAAATATAAATTACCTGTCATGGTTTTACTAGTTCAAGCCAACTGCACTATTGGACTTTTTTTCTATTCCGAATATGTAGTTATAACTTCAGTGTTAATTATAAATTGAGGAATGATACTAGCAGAAAATTAATGACTGCTTCTAACTACTAGCATTGCTGCAATCTTTGTGATTTGAAAAACACAATTAAAAAAAAAGTTTTCCTTGTTTGGCAGTGATGGTTTTCAAGAACAGGATGCTCTTTTCTCAGTTTAGATTTTTTATTTGAATGAGTTCATGAGACTGTTATCAAACATATTACCTTTTTAGATTTGCATATTTTTATTTATTTGTGGAGAATTACATTGTTCATTTGGGTAATTACTGTGGGGAATGAAGCTCTACATTCCTGGCTCTAATGAATGATTTTACATTTAAAAAATAAATTTCCAGTGTTTTTAGTTCAAAAAAAAAAGAAAATTTCAGAGTTTCTGTCTCATGTCAAGAGCTTTCTGGTATGGGACAGAAAGAAAGAGTTTAGAAAAATGTACTTTTCTTCATACTTATATTTCTGTATCGTACAGTTCATTGAATATATTTCTGTATAAATAATGTTCAGTTTTCCATAATGAACAATGAATTTTCCTGCAGTAATCTTTGATGTTTTTAGGAAGAAGATGGGGCCCCACAACAACATCTCCACCTGGTTGATATGATGTCATGATGCTGATAGCACTACTATAAGACCTGTTTTGGGTACCAGCTGCCAAGATGGTTCCAACTTGGTTAGCTAAAATGGTACACTATTATTTACAACGTTCTGGCCAGAACTACAAATAGGAAACTCAGAAAAACCTTACCAAATACTCAGAGAATATTTTCAATTATACCAGACAATAATCTTGGAACTTACCCATCATTTGACTTTCACTGGATCCCACAGAAGGAACATCATCCCCATGACAGCTTGAAGTAATTCTAGAAGACAACGTCTTTTCTCCCAACAAAGTTTATCCTCAGTGTTAGAGTTATCATTTGGGGGCTGTTTATAATTGGTATAGGTTGAGGGTTGGGAGGAAAATTATCTAAGCTTAGGGATCTCTTTTAAAAAAGGAAATTGGATGGGATAATAGATTAGTGTGAGCTTACTCACACTGATAATAGTAGTGGATAATGGAGTGAATACTTGTGAACTATTATTTATAGGCAACTTACATTGGTATAGATACATTGGTATAGATTCTTATATATTGATACAAACTTTAATTATATTGAATATGTTCCTATTTTTGTCTACAATATTTGTATACCTAGGCAATGTTATTTTGTCATATTGTTTGCATGCATGCTTCTACCTCTGTTTAAGACATTTTTTATATTGATACAATTTTAGGATATATTTATTATATTGCAATATACATTTCTATCTCTGATCAAGATACTTATACATTGTTTACATTTTGAGGTCATTGTCCACATTTGTTTCACAGTTGCTTTAAGATTATTTAATTTTCTAATATGAAGATTTAATCTTTAAGTTATATTCATGTTTGTCATACTTAAAGTTAGACTAATCAGGTTCTTTAGATGCATAGAGGATGTATTCTGCATAGAAAGGTAATCTTCAAACACTTCAAATAGCTGTAGAATGTGGCATTTAAATAACTTAGGGTTCTGTTGATGTGAGGCATGATGTTCCTGGCAGCACTGATCTATTCCCGAGAGAATGTGGAACACTGAAGATAGTCCATCCATTTGGAGCTTGTTGTCTTCTTAGCAAAACTGGCCTTTGGGCAAGGAACAGCCCAGTCATCAACCACTGACAAAATGCACCATGTTCAGACAGGACAAGCAGGATACAAGAAAAAAGACTGTCAAATCTTGCCATTAGAGGGTAAGATGGTTTTGAAAATTTTTCTGCCCTTGAAATGATCTTTCAGTTACTCTAGGCCTCAGCTAAAGTTGGTTGCTCCAACATTGCAAAAGAGACTTTGGGTGATTGCCTAGGTAGCCAGTTGTCACTATCATTTGTTGTACATTTTGCAAATTGCTTGATTGCACTTTTTGTTTACTCAAGCAATATTATTTCCCTTCTTGGGTCTTTAATGGGTTGAACACTAGATAGTTTTAGTTACTTTCCTATCATGGCTTGGCCAAGATTTTTATTAGACAAGATTTAAACTCCTTAGGATAGGATAACTATTGAAACATTTATCACATGTTTCTTGCTTAATATTGTTTATGCTGGTTATATTCTAATTTTTATACCTGATATTGTTCTTATTTTATATAATTTTGTATTTGGCTTAGAACTCTCTTATTTAAACAAAAGGGGGAGGTGCTGTAAGAATTTCTACAGCCAGTAGTCTTTAAGTTACTCGCCCGCTTGGGCACAGCCTCTTATACTATATATGCCAATGTAAAGTGCACGTCCCATCTATCTTCCAGCTGCGGGATTTGGTTGCTGTTCCCTGTTTAAACATAGGACTGTAATCTGTGTGTCTACCCCCAAATAACCCTTTATTATACCCAATTCTGAGCTGGTGTGGGGTTTCTTTTAAGCATCCATCTTCACAGGAGGGAAATTTGTAATCTCAGGAGGTGGAAATATGGGACAAGAGGGCCTGCTATTGAGAGTAAAGTTAATCTTTGTAGAAGATACCTGACATCAGCATTTGGTCTTCATTTGCATAGCTGTGTGCACACATGTATATGTATATGTACTTGTACTTATGTGCTCACATGTGTGAACATGTGTATTCTCATTCACTTTCCTTAGAAACACATACAAATACAAAACTGAAAAAATATCAACAACAATGAAAACACACAAATCAGCTGTTAATATTCTTTTCTTGTAAGCACCTAGGCTATTAGTGATACAACTGTACAATCATTTTCATTCTTTACTTTGAGATTGTAATCAGCCACATCCACAAAATCTGACTGCCATACCCAACTTCTCTATTAAATTCAAGCTTCCAATATACTGGAATATTTGACTTTTTGCAGATATCCAGCTTATTATTTAAAAGCATTTGCAACCTTCTTTTGGCAAATTAAACTCTTCATTCATTGTTCGTGATTTTGTATGTTGTTCTGTTTGTTTCTTATGTTAGTGAACGAGCCACTCAAGTCAGAATGGTGAACAAGAATTTCTAGTCTCTGTTAACTCCCAGTGTCATGACTTGGATAAGAATGGTCCTTACAGACTCACATGTTTGAAAGCTTGAACCCCAGTTACTGGAGCTGCTTGGGAAGGATTAGGGGGGTGAATCCTCATTGGAAGAGGTATGGGGGTGGGCTTTGAGGTTTCAATAGCTCACACCAGCTCCAATGCCTTCCTTTCTGCCTGCAGCCTGAGAATCCAAGATACAAAGCTTTCAGCTACTGCTCACCGCCATGCTTGTCTGCTTCTTACAATGTTGATCATGGACTCTTTGAAACTGTAAGCAAAACCCAATTAAATGCTTTCTTTTTTCTTTTTTATTTTTTTTATTGAAAAATAATTTCTGCCTCCTCCCAGCCTCCCATTTCCCTCCTCCCACTCCTCTCCCCCTCCCTCTCCAGTCTGAAGACTGTCAGGGTTCCCTGCCTTGTGGAAAGTCCAAAGTCCTCCCCCCTCCATCCTGGTCTAGGAAGGTGAACATCCAAACTGGCTAGGCTCCCACAAAGCCAGAACATGCAGTAGGATCAAAACCCCGTGCCATTGTCCTTGGCTTCTCAGCAGCCCTCATTGTTCGCCATATTCAGAGAGTCCGGTTTTATCCCATGCTTTTCCTGAGAAGGGGGAGGATGGGGGGAACTTGGGGAAACGGGATGATTGGGATAAAGGAAGGTTGGATAGGGGAGCAAGGAAGCACATATCTTAATTAAGGGAGCCATCTTAGGGTTGGCAAGAGACTTGGACCTAGAGGGGCTCCCAGGTGCCCAGGGCGATGTCCCCAGTTAGTTCCTGGGGCAGCTGAGGATAGGGAACCTGAAATGACCCTATCCTATACCCATACTGATGAATATCTTGCATATCACCATAGAACCTTCATCTGGCGATGGATGGAGATAGAGACAGAGACCCACACTGGAGCACTGGACTGAGCTCCCAATGTCCCAACGAGGAGCAGAAGGAGGGAGAACATGAGCAAAGAAGTCAGGACCACAAGGGGTGCACCCACCCACGGAGACAGTAGGGCTGATCTATTGGGAGCTCACCAATGCCAGCTGGACTGTGAATTAAATGCTTTCTTAAAAGAGTTACCCTGGTCAAAATGTCTTTTCACAGCAGTAGAACTAAGGCAGAGGGAAAATAATCATTTTGTTCAGTGTCTTGGTCTCATCTCCATTCTTTCTGTTACTAGTTTGAAGCCTCTTTATTTTGCACAGGATTTTGACTTATTTGAGGAGGATTGATCTCTAGTCTATCCATCCCACTGCTTTTAAAGCAAGATCACCGTACAACACTAATGAGAGTCCATTGATGGATTCCAGTTGTTATACAGTCAAACTCATTTCCTATGATATCCACACATTTCCATCATCAGATTGTTGCTTACATTTTGGTTTTCTCTTTCTCTCTCACTTATTTTCTCTTGAGTGTGTGTGTGTGCGCACATACAGCAAAAAACTCTGTTTCAAGGTTGCCTCTGGACCAGAAGTACTGTGCAACTTGCTTAACAGAATGACTTTAAACTTACCAAACTAACTTTGAAATTTTTCCTATTCCTTAAATAATTGATTAATAACAGATGGTCGGGTATTTTTTCTGTAGAGTCAAAAATTAACAAGGAACCAAATCTTTTTGATAGAACTTGTATAAGACATGTAAAATTAGTGTAGTCTTAAAACATAACTCTTTCATTATGTTTCAATATGCATGAAAGTGAGCTGGCCAAAATTATTTTCATGCAAGAGCATGATTTGTAAAGTTAACTATGTGAAAACTTAAAAAATATGAAACAACCAAGATATTCTATAAAAAGGCATGGATCTTATATGAAAGCTTATCTAATAACAGGAAATTGTTTTAGGGCAATGTAATGAAAACATAAAAAGAAATGAAAGCAATTGTTTTCTTTTTATTTGTTTTTATTTTATATATCTCCATCGTGAAGTATATTTTAAGACTTCCAGCTCTTGGCTATTTTCATTTCCTGGAAATTTTTTCATTTGTTTTGTGCATCTCTGAATTCTGAGAGGCTTATTATTCACTCTGTCACTCTTCCTTAACTTGTTTCCCCCCATAAATAAAATCCAATCATGGAAATAAACTATAAACAGACCTTTATAATACTCTTCTATAGGAAGAAATATTATTCTATGTGATTTCAAAATTTAGATGAATCCATCACAAAGTCCTGTTCATGAAATTTATATAGACAAGTAGGGGTTGTGTTGCATAGCCTCTTCATTGACTCAAACATATGATTCTGCAAATATGTCCTTTCCTATTATTACTTCCCAAAATTGCCATGGGAACCTGGCAAGATTATAATGTTCTTAACTAATTATGTCCAATTATTGAGAAGTTAGAATTACATGGATTAGTTTACCATAATAACTAATGTTATCTGGAATTGCAGATCAAGATCAATGTTATGTATTAAAATATACTTAACCATTAGAGAATAAAGGTCAGTTTCTTGTCTAGGGACTAACAGAATTTTCAATTAGGGAGGGCTGACTACTGAGATAATGTAATGTTATAATGATTAATATTAATTTAGCCTAGAGCTTAATGCCTATGCTTAGCTGTTACTAGACTTGTTTGAAACATTTAGCAAGGTTTTTTGGAATGAGCCAACATTCGCTAGAAGGACTTGGCCTTTTGAATACTAGATCTGTGCACTCCTCAGATGTTCTGCTCATACTCTGAGGGCGGGTGCAAGTAATATGGTTCACATTCTACATGTAGAAGAAATTTGATAACTCCTATTCTCCAAAGTTACAGATATCACTCTGATGTGACTTTCTCTTCAAAATCTCCTCTATAAGAGCAGCTTATGGCATTGCATTAGTCACCTGATGTCCACTACCATGGGAACTATGTGCAGTAAATATGACATTCAGGGAAAAATATGTCAAAATGAAAGTCTGCTAAATAAACACATTCTAATATACATATTTGATACATTAAGCTTTAAAAATATTTGACTTAGTTTTATTCTTAATTCTTTCATATGATTTTATTTCCAGAACATATTATAGATAAGTGTTTACATGTAAAATACTAACTCGCATCACTTCACAATGTAAACTTGTCTTAACATGGTAAGTATTCTAAAAGTCGGCAAACTATAATCTGTAATTTTGATGCTAAAGTCAACATTGTGTATTAAGTTCGCATATCCCCAATATTAAGTATAACTCATTAGAAGATTTGTCACTGTCTATAGGATGGTTTTCTAAACTGATCAAAAATGCCCATCCTTTCTAAAAATATAATTAAACCCAATATTTTCATTGCCTATTACTTATTGCTTATAAATATGCAAATTATTATTTAAGGTTCTTATTTGAGAAATTTATTAGAAGAGTAAGTTTTTTAATAACAATATTTGATTATATTATAAACATAAAATTTTAGAATCTGCAAGAAAAAAGCAAATATTATATAAAATAAATAAAATAAAATAACAAATTATTCCCTATGCAATCTTCTGATGCTGGAGAAAAAAAATGCCCAGAAAAGCCTGGCATATATTTTGGCAGCATACAACAATCAGTAAAACTAAAACAAATATTTCTATTTCTTGAAAAAAATCAATGAATTCCTTTAATAAATTTGTAACTACTTTGTGCTCACCATTGTATATTTAAGATTGGTAAGGTTTCCTTTCAGTAAAATCAAAAGTAAGTGAAGTGGAACATACATTTCATTGGGGTGTTACTATGATATCGAGGTGAATAACTCAAAGAAAAATTTTCAACCAGTAAAGGGAAAATATCACCCATTAGTGGTCATTATTGGTTCATGAAATATCTCCACAATAACTTTTACTTGTGAAAATATTTGAAATGCTATACATTTCTAAACTTTTGAGAGAATATCAATTTTTATTTAATATATTTAGAAGATATGATTATAACTTCATCTCTTTGATGTTTAAATTTTCAAGGACTACTAGATAATGATGGGGGAGAGTCTTCTGGCTTGTGTTAATTTCATTGTTTCAATAAAGAGACTGCCTTGGCCCTTTAATAGGACATAACATTAGGTAGGCGGAGTAAACAGAACAGAATGCTGGGAGAAAGAAGCTGAGTCAGGAGTCGCCATGATTCTCACTCCCAACACAGCCACAGGTTAAGATCTTTCCTGGTAAGCGCACCTCGTGGTGCTACATAGATTATTAGAAATGGGTTAAGAGGCTGAAAATAATGGGCCAGGCAGTGTTTAAAAGAATACAGTTTCCGTGTAATTATTTCGGGTAAAGCTAGCCGGGTGGCAGGAAGTGGCCCGCCGGCCCTATTACAACAAGATAAGATTAATACTGATTCACAAAATAATAGCACAATATACAATATTTATGGTCTGTATTTATAAATGCATTGTGTTGAACATATTATTTTTGGAAATAGTTTTTGGATTTGTTCACTTTTGGTGCAAAATATGCACAAGGAAGCCAGATTTTAACTGTTGGTAATGAAGTTTGAGGTGTTTTGTGTGAAGGTGATTAATAATTAGCTGAAGGTGTGAAATTCAAGAGTGAACTTGTTTTACAGTCTCATTGATCATAGAACTCAAAAGTGTATCTCTAAAATAATAACATATTTGATCTTTATAGGGACTAATTTCATGAAAATCATATGTTTCCATATATTTGTGTGAATGTGATAAGAAGAACAAACAGCGGAGTTTATGACAACTTAAAATCATTCTCATTGTCCTATATTTTTAAAATTTATTTTTATTTATATGTATATGTGTGCATCTCCTTGTATGCTTTTGTGTGTAGATGCTCTCAAAGTCCAAAAGAGGTTGTGAGATCCTTAGAGGCAGGGATTTCCTGTCCCTACCTCCTTCTCCCAAATAACTGGCAGCCACTTCCAAATAACTGACTTGGAGACTTAGTATAAATTATAAATGTTTAACCAGTAGCTCTGGCTTGTTAGTCTTATAAGTTAAGGTAGCCCATATTTTTTATCTATGCTCTACCATGTGGTTTGGTACTGTTTCTCAGTACAGCATGCTCATCTTCTTCTCCCTGCCTCAGCTGACGACTCCTCTGACTCTGCTTGTCTTCATCCCATCACTCTGTCTCAGGCTGTCTTGCCCAATCTTCTTGCCAGCTATCGTCCAATCAGCTTCTTATTAACAATGAAAGCAATACATATTTACACTGCCTAGAAGGATTATTCCAAAGCAGATTCCCTGAACTGGAAATTCAGGAGGTTATGAGCCACTCAGTTTGGATATTGGAAACTGAATCTTGATTATCTAGAAAGGCAGCAGACACTCTTAACTGCAAAGCCATCTCTCCAGACTCTAAATGTGATTGTTTTAAAGTGGGCACTGTGTTACTATAGCCAATTATTTCAAGGTAAGGCGACAGAAGATATAAACTAAGCAGTCGTGCAATGCTTTCCCTGATAGACTGTGGTTACTCAGTGCCTACCGGGTGTTAGAATGAAGTGGCAGACTGACTGGATGGGTATCGAGATGAACGTACAGATTAGTCACACCTCCCGTGGAAGCCTGTGCCACTGGAGCAGTGAGCAAGCTCTGAATATGTTACCAGATGCTGAATCTTTACCATCATAGAAAGTGTTAAATAGAAGCAACAAATATCTTGGAGGGTGGATTTGGTTTTTAGAAGTTTAGATTTCAATTATTCATGGTTTTACGGCTTTTACTACTTTGTTTAGCTTTACATAAAATGCTTCATTAAAAAAGTATATTGTAATTATATTATATTTTATTTATATCGCATATGACTATGAGAGAAGATCGTTAAATCTATTAAAAAATTAAGATGGAAAGAATAAAACAGCTAAAAAAAGCATTTACCCCTTAAAAAGATGAGCTTTTGTATGTATGTAAGTGTATTGTGTGTGTACATATGTGTGTGTGTTTGTGTTTGTGTGTATGTGTGTATGCAAGTGCAGATCAGAGGGCAACCTAAAGCAGTTTCTTTTGCTGAGGCAGGTTCCAGGGATACACCACGCATTGTCAGGCTTGGAGAGAACACCTTTTCCTGCTAACACACCTCACCCATCCTAGGCATATGACATTTACAGCAAAGAAGTTTTCCTAAAACGTCTACCAAACATCACTATATAACGTCAATATCTATGTAATTATTAAACATTTATATAATTTTAATTTTTTGTATCCTGACTTTTTTTACTAGTAACTTTGAGTTTATTTGTAGTTAAAAGTTTATATATATTAAAATTAGGTTGTACATGATATTCTGATAGTCTTTATAAATTATTAGTGGATATTTAATCTAAAATATAACTATATTCTTTAAATTTAGAAATAATTTAAATATAATTTGAATTAGTTTTACTAAAATGCAGAAGACTCGATATAATAAGTCATTTATTTTTTTACTGTGAAGGAAACTTATTTACCTGTTTTCCTTCCATAAAAGCCACGAGTTTCCCAAGGAAATTTTGAGGGCATTGAGGGTTTCTTATGCGAAATTTTTAGTTAAGCACAAGTGTTATTTACCTAGGGCAATTACACTAAAGAAAGAATTGTATCACTGTCTAAAGATTAATCAACAGTTTGGATGTTATCAGATGCTTTGAGAAAAAGTTCACACTATGAGTAATCATTATCCCATCAGATATATCATAAATACAAATTCATCATGCGCGAACACATATGTTGATTATATAATAGTTTACATATGTATTCATAACATAGCATACGATTTTTCATAATTCATGTAAACTCTTCATTGTCTTCTAACCTTGGAAGTCCAGAGACTAGAAAGGTTTGGGGGCTGGTTTGAATCAGGATCTCCGCCTCTTTCTCTAATCAATGTAATTCTATTCTCCTCCCTATAGATTTTTATCTTAAGTGTTAGCTTCTTTTTTTCTCTTTTTTTTGTTTATTTTTTTTTTTAGTTGTTGAAAAAAAAATTACCGCCTCCTCCCCGTTTCCCATTTCCCTCCCCCTCCTCGCACACATTGCCCCCTCCTCACACTCTCCTACCCCTCTCCCCCTCCCCCCCCACTCCATTCCCCCTCCCTCTGGAGAATGAAGAGCAGTTCAGATTCCCTGCCCTGCGGGAAGTCCAAGGTCCTCCCACTTCTATCCAGGACCAGGAAGGTGAGCATCCAAACAGGCTAGGCTCCCACAAAGCCAGTTCACGTATTAGGATCGAAACCTAGTGCCATTGTCCTTGGCTTCTCATCAGCCTTCATTGTCCGCCACGTTCAGAAAGTCCGGTTGAATAAAAGTGCTTTATTCAAGGCAACCCACTGACTGGGAGAAGATCTTCACCAACCCTGCAGCAGACAAAGGTCTGATCTCCAGAATATATAAAGAACTCAAGAAACTAGAATTTAAAATGCTAATTAACCCAATTAAAAAATGGGGCACTGAACTGAACAGAGAATTCTCAACAGAAGAAATTCAAATGGCCAAAAGACACTTAAGGTCATGCTCATCCTACTTGATGATCAGGGAAATGCAAATTAAAACAACTTTGAGATACCATCTTACACCTGTCAGAATGGCTAAAATCAAAAACACCAATGATAGCCTTTGATGGAGATGTTGTGGAGTAAGTGTTAGCTTCTTAAAGGGGCGAACCGGTTATACAAGCAAGGCTATTTCTCTTCCACCATAGCAAAGAAAGGGAAGTTTACAGTGACTGTCTCAAAGTCTCCATGGCAGGTAACTAAACAAAAACCTGGTTGCTTCTGATTATTTAATATGAAGTAAAAATCAGCCCTCCACCCCAAGTCTGTGTTTGAAAAGATTGATAGGGGAGTCAAGTCCCAAGGCACTGCAGCTGGGTCAAAGCCTTAGAGCCTCTCTTGTTCACTAGCTTCTCCACTGCTCACTTGTCTAGCAGGTAACTGGCCAAGGAGTCAAGAAATAAATCTAAAACATCCCTAGTAAAAACTGTACAGTGGAACTCTATAATTTATATTAGCAAAGGATCTAAAACTCTTTTATTTGCACTGCTCTAACCATTAAAGAATCCAACAGTGTTAAACAACTCCACAGGATGTTGGCCCAGAAATCCATATTTTTGGCAAGCAATACAATTTTGAATAAAAATGAAAAGTAGCTTAGATCTTAGCATATGCTTTTTCCACTCATATTTTTTCCAAATGTATACTTTAAAAACTTATTTATCAAACTACTAAAATTATGCATGACCTTTTTTCCCCCTCAATATGTCAAAGTTATCCTCTGGTTGCTGTGGTCATCATGATTATTATAAAAATGACATCAGTGTGGTGTTTTAAATGAGGAATGTTCATTCTTGGTTGGTGGAGCTGTGTGGGAAGGTTAAACTGTGCAGCCTTGCTGAGGAAGTAGATCACATGGGGTGGAATTTGAGAGTATATCACCTAGCCGCACTTTCAGTCTGCTGTTTCTCTGCTTCCAAATTTCTGTGGAAAATGTGAGCTTCCAGCTTCCTGCTTCTGTCATGGCTGGTGCTACCATGTCTGCCTGCCAGAGTGCCCCCTCATCCTGCAGAAATGGTAAGCCAAAATAATGCTTTTCCTTTATGATTTGCTTTGGAATTTTATCCCAGCAGGATAAAAGTAACTGCAGCACTCACCATGTCCATATCACTGGTTCGATGGTCTTTCATTAAATAGATCCATTGTAGTCTATCTTTTGGCTGAATGTATTTCCTTAGACTAAATTTCCAGAAAGAGAATTGTTTAAAAAAAGGCCGTGAATTCTTATGGCATATCAAATGAAAAGTTAAACCTGTTATAATTACTTATTCTAGTAGCATCTTTTAATTTAGCGGTGCTACCAGAGTAAGCAATAATATCAGAGTTTGCAATTTACATTAGAGATGCATGGAGTAAAATATTTTAATGCTTATTTGTCAAAATGATATATATCTTGTGATAGGCTTATGACTTTCCATGCTCAAATAGTGAGCTGATTTACAAAACAATGGTTTTAATGAAATTTTATTTGTTTTGTAAACTTTTTCTAAACTTTTTTGACATTGGTTTTATATGTTTAAAATATAAAAATATAAATATTTTTATATAGTCCCTGTTGTGCCTTCTCAACCTCATTATCTGCTTCCATTTTCACATCTCAGATCTTTAAGTTCTCTCTTCTTCTTATAAAGCCTTCCCCCTCCTCATGGGCTCCTTTCTAGTTTCTTGTTTTTTAATGATTTTTTTTCTTGGATAGTTCAAAAGATACTGCCTGCCCTTTTAAACTGATGCACAATATGTTAATATTAAATGCTATTGTATTTGAAGGAAGCTTTTCTGTATCCTTTGTGCTTTACATGATCATATGCTGTATGCATTTGGAATAGGTTTAATGACAATCCATTTTGTTTGTGACTGTCTATGTTTTTGTTGTTGGAGTTTCTGTCCTGCCCAGTTCCTGCAATCATTAAGCCCCCCCCCCCAAAGAAAAATCACACAGAGGTCTACATTAGTTATAAACTTATTGGCCCATTAGCTCAGGATTTTTATTAACTCTTACAACTTCTATTAGCCCTTTATTCTTGTCTATTTTAGCCACATGGCTCAGTACTTTTTACAGTGGAGCAGTCACATCTTGCTTGTTCTGTAGCTGGGCCAGGACTGCAGAGAAATAGGCTTCTTCCTTCCCAGAATTCTCCTGTTCTCATTAACCTGCCTCTACTTCCTGTCTGGTTGTCTCGCCTATACTTCCTGCTTGGCTACTGGCCAATCAGCATTTATTTAAAATATAATTGACAGGATACAGACCACTGTCCCACACCAGTTTCTGAAACTTGCAAAGTTTCTAAACACATATGATAGAAACATATTATTTGGTGCCAACATGGGCAACTGTATTCACGTAAAACCTAGAGAAAAGGAATTATAGACACAAAAGAACAGAGTTCGGGGTAGGTTTTGGTAGCCATATTTTTTTCCAGATGGGCTCTGTTTGCTGGCAGGGAGCAGGGCTACCACAGCTCCTTTAAGAGACATCAGCATTCCTGACTCAGCATTGGCAGCAAATCTTTGCAGCTTCTTTAAGAAGACTTCCTGGTTCATACTAGTTGCACAAACAGCTCTGGCATTTTCAGGAGTCCAAGCACTTGAATGGGGTTTGTGGGAAGCATGTGCAAGTTACTTGGTGGCAGCATGGGCCAACTGCTTACCAGAGTTGAGGTGGTGAGTACAGTACCCACACAGCAGTCCCAGAGCTTGTGGTAAGTTACTTCCACCATATTGAAAGTCTGAGAGAGGGGGAGCCCACATCCAGGGCTGCCTGAATCACATGTTTGCCATTTTGAAGCTCTCCTGGTCAGAAAATAATTACAGATATCCAATAAAGGCATATTCAGATGAAAAAGACCTCTAAACGAGTCACAGTGTTGGATAAATGTATATAGCCTTGACAGAGAGATAGAGATAGGAAAAGTTATACTATAAAAGAGTAGAAGCAGTCATAGATTAAAGGAGTAAAGATAATAAAATAAATATTAAAACTTGTATAAAAAGCAGTTTAGAGAAACCTATGCCCAAATTCCCAAATACTGTTTATAAATGTTTGTTTACATTTAAAGGGGGATATGATATAGGGAAGAATACTTTGCATTGTTATGAATCTTGGTTTATAGATAAAAATATGAGGTCAATTTTGTTATATGTATATATTTGGTTTTTGTTGGGAGGAGCGGCGGGCTGCATTCCCCTTAGGTGGGTGAAGTAGACAGAACTGAATTCTGGGAGGAAGAAGACAATGAGACAGATGCTATAGCTCTCCTCTCCAAAATGGACAGAGGTTAGCTGGGCGATGGTGGCGCACACCTTTAATCCCAGCACTTGGGAGGCAGAGGCAGGCGGATCTCTATGAGTTTGAGACCAGCCTGGTCTACAGAGCTAGTTTCAGGACAGGCTCCAAAGCCATAGAGAAACCCTGTCTTGAAAAATCAAAAAAAAAAAAAAAGAAAAAAATGGACAGAGGTTAAGATCCTTCCCAGTAAGCCACCACCTCATGGTGCTACACACATTTAAAAAATGGGTTAATCAAGATGTTAGAGGTAGCCAATAAGAGGCTACAGATAATGAGTGATGTGGGAGTGTCATATATCAATCTGTTGATTTCATTGGCTAAGCAATAAAGAAACTGCTAGGCCCATTGGATAGGCCCACCCTTAGGTGGGTGGAGTAAACAGAACAGAATGCCGGGAGGAAGAGAAAGTGAGGTCAGACTCGACAGCTCTCCTCTCCGGAGCAGACGCAAGAGAGACGCCAAGCCCCGCTCCCAGGCAGACACACGCAATGAAGCTCCGACCCAGGATGGACTTAGGCTAGAATCTTCCCGGTAAGACCGGTGCTCACAGATTTTTAGAGATGGGTTGATTGGGATATCAGAATTAGCCAGTAAGGGCTAGAGCTAAAAGCCAAAGCAGTGTTTAAATGAATACAGTTTGTATGTAATTATTTTGGGGTATAAGCTAGCCGGGCAGGCGGCTGGGGTTTTGGGGACGTAGACCCGCCGCTGCTCCATATTACAACAAATGAGCCAGACCGTATTTTAAAAAATATAGTTTCTGGTTAATTATTTTGGGTAAAGCTAGCCAATGGCCGGGAGCCGGGTGGCGAAAAGTGGCCCACACAACAGGTTTTGATTAAAGTATTGTGTTTGTTTAGCTCATTTTAAAATGTAATATATAATTAAGAAATACAGGTTAATAGATAATCATCTATAATATCCAAGCTTATAGTCATGTTAGTTTTATTTTCTAGATATACAGACATATTTCAGATGGATAGGTTTTCTTCAAATCTTTCAAAGACTTACAGAATATGGCATTTACAATGTTTTAAGAACTTAGGACTTTTCATGATAATGAGACACATCTGCTCCTCGAAGCATCAATCTATTTCAAGAGGATGCTAGGCATCAAAGAGGTTCCTTATGGAGTTTGCTAGCCATTAGGGCAAGAAACTGCTCTTGCCTAGGCTATGTGATGGTATGCTGCATAAGCTGGACATACAGGACCTGCAGAAAAGTGACTGCTGAACTTTCCTAAAGGGGAGACAGTCCTTCATGGTTCCTGCTTCATGGAAGAGCCTGCCAGTCATTCTGTAAGACACTAAAGAAAGTGACTGACAAATCGTCAATATAGGTGGAACTCTCTTGCTGCAGGAAGGTTTACAGATAGTAAATACTCATCTACTGGAGTGTGGCAAAGGTTTACAGCTAGTAACTACCTGCCTACTGGGGTGTGGCCTCATAGACTATTTACCCAGATGCAGAAGCATGTCCAGCCCCTTCTGTGGTCCCCCTGGTTCCTGCTTGGTTAGTTCAGACTGTTTTGGATCTTATCTCCATCCAACGTTCATGCAGAGAATCCTGGCTTTGTACATTTTCCAACTAAATAAATAGCTGTCTGTCTCTCAGTTCTGAGCCAGTGTGATATTTCTTTTAAGTGTCCAATATCTTTACCATCACTTGGTGACCATGTAGAATTATATTCCATGTCTGTTGGGCAGATTGCCAAGCCACCTCATGGCCAAAATCCCCTCAAAATCACCACCACAAATTTCCTGTTTTGTAGAAAAGTCTGCTGAATACTATGGGTCTGTAGCCTAAAGATGGATACCCCAATATTATAGAAGACCTTTGGGTTTCTTTCTGGCCAGCGAGATGTCTCTGTCAATTCTAGAGTTTTGGAAGTTGCTTACAGTGCACTTACTGTTAACTTAGGTAATATTATATCTTTCTGGTGCCTTAATTATAGTTTTAGTTTTTT
Source organism: Microtus pennsylvanicus (assembly GCF_037038515.1). NCBI lineage: Eukaryota > Metazoa > Chordata > Mammalia > Rodentia > Cricetidae > Microtus > Microtus pennsylvanicus. Next base: position 16,595,841 of record NC_134579.1, read on the forward strand.
AATTATGATAAAAGATAAATTATATGTAAAACTTTATACTCATAAATATAGGATAGATGATAAAGTATTTTCCTTAATTTCCAAATGTAAATAGATTAAATATTATAACTATAATTCTTGCTTGATAACTGTTTTCTTGTGTGTAATCTTGCTATGTTAAAGTTAACATCTTACTTTTTATTTGGGCAGAAAAGGAGAAATGGTGTGGGAAGTCCTTCTGTATATGTGTTGCTTTTATTGGTTAATGAATAAAACTGCTTTGGCCTATGGCAGTACACAATAGAGTAAGGTATAAATTCCTGCTCTATCCAAGCAGATAGGAGAGGAAAGAAGGCAGAGTGATGCCATGTAGCTGCCAAAGGAGACAGATGCCTGGGAAACTTGCTGGCAAAATATAATATAATGGAAATGAATTAATTTAAGATATAAGAGCTACCTAGCAACAATCCTAAGTGATTGACCAAGGAGTGTTGTAATTAATATAGTTTCTGTGTGACTATTTCAGGTTGGGAAGCCAGGGGAAAAAAATGAGCAGGCCTCTGCATACAGTGCATGGGTCAGGAATTTGTTACTATTCTTGTTGCTATGATTTTTAAAAAAAGAGCTATAAAGATAAGGAGCCCATTTTGACTCACAGTTTAAGCAGATACCCCACTATTTTGGAGAAAACATGGTAGCAAAATTTTGGGGAGGGAGGCGTCATGTTGTGGAATATTAGTTTAAGATGGGTGACATGTGTTTATGTTGTAAAATATTTATTTAATGATGCAAGGATATGTTGCATTCTTTTATATTTTATTTACTTAACTCTGTGAGATTGTGTTACTTTGCCTGCCTAAAACACTTGATTGGTCTAAAAAAAAGAGATGAATGGTCAATAGCTAGGCAGGAAATGGATAGGCTGGGCTGCAAAGCAAAGAGGATCAAAGAAAGAAAGGAGAAGAGGGTGCCAGGGGCCATCCATCTACACAGCCAGCCACAGAGTAAGAAGTAAGGAAAATATATAGAATAAAGAAAGTTAAAAAGCCCAGAGGCAACATGTAGTTAGAGGAGAAATGGGATAATTTAAGTTAGAAAAGTTGGCTAGAAAAAAGCCAAGCTAATGTTGGGCATTCATAAATAAGAATAAGTCTCCATACATTTTGTTTTTGTTTTTGCTTGTTTTGTTTTGTTATTTGACACAAGGTTTCTCTATGTAGTCCTGTAACTTGCTCTGTAGACCAGAATGGCCTAGAACTCAGATATTTGATTGACTCTGCTTCCTGTGTGCTGGGGTTAAAGGTGTGTACCACAACTCTGACTTCAAATAATATATTTTGATCATGTTTCCCACTATCTCACCTGTGCAACTTTATGCTCTCTCTCTCTCTCTTTCTTTTCTTTCTCTCTGTATATATAAATATCCCCCATTGAGATTTTTGAATTGTGATTATAGATTTATTTGCTATTGTAATGGATTATTTTTATTTTGGCCTCTTAATTTTTCAACAATTATACATGTATATTTTAATCTTGACTTATTTATGAACTTAATCTTATACAAGTATTTAAATTTTATGATATATCATATTTTGGTGGATACATAATAGCCTACAGATACCTTAGCAGTTGTTATTTAGTTCCTTTTTTATTGCTGTGAATAGATACCATGAACAATGCAAAATAGAAGGAATGACTTTATTCTGGCTGACAGTTTTAGAGACTGAGTTCGTGACCATCATGACAGGAGCCTAGCAGTCAATAGGAAGGTTCTGGATTAGTAGCTGAGAACTTAAATCCTGACCTACAACCAAGAGGCCAAAAGTTAACTGGGAATTATGTGGGCTTTGAAACCTCAAAGTTCACTACTGAGTGGCAAAAATCAAACAAGAACACATCTCTTCACCTTCTTAAACAACTGGGGACCAAGTATTCAAAATATATGATCCTTTGTGGGAATTTCCATTCAACCTATTTTAGGGTAAACAGTCTTTAACATGGAATATTATAACAATTTTCTTGAATTTTTAAATTCATGAATAAACATCAGATTTATGCAAATGTATTATAAAATATTCACTTGGATTATTATATTTTCCTACATTAAAAATTATGCACTGTGGCATATTAAATGTATAATAATCATGAATTTACAAACTAAAATTTTTAGATTAGTCACCAGGTATAGCAGTGCATACCTTAAACAACAGCAGTCATGGGAAGAGAAAGAATGATCTCTATGAGTTGGAAGCCAGCCTGGTTTACATAGTAAGCTTCAGGCCAGCTGGAGACACATTCTAAAACCATGTCAAAACAGTATTTGTTCTAAATCATGTTTGATTTTTATATCATTCCATTCAGTTCTTTTATGTAAAAACGAATAGAAGTGGAAATAACATTAATAAATGTAGGCAGTTGCTAAGATATTTATCAGTCCTTAAGCAACCTCCTCAACAACTCCAAGTTTGCCAGGTAGCTTATGGAAGCTTCCTTGTCAAGGTGCATTGACTTCTTGCAGTAAGGGCAGGGTAGGAAGGTAAGGTCACCATTTCATTAAATATCATTTATTTATTTTATTTAATGCGTTTTGCCTGAACATACGCATGTGCACTATGCATGCAGTGCCCATGGAGTCCAGAAGGCTTTACAAACCCTGGAACCAGAGATAAAAACGATTGTGAGCTGCCATGTGCATGTTCAGAATAGAACCATGTAGAAAGAGCAGGAATGGCTTTTATCTCCTTAGGCATCTCTTCAACAGAGGACCATCACAATTTTATGATTTTGTACATCTCCCAATTATCTCCTTTCTGAGGTAGTTGTATGAGTATTGAAGTTTAGAGGTATTGTTCTGATTTATCATGTAGACTTACCTTATTTCCGTTTATTCTATAATCTACTTTATTTAATTATAGGGATTATAATTTTTTAAATTAAAATTCTAGCATATAATCTATGCCCATATGTAACTTAAAAATTCTTTCTGTACAGTTGAGCTTCATATCTTTGCTTTCAGATGTTTCTCTCTGTGTGACTCAGTTTCTCTAGAAATCCTGTAGCTTATAACACAATAGTATATAACTTCAGCAAGGGCATCTACTATCCTAATACTTGTTTCAACTTTTCTACTAGCCTTTCCATCTTGTGTCTGATGGCCAAATGCCCTACTCTCTGTGTCTGAACATAGTTATTGCTTTTGACTGTTGGGCTTTCCTGAAGTTTTATGACTTGAATTGGTTTTCCTACTATGGCTTCTCTCCAAGAAGACTCTTATCATTCTTTCTCTTCTGGTTATTCCAATTATATACTGGCCTACAAGGTTTTATAACCCTCATTACAATGCTTTTAGTCCTTTTATCATTTTCTTTGTACTTGAAAGTTAGAGCTTTATTTTAAATCGTGTAAGTCTGTTTTGGGGGAGGAAATAGCAGGGGATGTGCACTTCCAGGGAGCTTCTATCATGGTACATTCTCATTCTGTAGGGAGTGGGCAGAGCATAGTGACCCTGGCTTCTTTCTCTATATCCATACTGTTAACACTATGCCTGTCTTACAGAAATGGATGCTGATTGGCACATTCGTGAGGAGTGGTGAAGAATCTTTTTAGTCCTTTGATTTATTTTACCAAAAAGGAAATTTCATATGATGTAATGCTTACCTCTCCTCACTCAGTCCTCCTTATGTAATTAGTGACATTTGATTTTCACTTGTAAAAAGAAACAAAGTATTTTCTACTCTTTTCTCCCTAATTTAGAAGCTTCTCGGTGGATTAGCCTTTGCCTCAAAGGTGGTTTCTAAAAGTCCATGTCTAAAATGAGAGAAAACTTTTTTGATGTTAATCTAATTTATTTTCTCTTTTCAGCCACTGAGAAAAAGGTCTATCAGTTTTCTTTCTAACTCTGCACTGTGTTAATTTTTCTTAATTTGATAGTAAAATAAATTGCTTCTATATATGGTTTCATTTAGTTTTCTATTATTATGATAAAACATCATAAAAGGCAATTAATTTGGGGGTTAGAATTTCAGATGATTAGAATCAATTATAGGGGAGTAAAGGCAAGGGACAGCTGAGAGCTTACAACTTGATTTGTAAGTAGAGGTAGACAGACAGACATTGAAAATTATGAGAGTTTTTTGAAACCTAAGTGACCACCCCCATTAACACACCACCTCCAACAAGGCCACAACTCCTAAACCTCCTAAAAATATTTAATCAGTTGGGACCAAGTATTCAAATATATGAGCCTATGTGTATCATTTCTGTTGTAAGAGGCCACTTGTTCATTTTCCCAGTTATCCAGACTCCCGAAATAATCACTCACAAACTATATTAATTAAAACAATGATTAGCCAGTGGCTTAAGCATATTGCTAGATAGCTCTTACATCTAGAATTAACCCATTTACATTATTTTATATTTTACTATGAGGCTTGTGACCTACCGACAAGGTTCCAGCTGACAGTTCACTTCTTTCCCCTCTGGTGGCTACATGGCGTCCATGCCTTTACCTATTCTCTCTCTCTCTCTCTCTCTCTCTCTCTCTCTATATATATATATATATATATATATATATATATATATATATATATATCCCAGCCTGGCTATGTACTGTTAAGCTATTGGATGAGAGCAGCTTCTTTATTCATTAACCAATAAAACAACACATATACAGAAAGACTTCCCACACCATTTTTCTTTTTCTGGTTAAATAAAAAGGAAGGTTTTAACCTTATCATAGTAAAATTGCATATAACAAGACAGGTATCAAGCAAGAATTACAGTTACAACATTTATATCTACTTTATCTTTTATCACAACTAAGAAAAACTATAATTATAACTATCTATTCTTCATATCCATCAAAGACTCCAGAAGGTATAATATTACAGAAGTTAACAGGAAGTACACTGTAAGCAACTTCCAAAACTCTAGAATTGATAGAGACATCTTTTTGCCTGCACAGTCACCTGAAGTTCTTCTGTATCGTTGGAGCATCCATCTTTAGGCTACAGGCCCACATTATCTAGCAGAATTTTCCATGAAACAGGGAATTTCAAAGACAGTTCCATCTATATTGGCATATTGTCAGTTATTTTCTTCAGTGTCCTGCAGAATGTCTGGCAGACTCTTTCATTAAGCAGGAACCATAAGGTAAGAAGTGTCTTTTCTTCTTTAGGCAGCTTCAGCAGTCATTTTTCTGTGGTTTTTGCAAGTTTAGTCTGACAGTTCAGGCAAGAACAGTTTCTTATCCAAATGGCTAACAAGTTTGATAAAGAGCCTCTTCGATACCCATCTTCCCCTTGAAGTAGAGTGGTGCTGCCAGGAGCAGATGTATCTCAGGTCACGAAAGTCCTAAGTTATTAAAAACCTTTTAAATGCCATATTCTGAAGATCTCTGAAAGATTTGAAGAATACCTATCTAACTGAAATATATCTCTATATATTTAGAAAACCTAACTAACATGACTACAAGCTTGACAATTATGGATGACTCTCTATTAACCTATATTTCTTAATTATACATTACATTTTTAAAAGAGCTGCACAAACATGATGTCTTAATCAAGAGCACAAATATACATATAATAAAATTGGCCTTAAGTTTGCATCAATAAACCAAGCCATACCAATACAAATCTCTATAGCAAAGCCATTTAAATGTAAATTAAAGCCGCTGGCTGAGAGCAGCTTCTTTATTCATCAACCAATAAAAGCAACACATATATGGAAGGACTTCCCACACCACATTCCCATTCAAATCAGAACATATACTATGTGTATACTAATCCCCAACTTAGAAGTAAATTAACAGAGACTATTATTACATCTTGCAGGCAATAATGTTTGGTGGTAGAAGCCTAAATCACAAAAATGTAGCACACTTATAGTTATGTGAGTGGTTGGTGAGACATGATCTAAATTTCATTTTTAGAACGAACAATATGACCTTTGATTTTTGTATAACATAAATAGTGACTTCTGTCTGGGTGTCTTTTTATGAGAAGACAGTATACTAGGATATATTCTGCTGGTTTTGTCCATGACAAAGTCAGTTAGCACATCAAAGAGAATTTAGAGACCTAGGAGGAACCCAAAAGGGATTTCACTAGGAGCCAACACTACTTGCAGATGTTTGATTTATTTGGAATAATAAAATTTTCAGTTCAAGGCCACTTGAGGAGAGTTTCTTAGCACAAGAGCATTCAATTTCTGCCTTGAGTTTGTTTTTATGGGATTAACTGTAGATTCTTTTTACTTTTAGTTACAAGTGAGTCTCAAATGGTATTTGGCAGATCACTGGAGAAATAGTTCAGATTTATTGGTCTTATACTCAGACTGACTCCGAAACTCACAAGTCACAGCGGGTTTCATTCCGGATAGGACTTAGCACAAAGACAGAAAACGCAGCAGGCAACACCAACTTCAGTTGAAGAAACTACATGATTCAGGGGTCCTTGATTCTATACCATATGGAATATATACCTAAATTGAGATAGCTTAGAAATATATAAATTATGGGTCAGATATGTAAAATGTAGATACATAAAGACTGAAACTCATTCACTAGTACAGTAAATCTTATTACTGTAGCCACATCTTCCTGGAAAAGTAATTTCACCTGCAGCTTCTGTGAGACATTTTAAGTAAGTAAGTGGTTTTTAGCTGTTCCGTTTCCATTTTTTCAAATTTATGTTGGTGTAAGCTTGTGACTATTTATCTATATGTGCACTATATCCATGCAGGTGATGAGTCCAGAAGACAGTGTTAGACAACCCAGAGTTAGAGTTACATATAGTTGTGGAATGTTAGGAACTGAACCTGAGTCCTTTACAAGATTAGAAAGTGGAGCCAAATCTCTATCTCTACAATATTTTTAATTAAGGTATAACTATTTGCATTAATGGGTATGGTAATTTTTAATTGTAACGACATTTTGTTATTGGCTATGTGCCTCTAATCATTCTGTATACATTAAATAGTGCTTAAAATGTATTTAAAATAAATTTAATCATATTTAAGTCACAATTTACAGGTTTTGGAACTTCATTTTCCTCATTTAAAAAGTAGAGATTATTGTAGCATATGTCAAAATAATATTTAAGAATCTGAGATGACTTACATAGTAAAAAAACACAAAGAATACTCAGTTTTCCATTTTGATTCAAATAACCTAGGGTAAAGGCAAATAATAGAGAATTCTTGTAGCTTTACTTATATTTTTCCTTTCTCTCTAATATACTGAATTTTGTTGGAAGTTTTAGACTTGGGTTTCAGTTTCTGTAAATAAAATGATTAATTATACTCTCACTTTTATATAATGTGTGGCATAATACATGCTACTAGCTAGTTGGACATTTGTGTTCTGGTCAAATTGACATAAGATTAACTATCACACAGCCTGGAAAAACAGCTGTTCATCTCTGAATCACAAAGCTTTCAGACCAGGACAGTTCAAAGACACTGCAGACATACATTTGGTCATGAGCACTGGATACATAAGCAGTATATGTTCCCCTGCAACTGTGTAGCCAGCTTACCTAGTCGCTCCTTGTTGGGACCAATTAAGTCCTGGCCTTCAGCTGCTCTTCCCTGTCTAGAATCTTCTAATTGAAGTGACTAAAGGCTGTGCTTTGCCTAGAGGATCAGAGGATGGGATTTTCACCTGTTGGCCATTGACTGCAGGGTATTTAAGCCTCCAAGATGCTATTAAAGAGGAGATTTTGATATCAGTGTTTGAAGGTCCGTGTGTCGGTCTGTCTCTTCGTGTGTATTCTCAACCTCCAGCCCCTTGCCCGAAGCTCGCGAACTGGGTTCTAGCGCATAGAGCACAGATGGCGCGGCACCTCCTTGGGGCTATAAAGTATATTCTTGCTCCAAACACAGTTTTTATTCTCTGCAAATAATATTCATGTGTAGAGTAAGTCCTCTTCTTTTACATGTTAAAGTGTTGTTGCTGAAACAAAACACCATGACCAAAACCAATTTGGGAATTGAAGGGTTTATTTTGCTTATACTTCCTGATCACAGCTCATCTTTGATAACTTTCAGGTCAGGAACCCAAGCAGGAGCAGAGGAGATTGATGCTGCTTACTGGCTTGCTTCACCTACTGGTGCTCAGCCAGCTTTCTCATACAACTCAGGACCACCTGCTCAGAGGTGGCACTGCCCACAGATGTCTTTGGGAAAAGTTGACCTGGAAATGGTGGAGCACTTTCTTACTTACAGATTCTTAGTATACTTTTTTGCAATCACTGGAAAGTACCTGCAAATATATAGAAGCTCCAAGTGAAGGCTAGTATTGATTGTCAACTTGACTACATATGGAGCTATCTAAAATCCAAAATGCTGAGTACACCTGTGAGACATTTTCCTTAATTACATCACTGGAAGTGGGAAGACTCACTCTAAATCCAGATGGTTTGTGGTAAGATGCTCCACCTTAAATCTGCCACACTTTCTGGTGACAGCCTCTGTTAAGGGCATGAAAGAAAGAAGTTCTTGCTCTTTGCCTGTTTGCCCTCCCTCTTGGTGAGTCCATTTCTTCATTGACATTAGAGCCTATTTCTTCAGGATTCTGGTGTATACTGAGGATTAGCTAATATATCCAGTCTCAATACTGGGTTCTTATACTTTCCATTGGTAGACAGCTATTGTTGGACTAGTTGGACCATAGTATGTAAGCCATTTTAATAAATGCATACAAACATGCACACATACACACATATATTACACACACACACACACTGTGGCACAACAATATCTATCTACAACAATAGCTCTCTACTAATTATGTGCTATTTATATTATATATACAGATATAGTATATACTCTATCAGTTCTATTCCTGTAAAGACTTTAACTAATACACTCCAGATTTCGGGCACCTCCAATATGCAGCCTTAGTTGACTCGAATGGAGCTGACGGCTGTCATAGTTACTGATTGTCAATTTGACACAGACAAACCTGAATAGAAGGAATTTCAGCTGAAGAACTGCTGCCATTAGAATGGCTTGTGTCATGACCGTGGACCATTTTCATGAAGGCTAATTAATGTAGGCGGGTTCAATCCAGAGTGGTCGGTACATTACCTATGCAGATTGCCCTGGTCTGTTTAAGAAAGATAGCTGATCTATCCAGAGGAAGAACACAGTGAACATCTTCTCCCATAGTTTCTGCTTCTGTTCCTGCCTCCAGGTTTTTACTTGCTTCTCTTAGGATTAGACTGCAATGTTTAAGCCAAGTAAAGCCCTTCTTCCCAAGGTTACTTTTGATTGAGCTATTTTCTCACAGAAAAACAGAAATCAAATTAGAACAATAACACAAACTGGTTATTTTGGATACTTTTATGTCAAATTGACACAAGTTAGAGTTATCTGAAAGAACAGAACTTCAATTCAGAAAATTCTTCCTTAAGATCCAGTTGTAATGCAATTTCTTAATTAGTGATCATGAAGGAGAGCCCAGATTGTTGGGGGCCATACTATTCTCAGCCTGTGGTGCTGTGTTCTACAGGAAAGTGGACTAAGCAAGTTGTGAGGATGCAAGAAAGTAAGCAGTACTTATCTTGGCATCTGCATCAGCTCCAGACTCCAGGTTCCTACCCTGTTTTAGTTGCTGTCCTGACTTTCTTTGATGATGAACAGTAATATGGAAATGTGGGCCAAATAAACCCTTTACTCTCCAAATTGCTTTTTGGCCACAGTGTTTCTTCACAGCAATAATAATGCCAAGACATTGGATTTTTTTACTCAAATTCACAATGAAGACATAGAAGCTGGATCCTACATGCCACAGGATCCTTAAGAGGATACTGTAGTTATAATTTGTTTTACCTGTGAAGCCCTGTGTTTCAGTCATCATTTCTAGAAGGTCCTGTTGGAGCTGCCATATAATCTTTGAGCACAACAGTCTCTTCATTTATCCCTCATGTCTACTCCACAGTTAGGTACCCTTTACTTGAAAACATACAAAGAGAAATAGAGTTATATTCCTATCCTTAAGAAAACAAAACAAGAAAACCAATAACATTATCAAAATGACTGCTGTCCATAAATGATCCTCTAGCTCTGTGCTTCCTCTCAGTTACTCCGAAGGACAAAGGTCTTGTTTAGCTTCTTTTCTAACTTTAACTATTCTTGGGCATTTAGGTACCTTCTCTGTAATAATGGATGTATTGGGTGACTGCACTGTTTTTCTGCCCTCTGAATTTATGAAGTGCTGGTAAAACACTTTGTAGTTCCTGAAGACCATTGGCTATGTATTTCCATTTTTTTACCATTTTTATTTTCTTTTACAGAATTTTTATGTGTGTACCTCCCCCCATGTGTATATATCTAATTTATACCTTAGTATATCCGTTATTCATATACCATCTTGTCTCTGGAAGACTTCCCTACTATGTTATACTTTAATGTCATAAGAAGGTATTTCTTGATTATCTGGTAACATGGACATGGCTAAATAAATTGTGATCATGGCTAAATAAGTTGTCCTTTGAAAGGTTTTTCTCTATATTCATAGAAAGTCATGTCCTTTGATGTGTCTTTCTTTGGAGTAGGAGCAATGCCATTGGTGGGGTCATTCTAGAGTCCATTTCCTGACATACCCTGGAGAGATAACTTCAGAATCTTATTCCAAATGTTTTCATCTAAAGCTCCCCACACTAATCCTGATATCTTTTGCTGCTCTTTGTCTTGAATCGCAAAAGGATTCCATACTTATTCTAATTTCTATACCACGAGCTTACTTCACGTGCCTCAGAGATTGCATCCTTCTAGATAATCTGGCTTCTTTGCAATCATCAGTCAGATTAAGTGTCTTGCTAGGATCCCAGATTGAGTGATACACACATTTTCTTGATCTTCTAACCCTTGGATGGTGGCTGATTATAACGTTACTAATGAGATGAGTCATCCATTCTTTTATCCAAGTTAGAGGCTTTGTGGGCTTCATTGGAACGGATTAGTTTTAACATGTGAATATGAGCTGGTCATATTTAATCTATTGCCAGAAGTTTAAACAAAAACTGCATATTCTTCCCCCCAAAATGAACCCAACCACACACACAAAAAACCATTTGGTAGAACAGAGAGAACATGGATATATTCTCATCCTCACTCTGTTGCCCATAACTGTCAACACAGAGCTGCTTTGACTTCAGTCTCTTCTCAGTTACCCTTCCTTGCTGTTACTTAAAATCAGATTGTAAATAATGTGCTGAAAAGTTCTAGTATGCAACTGTAAGACATAAGAATTCAGTGCTTCCCTTGAAAGAGTGAAATTGTGCTGGGCTTGATGACTCATCTTGCAGTCTCAACACTTGAGAAACTGAGGCAGGGAAATCGTTAAGGTCCAGACCAACCTGGTCTTCTTAATGAGACTCTTATTATACAACAACACAACACCCACACACATACACAGTAACAATAACAACATCAGAAAGGTAAGTCAATTGCCAAATTTGTTTGCAATAATTTTTGTTATTAGGAAAGGAATTTCTAATAGTTTTGACTTAAGTTAGTTTGTGTAATACATTTCCAAATTTTAAAAACTAAAATTTAATCTTTAGCAAAGCAGTGATGATTTATAAGAAAAACAGTTGTAATTAATACATAAACATCTTTTCATCATGCTTTCAGGCCTCCTCTTAAAGAGCCTGTTTCCGTTCTCAACCCTTGGCTCTGAGCAGCAGAAGATCGCCACTCTTCTCCTTTGCTCTATATTTCTTCCAAGTGACACACAGATTTACAGCGAACTTAGAACAAATCTTATACCAACATAATACTGAGGATTCCTGCTTCTCTGGACATCGCCCTCTGGAAAGTCTTGCACTAGATGTTTCCAGTTATTTTCATTTTACATGCCACATTAATGTCAGAGAACAGAGACCATGGCTAATGGTCTTTCTGTGGACATTAATCTGTCAGCCTATTAAAAATATGATGTTTGGGTAGATGAGCAGGGACCCTTCCACTTAACATTTTGGGCATACTAATAAACTTAACAAATGCATAACAATATCAATGATCGCTGAGAATATCCATTAAGAACAGAGAAACAACACACAGAAAAGAAGATTAGCACTCTTTGAATGGTTGTTTTCATAAAATTAACAAAAATAAATTTAGCTGTTAAATCATAAAGATTGAATTTGGATGATATGTCATCAGTTGGAGATCCATGTATATGGGAAGTGTCCAGGCCTTAGCCTGACATTTCACTTTGTAATGTTCTACATCAAGTCTGAATTCATAGTGCTAAAATAGATGAGCTCTTTTCAAAGAATACAAAATCAGCTGTCTGTTTCTCTCTTGATAATCACAAATTAAAAAATCTTTCAAAGCAACTTTGCTGTGTTGTAATTGAATTGAGAGTGTCTAAGCCTCTCAATGCTTCATGTGTTCTCCTTACTTAGCAAACATTTGGTGAAATCTTCCTGTACTATCGAAACAACACACATAGTAATCACAGGTTCAGACTTTTATGTAGCACATGGCAAGAATGCAGATGGAGCAAGTGTTCTGACAAGGGAAAGACAAGCAGATTTGCTGCATCTTTCATTTGCTTGTTAGTGGTGTGCTTTCTTCAGCACTCAAACTCCCAGATGCAGTTTTTACACTTCTGTTTCTTACTCAGTAATTATTTCAGATTTTTTTCTTTTTGTTGTTAGCCTTCCTGACATTTTCACATTTCTCACACCACAACAAATTTTAGACCTGCCACAAGTTATTTTCAATTATTCCGTACATTTATTTATTTAAAATATACTTAATAAACTAATTTAAAATATTTTTATTCTTGGACAATCTCATGCAAGTATATACTGACATTTGTTCATTTTCACTCTCCATGTTCCTGTCATGCAGTTCCCTCTCCTGTTGATGCCTGTCTTCCTGACGAGCCTCCCCTACTGCTTTCATGGTGCTTTAATGGTTAGGCTGTTACCCACTGAGTTTTATCATAGTGTTTTTTATGAGCATAAGTTGGGGATTATTTCTTGAAAGATTAGCAACGTCCTTATTGAAGGAAATGACCACCCTAGGGAAAGAATAGGGTATCTTGAAGCAGGCAGCTATGGGTAGAGTGTGTTTTAAAGTGAAAAATGACTCTGGAATTTTCTAAGGATTACACTGAATCTGGAGTGGCTCTTTAGGTAGAAAAATGCCCTGTGACTTATGGTATCCCAGAGAGGCTCAAATGCTTTGTTTCTATGGAGTTTTTTTGTTTGTTTTTGGATTTTGGGTTTTTTTGTTTGTTTTTAGTTTTACATTGTTAAGAGAAAGTCACTGAAATAAATTGAATTGAGGTGAAAAAAATCCATTTGAAGGTTCTAAGGATAGTAAAGCTGCTGTCCTCACCCTTTGATGAAAGGTCTTCTAGAAAACAAAAAGAAAATGGTAGCAGGTTTATTGGGCCTTAATATTTCCTGTTCATAGAAACCTTGGTCAAAACAAAAGGCCAGGCCTACCAAATCCAGTGAGCTGGACAATAGACTTGTTTCCATTCCTCAGCTGGCAAAGCAGTCTCAAGAACTGTATACCATTTTATATGTATCCCCATGTAAGATCCCAAGTCACTACAGGTGAAAGAGTGACAGCGGTGTATTTTCCATACACTACCTGTATTAGTGGTTTTGTTGCTGTTGTAGAACACCATGACCAAAGTCTCTTATAGAGCTAACTGTTCGAGAAGCATAGGAGCACATCATCTTCACCTTGGGGGTTATGGCAGTGGGTAGGCAGCAATGGCACCGAAGCAACAGCTATGACCTCACATCTCCATCCACAAACAGGAAATAGAAAGAATATGTGAAAAATGGTCCAAGTCTTTGGAAACTGCAGATCTCGCTTCCAGTGACATACTTCCTCCAGCGGGCCTGCACCTCCTAACCCTCTCCCAACAGTCACCCCCTGGGAACCAAGTACCAAATGCAGGAGACTAATGGGGCACATCCCTTTTAAACTCCCCCATAACTGTTAATAATACGATACTGCAGGTTTTCTCTGCTCCAGGAACATGGGAATGGCATGATAGACAAAACTGAATCACTCGGCAGGGCTGCTTGAATAAGAACTCTGGAAGGGTGGATTAGTAACCTCTTCTTATTAAAGAAATAAAATTTAAAAATATATTATTTGAAGAATTAATACCTTTCTTAAAAATTTAGACATTGGAGCACATATTTTGGTCAAATCCCATCTTGTTGCACCATGTGTAACACTGTGTATGACGTTGGTGTGAGAGGTTTGCATTGCGTTGTTTCACTGTAGATGGATTCATGGGCTGGGGAGACAACTTATTTTCTTCTTGATTCTACATTTTAGAAAAATTAAATGAATTTAGAAAAATATTTTGTCATAAAATACTATTGAGACAAGGACATTCTCTGGAAAACTTTAGGAAATTACACGTTTCGAACACATGCTGGGTTGGACATCATGAAGAAATTTTACTTCATGCCGCCACAACTTTGAAAACACGTTTGTTCTGAGCCTGTGGTATTACTACTGTAGTTCCTTGCTGCTAACTTTATTGCCTTCCTCCCTCATACGTACTCAGCTGAAACGTACACGAGAAATGATCAGGAGGAGAGAAAGGACGCTTGTCTCTCATACGCCATCCTGACAAAAAATGCTGCAAATGTTACCTCGATTGAATCTCAACCCATGGATTATTTGCATTGCTGTCAACATGTGCAATAAAAGACTGGGGAAAAGCATTCAGAAAACGGTACCTATACATTTATTTACCTGCGCATTTGTCATCATGAAACTAAATGATATGTTCAGTGTCACTCATGCTTTTAACGTTTTACTTATGGCTTTTTATTAAAATTACAGCTAAGAAATAAACCCACATTTCCTTTGACAACGTATTTAAAGTGTAGCCGCTCTGAACACATGGGCGGATATCCTCTAAAAGCTCTGAAAATTGTGTTCGTAAATACAACACTCACTCAAGCTTGTTCTTGGTCTGCTCTTAAAGCCCAATTATGGATATTTTGTCAACGATTTTCGTATTCCCTTACTGTTTGATTGAAAGTTTGCTGATGTATGTAATTTAGAAAACACAGTATGGCATGGTATTATGAATACATGAGAAAGTCGCCCCTGCCTTAAAATCTCATTCTATACACAGAGACATTCAGTAAGGAATAAAAAGGTGTTATACATTATTTATATTTTTTATGTTTTATGTCCGTCTTCACTTATGAATTACAGTGTTGTTAAAGATAGTTCACGAATCAATGTTTATTTTTGGAAAGGTTTTATTGACTGGTATTAAGCTTATGTAAGTAGGGAGTCTGTTTTATTGCATGTAATAAATTATGAGTTTATAATGAGAGATTTTTTTTCTCATCATCTGAGAAGCTACTTCTGGCTCACTCACCTACCAAACAGCTGTCAGGAATATGAGTAAGGGCATGGGCAAAATAACTTCCCTGATCTTAAATAGGCCTACTGAAGTCCTCAGTAGGTCAAAGTAAGGCATCATTGTGGGATGAATGGTAATGTTCAAGAAACCAAATGGCAGAAAAGTGAGCACAAATTTTCATTAATCCATATCAACGCAAGGCTCAAGACAACATGAAACATGCCCTAAGGTTAAGGAAATGTGGACCTGGGAGAATAACTCAGTGGGTCAGAGTGCTTGGTGTGCCAGCGTAAGGACCTGACTTTAAATCCACCCATATTGAAGGCTGAACTTTTTTATTGCAGTGTGTGCCTGTAACCTCATCCTGGAAATAAGCAAGAGACAGACATTTTCTGGGAGTCCCCTGGCCAGCCAGCCTAATCCAAATGTTGATCTTGGGGTTGAGGGGAAGATTGCTTCAAGTCCATAAGGTGGAGAGCTATAGACATCATCTGTCTTCCTCCTACTCTATGCTTCATGATGACACAAGTTGTCACACTTGCATGTATGCACAATATGCACACATGTGCCACACACATATGCAACTCATAGCATATACATTCACTTTAAATGCACACGCAAACACACAAGTCTCTCACACCTCTTTAAATACACACACACACAGAGAGTCTCTCACACCTCTTTAAATGCTCTCTCTCTCTCTCTCTCTCTCTCTCTCTCTCTCTCTCTCTCTCTGTCTCTCACAGCTCTGTTTTGAATCACCAGTTCCAGCCTGTTCTTACCTTCCCCTGTGTACTGTATGTACATTCTCTACACATACTCCCTTCAACCACTCTCAGTATTTTCTTAGTTTTTTTTTTTACTATGTTGCATTTTCTTGATTTTGAGTTTTGTTATTGTTGTTGTTGTTTTGTGTGTGCATTTTCTTGATTTTTGCATCCCACATTTTCTCTTCTGAACTTTCTGATTTTCATAAAGTTTATATGACACTATGTTTAAAAAGGATCCTATAATACATAACAACATATATTCAGCAGAACCTCTGTGTCCCCAGTGTGCATGCTGAGTTTCTATATTTTCCCTTACTTTTGTTTCATTGATTTTTATATATAATTTCTTTCTCATGCTTTTTCCTTTTAATATTTATTTCTGTTTTACTGATGTGTCTGTGTTTGTGTGAGTGCATGCCACATGTGTGCCCGTTCCAGTGGAGGCTAGAGGAGATCTGGGTCCTGGTAGGAGAGCTTCTGTCCCCAGAGGAGCAGGAAGAGCTCTGAGCCCTGAGCATCTCTCCAGACCCTTTCTTTCCTGTTTGCACAGGCTCCAATTAATTTTAAAATCTAGCACTTCTGAGTGAGTTTCAATACCTTCCTTTTTCAACACATTCACAGAAACCTGAAAATCTTCACCAAGCACAGCTTGTAGTTACATATATTATACTGCATTTGATTAGCCAGATGTGTCTATGAGCTGTTGAAAATATTTTTTTAGTTTTGTTTTCCTTTCTTGGTGACCTGATTTGGTTTTAAAATGAGCTGCCGAACTTTCTCTGTTTCTACATTTTTGAGGAGACACTATATCTACAGAGGTACAGAGATTTCTGCTCTAATTATCATTTGATTGCATTAAATACGATATCTGATTACAGTCATCTGAAATTCGGTGAGACATTCATTAGGGTTCATCACATATTCCAGTTATGTTCATAAAAGCAATATTCCATATAAAATTGGAAAAGGTAAAACATATAGAAATTTTTAATTTTTCCCTTTATTTACTAAAGTTACATTGGTTAGTTTTGTACTCAAAATCATCATTCTGAAAGAGGTTTATTTTGTGCAAATATAAAGTTGAGATATTAGATTAATATAGATTTATATTTGCTATATTTTTCCAATTAAATTGAGCTGTGTATCTTCCTGAAATTTCTTTTCCATAATGTTCCTTTGCTCTAACTTTTACTTTGTCTAGGATCATTATCATCTCATCAACTTTGCTTAAATATTTGATCACAATTATTTAGTTGTGTGTGTGTGTGTGTGTGTGTGTGTGTGTGTGTTAGGATGTCAGAGGACAGAATGAGGGGGTCAGCTCTTCCATTTCACCAAGAGGATCCAGGAGTTCGAACTCAGGTTTTCAGGCTTTGGGGCAGGCATCTTTTACCTGCTGAGTCTTCTCTCTGACCCTTTACCAGATTTTTTTTTTAATGTGTTGCTGAAAGATATATCTTTCTGCAGCCTTTACTTAGAAGATAAGCAACCTTTCATCCCAAATTATGTCCTGTCCAAGCAACATTTCATTCAGCCAAACCTTTATAACTTGCTTGGAAATTTTTAATTTAATTTAATTTAAATTTAACTTAGTTCCTGGGATTATTGACTTTACATTGCTATTTTTGCTACTATTTTTAGTTATATTTATTTATTCTTTCCCTTCAATTTCTTTATATTAATGTTTTTATTTTGTTTCTGTCACTATTTAGATGTGTTCTCTTAGAGTGTTGTAGACATTAACCTACAGATCTGATTTTTATGTTTCACCTTATGTCCTTTACTTCCCTTCTAGTGACACAATAACCCTGTTGTGATTTAACTCCAATAATGCCCCCCAGCTTTGGGTCATTTTTCACAGAGTTTTTCTTTGTGCAAATTTTAAATACTCCATTTTTATTATTTTTATATTTATAATAATGTTATTTTCTGATATTATTTTGTGATTATTTTCTTTAATCTGAAGAACTCTTTAGGCATTTTTCTAGTACAGTGAAGAGCATAAAATTTTATATGCCAAAAATATTTGTTAATTTTATTTCATTTTTGATGGACATTTTAAACAGATACAGGATTCTAAAGTGGTAGGCTTTTATTGTTGAACACTTTACATGTACATTCATTCATCTGATTCTTATCATTGAATGCAATTTTTTTTCAAAACAGGATTTCTCTGTGTAACCAGTTTGGCCATCCTGGAATTTATTTTGTAAGCCAGGTTGTCCTTGAGCTCACAGAGATCTGACTGCCTCTGCCTCCTGCTTGCTGGGATTAAAGGTGTGTGCCATCACTGCCCAGCATTTAATTTGATTTTTAATCTTTTTCCTGTTAAGCACTTTTTCTTATTTATTTAATTTATGTTTTCATTTTGGAAAATATTTGGTGAGAAAGGCTTTGAATATTGCTTCTTTCTATTCATGAGTTCACATTTTCAAATTTGTATTATTCTTAAACATTGTATAGTATCTGTCTGTCCTTGCAGTCTCTGTCTTCCCTCACCCATGATAGTTTTCAGTTCACTGATATATTTGTCCACTGAACCTAGTAATCTATTAAATACAATAAAATTATTCTTAAGTTGTGTTGTGTTTTTCAGTTCCATAATTTCCTTATGTCCTCTTCTACTGAAGATGGATGTTTTTCCTCATATAGTACATCCTGAATGCCGTCCCTCCTTCTACTCTTCCTGGCCCCTCCCCACCTTCCCTCCTGTCTGGATCCATTCTCTGTTTTACATTAGAAAACAAACAGGCTTCAAACTGATGATAACAACAAAACACAAAATATGACAAAATAAAACAGGATAAGAGTAAATAGCAGCCATCATATCGAAGTTGAACAAGAAAAATTTTCAAAGTTACTTTTTAATGATATATTGTCTCAAGTACAGGTCTCCATATTTTTCTCTAGTAGAAAAATCTCAGTTATTATTATGTTAGAGAACTTACATGTCACCATTAACCAAATCAAGTGTGAGTGTTTCTCTGGCTTCTGTGTCATCTGTTAATCAGCCGATTCACCCTATTTCTCTCTTTACAAATATACTTTAACGTTAGTGTATTAAATATAGGAAAGCTTGAATGAAAAATAGAACAGTCTGTAAGCATATATGACTTGGAAGTTATGTTTAGGATTTATTGTGGTTACTGTATTTGATTTATTTTAAATCCCACACCTTTTGGGCAAACTGATAACATTTAGAGGGTAAGACAGGTCCCAGTGCGTATGTGTTAACAAGGCTGGAACTCACATCCCTGCCTTCCCAGAACAGTTTACTGGTTGAAATTTTCATTTAGATTTTCACCTGTGTGGTGGGGGAGAGTCTTCTGCCTTGTGTTAATTTCATCGGTTAAATAAAGAGACTGCCTTGGCCCTTTAATAGGACATAAAATTAGGTAGGTGGAATAAACAGAACAGAATGCTGGGAGAAAGAAGCTGAGTCAAGGAGTTGCCATGATTCTCCTACTCCAGAAAGACGCAGGTTAAGATCTTTCCTAGTAAGCCAGCTCGTGGAGCTACACAGATTATTATAAATGGGTTAGATTGATATGTAAGAGCTAGCCAATAAGAAACTGGAACTAATGGGCCAGGCAGTGTTTAAAAGAATACAGTTTCCATGTAATTATTTCGGGTATAAAGCTAGCCATGCAGGCGGCCGGGTGCTGGGGACGCAGCCCCACTGCTCCTAATACAACACCTGTGTTTCTTGGGTTTTTAACCCTGCACATTGAAAAAGACAACTGTCACTGACTTGAGGGAAACAGTGCACACATATTTTTAAGATCTAATGTTTTCTTCTGTGAGAAGAACATCCCGTGTACTTGGGCTTTTCCAGCATCGATACAGCTTCTGTAGCTAGTGAGAGTTCTCTGTTTGTCTCCAGTCCCCTATGTTCAAGTTGGGAAATAAAATTCAAGAAAAGGTTACTGTAAATATGGAACTGTGTTGACATTCACTTGTCTTTTCCCAACTGTCATAACATTTCAATTCTCAGTTGTGACGATGGTAATCCAAAGTTCTTGATATTGTTATAGGAGTTATCTAGATATATAAAATCATATTTGTGTTTGATTCAACTCTAAAATTGTTTCCACTAGACACATTTGTCAATATCAGCTACTTCATTATGGTCACAATCAGAACCCTGTCAGGTGTTGGAATTTGCTAATATACTCTGGTGGGTGTGATCCCACGTTCATTAATTTTGTTGGACACTTAGATAACTCTGTCCAGGGATTCGTTTTCTTTGGTTGTAGAATACTTATTGATTTAGATTATCAATGTCTTTCTTTATCAATATTTTATTTATTCTAAAACCTATTTCTTGAAATGTGGATATCCTGATATCATTTTACAGTTTTCTTTTATGTTCTGTCCTCTTAATGTACTTACTATATTCTTGTTTGGGTAAGATTTTTCTCTTGGGTTTAACTTACAACTTCTTCGTAGATTTCTTATTAGCATGAAATTAATTTTCAATAAATTTTTTGGTATCTAAGTCTCCCTACTTCATAGATCTAATGGTTTTTGTAGTTTTTCATATTAGAGACAGACATTTAAAAGTGTAATGTCTCTATAGTAAGTTTTTTTCCTCCATTCTATTTCTTTTCTCATTGAATGTTTCCATTTTTATTTCGAGTCTGTATCGTCAAACTTTATTTGTTTTTATGACTAAAAAATAGGGTCTTCAGAGCTCACAGAAATACTAGATACATGATGAGACTTAAGAAGTATGGCATCAAGATATTCAGTCTGTCTAATCAAAGTGATTTCCTGGCACATTTTTTTCTGTTATTTACTTATTCTACATACCATGTCATAGTATTTTCCACATATAATTAATATGGACCTGACAATTTTGTGGTAAAATCTTATCCTCTACTTAATCATTTAGTGGTCAAGAAGAAAAAACATTGATAATTTTAATACATAATATGTTAATAATATATGTAAAGTTTACCCCACAGATTTATCTGAGTTTTAGACAAGAAAAGAGATAGTGAAGAAATACATTTGGAAAGTGTGGCTGTGTCATACTCAGAAGAGATACAA
Organism: Microtus pennsylvanicus; assembly: GCF_037038515.1. Taxonomy (NCBI): domain Eukaryota; kingdom Metazoa; phylum Chordata; class Mammalia; order Rodentia; family Cricetidae; genus Microtus; species Microtus pennsylvanicus. Next base: position 16,617,018 of record NC_134579.1, read on the forward strand.
ATTGATCTTAGTCATTCTTTATTGCCATCACTTTGACTAAACATTTATAGGGTGATGTAAACAGACACCATTTCCTGTTGAATGATACATTTTTGTTTTATTGTTCTCCAATGTTTTCACATGGTAAGTTGGGTGTTTCTTAAAGTCATGATGCTACACATAGCCTTCTGTCCATCTTTCTTGTTGGATGCTAACATTTTGAGAGCCAAATTATGGAAGAAAACAGCACAGAAGACCCAACATTTATGTTGTATACATCCTTAGAGTGTGAGTAGTAGGCCTTAATTCTTCTGTAGAACAAAGAAATTTCTTTACAAACATAGGATGACTTCTTTGTAAACAGAGTTTAGCCAGTTTCTGTAGTAATAAGGAGCGGCGGGGCTGTGTCCCCAACACCCCAGCCACCTGCTCGGCTAGCTTTTGCCCCGAAATAACAACACCAAACTGTATTCATTTAATCACTGATTGGCCCATATCTATCTAGGCTAATTCTCACATATTAATTTAGCCCATTTCTAATCATCTGTGTAGCGCCCCTAGGTGCGCTTACCGGGAAGATTCTAGGTCGGAGCTTCATCGCGTGTGTCTGCCCGGGAGCGGGGCATGGCGTCTCTTCTGAGGCGTCTGCTCCCGCGAGGAGAGCTGTGGAGTCTGAGCTCACTTCCTCTTCCTCTCAGCATTTTGTTCTGTTTACTCCTCCCACCTATCTTCTAACCAATGAAACAGGCCAAGGCAGTTCCTTTATTAGCCAATGACCTTCCTCCATCAAGTTTCTTAATTCTGCCTCCTTCTATCTCTATGTCCCAAGGCATCTGGTACCTCCAATGCTTGAAATCATTTGGGAACGCCTTTTGCCTTTGTCTATTGCTGGTTAAATCTGGCTTCAATATTGCATCAGCAGCTTGCATCCCACTTTCAAACTGATGTTTTATCTCCATTGTTCACTCTGATCCCTCCCTTAAGAAAATAAAAGAAACACTTGCAAACTTAGAAAGATGAGTGTCAAGGGAAGTTTCCCTCACATCTGTCATCAGAAATTTTGGGTGATGTCAGTTATTGGTCAATGTAAGAGGAGGTTTTCGGGGCCACAGAGATTAGAAAGCATACACTGACTTAAAGGTGTGCTCTTCTTTGACTTCCCTCGGTTCAGACTCATAATAGTAGAACAGGAAAGGCTAGCAACCTGTAAGTGCTAAGGGAATGAAAGGGTAGGGTAATCTACCATGTCACTATGGCCACTTAGTGTGGAGGAGAAAGATTCTTACATACTTTGGTGAGAAAGGCAGAAACACTGAGCGGGTTGGTTCTCCAGCAATAGCCTAATGCTGAGAAGGGGAGGGTACATTGCATGGAACTGTGCCTAGGTAAAGTAGTCAGGGTCTGACAACAGCCTACGTTCATGCTAACAACTGCTTTTCCCTCCTTGAAGACCAGCAATGTTGAACTCAAACCACTGTTGTTTTGATTCAACTCTCCATTAGTACTCTCTATTACCATTTCCACTTTTAAAGAGTCATTTGACTATGGCAAAATAGTTCAGATAAAGTGCAATGCTTTCTTTTCTTTTCCTTTCTTTCTTTCTTTCTTTCTTTCTTTCTTTCTTTCTTTCTTTCTTTCTCTCTTTCTTTCTTTTTTTGGTTTATGTTTTTCGAGACAGGGTTTCTCTGAAGCTTGGCAGCCTGTCCTGGAACTAGCTCTTGTAGACCAGGCTGACCTCGAACTCACAGAGATCCTCCTGCCTCTGCCTCCCGAGTGCTGGGATTAAAGGCCTGTGCCACCAACGCCTGGTGCAATGCTTTTCTTATTAAAAGAGTGCCTGGATAGGGAACTTTGTGAGATCAGGCCATTAATTCCCCTTTGATACATAAGGAGACATGTCACAATTTCTGGGATGGGGATGTGAGCAAATTTGGAGGGTTTTCATTCTATCACATGGGGAATAAGTCAAATGGAACTGTCGACAACAAAATATTGTAAGAAGCCAGTCAGCAAATCAGCTCTCCCTCCTGACTAGATTGTTGCAGGCAGAGGAGCCACATGAAGAAAATTCTACAGTTTTCAGAAAGTGACAGGACCATGCTTCCTTTGCCCACCTGTGCAGGGGAGCAGACTTCTTCCCTGCATATAGTGACATAACCTGTCATGAAAGTCAGAATGTTCATTTTAATTGCAGACTCAGTTAGTCCCAGTCTTACATTTTAGGACTTGTCACGTGGTAGCAGCAGTCTCTTCTCATCTTATTCATCATGTTACTAAATGAGTTTTCTTAGATGAAAACACTAATTGAACACATGAAATGATTTTTAGGACCTTGGTGACAACTTCTTAGTTAAAAAGAAAAAACTAAAAAGAAGCAAACAACTTGAAAATAGGATGGGGCTTGCTGCGGTGAAGAAATTTGTTTGTGGAGAGGGAGAGGAGGAATGAGAGGATGGAGTAGGGGAGGAAATGAAGAAACTTCATTATATACACGTTTCAAATTGTCAAAGAATAAAAATAAGTTTTCTGCCACTCTTTGTAATTTATGGGATAATAAGAAATACTGATTACACCCCATCAGTTAACAGTTGTTTAAGTCCTGTAGCCTTTTTAAAAAAATAGAGTTCTTATTTAGGAAAATTAGTCTTAAAAACTGCAGTGTAATGTAATAAACTTTAAACTTTATCCATAAGGATACACTACTAACAGTCTTGATGTAAATGTAAACAAAACAAAATCTTCCTAAGAAAATGTTATGAACCTATGCTTTTCAAGCACCCCCCCAATAATAAATTTTAAACATTTAAAATTTTGCACATTTAGACTCTAAAACCTAAACATTGAAATTTCAAGCTGGGAAATTAGAGTTAGAGCCATTTTGATGAAGAACTTTATCCTCCTCTGTGCTCTGAATGTTTGTCATTGTGGAGACAGAGACATACCGAGCACTTCTCGATGCTAATTATGTTATGAATATTTTCCATACCTATTAACATGGTGAAGTTGTTCTGAAAGCGTGAGTCATTTTAGGAGACTGACAAGCTCTGCTTTAATTTATTGGATTCGCATCTCATTCCAAGTTGGCTCTTCTTAGAGAAGCCATTGTATTATTTATAAGGTTAAGATGACTGGCTGTTATTTTAGAGTCTTAGAGCCAATTTGTGCTAACGTGACTCTTTTGATGAGATCATCATGATTGTAAATCTAAGGTTATGCTTTTGATCTTCGTAAAGGAGCTTGCTGTCCTCCATCTTGTGAACGCAGATGGCACTGGCATTCCCTGTGCAGTTATCTTATAAATGAGTGTCTTTGATCTTAGGGGAGGAGGCCATCGGTTTCTTATCTGCAGTAAAACTCGGCCAATTAAGACAGTCCTGACAGCAGCAGGTCAGAGCCTTATTTTTAATAAGGAAGGCTGCATGAGGGTGGAAATAGACCAAATCAGTTACTAATTTTCTTTGGGTGTCACATCTAAAATGAGTTTTACATTTGAAAACTAATTCTAACTTCTCTAGTAAAAACAATTCCAAATGAGCTTCAATTGTAAAGTTATTTCACATTTGAAGAATACATCATAATATAATTTTAAATTGTGATTAAAGTATGAAGAAAATTAGAAAGAGTAATGCTAAATTCACATCTATCTGATAACACAAATGAGAAGGTTAATAACTTGTCTGACTTCGCGACTCAGGGCATGTATGGTTGTTCTCTTGTTTATGATATTCACTAGATAATAAATATTTATTTGTTTAAGATGATCAGATATAAACTGTCAACTAACCTTGCTTAAATATATATATATATATGTCTTTTACACACACACATGCACACACACACATACACACACACTCACACTCCCCTAATTCCCAAATACATTCCATGCATTACTATAACTAAAGTTTTTACAATATTCTGATGGTTAGCAAGTTATTAGCAGTTAATTATGACTTCTTTTTTAAACGATTTTATTCATGTTTTATGTACATTGGCGTTCCACCTGATGTACATCTGCCCAGATCCCATGGAACTGTAGCCACAGACAGTTGTTAGCTGCCATTTGGGTGTTGGGCTTGAACCCGGATCCTCTGAAATCACAGCCAGTGCTCTTAACTGATGAGTCATCTCTCCAGCATCCTTGACTTTGTTAAAATTTTCTAATGAAGTACCAGGTCAAACAATTGAGATGAATAGGGTGATTAACTATATAGTCTTGAAAAACAAAGGCAGTCGTAGCTGTACATATGTGTTATATGTATATGTGAAGTGTATGCATATGTTTATGGATATGTAAGAGCAGGGACCAGGAGAAAGAGGAATAAAACTACATAATTTAATTCTATTACATATTGATTTGCATAGTTTTATCAAATATCTTGGGAAAATTTGGTAAGAATGGCAAGAAATTACCCATTTTTTTCCTTTTTCTTCAACCCACCGAGTGATCTCAGACCAGTAGGTGTTTTTCCTCCCCTTCATACTCTTTCTTTCTTTCTTTCTTTCTTTCTTTCTTTCTTTCTTTCTTTCTTTCTTTCTTTCTTTCTTTCTTTCTTTCTATCTTTTGACTGTCCTGGCTGTCCTGGAACTCACTTTGTAGACCAGACTGGCCTAGAACTCACAAAGATCCTTCTCCACATTGCCTCCAAAATACTGGTATTAAAAGCTTGTGCCACTACTGCCCGCCCTTCCTTTTTACTCAAACATCATTTGGGGAAGTATAAACATGAAGACCTGAGTTTTCCTTTTCAGATTACTCTAACATTAAGGAAATGCTATATTGAAATATCTTATAAGAAAGCTACTTATGAGCATATTTCATAGAATGTTTTTAAATACTACAAAAGAGAATTATCAAATAAATATTCATAGAATACTGTTTGATTTCTTCTTCTATATAATGGGTATATAATGTATTATATATGTAACATATATTCATTTGGGTATAAGTGAGTAACTGTTTCTTTTAGAATCCGCTGTAATGGTGGATCCATACGTAATTAGAGAACCATGAGCTGAAAATCAAATACCCCAGTCAGTACAGGTGAACATTGGTGAAACACCTTCTTAGAAAATCGTTAGCACTTAAGCTACCAATTGAATTTGGAGAACAAAATACTCAAATCATGAAATAATAAGAATACTGAGCACAAGTCATTCCATGATATTCTAAACACTCATAAACAAATGCAATTTTACCTGCCTATGTTTATTCCTTTAGTAAAAGTGGGTGGTCACGAATAATTCAAATTTTCTTCACTTTCCAAGGTCTTTATGGTTGCATATGGGAAGTCGCCACATGTCCTCTATTTTACAATGAGCTACCTCTAACTGAAATGCATAAACGTCTATTTCTGATTTTATATGCTGCCACTAGAAATGCGCTCTTCTGTGAGCCAGATCCTGAATTCTCCTCCTCTGCGGCAGAAGCAGTGGTCATACTGTTGTTTTGTTTATGAGTATACAAATACAACGTGCATTTAAAAAAATCAACAGCTTGCCCAGCACACCATGCCAGACTATGTTGATCTTGCGGAAAGTCACAAAAATTAATTTTTAAGTAGTCAAATTAGTGCTTCAAAACATGCCATAATTATGTGATATGGAAATGCACAAATGAAGCTTCTGCAGATGCTCATGACAATTGAATTGCAAATAAATCAGCATCTAAGCATGACGGTGGAGAGACACGCAGATTCGCTTAGCTCCCCACTCTGATGCCTACTGATACAGAAGAATTCTTTAGGTTCTTAATTACCTTTTATTTGCTGACTAGGTTCCACCCCCACAGCTTACACAAATAAATGACTAGACTAATGTTTAAATCACACACACAAACACGTGCACGCTCGTGTGCACGCACACACACGCACGCACATAAACACACACACACACACACACACACACACACACTTTTCCTTTGATGTAGAAAATGATGGCTAAATCCACCCAAGTGTTGTGGAGGAAGCAGTAAGCTCTGGGGAGGAAATAATCAGTGGATTTTATTACTGAAATAAGCAAGCATGTTCGTGCATATTCTCTCGGCATGCATGCCTATGCGTCATTCAGTGCAGACAGTGCTCCTGCAGCTTTTGCGCAGTAATTAGGTTGGTGTAATCACAGTGAAAGCAAGGCAGCCACACCAATAATTTCACAGTGAATATTAAAGACATATGTGCCTTCCAGTGTACAATAAATGAACCTGAACTGCTGTCAGGGTCTAGGAGGACAGTGTGGCCAATGCACCTATTGTGTCCCTGCTGCAGAAAGGAGCCTGCCGATTGGCCACTGTCTGCAGCACATAGCACTGGCTGGTTATAAAGGACTTGTCTAGGGGAGAGCCTGTAGGTACTCCATTGTCTGGTAAAGTTCATATGACTGCATTGTTTTGCAAGGGTGTGTGTGTGTGTGTGTGTGTGTGTGTGTGTGTGTGTGTGTGTAGGGAGAACTGGAAGGGAGGGGGAATCAGCTCAATTGTAAAAGCTGTACAGATCTCTCTCTCTCTCCCTCTCTCTCTCTCTCTCCCTCCCTCTCTCTCTCATTCTCTCTCTCTCTCTTTCTCCATAGGTCTTTTCTGTTTCTTGCCCTGTCTCATTTTGAATAGCTAAAAAGGAATGCTAATTAAGATCCCATGTCTTAACCTGAAAATAATGACACGGCTGTAATTGGAAATCTGCTGAGAGTTTAAAATTCTGGTAGGGGACCAAAAGCATCAGTTGTGGTGCTTAGGAAGAAAATGAAGAAGTATGTGTCTGTAATCAAGGTAAACATGGGAAAAGGGGGATTCCCCCATCGGTTTTTTTATCAAGTTTTAACCAACGGTATTCTGCTGTAGCTGAGAAGACAGTGTATTTCAGAAATGATTTTAACCATCAAATTGAAAGAACACAAATCAGTAGCAATAGAAGCCTTAATCCTCCTTAGGATGCAATTCAGATGAAAGAACTGCTTTTTATTTTTCTTTTTGTATGTGTGTGTTATAGATGGATCTGAAAACGCTGTCTGGGCTTCGTGCCAAGGGCTGGTATTCACACAGCAACGACGGCCTCACAGACGAGCTGTGGGAAGCAGGAGGGAGACTCTCTCTTAGGGTGCCACTACTATGGAGACACAGCTGGGCTGAACAAGATTTGCTTCAAACGACAACAAGAGAGACAGAAAGTATCTGATTCAACCGCTGCCCAAGCAGGCAGACACCAGAAGAGCTAGCAACCAATCCGGCCATGCTTGAAGCCAGTCCTGCAGCTCAGCCAATCAGCGACATCACGGGTGAGAAACTCATTTACATCATGCAGTAATGAACTTTGTTTAACATAGCCTTCCCCTTTTCCTGTTACCGCCCCCCCCCATATTAGGTCCTTTCATTAATTATTCTGTTGGCATTATTTAAAACGCTATGCAAAAATGTGGCTCCATTCCCTCTGGTAGCTCTTACTCACCCTCCAACTGGTGTCTGCAGTCACAGAAGCAGCTCTGAGTGCAATTCTCATCTTTTTAGTCTCACAAATATTATCTTCTCCTTCTTAAAGAAAAAAAAAACGCTTAGAAACCCCTTAAACTTTTGCTTATTTATTGGATGGCGCTTCCAAGTAAATATATATTTTCTCCAAGTTGCAAACAGCTGGACAGCATCATAGGGAATCAGGGGGTGCACCGCCATGGAAGCTGTGATTTTTTTTTCTAGCGATCTGCGTCTATGAAGTCCTTTTCATGTTTGCAGATTTTATGTTGCAGTGGCCATTTTACATACAGTGCTTTCTCGAAGGAAAGCCTCTGTGTACATCTGTCCCATGGAGGAAAGTTCAGTCTTGTTAGACTTCCTTCTTCACTGCTCTTGGGCCTCGTGTCATTTTATTAATGAATAGAACTGAGGTCATTTCTGGACAAATCTCCCCCCTTCCCTTCGTAGCACAATGCACCTGATTTGCATCCATTTACTAGAAATACTGAATACAAGAACCAGCTTGAAAGGGAGTGCAGAGAACAGCTTCCATGTTATTTCAGAATATGACACAGCCGTTTGTTTTGCGGGAGGCATAATCTGTAACAGCTGCTTTAACGTTTTTTCTCTGAAAACGCCTGATCTCCATTTAGAGTGCAATACCTTCAGTGAATTTATGGGCTTGTTATATAACCAGCGTTGAGCAAATGAAATCATAGTCACGAAGGAATTCATTTAGGTACAGAAAACCTTTGGAAGCGCAATGCTCGCAAGTACATTTTTATTTCGTTGGTCCTGGTTTAAGTACTTTGTTCAGCAGATGACTTAAAGCATCCACAACATGTGGCTTGTGAAGATTTCTCTTTGCATTACAGACTCCCAGAGAGAGAAACTGGGACACACTTCAATGTGATTTCTATTAATTCATATCTTTCTTGCATTATAGGCATTAAAGGCGTGTGCTTGTCTAGAAGAGATAGTAAAGTTTCATTGTCTTTTTTTTTTTTGTTAAGAGAATGCTTTGGATATAAATATTCAAAGACATGGAATTTTAATAACACCAACAAAGGTTTCATAACTGTGCACAATTCATTTAAGAAGCTTAGTGAGCACAAAGATAGGCATAGTCACACGAAGGGTTTAGACAAGAAACCCATGGCCCGTTTCATTCATGAGGCATTCCATCATCCCGTCATCAGTATTCAGGGGGCGACGGTCCTGAATCAGTCATGAGCTCCCCTGCTGCAGATCCTGTAATTTGAATCATGTGTAATAATATATTATCCTACTGGGGGCCTTGTCTCAGTAGGAAAATGGTTTGTACATTCTGGTATAAGAGAACTTTTGGCTGCCAGCCACCCACAGCCATTACTCACATGGACAGTCACAGTTGTCCCCCTTAAGGAATAACACCTGCACAACCTCCTCAGCCAAAGTTCTGCAACCTCCCCTATGTTATGAATTACGATTTCTTAGAATTGGGAATGCTCGACAAGCTGAATCTTAAAAAATGAAAGGTTGAAAGAAATGGATCAGATTTTATTGAGCATGCCATGGGACAACAGCACCAACTCTTATCCATTGGAAATGATGGAGAATAAGGTCTAAGGGAAAGAAGGGAATAGACCTAAACGTATTTCATTGCATAGACGCCTCTAGAATATAATGTTTTATGAGAACTTGTTTGTCTGTGATTTTTCTGTGGGTCTGTAGCTGGCTCCTGTAAAAGGTGTGGCAACCTGGAGCTTTAGCTAAGGGTGGAGACCACAGTACAGACAGAGGAATTATCTCTGCTCTGGAAGGCAATGGACCTATGGAGCAACGCCATTCTGCCTTAGGTGCCAATTCCAGTGATGGCTCTGATTCTTTTGTTGTGAACTTGATCAGATCACTGGCTTTATTTCCATGTTCCTTCACTGTGGAAAGTAAGTACTCAATTCCTCCTTAGGATTTTCTCTCTCTGGAACATATATCTACTTCTTAACCATTGAATTCCCCGTTTGCTTCAAGCAGCTGGTTAACTGTGCTGTCTGTAAAATCTTTCCAAATCAGAGGCAGATCTCTCCCTTCTCCACCCTTCTCTTTCTACTTCCACCCCTGCATCTGTGGCAGTAAATATTTTTCAAGAGCCGCATCTATACTTCTGTGCCACTAGACACTGGTTGGCAGAGTCCACATTGAACTGACCTTGAGCCTCTAGATCTGTGGATCATAAATTATATTCCCAAGTTTGGAATTTCTGTTCCAGTTAAGAAATTATAAATGCATTGTAAATCATTACAGAAATTGCAAGAATTGCAGAGGTTGTTATTATGCTCTCGTCTATTCCCACTAGGTACCTTGCGGGTCAACTTCTACCTTCTCTATGCTGTGCCATTGATTATGGTGGAACCTCACAGTGATGCTTAGAACAGAGGAGCAGCATTTTATTTGTTATTTTTGGCACGTGTGTGTTTGTGTGTGTGTGTGTGTGTGTGTGTGTGTGTGTGTGTAAAATAACCAGTTGCAGGAAAATATAAATACATTTTGTGTTCCAAATGCAGAACTAAACTCATGGAATTTGATGGTTAAAAACTTTAAAAAATAAGTGAACTTTGTCTAGCTTAATTGCAAAGTAACCACAGTAAGAAAAGTATGGTATCAAACTCTACTATTAATTATATGGAGAAGTTAATTACAGAGGAAAGTTTAGCAATTAATGTTGAAGTGCGCTCAAGGTTCAAGAAGTCAGGATTTATGGACTCTTGAGTTTTATCATGTTAAAATTAGTACATGTATTTTATATCTGTAATCTAGTATGATAACCCTTGAAAGCTTTTCTGGATGTTTTAGCATAAGCTGATTGCACGAGGCCAAAAGTATTTGATTCTGTGCTGCTTGTCTCTGTAAGCTTCCTTTAGACTGTGGTACTCCTGATAAACTGAGATTAATTTCTTTCTGAGCAATGATCTTGTTAAGAAGTTTGGAAATCATTGTCATTAGATTTGGGAAATCCATTTCAAACTGTTGACTCACATGTATTCTGAAATGCAAACAAAATAACTAGCTATCTAGAGTGTCTTTTCCTTTATATTTGTAAAAATAAAAATTTAAGAGTAGAAATCAGCAAGAAATATGTATTAGGTAAAACTTAGAGAAGAAAATTTCCTCAGTTCTAAATACATACTTTCAAGTTCCAGGAATAGCCTGAACTGGCATTTGGTATTTAGCAAGACTGGCCCGATACGTCTTTACTCTGCCAAATGACGTTTTCTGTACAAGTCAGCAAAATGGGGTTCCATAATCATTCAGGACTATTGGAAACTGTGTTGATGATGTAACTGATCGCTCTGCACAGGAGTTGGTTTCTGTAGAAGGATGTAAAAGAAGGCTAGATCTTATTGAAAAATTTAAAAAATACTATGATGCAATCAGCACGAATAGTTCATTCTCCTAATATTCATTAAATAATTTTAACTTTTGTTTTTAAAGGTATGAATCTGGCATATAGGTTTACTTTCCAGTGACTTTTATTAATAAGGTATAGGATTGGTCAACTAGGTTTGGATTTTGGTTATTTAAAATAAACAATGAAAATGGATCATGCTGTTTTGACACTTTTAATGCTGCTAAGATCTCCAATTAACTTGATAATGAAATGCTTCCATTTTCACAATAGAGAAAGATGAATTTGAAGCTTGTGAATGCAGAGAACTAACTTGTGGCCACTTGGATTAAATACTTCTCAAAGACAGTAAAAAGAGTTGAGTCTGAGCAGCATCTTCTATTAATCAAATTATACCTCAGAGTACAGAGAGTGGCTGAGTAGATGTGGAGCATCTTACGCAGAGGGGAATTGACTTACGTCATGGTTTGAGATAGCACCTCTAAATAGTATTGTCTTTCTAAACTTACTGAAATCATGATAGACTAAAGAGAAGTAATGAAATCTCTCTTCTTATGTTGTCACCGTAATATAATGAACTGTGGTTTTTGTTCTAAAATTAACTATTGACTTATGAAAGTAGAGATACATACTTATGTAGCAAAGGATAGATTAGCTCTTTCTAATTTGGGATAGTATTAAATGACACTAGATTAAAGTATATGTGAAGTCTGGGATTGCTTTCTATTAAGCCATTAAAGCACGGTCAGTATTAAGCACAATGCCCAATACATTGAGGCACATAAAGTGTTTTTATATACTATAACTAACATCTTGCTGCTGGTAAATGTAAAATTTCTTTATGCCTGGACACTATATAGGAAGACAAACAAAAAGATATAGATTAATGGCTACTGTTTTCAGGTCATAACGTGTTTGTCATGGGCCACACTCTCAACTAGAGTATTTTATTTCATTCCCAAGTCAAACTCATCGTGTTAGGTTAACATTTTTTTGTTTATTTTTTATATTATTATAACATAATCACTTAGTTTCCCCTATTCCCTTTCCTTTATTCAAATGCTTTCCCCTTTTCTTCTTTTAAATTCATGGCCCCTCCTTTTCTTTAATTGTAGTTTTATGCATATATATATATATACATACATACATACATATTCTTAAAAATAATCTGTTCAGTCTGCATAAAAGCTCACCAATTGGTCATCCAATACTGAGTGGTCAGTTCAGCCCTGAAAACATACATTCAAATACCAGCAGCATTTCACAGATGAGAAACCTGAGCTTCAAAAGATTAAGTAATTTCTCAACATCACATGTCTAATAATCAACAAATCTGATTTCAAATCAAGTATTCTAACCTATAAAGCTATCTTTATAAACAATGCACCTAAACTGAAAAGTTAATTCCCTGAGTTTTACCATTTAATTACCAGTATAGGAACTGTTTTGCCATATTTCATCTGATAATGTATGTTTGTTCATTTAGATACTTAGATATAGTTTATATCTTACACCACACATTGAATGCTGTTGATGTCCCAATGAAATTTATTATTTATTTAATTACTGAAATCATTTAATACAGTACATATAAAAACAATTTCAAAATAGAGAAAGTAGCAGATGAATATAAGGTAAAATATTCTTAAAGTATGAATTACTAAAAATATTTATTAGATAAAATATTTCGATTTCCTCTCTATCATAAGTTATTTTATTTTGGAATATATTTTCTATTTTATGACAAAATTCATGCTTATTAACTTACTAATTGTAGCATGTTAAATAACAGTCCCATTAAACCATGACTGTGCCAACACTGAAGGTAGCTTGGCTTTTTAAACCCTGACTGCAAATTTTATGTTTAAAATAGAGTACAGCCCATTGGATGCAGAGAAACAAATCTGGTGTTAATTACAAACAGAGTAATAAAACCTCAGGTTTAATGTTAATGGTTTCTATGTTTGAGCCAGAGCTGAGGGACAGAACGAATTTGTTTTTCAATTTATTCCTGAATTTCTTCTTTAGTACTGTGTGCATTCACCTTCCAGCAAACAATAAACTTCACTTTGTGAACTTCAACCTTGTTATTCTTGTCTATTATGCAAATATATGTTAATGAATAGGTCACATTAAAGTGTCCAGTTCTATTGCATAGGTTAGGATCTCATCTAAAAAATCTATAGAAGTAAGAGTTTTGTTACTTTCTCTTGAGTTTAGGCCATACTATCTGTGGTTCCTCTGTAATTGGAACATCTACGCCTCCAGACAGAGCTACCGGGACATACAACAAGTTCAGAAGTAGAGCTGTCTGTAATGGCAGACCCTAGATCCATTCATGTGGCGCTGAGGTCTCACTAAGAATTTTCAGAGTTACACTGTGATTTACAGTGTGCCCTTCAATAAGAATTTATTATTTTTCTTTCAAAATTCCATTATTTTTATAGTTCTCAAAATTAACTTTTTGATAGCTAGATTGATAGAGCAGATTATTTCATGGCTTTTTGGATTTATAAAGAAACTAAATGATTGATGAAGTAATTAAGGAATGTCAGAATGCTTATTTGTATACAAAATAAAAATAAGAGTTAATTATATTAAGAATTGTATTGATTATATTGATTGCTATAGAACAATCACTCAATTCTGCTCAATAGTGTGGAAGTTTAAGTTTAAGAGTGTATGAACTCTGGTTAGGTGCTGAGTTCTGATTCTACACTCCCTAACCTTAGATCCATAAATTTTGACACATTACACAAGTTTTCTCTACCTCAATTTTTCCTGTTTAGAGTAGCATCCAGCTTTAAAGGTTCTGGGGTTTCAATACTTCTTTTTTTCATGTTGATGAAGAAAAATAATTTCCTTTCCTTTATTATTTAAGAAGTGGGGAGTCTTTTAATTATAGTGGCATAATTTTCATAGCTACGGGAAGCTAATAACTTCAACTCATCTTACTTCTCTTCCCTTAGGGTTTTGTATACCACAAAAATATGAATATCCAGATTACATGTAAAATTCATGGAACCAGTTATGTAAATACTTTTCAAAATTTTGAGTCTACCTAATTTTAAGTCTAGTACACCAAGGAACAAGCAGATCTTAGGCCCTAATCAATGGCATACCTAAAAACTTGACCACAGTCTAAGCATCTGGTGTCCAATAATTTTGTACTTGATGTCAGTGGGCTGTTCAGTGGTGATCTCTGTTCTTTTGGAGAAAAAAAATATTCAAATCAGAAATCCATGTTAGCATTAGTGTATATTTAAACATGTATATGTTTAATGTAATAGTGTGTAATGAAAGCAAAAAGATTTTTTAAAAGGCTAACTATGAGGAGGCAAACTCTAGGAGAGTGATAGATTACTTTCATTTATATTTCTAAAAGAAACTTCAATTAGTTCCACTGGGTTCAAGTAATTATGAATGTAAGTTAATGAAGTCAGATTGCTTTCTTATCCTACCATGTTTTTGTTTTATTTTATTTTTCATTTATTTATTTATTAAAGATTTCTGCCTCCTCCCTGCCACCACCTCCCATTTCCCTCCCCCTCCCCCAATCAAGTCTTCCTCCCTCATCAGCCCAAAGAGCAATCAGGGTTCCCTGCCCTGTGGGAAGTCCAAGGACCACCCACCTCCTTCCAGGTCTAGTAAGGTGAGCATCCAAACAGCCTAGGCTCCCACAAAGCCAGTATGTGCAGTAGGATCAAAACCCAGTGCCATTGTTCTTGAGATCTCAGTAGTCCTCATTGTCCGCTATGTTCAGCGAGTCCGGTTTTATCCCAGGCTTTTTCAGACCCAGGTCAGCTGGCCTTGGTGAGTTCCTGATAGAACATCCCCATTGTCTCAGTGTGTGGGTGCACCCTTCGCGGTCCTGAGTTCCTTGCTCGTGTTCTCTCTCCTTCTGCTCCTGATTTGGACCTTGAGATTTCTGTCCAGTGCTCCAATGTGGGTCTCTGTCTCTGTCTTCTTTCATCGCCTGATGAAGGTGGATGATGCCAGATGTTTTTCTTTGGGTTCACCTTCTTATTTAGCTTCTTTAGGATCACGAATTATAGGCTCAATGTCCTTTATTTATGGCTAGAAACCAATTATGAGTGAGTACATCCCATGTTCCTCTTTTTGGGTCTGGCTTACCTCACTCAGGATAGTGTTTTCTATTTCCGTCCATTTGCATGCAAAGTCATTGTTTTTTACTGCTGAGTATACTCTAATATGTATATATTCCATACTTTCTTCATCCATTCTTCCATTGAAGGGCATCTAGGTTGTTTCCAGATTCTGGCTATTACAAACAATGCTGCTATGAACATAGTTGAGCATATACTTTTGCTGTATGATAGGGCATCTCTTGCCTACCCTAAGTTTGACTCAGACTAAAATTATTTGCGTTTTTAAAGGTGATATGGACATTTCTCTCCTCTCCTCTTTTTCTCTGTCTCTTTCCCTCTCTTCCCCCTCCCTCTCTTCCTCTCCTCTTCTTTTTAAAATTCCACCTTTGACAACTTTACATATTTGTGAGGACAAGAGGTTTTCAAAGGTTCTGGTGATTGACCTTAAGACAAACAGATACACAATGGCAAGCAAATGCGAAATCAGTTGTAATATTACACCTGTACTGTTTTTTAAAATCAAATTTTTTCTCATCTATTAATATTTTCTATTATTTTCTCAAGTTGTATCTATGATTTTTGTGGTATCATTGCCAGAATAATTGAATTAAATTTGCCATCATATAGATATAATTGTTGACTTATATGTATCATAAAAGCAAATAATTTAGCCTTATTTTCAACATTTTCTACATGTGTGTAAGATTTGATTTTGTATGGGTTGTTGTATGTTCTACTTGTGTGCACATGTTTGTGGAGAGGTGTAGATAACACACATCTTCCTTGATAGTTCTCTAACTTCTAACTTATTTTTGAGACATGGTCTTGAATTGAACTTGGAGCACACTGGTTGGCTAACAAGTTATGGAATATGACTATCTTCATCCAGCTCCCACTGCCAGGGTTATAATTGCACGCTCTCTGTGACTTTCTTTAATGTGTGTGCAGGGGATCTTAATCCATGTCCTTATGGTTGCACAGCATGAGATTTTCCTATGATCTTTCCAACCCTCATACTCTAATTTAAGCAACTTAAGAGTATGGCTTTAAAGCACTCCCTGCTGCCTCCTTTCATTTATAGCAATTAGAAAATGTCCTGTAAAATATCACTAGAGATGGTGCCCGTCATCATTTTGGTGGCATTAGGATATTCAGCTTTCAGTTTATTTCTCTTGTTAAGGTAGGGTCAGGCTGTGTAGTCCAGGTTGGCCTGGGACTTGCAATCTCCCTGACTCAACCTTCCAAGAGATTATATTTAGGACATATATCACCACACCCCCACTATTAGCTTTTCAGTTTTTAACTGACATTTATCTTGCCGACAAAGTGTTACTGGCCTACATTGATGGACATTGATTACATAAAGCATTCACTATGCTTACTTAATTTTCACTTCTGTGATTTAATTAACTATCAAGAATTGACTAACTGGGATTTTTCTCCCATATATCCATATATACATCCTTTTTTTTTTTTTGCAAATATGCTTCAACATGTTAGAGAGGATAGATGTTCCCTCAGGATAGTTCTAGTTTGTCACATATCATGGTAATTTTTAAAATTATTTTCTTTTTTTCTAGTAGTTCATTTAAATAATAAATTTCATACCTAGTATAATATAACTTTAACTTTTGACTGCCTGGTTAAATTATATTTTTAAATAATCTCATGTATTATTTAAAGAATGTTAAAATACTTGTTTAATATTATGTGTATGTGTGGGCATTCCGGAATGCATGTATACTTACCAGAAACATGAAGAGTCCACAGAGGTCCTAAGAATTATAAAATTCTCTAAGACTATAGTTATAAATAGTTGTGAGCTACCTAGTTGGTATTAGGAATTGAACCTGGAACCTTGTAAGAATTGGACTACTTAGCTTTGGAGCTAACTCCTCAGTCCTTGCCTATAATTTTAAAATTAATTTATCATTTATCTTTTATTTCATTAGTTTTACCTGTATATATGTCTTTATGTGTAGATCTTAGAATTACAAACAGCTGTGAACCACCATGCAGGTGCTGGGAATTGAAGCTTGGTCGTCTGGAAGAGCAGGCATTGCTCTTAATTGCTGAACCATCAGATCGGCACTTCTGTATAATTTTTAATAAGGACATTTGTATATTGCAAATTGCAACCTCTGTTTTGGTATTGAAACTATGGTTGCTATTGTGATAAACCACTTTTATTTTAATTTTTTTTATTTTTTTGTTGAAAAAATATTTCTGCCTCCTCCCCGCCTCCCATTTCTCTCCCCCTTCTCCCACTTTTCTCCCCCTCCCCCCACTCCTTTCCTCCTTCCTCTGGAGTCTGAAGAGCAGTCTGGATTCCCTGCCCTGTGGGAAGTCCAAGGTCTTCCCCCCTCCATCCAGGTCCAGGAAGATGAGCATCCAAACAGGCTAGGCTCCCACAAAGCTAGTTCATGTAGTAGGATCGAAACCTAGTGCCATTGTCCTTGGCTTCTCAACAGTCTTCATTGTCCACCATGTTCAGAGAGTCCAGTTTCATCCCATGCTTATTCAGTCCCAATCCAGCTGGCCTTGGTGAGCTCCCAATAGATCAGCCCCACTGTCACAGTGGGTGGGTGCATCCCTCGCGGTCCTGACTTCCTTGCTCATATTCTCCCTCCTTCTGCTCCTCATTTGGACCTTGGGAGCTCAGTCCGGTGCTCCAATGTGGGTCTGTGAGGTAACCCAAACCCAAAAAGATGAACTTGGGATGTACTCACTCATAATTGGTTTCTAGCCATAAATAAAGGACATTGAGCCTATAATTTGTGATCCTAGAGAAGCTAAATAAGAAGGTGAACCAAAAGAAAAAACATATTTTAAATTTTATTTTTAACTAAGAGTAGGTGTGTGTATGTTTAAATGTGGATATATTCATGTGGGGGCAGGTGCCTACTGAGGCCAGAGGCATTACATCATCTGGAGGTGGAGTTACAGTCAATTGTGGGTTGGTCACCTGACATAGGTGCTATCAACCTAGCTCAGATCCTCTGAAAGAATAGCAGGTGTATTATCCAATGAATCATCTCTCCAGTTCATAATCCTGTATGTAGACCAGGGTGTCCTCAAACTCAAATTCAGACTCAAACCCTGATCCTCCTGCCTCTGCCTCTTCAGTGTATTTCTTTCATCATACACTACCCTGACTGGTGAGAAATAAAAGAGTTTTGAAAATAGGCATCAGCCATGGAATAAATAAAACTAATTTAAGATCACTCATTTTTTATATCGGTGTTTATTAGTAAGTTAGTCTAGACCAATAATAATAAAAACCTGGGATGTTAATTTTTTCACCTAATACATGTTGAGAAATTTCTTATTTAAGGTTACTATTGCTATGATGAAACCCCGGGAGGGAAATCAAATTAGGGAGGAAAGTGATTATTGGTTTATATTTTTCTACATCTCTGTTTATCATAGGGGGAGGTCAAGACAGGAACACTTTTCAGGGCAGAAACCTGGAGACAGAGGCTGTTACAGTGGCCATGGATGGGCTCTACTTACTGACTTCCTTCCCATGCCTTGCTAAGCCTGCTTTCTCATAACCCAGGGCCAGCACCGCGGGGGTAACACAACCAGCAATGGGTTGGGCTCTCCCCATCAATCTCTAATTATGAAATTTCTTGCATTTAGCCCCAAATTAAGGAAGTATTTTCTCAGATGTGGCTTCCTCCTCTCTAATGACTGTATCTGTGTTGAGATGACATAAACCTATCCAGAAAAAGAAGTGTATTTGATACATAATTGTATGTGTTGAAGAAGATGACAGGAAAGCAAATAATTGACAGAAAAGTATTCCAAACTCCACAATAGCTACCGGAAAAAGAAGATATTAATAAACTCTACATAGCTGTTACAATGTGAATATGCAAGCTCTTCCACAGGATCATATGTTTGAAAATTTGAATCTCTGCCGGTCATGCAGAGATTTGGGAGGTTGTATGTACAGCTGTAGGAGGAGGTGGATAACTGGACATGGGCTTGCAGGCTTTGTGACCAATCTCTACTTCTTGTCTTGTTCAAACTTCAGCCACCACATGAGAAAATACAGCCATGTACTCTTGCTGTCATGGAGTCTTTCCTTCATGCATTCCCTGCCATTAATTTTTTCTAAAATCACGAGGTGAAATAAACTCTTTGTCTCTTGAATTCCATCTATCAAATATTTTTCATGATTATAAAAGTAACTAGCACGCATGCACACACAAATTGGTTCCAGAAGCTGGATTGTGTCATTGATGTTCGGACCTTGCGTAACTTAGATATTTTCTCTTTTTGTAGAATGGTTATGGAATAGATTGGATATGTTTGCTAGAAAAGCCCCCAGAAAGCTGTAAACAAAGTTTAATAAATGATTCTGTTGATAATTCTAGGAGACCTAAAATGCTGATTGGAGCAGAGTAAAGCCTGCATGATGTTACGGATGAGAGTAAGACTGTACTGGGAAAAGAACCACGATAGGAACTTACTCTGGTTATATCCTGAAATTTCGAGTTAGATTGGAGTGAAGGCTTTGGAATGCCCTTACTTTTTGGAAGATAGTTCAGGACAGCATGGCATTCGGGCTATCATCTGATTGTCAGCTGTAGCTGTTAATGCTTTGCTTCATCAAGGAGAATCCATTTACTTAGCATTAAAACAACAGAAAGAATGCTTTGAAGCCTAAACCCGACCCTTTATGGGTTCCATGTTATAAATATGAAGATCTGTTGGTATGGCATTCCTTTGAAAATAAACTGTTACCGTAGGGATCCGCACTCAAACAGGGGTGCCTATAGAAATGTCACACAGGCAGGAGGCCACTGCAGTTTGGGCCAGGGACCTGGCAGTAGGATTTGGGACTACACACATAGTGCTACATCTTTCAGGCATGCAGAATGCAGGAATTCTGAACTCACGTTAAGTTCAGAAGGTTGTGGCAAGGTTCCAGAGAAATGCCTGGAAAATAGGCAACATGCAGAAGCACCAGATTCCCTTCATTGGACCACCTGAGACGGCTGTATCTACACTTAAGAAGCTAAAACTCTGTGTTCCATTGGAGATGCCAGGATGTTGGGAGTCCAAGAGTAAGGAACACCGGTTGAGGAAAGCTTCAGGTGAAGTTGATGCCCCCCCTGTATGCTTAAAGTGGCAGGGATCTTGTACAGGGCTACACAACCCCATTGCAGAACAGATGATTTTACCACAAGTTCCACCTGTGAGACATCAGATGTGGGGCATGGAGCTACCTATCTTCTTCTGTTGGATTTCAATTTGCTTTTGTCTATTGCTAATTCTTCTTTTTTTCTCATGTTTTTCTCTTTTGGAGTGGAGATATTCCTCCGTGTCATTGTGAGTTTGAGAAAATAAAATTGTTTCTGTTATTGTAGAGCTGCATTGTTCATAGAGTGTTTGTCTCGAGTCTCTGCAGAAACTTTGAACTTGTGAACAGTGTTGAATTTGTTAAGACTGCAGTGAGTATTGAAAGCATTTTGCATTAACTGACTGTGGGGGCCAGGGTTAGAGTTTGAGAGTTGAAATCTGAAATATCCTTACTGGCCTGTGCAGTGAGGGTCTCCAAGTAATGGCATTGCTTTGGGAAGTTACGGAGCATACGTGGTAGGGTCTGTAGGGGTAGAACTGTGAACATTGTGGTTTAATCCTTCTGGGTCCATTCTCCTTGCTCTCTAGTGAATGTTCTATCTGAGAAGCAGCCCGCGCTCATTTGCATCTCAGTGGAACTGCTCTGCCATTCATTTCTCACCACGATGGACTACTCTCTTGAAACCATGAGCCAAAGAAACCTTACCCCCTTAAGTCGTTCCTTTTGGATTTATCATAAAAATACGAATAATGAAAACACCACTATTTTCTTCATATGGCTATCTATAGTTTAATGTATAAAATAGGCACATTAAAATAATAACAATATTATTAACAATAATAATATAAATAATAGCATAATAAACTATATAACTGCATAATTGTAGCAACATTTCCAACATTACCACTTATATGGATGCAGTCATTGAGTTACCACAGCATTCCATCTGGTTATCAAAATGACTAGTAAGTGACAAATGATCAAGTGGTATATACAACATAATGTTTGGAAAGATGAAAAGAGAATGATTCACATGCCGGGTACGCTGAAATGAGTGCTATAACATTATATCTTGTTGCTGATACAGCACATTAAAAATTGTAGATTGTTTATGTCTTGTGCTTTATATACATGCTTTTGAGATAGGGTTTCTCTATGTAGACCAGATTGGCTCTGAACTCGAGATTTTCTTACTTAACCTCTTGAGTACTGGAGATACAGATACATACTGTCAAGCTTGCTTATGTGTAATGCGTTTTGATTGAAGTGGATCATGAGTAATTAGAATTAAAGAAAGTTAAACCATGGGTAATAATGAGGTAACAATAAAGCATTGTTTTACTTATAAGGTTCTGCTGTTTTATAAAACTCGTGTGGGTAAAGAATTACTACAGTTGCATTTAATAACTAGCTTGCTCTCATTTGCACAGCTACTGGACTGTGGATGATAAAACAGTAAGTCTGACTCATAAAGTAGATTTACTTAATACTATGAACTCCTACTGGGTACATTATCCTTCCTCTCTTTCATTATCTTACCTGCGTGTTGGGTCTCTCTGGGAATTGAGACAGTCATTCATGAGTTTTTATTTACTTTAGCAAACAAGACTCTTAGAAAACCAATTTTCCTGGTGATTGTTACATTTTTTGTTGTTCAAATAACTTTTAAAAATTGTGCATAGAAAATTTGTCATTTATTTCATCAAGGATGATCATTGTCTTTTATACAAAGATACACATTTCATCATTTGAAATGGATCTGGACTTTGAAGATTATTTATCTGCAGGGGAAGCAAGTTATTTTATTATTTATATCTTCATAAAGCCTAAAATGGGAATAATCACATCATAAACTCAGAACCATGCAGAATATGACACAGATTGAAGATAGTGGCTTAATTCCATTATTTTTTCAAATGTTCACAGGAAAGTGTGGGAAAGAAATGATCTTTGGCTTGTCCAAGTTCATGGAGCAATTTGTGGTCTACTCAGAAAAAGAACCATTTTTTTAATTTGCAATTTTAGGAAGAATTCCGGTCATGAAAGTAACATTTTCTCTAGTATAAATCTGAAAGGCATCATTTTGTATGCCGAATCATTTATTTTGCTGTACAAATGCTTTAAAAATTTATTAACACGGCACCAAAGCTACAGAGAAACCCTGTCTTGAAAAACCAAAAAAAATTATTAACACTTTTTAAAAATATTGAAATTTCATTCTATTACCCATGGTATATCTTGATGCTAAACAGTAGAAGATATACTGTTGGAACAGAGATTCTTATCAGAGACACCTATGTGGATGAAAAATTAGAAATTTATAAGATAGTTACTTTAAAAACCTGAATTTTTAAATTGCAAATTTATAACGAAGAGTAAATACAGATAAAATATGCATATCTCATTTCAGTTCAATAAAAATATTTTCTTCGTACGTCAAATCAAATGAGGTTTGTCAAACAAATACTATTTTAGATGCAGATGCCCCTTCCTGCATCTGAGTGAGTGATGTTTCCTCTTAGCATTAGGATTCTAGGTTATATTTTCCATCTGATCAAGAAGCTTGCTAAATTAATGATTCTTCTTTTTTCTGTTTCATCGTATTGCTATGAAGTATGCTCTTTCATTCTAGCACATAAAATTGATCATCTTCCACTCCCTAAAAGTTATGCCAGAAAAGCAAACCATCAGTGGCCACCTCCTATGAGCCTGGTTCCTCTTCATTCATTCCCTTATGTGTCCTATCCGTGACCAAAGAGTGATTTGAGCTAGAGAAACACACTCTTGGGACACTCACCTGGGACAACAGTGTACTTCTTTGCATGCCAGCATAATTAGTAGTTTGTTTTAAAAACAAGATGACAGTTCTTCCAAGTGCCCGGTAGCTCTCTTTTGCCTCTACTACCAAGTGTGAAGATGGGAAGAGCACCTTGCACACGTTATTTTTCTATTATTACTTTTAAGGAACTCAAAGTGAAGTATGTCACTCACGATGTTTACGATTTAAAGCCAAAACCCCTCTTCTACTGATTTAGTTTTTGATTTCATTCTTACCCAGGTTTCAAATAGTACAAGGGAAATGGTAGTAGGGTTATGACCATTTAAAGAATGGTCGAACTCATAAACCTGCTTTAGAGAGGAATCAACTTTGCACTCTGTTCAGAGAACACTGGACTTGAAGTCTGTTTCTTTGAATTGAAATTTGAATTGAATGCTTCAATTATTCCCATTGAAATATTTCAATGAGAAGACTTATCAGAAGAGGATAGATGCTGCAACCAGCATGACACCAGCTATTTGTGTGACATTGATAAATCAACATTTTTAGTGTGTCCATTTGCTGGAAGATGAATGTGGTTGAATATGTAGTTGAATGTAGATGAACGAATATCTTCCAACATATTTTTCTTTTGTTATGAGTAAGATCATTAAACTCAATTCATGAGCCCAAACATAAAACATAGGAAAGTGTAGCTTCTATGGCTGTATTCAAGTTAGGACTTCAGAGTAGCGTCTGGGGTGCTGTGGCTACAGCGTGACCTCTCTACAGACTGGGAAACGGCTGGCACAGTTTGTTACTTAGAATCTGCAGAGTTGAAAGTAAGACTTGATTTTGGTTAGGTAGTCAATAGAAAACAGAAATTAAATCTCCACTAGATGGCAGTAAATCAAGAGTTTGTGTGACAGCTTTGTGGCTCAGTCCTGTGTTCCATCACCTCTCTACTGCTAGCACACCTTTCTGAGAAAGTCCGTTTTCTCATATTACAATTTAAGATTTTTTTAGCCTCCTGATTTATTTATACTTCATGTCCTGTTTGTAAGACACCATGAAACTATTATTGGTTACTCCAGTTTTTACAACTTGCTCTGGTCAAGAAAATTTCTAAAAACTGAACAATATTTAATCATGTATCTGCATAAAAATCTATTTTTTTTGAGACAAGTTTTCTCTGCGTGTACCTGACTGTCCTAGAGCTCACTCTGGCCTCACAATTCTTTACTAGTATATTCTAGTATATTCTTGATTTTCCTATTTCAACCCAATGATAAAGCTGGTTATTCATCTTAAGTTCATAACACTCACTCTTTCCTACGACACTGAAATTCTAGTGATAAAAACAGTTTACATTCATCACGGGTTTGATGCTATTGGGTCATTTGGTAGGAAGAGATGATTTTAGGCTGTGATAAGTGTTCATAAGATGGCTATGACTCTAATTTACTCTTTGTTTACATCATGACTCAAAACAACTCACAGGAAGAAATGGTGCATTTGGGAAGTCAGTGAAGAAGGGGCAGCATTGAAGCCTGGGAAAAGCTGCTTAATGGCTAGCTAGCTCCTCAGCTTTTGCTCAGTTAACTTATATAGCCAAGGACCTGCTGCCTAGCAGTGGTATTGCCTGTTACATAAGTGGTGGGCCCTCCTATATAAATTATCAATCAGTTGTGCTCCACAGATATGTCCATAGGCTAATGTGATTGAGGTAATCTCCCAACTGGGACTCCATCAAATGTATCAATTTGACAGCAAGCTAGAGAAGTGAGTTAACATAGAAGCTACCCCATGCTCATAAGTTCCAAGAAACAAAGCATCGTGGAGATACAGCACGTCTTTCTTTGAAATACAGCATCCTCCCAGAATGCGAAGAGGCTGATAGTTTCATGCTAACAGTGATCCCCTTAAAAGCTTCCCTATTTATCATTATCAAACACTATTCATTTATATACCTCAATAAAAATAAAAGGACACATTACATTAGTTTGATGTCATCTTATATAGATCACACTTAAGTAGCCTCTAAAGTCTGCTTCAAGCTTCAGGCACCTATGGGGGAAATGATCATAGACTGTAGTAAAGACCCCAAATTTTTGTGTTTGTTTTACCAAGAGAAATTAATATTTTCTTCCAAAATATTTACTCCCAAAATTAACCCAGTTTTGATGATAAAGAACATGACTGCTAAAACAAATAACCTTCCTACCCTTGATCATTGTTTCCAGCCTTCCAGGCTTGGTTCCTGGTACACAAGATCTGGCTGATGTTAGCATAGTTTTCTACAGCAGCTCTCTGAAGAAGTCAGAGGCATTAGCATTTTAATTTGCTTGCATTGTCAACTTTGTAGTTTTTAAAATAAAAGTTTTAAAGAAAAAATAACTTTAAATTCAAGCTTCAGCCTCATTTCGGATTAATCTGCTGGACAGTTTTTTTTTTTTAAACACTGCTTTGTGGGAAAGGGACGAAAGGCTTTCATTAGTGACGTTAGTGAAAAGCTGAAAAGAAATCAATGACTGTAGTACACTAGACATGCTAGAGGATATGCCAAAATTAGAAAGATGCCCAAAGACAGCTCCTCTGTAGCCTGTTCTGCAGCAAGGAGGCACTTGTTCATCCAGGCATACCAAAATTGAAATAATCACACAGAAACTGTATTAATGAAATCACTGCTTGGCCCATTAGCTCTAGCTTCTTATTGGCTAACTCTTACTTCCCAATATAACCCATTTCTATTAATCTGTATATCACCACAAAGTCATGGCCTACCATCAAAGTTTCAGCATGTCTATCTCCAGTGGTGGCTCCACATCTTGTTCCTAGCAATATCAATCCTTCTAACTAAATGGGTTCCTGGGATATTTGTACTAAGGATTTTCTCTAGAAATCATTTGGTTATTGTATGTATTCCAGATACTGTCTGGCTGAACTGAGGGTGGTGGGCATTCCATTCCCTTAAATGTGCCTATTTCACATTGAGTTAAATATAAATATATTTAAATATTTATATAAAGTTAAATAGAAAGTTTATTATTTTGTTTTATATCTTTTATATCTTTTCGCAAAAGAGCATGTCTTCTGATCAACAAATCTCACTGTTTTTGCCATAAAAGAGACAATTAGATTTTTCAGTGATCAGTTTCATGATCAGTGAGGTAGCACCACATAGTTAGCTCTGACCAATGAAATGTAATTAGAAGTCTGGCTTTCCTACAAGAGAAGTAAGCTGGAAGATCATATTTCCAACTACACACCGGAGGCAGAAAAAAAAATCAGGTAGTGGTGGTCACAGGATACACCCTCAAAGATTGCCTCTAAGGCTGTACCTCCTCAAGGGTCTATAACATTGAACAGCACCACCAGCTCTAAATCAAGTGTTCTAATATGTGAGACCAGGGAGGACCTTTCCCATTCAAATTACCATAAAGTATGACTAAGAGTCTTTCTTCATTAATATACAGAATATGTAGGTGGCTTTTATCCTTCATTTTTATTTTTCTGACTTGCTATATTGACACGTCCTTCAAAAAAATTGAACAAAACCAGACATTGCTTGAAAGTACATGAAAAAGGCATAATCTTATTATATCATACAAAGATTTTTATTTGATTGAAATAAGGAGAAAACTATAGGATTTTAGTGACTAAGTATCTGTCCTTATAAATTTAGAAAGGAAAAAAATCTGTAATATTTTGTAGTATGTGGTTTAAATTATATGTTTGTACTTTAAGACTCTGATGTAATATTTACAAAGAAATAAGGTTGTTGATCTAGGGAAGTAATATTGGATTCCTAAACTTCATAAGTTCTTTCCATAGGAAAATATACAAATATTCATCTTATGGAAAAAAACCATGATTTGATTTGTTTTGGGAAATTACAGATTATCTTTGGCATTTTTAACATAAATTTTTAACAACTGCTTTCTAAAGATGATACTACATATTGTGATGTGTTCACAGAAAAAGAATTATACTGCTAGTTAATCCCTGCATGTGGTATAGTTAAATTTCCTTCTATCAGTACTGTGGAACGCAGGACAAAAATGGACATAGCCTTATGTGAGGATATTAGGTAGTCAAGCTATCCTACAAAAGACTTTTAAGTGTAGAACTAAACTGAAGCATAGCAATAGTAAATATAAAATAAAGATTCACAGGTTTGCATGGATTGGCCCAGGGATTTTCAGGTACATAAAATACAGTAAATAAAAATAATGGCTGGTTTCCAATAGAAAACTTATAAAAATATTAAATACTTATTTTAAAATTCTCTCTCTCTCTCTCTCTCTCTCTCTCTCTCTCTCTCTCTCTCTCTGTGTGTGTGTGTGTGTGTGTGTGTGTGTGTGTGTGTGTGTTTGGGAAGATGTGCATCTGAGTGTGGGTATCCTCAGATACCAGGGGCATTGGAATCCTCTAGGTCTGGAGTTACTGATGGTGAAGAGCTTTTCCATATGGTGCTAGGACTCAAGCCCGAGTCCTCTCCAGGAGCAGTAAATGCTCTTACCTGCTGAGCCATATCTCTAGCCTCCAGAAGGAGGCTAAGAAAATAGTGCTTCTACAGTCTTTTGTGAATAAATTGTAGTTTTAAATGTAACTTTTGTCATTGATAATATTTTTATTATTGAAAATTTTTAATGTAACAAAGAAGATAATAGCATTTTTGTAGTAGCATACCAAAGGAGTTAATAGTTTATCTTGAAGTCTCCTCATTTCACTTTTATCAGAAATTACTTTTTAATATTCCAGGAAAAAGAGTATCTCTCTTTGAATGATTCAGATACATGGTATACATATTTAATCCAGTCATCAAGGAGTTATGCAGATATATCCTACAGCTATATTCCTCTGGAATTCTTTGTTCTGATACCTCAGATATCAGTATAAATTAGGTTCCCTGGAGCTGAGCAGTCAACTGTACAAAGACAAGGTGAATAATATATCTAGACAGGTTAACTGAAAGAAATGTAAATCTAACCCATATATGTTTAGTATAATTGTTACTAGGACTAAGCCATGAACATATGCAAGTTTTCTTTAGATGAAATTGTGTAAATGATAAAATAAATGATATTGTGGATTTGAGTGTTTTACTGAGGAAGTGGGAGAATGGGGATAGGGCAAATCACGAAAGAATCACAACTCTTTTTCTTCTATTAATTACTCTATATGGTATTAAGTATTTGATTTAAATTCTAAGGCAAGAGTAAGCAGCATATTAAAGGTATGTCTCAGTTACTTTTATCATTGCTTTATTACTTAGTTTTTAAAATATTTGGTTAGTGATTTGAGAATTCTCTATAACATAATTTGATCACAACCACCAATTTCTTCAAGTGTTTCCATAGACACCCATCTTCCCTATCCACACATTTTGTGTGACTTTGCTTTTTAGATCCACCAATACCAATTATTCTTGGATATATAGCCTTCCATTGGAACATGATTGACTTCCCAAGGCCTAGAGTCTTTGAGAAAATTGAATCTCCTCTCTCAATAGCTATTGACTGCCAATATATTCTTGGCTAGTAGTGGGACTTGGTGGTAAGCTTCACCCTCCATTCTTGGAATTTTTTCTTCTTTGGTCTTGCAGGGATTTGAGGTATATTGTCAAAACTGCCATGAGTTCATAAAGCATATTCCCTGCTCTATCCAGAAGAGACTATTTACTGATACACCACCTTTTTTCTTCAATGATCCCTGAGTCTTTGAAGAAGGGTGTGCAATATATATGTTCCATTTAGGGGTAAGCTTTCTATAACTTCTTATTCTTTGAACCTTGACTAGATTTTTGGTCTCTGTACCAATTACTGAAAATAGAAGCTTCTCAGATGAGTGTTGGCAGATGTATATGTATATACATATATGTATATGTACACACACACAAATACACACACTATATATATAATGATATGCCAGTCATTGGGAGTCTGTTTAATGGTATGTCCACTTAGCAAAATAATTGCATGATCTCCTAAGGTCTATAATCTCTACAATTTATTTGAACAAAAATAGTACTAGATACATGTTTTATCTTTTGGAGGAAGACCTAAATATCCATTTAAAAGGGGGTTGGCTACTCCCATAAGTTCTGTGCTCCTGTACCATCAGTGGACATGTTTTGCTAGGTCAGTCATTATTGTAGCTTGAAGGATTCACAACTTGGAAATGCTGTGGGAACTCCTTCAGCCAATAGCCTTTAAGATATCAGCCTTCTTTGGGTGTGGTCTCATGTACTATAATGCAGATAAAAAGCAGGTGAGGCCCCCTTGGCTGCTGGATTTGGTTCTAGTTCCAGAGCATGCAGAGGACTGTGGATTTCTATCCTTTTTGTGAGTTTATTCCCAAATAAATTCCTCTTTCTCTTTTAGTAGCATGCTTAGTGTCTCCTAGAACTGTGAAAGCTAGCCAATAGGAATATAAACTTCCAGGTTAGTACCAGCTGCTTCTGTTACATGATTCAAGTATGTGGCGTATTCATTAATATAGTCTTATTGTCAAGTTATGGAGGGTAAT
Source organism: Microtus pennsylvanicus (assembly GCF_037038515.1). Taxonomy (NCBI): domain Eukaryota; kingdom Metazoa; phylum Chordata; class Mammalia; order Rodentia; family Cricetidae; genus Microtus; species Microtus pennsylvanicus. The sequence goes on from NC_134579.1 coordinate 16,646,310, forward strand.
TGGCAGCTTTGATCATAGCCTACAAAGTTTTAGAATCTGTGGTACCATACTGGATTAAAACTCTGAAAGAAGTAACCCATTACTGGCATTGGGCTTTCATTTATTAGTCCCTGTTATTTGGTAGGGACATCGTTGTCCTGCTATGTGGGAACCTCCATTTAAACTATTTTTATGTATGTGTTTGTTGTGGCAGGCTGCTTGTTTGTTCTGGGCTGCTCAGACCTGAAGTAACTATACAGAAACTGTATTAACTAAATCACTGCTTAGCTCATTAGCTCTAGCTTCTTATTGGCTAACTCATATCTTAACCCATTTCTAGTATTCTGTGTATCACCACGTGGCTATGGCTTACCACAAGGTTCTGGTTCATCTGTTCCCTCTGATGGCTACATGGTGTCTCTCTGACCCTGCCTTCCTTCTCCCAGCATTCAGTTTAGTTTTTCCCGCCTACCCCTATTCTGCCTTACACATGCCCAAGGCAGTTTCTTTATTAACCAATGATATTCACAGCATACAAAGAAGAATCCCACACCATGTGTTTATATATATTAGGACATTTTTGCAATAGTAAGTTTGCATATGACTTTTTTGAAAGGTCATTAATGTTATTTATGCCTCCCCACACCAATTTAACCCTTATGATTCCACTCATACCTTTTAAACCTTCCATACCAGATATTCTATATCTTCTTTTTGAAAAGCCTCTAATCATACCCCCTTAGTGATTTCCTGACATCTATGGATATTCCAAATAAATTATATGTACCTAAAACTCAAAACTAAGATTCATACAAGAAAGAAAGCATCTGGTGTTTTTATTTTCTGGGTCTGGGTTACCTCAATGAAAATGATTGTTTCCAGCCTCACACATTTGCTTAAGAATTTTGTAATTTCATTTTTATCAGCACTAAACTAATATACCATGGTGTATATATACACATTTTTATGATCCACTTTTCAGCTGGTGGACTTCTAGGTCATTGAGAGTAGGGCAAGAAAGAAGATGGTTGAGAATTATATGGAAACTTTTGGATATGTGGTCAAGAGTGCTATATGTAGAAAATCTTTTTATAACTTTTAAATCGTTTGTTCCTGACCTGTGAGTTGTGTCCCCCATAAGAATCACATATCAGATATTCTGCATATCAGATATTCACATTATGATTTATAGCAGTAGCAAAACTACAGTTATGAAGTAGCAACAAAATAATTTTATGATTAGGGGTTACCACATCATGACAAACTGTACTAAAGCGTACAGCATTAGGAAGGTTGAGAACATCTGTTTTAAAGGGACCTCCACACTGAATTTCATAGTGGCTGTACCAGTTTGCAATTTCACAAGGAATAATAAATGTTTCCTTTACTTTTATATCCATACTTGATTTTTCTGCTGCTGCTGCTGGTTTTTTAAATCTTATTTATTCTAATTTCAATTTGATGAAATCTCAGAGTAGTTTCAATTTTTCAAATGGCTAAAGGAATTGAGCATGGTTTCAAGTCTTTTCTAGTCATTTGTGTATTATCTTCTGAAATTTCTCCGTTTAGTCCCATGTTCTATTATTAAATTGGGCTATTGGTTTTCTTGATGTTTAGCTTTTTGGGTGTTTTCTTTGTATATTTTAGATACTAGTAATCTTTCAGCTGCATAGATGGTAAATATTGTTTTTCCATCTTCAGGCCACCTCTTCACTCAAGTGATGGTTTTCTATGTTGAACACAATTTCAGTTTCGTGAGGTCACTTTTTTTGATTGTTAGTTTTAATGTCTGTGCTCTTGGTGTCCTGGTTAGAAAATCTTCCCGGTCCTTATGAATTCAAGTGTATTCCAATAAGCTGGCAAAAGCCACTTGTGGAAGGGCCTGTGTGTGCTCACAATGTGAGAGCAACAGGGCTAGAAGTGACTGTTCACGTTGGATACAACATCACAAGTCAGAGAGTGACGAATACTTCTACTCAACTAGGTTTCTCCTATTTATACAGGTCAGAACCCAAGCCTAGAGACTGTTGTGGCTCACCTTTATCAGAAATCTAAACACTCAATAACCTAATTAGCATAATCTCTACCAGGCTGGTCCAGAGGCTAAGGTATTCTAAGACTAAGACTTCTAGTCCATAGGTATGCTTAGAAGCTTGTCTTCTAGGTGATTTCAGACCCTGATGGAGGAAGGTCATTGGTTAAGTAATAAAGAAACTGCTTGGCCTCATAGGTTAAAACATAGGTGGGTGGAGTAAACAGAACAGAATGCTGGGAGGAAGAGGAAGTGAGCTCAGAGGCCATGTTCGCCTCTCCCGGGCAGACGATGAAGCTCCAACCCAGGATGGACGTAGGGTAGAATCTTCCCGGTAAGCGCACCTTGGGTTGCTACACACATTATTAGAAATGGGTTAGTCCAGGTGCGAGAGTTAGCCGAGAAGAGGCTAGATATAATGGGCCAAGCAGTGTTTAAAAGAATACAATTTGTGTGTTGTTATTTTGGGGTATAATCTAGCCGGCGGCCTGGAGCTGGGTGGCAGGAATGCCAGCCCACAGCTCCTACTACAAGACCCTGTTGAGGTAAAAACAGTAACCACTATATTGGAGAGTTTTATTACTGGTGTTTGGTAATCATAAGACCAAGGTCTAGATATGGAATAACAATAATTTTACTCGACAAACTACAAGAATTAAAAGAAATAATCAAAGCTCAACTCTATTTTTATGTTGTATAGTATAGTACAACAATCAAACTTGTGTTTAAGCAAAAAGTATGAAATTTGTTCCTATGATCAGCATTCATACTTTTGTAACCAACATCATAATCATGATAAGAAATGCTGACATCATTTCCAAAGGTTCTCTTGAGCCTCCTTTAGTCTGTCTCCTTCTTCTCTCATACCTTCAGCTACTTCTACTAAAGGTCTGTGTTATGATTTATAGTTTTTCATTTCCAAGGATTTTATTTGGAAAAAAATACAGTAGTTAGTCTTTTCTATCTGTGGTCAGGATAATAATTTTGAGAATAATCAACATTATTGAAAATATTAGTAGTTTGTTCCTGCTTATTATTGGATAATATTCTGTATTAAACTGATCCACAAGAAATGAATAGAGAGTTATTTTGTGGAAGTTAAGTTATTCAAGTTAAGTACACTTATTTGCATATACATAATTTTTATTTACCACAAGTAATTACATAGAAATGAGATCATTGGGTTGAATGTTAGCTTCATGGTTTATGTTTTTCTCAGCTGTATATAAGCTTTCTCTTAGCATTTTCAAACATGTGTGTTAGACACTATTTATTCTCTGCTCTACTCATCTCAGTTATTTCTCCTCCAATATCCTCATAAAATCCTTTCTATTCCACAACACTCCTAAATGACATCCTTCACATTAATATACTAAGACATAAACAGATACATACATACATTCATTCATTCTCTCTCTCTCTCCCCCCACATACCCACATACTCTTAAGGGCGGAGAGAGAGCTTGTTATACTTTTCTAGTTTATTTCACTTATCATAATAATGTCCAGTTCCATCCATTTTCCTAAAAAGAATATAAATTTGTTCTTCTTAATGTCTGGGTATTACTTGGTGAACGGTCACTAATCAGAAAACATACCTGCCACAACTCAAGAGAGAAGAAAACAACATATAAGCTGTTGATCTTTATAGTAAAAATAAGAAACTCTCTTGAGATTTCATTGGACTAGTCTGCATGTAAAGGATGAAGTACGATCCAGAAAGTTCTATGTTGCTTTGTTTGATATAGGACATTGTATTCCTTTTATCAAATCTATTTAACTTCAGGAAGAGATATGCTTTCATTTATTAGGTAAAATTCACCATTGTAGAATCCATTTGGCAATTATGGACTGCCTAAATGATTTAGATTTTCATATAAAATTTTGGGAAACTGGTGAAATGGGACTCTGATTTACTGACATTATTTATTAAATTTGAAGGCATGTTGGAGCCTACTTTAAGTGGTTGATAAAACTCATGCAGTTGGTATTGTGATCATATGGATTAACTTTATACTTGAGCAAACTGATACACGTTTTACTTTCAGTGTTTAATATAAGTTAAGCTAGTCACACACCCTAAAACAAAGTGATTTCACATATTAACTATGCCTTAGCCATTATAAGGTCCAGATTTCAATAGAGTTTATTGTAGAGATCTGTGTATTGCTCTACTCATCAAGGGTGTGCTAACATAAACAGGGTATGAGGAGATTTTCTAAAGTTAATTACTATTTACTTTTCTTACTATAAACTGTAATTATTATCTCTTTTGAAAAGAGTGATGGTATTATTTATGAGTGATTTTTTTCTTTTTTAAAATTTCATTCTTTCTCATACACCACATCCTAACTACAGTCTCCCCTCCCTCGATTCCCTCCACCAACTCCTCCTCTGTTTTTTTTTTTCAAAGAAAAATAATAGACAGGCCTTCTAGCATTATCCCAGGTCCATTGAATATGACCTAATGAGACACAATATGATTGGGCACAAACTCCCATAACATGGTTTTACCCAGCAGGAGGAAAAGAGTTCTAAGCACAAGAAAAAGACTTAGAGACACCCATCCCATTCCAAGTCCCAAAAAAGCATCACTCCACACAGGGTATATGCGTAGGATCTATTTCAGATCCACACAGGTTGTTTCTTCAGTCTCTGTGAGCCTCCACAAGCCCTGTTTGTTTGACTATGTGGGTGGTATATTTGTTGTGTCCTCCTTATCCCTGGGCTCCTAATATCCCTCTTCCCCCTTCTCTGAGGGGCTCCCGCAGTTCTGCCTAGTGCTTGACCTTGGGTCTCTGCATCTGCTCCCATTGGTTGAAGGATGACACCCCTTCAATGACAACTGGGCTAGACACTGACCCACGAGCTTGCAAAACATCATAAGAATCATTTATTCATCGCCTTTCCTCTTTCCTCGGTCTTGTTTGTTTCTATCTGGGGTTTCTGGGATGTCCTGTCTCTGTTTGCTGGACATGCAGGCAATGTCAGAGGAAGCTGGACCAGTGATTGGTCAGGCACTCCCATAATTTCTGCATCACCATTGCCCCAGTATATCCCAGAGACAGGGCAGACTGAAGAGCAAAGGTCTGTCTCTGCATTGATGTCCTATTCCCAGTGTTAGTTACAGAAGATGACCAGCTCAGGGTCATATTCTCATTACTAGATTTCACAAGGGTTAATCTAGAAGACTTTAAGGAGTTTTCACCGCATTAGGTTTTCACATAGTTCAATCCCCAATTCCAATCATATTTTCTAGTATTCTTCACCTCTACCCCACTCTCCCATGGCAGATCCCTTCTGTTTACATCTTCATCTGTCCCCAGTGTACCCAAAAAATATATTCTATTTCCCCTTCTATGAGAAATACATGCACTGCCCCGGACCTCTTTGTTATTACTTAGCCTCTCTGGGTCTGTGGATTGCAGCATGATTGACCTTTATTTAATAGGTAATGTAGACTTATAAGTGAGTACATACCGTATTTGTCTTTCTGAGTAATTTTTATCAAAAAATAATGTACATGGTGGTGGGGAAATATCTCAGTGGTCAAGAACACTGGGTGTTGTTTCAGAGAGCCTGGTCAGTTCCCAGCACCCACAGGGCAGTCCAGTCTGCAACTCCAGTCCAAATGGATCCAATTCCCTCTGTGATCACTGAATATGTATTGTACATGCGCATACATGTAGGCAAATGCCCATACTTATTATAACATAGAAAATAATGAACAGGAAAAGAGATTCAACAATCCATAGTTGTTGATATTCAATCCTTGAAAACTATATGCATGTTTCCTCTCGACAATGATGTATTGGTGAAAAACTGATTATGGTGTAAAGAAAAACATTTCAAAATCATTACAAAAAAATGAAAAGGATATTTATAAAAATTTTCTAATTAAAATAACTAATTGCTTTTTTTATTTGATAGCTAGCTTTGAATTTTTATTTTATAATGATATTTAAATTTTTCTTTCTTAGTGAGGTATAGAGATACAGTTTTTAAGTTCCTATTCCTTTTTATAATGGCTCCCATTCCAGTTTAGACTGTGTTGGTATTATTCCTGGAACTATAAAAAACCCTAGTCTACGTATCTTGAGTCATATCATCTAGAGAAAAGACAAAATAGTGCCTATTCACCATGAATCTAGATTTTCTGGTGCACAAACAAAATTTATAATGAGACAGAGGCTGGTAATCCAAGTAGAGAAAAATAGAGAGGGAAGGAAGGGTGAAATGAAGGACTATTTCAGAGAAGACAGCTGAGAAAGTCCAGAGTAGAGATTTGATAGGGAGAAGAGATCCATGAGGACTCTCAGGGAAGAATATTGTAATGGTACAGAAGAACAGGGCCCAATGTTAAGGAATGGATACCAGACCAAGAAACACAGAAATCTAAGGTGACATAGGAGAGCTTCAGGGATGGGCTAGAGGGTCAACCAGGATATTGTCACAAAGGATAAGTGGACTGCTTGGCACGTTGACTCTTTTCTAATTTTCGTTTGACATGTATTAATTCATATTGACTTTTCTGAGGTTTTTGGATGACAACCTGATTTGAGACATGCTTTAGAAAATTGTTGTGGCGTTCTGTTGAATATTGACTCTAGAAGCTGAAGTAAAGGTGAAATTAGGGACACACTCATACCATTTGTATATTTCGCATTTCCACACTTGCCTACATGATGAACTTATTAATAATATACTTTGTGGCAAGTCATAAGCATTTGCACATGCAGAATGCTATAAGCACGCATCCAGTGTTAGCAAGTGCATTCTTTTCTACCTCACTCATCTCTCTTTCCTAATCATACATTGTTAATTATATGTTTTTGGTCCACATTTATTGGATTATTGTGTTTTTGTTGTTTAAAGTGTCATGGTTTGTATTGTGAACTGGCAGGTAATTTATTTGAAATGCCACAGATGTAATGTATATTATAAAAGTAATCTACATGTTGGATCAACTTTGCTTAGGGCTAAGTTAATGAGTCAGAAATGTGATGGGTAGATACCAGTGACCCCAAATAAGTATATATAAATGAATGACCCTGAGGTATGCTGGTTAGTTGTAATCCTACGACATAGTTTGAAAGGAATCAAAAATTTTTAGTACTTTCATCATAAAATTCCTGCCTCTAGCCTGACCTGTGAGAAAATAATTTTCTATTGTTTAACAAACCTAGCTTGTGGTTTTCTGTTATGGAAATCTTAACTCACTAAGATAACACATGTCAGAAAAAACATGTTGCGACTTGAAACAGCTATTTCAAAGAAAGTAAGATTTTTTTTTCCCTTAGAGATAGGGGAACCCAGGGAAAGGATGCAATTAACAATGTAGGAGTCAGAGGGGATGGAGAGCATCAGAAGAACATGGCCAACTGAATCAAATAAGTAAGGCTACCAAGGGATCACAGAGGTGGAAGAGGCAAGGACAGGACCTGCAAGTGTCTGGAATAGGTCCTCTGTATGTGTGTTATTGCTGTTATCCTGGTGCTTTTCTGGGATCCTAACAGTGAGAGTGGGTGTTTCTCTGACTCTTTTGCCTCCTCTGGGGACTCTTTTCTTCCTATTGACAGGCCTTATCTAGCTTCATAATGAAGACTATTGCCATGTCTTATTGTATCTTGTTTTGTCCTCTTTGGCTAGCTTTTGGAGGCCTGCTCTTTTCTAAAGAGGAAAAAGAGGAGGAGTGGGTCTGGGGACAGAGAGGAGGTGGAGAGAGAGTTCTGAGGAGTGGAGGGAGAGGAAACTGTGATTGGTATGCTTTGTATGAGAGAAGACTCCATTTTCAATGAACAAGAGAAAGGATTTCATTTCTCTTGTTTTTTAGGTATCACAACCTATGTGATTTGATTTGGTGTTGCTGGAAATGTGATGAGACAAAACATCCAGTCAGGAGGGTGCTGAGCAGCTGAGATGCTCACTGTGTTTAAAAAGTTGGTCGGTCAGAAAAAAATAAACTTGAAGTACTAAAATAGTTAAAAGAAAAAATATTTGTATTTTTATTTCTTCATTAATTTTCTTCTCTGCAGTTCTCTATTAAGAGAAGTTCAAACTTAGCTGCCTAAACTCTAATTAAATTCAGGGATGAGTGAATTTTGAATGAATCCGAGACACATTTACTGAACACATGCCTAAAATTAACTGAAGCAAAAATGTTATTAGATTTTGTCTATTTTAGGAAGCAAAATCATTGAAAATAGATGTTTTGCATAATGAATTGAAGCATATTGTTTGTAAAGCTCGAAAGAACACAAATAACTCGTTGGTTTATAAAATGCCTTGGAGAAAGTAAGTTTTGTCTATTGTAGTCCTGCCATGAAAGTACTCAATTTCATTATTTAGATTTTCATTTTAAAGTAATAGATACATTTTTATGAGATTACAGCTGGTGATAGTTAGAAGCTCGGTAATTTTATCTATTCAATTCATACATTGTGCTTTTTAGTGTAATCTGCATGTTCTGCTTTAATAAGGATTGTCTTATATACACAGAGTCTCCACTCTGCCTTTGTTTTCTTATCTCCAATTTCCACTGTGCTCTTACTTATATTAAGGGGATTATGCGGCTGGAGTCACAGATGCCTTTCGTAATAAATGCCAACATTCCAAAGCCGTTTTTCCTCTGTTTACTTTTCTTGATTCACTGTCAGGAAAAAGAGTCTGCAGACATCTCAACCTCTGTCTCGGAGTTATGCTGGCTAATTAAGTAGAATATTTTTAGCTGCAGAAGAGTTATTCTAATAGATTCTTCTTTTTCATTACTTAACTACATATCTATTACAGCTCCCCCAAAGCCACAAATCCTCATGTATTTAATTTAGATCAATAAAATGCATTAGAATTTCTCTTCTAAGTTCGGAGAGGTGGCTCAGCCAGGAAAGGTGATGGCCAAGAAGGTACAAGGACTTCAGTTCAATCCTTAGCACTTATATAAAAAGCCAAGTATGTTTACAATGTTCGGTGTAAGGCTGATTTATGGCAGGGTTTGGATGTTATTTTCCCTGTGTGTCAGATGTTTGGAGCTACAACCCCTATTGCTTTCCTTTTTATCAGCTACAGTTCGTACCTTCAGTGGCTTGCTCAGGTAGCTTGGAAAAATATCTCCTGGCAGTGTGTACTTTTCCTAGGTCTCAAGGCTGGATAGGGCTGTGGGAGGGATAGAGCTCTGGATTATCAAAGAGGTAAGGTGTTGCCTGGGTCATCCACCTACCTACGCTGTCTAGAGAGTCGTATGTGGGGAGCAACCTGAAAACTGTGTTATCCCAATGGGAGGGCCAAGAGAAATTTAGGATTCCTGGGAAGCAGCCAAGGTGTGACCAGAATGGGGGGAAGGGTCACTGGGAAGCAATGAACAAGTACCTGCCTGCCTATGTCACCAAGCCATGGAGGCAGGTTAGAGGATCTCTGGTTGGGATGAGCCTGGGGTCCCATGAGTTCCACACAGAGAGGGAGGGTGTTTAGAGGAGGTTGTTGTCTTTAGCTAACAAGCTTAGGGGTGACTTCAATGGAGGAGGGCTGTGACTGAGGCTATGTTTTCTTTCTTTTCTTTTTAAGAGTGCCTGGTACATGGTTGTTAGAGAGATTTGCATTGGTATGGATCTTGCTTTATTGATAAAAATTTAAGGTCAATTTTGTTATATGTATATTTCTTCTTTTGATTAAGGTATTGTGATTGTGCAGTTCATTTAAAAATGTATAATTAAGAAATATAGAATATTAGAGAATCATCTATAATAGCATACAGGATACATCATGAAAGACCTGATTAACAGTGCCCCCATGCAGATGAAGCACTTTGGAGAGAAAAATAATGCTCCTATATTCCCAAATATTGTTTATAAATGTTCTTTTACATTTAAAAGGGATATGATACAGATATGGATAATTTGCATTGGTATGGATTTTGCTTTAGTGATATAAATTTAAGGTCAATTTTGTTATATGTATGTCTGCCCTTGATTAAGATATTGTGATTGTGTAGTTCATTTAAAAATGTAATGTTTAATTAGGAAATATAAGTTGTTAATGGATAATCATAAATAATAGTCAAACTTGTAGTCATGTTAGTTAGATTTTCTAGATACATAGAAATATATTTCAGTTAGATAGGCATTCTTCATATCTTTCGAAGACTACCGACTATGGCATCTAATGTTTAATAACTTATGGTTTTTGATGACAATGAGACATGTCTGCTCCTGGCAGCACCAGCTACTTCAAGAGGAAGATGGGCATTGAAGAGGCTCCTTAGCCATTTGGGCAAGAAAGTGCTCTTCCCTGGACTGTTGCATAAACTTGACATGAGAAACCTGCAGAGAGATTACTGCTGAACTTGCCTGACAGTGAGACAGTCCTTCAGGGTTCCTGCTTCATGAAAGAGTCTGCCAGACATTCTGCAGGATACAGAATAAAGAAAGTGATGGACTTTACCATTACAAGGCAAAACAAATCTTCAAATTTCTTGCTTCATGAAAAAGTCTGCTGGATACTATAAGCCTGTAGGCTGAAGATTGGTTGCCCCAGTGTTATTTCGGGCAACTGTACAGGCAGTGAGATGTCTTTGTCAATTCTAGAGTTTTGGAAGTTACTTACAATGAACTTTCTGTTAACTTAGGTAATATTATATCCTTCTGGGGTCTTTGATGGAGTTGAAGAATAGATAGTTATAATTATAGTTTTCCTTAGTTATAATAAAAGATAAAGTAGATATAAATTTTGTAACTGCCCTTCTTGCTTGATAACTGTTTTGTTATATATAATTTTACTATGTTAAAGTTAAATCTTTCCTTTCTATTTAAACAGAAAAGGGGAAATGGTGTGGGAAGTCCTTTTGTCTATATGGTGCTTTTATTGGTTAATGGATAAATAATTTGCCTTGGTCTGTGATAGGGTAGAGTAGAGGTAGGGAGAAGAAACTAAACTGAATGCTGGGAGAAGTCAGGAGGAGTCAGCAGAAGCCATGTAGCCCTGACAGAGATAGACACTGGACTGAACCTTGCTGGTAAGCCACAGCCATGCAGTGATACACAGATAAAAAGAAATGGGTCAAATTAAGGTATAAGTGCTAGCCAATAAGAAGCTAGAGTTAATAGGCCAAGCAGTGATTTAATTAGTACAGTTTCTGAGTGGTTATCTCGAGCCTGAGCAGCCAGAAATGAACAAGCGGCCTCCTACAAAACATGGTAAATCCTATAATGAGTATATTACATGATGTAAATATGTACATGATGACTTTCCTCTTCTAGTAATCTCAAAACAAAGACCTTATTGCCCCTTTCAGGTGAGCACTTAAATATAGGAAGTACAATTGTGTTCTTCAAAATGTTTCTTACAAAAAATTGATCATCCAAAAGTTGTAACTGGTCAGGTAGTGGTGTCTTTAATCCCAGAACTCAGGAGGTAGAGGCAGGTGGATCTTTGTGGGTTCAAGGCAAGCCTGGTCTAAAAAGAGAGTCCCAGGACAGACAGGGTTGTTTCACAGAGAAACTCTGTTTTGAAAAAAAAAAAAAGGAGAGAAAGAAATTGTACCTGAGTGAGCCAATGAAAATGGATCATGTTGTTTTATTTTACTATAAAGGAGAAAGCTAGGTATGAAGTTAGCTTTCAAGCCACGAATTTATTTGTTTTTTTAAATCTCTTTAAAATTTACAGGATTTCTATACATTTTTATTTTACCCATCTCAATTTTAACAGTTCTTTTTAATTTCTGTGTTTTTTTCCCATTTGAATTCATGCTTCTAGGAAACGATTTCTGATAACTTTAGAAAGTTTTCTACATGATTTCTGCATAGAATGAAGTAGCAGCTGTGGCTACTCTAGAACTATCCTGACACTCCTTGCTTCTTTTGCTTTTCTACTGCAAGCTTGTTCCAAGCCGTTCAGCTTGAGTGCCAGCAGAGCAGCTCTTCCTGGTTCTACCAAAAGAAAGCCATTTTTTTAGAGTGTTTTGTCACTGACATATGAACCCTGTAGTTTGCACAGGTAAACTTGTGGCTTTCTCTTTCAGCCCGTGTATCCAGGAAAGAAAGACTTACCATCCGTTAAGAGGAAAGCTTCTGGCCACTGAAGCTGGAACTACCTTGGCAGATCCATGTTCTCTACACACGCTTTAAAGTGAGGGAGGAAGGCACATGAGAAAAGATTTTATGAGCTCTACTGAAACCAAAACTTTTGGAGCAGAGTTAAACACTTTTGCCAGCTCCTCAGTACAGCTGGGTTCTCCCCCATTCCGTAATTGGAAACAGATTGCTTTGTTAAGTGCAGAGTGTCCTTAGAGTGTCTCACATCTAATGCAATGACCATTTATGACATCAACAAATCCCTGGAAATATTCTTATCCTATGAATGGTATATGACTTAAAATTTTCCAGCTTGTTTCAGAATTATTGAATAATTCTCTGAATATAGTTGATAAATAATCATAATTAACTAACAGATAGAACATTATGGAATATTTTGAGCTTTAATTAATGTAAGATTAACACATATATGAACAATTAATGATACAGTGCATATTTTAAATTATTATTTAATTTTAATATACCAATTAAAATATTAATATTCTGCTTGAATATGACAGAAAAGTCTACCTATTCATATAATTCACCAAATTCTTGGCATTTATATATAATAAACATTTAAAAATTTCTAATTAAGAAGAAATTAAATTATTTTTATAATATTTCACTAAAAACTACTAGTTTTCAAGTATATAATTTAATATAAGGGAAATTTAATTCTTCAAAGTTTATTTCTTCCAATTCCTTATGCCTTCACTGGATGACTCGATATAATGTCTTAGGAGGACTCAAACTCTCAAGAATAATTGAAGGCAGTTTTATAGACTTCATAAAAATATTTTTAAATTGTTTTAACTTCATTTTTGAGACACAGTTTTGAAAGGCCCCATAATTATAAACTGTAGAGAAATGTGGGGCTTTATATTTGCCATGGTTTTCCTCTCATTAAAAATTTGAGCTAGCAGTTAGAAGATAAAATTTTGAGATATTCTGTCAGTTTCTAGGAGCACATGTATGATATCTTCTTAACCTGTCAATGAAAATAATGAATACCAGGTGACCTATCATAGTTTCTGGAGAACCAATGGAAATAAAGTATATCAGGTGACATCATCATGATTCCTAATCAATCAATGGAAATAATAAATGCCAGGTGATACCATCATGATTTTTATTAGCTTTCTATGCTGTGAAAACAAAAACAATTAGATATTATTGACCTTGTTATTATAATTTTGAGTGCTTGCCTGATTTTTGTTTGTTTATTCATTTGGTTGGTTTTTGAGACAGAGTCTCTCTGTGTATCCCTGACTGCCCTGGAACTCACACTATAGACCACGCATGTTTTAAATTCACAAAGATCCTCCAGCCTCTGCCTCCAAGTGCTAGGATTAAAAGTGTGTGCCACAGGCATGACTATTTACATGATTTTTAGCCCCAAATTAAAAGACCTATTTTAGGATAAATGAGCATATGACCATGTATACAAAGTATTTTCATTATATCCACCCACCATTTCCTCTCTCCAACTCCTCAGGCAGCCACTTCCCCAACACAGACTCCTCCCAACTTCGTGTTGTCTCTTTGTTAAAAAAAAAAAAGAAGTGTATCTCACCAAGTCCTCTTAGGGCTGCCAATACCCACGTGGCAGATGGCAGATTGGTGCTGGACCATTCTCAATCAACCAGCCATGGACTTGTTCTCCCATGCAGCCACCAAATTCCTAGTAGCTTTTTAGCTGGGGTGGGGTCTCATGCATCTCTCCCCTTGCTGTGTTCCTTGGCTTGATCTTTGGCAAACATTATATAGTACTCACCATAGTTTCTGTGAGTTTATGAGCATGAGACCAACACTTTCTAATATTTTTTCTTTTCTGTTTTATGTTAAGATTGTGTCAGTCTCCCAAAGTTATTAGACTAGGATGTATTCGAATTCCTTTTCTAATTCCTAAGTGTTTAAGATCAGAACTATTTATCCCAAAACATGTTTTAACACTCTGAGGAAAACAACTTCTGGGCTTCAGATATTTGCCTTAATGTATAGTTTTTAGTGGGAATACTGGGGATTTGAACTCTCCTACTGATATTGTATGGTAAGTGTATTTAGCTATCTAGCTATTGGCTCACCCCCTAAGTTTCCTAAATTAAAATAATTTTAAATTTAATTTAGACTTGAACCTCTTGACCTTCTTTTTGACTATGACACTTTCTGGGTTGTTTATATTCTTTTTGGTTCTTTTGTCAAACTATATCATGTCACTTGGAAATAGTCAGATCTCATAAAAGTTGTTAGTAATGTTGTTTTATAATTACTGTTGATGATTCCAGTACATAAGGTTTCTAAGTACTTGTGTCTGATGGGTATTTTAGATAATCTGCTATCTATATACTATGCAAGAACCTAGTGATTTTTGAGTGTAGACTAGACATTGCATTCAAGGAAACATTATGCATTGGAACCTTGTATAGCATTGTCTTTGTATACAGGGGATCCTCATTTAGTTTCAGTCTAATCCAGAGGACCTATAAATCTAAGATACCTTTTATATACTTTCAAGGTTGCACAGTCTCTTGTCCCTTATAATGCAGAGCTGAGTTGTAAGTGTATACAATGGTTCATGTAGTTTTGCTCTTCCAGTATTCTTATGAAGCAGTCCTTTTGGGTTATAATCCTGATGCCAGGAAAACTTCTTAACCCAACGTGTCCCATGTTTTAGAACCCTGGAGAAACACATTATGCATTTTGATCCTTTCAGAACTACAAGTTACATTACTGACTCAATTCTTCATTTACGTCTAGAAAGTAGTTCTAGTAGCCTAGAGTGCTGGGTGTGGCTTAAAGGGTTTCTGAATTTTCCTGGGTTTCATTCTAGTAATTTATTATGACTATATGTTAGTTGATGCATATAAAACAAACATTCCTTTTTAGCATAGCTTTTGAGATAGCTTGAGTTTTTCTCAGGAAGAGAATTAGCCCAGAGTAGCTAGTCTACTCTAGCAGAAGCAAAGATTCCTAGTATTTCCTAGTTTCACTGGAATTTCACATCATCAATATCAGCATTACTCTAGGTTTTCCTTAACGAAAGGAGGGTAGTGAGCTTTGCCTTTCTTCTTGATTCTCTCCACCTTAGGAGACAATGAATTCACAATGAACATAGTGCACTGGTTATTTGTAATCCCGTAAAACTGTTGAATAAGTTAGCAATCTCTATGCTCACAGCTTAATATTTTAAGTATATTGTTTTCAGAAATCTTTCTGGAAGAATTTGTTTCCCTTTTTTTTCTTGATCAATATTTGTCAGAAACCTGGACGATAGTTTCAGAGCAAGTGAGTTAAATTTTGTTACAATATTTGAATGGCTGTGTATGATTTTTAGTTAGAAACCAGGGGGTAGGTAATTGGTAAAAATTTCTTTGACCATAAGGTAAACATAATGGCTTTAAGTAGTTAGTGGCAACATTTTAAATTATCAAAACTTTAAATCACTAAGTACGAATTCATTAATATACGAAAAAATATCAAATGTATTAGACTGTATAGATTGATTTTTACCAGTTAAAAATTAATAGCAAAATTATAATCATTCAGTATATTCCTGTTTAACCAGAGTGTTCGATTAAGTACAGTGAAGAATTTGTGCAAATTTAACTGTGGCAAACATATATCATGGTCTCCACTTTATAAAAAATATAGATTATCTAGCAGCCTGCAAGGAAACTTTCCCTTTCATTTTCCCCTAGGACAGTCCCGTTATATTTTATGTCTATTTGTTTTTTTAACACTCCATAATTTTGAAAATGGCTTGGCAGGAATCCAAGCCCATGGAAAGAAAAATGGTCCTTGGACCTTCTAGGACTGCAACATGAGCTCTTTTAAATCGCGTTTATATGTGATATTTTTGGTCTAGTCAGCAAAAGGCCAACACTGCTTCCTATTCTCACTGTTGGAACAGGTATTCACTTAAGAATGAGCATCTCAGAGGAATAATAAACTTTATATTGTCTAACGTGATAAGACACACCAGCGTACTTATATTCCAATATGTTGACACTGTCACAAACAGAAAATTCTAACTACTTAGCTAGGCATTTAGAAGTGAACTGCTCTGTCTTTACTGTTCTGATATTTGCTGGTAACTCTTTGGCACATTTACGCTATCTTGAGTGTGATTCCCTCTTCATGTGATCACCCGTGGGAAAAGTATATACCAATAGTTAGGGTGATTCTTTATGGCAACACTCTTGTTTTATGGTGAGAAATATCAAGTAGCGTGTGCTGAGAGTTACAGCACTTCAGGACTTTTCCTCCCCTATGACTCCTTTTGTTGTTTTTCTCTCTCGTCTATTGCTTTTGCAATTTCAGCTTTTGGAGAACCATTTTTGGGAATTATTCATTGACTTTTTGGGAGCAATTTCCTGAAATTTCTGTTTAATGAATAATGTTAATGTATCATGTATATTTTAATATTAAAACATTAATCTTTGCTATTATTTCTTTTTATGAATTGATTCTTCATTGCCTGTGTTTCTTGATAGCCAGATTATAACTCCATTATGCATAGTTTTACATTTGTAACTTAACCATTTGTAGAACTACTGGGCCTCTATATTATGTCTAATACGTGAGGATTTTCAGCATTTTGAGGTGGATTTTAGTGTTCAAACCAAACTTTTGAAAACTGTGTGTAAGTAGAGGTGAGACTGCTGGGTGACAGCCCTTCATATAGCCCCAAGGCTTGTTTGCTTCTCATTAGTTTTACTAGACTTCATTTGATTTTGATTAAATCTTGAAACACACCATTGGCTTTTTTTGAAAAATATAGATTGCTTTGGTTATAAAGTGACCCTCTGATATGGAGGAATGAAATCTTTTCTTTATTGTAACAAACATCCTATAACACAAAATTGCAGGAGAGTCTATAATCAGAAAATAAAGAGTGAGGTTTTCGTATATTAAACTCTCGTGTTATATTTTTGAATTTTTCTCATCATTATTCTTTCATTAGCAATGAAAATTATTCGATTTACATCCAAATTCATAATGAGAAATATTTAATCATACAAATATAACAATATTTTCTATTTATATTCAATATATTCTACAATTTATTATAAAGATAAGTAGATATATTTGTGAATTCAGGAAATATTTAAATCACTTGTTTCTATGAAATACTTTCTTTTAATATTGCATAACTATAGGCTATGGGGATCATTTTTAAAGTTGTGTATTTCTTGTTGTCAAAAACCTTGCCAGTGTAATACTGTTTTGCATCAGTTTTAAATTGTGCAAATTTTCATTTATGAGAGAAATATTATGTTATATTATTCACCCTAAAGAGACTTGTGACTAGAAGACAACCTGGTAAAAAGTTCTTTGTTTTCTTATGTCTTTTTCATCGAGGATGAAATACTTTATACACTTAAGTTTTTGGGTTTTGTTAATGTCAAGATATGACCACAGGCAAGAATGTGAAAAGGAACCCAGTAGAACAGGCAGTAAACACTAAAACTTGACTCAGGAGAGTGGACATATAGCCTTCAGAATGAGAGAATGTTATTGCCAGGCATATATCAACAGCAAATTAATATATAAAATATATAAAGGACTGCAAAAAATAAACACCACAAAATGGGCCAATGAACTGCAAAAACTGTTCACAAGAAGAAACACAAGTGGCCAATAAATATTTTTAAAATTAAGTAGTGTGAGACTTGAGAAAAGGCAAGTTAAAACTATTCTGAGATTCATTCTTACCCTTCTCAGAAAACCTACATCAGTAAAATAAATAGCAACAAGTTCTGAAGCTGATATAGGGGAAGAGTTATCACTCATCAGTGTTGGTAGAAGTATTGGCTATCACATCCATTATAGAAATCAGTATAGTCCATCAACAGATGAATGGGTAAATAAAACTTGATCCTCAAAATAATCAAATTATAGTCATTAGGAAAGAAGGTTGAAATCAAGAAGATTTATGGGAAAATGAATGGAACTGGAAATTTTTGTATTCTGATGTGGGGCCTCTCTCTGTAGGCTGTGAATACATTGTATTACCATTGATTAATAAAGAAGCTGTTTTGGCCAAAAATCAGGCAGATTAGAGTCAGGTGGGATATCCAAGCAAAGAGACAGAGAAAAAAGGGTAGAAATGGAGAGATGCTAGTAACTGCTGAAGAAGCAATATGTGAGGTAACAAGCTGTGAAGCTCATGGTAAAATATAGAATAATAGACATGGGTTAAGTTTTAAGAGCTAGTTAACAAGCCTAAGTTAATAGGCTAAACAGTTTATAATTAATATTAAGTCTCAGAGTGGATATTCAGGAACTGGCAGGCAGGAGAGAAACCTCTAGTTACATGTTCAACTAAGTAAGCCCACAAGGGAAAACTTGAAAGATGCGTGCTTTTCTTGATATAAGGAGCATTTATTTATTTGCGTGTGTGTGTGTGTGTGTGTGTGTGTACTAGTGTATCTGTGTGTAGGTACTGGTCATGAAACTGGAACTAGAACTGTGAGAGAGGGCCGTAGAATGTAACCGACATGAAAACTAAGTGGGGTACTGGAGGAAGAACACTGCAAGTAGGGGAGCAGGGAATAAGGGAGGAGAGTTTGAGACAAATGAAAAAGACAGTCTCTTGGTTTTATAAAAAATATTTAGATGTTTATCAATACAAGCAATTACAAAGCAACCACAGGGAAGTGCTATTACTGATAGAAGAAGTAAATTTCTTTTTTCTAAATTATAAATGTACAGTTTCAGATAGATATCTGTGATTTTATACCTACAACATTACCAAAGTCCACACCATCTGTTCAATGCTATGTCAAAATAATATAAATATTAGACACATGAACTAAAAAACATTATCCCAGTACTCATAATCTTACCATCAAATATAGTAAGGTATATGTGAATAATTATTGTCATGTGGCCAGCAATTACAACTTTATTTTCTTATAATGTTGGAAAATTTTACATTTACCAGCCAGAAGTAAAAAACTAATAAGTTCTTGAATTAATTGTCTCCCAGCTCTGGTTTTAATGTAAAAATACTAGCCTATATATGCAATCTTTATAATGGAACATTTCAAATATTACAGTACAAAGTTTAAATAAGATCTATAGCTTCCTCAAATATTTTGTTGAAAGTTGTTTATTAACTCCTTGTGTGGGAGTATAACTTAAAATCAATGACATCTGGGATAAATATGACTATAATTTCCATGTATTTTATTTTATTTAAATATTAAATATTTAGACATTCAATTAGTCAAGTTCTTTTTTTTCACTTAGAATAAGATTTGCTTTACACCTCTTGTAGGATACTGTCTGACATTCTAAATAATTTTCAAAATTTTAAATTTCTCATGAAAGAAGTTGAAGTAGTTATTTTGCTATATATGTTTATTATATCATGTGCCTCTTATTTTCATATGGGCACAAGAGGAAAAAATGTATAAGAAAGATTCTGACTTTACATCCAATAGAATATAATTAAAATATTCAATTATTGCTATGCAGAAATAAAAGCAAATAAAATGTAATTTGACTAAACTTGACAGTTCAAGTTTTTATTATTAACAAATTTTATTGATATAGAATTATCTCTGAAAGTTACTGAGTGGTGGTACTTTTTTCACTACATTAAAAATAGAAATTTCTAAAATTTAATTTATGAAATGACTATGTATTAAGGATTTTTAGAGTGTCTTACAGAATTTAGATTAATATAACCCCTTATTTTTGCACATAAGAAGACAAATTTGCCTGGGCATGGTTGCACGCACTCTAATCCTAGCACTTGGGAGGCAGAGGCAGAAAAAAATCTGTGAGTCGAAGGCTAGATTGTAATCAATAAATATTCAAGGGCAGAGCCACACAGTGTGATTCTGTTGTTCTTGGGAGAAAGGGAACCAGAGGGTAGTGAAACAAATGTCCTTAGGAATAACAGAAAAACACATCATGAATTACCTGTGTGCTGTTTTCAAACTCTACAATGCCATGAAGGTGAAGAAAATGCTGAATGGCAGTGTAAAGTCTAAGGGTCTGATGGCATTTACCACTGGACTGGGCTGCTGATTTTCCCAGCTGGGTTAATGAAAGGATGAAAAACCCAAGTTTTCTCAGGGCAGGGAAGTGCTCCTGACATCCCGCTATGATACTATGAGAATCAATGGCACAATATCTTATCTTCTTTTATCCTATATTATAGTTACATAAAATGCTTTACACTTAAGAATATCTGTAGGCTTGCTGAAATCCTGAGGGTAATTTAGGATTTCATTATAATGCAGATGTTGAATAACCACATGTTCAGCAAATGTCAAGTGGACTGAATCACTGTTTTGGCTTCTGGACTAAACCACCGAAGCCAAAAATGCTTGAGTTCAAGTCAACAGCGGCAGTGCTCAAGGTTATATGTTCCTTCAATCCAGATTTCAAGAAACACTAAAAGCTCAGGCACTGCCTAGAAAGCAGCAGAAAAGTGGGCAGAGAAGTCTCTGTACATGGTAGTTGAGTTGGTGATCCATTTCATCCATGATTCTCAAGGTGAAGCCTTTACTGGGAGACATCACAATTTCAAACAGAGTACTCTGAATTGTTTCCTTACTAGAATGACTTCAACCACAAACCATAATGTAATGGCTTCTGGAATGAATTATGGGAAACAATATAAGACAGGCTGAATTTTGTAACCCATCTAGAAAGTTAATTAAAAATCCTTGGTTATGTTTTGATAGAAAGACTTTGAAACTTTTTTTCTTTGTAAGAAATAACAAAATGCAGACTGTTGTAGTAAGAAGGAATTTTCCTTATGCCAATTTAAAAAGCTTTATAGGTTTCAGAATGTTAGCCTTAAATATTTCTAGAGACAGACTTGTGGTAGTAACTAGAAGTTACTTCTTCTGGGCCTGAAATTGGCATGTGCTGTACTTTCTGTCCTCAGCTTTCACCTCTGTGGAATACGTGTTTAGTGCCGAATTCCCAGATGCTCAGCACCATTTCCTAGTATCCCTCGTGGCTATGTTAATGTCATGTGGCCAAAGTTTTATTAATCTAAGGGACATTTATACTTTGCAATCTGAGGGAATCCAGTGAACCAGAGATGGAGTGAATGTTGTCTGTCAAGTGCCAATCAGTAAAGAGGGCTTTGGGTGACCCAGTATAAGATGGAAATAAGGGGATTCCTGATTTTCAAAAGCAGGATGAAAACCCTTTGTAAATAGTAAGACAGGAGCTTTGGCTAAATAAAGCCTCTCAACTCTGCAAGTTGTTTGCTATCATAACAGCCTATCTCATGTCAACTAAAATCTCTGTGGGAGCCACTGCAAACTGTAAAATTTTCAGCTTTCATGTGTCTTACATTGTATTTCTGAGATACCTTCTGGCCTTTATTTTATGACAAAAGAAACATAGATATTTCCAAAAAACCGAAACAGGTCGCATACCGAGTTTGATGTCAAATTGTAAGATCTATCTCTTCGAGACCTTTCAGATTCATTTTCTCTATATATTTATTCTGCAGCATCCATGAGATTAGCTATGGGATCATGCAGAGACAATATGATGCAAAATACCTCTCTTCCTGTTTAGTAGGTTTTGCTTAATTAGACACAATATTGCTCGGCAATATAATTAGTGATGGAGAATTCTACATTCTGACATTTAGTTCAATAACTTAGCTACCAAGTTGTAGATACATTTCATAGCATATATAAATATTATATTGGGCATATATCACATTTGGGGTAGATTCTACATCTCCCTTTATTTTTAAGATTTTTTACTGAAACTTATTTTTGTTATATATTTCAAACCCATTTTTCAAAAATCTAAATTAACACACATAACACATAAATACCAAGCCAATAGTTTCATGTCTAGTTTCTTCTCTTGGCACCCATGTTTATAATCACAATTATTAAATAATGAACACAAGATGTAATTCACACAGAAAATGATGACAATAACACACTAGATACAGCCTTATCTTGAATTATTGATATGCAGATAATTATTTTAAAAGTAATGTTAATACAATATTGATAATTGATCATGAAACCTGTGAGTTAAGATCTAGTTGTTTTCCCATCTAATATTCATCTTACTGAGACACAGGTATGTGCTATCTCATTTGTTTGTGACTATATATTTTAATATTACATAGTAATATAATTTTAGTTTAGAATACTTCATTACCTTAATTAAAAATGAGAAAAGGAGTTCATAAGATTTAAGTACACTGATAGAAACAAGAGAGAGGAAGTTTTGACAAAATGGAGAAGACCCGTTAGGCTTCCAGGGCTATCTGATGACATTTTTAGGTTTGGAGCTGGTAGAAGTTAGTGGTCTGCTAAGTTAATAGGTAATAGGGTATATGAATTTCTAAACCCAGTTTAGGGTCTGTTTCTAGGTAATTTATCAGATGACGAGCCTAAGACTAAAATTTTATTTCTAGTCAAGTTTTTGGAATAAGCAAATGTGTATTATATTTGTAAAACACCATTGGATAATATAGAAAATACATGAGGCTGGCAAAATTCATATTGAGTGGGAAGCAAGGTAGAATAATAGGCACATTGGGAAAGTGAGAATTTCATTGGCATTTTGACTCTTGGAGACCCATGCCAGAAAAAACAGGATTGGTCCCTTGGAAATACTTGTGAAATTGAAATCTTCTCCAAGTACTCTTCTGGGAACTGAACAAAATCCAAGTATGTCAAGACTGTGCTATCTAGATTTCTGTCAAACTGATAAAAATCTAGGCTTATCTGAAAGGAGAAAACCTCCTTAAGAAAATGTTCCATAAGATCCTGCTGTAGGGCATTTTCTTAATTAATTATTGATGAAGGAGAGGCCAGCCCATGTGTGTGATGCCATCATGGACTAGTGATCTTGGGTTCTTCAAGAAAGCAGACTGAGCAAGCCAGGATGAGCAAACCAGTAACCAGGTTTCTGCTCTGTTTGAATTCTTATCCTGAACTCCTTTGATAATAACCAGTTATATCGAAGTATAAGCCAAATAACCCTTTCCTCCCCAAGTTGCTTTGGTTCTGGTGTTTCAATACAGCAGTAGTAACCCTAACTAAGTAAGACAAAGAGCACTAGGTGGCATCGATGGAAATATTACTTTTCACTAAATGTGATGGCTTTGGTGGAAATATGTTTTAGGGTATCATTTTCTACATCCCAATCTTACCTGCTTTGTGTGATAAATTATTTCCCAAATAATTCTCTCATATTTCTTTCCTTTTAAGATTTATTTTTATGTCTTTGTCTGTCTGTCTGTCTGTCTGTCTATCCGTGTGGATGCTGTGTGTGTGCTAGTGTCCACAAAGTCCCAAAGAAGGAATCAGGTCTCCTGGATCTGGGTAGGAGATGGTTGTTGAGCCAACTAACTTGTTTGTTGGGGACTGAATTCAGATCCTCTGTGAGAACAGCATGTGTTCTTAACTGCTAAGCCATCTCTTAGGCCCACTCCGCTATTTTTCTTTAGGGAATGTATTTTTTGTATGTTCTAGATCAGGAACCTCTGTGTTGTCTTCTAAAAACTGCTCATTTGTGGACAGAGAAATACTTTAGATACAGCCTCAAGTAAAGACCCAATAGACCTAGAAACACGTTAAAGGATTTAGTATAGCTAAATTAAATAAAAATACATTATAAAATACTATGGTCACTATGGTGCCAATGATGTTAGTATGTGTGTCTTGAGTTTGGATGTTCATGTATTCACAAATAAAAGGAACTTGAATGTAGATAATATTTAACTTTTATTGTTGGTAAAAAGTAAGTTTCTTAGTTCCCATTTTTTGAAGCATTCTCCTATATTGGTATAACTAACTAATCATTAGCCTATTTTATCACAGATTCTGTATCAAAGGATAATGACATGAAATTGTTCATAAGAATGCATAATCATAAGCACATAAGCACTTACAATTATTTTGTATTTTTAATGGAGTCAAAAATATTTAGATTTTTTACTGATTAATTATAATTTATTTGGTAGTCTAGAGAAAGTAATAGATATACAGATATATGCAATTCATTATATTTCATTCTTGTAAAAGAAATATGCTTACCTACTTTTGGAAGGTTTTAAGTTTTCAGTAATTCAAATTATTTTATAATAAAATTTGTCAATGTGTTAAAATTATACTTACTTCCACTGTAAACATCTCTTTCTTATATTTGCCTTTGAGATAAGCTCTTGTAGTTGAACTGTAAAAGGCAAATACAGTTGAATTATGAATAGAATTTAGAGTTTCCTGCTTAGTATTTTAGTGTAAATATACCTGAGAGGCATATTTCATGGTGTTTGAACCTCATATAATATTTTCATTAGGTTATCTCATTTGAGCCCCTCAAGTTTGTGGCAAAGCATGGTATAATTATTTTCATTTTATCAGATGAATACACACAACTGATTTGAAATAGACCCAGGATCCAATCCAAATCTGACTCCAGGTGCCCTTGAATCAATGGCAATCAAAATGGAAATGAAACAGTATCAGAATATAGAGAGGGAAGAAATAAAGGAGAGTAAAATTTAACCCAGGGCCATAACCATTAACTTGTGTATTCTTGAGGGAGCTACAAGAATTAAATGAGTCTTGATTGCTACACTGAAATTTTAAAGAATTTCCCCAACTGTGAGGTATAAAAAAATAGGAATCCCAAACATTATTTCACCAGTACCTAACAAATATGGTCATTTTAGTTCATTCACGCCCCCTTTTGAAATGGTGGATGAGAGACAAAAATCATTTAACAGTAAGACCTCATACATTTGGGTTGTGTGATGGTTCAATGAGGTTTATAAACGTCAAAGAACAAAGATGCAGCGATTCTTCCCCTGTGGATGACATCATTGCAGGGCTGCTTCTGTCTCCCTTTTCTTTTCTGCCTCTTCCACCTAGATCTCAAACCTACATTACTGGAATCAGCTCTCACATAGTACCACAGAAATCTCAGAGAAATCAGTAGTTCCTATGTTTGAAAAGAACTCAAATGTTTCACAGATGGATAAACCAGAAACATCAATAGGGTGGAGGCTTAAAATGCATAAGCGTAATAGCTGAGAGTTCTATACTTCAGCGACTGGAGACCAAATGTCTATATTCACGGTTAACATTCAGTTTGATACTCCTATTTTCCACTTATTCTGGATCACTAACAATTCATGAATGTGTTTTCTATCAGGTCTGTTAATGATTCAAATTTTCATTAGTTTTGTGTTTAAATAAGCCTTATTTGATTTTAAGCTATATAACTGTTATACACACTTGGAATTTATTTTTGTAGAGTGAAGTAATGGGCCTCAACCTATTCCCATTTTGCTAACAACTTTCATATTTTATTAGAGAGATTTTATTTCTTTGGCATAACATATTTATTAAATATTACATTTCTACAGCTGCTCGGAGCCAAACTGTTTTATTCAAGCAATCCATGATCTAGTTATGTGTCAGCACATTTTGCAAAATAAATGCCAAAATCTCACACAAACTCCTTGTTTCTGTATTACTGGACTTTATTCATGTTAGTATAAATGCAGTACTTATATTTTCACTAAGAACATCCCTACTTGTGTGGAAGATCTATTTATAACCATAAGCCATGAGCAATGTTTTCCTGCTCTCCATCGCTCTGCCTTTCCATTTGGAAGCGTGTGCGATGGAGGTTATACTATTCTGTCTTTATATAAAATCACAAAATCACCTGTCTTCATGTTGACATAAGATTATCTACCTGTATCTCATTCTCTGTGTCCTTTTAGAAAAACAGTACAAGTATTTTTTTTTAATTCTCCACCTCCAGCTCTTATCCTTGCTACCTTCTTTTTATCCATTCCCAGAAGGATTCTGTCTCTAAATTTCTAAGGCAATAACTCTTGTCCAAGCTGTCACTGACCTCTATGTTATTATACATAGTGGCAAATTTTCAATTTCCATTCTACTCAAGCACCATTTTATATAATAAGTGAGTTATTATTATTCTTGAATCCTTTCCTAGTTTGACTTCTGGGATTTGGCTATTAGTTTATTATGCTCAGTGGCCCCTCCTTTACTCTTCTCTTTGCTCATCCTTCTTTGTTCCTTCTTCCTCGGCATTATTCTAAATCTCTATTTTACCTAATAAGTATTTGGACATGGCCTCAGAGCAGGGCATGGTTAGACTGGGGCTTTTACAGGACCCAATTTCTGAGGGCCTCTGTGGTATATGGTAAAGGATGCTCTGGTCTGAAGGATTCAAGACACTCTTCACCTGTTCACCTGATTCTTTGGTGAAATTAACTGAGGAGTTCTCACCAAAATAGAAAAAGATTCTCTTGAGTGATTACTTTGGGAAAAATTGAACTTTATTCATTGAGGTTTAGGATGTGTAGTGTCCGAGATAGAATGTCCCATCCTCTTGTTCTGTAGGCCTGGCTCAGACCGAGTAGCATTTCTGATATGCACTCTATGATAAAAGTCCTTTAGGATCTTTTTTAACAGGTCTCCTCATATTCCACATGAAATTCAATGGGAGAGTATCTTGGGGAGAGTTTTCTACAAAAACATGAATTCTGGTAACTTTTCCCTACCTTCATCTTCACCATTAGATAGTGAAGGATAAACAAAGCATTTCAGTATTTAACTTGTTTGTGCAATGACTTAGGAGGCCATCCACTGTGAAAGGTGCAAAATATTGAATTGAAGTATAAAGCTCACAATTTTATTGGTTTATTTATTAATGAAATTATTCTATGTATATTTTTGTGCTTAGTATTCTGAGTCAGTTTTGTTTTACGCTCATGAATTGCCTAGTTGTGCTCCGTAGCTTATAGAACAATTGTTCGCTTTAGTATACCATTGTTTTAGGATGTTTTCACCAACCTTGGAAACAATTTTCTATGGTGACTTTGGCTTTTTTGGAACCTTACTTTGTCATTAAGATGCAGAATTTTGTTTTTTTTTTCCTCCAGTATTTATATCTTTATTTGCGACAACTTCCTAAACATTTTACTGAAGCAAATTATTTGTATTAAAATATAATTTATCATTTTTTTCTCAAGTAGAACACTTGAAATTATCAATAAAACAATTTTTAGTGTTTCATTGTATACTGAAGTTGATAATACTTTCTAATTTTTAAATGTGTTAGATATATTGGCTAAATTTTAGGATATTTTATTGTCTACATCATATTATAGAATTTACTAAGTAACAAGTCATCAGCGTAACAAGAAAGCTTGCTTTCTGTGTGAGTTTGTTTTCTATCATTGTGATAAAACACTGACCAAGACTGTATGATGAATAAGCTCCAACTTTACAGCTTCCAGATCACGGTCCAAACCGAGGGAACTCTGAACCGGAACTCCAGGCTGGAACTTAGAGTCAGGAACTAAATCAGAGACCATTGCCTACTGGATTGTTCCCCATGGCTCGCTCAATTTATTCTTTTTTATAACATAAGACCTTGTGTCTAGAGGTAGCACTCCTCAAGAGGACTGAAGCTTCTTGTGTTAATAATTAATCCAGAAAATGCCTCACAGACTTGCCTACAGTTCAGTCTGATAGAGGCATTTTCTAGCTTTTGTCAGGTTGACAAAAGCTAACCAGCATGCCTACTTTCCTTTTCAAGTTATATTTTTATTGATTACATATGTTCATGTGTTATGCATGTTTCCGTAAGTACACGTGTCAATGTATACACAAATAGAGGCCAGAAGTCACTGTTGGGTTTCTTCTTCTATTTTCTCTATCTTATTTATGAGACAGGTTCTCTTGCTGAAGGTGAGCATTACCAATAGCTTAGACAGGCTGGGCAATGAGTACCCGGTATCCACCTCTCTCCACCTTCCAACACTGGGGTTTCTAGTAGCACGCTGCCACCCTTGGCTTTTTGAATGGGTGCCGAATGTCTAAACTCACCTGCTCATGCTTATACAGCAAGAATTTTACCCTCTGAGCCATATCCCTTAAGCCCACATTCCAAACTACTCTAAAGGGGAAAAAGCAGATTTTAAAAGGGATAGAAAATCATGAGTTTGCTTTAGAATGCACTGTAAATTGTGCTACAGTCAACAACAGAACACTGCAATCGAAACAGTGTGATGCCATTCCATACGGAGTACGCTGAAAATATTCACTTATTATTATTAATAAAAGGGAAGCCAAGACACATTCTGGGTACAAGAACAATAAGAGTGTTCCATAAAATAAATGAATCCTTTAAAGAACTATTTCCCCATGGTTATTAGAACCATTTAGATTTCACCATAATTTGGTTTACATAGATAGTCTTAGATTTCTCTTTTTTTTCCGTTTATCCCTTGGAAATAGAGAAAGTCACAAATATGAAAATGTGATGCCATCTACTTAGAAACGCTTTGTATGTGTGGTTATTAGACATCACCTATTCTTTGGAAAGTGTTCTGTCAGTCTTGCAGTGATGACAACAGTACTTTCACATACCTTGGCTAAACCACTGGGACCCGTGTCCTGCTGGGAGATGATAAAATTTGATGAGGAGGATGTTGTTTCATTCATCCATGGAAAAGTTCACATGTGATTTTGCCAAGATGAGGGCCTGGCTCTTGGTGTGAATTGAATAAGTGCAGATTTAAAACTTGTCCTCGCTGTAGCCAGCTGAGTATCTAATGTCCTCAGTTTTCTAGTGCTTAAAATGAGGATAATTCCTGCCTCCTCAAGATCTAGCATATACTAGAGCAGCTCAGATCCACCAGATATAGGACTGCAACTCAATGAGTACTTAGTAACTGTTTAGTATCATTTTAATATATTTTATATGCATGCATATTGACTTGCTCACATGCATACACAGTTGCTCACATGCATACACACTTGCCCACATACATACACATTTGCTCACATGCATACACACTCACATGCATACAAACTTGCTCACATGCATATACACTTGCTCACACATACACACTTGCTCACATGCATACAAGCTTGCTCACACGCACACACACTTGCTCACATACACACACATTTTTTCTTCCCAGTCTTACAATTCTTCTATTCTTTTCTTTAAAAAATGTGTAGAGTGGGTAAATAGCCAAGAGATTTTCACATAAACTGAGTAATTGTTTCATTTTAAAATGTCCCACTTTCTAGGGCTATTATATTCCTTGTAGTTGTAAATCAAATGATTTTTTATCACTTTTTAAAATTGTTTCATAGGAGCTGAATAGATTTGCTTTAATAGTGAAAAGTCTTAAATTCTAGAAGTTAAAAAATTTTGATTTCTTTTACTGTTATATATTTTGTATATGTGGAATGGTGTCTCACGCGTTCAATTATGTGTACCTGTGTAGGGCAAAGGATCCTGTCGTCTACCAGTTCAGTCTCGACGGTCAAACGGCATGATAGCGACTGTCTTGATCCACTAAACTATTTTGACAGCCCAAGAAAAAGTTTAAATGTCAATTTATAAAAACCCTTTGATAATCAATATCAAATGGCTATTCCTGAAATCCTATACTGAATCCTGAAGAAGTAAGCTCTTAGGCCAGTGAAGCAATGGATTAGTGGATTAGTTAGCAAAGAGCAAAAGCTTTTTTATTTCTGTCCTTATATAGGATTCCAGCAGAAGGTGTGGCCAAGATTAGATATGAGTTAAAGGCATGTATCATGAATTCTGCTTGGTCTTAATAATAAAAACCTAGAGTCAGATATAAGGGTTGATGCTGAAGATCAGAGAAGCAGAGCAGAAATGCTGAGAGATCAGGGACAGGAAGAAACAAAACCACGGTCACCTTACCTATTCAACTTCCCAGTCAAAAAGAGACTCAGTTCCTGTCACTCCCTTTTCACTTCCTTTCTCCACCCAGCCATATCACTTCATATCTGTTCAAACCTCCACACCTGGATTGTTAGCTAGTCTGTCCCAACTCTGTCCTCTCATCTTCAGGCAAGCTTTATTTGTATAAACAAGGTATCACCACGAAGGCATGCCTTTCCCAGCTCAAAAATCTGGAATGAAGGCCTGTCTTTGAGGCCTTTAATTAGAAGAGGATTTTCCTACATCAAATTAAACAAAAATCCCTCACAAGTGTTTCCTCCATTTTCTGTTTTCAGTTCCAGATGTTGACAACCAAGACTAGCCATCACACATACATACAAACAAACATGCATACATTCATACATGCATACACATATGTAATAATAAAGAAAAAGAGGCCATGAATTAGAAAGAGAGCAAGGGGATACATGTGACATTTTAGAGGGAAGAAAGGAAGGGGAAATTATAAAATTATATTAACATCAAAAATTGTTAAAGCAATTTTTATTATTTAGATGTGTGTGTGTGTGTGTGTGTGTGCTGACTTACATATAAAAATGTGGGTGAATGCCATTGTCTTCATGCATGTGGGGATTGAAAGGCAGCCTTTGGGTGTCAGTCCTTGCCTTTTTACCTTCTATCTCTCTGTTGTGTGATAGGGCCTGCTTTTGGTCCCGGCCGCCTGGCTAACTTACACCAGAAATAATCACACAGAAATTGTATTAATTAAATCACTGCCTGGCCCGTTATGTCTAGCCTCTTATTGGCTAACTCTCACATCTTGATTTAACACATTTCTAGTAAGCTGTATAACACTATGAGGTCGTGGCTCACTGGGAAAGATTCAGCATGTCTGACCTGGCTTCTCCACGGCAACTCTCTCCCTGCCCTTCTTCCCAGCATTCAGTTCTGTCTCCTCCACGTACCAAAGTACTGCCCTATCAAAAGGCAAAGGCAGTTTCTTTTTTGAACCAATGAAAGCAGCACATAGACAGAAGGATCTCCTACACCATCTCCCCGTAGAGGTACTCTGAGCTCACAGACATTCATACTACCGTGATTGACTGCTACATGGTCTCTTAGAATTGGGTTCTTGGTGTTGACTGGCAAGTACTTTTACCCACTGAGCTATTGTCAGCCTTTTGAAAGAGAACTTTTACAGAAAATATACTATACTATGCTTTTTAAAAAGCTCATGATACTTGGCTGAATTTTTAAATAATCAAGACTTTAAAGTGTTAGAGGAAAGTTAAGACAAAAATTTCAGAGTATACCCCAAGATGTCCAATGATATTAGGAAATACGAAAAGAGTACAAATAATTTAGCAAACCATCTGAGTATAAAAAAAGTACATGAACATTATGGATGCTCTCTAGTTTATGGTTTAGAGCAGATACTGCCTGACTTGTATACAATGTGGATACCTATTCAGCTCTAATCATAATGTGTTCCAGGTACCACTATAATGAAAGGTTATATCAAAATAGGAGGTTTGGGTATTTTTGTCAAAAAACAGGTGGCTGTGGCGTGTGGGCTATTTTTGCCACCTTCGTTCTATTCCATTGACTAGTATGACTGGCTTTGGTCTAATGCTTTGTGATATAACCTTAAATCAGTGATGGTGTTACTGTCAGCAGATTTTATTTTTATAGATCAGGATTGATTTTGCTATCCTAGGTGGTTTGTGCTTCTATGTGAAGTTTAAGATTACTTTTTAAATCTTCTATGAAGAATTGCATTGGAATTATAATAAGGATTGTAATGAATTTGTACTTGGATTTTAGAGGATGGCCATTTTCACAATGTCATTCCTACCAATCCATGAACATGGGAAACCTTTTCTTTGCTCTCCTATGTAAGAAGCTTGAGCATCTATGGAAGTTGGTATCTACTAGGACATATAAACAGTTTTCAGGTTCCAAAAAATCAGCATTTCATACACCAGAGTAAATCTCAAATATGCTTAGTGAGCATTAGTGCATTGTGATCACCCTCAAGTAAACACAGAACTGAAAAAGTATGTGCTCACTTCAGACATTGAATCCGGGTTTCTCTTCAGTTCTCTGAAAGTTTTTTTTTAATTTGTCATTTAACATTCGTATACGAGTACTTGTGGTTTCCTTATTCTATCTTAAATTCTGAAATATTTTTTAAAAAGACTGAAATAATCCTTTGTTTTTAACAATATGTAATTGTTCTTTTAAAATATTTAATTTTTATATATAAATTTAGAAACATATATGTAGTATTTTTAGTCAAAATTAAAATTAATTTTTCTCCATTATATTTAGTAATCAAGTTTCTTTAATGGGGAGCTCTTCGATTTAAAAATGATATTGGAAACTTGCTGTGTGAGTTATAAGATTAGGACTGTCTCTTGGAGAATTCATTCTGTAATTGAATACTAGTTATATACATTTTAGGAGATTTTAATCAGAAATGTCGCAGAAGAAATAGTCGTCTTTCTATTTGAAGGGATGGAGGTCTTTTAAATTACTTATTTCAACTGGAGAAGACCCAGGTTTAAATCCAGGCATATTGTTGAAGCACACTATTAATCTAATCCTTCATTTTCTCGTCAATTAAAGACTTATCTTTATTGTCTCATTCACTTATCAGTAACTCGCTGGCTGTTTGAAAGCTGGCTGTTAAAAATCCCTTTGTTTACGGCAATAAGGCACCATTCATTTTGTGGACTTTATAAAACACCCTCTGCCAGTTTGGGGCTTTGAGAATAGCTCTAAAGATGTGTTCCCACAGTAATTACCGATTCCAGAGATGTTCATTAAAGAATGAAGTCAGAGGCAAGCGTTTGAAACAATTGTATCCCACCAAAGCCAGCTTTATTGCACACCTTCCCTGCATCTACAGCTCTTAATAAAATGAGTGGGAAAAAAACGAAAACTCCACTGGAAAACACTGCTCAGTATCTGTACTTCTGAGTGATATTACTTACCATAGTGTTAAAGACACAGAGTATTTTTTTTTACATGTTTCTATTTAAGCCAAAGATTCTGTAGAGGATTGGTAGAAAGCCAGGATACTTTTATTTCGGCTCAGCCGTCCATCTTACGTTTGCTGAGAATGGTCACCGCTCCACTAGTCCTCCATTCTACTGCGCATGTCAGTGACCAGGATGGCTAAGGGAGTAAACCCCTAAAGATAAGTCAAATCTTATTGAAGAAAAAAAAAAAGAACCACAGCCACAATTACTTTGCAAATGGTTTTGGAGTTGTGTATTTGTTTTAGAATAAATCTGTGACTGTGGGATGCAGGGTGAAGAATGTTATGGTAGTTTTCTCTCAGCACCCAGGTTGCTGGAATGTGTTTAGGTTTTGCACAGTTATCCTGCAATTATGGTTCGGCCTCCCACTGAGACTTAATAAGCAAATATGATGATGGACTCAGGGAGAGATTTGTGTATTGGGCTGCTATGAGATAACTGCACACAAACCCTTTCCAGAAATGAAGTCTTATTTATTTCTATGGCATGAGAAAATACAATGGACAAAGGAAGGAGATCTGAGAGCATGGTTTTGGATGCATACCCTACATTTCTAGGTGCTAACTGTGCTAGAGTCCGCCATTGGTAATGAGCACCTTCCTTGTTTGGATGAAAACAGCCCAGCTGAGTCAGCTTGAAGCAGTTTTCTCCTTTAGGCTCCGAGACTTGAGTTCTTTCACATGCCTTATTATCCCCCTTTTGTTTAGTTCACATTAAATCATCTAGATTTCAAAGATAAGTGTAGCTTAGTCCCACAATAATTACCATTTTTTACGGACAAACCAAGAAAAGCAGAGAACCTGGAGTTATGGTAGCTAAGAATTTGTGTGATCAGTATTTGAAATCCATTGAGAAATTATGGACTCATTCCAAGCCTCATCCTTTTCATATGTAAAGCAGGAATGCATACAAGACCTGTCTCAATGTTTTTAACCAAAAGGAAATTTTTTAACCAAAAAGAAATAGTGATATAGATTATGTGAGATTCATTCTTCGTTGTCTGTTGGCTTTTCTTTCTTTTAGTGGGGTCTCATGCAGCCACGGTTGACTGTAAAGTGGCTGAGTTACAGAGAGTGACCCTGAACCCCTGATTCTCTTGCCGCTGTCTCCACAGTGTTGTATTTACAGGCATATCACAACATCCCTGGCCTTATATGGGTCTAAGGAACAAACCTGGGGCTTGTAGCATACTAGACCATCATTCTACTAACTGAGAATATTTGAGATTCTCTATGAAAATCTTTGAGGTTACTTGACACGATAAGCACTAAATCCATGTTATTTATTATGACCTGAGTCCCCTTGTTTTTAGAATTACTCTAACTATAAAATAATTCACATGCCCACTGCCAAAGTGCTAGGAAATTAGGGTAAAAAATACCCCAATGTTTCTACTATTAATATAGCCCTTCCATACCTTCATTAAAATAGGATCTCATTTTGTTATGCTTTATAACCTGGGCTGTTGATTTTGCTGACTATCAGCACATGGATATGTTTCCATCAGTAAACACAGATGTCTGTCTGTATCACATTCCATGGACTCTACAATTTATGCAATAATCCCTGGAATCTTAACTATTTGTGACCATAGATAAGAAATGCTTTTGATAAGCACACTCTGCTTTACCAGCACTGGCCTGTTTGGCTGGTCATTAAAACTGAATGGATTTGCAAGGTGCTTAGGTCATTAAAACTGAATGGATTTGCAAGAAGCTTAGACCTCAGTCTTAGCTCTTACTAGCTTTGGGACTTCACTTGATACAAGGTCTGAAACCAGCTCTGAAGCCATATACAATCCTGAGTCTCATATCTAGAGCATCACTTGATTCTTAGTTTTGAATTCCAACTCAAGTCTCGTTTGATGCTGAAGTCCAAGTTCAAGCTTAGGAGCCTCATTTGATGTTTAGGTATAAGTCCTAGCTCTAAAGCTATTGCATGTTCCAGGATACTTTGCCCATAAGTTCCTGGTGATTCTGATCTTTCTTCTTCCACTGTTGCCTTAGCAACCACAGCTCTACAGATGCCCACTACTGCATCTGGCATGACATGGATCTTGGGGATCTTGACTCAGGCTCTCACACTTCAACAAGCACTTTACCAACCTACCAATCATCCCATTTTGTGACTTACTTTCCTAACGTAGCTGAGAGTTTAGGAGCTCCCTGTCAATGACTTAAACTTAAATACTATATTGATTGGCGCAGAGGTGGGGTACAAAGACAGCATGGAATTCTCCCTTTTCATCGACAAAATCTTTGAGTACTGATAAAATATGAAGAATTCTAAGTAATATCTTTCCCATGAGTGCTGTTGCTATTTTACTTCTAAAATATCCATTCCTCTTTAAACTACCCCCTTTAGATGATTTGGAGGGGTCAATTTTATATGAGGTGTCATTCATAACTAGCCAACCAAAAGTAAATAAATAAAAAGCAAATACTCTCGATATTTTGGAAAAGCTTTCTTTACTTGTAGTGACTTAGGCGGGACAATAAAGTGAAAGTTTATGGCTTCATTTTTCTGGTCACCGGTCACCTTGTCTTCTCCTGGAGGACCTTAAAAGTGTTTGTTTCTTGATGATTGACATGAAATAGAGAATACATTCTTAATGTGACCTGTTGCTGCCTCTGCTGCTACATCAGTGTGTTAGAAATTGGAGGACAGATCTATGCACGTATTCTTCGATAACAAATTCATATCATTGCTATTATATCTTAGCCTTCCAGAATTTCTAATCAGTTCTAGACCACCTGGGATACATTTAGCATGACTGAATATGAAGAACATTTAGACATTAACTCTCAATTATCACTGAGTGCTCACATGATTAGAAATACAAACACAAGTTCTTGCAACCCTGCCCATTGGGATAAAAATTATGCCAATACCTTTAGGAGATAATCAACACAATAATTTCGACTAAAATTTGAAATTTTCTAAAGATACATTTTTGTAGGCTCCATGTTAATGCTGTGATTCATGGCATGTTGTACCTCCAGCAACAACGTGGGCTCCTTAGACAGCTTCTGAGGAGCAAATGCTTTCAGTCCTCTCCAAAGCAGATTTACCAAACAGAAGCTCCAGAGCTATGATTCCTTCTAGGAGTCTCAAAGCCAGTGTGGGCCTCAGTAGACATTCGTCTGCATTATTTTTAATGCCTAATTCCTAAATTGAAAGTATTTGTGTGAAACTGAGGTCTGATTTGGTTCCATAATGCTTACAATAGACATAAGCCACTCCCTTAGGGGGAACATTGGTCTTAAGGTACACAGTAATGATTTTATTGAGCTCATTGTTGTTATTTTTAAGACAACCTTTATAATGCAACCCTAGCTGTCCTGAAGCTAGACCAGTCTTGCCTTGAACTCATAGAGATCTGCCTGCTTCTGCCTCCCCAGCACTGAGATTAAACGTGTGTGCCATCATACCCAACTTTTTATTGCTAATATTTATTTTCTTTAAATGCCAGGCTATAGTTGGATAAAATACAGTTCTCAACTACAAGTTGTATTCCCTTTAACTCTCCTGAAAGAAGTTAAAATCGTGACTTTAGTATTTCTGATGCAGAGTTAGAGTGATCTCTGGGAGGAAGTTAGTGATCAGATGCTTGCCCCAGAGGAAGAAAATTTCCAGGGCAATCCAAAGACAATATTATTATTGTGCCCACTTGAATGATGGGGTTGACATGGCTACTGATTTCTAGTTGCTATGAAAACCTTTTCCAAAATCTTTACATTAAAAACAGTTTTTTTCTTGATAATTGTATACAGGTGTACAATACTTACTTACATGATGTCCACCCCTCCCTCCCCTGTATCAATTCCTTCCATGTTCCTCCCACCGCCAGGACTAGCATGTACACAGTGTCTTCTAGAAATGACACAGAATTTGTAACTGTGAAATATGGGTTTCAATGTATGTTCATGGTTATATTGTAAAATTACTATTAATTTTAATATGTATATTTTCCCATTATATAGAGAACATGCCGAGTCTATTGATAAGGAACTAGTTGTATATAATTAACTATATTTGTGAAAGACACAGTCTTTATTTCTACAAAACCAATATTCCCTTGCTAAAGTCACTTTAATTGTCCGTTCCTAAATGTAGCATAATAATATGAACATTGATTTCTGAAAGAACTATAAAAATTTGGGTAACTGAAATGCCATTCTCATCATATAACACCATCAGACATGTTGATGTGGAAGGGTGAAGACAAAGAACCATCAGCTACTAAGGACTGGAGAGAGGTGGAGAATCAGTCTTCCCCAGGGATGAGCCCCCAATTGGTTATGCAATACTACGTGGTTTCTGAAATCATTTTCAATTAAACAACACTAAATGAACTCAGTAGGTTGTATTTATAGAGTTATGTGTTTATATGTATAAGCATGTAACAGTAATAATCAGTGAAACTTAGACAATGCATTAGAGAGAGTTGAAGGGAGGATGTGGGAAAGGTTGGAGAGAGATGGGGATAATGTAATTATATTTTAATTAGAAGATTAAATTAAATTAAATTTTTTTAGTGACTGCTAAGAAACCCAGGTGGCTCTTTGGAAGAAGTTAATATGTAAAACAATTTAATTGCCAAAAGTAAACATGAAATTTTTACCATAACCTTCCATGGGAGCAAAGCAGACATAGTATAACTTAATAGAGGTGTGATGTAGAAATTTAAGTTTGCTTAGCCATGTATGTATGATTTTCATAAATGTTTCATTCCATAATATGTCTTTAAGGAACTTATAAAGATAGAATAGACTAATCTGACTGGACATAATATTTTTAATATGTACTTTCTTTTAATTATGAGCATCTTGGTAACTACATTAAGGTACCAAACACTCTCCATCTTGTTTATTTTCAATAAAACTTTCCAAATTATTAAAGGATTAGCATAATTTAGCTGTAATCTGCACCATAGAGTAGCAGTTTTCAACTTTAGCTGAACATGAAAACCACCTGGGGAGATTTAGAGCCCCTGTGCCAAAGACAGCACAAACCAATTAAATAGAAATATTTGCTCCTGGAATGCTGGCCATACTATCTCGTACAACTCCCTGGGCAATTCCAGTGTACAGCCAAGTTTAGCACGTAGTGCAATTTGGAAAGAAATGCTTAGCTGTTTCATATTTTTCAATTAGACATTATTACAGTGGACTTTCCAGGAAGTATCCCTTTCATTCAGTTTTCCACTGGAAACAAAACAAAAACTGAATTAGCATTTTTTGTTGTGTTTTGTTTCTGCTTGGTGTAATAGCAATGCATTCTCAACAAAATAAAAATTTCCATAGCTACCTTGGTATTCTGGGGAGAGATACTGATGGCCTTCTTTTCAGTTGCCAATGTGATACTTTTCTGCTGGATGGGGAATTGTTTGAGGGAGGAAATGCGTTGCTATTGACTTGCCCTTGACCTTTCTCCACTTACACGTAATGTGCCTCTCTTGAAGTGTTTATAATATGCAGCCAAATTATCCATTAATGACTTATACTGCACCAAACTAAAACAGTTCTGTGCACACTTCCTTTTAAATCAAGCTAGCCACAGGCAGCAGTGGAATTACTAGTTGTGATTTAGGAGTGAGTGATGGGCTGTGGTGAAGCTGGGAAGGTTTTCTTCTGTGTAAATTGCCCTTCGCCGAGTGATAAACTATCTGGTTTTTAGAATCCTTTATCCATCTGTGAAACTCTCTGCTGTCTTACAAAAAAGTGGGGTTTTTGTGGCATAGTAAAGAGGTAGTGAGAGTAAAGGCTGAGAACCTCCTACATCGTGTTCCCCTCAACTAGAAATCTCATAGTCTTTAAATTCAGAAAGTGAATCCCCAGAGACCAGGATGAAGAGTTACATAGTTTTTCCTTAATTTTGAAGAAAAAAACACCAGATTCCGAATCTATATGTCATTTTACTGGACTTTCCAAAGTATAACAGGATTTTGTCTCTAATCTGAAAATTCTAAAATCTAAAATAGTCTGAAAATTTCAAGCTTCTTGAGTTTGGAACATGACAACATTCACGGAAATGTCACATCTGACTTCATCTGGAGGATCATATAAAAATGTTGCATTGTCCCCAGGCTATGAGGTGGGAATGAAGCACACACAAAATTTTGAGTTCAGAGTGGGCCTCATCTTCATCATATTTCATAAGGTGTATGCAATATTTTAAAATCTGAAAAATAATCAAAAATCCTTAGTATGCCTAATCCCAATCATTTTTATAAGGAACTAAATACCTTCAGATGGTATATGAAGTAGGTAAAAAATAATCAGTGGATTGCTATTATTTCTATGGCGTATTTCTCTTTTCCATATACTCCAACTAGAATTTAGAAGTCACTAGCTTTTAGGTCCTTAAGAATTGAATACTTTTTCTGAAATTTCTTTCCTCACTTCTATTTTAGATTTTAGTATTTTTAGGTTAGATATGATTAATCATTTGAGAGGAAATCGCACTCAGAACTTTGTAGATTGACTGCTATAACAGTAGCATTTAAATGTGGTTTTCCTGAGTTTTACCTGGAGCTTCAGACTGTTGTCCAATTGCAGGTAGCATGTGCTGTGTTTCCATGAGTTGGGTTTGCTCACTGGGTGTTGAGTTGCAGAGCACTCCAAGTCCACTTTTTCTTTCT
This sequence comes from Microtus pennsylvanicus, assembly GCF_037038515.1. NCBI lineage: Eukaryota > Metazoa > Chordata > Mammalia > Rodentia > Cricetidae > Microtus > Microtus pennsylvanicus. Next base: position 16,685,796 of record NC_134579.1, read on the forward strand.
AAGTATATTGGTTTACCATTTATCCAGGGATCTCAACTTTCTGCTTCCTTAGGCACGACAATTAAATTAACGCTTTCACACATGGTCAAAATCTGTATCAGCTATTTGGATAGGCCATAAACTTAGAATTCAAGAGTCCACCACTCTTATAAAGACAGAGGAAGATGTAACGATCATACTGCAATGTCTACTGTTAGTAAATTGAGACGAAGTGTATCATATCATCTGTATGTGTACAGGAACAATGTATGCTGTTCTTTCCCATTGCGTTTAAATAGATGTTTAATGAAACTGTTACTTGTTGAAAAAGAAAAGTTCACATGGACACTAAATAAATGAGGCGATATTTTCAGTTAATGAATGAAGTGCCTTGATCTATGGTGTCATTATGCTTGTCTCATTGCTTCAGGGACATCTTGAAATACAAGACATGCTGTAATGCATAGGGGATATAATTTAAACATTGCTTTAAAATGTAAGCAGGGTAGAGTCTTATGTGTTTAATCAACGGCTACGTTTGGGAAATATTTCATTGTAGGTGACAGTGTTAAGCATGTTGTAACATGCAAATTGGTCATCTTTTAGTCCAATAAAAACCAAAAAGGAACTGTATTTTTTTAAGCTAAGGTAAGGTTACAAAATTGGTGAAACAAAGTTTAATACAGCACATTTTTACAATTTACTTTAAGCATTACTTAGATGCTACTGCCAATATTTCTATTTTGCAGAGACATTTGGATTAAATCTTAGGATCATATTTTCATAATCATCATGGATCATGCTTCACATACCAACTCATATTCCATGGATATTCCATTTTTATATAAAAATTCTATATAGGTAACTTTTAACAAAAATAATCTAAAATATTGTACATACAATGAAAACATTTTTTCACAAGTTATAAAAACACATTTGTACTAGCTTTAACAGAAAAGGCATTTGCTAAACAGCTGCTGGATGGTCTCATGTGGTGAGACATCAAGAAACCTGCTTGTTCTTTGATGGAGCCTGGGACTGGGCGCTGAATGCCCACGGAAACACTTTGACTTCCATTGATGATTGGCTAATTTCTTAGGAATTATTTTCTGTGCAAATGCTTTTCTTGCATCTTCAGATTTATAATTTTCAGATTAGAGATCATCATTTGAGAACTTATACTCAGAAGGTTCTGGATCGATGGTCAGAACAGTTTTTCTTCCGTTTAAATGCAGTTTTACTGAGTTGAAATGTCTAAACAAAGCCTAATTGCAGGGCAGTGTGTTCCGTTACTTTAATTAATTTGTTTGCTGCGTGCTGAGTTGCAGAGCGCACAAGTCTGTTTCTTCTTTCAAATATGTTCCACTTTTATCTTTGTTCGTCTGCCAAACTATTGCTTGTAGTTCTCAGAGAAGTTGGTCCAAGGTTGCTCTACAGTAGTGAGTTCATATCTACCTCCAAACGTGGAGTTAAAAAAAGAAATTCTTAACCTGGTTTGATAATTCATTCAGGTAAAAACCTTTGGTTGGTCTAATGTGAATAAAGGGTGCATCTAGGAGAAGCCGACTCTGAGTAAGGGAGACAGTGGCATAGTACTCGGAGCTGCAACTGTGAGTGCCATCCTGAAGAAAGAGGAACTTAGGTAGCAGCGCAAGAAATGGTCACGGCAATCCTGCAAGATAACCAGTAAGAATAAACTCAGTTTAATTATAGCCACATAATATAGACTAGGTAGGAGAGAAAACAGTTTTAAAATGTGTAAATTGACCAAGATTCCCCATGGAATCCATCTCATTGTAGTACATTGACTAGTCCGTTGTACCAGAAACATCTCAGATTCTTACTTTGCAGTTCTGACATTTGTAAGTTTCTATTTATTGACTGATTTTTTTTTTCTGATTATAGTTATAGGCCATTTGAGAAACAGAAAAATAAATCTTACATTTGGATTACTTCTTCTAATTTCCACACAAATACGTGATTTTAAATGGCATAAAATAAAGTATACAATGTATAAACATGATACTTTCCTAAAGATGGGATAGCATTCAGAATATGAGTGTATAAAAAGTGAATTAGAGATGATCAAGCCCAAAACACAAATAGGTAAGTAAAGTGATGCTCACAGGACTGTCTCCTTAAAGACTGAAACAAGAACTAACATCTTTGGATTCTCAATTTATGGTAGCTTCTGGAACTAAATAATAAAATCAGATAGATTTGCTGCGTACCTACCAATAAGGCACTTCTGTGAAAAAAGCAGTCTGGGGACCTTAAAGATGATCAGTGCTTATCATCATGGTTCTTTTAAACACTATATACTGTGTATTTATGACTCAAGAGTTTTCAGACCAGGACTGAATTTGAAACAGATGTCTGCAGTATTACCGAGGATACAAAAATCAAAATTCTGGCCATTCAGACATTTTCAGTTTATCCCCAACTGTGAAGTAAAAGAGACAATCTAAAGAATTAGAAAAAGAACTCATGAAGTTCATATACATCTTTATATATGAAACTTTCAACAAAGACTGTTTTATAGACAACGAGAATAGTGAAAAATACAGTAAACCTTCACTTTTTCTGCTTAAATTGTTAAAATCGTAACCCAACTATTTGCAGGCAGAATAGTTATTCCTTGAATATCACTTATCTGTCTGCAATCTTTTTAGCTGTAACAAGTTGATGGGAAAATGAGAGTAGCAGTGTCTTTGCTTATGCTAGTTAAAGATGTCATCCCACTCAGGTTTTGACTTTAAGCACAAATGATTTGTGCCACTTCTGATGGTTTTAGTAACACATTACTACAACAGGGATTTCATCAGTGCATTTATTGATTATGACCTGTCTCTGAAACCTTACAGCTTCTGAGAGAAGATTTTGTGTGGAGGCAACAAAACTCCATGCAGAATCAGCTTGCATATACATTTAAACAGTGCAAATCACTTGCAGGAGAACATTTATATGACCTCACATATATGTAAGCGTCTGCATACTATCTGAAATTGGATATTAAAATATCTGTATCATTACTATGTGCCATTATGGCATTATACCAAATGACTTTACTTTTTAAGATATTATCAGTGAAATGCAGATATATATATATATATATATATATATATATATATATATATATACAAGTATATATACTCACATGTATATTCTCTTATAAGTATAATGAACATTTAATTGTATGTATAAAATGTGTTCCAATGTATTAGAAGGTAAAATCTTACATTTCATTCTTAAAAATTCAAAATAAACAGCTTCATGTTTTATGTCTAACTATCTCAGTTCTTGCCCTACTGTCTTCTGTTTCTGCAGAACCCTGATAATGCACACACACAATAAAAAAAATAAGTGAATAAGAAGAAAGAATCCAGAAACCCCAAATAAGATCCTATCCCAGAGTCACACGAGTGACGTGGGAGTTGTTCAGGTTATTTTCATTTCTTGCCCAAGTTCCTAATCAGAAATCCAAGCAAGCAAAATGTAAGGGCCAAAACTAAAAAGAAGAGAAAAAGGGAAGAGAAAAGCACTATTTTTAACTGTGGGGAAGGCCTCTGTTTTGAAAGAGAAAGCAAAGTGCTGACTTCCAACTTTTTTGGATGAGGATGTTTTGCTGCTCTCTCGCACCACCCTTAAGATTTGCATGGTGTGATGAGTGGGTGCACAAGAAATGAGCACCATATGGTGGTTTTAGATTTAGCAATGAAAAGACAATGAAGTAACATGGGGATTTGGGGTCCAGAAGACAGAAATCAGGAACCAAGCTGCACAGCTCTGCAAAGCTCATCACTAATCCTTGTCGACTTTGGTACCCTTTTAATTTTTCTTTTAAATCTAGGCATTGGAGAGTTTGAACTGAATTTATTCTTATGTTTGCTTTGACTGGTAAATATGTTGCTTTTTCACTGTGAACATTTATGCTAATTGTTTTCTGCCAGGAGTTATTATATTTTAATCTTTAAAAAATTTTACCCATCAGTAATTTGCTCAAGGATGGAAAAAAAATCAATGTTTGTTTGAGCAAACTGTAGAGAGGATTATAGATTCTCAGTGTCACCTTCTCTTTCTGGTGTGTCTTTCTCCCCCTTTATGAAGTACTGTTTTCCAGTCAGTCAATTTCTACCTGTAGATTCGACTAACAGCAACACTGCATCTTCAGACAAAATAAACAAGACATGGATACCCACCAACAACAGGGCAAGCAAACCTTCCTTGAGAACAATAACTAGATGGGGAATAAATCATGAAATGAGAGAAGCCAAAGATGGGAATTTTTTTGGAAGGATGCTAGCTAAGCTGGAGTTCTGCTCCTTCCAGTTTCAATGAGGCTGTTACATAAACTCTTGTGAAAAGATCTACTGAATGTCTTGGGAGCAAAAAGGAGGGAGTGCCTATTTAGTTGATTTTAAATTGTCGGTCCCCTCACCCATTCATTCAGTAAATAAACTGTTTTGCAGAATAAGAGGGTTAAGAAAAGGCCTCAGTGACTCACTCCGATTTGTTTCCACGTTCTGAACAGTCAATAAAGAAATTTATTGCCTCATTAGGCATTTTGAGAAGATTTCTGGAAACCTGGATGACGTAAGACCAAAAGTAACCTAGTAAGATATTTTAAAAGTGGTGGCAGCTGAATTTGTGTTTGAGGTTTCAAGTTGCACATTATGTTGGGCTGACAAGGTGGCAGGCAGTGAGTGGGATAGATCAGGTGTAGGAGGGGAATGAGGTGGAAACTACCTTTTCAAGTTCTGAATGTAAACACTGGCATATAATAAGTGCTGTAAAGCAATAGAGGACAGAGGAGTCTTAATAACAAATATCAATAGCCTCTTCTTAAAGAAAATGCAAATTGAGTCATTGAACTGGATGGTAGGCAAGACACACACCACATGAGGCAACTCAGCTTACTCCGGCTCACTGTGCTTAGCTGCGGGTTGACCAGGTGCACATGCTCAGGCTTATTGGCAGCCCGCCCTGGGCTCCAGGAATCTGTATGCATTCTGCCTTCTCTGTGAAATTCAGAGACCCATTGGAAGGTCAGTGAAGGTAGGTTCCATGTTGTGATCATTTTGTAGAAATGTCTTAACTCTTCAGATAATAAAGGAACAAACCGGCAGCTAGAACAGTATGATTTTGTTTGTGAATGAAAGTTATCTTTGTTTTAAAACTGTGAATGAACATTTTTCCAGGAAGAAAAAAAATTGAAGAGTAAATGGTTTTTAGTACGTCAAACACAGCAATGAGTTTTGCTTAAAACACAGTCAATCCTGATCAGCCTATCCTACATCAAAACATAAAAAGCCTTGATGAACTGCATACAATTAACAATAAAGTGAAGCCATCATAGAAAGTTTTCTAGATACAAGGACTAAAGATATTTGTTTCTCATAGTGAATACTCTGTGTGTGTGTGTGTGTATGTGTGTGTGTGTGTGTGTTTGTGAGGGGGGGATGGAGGGGAGAGAGAGAGATAGAGATAGAGAGAGGGAGGGAGAGGGAGAGGGAGAGGGAGAGAGAGAGAGAGAGAGAGAGAGAGAGAGAGAGAGAGAGAGAGAGAGAGAGAGAGAGAGAGAGAGAGAAAGAGAGGAGGGAAGAACAGAGAGATTTTTTGTTTCAGATTTCAGTTGCTGTGATTTTTGGGAAAGAAATAATGAAATAATGAGAGACTTACTACTTTAATATGAATCCTGTTTATTTTATAAAAGACAGATTTCTTAACATGGCTTTGTGTTATTACAAGTTTCCAAATTTAGAAGTTGTTTCATCCTTAACTCTTTCAATTCAGACAGCTTTTTCACCCTTTTTTCCCATTAAAATTTAGGGGACGTAAGTTGAGACAGAAAAGCCATGCTTTGGTTAGGTTGAAGCAGAGACATTGAGAGAACACGCCATTCTATTACAGAGGCTCTCTCTTGATAGTTTTCTTCTGTAAAAAGTCATATTTGGGATGCATTAGTTAAAATTGCCCTTGAAGATTATATGGACAATAAATAAATTCACGTCTAGGGAATATGAAAATCAACTTGTAACCTGAAAGAAGAAATTAAAGTAGCGAAATGATGCTGCCTCTGATTAACCTTTTTCTAATTATCATTATAAAAGTTTAAGATCTGAGGTGCAGCCAAATGCAACTGTTTCCAACTTTGTATATCGTCTATATATTATTTCTTTCTAAAGGCATATAGGATGTTCTTTGTAGAGATATTTATTGGCTTTTATGTTCCTTGAGTATGTCCTTAGCTGATCAATTGAACAGCTATTTAATTACAGGGTATTGATTGCCGGCAATTAACAAAATTACAGCAGCAGACTGAGAGAAACTACTCAATTTAGGAAGCACAGATTGTGCCTGGTATATAGTAGATACTCAACAAATGTTTAATGATTAGGATGAATGAATTCAAGGGGAAAATTAGATGATATTATTATAAAACTTATAAAGAAATATTGACAAAGATCTAAAAATATTTGCAGGTCAGTGGCGAGGAATTATGAAAAAGCTTTCCGTGGAGGAGCCGCAAGGTATTCAAAGAGTGGTCAGTCATTGAACTGAGTTGGTATTCTCACAACATCATGAAGAGCACATGTTAGTACTATCTTATGTGCTGTTATTCACCGTTTGCCTTGGGGAGTGGTTGGTCGTTGGTCACGGGAGTTTAGCAACTCAGATAAAAGTTAGAACAAACTTCTCAAGATGTTTTGTACTGTCAAGCTAAGTAGTTTATCCTCCTCTCATGGAGCCCAAAGTCATCATATTGTAAATAATAGGAAGCCAGTTTTTACAAAGAGATGCTGAGATTTCTTTTGGGACAAGAATCTGACAATTTTTTGATTGTGCCTAGATGGTTCATTGTCCAGCATTTTTAGAACTTCCCCACCCCTTTCAGCCATGTCATGTCCTAAACCAAGTGGAGTCATTCTTTATTCTCTAAATACTTATTGCCAATCATCAGTGATGTGGGATCTCTGTCACTGAACATGGGGAATTAATATTTGCAAATGACATATCCCTGTGGTTATTCTCATTGAATGAAAATGGCTCGCAGGGGTCCAATTTAGAGTGGCATTATTAGGAGATGTGTTCTTTTTGGAGGAAATAAATTACTGAGGGTGGATTTCGGACAATCAAGCCAGGCTCAGTGTCACTCTCGTTGCCTTCTGGATTTGAACTCCCAGCTTTCTCTCCAGCACCATGTCTGTTTGCATTCCACCCTGCTTCCCATCCTGATGAGAATGGACTAAACCTCTGAACTGTAAACTGGCTCCAATGAAATATTTCCTTATAAGAGTTACCATGGTCATGGTGTCTCTTTACAGCAATAGAAACCGAACAAAGACAATCCCCCACTGACATATTAGAGACTCTAATATCATGTTTCTGTTTTCCCTAGAGTCTTCAGCACCACCTCCCTCCATCAGAAATTTTTTAGAGTTGTAAACAAATAGTCTGGACTCAGAGGTTATTCACATCTGAACACAAACTGATAGCTAACTTACAAATAAAAGTTTAAGCAGATGGTTAAGCTTCAAGCATTGGCAGTGCCACCAACTGACTGTGACCTTGAGCAAATTCTATACACACTACAGCTAGCTTTGGGAGACAGTGTCACCTTTATTCCTAGGTGTGTTGGAGAAATAAAAGAGTTAATTCAGCTACTGATCTGCTATAAGGACTCATAGATTATTATAGGTGTTGCTGTTTAGGGGACGGAGTTGATCTTATTAATGCTGTTCTCCTTTAATGGCTTCTTTTTGATCATGTGAATGTTGCTGCTTTGTCAAAAGTCCACTGTCCTTCTACAAAGAGTGCATGATATTTTTTTATTATTCTTGAAAATAAATTTTTATGCAATATTCTGTTTACAGTTTCCCCTCCCCAAGCTCCTTTCATATCTTTGCCATTCCACTACCCACCCAAATACAAACCTTTTCTTTCTCGGGAATATAAACAAGCATCTAAAATAATAGAAAAATAATATAATGATCAAACAAACTAGAATAGGGCAAAACAAACACAAGAAAATCTCAAGAAAAATTATCGATGCAAAAACACACATTTGAACATAGAATCCCATGAAGATGCATATCTAGAAACCATAACATGTATGCAAAGGACCTGTAAGCATAATAATGATGATGATGATGATGATGATGATGATGATAACAGTAATAATAAAAGCATGACAGAACATTATGAGACAAAGAACCTACAAAACATGATTGAGTTCATTTGGTTTGGTCTGTCTACCCAGGGGCATAGGGCCTAGCCCTAAGCGTGATTTATATCTTATATCCCTGGTGAGACTCCATTGAAGAAAAATAGTGTTTTGCTTTCTGTAGTTAACAATTAGAGATAGTTTCTGGGTTAGGGATAGGGACTTATGCCCACTTTCTCTCTTAGCACTGTGACCCCATCTGGCTCAGATGTATAGGCCCTAAGAATACATGCTCTTTGTTTCGCCATTCTCTATAGTTTGACATGTAATAGCTGAACCTAAAGCCATACATTTTCTCATGTTATAGTTGAATGTTCAGGTCTACTGGATACCCAAGGGATATCTCAAGTTCTTATGTCTCAAGAACAAGAAATTATAGGCACAAGACAGTCATAGAAGAAGACACATTTTTAAGCCCAAAAGCATTTCTGAGAGTAGAAGTTAACCAAACTTGAAGAAAACGTCCAGAGCTCAAAGGGGCCCTTGACCAGTGGATTGCTATCTTTTTAGCTTATTTGTTCGTTGCCTTTTTTTTTTTTTGTAAGTAAATACAAGCTCTGTTATTCATTAGCCTTGGTACTGGGGTTGGCCATTCTCCCCAACAACTGTTTTCTTTCATATGCTTATGTTGACCTGTAGTGATGAGGCTAGCAGGCCTGCTTTTCGTCCACTCCAGCTCCCACATGGTTAGCTTTACACCCAAAATAACAACACACAAATTCTATTCTTTTAAACACTGCCTGGCCCATTAGCTCTAGCCTCTTACTGGCTAACTCTCATATCTTGCTTTAACCCATATCTAGTAATCTGTGTTGCACCACGAGGTTTGGCTTGCCCGGAAGATTCTAGCCTATGTCCATCTTGGCCTGGAGCTTCATCGCATCTGCCTCACTTCCCTTCTTCCCAGCATTCTGTTCTGTCTACTCCACCCACCTAAGTGCTGGCCTATCAAATGGGCAACACAAACAGAAGACCCTTCCACATCATTGACCCATTCTATACTTTATTCTCCTTTCAGTTCTCCTTCCACAGTTCCTGTCCAAGAACTGCAGTGATTTAAGCAGTGCAATGATTTAAGCAGCAGAAGGTACCTTGGCAGGTTGGAGCCAAGAGGTGGCATGAAGTCACTCCATGCAACAGATCTCACTTACGAGGTTTATTGGTGGAGTGGAGGATGCCAAGGCTGTTTCTGAATGAGGGTAGAAGAGAAAAAGAGAGAAACTAAGCCACTTGTTTTTTTATAAGGTGACATAGCATATTCCTATAGAATCAGAATGTGTTGCATCTTGGTAACTGATAATAACTTGTCCTGATGTTACTTGGTCCTTGAGGGGATCTGGAGTACCTGATTGATAACATCCAGAAATCCTTTTGTGGGGAGATAATGAACAATCTTTTATAATAATTTCCATGCTGATGAAGGACATAGTTCATGGCTCAACAATACCACAATGTACTTTCTCTCTTTGTTCTATTGATGGGACCAGAGGATCTGATAGAAAGAAATGGTGGAATCTTTGTATCACAAGTTTAATCTTAAATTGATATGTACTAGAAGACACAGATTTCAAAGAAAAGTTAAAAATACAAATAAATTACTTGGACCAGTAACCGCACCAAGTGAAAAATGTTGGACCATGGAGATGGTTAAGGGGTGGAGTGCAAGTATTATGACCTGAATTTGGATTCCCAGAAGACACAGACAGAGGAAAAACATGGCAGCACATCCTTGTAGTCCCAGAGCTAGGAGGCAGAGACAGCGTGATCCTAAGCTCTTGATGGCCTGCTGTTGCGGGAGCTCCTTCTGTTCCTTCAGCCAAAATGGGATTGTTTGTGACTTATGCCTTCAGCCTGCTAGCTTAGCTAATCAGTAAGTGCCATGTTCAATCAGAGACACTGTCTCAAAAAATAATGTGGAGACTCATGGAGGAAGATACTCCATGTTAACTCTTAACCTCAACACATGCAACACGGGAGGAGTGTATCCACCACCCCTTTTATACACACAAAGACATGTGAACCTGGAAGGCCATGACTATGTATTGCTCCTGGAAAGCCATTCTTACTTGGTTATTTCAGGAGGTGATCTCCGTTGGCCTATTTTAAAAAGAAGAAGAAAATAAGACATAGTGGCTGGAGATATAGCGTTGTAGTTACTAGTTTTTCTGCTCTTTAGAAAATCTGAATTTAGTACCTAGCAACCATTTTAGGTGGCTCACAATGAACCCAATCACCATTTCTCCTCCTGTAGAGGGTCCTACATGCTTTTCTGGCCTCTGGAGATACCCACAAACACATGGCATATACACATAGACACACAGATAAATACACAAAAATTTAAAAATAAATTCCTAAACAAAACACACCGATGGCTCCATATTGAGAATATGACAGAAAATGAAAGATAATTTTGGGAAGGAATCTTATGGTTGAATAGACTAAAATGAAAAGGGAATAAAGTTGCAAGACCTGAGATTATGTTATAACAAGCATGCCAAATGAAAAATAAACTCCAAAGATAAGTTACAAATACTGGTATTTATTAAGAGGGCTTATCTTTGTTTTTAAAAGGCTAAAGTATCCTTTTATCTTGCTTGAAGAGAACTTTTAAGCTATGCAAGATTTTTGCACTCTGCAGATGGAAGTAACCTTATCTTTGTGATGTCTTTGAGACTGAGGAGTCTTAGAAAATAAAGGTTTTGCTAGTTTTTTGGCTAAGTGGATAGTCCAGTGCTGACCCTAAAAATTCACTAACAATCATCAAAAAATATTTATTTCATTGACAATGAAGGAAAAGTAAAGTCCACTTGTCAATGTCTTCTTTGGAGTGTTTCATTCCTTGTTAGGTCAAAGAAAGGCTGAGTGTTTTAGCTACCATTATTTTCATAGCCATTATATATTGTACTTATTCTAATGTCTCAGTGGTATAGAAAGTAGCTGAAAAAAAAAGAAAGAAAGTAGCTGGAGAAGTTAAGGGTTCAGAACATCCCCCTTTTAGGTTAAGGTACCCAGCATTTTGCCATGCTACTAGGTAATAGATATTATAGTTTTAATAGCTGGGATTGATAGTAGTAAGATTTTGTCTTTTGGGAATTCACTCTGGTTGATTTCTTTATAAATTATTTTTGCACAGGGTCAAAGGTGATTAAAGTAGAGAAGGAAGCCTCAATACTGGAAAGAAAATGAACAGTTTTGCTTGTCACATCCAGAGTTATCCAAGGTGTCTTGATGGGAACCTGTAATTACTTGAGTGAAATTTTGATAGAGGGAGATTAGGCAGCATTGGTCTTTAAGGGCACAGTTTTTGGAGCTGAGGATACATCCTTTTTCCTGAGGGTCGAACACTATTTCACAGTGGGGAACCCAGTTCCTGTGTCAAAAGTGGCTCCCGGGGGAATCTCTTTCCCAGGATTCTGGTTTTCCACAGCTACAGAAATGATTGCCTCTTTGGAAACCTCTATTTTAGTTTCATTTTTTCTTTTATACTATATGTATTAACATTTTACCTGCATAATATCTACATCCCACATGTTTGAAGAGCTGGAGAAGGTGGGAAGACAGCATCACTGACTTTAGGATGGTGTTACAGAGAATTGTATTCAACCATGGTGATTTTTAAGAAGTGAACCCTTTACTCTGAAAGAGCAGTCAGTGCCCTTAAATCTTTCTTCACCCATGGATTTCTCTGACACAATAAGTTATAATCTGCCTGGGAAGTATGTTATTTTCAAAGCTAATGTTATCCACTGGGCTTATTTGTGTTTCCCTAATCAGTTTCTTGGACTTTTTGGACTTTCTCTTTTTTTCTCTGTGTTTGATAATCTCAGGAGCCAAATCAAAAGTTAAGTAATTTGGTGTGTCCAGGTCTTATTACTTTTTACTGATTTCTCCTAATGTTTGGAGCCCACTCTCTGATGAAGTAAGCAACAATTTGTATCTGAACTTAGGAACAACTGCAAAACTATTCATACTTAACTACAAGTATGTCACTATTCATTTTATCATTCATATACTTTTGTGATTCATTTGGACATTCTGAAACTTGCTTATCTTTCTGTTTTTCTCCTTGGTTTTTACTGTGATCTTAGAATGATATTTATATTAAGGGAAAAAAAAACATTCCAAGATGATCCTTAATCATCTTAAAGTATTTATTTTTCTTAATCTGTTTTAACCAGTATTAGTCTACGTTTTTCCTTTTAAATTTTTGGTTCCAATTGTCTCACTTCCTTTAGAAAGCATAACTCGGAAAAAGAAAACAATTTCTGAGCAAAATAACTACCTTACACTAGAAACACAGACAAACCATGTTAGAAGTCCTGGTAATGCTTTTATTATCACCATTATGAATTTAACAGCAAATTTAAATTAACCAATTGGTTGGTAATTTTAGTCCTATTATACCAGGTGTGTAATTCTCAAGGTTGCTCAAACATTTTAGGGAAAGCTCACTTATCTGTCACACTATTAGATAGCCCAGGTGATCTTGACTGTAGGAGAAAGGAAGTTTGAACTTCCCATGGCAGGCGCCAAACTGTAGTAGGAGACTGCTTGTTTGTTCTTGGCTCTTCTGCCCTGAAATAACCACACAGAAACTATATTAGTTAAACCACTGCTTAACCAATCACTATATCATATTCCTAGTAAGCTCTTACATAATAAATTAACCCATTTCTATTATTTTATCTTTTACCATGTGGTTTGTGGCCTACCGGCAAATTTCCCACTGGCAGCTGGTGTCTTTCTGTCTCTGGTGGGGCTACATGGCTTCTCGTGACTCAGCCATCCTTCTCCCAGCATTCAGTATAGTTTTCTTGCCTAGTCTACTCTGCTTTATCAACAGGCCAAGACAATTTCTTTATTCATTAACAAATAAAAGCAACACACATACAGAAGGACTTTCTACATAATTTTCCCTTTTTTGTTTAAATAAAAAGGAAGGTTTAACTTTAACATACTGAAATTACATATAAAAAACAGGTATCAATGAAGAATTACAGTTACATATTTATATTTACTTTATCTTTTATCATAACTAAGGAAAACTATAACTATCAATTCTTTAACTCCATCAAAGACCACAGAAGAATATAATATTACCTAAGTTAACAGGAAGTACATTGTAAGCAACATCCAAAACTCTAGAATTGACAGAGACATCTCACTGCCTGGACAGTCAGTCACCCAAAGGTTCTTCTGTAATATTGGAGCATCCATCTTTAGCCTACAGGACAATAATATGCAGCAGACTTTTCATGAAGCAGAAAATTTCAAAGACAGTTCCTCCTATATTGGTAGTTTATAAGTCACATTTTTCTGAGTCATGCTGAATGTCTGGAAGGGACCCCAAAGAACCATCTCACCTTTAGACAAAGTTCAGCAGTCACTTCTCTGTGGGTCCTGCATGTCCAGTTCACACTGTATACCATCAAGCAGTCTAGGCAAGAGCAGTTCCTTGCCCAAATGTTTAGCAAACTCCATGAGGATCCTCTTCGATGCCCATCATCCTCCTGAAGAAGATTGGTATTTCCAGGAGCAGATGTGTGTCACTGAAAAATCCTAATTCTTAAAACATTTTAATGCTAAATTCTGTAGTCTTTGAAATGTTTGAAGATTATCTATCTAACTGAAATATATCTTTATATATTTGGAAAACCTAATTAATATGACTAGAAGCTTGACTACTATAAATGATTATCTATTAATCTATATTTGTTAATTATACATTATATTTTTAAATGAGCTGCACAAACACAATACTTTAATTAAGAGCAGAAATATATATAAAACAAAATTGGCCTTAAATATGTATCCATAAACCAGTGCAAATCTCTATTGCATATCCCCATTTAAATGCAAATAAACATTTATAAACAACCATTTAGGGAATTTCAGCATAGTTCTCTCCAAACTGCTTCCTGCTTTTTGTTGGGTGAAATAATTTGGGGGATGTTCATTGCGACCTTTTGGGGATCTTGGTCCATCAAGCCACATTATCTTGCAATTCCATAGGTTCTTATTTTCTGCAGAAACAAAAGAAGAACCTCTTTTCCAAAGTAACATATCCTTAGACCCATATTTTGAAGTCAAGATAACTGAAACTTATATATGTTGGTTTAGCTTATCAGACTGTGCAGTAAAATATCTCTCTGTACTTAGCTCCCTCACAGTCAAAAAATTTAAAGAAAACGCAATAATATACATAATCCAGACTCTCTATGTAGATTTCATCTTTACATGACTTTTTTTACTCTATTGTTTTTTCTACAAGTTTAATATTTATTTTACTATCTTTGCTCCTTTAATCTATGAATATCTGTTCTCTTTTATATTACACTTACTGTCTCTTTACTCTCTTTCTTCTCTCTCCCAAGCCTATGTACACTTATCCAACACTGTGACCCATTTAGAGGTCTATTTTATCAGAATTTGTCTTTATTGTTTATCTGTGACCATTTTCTGACCAAAACCACTCCCCTTTTTCTAATGCTAAGCATGCATGACTAGGGCCAACATGGCCCTGCCTGCTTTCTCAATCCAGTCCAACATGGCTGAGGCATGTTTGCCACCTCCAAGAGCCATGCACATGCCCCATTTTAAGGCACATAGTAGGTCTATATTGTCATTAAGCAAGTTGTAATACTCTGCTCACAAACCCCATTTAAATGTTCTATAGCCGGACCTCACAAGAAAGAGTTAGAGCCATTTGTGCTGGTGAGCCATGAAGCCACCATTTTAAAACTATGCTTTTTTTTTCTGCTACTGCTGAATCAGAAAGACCTCTCTTTAATGAGCTGCAGCATGCTGACAGCAAGCAGAGCCCATCTGGAAAAAAATGCAGCTAAACTTTGTTTTTTTAGTGTCTAGAATTCCTTTCCAAGTCCTCCCAGGTTTTATATGGATTTAGCTAGCACATGTTGGAGTGCATGTAAAGGCTGCTTGCTTGTTTCTGGCAGCTCAGACCTGAAATAACCACAGAAAAACTGTATTAATTAAATTACTCCTTGGCCTCTTAGCTCTAGTTTTTTATAGGCTAGCTCTTGCATCTTAATTTAACCCAATCTGTGTATTGCCATGTGTCTGTGGCTTACCAAGTAAAGTTCCATCCAGCATCTGTCTCTGGCTACATGGTTTCCCTCTAAATCCATCTTCCTTCTCCCAGCATTCAGTATAGTTTTTCCTGCCTAGTTCTATTCTACCCTATCAACAGGCCAATTAATTAAAGTTTCTTTATTCATTAACCAATAAAGCAGCACATATACAGAAGAACCTTCTACATCACCATCTTGCTAGGCTCTCTCATAGTTTGACTGGGTTTGAACTATGACTTCTGGTGTTTCTATTCTGATTTGTATTCTGTATTATGCATCCCTACTATGTTCTTTACTTTTTCAGTATTTCTTTTATCTCAGTGGAATATGTGCTCTCTCCCAAGAAGCTCTAAATAACCCATGCTTCAGAGTAACTGCAAAGAAGAGCCTTGCCTTCTTAAATTCTTCTGGGTTTGGGTTCAGTTTACCATGTGTGTTAAAAGAATAAAATAGACAATTTTTTCTTGACCTTATATTCTAAATAATGATACATTATGTGGGATATGAAACCCATATTCTCAGGAATGGAGCTGTGTGCATTAGTGATTCTCAACATTCCAATACTGCAACCCTTTAATACAGTTCCTCATGTTGTGGTATAAAATTAGTTTTCTGCTACTTTATAACTACAATTTTGGTACTCATATGAATCATAAAGTAAATATCTGAGAGCAGGCTAGCTGATATTTGGCCATTGTGGGGTTAAAAATCCACAGGTTGAGAACCTTTGAAAACCTCTGATGTACTCTGAAAAAAACCGGAAGGATATGAAAATATAGATAAGACAGATTAGAAGAAGGCAGAGCAAAGAAGCACAAAATGTGAGCAATAAAGTATGGAGTAAAGCCAGGAAGTAATGAAAAAGATGAGAAGAAGAATGTGGCAGTAGGCAGGCAAAGGACTATCCATCATTGAAAATTCTGGGGAAGCCTGAGTGCTGTTGATGGGACACAATTACCAGGAGTGAACTGAAGCAGTAGTAGCTACCTTCCAGTCAAGTACTGTCATGGCCACCAACATGCTGGTGCTGCCATCTTGACTAACATTGTCATGGCTGTCACAACACAGGCACCTTCATCTCAGTTACTTTGGGTTATTCTATGCTCACTCTGAGGCTTTAATGCACTCTTGACCCAGTGGCCAGGACTTCACATGTGCTTAGGCATGGGCAGTATTATGTTCTCTGCTCACTTGTAGGCAAAGGAACAGACATCAATCTATCTGTGGCTCAACTCTCAGGCTCTGCCCTGAGACCATGGTGTTGCACCCAGCCATCTTTGTAACAAAGCAGAGGCTATACTACCAAGACCCAACTGTAGGATGTGAAAAGTTGAAGAGGAGTGGGGCAGAGAGGGAAATAGTCTTATTAGAGTCTGTCAGGCTACCATCAATGTTTTGGTTGTTACACAACTTCCAGCAACATAAATTGCACCCACAGTTTCTTTGGGTATGATTGTTGAAAGGGGGATTAAAGTAGGAATGTATTAAGAGAAAATGTTTGGAGTTCCTATGAGGTTTATGTAGCAACTCTCAACAACTGCCAGACAGAGACTCACAGAGCACTGGACTGAGCTCCCAAGTGCCAGTTGAAGAGCAGAAGGAGGGAGAATATGAGCAAGGAAGTCAGGACCGGGAAAGGTTGGTCCACCCACTGAGATGGTGGGACTGATCTAATGGGAGCTCACCAAGGCCAGCTGGACTGGGACTGAACGAGCCTGTGATCAAACCAGACTCTCTGAATGTGGCTGACAATGAGGGTTGACTGAGAAGCCAATGATAATGGCACTGGGTTTTGATTATACTGCATGTACTAGCGTTTTGGGAGCCTAGTCTGATTGGATGCACACCTTCCTAGATCTGGATGGAGGAGGGAGGGCCTTGGACTTCCCACAGGGCAGGGCACCCTGACTTTTCTTAGGACTGGAGAGGAAGGGGGAGAGGGAGTGGGGGGAGTGGGAGGGAAATGGGAGGAGGGGAGCATATGACCTAAGTGATACTATCTGCCCCATCTTATACACCAAATAGAGAAACCCATTACTTTAGTAACATACGATTGCAAGAAATAGACAAATAAGCATGTGTAGAGGCCATATCTAGACTTTATCACTGTCCATGTTGAAAAGTATTGCCACCAATTAAAATTTGTACTTAGTTATTATATAGCGTAAGTGTATAATGGGCAGATTATGGTCATTACAGAGAGACTTTGTAATATTTGAAGAATTACATGGAGAGACATTTAAACCCAGTGCAATGTTGTAGTGATCTGTTCTGCCTCCCAAATCATTGTCAGTTTATGCAGTAACAGAGCTTTTCCAGACATTGCTATTTCGTGTCTTGTCTAAAGTCTCTGTGCTCACTAATTGAGCAGGGAGAAGTTTGCTGGTCTTGAGGTCATTTGTGAAAACCATAATATAGTTTATTGGAGCAAGCATAGTAATGTTTCTGAAGGAGCATTCTTTTGTAATAGTTTATTGTAAACTATGTAAATGTATATTTAATTTGTGGTGATTTGGAGAAACTTAATTTCAAATATGTAAGGCTCCATGATTTCAGTACTGTATTAAGAATGTGGAAAATTTTTGGTTTTGTTTATTTGTTTGTTTGTTATTTTTTATTTTTATTTTTTGATTTTTAAAATGTTAGCATTTTTTTCTGGGGCATATTAGATATTCAATCCCTTCACTTTGCTCAGAGATCATATTAAAATATCACCATAATTCCTCATAGAATTCATGGTCCAGGCCTCAACTTCTATAAATTTCTCCTTAACTTTTCTATGGATGTGGAATCTTTGCTATCTTGTTTGTCTGAGATAGGGTCTAACTTTGTAGCCAAAGCTATCCTGGAATTTACTGTGTTACCCAGTGTGACATTCTGCTCATGGCAATCCCCTTGTCTTGCTTTAGCCTTCTATGTGATAAGATCATGGCTATGAATGAACACATCTGGCTGTCTATCTCAAATAAGATTATTCATCCCAAGGATGTGAAGATGCACACTTTTAATTTGAGACCTTTGGAACTTGAGACAGGCAAAAATATCTGGGAGTTCAAGGCCGTCCTGGTCCACACAGCAAGTTGTCAGACATTCAGAGCTACAGAGTTAAATCTTGTCTCAAAACAATTATACTTCTTTAGGGTTGATGTGCTTCATCTATGAGATGTGTCCATAGATGTTTATGAATTTTTAAGGGGCTTTTCATAATGTAACTCATGTAATTCCCATGAGAAATAGAAAATGAACAGTGTTCATCCTTTCTGTAACAGTGAAGAAATGAGGTTGAGTGACTTTAGACACATTCCACAGTTGCCTATGGCAAAAATCATATTCAATATTTTCTTTCTTTCATAAAAAACATGTTTGAATGCTGAGGCACCTTCTTTATATAGTCCATCCACTTAACGTCTTCATCTTTCTGAAGTAAGGATTCTAACGTGAACATTTTTATCTTCTAGATAGCTATCACATGTCAGTTTTAAACTAAAATGATGCAGCAATGTTTCTAGTATTTTTCTGTAAGATGAAGTAGAAATTCTTTCAATGAAACACACACATATGCATGCAAATATATATGTATATATATACATATACATATCTTGCTAGTTACCAAGCCGATTTTTCAGTTGCCTTCCCTTTCTTTTCCTTTTCAAATTATGTTTCAATAATTGTATTGTCTCTCTCTTTCTCTCTCTCTCTCTCTCTCTTTCTCTCTCTCTCTCTCTCTCTCTCTCTCTGTCTCTCTCTCGAAACAGAGAGACAGAGATGGCAATTTGCCTGATAAGTAGAAAGAAAGAAAAATATTCACATGACCAATGAAGCCAATGAAGGCTTTCAGAGAAGCTTGGTATGTGTTTGAGTTAGGTAAGCATGTGTGTTTCTCATGTTTTCTAACTTTAATTTCTATTTAATAAAATTTATTATATGCAATTGTTAACAACTATGAGTTAAAGTTTTGCTTTATCCTAAAAGGTAATGGCAATTTTCCACAACATTTAAATATCCACTGAGGAAAAAATTCTTCAAAAGTATTCATAAACTCTGAACTGAATTTGAACATGCTTAGAAACATGGATATTTAACAAATTTATTTCTAGTTATCATTTAAGAATCTATTCAGTTCCAAAATATTTAAATGAAATACTCAATCTGATGATAGCTTTCTGACCCAACTTACTCTTTAATGGAAAGATAAAACTATAAAGCAAGCCTCTACTGATCGCACATATTATAGTAATTTTTAGAATTGCTGACACTTTCATAAAAATCATCATTTATTGTTCATTATTTCATTCTTTTCCAAGGTCCTTAACAACTGAAGACAGCTTTTAGTTTGAGTATTTCTTCACAAACTACATTCAAAAATTTCTAAAATGTACTACAATTCCAACAAGGTCTTTCTAGTATCACACTAAATGAAAACTGCTATGTTGATTCTCTTGCCGACTATGAGGTTTTAACTATGAGTGATTAAAATGAGAGCCTCCAGTCTGCTTTTCAGCCCAATGGAGCTTACACCATAACAAAAGTGGTAAGACATCAATTTAAATAGACAGAGAGAGTTTTTGTGTATGGCTCAATTGGGAGTGCTTGTTTAGTAAATGCTAAAGTCCCAGGTTCAGTCGCCAGAGCCATATAACATTAAAACATCATGCCTATAATCTCAGCATTTGTGAGATGGAAGCAGGAGGCTTGGAAGAAGTTCTAGACCACAAAGTTTAAGAACAGCCTGGGAAACATGAGACTATGCCTCAAAAAACAAAAATATAAAGCACCCATGGACTGATGCTTAAACATATCAACATAGAATAATATAACTGGCAAGAGAAGTTAACAAGTATGTCAAAGGAATAGCCCTCAAGGATGTGCTGTTTTAAAGGCAATTTCGAAGAGCTGCAGATATTGATACTTAGAAAATAGGCATCATGCCTATTTGATAGTTGGGTGAAAAATTCAAAGTCAAGGGGCAAAATGGCTTAGAAGCTTAGAAGCAGCACTGTAACAAATAGGGGTTTGCAGCTTGCAGCAAAGATTTGGAAAACAGCAGAATCCCCCCTTTTTTATTTTTATTGAGAAAAGGGAAAAAAAGTTTCAGCCTCTCATTTCCCTCACCCTCCTCCCACCCTTCTCCCCCTCCCCCCACTCCTCTCCCCCTCCCTCTTCAGTCCAAAGAGCAGTCAGGGTTCCCTGCCCTGTGGAAAGTCCAAGGTCCTCCACTCCTCCGTCCATGTCTGGGAAGGTGAACATCCAAACTGGCTAGGCTCCCACAAAGCCAGAACATAAAGTAGGATCAAAACCCCGTGCCATTGTCCTTGGCTTCTCAGCAGCCCTCATTGTTCGCCATGTTCAGAGAGTCCGGTTTTATGCCATGCTTTTTCAGTCACAGTCCAGCTGGCCTTGGTGAGCTCCCAATAGATCAGCCCCACTGTCTCAGTGGGTGGGTGCACCCCTCGTGGTCCTGACTTCCTTGCTCATGTTCTCCCTCCTTCTGCTCCTCATTGGTACCTTGGGAGCTCAGTCCAGTGCTCCAGTGTGGGTCTCTGTCTCTATCTCCATCCATCACCAGATGAAGGTTCTATGGTGATATGCAAGATATTCGTCAGTATTGCTATAGGATAGGGTCATTTCAGGTTCCCTATCCTCAGCTGCCCAAGAAACTAACTGGGGACATCGCCTTGGGCTCCTGGGAGCCCCTCTAGGTTCAAGTCCCTTGCCAACCTTAAGGTGGCTTCCTTAACTAAGAATTGTGCTTCCATGCTTCCCTATCCAACCTTCCTTTATCCCACTCATCCTGTTTCCCCAAGTTCCCCCCATCCTCCCCCTCTCCCTTTTCTCTCCCCATCTCCCCTTACCCCCATCCCACCCCACCCCCAAGATCCCAATTTTCTCCCCGGCAATTTTGTCTACTTCCCATAGCCAAGAGGATAACTATATGTTTTTTCTTGGGTTCACGTTCTTATTTAGCTTCTTTAGGTTCACCAGTTGTAGACTCCGTGACCCTTATTTATGGCTAGAAACCAATTATGAGTACATCCCATGTTCATCTTTTTGGGTCTGGGTTACCTCACTCAGGATAGTGTTTTCTATTTCCATCCATTTGCATGCAAAATTCAAAAAGCCATAGCAGAATCTCTTTGATCTTTCACTGCCACCTCAGAATGTGACAAGCTTGAGTTGTGGGAAGACTTTAGAGATGACGAACTGAGCTGATGTCATTCAGAATCTGTTCAGAGTCTAGGGAAAGGTGAAGACTACAATGGGTTAGAAGGATTTAATAAAAAAAATCAGGCAGGGATAAAAAACAAATTGAGGGGTTTATTACTTCCTGTTGCAGTGATAGAACAATGTGACCAAGGCAATTTATAAAACAAAGAGTTTATCTGGGCTCATGGTTCCAGAAAATTAGAGTCCTTAATAATGATGGAGACAGCATGACCACAGATTGCAGGCTGTAGGTTTGGTGTCTGGTACAGGAAGCTGAGAGCTCACATCCTGAACTTCAAGAGAAGAGAGCAGTTGAAAGTAGGCAAATCTTCTCATCTTAAAACACATCTCATCCCCAGTGATATCACCTAACTCTATCCAGACAGCACCAGAAACAAGGACCAAGTGTTTGCATGCCTGAGACTACAGCAAACACGGCTCCTTTGAGTTACTACAAGAGGACAGCACCCAACAAAAATTATTTCATCTCACAGCATGTTCTATTGAGCCATTGTGATGTAAAATGACATTTAAATAATTAGACTCCATGGAAAGTGTGATACAGGCAATGATGTATGAACATATTAAGAACTTAATACTGAAAATGTGCCTAAGCCATTGAAGCTTTTTTAAAAAAGAATTTGACAAAATTGTCAGAATAATAACTAATTTGCTAAAATGGAAGCCCCATTTTTCCTTTCTTCCTTTCTTCCTTTCTTTCTTTCTTTCTTTCTTTCTTTCTTTCTTTCTTTCTTTCTTTCTTTCTTTCTTTCTTTCCAGAGTGTTTCATGTTTGGCAATATTACTGTTTCAGCCTTCAAAGTGTGGGGATTAGAGGTATGAACCACCAAGGCCAGCTGGTTGATCATTTTCAATCAGGTTCCCTTCCTCTGTTCTCATATAGATTATTGTGTTTTCATTTCTTTTTGATGCTTTTATCAGTTGTAAAATAGAAACTTTAAATTCATGTAAGCAAGCACCATCTCTGTTTTCTGACAATCCATGGCTATTCCACTTTCAGTGATCTTGCCTATAACAGAACAGCACTCACCCAGGCTGTACCCTAATAATATCCAAACCTTTTGAACTCATTGAGAAGCAAACCCCAAAATGTACTGTTCATTTCCATAGATCTTTCACCTCCATTGAGAAGCAAGACTTCTTGTTCATTTTATGAACAAACATATATCAGAATCTTTTCTTTTTTTCTGAGCTGCTAGGAATCCATCTGTTCTTCTATTATTCAAGCTTTGGGGTAAATGGAACATTTGATGCACACAGCTAATTTTTTGAAAGTCATCACATCCTACAAATTGCCTAAGCACTCTCCTCTGATTAACAGTGAGGATTTCTCACAGATGAATGGAAAAAGAGGTCAGGCTGAAATAGAAACCAGTGTAGCATCGTGTTTTCTGATTCTCATCCTCACAATCACAGGGCCGTGTCCACTAGAGGTGACCTGAACTTACTTTTTTGAAGTTGCACGTCTTGACTTTGTATAGCAGCTCTGGAACAGGGCGGGAAGCATTTTAAAGCTCGCTCTCTCTCTCTCTCTCTCTCTCTCTCTCTCTCTCTCTCTCTCTCTCCTCCTCCCCCCCCCTCTCTCTCTCTGTGTGTGATAGCATCTTAGCAATTGTTGACTGATGCTGTCCTAAAAACAGAGGTTATCCCATCCAAACTCTTGATGTGATAGTTACAACCATCATCAAGATGGGTATAGGTGTTGCAGTGATTATTTCTTTTAGGAAGACAACACGTGAGACGTGATTTCCAAACTATGTTTCAGAGACCACATAATTCTAGAGTGTTCTGTTTTCAATATGTTAGTGTTAATGGAAACAGTGATGCTTCCTAATGTGTCACTGTGAAGTCTTTTGTGGCCATATTGTGTCACTTTCCCAGGGTACTCCCTGCTGTTTGACCCTTATTCCTGCGGAAATGGACAGGACCTGCATTGACCTGAGGTGGGTAACATAGTTTCTCCAGGAATGCAGAAGTAGAAGCATTAGAATAGGATGTTTTGCAGAAATAGCAATGGAGGAGCTTATTCTTTTAAGTAAAATCATTTTGTCCATTGTTCTCAGTGTGCTTGGTGGAAGTTTTGTTTTTAAAGGGCCTTCTATTGAGGAAAATACAACTTTGCATTTGATTTGTTTTGGAGGTAAATGAGATAGCTCAGGCTCTTTTATTAGCAAGTTGATAAAATCAGCATTAATATTACCCATGGGAAGCTTTTGAATGAGTGTCAGTTCTGAACTTATGAATCAACCTTTCTTTTCCCCAGGACTTCTCTTTAGATTGCTCATGGTGATGGGAAGATAGAATGTAATAGCAATAACCAATGGGTGCTTTTTTTGGAATCAGTCCAACACGCTGGAGACCAGGTAAAAATAATTTACAAGTTTTTAGAGAAGTATACATTGCCTTTAAAATAGAAATTTAAAATCAAGCCTGACTTACATATTTCTTCAGAAAATTATATTTACTATTAAGTGAAGTGCACATTTATTTATAAAGATACTAATTTCACTTCTCTAAGAAGAGAACCGTGTTTTACTAAAACAAATATTGACATTAAATATTCTATTAAAGTTATATTAGCAGTAAGATACATGTGTTTTTATTCTTTTTTCTTTTATAATCACACGCATATATATTATATAGTTTGATCATATTCTCTTCTCTTTACCCATTCATATGCCCCCCATTCCCTTTCACCAAACCCCTTCTTTTCTCCTGTAATTACACACTGTACTTTCATGACCTTGTGTGTGCATGTGCCTCACTGTACTTAATTAGGGTAGTCCAGTTGAGTGTAGGTCAGGGGGCTATTTACTTGAACAAAGGCCATGATGGACCATTGGCTACATCAGTGAGGAATATGGCTGCCCCTCCTCAAGCCACCATTAGCTGTTTGTGGCTCCTCAATGAGGATCAGAGCACTTGGAGCCCCTTGTCTATCTAAGATAGAATGATGTGACCAAACATTGCAGGTATCCACTGAATCTGCAAATTCATGGGTACAGAGCCATTTCGGGTCTAGGAGACAGCGTTTCACAGCACTCCTTCCTATCTTTCAGGTGTAATATTCTTTCTTCCCCCTCACTGATGTTCCCTGAGCCTTGGAAGTGGTGACATAGATGTCCCATTTGGAGCAGAACACTCAACAGTCATTCATTCTCAGCACTCTGAACAGTTAGAAACTCTAAATTAAAGTCACCACAAACAAAAACATCTCTGACCAAGACTGAGAATAGAATTAGTTTATAATTATAAACAAAAATATACAGAAGACATATTTACAGCGCATCCATCTAGCAAAACAACAGAAACAGGCTCACCCCTTGAACCTATGACCTACTCAGACATGGGATTCTGACAGGGTTTACAGATCCCAGTGTGATTTTCCCCCCATGCTGTGGGTCTGAAATCCCACCAGAAAAATGGCTGCTTAACCCCATATCAATAATATCATTAATGTACCAGAGGCATTTTATTGGACAGGAGTGTGTTTCATCTTGCGGTATTGACAACTGGTTAAGAAAGACTGTTTTCATAGCACCCTGCACAGCCCCTCTCTTCTCATATGCTGCAAGCAAGCCAGCAGAGAGGAAACTGTCACCTCAGTCCACCCTTCTTTCTCTACATCCTCACCAAAGTGTGTAGTGTCTTCAGTCATAAGGTCTTACTGTCTGTCTACAGTGGGCACTAAGACCATCAGCAATAGATTTTATGGTTTCAGGGGCCTCTAAGCCTTGTCAAGCAGCAGCTCATAAGGTTGTGTACCCATATTTGGTATGGGGACATATTAGCTCATGGCTTCTCAAAGCAGCTTTATCACCTTCTTCCTATCCCTTTGAACTGTGAAGTTCAAAGCTCCTGTTTCTGGCTAGGTTGGCCATCAGAAATCCCAGGAATCATCAGTCCCTGTCCACCTTATCAGCTCAGCACTGAGGGTACAGACATGCACAGAATCATACGTGGTATGTTACACAGGTGTTGGTATCTGAGCTCTGTTTCTCTTGATGGTGCAGAGAGTACCCTTAATCACTGAGCAATCTCTCCAGTATCCTTCCCCATGGACTACTCTGATGTAGATTTGAATTTTGTAATATTTAATCAGGTTGTATGCAATTATCTTATCAAATGTTTAATATTTTTTTATGCTGAAAATAACCTACAACCATCTGCTAAGTGTTAGGCATGTTGGTTAAGGATATGCAAACCAAAAAAGCAGTTTTCCCTTTCTCTATGGAATCACCATCCATTTATATAAAAGAAGATAAAATAGCATGGCTCCTGCAAAACATAACACCAGAAGAAGAAATAATAACAAACAAATATGTCAAGTGGTGATGGCACACACCTTTAATCCCAGCACTTGGAAGGCAAAGGCAGCAGATCTCTGTGAGTTTGAGGCTAGTCTGGTATGCAGATTTACATCCAGGGCTGTAGAAACCCTCTCTTGAAAAAATTGAAAAAAAAATAAGAAAACAAACTACAATTTCTGAGTGCATAGTTAGGCATATATGTAGAGGACAGTGTCTCACAGAACACAGGAGAGACCTGATCTGCCTGGTAGAAGGACATCTATTAAACAGGGCTTGAGTGAAGTCTAAAGGGATTCATTAACATTCTTTATGGAACTATAGTTCTATGTTAAGCAGCAAGCAATCCTGGAAATGTTTATTTTTTTCATTCAGACACGATACAATATTTCTAGAAACAGTGTTCTTGTTTTACTTGACTGTGTGTCTGTTGTCCTTTAGGTTCTGTTAACATCTCAAATTTCTATCATCAGTAAATATTTTATAAGTGTTAACTCATTACAACTTCCAGGTTTGTTCAAAGCAAGGATCTAGACAAGAGCTTGAGGTTCCTTGAGAAGGGTTAGAGTCACTGATATTACCCAAAAGCAATAAATGTTCTCATCCTTGATAACCTAACAGCAATAATCCCAAACTGTGATGTAAGAGAATA
The DNA here is from genome assembly GCF_037038515.1 of Microtus pennsylvanicus. Classification (NCBI taxonomy): domain Eukaryota; kingdom Metazoa; phylum Chordata; class Mammalia; order Rodentia; family Cricetidae; genus Microtus; species Microtus pennsylvanicus. The sequence goes on from NC_134579.1 coordinate 16,712,273, forward strand.
AGCTTGGTACTAAAATTTGACCTGGGATAATTAATATGCTAAGTTAATAGAGAAAAGAGATTTAATCAAAGGAACCAACACTATGGTAAAGAGTGCAGAATGCTTAGCCTGTCAAGACATTTAGAATGCCTGGAACTTAAAGGCAGGGGAATGGCAGAATTCTGTAACACATGCTGGATTAAAGAAGTTTAGACTTTCTTATTATGTTGTAAATTGGAGAAATAGAAATTTTACATAGAAAACTGGTATGGTTCTACTTGTGAGGAGAGGAACTGGCAGCATTTCTGACTATTTAACAACTGATGAGAAGCTGGGAAATCATACCAGGGTCTCTTTCAGGAGACCAGGTGAGGTACAGACCAAAATGAGCTGTCAAGGCAAGGGTGCCAAGACAAAGGGTCAACGGGGAGGAGTGTTCAGTAGCTTGAATGGAAAGCCCTCTGGAGTCAAGTGCATGTAGAGGAACTAGCCAAGACAAACATCTGTCTGACTTCCTCATTCTTCTTCCGTTTTCTCCACTTAACAAGCAAGTCAAGCTCATCAAAAAGTAGATAGCATATTAAATACTTTTTAAGGTTTTATTTTATTATTTAGAGTGTTGTGGGATGTGTGGCCATGTATTTATACACCTAGGAGCATCGAATAATCATGGTACTGGAGTTACAGGGGGTTGTGTGTCCTCTGCAAGATTGCACAAGCTTTTCAACTAAATACCCACTTCTCCAGCCCAGCATATTAATTACTATAATTTAAACACTGTTGTTACATGCAAACATTCACAATATTTGAACATAGAAGTAGTAGTAGAATCTTCTGATGTCTAAGGCTGAGGAGCAGTAGATGGCTGCTGTATCATGGTGATATTTTGAATGAGGATGGCCCTAGGGAAGGTCATATGCTTTAATAGTTACATGGGTTGAAAGAAGAGTGTGGTCTTCTTAGAGAAGGTGTGTCATGATGTATGTAAAGGGGATGGGGTTTAAAAGGCCCATACCATTCTTAGTTCTCTCTTATGCATGCTAATGAATCAGATGTAAGCTCCCAGCTACTGCTCCTGCGGTACCAACCCTCCCTATCCAATGCTATGCTCCCTGCCATGATGCGCAAGGAGTCTAACCCGCTGGGACCTTAGCCTTAAATTAAATGTTTCTTTTTATGAAGAAAAATGATTGATACGACCTTCTTTCAACAGGGCTGGGGATTTTGCTTAGTTGTAGAGCATTTTTACTTGCCTAGTATGTACCAGCCTGTAGCAGGTTCTAAATTACTGCGCTGGAAGTTTTAGTTAATTTCAGGGAGTACTACGTTAGTACCGAATTAGAATCTTTGTTTTGTGCTTAAGATAGCCTTGTTGAGTCTCTGTGACTAGACTGTAGTAGAACACATTTCTTTCTTATTATACCTCTAATGCAATTTATTGTACTCAGCTGAACTCGTTACCGCTTTGACTTGTTTGGTTTATCTCTGGGTATAAACAGATTCAGTTGTGTAATAGCTCCACGAATGACTTGAATGGACAGTCTGTGGATACTGAGGTAGAGACAAGACTCTAAGCATCTTATACACCATCTGAGTTGAACTGTGTGAGGACTCCAGCGCGGCCCTGATCTCATAAAGCTCTTCCTTTAAAGAGGGTCATTTTGTCCCTTTCAAAAGCTTCAGGCTTTAGTTCCCCTCTCTGCACAGTAGTGGAGACACATGGTGCTTCTTCAAAGTCAGATTTTCCCCTTTCCCCCATATTGTGCAGATGCCTTCAGGTTTTTCCTGTCTGAATCAACCTCATTCTTTACAGCCTCTGGCATGACCTCCAGTTCATCTAGTCCATTTCCTGCTCTCTTCTTTGAAGGCTGTATTTTCATGGATCTAACAGCCCATGTCAGAGTCATTCACACGTGGACATCCTGAGCCTCTCCTGGAGTCCCCATCCCCTCTCCTTTCCAGTTCAGCCCTCATTCTAGTATGATTTGACTTGTTTTAAATATGAAAGTCCATCTTCTTCTCCCTGTCCTCATATTCAGTTTTTGAAAAAAAAATGTTTTGCGTTTTTACACCTTTAAATGACAACTTGTCAAATATATTGCTGAGGAAACAATTGCTCCCTGACTGCTGTTCTAGGACCCCCTGCGCTAACTCACTCAATCCCCACCTCTTCTTAGTCTTCTTTATTGTGAAGTGTTTCTGTGTGTGCATGCTTGCTTGCTTTTTCTCTGCCTCATTTGTTTCTTTAAAAAGTAAGCTCACCCAGTCCCCTGCTCTTCAGCAGCTCGGGAACACACACCCTGAGCTCCAGGCCTGCGCTGCTTGGCTTTCCTTCTGCTGTCAAAGCCCTTGGGACCCAGGCCGACAGGGAGAGTCTCAGACATGAGTTATTGTAGATGGTCTGGGAAAATCTAATTAAGGGTCAAGGCAGTGCCTGCTGGGGAGGGGCATTTGTCACCGTCTGAAAGAGATGACTCTTGCCGTATGCTTTTAGAGGAGAAACAAAGGCTGAATGCATAAAGGGAGATGATTTGATGTAGGCTCTTAGCATTTTTCCTAAAGATATAAGTAATTGGTTAAAAGCAATGAAATTTAAAAGGTGATTTTTTTTTAAAAAAATCAATTTTGAGTGGGTCATTGAAAGTACTGTTAATCCAGAGTGTAAATAACTGAAATAAATTGGAAGTTTTAAGATATTTATATTCATAATTTTAGAGTAGTCAAGATACTTAAAGTGGTAATCCATGATTCTCCTATTGTTTAATGATTTTCTTTTATTTTTTAAATTTTAAAAATATTTTAATTTAAATATAATAAATAAATATAATAAATTTAAATTATAATAAAAATATTGTGAAGAAATCGAAAAGCAAAAAAAATAATTGTGGCAAATAGGGATACAATTATCTATGGATATTTTGATGGTTGATTGTTTTTATAAAGATTTATAAAGACAATCTTTATATGGCTCAGGGTTAAGAACTCATTCTGTTTTTGCAGTTCTGAGTTTGTTTCCCAGACCCTTTTACAGCTTTGTGGGTGTCTGAAGTCACAAGTCCATGTAAACACACACACATACACACACACACACACACACACACACACATACACACACACACACTTTTTAAAGATGGCCATTTACTATTTTAATGTACATAATACAGTTGATCTATAAGACAAAAATAATTATATCCTACAACAAAAGAAATTCTTACTTTTTCCCTAAAACTCTAACAGCATGTCATATAACATGTCATATTCCATGCCATGAGGCATTTCAGTGATACTGAAGATGTGGATGCCTGCCCTTTGACCTTGATGGAATAATCTTGAGAATGGATTCAATGTAGGTTAACAAAACACACAAACACTTAGAATTAAAATAAAAAGATAAAAGTAAAACAAACCACCACTTCGATAATTTTGGATCAAAGGGAAAAACAAAACCCTGTTTTTCTACACAATAGATTGTGTAGAAAGTAATAATGGTGCCACAAACAAGACACAGTCAATGTCACCTCTGTGCACAGCTGGATTGGGAAAAGCTCAGTAAGATAAGCAGTAGGAGGCAGAAGAGATGGCTCAGTGGCAAAAAGCACATACTGCTTTTGCAGAGGACCTGAATTGGCTTCCCGGCACCCATCTTGGTGAGCTCATAACTGCCTGTAACTCCAGCTCTAGGTGATCTGATGCCCTCCCTCTTCTGCCCACCAATAGCACCTTATTTACACTCATACATAGACATAAATAAAACATCGTAAACAATATATCTTTTAAAAGTACAGTTAAAGCGGTGAAGCGGTGCAGTTAATAGAATACTTACCCAACATGCTAGAAGCCCCAGACTGGTTGTCAGCACCACATACATCAGATATGGTGATATGCATCTATAAGCCCAGCACTGTGCAAAGGAGAGAAGTGGAAGCAGGCGGATCACATGTTCAAAGGCTATCCTTAGCTACATAGTGAGTTCAAGGCCAACCTGGCACCCTGTCTTAAAAAAAAAAAACAATACCACACACACAGTATAATAAATAAAAATAATTGAGAAGAAATTTCAAGTCAAGGACCTACAAGTAAATTGTTCAGGACAAATGTATTAAAGATATACCCAGGAGGTATTAGCAGTCTAAAAAGCATATCAAAATAGTCAGCTTTTCACAAATGTAACCAAGATGGGGGGAAAACTAAAACTATTAGTACATATATTATCAAGTTATCTTTCCATTTAAAGTTTTCACTTTTTCAGAAAAAGCAATTTACATTTTCTTAAGGATGCTGTCCTTAATGTAAACCAATGCAAGCATATATTCATTAATGTGGGCATGCTTATCATGTTTACTAACTATTATATCTCTTCTAAAAGATGGACATTTAAAAGATTGGAACTATAATGTATCTGTAGTTTTTCTGTTATTATATAGCTATAAATACATCTTTAATTCTAATTTCATTTTATTTTAATGATGTAACTATAACTTATTTGTGCTCTTTCTCCATATTTACTTCCTTATTAATTTTCTGTTTTAATATCTTTTAATGACTTCACCAAGACAATATGTTCTAGATATTGCACTCAAATTATCTTGTTTACTTTATTTACTTTAAAATTTGTTATTCTTATTGAGCATGTATGTAACTATAATGAGTGTGTGTTTGTATGTGTCTGTTTGGGGGGGGGTGGTGAGAGAGAGCATGTGCTCTGTCTGGACACTTGTATGGCACAGTATATGTGAGGAGATCAGAGGCCAACTCTATAGAGTTAACTCTTTCCTTCCAGCTTTATGTTAATTCCTTCCAGCTTTATGTGGGTTTGTTCTGGGGATTGAACTGAGCTCAACAGAATTCATCACAAGCACATTTATCCATTGAGCTACCTCAGTGCCCCAAACTTGGTTTTTTTAAACAATAGCTTTTGAATTTTCATGTTGGAAAGGATATGTGTCTTCGTGAATATAAAAAAGCCTATTTTCATCTATGTAATTGATGATTTATCTAGTTATTGCTATTCTTCTGATAGTATTCATACATATTTTCTTTGTATTGTTTCACATAAACATTTATTTTTTTTATTTGCTTGCCTCTGGATTAGATCAGATACATTTAATGTGCTTACAACCACACAGCATATGCTGTATCCCTGTCATGACCTAGCTGGTAAGATCTTCTCTTGACAGTCCTGTTAGCTGAATCCCTGGTATGGACACTCCATCTTGAGACAGGGGAATATCTCTGTGTTCTAATTGATTGTTAATATATCCCCAAATTTGATTCAGAGTTTAAAAAATGGCATCTCCTTAATATATGACTCTCTTCATCTTCCTATCTCTGCTACCATGTACGTAATCTTCCATAAGAAAATATATTTCCTGTCCAACTTCCCTTTCCAGTTAGTCCTTGAGCATGAATAGTAAAGCAGGAAAAGGTGGAGACATGAAGATGCTACTCATGTACCCCAGAAATCAACATTTGCTATTGATACCCAATGTAATAAAGACAATTCAAGTTTCTGCTGGAACATGTTGATGAGTCTGAATATAATTTATCAAGAAATGTACAGACACCTTCTTGACATATGATATATAGGACTCTGTAGATGGAGCAGTGAGCTGCATTCCTGTCGCTTAGCTCCTGGCCGCCTTGGCTAGTTTATGCTCTGAAAGAACAACACACAAATTGTATTCATTTAAACACTGTTTGGCCTATTAGTTCTAGTCTCTTATTGGCTAGTTCTCACATTTTGATTAACCCATTTCTAATAATCTGTGTAGCACCATGAGGTGGTGGCTTACTGGGAAAGATTCAGCATGCCTGACCTGGTGGCTGGCTCCATGGCATCTGCCCAGAGAGGAGAGGCATGGGGATTGCCTAACTTCCTCCCAGCATTCTGTTCTGTTTACTCCACCTACCTAATTTTCTGTCCTATCAAAGGGCCAAGGCAGTCTCTTTATTAACCAATGAAATCAACACAAAACAGAAGACTCTCCCACATCAGGACTCCATATTGGTTTCGTACTGGAACTTTATCAACTGCATATTTTGGCAGAGGCTGGGATGTAGTTCAGTGGTAATGAACTTGTGTGTCAAAAGCAGAGAATGAATTGGATCTCTAATACTGAATGTGGTAGTTTTAATATAATTGCTCCCATATGCTCATAGGGAGTGGCGCTATAGGAGATGTGGCTTTGTTGGAGTCAGAATGGCCTTGTTGGAAGGAGTGTGTCACTGTGGGGTCAGCTTTGAGGTTTCTTATGCTCAAGACACCCCCTAGTGTCCCAGTCCTTCCTGTTGCCCACAAGGTATAGCCATCTCCATGTTTTCCTACATACTGTCCTGCTCCCCACCATGACATTAAAACACCAAACCTCTGAAACTGTAAGCCAGCCTCTTTAGTTAAATGTTTCCCTTGTGAGAGTTACTGTGGTCATGGTGTCTCTTCACAGTAATGGAAACCCTAGCTAAGACACTACAGAAACAAACAAGTTAATTAAAATTAAGAGTAGCAATCAGAATACTGAATTCATCTGAGTGTTTGAGATTGTTGCATGATCTATTTTTCTGTGTAGATATTTTAACTAAAAGTTGGCTGAGTTTGACTAGTGGTTATGAACGGCTCATCACTTATCATAGAACTCTAGAAAATTTTGATTTTTGCAGACTGAAATTGAACATAGGGCCTTTTTTACCTCAAAGAATGATTCTACTAAGAACTTACTTACATTTTCAACTCTTAGAAATTCACTGTATCATTTTATTAAACATTTTATTTTCTTTTTTCTCTGTGAAAAAAATGACTCTCTTGTAAACATTACAGATTATGAGAGAAAATATATAGAGATAAATAATATAGTTAGTATAAAATATTAACATGTAATTTATAGTTAAATTGTTGTTATTTTGTAAGTCTTATAGATTACACCTGTTTAATTTTACTTAAACATATTGTAATTTATTAGTTTGAGTCATTTAAGTGGAGGGAATTTTTAAATATTTCAAAATGTATTCTAAATTAATGCTTTTAAATATGTATGCTAGTCTTCACGTGTTAAAATGATTTGGGCAGTGGAGATAATTTGTAATTAAATGCAGTTAGCAGAACACGATCTACCATGTTTGATCAAATCATCAGAACATCTAGAGTAGCAGACCTTTTCTCCGGCAAGAAAGGAGTTGATGTGATTATGTTGACAAACTCCTTTTAATAGTGCCCTAGTAGTGATTTTTTTCCCGAGTAATACCGGACTTCAGCAAAGGGGATTATTTTCATAACCCATGTGTAATTCAGAAATGTCTGTGGCCACATAAAAACTGGGAAACTGGCCATAAAAATTGCATTATAGCCTTAGAAATCATCAAGACCTGTTCAAGTACTGGTTCATGCTTTATGCTTTGTCTAGGTTATTAGTGACCTTTCTGAACTTACAGGAAAATCCTTCATTTCATGTACATAGAAGTTATATGGCAATAAGAATCTTATCTTGAAAGTATATGACTGTAGACATCCATAGTATAAGGCCAGGAGGTTTTGTTGACTCTTAAATTGACCGTTAATTTTAAATAAGGAAATTTAGAAAATGATGGAAGCATAATACAACTTATGGGGTAGCACTGAAGAGCAGCAAGCTCCATGGGTCTTTGAGTACTAACAAAGGTCTTGATTTTGCCTTTGTCTTTTTAGCATCTATATTTCTCAATGATGTTCAATTTCAGTTTGCAAAACATACATGATGAATTCACTGAAAGATGTCAAATGTGTTCTATTCTTTGTTTTCCAAACTTATTCAGAGGAAGTATACAGACCTACCAATTACTTTGGGTTCTATATTTGAGAATGTGGAAATCCCAGTTTCTGTACCAAACCCAGCCTATAGCTAACTTTAGTACTATTAACTATATTGTCTATTTCTATATTTTCAAAATTAATGTTCTATTCATTAGAAAGTGTTATTTAGTCACCAATTTTTATACTCATTTATTTTAATTTTGTATTTGTTTGATTTATAGTAGATAATGCATGATTGAAGTTAATTCAATTTGCTAACTGAAGGATGTTGAAATAGATAAAAGTTCAGGATCCATAGGAATTTTCTGGATAGCCTGAACTGGATGATGCTTCAGTTGCCTGTGGAATTCCTCTGCAGAAAGGGTGAAGGAAGGAGTGTTGGTCATCTATCTCTGTCTCGGAGTAACAGCCACCAGGAGAGGGAAGAGCGTCTAATCTACTCACTGTAAAACATGAGTTACTTACTTTGGTTGGATCATTCAAAAGGATGGGTTTGCTTTGGTGTACGATTTCTTGATAATGCCTTGTCGTAAACTGAATAACAATAACTATTATTGTATTTTTGAAGAATACAAAAACTTGATCTATAAAATGCAGACAGTGTTTTACAATGTTACATTTTTATTAGTGTTTCATGGATTTTCTAATGAATTCCTAGCTTGAAATGTACAAAAGGGGAGATACACTTTTCTGAACTAGAGAACATTACAATTCATATAGCTCTGGAAATAAAAGATTTTGAGATGTCAATGTGGCATGTAATCGCACCAGAGGTTAGCATAGCTATGCCCAGGTCCTCAAAGTAGAATCATTTTCCTTAGGCACCACGAACTTTGCTTACAATTGAATTTTACACCAAAATTCTTTAAAAGTCTAAAGTAAAACCTTAATACCCATGTGATACAAGGAATTATGTGCTGGTAATCATGTGATCGTCTGTGTGAATTCTTTGGTCATTTCCACATCCCCAGGCACATAATATAAAGGAAATGTGTCACTGCTTTGTCCTAAATGCTGCTTGATCCAGTGTGGAAAAATGATTGTTTTGGATTCATTGAATTAAGCAATACCCACTCAAAAAGGACACTCAGGTTTACCTTTCATTTACTTTCTGTCTTTAGCACATATACTATTAAAATATTTCTAGAATTCAGGGTCTTCTCAGCCTTGGTTATCTAAGCTGTAATAAGTAGACTTGAGACCCCTGAAGGCACACCCCACACACTTATGTTGTGTGACCTCAGGTCACAAGTAATGGCTGCAAGCTAATTGATTGAGAAAGGCTTGTCTGGCCGGGCCCCTTTGCGTCCTCCCCTACATTCCCAAGTTCTGCGAAAGAGGCACTCGCCGCTCAGCCATGCAAGGCAGGAAAACAGAGGAAGTTTCTGCATTCTGATTCCAGCCTGAGTTCCCTGGAGTGAGCTTGCTTCTCTCCACCCACTTCTCACCAAGCACTCCTTAACTTGAGGGTGGACGATTTAAAGCTGGAGCCCAGCGCCTCACCTGCAGAGTGGTCTGTGTGTTCATTGAACAGGAAGGCCAGATCACCTATGTGAGGCGGTGGGAACCATATGGAAATTATATCAGAACTTCAGCAAAGGGCACAGCTGCAGCACGCAGAAGCCAGCATTCAGACTGACAGGCAAATGAAGCAGCTTGTGGACGGGGCCTCTGGGTGTCAGCTCTGGCCTTTTGGTTGTTGGACAACTATGGTCAAAACTGAAATGGAACACGGGACAAAAGAAAAACACACTTTTACTCTGCGCAACTGTTGCTTTCACATGGTGAGTGCAGACGTGAGATGTTACTCAAATATTCTTTCTGGGGTATAATACAAACTAAGAAATTTGTTATGCTTTGAGGGGAGAAATAGGCCAGCAGGAATATTTAGAAATGCTGAAGTTATGTGGTTTTGTCTCTCCTTGAATTCACGTGATCTTTGCAATCCGAAAAGAGAACTACAGTACGTGTATTGTCCTGTTTGTCCTTTTATCTTCCTGTTTTCCTTTTGTCTAAGTCGTGCGTTTCTGCCATCAGAGTCAATATTGATTTAGGGAAATCATGTGTGGCAGGGACGAGGAAGCAACATGAGACAGGATATATGTAAACATTTTCTTTAGTCCAACTTCTGTGGCACTCGGCTGTGTCTGCGTTTCTGGTGCCCCATCTCAGGCACATGCAGCACAGACCTATGGAAAGAGCTTTGTGTGAACATTCATGGCCAGGGGAAGGGTCAGGGCCCATGCTAAGATGACTGCTAGCCAGCAAGGCTTGTTGATGCACCCTCTTATTTTTAACGTAATAGGAAAGAAAGTACGTCTTTACACATTGAAAAGTCAGGGTGCTTTGATTTCTCCAGTACCCTCCCGTGGTTTCTGTGTATTATTCCTGGGAAGAATTCTGTAAAAGTCCTTTGAGCAGCAGCATGCAAACTTCTTTTGTTCCCGTTGATCGTATTTGCTCACATTGTGCGGTGGAAACTTTGCACACATTTCATTATGAAGAATGTTTTTAGAATAATGCTTAGGAGTTTTTGTTTCAGTGGAAATGCCTTGGAAACTAGCAAGCTCATGTTTTCTACAATTTAGCCTCCCAAGCAAAACAAAAACCTCAGAGTGGAGTTGTGATTAATTCTTAGTTCAATTATATCTAAATCCTATTTTAAATGTGTTTTTTTTCCTGTTGTTCAAAGAACATTTGAGCCTGCAAACACACTCAGAAATGTGAGCAGGGGAGACCTAACCTTTTCATTCCAAAGCTCCAAGTTCAGAATTACATTTGTTGTAAGTGCTAAAATATAATTGCTGTTGTTCACCTCAGTAGAAAATCAGTTTTTACTATCATAGTATTTGTAACTGATTTTATCAGAAAAGATGAAGTGGAGAATATATTATCAATTTCCTGATTTGATAAAGGCCTCAGGTCTTGCTTCACGCTCATTTAAACATTTTACAGAGTGGAGAGGTAATGCAATTTTGTCTACTTGTTTTCAGAAGAGAATTTACATGGGGACAGGCTCCTTTCGGAAGCTCTCTGCTTTCTGTTTTCTAAAGGAAATTAATAAACTAAAAGTAGTCAGTGTGAAGCTACAAACCTGCCATAAGGGGAGAAAACCATAAAGGCTGTCAGAATGTGATTTCAGTTACAAGGTAATTTTGAAGCATTACTTAGCTACACTTGTGCACATGCGTTATGGAAGCCTATTAACTCATGGCATAGCTGTGTCCTAGTCTGGCATTGTGTACAGAGATTATGCCCAAGAAAGACAAGTTGGTTCTGCGATGTGACCTGAGCTGCGTTATCAAAGCAAAATGTGGCAGACACATTCTTTCCTGAGATAAGTAAGTTCTTTATGTCCTTGCCACCTGTTACATTTGCTCTTTCGTCCCTGTGGTCATAATTCCTGTTTGTTCTTGCAACTAGAAAAGGAAACCTCTGTCTTTGTTTTTTTTTTAAAGAGGGAAAAACAATGATTTACATTTCCATGTTTTGAAAAATTATGTCCTTTCCCCCAAAGCACCTGAAATATATTACATAAGGCTTTTTGTTCAGTCGGTGTGAATACCAAGGACTGTGCATTGTTTCTGAAAGCCTTGAATGTATATCAGTAAATACAGTGAAGGTGCGTCCGAGAACTTAGGAAAAAGATAGACATTTGGAAGTTCATGATTGGAAAATAATATCCTTCTTATTTTCCATCCAAACCAATTCAAAATCTAGACCTACAAAGCAACTGCCTTATTTTCAACAGAGCTCAGGAAGTCAGCATGCTACAGGGAGGGGCAGCAAAAGAATAGGATTCCCTTTAGAAGTCCGAGTTGCAAGGAACAAAAGGTAGAAAGAGCTTCTTAGCTTCTAAACATTTAATCTTAAATTACTATATTTTATAATTGCTGGTCATATTTACTTACTGATGGGTGGTAGATAATTTAAAAAAAAACTGAAATCAACCATAGTATCGATTTAACTTTATACTTTTAAGAAGGTGTATATTGTTTTACAAAATGTTAATCTTCCCTTGATGTTTATAGTGTTTTTCTTCAACCAGTAGGAAACAGTAGATGTATGGTCACTAATCATATTTTTGTTTATATAAAGAGCATACACATTTGTATTCCCTGAAAACATATTCATGTCTTGTGTATATGGATTTAATATCTTAAAGCAACATCCACCCTCCCAGGGCCATGGTTAATTTATTTTTGTGTAGATTGGAATCTGCATAAGAATGCACAACACGTAAGTATAGTAAATAAAAAAAAATATCTTTTGATACCGCTAAGTTAAACAGGGAGATGGTACTTTACCAAAGATCTGAAGGGTGATGCAAGGAACTGGTTGCAGAATATATCACAAGAGGAAGGTCATCTCTTGTCAGGCATACTTTTCCCATGTTGGTGATTAACTCTTCTATACACTGAAACAGAGTGTGTTTCTCAGAGTGTTTGAACTCATGAGTTCACATAGAGGGTTCACAGTGAACTGGACACAGACTGGAATTATTAGCCTCTATGATCTTCTTAAATCTTATGCCCACAAAATTTCAGGTTCCTTATTGACTCTTGTAACAGTAGAGATTCCTAACAACGAACCCAATCTGCTCTAATAAAAGAAAAAAAAAGGTATCACATCACTGTACTTGTCTTTGAGTTGGCCTGGGGAATTTATTTTAAAGATGATTTATTCCATCCATCTTGCAGATTCTCAAAGAATATTCTTTCCCAAAGAACAGCACTATTTATTGTTTTCTTTACGTGAAAGATGAGCTGCTCAGGGAGGTTTTCACCTTTGTAAAAACTTTGGCCTTTGGACTCTTGTCTTTTATAAGCAATAGAAAACTTGGGGATTTTCTATATAAATGTTCCTCCTAATATTTACTTCAATTTTCTTGTACAATTCTCTAGTATGACACATTGTAATTTTATAAGATACATTTACATTTTGTGATGCATCATATGTACTTCTGAAAGTCTCTTTCTTTTTCTCGTACTCATCAGTTTGTGCTAGACCCTTGCTAGGTTACTCAGACAAACCTTCCAATTTGCCAATTCTGTTTTAGCTATGTCCACTATATAAAAACTTCGGGAATGCATTTTAACTACATTTGGGGATTGGGAATACAAACTGATTCTTTTCAAAGAACGATGCCTATTTCATCAATTATGCCCTTATACACGTTATGTATTACACTGTCTCTTGGAAAAAAACTTTTATGCTTATTCTGAAGTCGTTAGAGTAGCTTATGAGGTTATATGTCTGTGTACGTGCAGGCTAGCGGACAATACTGAGTATATATCTATATTATTGCCCGCCACATTTTGAGAGAGTCTCTTACTGAAACTGGAGATCTCCACCCAGCTAGAGACTCAGCAGGAAAAGATCCCATGATCCTCCACTAGTGCTAGAATTGCAGGCCTGAGTCTCTGTAGCCAGCTTCATATTTCAGTGCTGTGAATTCTAAGTTTCTACAGACCCAAAGCCTTTTACTATTTATTATTCTCTCATGTGTTGGGATTATGGTTTTGCAGATCAAGTTAAGTGAGAGATTTTTTTTAATTTGTTTTCCATTTCTAGCTCTTAAATACAGTCCTAAGTTTTTATACCTAGCTTTGTATGTTCCCCATCCTGGTCCACAATTTTGTGGAATGAGCATATCCCAGATATAGTTAATATGTAAAGAGCCCCTTGACAGAAGTTCTGACTGCAAGATCACAACTATGTTATTTAAGAAATATTAGGGCAGTAAAGAGGTGGTTTGCCCCTTATTAACACTTGCTGCTCTTCCAGAGAACTGTTCACCAACAAACACACATATCACACATATCTGGAAGCTATCAACTACTGAAAAGTCATACTTCAGGGCATTCAATGCTCTCTTATGGCGTCTCTGAGCAACTGCATTTATGTGCACATACTCCTACATAGATAGACTCAAATACACACACATAATTAAATAAAGTAGAAATATATAGAGTAATTCTATGTAAGCAGCAGCTGAGGGTATGGGAACAGTTCCAGTCACTCAACTTCAGTTGTATCACCTTTAGTCTTCCATGACCACAACTGGCACTGGGTATTGCTCACATTGGGACAAACGTGGCAATCCAGCAGAGCTCAGTTGTTTTGAAATTACCTAGTTTCTTGTCATTCAAGCCAGACTTCAGTTAGTTTGTACTTTATAGTTTGGTCTTGTTTTTGAGCATCTCGTTAATTTTATGTTATCCCTTTGGGAATTTATTTGTCAATGTGCTATATTGGAAGATAAGGAAAAGGGTTCATGTCATGCCATCTTGACAAGATTTTCCTAAACCATGATCTCTGGAATCAGTGCATGAGTTCAAATTCTCCCTCTCACCAATGAATGGTGTCACTTTAGACAAAGCCTTGTAAGTATTAAAGCCTCTATTTCTTCACATGAGAAGTATCAGTGCAACTGCTTATCTCATGGGGATGTTGTAAGCATTGACCCAGGAATTCATTATTCCCATTCTTGGCCATACTAGCCATGCACATTTGAGTAGGGAAAAGCAGCAAAAAAACTAAACAAAAGCCAATGTTACCTACTATAATGAACCGCTGACTGGCGGAGCATCAAACTGTACTCTTGTATTCTGCATGAGTGCATACCAATATTTTGGATATCTAAAGACATTTCTATTGACAAAAGACAAGAACCCCAGGTTCCATGTGTAACGTCTGTTGTTTCTGCATACTGTTACGCTATTACTCATGTACCGTAGACAGTGTAAGTCAGTGTAAGTCAGAAAACCTCTGTAAAACTCTTTCATTGAAACTTCATTTAACCTCCCTCTCTGTATATACACGTGTGTATGTATGCATACCTGCTTATGCATACATAGGAAACTTCTACAGTGGTAGATTTCTATATGGCTTTTTCAAAGTCATTCGGTATTATATTTTTTATGATCTCTCTCCTACCCTGATATTACATCCTCCATCCCATTTAACAAACACTTCCTGTTCAATTATTCCATTTCTCCCTTCATACACCTGTGTTATATTCCTTTCCTTTCAAATCACCCCCACGTGGCCCCCTATTTGTTATAAATTTAAAGACATACAATAATACAAATCTAGCATTGCATATTGGAAGAAGAACGTGAAACGTGTATTTTGGGGTTTGAGGTACTTCACTCAGAGCAATTATTTCCAGTCCCTTTCAAACTTTTGCATTCCATCATTTCACTAGTCCTGACAGCATGCATGTATTACATTTTCCTTTTCCTTTCATCAGTTGATGGACAGTTAGACTGTTTCCATTTTATGGATATTGTGAATATAGTAAAAACAAATATGAGTGGTCCACTATCTCTGTAACAGTGTAAAGTTGATAAAGAATTTTTCCCAATTTAGAGACTGCCTCTTTATTCAAATGATGGTGTCATTTACTATACAGAAACTTTTTAGTTTAATGGAGTCTCATTTGTTAATTGTTCACCTTAGTGCCTGTACTTCCAGGGTCCTGTTCAGAAACTCTTTTCTTATACCTCTAAGTTAAAATGTATATCCTACTTCGCCTTGTCTGTAAGGTCCGGTGCTAGCCTGGACCATAAATTATTTCTCTCGACCAGATGCCAACATAAAAATGGTCTCTCATGAAGTCCTGAGTTCACATCCTGAAGAATTCCTTTTGTTTATTCCCCAAACATCTTTTACACCAAAACATAAACTGAGGGGGAAATACACCAACATCTGTCTCCTAGGTAACCAAGTGAATGGCTTTTAGTCTTGTTCACAACTACCTGTGTGTTCTGCTACCTATCACGTAGGCTGAATTAGAATTTTCTCTCAGGCATCCTCCAAATTACAAAGAAAGGAGCAAAACAACATCCTGACCTTTTGTTAGGTAGCGACTGCCTGTCTGGAAGCTACATGACCATCTTCAGATACTGACTATGGCTTTAAAGCCTGACTGCCATACCAAATAGAAGTATGGGCCTATACTTGTCAAAGAGTTGGCGATCAATTCTTATGATAACAGTCTTGATCATTTGTAGCTGAGTTTATTTTAGTGTAGGATGAAAAATAAGGTTATAGTTTTATTCTTCTATATTATTTACATTCATCTTTATAATTTGATCAGCATTGCTTGTTGAATATGCTTGAGTCTTTAGGGTATTTTATGTATGGAATCATATCATCCTTAAAAGGATATGTTGACTTCTTTCTTTCCAACTTTTAGCACCTTTATTTCCATCTCCTGTCTTACTAATCTAAGACTTTGAGAACTGCATTGAACAACAATGAAAAGAATGAACAATCTTGTTTTGTTCTTGGTTTCAGTGAAATTATTTTTTCCTAAATTTAACATGGTACTGACTGTAGGACAACTGTATATTTCTTTGATTGTGTTGAACTATGATCCATATATCACCATGATTCTCTAGGACTTTCGCAATGAGCAGATGTTTTATACTGTTAATGACTTTTCTTCATTTAATGAGATGATCATGTGGTTTCTGTCCTTGAGACTTTATATACAGTGGTGAGTTCTAATTTAGATGTGTTTTGTTTTAAAACATTTTATTGAAAAATTTTGAATCTATGTCCTTCAGATAGATTGATGTATAATTTTTATTTGTTGATATTCTTTATGCCTTATTGGTTCAATAATCAGTGTAATGTTGGCTTAATAAAAATAATCAAGAAGCATTTTAGTTTTCTGAACTATTTTATGGAAACATAAATTTTAGTTCCTGAAAGGTCTGGTAGAATTCTGTAGTAAATCCATCTCGGCTTAGATTCTCTTATTCCTTCCTTCCTTCTTCCTTTTGCTTATCATATCTTTACCTACCCTTTTATCATAAGGTACAATTTATCCTTGATAGTGAGGTGTATTTCTTGGAGCACACTCTCTATACCAGCCCAGTCCCTCTGTTCAGGTGACTTCACCACCGTCTTTTATTCATCCTGTACATCAGCCCAGTCCCAGCCCACCTGACTCCATCACCTTCTCTTCTTTAGCCTGAAGCCTGCTCTGTATAAAAAAAAAAACTTGGAGATAATAAAAGGTTTTATCAAAAAAAGAAAAAAAATGAAAGACCAAGCTAGTATCTTCTCTCCCATACCTTCCATTCCTGTCAAAATGCTTCTCAATAAGAGTTAACTAGACGAACTCCAGGACACAGAATTTAGAAAGAATAATCATTAGCTTTTGAGACAGTGGAGAACAAACAGGGTCTTGTACTTACTATTCAAAACTTCTATTACTGAACTCTTTCCCCAGAGCCTCATTTCTTTATTTGAGCTATTCATTCTTGAATTGTTAAGACACTGGATTTTTTTTCCTAATATAATTTGGATTACTTCAAAACTCATGATTATAAAATTAAAAATGCAGTTCTCCATAGTATATTTACATATATATGTATATCTTAGATAGATGTAAAGAGAGATGATAGATAGATAAATAGATGCGTAGATAGAAAATATTAAACATAGAATTTGCTTTTCTAATTTTTTGCTTGCAACTAGTCATGTTCAATTTCTCTATATTTACTAAATGTATAACAGTTATTAAAAGGTTAAGAACATTTAGTAGACATTGATATTTTCCCTATCCACTGAAGAAGCAAATTCTAAAGGTTGATTAACATGCTCTAAACCTAGGTGATTTGGACTATATTCCTGTGACATTTCCCCCTAAGTAATTTCTAGTGTGTAAACAGCACAAATGAATATTGATTGCAAAAATCTTGCTAAATTGTGTTGTGATATCCTGCCTTCAAGAACATATGAAATTTAATCTTGCTAATTTGCATCTGAGTGACAAGGAAATATTGATTGAGCAGATGAGAACAATAAGAAAACCAATTATCAGTAGCTATACGATATCAAACTTGAAAATAGAAAAGCCTAATGTCAAAGAGTATTCCATTTCAAGACTTAAAATGCTTCATTCCATTTACTGCAAGAAATAATCTAGAGAAAATAGAATGAAATTCTTGCTGAGGAGAACAGGTGATAGGAGCTGAATAATGATAGAAAGGTATTTGAGAAGAACTGAAAAAGAAACAAAAGCACAGGAATTTCACTTTAAAGTAACAAATAAACAGATAGAAAATAAAGACAAACAAAACAAGTTAGTGTGACTGGAACATCTGATGAAAATGTACAATGTCACATTTGTATTCTTGAAAGAAATGTCATACCAATAATTCATACGTAGCAACTCCACAACTACCAGAAATAAGCACTAACGAGAAGTGGCTAGCCTGCAGTGAAATAAACAACAACAGCAGCAGAGATATTGCCATAGATCTGGTCACAGTCTCTCCATTTGAGGTTATTCCTTATGGAAAATGGATATCAAGGGATTAAGGAGGGTAATAATGCAAAACATGATTAAGTTAGCAAAGAAAACATTTCATGCCTAGAAGAGCTGATTTGTAGGAGGTGAATCAATGAAAGATAAAAGACAATGAATCTTATGCCAAATGAACTACATCAGCATAGCTTGTTAATTGTAGAGTTTTTTGTTAAACATCCATAGGTGAAATCCATTAATCCAGCAGGGACAGGAAGATATTCAAGAAGAAACAAATTTACGGAATGCAAATTCACAGATTTTTATTTTTTTACTATTTCTTTATTTTTCTGCCTAAATTCAGAGTACTGACAATGAATTTGTAATTTGACAAGCAACTCCAAAGAATAACAAGAAAGTTAAGTAAAATGGCATTTGGCAGAAGCAGGTTTAGAGCTAACCTAATCTACATAATGAATTCTAGGCCATCCAAGGCTAATAACCTTATTTTCTATTAAAAAAAAACCCACAAAAGAACAACAACAAAATAATTACTGGTAGATTAAGAATGTAGAGACTTTCTACCACCTACAATAGCAAGTTCAACTCTTTCAACATAAAAGCAAATAGTAAAATAAAATTGCAATTTCATTTCAATAAACAAACTTTTGAAAATGATAATCTAGAATATCCAAAATGCCTCACAAACTAATACAGTATAGAACCAGGGCATGTGGTTCCTTTGTCATTTCTCTTCTAAAGGGATACATTTCTTGTTAGGACATATTCTACATTCTATATCTAATCCACCTTTATTCACTTTCTTTTACTAGAGTAAGCACTGTCTACTTGTAAACCCAAGAGGTCCAATCCTCCAGTGGATTGCTTTCCTTGTAGACTTGGCTTTTCTTATATATTGGTGATTTTATACAGCAACTCTTTATTTTTGTATCAGTCAGACACCGTGACTAACATCTTTTATCTCATCATGTGGGAGGCTGAGGCAGAGGGAGGATTGTGAGTTGAAGCTAACCTGTAATATATAGTGAGTTTGAGGCCATCTCCAGATTTAGAGTGAGGGTATATCCAAAAACTAAATGGAAAACAGAAGCAAGCATGCTTAAATAATTTCATATAGTCTTCCTTTATACCTATAGATGAGATTTATTTAATCTTCAAACATCAAATCATGCCAATGTGGAATATTCAAAATTTTGTTTTATCTTACTCTGCCTTAAATATGTTTACAATTAGCTGCTAGAAATGTTGCCCTAGTAGGTTCCTGGCCACTGTTATTGTCAGAGCAAAAAAAAAATGACCATGCATTTTTCAGAAAAGAGGCACCAAATTTTATATGATAGCCATAATACTATTATTAGCATTGTCTTAGATACTTTTCTATTGCTGTGAAGAAACACCATGACCGAGGCAACTTAAAGAAGAGTTTATTGGGGCTAACAGTTTCAGGGGGTAAGTTGATAACCATCATGGCAGGGAGCATCAACATGTTATGAAAACTACAAGAAAAAGAGAGGGGGGCAAGATGAAGAGAAAGAGAGAGTCAGGGGGTAAAGTGCTACCTAGGAATGACATCAGCATTTGGAACATCCGAGACCACTCCAAGTGACCAACTTCCTTCCACAAAGACAAGCTTCCTAATCCTTCCTCAATAGTTCCATTCACCAGGGATGAAACATCCAAATATACAAACCATTGGGGCCATTCTTATTGAAACCAAAACATTTCATTCCCTGCCCCTCATAGCATTATAGCCATGTATCATAATGCAAAATGCACCTCTTCCAACTTCAAATGTCCCCATTGTCTTTCAGTCTTAAGACTGCATAAAAGTCAAAAATCCAAAGACTATTCTGAGATTCAAGTCAATCTCTTAATTGTAATCTCATGTAAAATCAAACAATAAATCACATGCTTCCTTCAGACAGTGATGAAGAATGTATATTGCATTTCCAAAGGGGGGAATTAGGAAGATGAGTGAGGAAATAATGGCCCAATAAAAGGTTCAAACACAGTAGGACAAACTCCAAGTCATTTAGCTTTATGTGCAATGCTAAACGTCTTCCAGCTTTATTTGCTATAATACACTTCTCTCTCTCACCATTTTTACCGTTTGTATGCCCTGCTCCCTGACAGATATCCTATGACTCTGGTATCTCCAGTGTCTTGGGGTTTCCAAAATGTCTTAGTCAGTCTTCTATTGCTGTGAAGAGACACCATGATCACAGCGACTCTTATAAAAGAAAACATTTAACTGGGGCTTGCTTACAGTTTGGAGGTTTAGTCCATTATCGTCATGGCAGGGAGCATGGTCACATGCAGGGAGACATAATATTGGAGAAGTAACTGAGAGTTCTATTTCCACATATGCAGTTAGCAAGGATAACCACATTGGCCTGGCTTGATCTTTTGAAATTTCAAAACACACCCCAGTGACACACTTCTTCCAAAAAATACCTCCTAATTCTTTCAAATATTGCCACTTCCTGGTGACCAAGCATTCAAATCTATGGGCTTATGGAAGCCATTGTCATTTAAACCACGTTACAACACAATCCAGTTCACAAAATGGCCTCTCTGGGCCTCCATTCAGAGAGTTCATGTTTGGCTTCAGTGATTTTCCTTAGCCTTGCAGGAAGGGCCCACAATATCTTTATTCCTGTATCTTTGGCTCTAAAGCTAAAGAATCTGACCAATGATGCCAAGTTCACGGCTTGCTCGGGATGGAGCCTGGTCCCTTCTTTGACTTGCATTTGTATAAATTTTGTTACTTGGTTGATCCTTAGAAACAGATGATTCCTTAGACCTTTTTCTTTTTACAAACTGCAGGATTACCTGGGGGAGAATCTTGCCCTGAGAGAACCACTTCCATTATTCCATTTCTCCCTATCTCTTTCAGAAAAAAAAAATCCAAAGATATGTTTCCAGCATGACTTTTTCTGGTGTTCTTCAAAGTGTTCATTTTTCAGATCCCTTTTGCATTGCTTGCTCTTTTTCATTGTAGATCTGCATAAGTGACAGGTAAGAAGCGTGTGACACAGTTCATATTAAGCTGCCTTGAAATCTTCTCTGCCAACCAAATTACTCCAAAACTCTCATTGAACTTCAAGCATTCCTTCTCTTAGGAAAAGGGAAAAATAAAAAGCGGCCTTGTCCTTTGCCAAAGCATCACAAGAATGCATGGTAGTAATATTTTTTCCTGATGAAACTTCTGGAACTAAGTCTTTACAATCCATATTACTCTCAACACTGCCATTTATGCCCTGCTTAAAGTGTTTATAGTGTTTCACTGCTTTTCTAGTCCCAAATCCCAGTCCATTAATTCTTCCATGAAACAGTTATGGTTAGGCCAATCACAGCAATAACCTACTCCATAGTCTCAATGTCTGTCTCAGTTATTTTCTATCCCTGTGAAGATGCACCTAGCAAGTTACAAAAATAAGTATTTAATTGGTACTTACACTTTCAGAAGACAAGTCCATGAACATTGTTACAGGGAGCACAGCATCAGACAGACAGCCATGGTGACAAAGCAGTGGCTGAGAGTGTATACCTTATCCACACATAGGAGGAAAAGAGGGAAGGAAGGAGAGAGAAGAGAGTGAGGAAAGGGGGGAAGGAAGGGAGGGAGATAGAGATAGATAATAGAGATAGATAGATAGATAGATAGATAGATAGATAGATAGATAGATGAGAGATAGATAGATAGATAGATAGATAGATAGATAGATAGATAGATAGATAGATGAGAGATAGATGAGAGAGAGAGAGAGAGAGAGAGGAGAGAACTAACTGGGAATTACATGGTCTTTTGAAATCTAACTCTTCACAAACATTTCCACCAACTGGGAATCGAGCATTAAAGTACTGAACCTAGAGAGGCCTTTCCCATTCACACTACCACAAGAAACTATAAACTGAAAAATCGTTAAATTTTATTTAACTTTTAGGAAGATTATTTTACCTTCATTAAGCATTTGTATGCTACCCTTATGTTAAAAACAATTGGAATTATAACACAGAAGCAGAATTCAAATAAAAACACACTCAATTATGTTAAAAATTCATGAAATCAGAGAGCTTTCATTCAGCTGCAATGGGTAGTATTTATATGTTCTTAAAATGTAACTTTCCTTTATAATTAATAAATTAAAAAAATGACAAATCAAAGGTCTTCACTCAAAGTTTGAGATTATATTTGTTTGTTCCTACCCATTGTTTTCTGGAAGACTGAAAAACGTTGGCAAAGCACCAGAGAAGGCCACATTAGTCATCAGGGGTACAGGCTTATCTGAACTTCTGGTACTGAACATTAAATTTGCTTGAATTTTGTGTTTGTATCCATGATGACCATACTTGTGTGGAATTCTTTTACATGTGTAAGCATCTAGAGTGAGGGAAACTGGCTCCTTTCTGAGGTCATCATAATGACCCATCCATACTTCGGTTTCTTTTTCTTTTTTCTTTTTCTTTTTTTGGTTGCTATGAGGAAATGCCTGACAAAAATTAAAAGAGAAATGCATCATTTTGACTCACAATTTGAGGCATAACGTCCATCATGACATCTAAAATACAGTGGGAGGAATTGGAGGGGCTAACTCCCTTGTTGTTTTATGGATATATCCATGTTCACGAGCGCAGGTATACATAGGCACTCCTGGAGGCCAGACAAGGGGGTTTGATTCTTTGGAACTGGAGTTACAAGTACTTGTGAGATGCCTGATGTGTATGGTGAACTGAGCCCAGGTCCTAAGCAAGAACAGTATGAGCTGCTAACTGCTGAGAAATCTCTCTAGACCCTCTCTCCTCTTTTTTATAGCAATCTGAGACTGCAGCCCATGGCATGTCATTGTCCAAACTTAGGATGTATCTTTCCATCTGAATTAATCTAATCAAGAAAATCTCTCACAGACATACCTAGGTGACTGTTTGCATGGTCATTCTTCATCTAGTCAAGGTGATAGTAAAGATTCTCAACCATAATTACTGATGTCTTACCACTCGTCATTCTCTCATTCTGGAGTGGAGTCTTGGTTCTCAATCCAATAGTATATTTTCACTTATTGGATGAAGGATCCAGTTTCTGTAATTCAGTAAAGTAACAGTGATTGGAAATTAACAAATGCAGCGAAACTGTTTCTTCTCTTTGACACTGCAAATTTTGTTGTATCATGTCAATCAAAACCACCTGTGTTTTCCAAGTGTCTTGGTCTCCTGGTTAAGTTTATCTCATATTCTAGAATGTGTGATTTGAGCATTAGCTCGAAAGCATGTAATGTTCAAGATCTTGCATTAAATTTGTTTGCTATTTCATAAAACTATACTTTTATATTTTATGTGGAGGAAACAGTGGTTAATTCCAACTGATTTTTAGGTGGTCTACAGTTGTAGGGAAATTTTTTCTACGTGTTATAAGTTTTTAGATATCTAATCACCATTTCCTATTCTTTTCAGGACAGTATCATAGAAGTATTTAGAAGTAAAAGTGATAATTTAAACAAGACAGCAAAAAAATTAAAGCTATCCATAGGAAGAAAGGAATAAATAAACCCCTGAAGCAAAATTTTGTATATAAACATACTGTTTTAAATCTTCTGTTGAGGTATGTTGGGTAGTCACAAGAATTTGGTATATAAAATAGAATGAATGTCATAGAACCCTGATTTGGATTTGAAAAAAACAGTCTTTCCCCTTGCTTGTCAAAAATATATCATTATCATTCATACATGGTTCCAATACTGGTGACATTTCACAGATAAGGACAAGATTATTATTCATGGAAAAATTATAAGCCACTGCTAACTCTCACAGATAGATAAAACAAACAAATCAAGTTCTTGTCCTGTAGATGTGAGGAAATTCTCTCCAGTTCAGCAAGCATCAGGAAGAGGATGGATGACCTCTGTGAGGAAATGACATGTAGCTGTGAAATTTGTGCATGTGTGAAGGGAAGTTCCATCGGAAATGATGGAAATACCAACATTCATAGTAAGAGCCAAATAGACAAAGTGCTGAATTGTATTCATTGAAGTCATGTTAAGAATAATTAATTGCACTAGTTATGATGAAATTTAGCACAGTAGAATGAGCAGGTGAGTGAGTTGAAACCTGGGCATCATATCAATGTTCGAAGGAATTCAGTTCAATCAAGAGGAATGAAAAATTATGCATATTATAAAATAAATAATAATTTTTTAAAGCAGGATTCACTTACTTATGATCCTGGAATACTCATAAAGTTCCAAAGTACCTTTAATATTGAAGATGTAGTGAACATTCTCAACAAATGCCTGCCACTTACAAAATATATATATGAGAGAGAAAGTGAGCACTAACATAAATATTTTGTTTAGTGAAACATATTAATCATAATGTAAAATCTTATATAATCCTTATGAAAAAATCTGGCTGTGTTTCTAAATCAGCAGAAGCATATATCATCATTGTAGGTTAGAGGCAATGGCTAAGGGTTAGGGAGATAAATCATCTAATAAAGTGCTTGCCTTGCATGTGTGAGCAGCTAAACGTGGTTTCTAGAACCTACACAAAAGAAAAATGCTTGCATGTATTTGTAATACTAGTTCTGGGGAGAGGAAAAGACAGGCAGATGCCTGTGGTTCACTGGCTAAAAATGCAGTGGGTGGCTCCTGAGGAGCAACAGCCAAGGCTTCCACATACACATGCAACCCCCACCCCCACATACATTCTCCGGCCACATGTGAACACACCACACCACATACACACACAGAGAAAGTGGCTGATGACTTTGATGTGATCAATGCAAAACCAGCCTAGCAGCTGTTGAGACTGGATAATTACATGTGAGTTTCTCATCACCAGGTATCATGTTTCCACTAATACAGATTAAGAGTGTCTGTATGAACTATAATTACCTCTGTGGCTTGTGTATAACATAATTAGATTTTTGTAATGCAAAACGTTTTACTAAGTGGAACATGATTTTTAAGACTCATTGAAATGGCCACAAGAGCAATTCAACTGAAGACAGAGCTGTTGGCACACATAGTAGTGATGTGAAAAACATGTTTATCACTTTTGCTTTATAGTTTTCAGAATTCCAAGTCCTTATTATATGGCGGACACATGGATGCTGGTTTCAATTAGACTTGCTTGCTGGAGTTTGTGTGCCAGGTGTCCAGACCACAAAATGGAAAATACAATCTTCGTCTGCTTTGTATAAATATAGTCCTAATGTTTGCTTGCCTTTTAAGTGCCTGGTTGTTATTTCATCACACAGTATCACTCTTTGTTTTAATTAATAACAGTAATTAAAACATAATTTCATAATCCCAGCTTCTCCATCATCTTTCTATCCTTCCATGCCTTCATCATTCTTTCTGATCATCCCCAAATTCATTTACTCATCCTTTTTAACCAGCATTGTTACGTCATGTACATATAAAAGAATAAACCTAAATTTAATCCACTGAGGCAGTGTTGCCTGCCTTTCTACATTTCTAGGACTGACTTCTTGGTCTGAATAACCAACCAGGGAACTAAATTAAATAATAATAGATAGAATAATAAATACTATCACCACCACCACTACCATCACCACCACAGGAACAACAAGAACATTAAAACCATAGTGCATTTCAGAGTTCTTTATGCAATTATCAACATAGAATGTATATGATATATCTGACAGCCTTATATAATCCAGTTCATTGCATGACTGTCAGTATTTATGATATATATGCTTTCTCAATGAAGCCATCTAATGATAAAGCGCTTACTGTGCAAATGTGAGGATCTGTGCTCACATCCCCAGGATCCATATATAACTGGGTGTGAAAATCCCATTCTATGATCCCCACGTTCAGAGAGATGAGAAGCAAAGAAAAGAAAATCCCTAGAAGTTTGGGGGCAAGCGAACAAAGCATATACGTGAATAACAATATATTTTGCCTTGAACAAAAGTGGAAGACAACGATTAACATCCACAATTATCCTGTATCTCTCCTCATGTGCTTTAGCATATGTGTGTTTTCATTCACAAACATAAATACCCCCACACACGTATGCACACAACTATGCCCAAAGACACTCAAAGATACAAAAATACAAATGAGAATGTTTCTGTTGACCAGTAAAAGTTATCTAAAATAATGACTATCACAATGAGTTTTCATTTTTGTAGTATCTTCAAATATACGGGATTTAAGATAAGTATGTTATTGCAGTGTTAAAGCTGAAGTAAACAACTGAAATGTCAGACTCCAGATTTTAAATGTTGCTATGCAGTTGGCATGTAAAGTGTTCATCAAGGGCAAGCCTACCATTAAGTCAAACTGTGATTCAGTTAATACCCACATGTCTCTATGGAATATTGCTTGGTAATCGTGTAGCTAGAAGGAAATTCCTTTATGTTCCCTTTGGGGTAGGTATGCTCTCTGGAAGCTCTGAGCTCTAGTGACTGCTAAATTCTAAATAATCCCAGTGACCCTGCTCTGCTTTTAAAATATACCAAACTGAAAATAAACGTTGTTTTCTTTTTCATGTAAACGGAAGTCAGAGAGTCCATGCAATCTCTCTTCCAGAGTCCTTGCTCTTCTCTTCCAGGTTCTCCAAGTTTTAGGTTTGCTGTGCTGGGAGCTGCACTGAGTTGTTTGATGCTTTCTATTGGTTTTGTAGCCTATAAACGTCCATTGACTGGGAGAAAAATGTGATAATCATGCCCATGCAGGAGGGCTGTTGAGAGAATTAGATAAAATAATTTATATCAATAGCCACCTTAGATTATGTTTGTTTATTCAAGATTTCAGAAAAAAACCATAAGAAAATTATCAGACTAATATTTCTCTCACTTGAAGCGAGAATATGAAGTAGAGTTAATGAGTTTTGAGGAAAGCACTGGACCTGAAGCTATTTTTAAATAAATTTGTTAATTTAAATTTTAAAATTAACTTTTTAAAAGATTGCTAAAATTGTTAATTAACAATTAAAAAATTGTTAACTTTTTTAGAGATTGTTAATTTCTTCTAATCCTGGACTCATTTTGTTCATTCTCTAATCGCTTCTGGGCTGTCTGTCCTTATCTTCTCTGTTACTCTGTTTGAAGAAAGGGAAATATTTTCTAATATTCATACTTCTGAACATATTGAGTCTATATAGCTTTTGTGTCTTTAATTCTTATATTTTACATTTTGGATTGTTCCTTTGATTTCACTGATAGTTTATGAAAGAGCTGAGCCCAGTTTGCAGACAAATGCAGTGCGACTAGGAACTATATAATCAGCCCTATCAATTCTTTGCATTTAGTTTTTTTAAAATATGGACTGGCTTAGATAAATGGCCATTAATTAATTTTTATTAATTATTTAATTTAGTAAGAGTTTTTTCCCTCTGCATTATTCAATGCAAGACAGACTGTGTGATCTTGCATATTTCCGAAGGTCAAGACATCATCTTCTACTTTCATCATCAAATCTCTTCCTACATCTCTACAGGGAAGTACATCCCAAAGACGGTGGGTGACTGGAAAAAGTGTGAGAGCCAAACGGTAGCAAAAATTTCAGCATTGAAAAGTATGATCATGTGCCTTTTATCCCACTTCAAAGTGTCAATGTTTTTCACCGTTCAACAATTTGGCACAGTTCATGATATCTATATGTTAGGTGATGTGAAGAGAAATACATGCTAAAATTGAATGTTCTATTTATAGCCAGGCAATAAGTCTAAAACTCAGAAAGTGTGAACAGATAGAAACAGCAATGCAAATGGTCATTGGGAGTGGGGGATAATGAGAAACATCAATGCAACTCCCTTTTTACTTAGTTCATTAAGATTAAAATTTAATTTGGAAGCAAATTATTTTACTTTAAATTATATTAGTGGTGAAATCTAAATTAAAATGAATTTAGTATGATTTCAAAATGCATATCTCTTGTTGTTGGTATATGTATATATATACATATATGCACACATGTTTAATAGTTTTCATTTAATGAATTATAATCATCCAAAGACATGTTGTACTACCGTTTGAACTGTCTTAATTTGTATATATTAAGTTAGTTTATATCATAAATCTGAGATGCTGAGGGAGGAAACTTCATTGCTCTTTAAGAACACGGTTTTTTTGAGCTTTAATGTTAAATTATCATTTTATTCCAGTTTAGGAAAATATCAGTTGCCTTATTCCAAGTTGGTTTTCAAACCCCATTGTTTCTTACTACCTTCTTCATGTGAGGAGATTTCTGAGAATTAGAAGAGTTTCTCTTTAATCTAAAACATACTGGCAACTTTTATTGCATTATTTTTTCTGACACTGAATATTGCCATTGTCGATATATCTTGTTGTATTTATGGGAAATATTGCTTATAATTAAAGTTGAACTTATATATCCAAAGAAACAAAGCAAGTACAGTCATATTTATATAACTTACTATATGATAATTTACAATTTGGTGGGTTATATCATAAGATACTAAGGAACCCTCATTGTTGCATGCTTATATTGTTTCTTTCACTTTATTAACCAGCTTAAAATAGACATGTTCGTTGCACAAATTATGCCACAGGTTGAATGTTAAACTTTAAAATTATCTGTACTTCTTTTAACATTGTGAGAAAATTCATAAATGTTACGGCGTAAATGAACGGCAGACAGAAATTATTATAGAATATTCAGCTTTAATAAGGGAAGAAATTACAAAACTGAGGTTCCTGCGGAGAACAGGAAAGCAGAAGGGGCCACAGGGAGCATGCCAGCAATCTTTATAAGTAAAAAGTAACCTCAGGGGACCCCGCCCTTCAAGCAAGATGATTGGCTGGGCTTCCCCTACACATAAGACAGAAAAGTATATTTTATATATGTCAGGTTCGTTTTGTTAATGGAATTTGTTCTTTAACATTTTCATGCATGCATCCAGTCCTTTCTGATTAACTCTTACATCACAATCTCCCTGTCACCTTCCTACTGTCAGCACCTTCTCTTCCCTGAAAACCCCTTTCCTATGGTCATGAGATTTTGTTATGTTCAGTGACCAAATGAGTTTAACCATGGCAGTCTTTGAGACTGCATTTAGAACCCTCCACCAAGGACTGCTTAAATGATGGCAGGGACTATCCAATTCCCAGACTGCATTGTATCCAGATGACATTTGATAGACTTCTTCCTGTCTCCTGTCAGTTACTTTCTTCCTGTCCATTATGCAATGTTCTCTGAGCTTTAGATGGATTTGAACAAAGGTCCTGCTTACAGCTGAGCACTCGGTTGTCATGTATTCTCATATCCTGATCAGCCATGTGTTTGTGATCTCTCTTCTTTTTACTATAGAGACTTCTCTGATTAAGGTTGAATGTCTCATTTTTCTATTTTCTTCTAAATATACATGTTTTCTTTTAAATATACATATTTAGAAAGTAGTTTGAGGCTATCCTCCCTGGGATCAATTATTTTTCTACACATTAATTTTAATTTTCTTTTTACTTTTGAGGTTATAATATAATTATGTCATTTCTTCTTTTTCTTACCTTTCCCCAAACCCTCCTATATAGCCCTCCTCTTCTTTTTCAAATTCATGGCTTCTTTGTTCATTAATTGTTGTTACATGCATATATGCATATTTTCCTAAAATAACCAGCTTAAGCTGTACTTTACTTTTTAAAAAACGTTTTTATTTGCTTTTTGAGAATTTCATACAATTTATTTTTATCATATTCTTTCCACTCCTCCAACCACCCCATGATCCTTCTTCACCTCCCCACCCACTCAATTTTGTATTCTCTTTCTAAAAACAATCAAACAAACAAATAAACAACAACAAAACACACATGAAGTTTGCTTTGTGTTGGCTGGGTACTTCGGGGTGTGGGGCCTGTCCTGGAATGTAGCTGACAAAGCAAGTGTCAGTTCACTGAAGGAAACTGACTTTCCTCCACCCAACAGCAAGCAAATATCAGTAACTTTTTGGCTAGGAAGGGAACCTCACGCATACCTCCTCTCCTGTGTTTTTAGACTCTATATTTTCTGTCTCAAGTTTGCACAACTTCTATACAATGTATCACAGTCCTTAGTTCATAAGTGAATCTGCCCAGTTGTGTCTGGAAAACTGCATTTGCTTGAAGTCACCTACAATCTCTGGCTCTTGCAATCTTTTAGCCTACATACATCTCTGAGCTTTTCTTTTTAATTTTTAAAATTTTTTTCCATTCAAAAATTTACACTTCCTCCCCTCCTCCCATGCTCCTCTTGCTCCCCCACTCACCATCCTCCCTTCCCCTTCCTCCTTAAGAGAGGGGAGGGAACCCTGCCCTGTGGGAAGTCCAAGGCCCTCCCTCTTACATCCAGGCCTAGGAAGCTTTGCATCCAAATAGACTAGGGTCCCAAAAAGTCAGTACATGCAGTAGAAACAAGTCCCAGCACCTTTATCAAGGCTTCTCAGTCACCCCCATTGTCAGCCACATTCAAGGAGTCCAGTTTGACTGCATGCTCATTCAGTCCCGGTCCAGCTCACCAAATACATCTCTGAGCTTTGAGGGGAAGGATATAATCTAGATGTTTCTGAGCATTCAGAAGTCTCCCATTCTTTGTACACTGACCAGTTGTGGGTTTCTGTGTTAAATGTCAGTCATTGTTTTTTGTCTGTAATTTACAGTACCAGAATTCGTTTCCCTCCTGTGAGGCAGGCCGCAAGTTCAATCAAAGAATAGTTGGTTCCCCCCATTACAGTTTATGTCATTATTGCATAACTGAGTCCATCTCGCTTGATAGGTTGATACTACAGTTGTAGACCTTTTAGTTGTATAAGGAGGTTGTTGGCTTTTTTCTCTCCCCCAAAAAACTGTGCAGTATCCTCCCAAAATATCAAGACTAGCAACAGGGAGGAAAATTCTAGCTTCATTTCTCTCTGTTTGGTAGTCAAAGTGTGCAGTGTCTGAAGCAATGGGTCAAATCACCTATTTCTGGGGGGCAACCCACAGGAATAACAAGAACTTATATTGTTTAGGGGAGTGGGCTTTACAGACTTCCTGACCAACAACTCAAAAGGGGGTATTCTACAACTGATGCTGGGTTTTTTTATTTAGTAATCAGTGACTTCTAGGAATAGTTTTGTTCTCTCTCTCTCTCTCTCTCTCTCTCTCTCTCTCTCTCTCTCTCTCTCTCTCTCTCTCTGTGTGTGTGTGTGTGTGTGTGTGTATGTGTTTTGATGGCTATATTTTTAACTTAGGTTACAGAATCATGGGTTTCTGTGACTTTTTTCATACGTATTACTGTTTGGTTAATCTTATCCCCACTCCTTCCCTCTCACTCGTCTTCCCTCTATCTCCCTGCTTAAATCACCTGCACTTTTAAAACCACAGATGTTCATCTAAATATACCTCATGCTTGTACTACACACGTTAAACACCTGCTTTAGGGAAAATAAATAGAGAGAGAAATGTTTTTATTGAGCTATATGTGTGAATTTCACAGTGAAAATGATTTTATATACTATAATGTAATTTAAAAATTAAGAACTAAATTTAGACTCAATGCTAATTATTATGTAAATGTCAGAGTAAATGGTGTGAAATCGTTAAATCAAAATTTCACAGTAGGAGTATGATGACTTTCTAATTTAGATATGTATGGGAATATCTTAATTTCTAAGGATTTTCATTTCCCTAACATGAATATTTTTATATGTAGAATTAGTTAACTAATGAAACATGGTAGATTTATAGCAAAAATCATTTGCATCTGTGCCAGTAGTTAGGTCCATTTTAAGTAGTTGCATTCAATATACATGTTTATAAAAATCTTCATTTACTGGGGCATAAGCAATTCACATGTTTTCCTTGTGTCAGACTTTGGTGCGTAGAAGGATGGCAGTTAAAAGTTCTTTACACTATATTCAGAAGCAGTGCCAATTGAATTTAAGCTGAGCATGCAGTTTATTTTAATTACTTTCCTACTCCCAAAATCCTGGAGTTCAGAGTTTAACTCGAAATTGTTTTCTCAAGTTTAGCTCTAGCCAAAGTCCAGGAAATGGCTTATGTCTGTCAATATTTGACTTAATGGATTTCTCCTTTGTTGGCCTTCCCATACCAGCCTGTGCCTGTGACATAACCATGCGGCTCTTAGAGGCTCCACTTTGAAGTAGCACTCAAAAACCAAAAAGATGTCAGTAATTATTTAGATGGGTTATCGATTCTAAGTAAAATTCTGAGATAAATCATGTGTTTATTAACTCATTATTTTATGTTATTCATAAATAGTTGCATTATTATCATGAATTCTAACCATAGTCATGTAGTTTTCAGGGCAGGAATAATATGATGAGGTGCAATGTATGAAATCAATGAGTTATCTGAGTGTTAAGGTTGTTGGCTAAGTGAGAAATTTTTACTACAGGAGCAAAGCAATCTGGATGACTGCTTCCCCCATGTCATGTAGAGAAGCTGTCTTAAGTTGGAGAAAGTCCAGGAGAAACTAGAGGAAAAGATATTGGAGTTTCCAAGGTTGGGGTTAGTGGCATATTTATTGCATCTCACAGTTGAGAGGAGAAAGGCTAGCATGAAATACTGCAGGTGGTGTTTGCTCTACTGGCGTTTGTAAATAAAGTATCATAAGAGATGAGTGCACATAAGGCACTTAAGAAGGGTGTACACTTCTGAAATCATGAGAACCTGTGATTGAGACCGTAGACTTGGTCTGCAAGCTCTCAAGCCCTCTTAGAGGGTTTCCACAGGGGAGCAAAATGTCTGTACATTCTCAAAAAACTTTAACAGGAGTGCCGAAGATGGTTGGAGTGAGAACAAGAGGCATCAAAAAATATCTTCAGGGCAGACTGAACCATGGAACATTGTCAAATGGCAGAGTTGGGAAGGAGAAACAATGGTGGTAGATATGATAAAAGCAGGGGAGTCAAGGTCTCATTGCAATGAAAAGTAGCCAGGGTAGGAAATGCAGTAATGCTGATTTAATTCCCAGACATCTGTTTTAAGTTAGTCGGTAGAGAGTTGGGATCCTCACAGATGGAAATAGAAAGGAAGTATATTACTTGCTTTTATATAATGGGTACCATGTTACCCAACAAAAACAACTTATTGAAGGAAAGTTTACATTGTCTCATTTTATTCAGAAATTTCAGCCCATCATAGAAGGGGAGGTATGGGGAGGCAGGTCAACCAGGGGAAGCACGAGTATGAGACAGTGACCGTTTAATACTTAACTATGAGAAAATTTTAATGACTATTATTAAGTTTATTCTTCTATAGTTTCACAGGTGTATATAATGCACTCTGATTTCTCTTACCTCTTGAAAACTCATCCCTTCCCTACAGGGTTCCCTTAATCAGACTCATATGTTTGTGTTTTGATTTGTTACACAGTTTTACCAGGGCTTTTTACTGAATTTGTATGAGATCATCAATGGACATAAAACTGAAAACAATAACTCTTTTTCACCAGAATCCATCAGAAGCCAAGAAATATTTCAGCAAGGAGGTGTAAGGCACTGTGGCCCTCTCCCCCCACCACCACCACCACTACCCATGTTATAGGTTCTTCACATTCTTGTGAAAGTCCAGCACAGACAACCATAAGTGATGTAAGATCTTTATTGGAATGGCATCAGCACTTTATTGGAATGGGAGATAGCATGCTACGTCTCTTTTCCTTACCTGTTGCCTTTTGCAATCTCCCCAACACTTCTACTGTGATGTTCCCTGCTTCCTAGAAAGGATATTTATTTCATTTAGGGTTGAACATTCAACCATCACTTACTCTCAACGTTTTAAGCAGCTATGAGTCATTGCATTCACCTCACTCATTAGTAAAGGAAGCTTCTCTGATAAAAAAAAAAATAAGTGTTAACATAAATATTTAGAAGGCAGTTGTTTGATGCTGTATCAATCTAGTTACAACAGTAGGCAATTTTCCTGTATGGCCCTAAAACCTTTTCTCTCATTTTTTTTTTAAACCAGTTTCTGGTATCAGGTCTGAATTCACTACTGTGGATTAGATCCCAGATCCAATGAGAGAGCAGTTGATTATTCCCATGTGTCACTATTGTACCAGTGTGCACATTCTGCCTGGCAGGCTAGTGTTATCATTCATAGGGCTCACAGCTGGGTTAGACCACTGATGCCCATCCTATCCCCACCACAGAAGTCTACATATCATACTGCGCAGGTTCTTTATAAAACCTTCCAATTTAGTTCTTATTTGATTTCTTTATGTTATTAAAGAAATGTGTTTGGTGTCTTCCACAATAGGGTTTCATCATCAAGCTCTGTTGGGTAACCAAGATCAACAGCAAGAACCTGTTTTGTTTGGGGAATTTTTGGAAGTAAATGTATAAGGCATATAAACATATACTCCATGCCTGGTATTTTGCTTTTGTTTTAACACATTAGTTTGAAGAGCAGCACTGTCATGTTATGCAGGATATCATCTTTGTAATTCATTTTGTTAACATATAATTTTGAATTGGATTGCAAATTGCAGAATTCCAAATAGATTTTTCATCCCTCTTTCATCTTGATCAGCCTTCTTTCTCTCTGCTTCATCTCCTCCATGCCCTCACTCCATCCCTGCTTAAATCTTTGCACCTCTAGTAATTCTTTGTGGGTATCATATGTTCACAATCCACATTCCTTTAAGTCTTTTCTACACCACAATGGTCCCTTTAAAGTTTCCCTGATTTTCTGTGTATTCCAAGTTTAATACACAAATCCAATTACCTGAAGCTAGAATTCACGCAAAAGAGAGAATACAATGCATTTGTCTTTCCAGACTTGCACATTTTACTGAGAACATTTTTTTCTAGTTCTATTTATGTGTGAATTCACGTTTTCATTTGCAGCTTTATAAAATTCCATTATGTATATGTCTCTCATTTTTATTAACACTTCATCAATGTATAGACACCAAGGCTGGTCCCATTGCCTAGCAATTCTGACTATAACAGCTGTGAACATGGTTGTAAAAGCTTCTACCAGGGTGTAAATTCCTTTGCATACAAGCACAGGAATAGTATACTGGATCACAAGATATCATGATTTCTAGTTTTTTGCAGAACCTCAATGCTGATCTATCAGTAGCTGCACCAGTATGCACTCATGTCAAAAATGAATAAGGCTTTTTGTTTTTTTATCACATCATGGCTATCTTTTGTGGTCATTTGACTTCTTGATGATAGTCCTTTGACAGGAATCCCAAAGTAGTTTTAATTTGTATTTCTATGATAGTTAATGATGATAGTGGTAATAAGGACTTTTAAAGGTTTCTATTGGCCATTTGTATTTGTTGATTTGCTGTAAGTGGAGCTGACTGGAGATGCCAGGTCAACATTTGAATGTGTGGGCCTATGTGTCATAATGCAGAACTGGATATCTCTATTGCTCTAGAGATGGAAAAAATTGGCCATCAGCCCATGAGAACTGTAGTATTAATAAAACTAAATCAGATGTTAAGAGAAAAAAGAAAAAAAAAGCTCGCAACTTGGAATGAAGTGTATTTAAGAGAAAGAGTTGCAGCTGACATGATGGCTCAGTGGTAAAGGTGCTGGCCACTGAGTCCTGGTGATCTATTCTTGATCCCCAGAAGCTGCATAAATGTGGAAGGGGAGAACTGCTTCTCCAAAGTCATGCCCTGACTTCCACATGTTTAGTGTGGC
Organism: Microtus pennsylvanicus; assembly: GCF_037038515.1. Classification (NCBI taxonomy): domain Eukaryota; kingdom Metazoa; phylum Chordata; class Mammalia; order Rodentia; family Cricetidae; genus Microtus; species Microtus pennsylvanicus. The sequence continues at coordinate 16,747,951 of NC_134579.1, forward strand.
ATACACATAAATTATAATAATTGCAGCGTTTAAAAAGGAGGAAAAGCCAGTGAAAGAGCCAATGAAAATATACAAGGTGCCATAATCAGAAGTTTATTAGGGACCTATATGAGAATTGTTTCAGAAATACTGGAAGTCCAAGTTAAGACCTTGCTTGCTGGTATACAAGAATGAAAAATAAATGGAAACAGTAAGGTGAGCAAGTTCACATTCTGCTTTGAGGTGCTTGTAGGAGAAGAAGCCATTGACCATCAAAATTAGAGACAAATAAACCTTACTAGTGCTTTGTGGTATGTAGGTAGTAGAGGGGGCCCTGGAATCATGTATGAGAGGGGAATTACTCATGAGGAAGAGACATAGCAACTGTCAATAAATAGGACAGCTGCTGTTATTCATATTGCGATGGAAATTGTGGTTGATCAAGTATGAGTTGTGCCATCTAAAAGTATAACCTGTTAACCATAGCTTATCGAAAGGTGGTTTCAAACCCTTAAACATCCCAAGCTTCTCTTTCAGAGTACTTCTCTTCTACAGTATACAGATATTTTTCTCCATAAACGCACTAATAAATGGGTATACACAAAATCAATCCAGTTTCTCCACCCACAGACTCAGTCTGTCTCAGGGACCCGTACCACGGGACACTTTAGATCTGGGAAATGGTCCACCTGCATTTCTGTGACCTGCTATGATTTTGGATAGGACCGTATGAGAACTGAAATAATCAATAGTGTCATACTTTTAGAACATTATTTTGGGCTCTTAGTTTTTCATATCTCAACTGATAATTTTATAAAGCAGTAAACATTGCAATCGAAATAAGTGAAGGTCATTACAATACATTTAATGCTTCAATGTTATTAAGATTGTATAATTATATTTAATGTGCTTATGCATTACCAGTAAGGGGTATGAAAATGGAGCAAGGAATGTGCTTTAGATATCTAGAAGTGCAGTCTTAGTATTTTAAATGATTTCATTCTTTTGCAATGCCCACTGTAAACAGGACATTCAGCGTGGTGCCAATACAAAGCAGGAACTAAGACTTGATCTGAAGAATGGCTCTCAGGGCTCAATTTCATCTTCCACATGAAACCCCCTCTACACTTGGCACTTTTGATCTCTGCAGCACTTTTTCAAACTTCACATGGAGCTTGAAATTGACAAAGAATTAGATCAGTAGTCAAGTAAGATATTAGTTTAAATGTATTAATTGGGAATAATGTTTGTTTCTTTCCATTTAAAAAGATGTTTTAAAAATAAAGTTTTATTCTTGAACAAAGATGTCTATCTATAGGTCACAGATACTCAGTTGTTTGGCTAAGCACTTTGTGAGCCAAAAATCCTTCAGAGGCTAAAGCAAAGATAGTCACAGGAAATGAGGCTTGGCTCACAGTACAGCTGGATTCTGCAATTGCTTTACCTGATTGCATTTTATTCTGTATTAATCAAGTAGATGTAAAAAGTATATTCAATATTTTAATGAGTTAAAACCATTAAAGTTAAGCTTCATGAAGTCAGATGCTCTATCTTGTTCGTTACCGAATCCCCAGTGTCCACTTCAATCCTTGGCATATATCAGAGCCTTAATAAAGGTGTTTTAAAATAATCCATAGAAAGACAATGAATTGAAGTCCTGATGATCAGCATCTGGTCACAGGTCTGCCTCAGAAATAACGTCTCAACCAAACAAGCTTTTCTCTTGTTTCATTGTTCTCATTAAAAAAAGAAAAAGAGGATTATTTATTGATGAAAATTCTTCTGGTTTCATTAACGTGCTTGGCAAGAATATTTGAAATAAGTTGACAATTGCTATCTTAAAATAAATACATTTTTCACAGGCGATGTAATTGCTAAAGTTGTAAATTAGGTCATATAGTAAATGGAACAGAATAGATTTGAGGTTATTGATTTCATCTTATCACAGAGAAACCTTCCAGTGCAGCTTTCCCACGCAGAAAGTTTTCAAAGTCCTGTGAACAAAGAAGAGCCTGGGGGTGAAGTTTCTTCATTTTGTTTAAAGGAAATATTGAGTCAGAGTCCAGAGTGAATTATTTCTTTTAAGTTCACAGTGTGATTCCTGCAGGTCAGAGTTGAAGCTGAGGGCAGGCAGGTGGGACGGGAACCCCTAGTCATAAATATGGTGTGTAAGTAAATAAAATGTACATTACTAACAAGGGTAAGCAATATTCTGATTAACTAAAACCATGACTTTGAATATATCTTTATGGAAGTGTAATATAAGAAAACCAAAGATCATAGAATTAATACATAAAATGGTTATATAAATTATACTGTACTGATCCTCTCCAATCTCTCTTACATCTTAGATCTTTGTGAATGTTACTGGGATAATTGACCATATCAAATTCCATGCATTCATCCATGGTGAGTAAGAACTATTTATAATATCATATTTTTGTTTATCTGTTATTTTTCATTGGCCATCACAGATTTTATTGACTGATATAAGAAATTCAAAGAACTGATCTTCATGTTTTATATTTTTTATGATAAAAAGCACAACAATAGGGTAGGGAACATAGCCCATTTGGGAGTGTGCCAGCCTAGTGTGCTTAAAGCTCTGATTTTGTTTATCATGACATACACCTGGATTGCTGGGGAATGAAATTCTAGCACCAGGGAGCTTGAAGCAGGGAAATCCTAAATTCAAGGTCATCAATAACTACAGAGTGAGTACCAAGAAGACTATTAGAGATTAGAATCCCTGCATAATTTTGGCTAAATTTTTAAATTGTTATGATAAAAAGCAAATATACCATGTGTAAGCTTTTGAGGCACTTACACTCTCTTCTAAAATATGGCAAATATAAAATGCCTAAAATTAATTCACATGCTACTATCAAGTCTTTTTCATGAACACTGTGTGGAAAAGACTATGTAGGGAAGTAAACATGTGAAATCCTCCTGCCTGTCTAATGTGGGTCGTCAATTATCCTATGATAAAATTATAAAAATTTACTCCTCGGGCTTCAATGGAAACAAACTTTTTTTTTTACATTTGTTTTACCCTGGTAAGCTGGTGTAAATTTGCTTTAGGGGTTTTAGCACAGTCCTCTAATGAAATTATTTTTATTATTGTTTATAATCACTGGCGAGACCGAAGATTCTTTTGAAAAATTCTGTTGTTTGTGTTGGTCACAATGTCAAAGAGATGGATGCTCTTGTATACAAAAGAGTTGTCTAAGCAGCAAACTAATAACCTAATCTAAGAACTTAAAAACTGCCCTAGCTGTGTTTCTATTCTATAGGTAGTTATGGTCACAGTAGATCTATGCATTAAACATACCTGAAACAATGCAAATAAAGCAGCCATTTCTTAACACTTTACATATCTAGTTAACCCTGTTTATGAAACTGGGAATATTATCAGTATATGAACACACTGCCCACTGCAAGGGTGCTAGATATGGTGTAATGATGGCCTAAGTTTCTTTTCTGATTCTGTCCCTCACTGTAGCCAAGACTGGAAGTCTTTTCACCATCTTGTTTTCTTGATCTTGACTGATTGTCAGCTTGCTCTAAACTTTCCTTTTCCATCAGAAAATGAAGCAAAGAATACACATATGACTGATTGAATGTCTCTAAGACTAAGTAGGCACATGTGTTAAGAATGTTAAGTGTAAACACACACATCAAAAAGGTTTTCACTAATTTTCTTAAAAACTGGTTATAGTGAGTTCCTTTCAAGGTTAGTACTTGGGTGCTGAAGGATCAGAAAAGGGAAAGATTCCTCATCAGTATCACCAGTCATTACAGAATCACAAATAAAACAATAAGACTGGACATCATACCTCCTAGGGTGACTGAAATAAACATACAGATAATAATGCCAGAGACTATGGGAAGAGTAAAGTCTAAACCATTGCTAGTGTGGCGGTAAAGTGATGTAGCTATTGCAGGACAGTTTAACAGGTCCTCAAAATTTTAATGTATTATAAGGCCAAGCAATTCCATATCAGGTACATGCCAGGAAGAAATAGAAGTTTACTATTGAGATAAAGTGATTGACAAGAAGCAACTTTAGGGAGGAGGGGTTCACCATTTGAGAGGATGCGGTTCATCATGGTTGGCACAAAAGCAGGAGACCCCTCTTTACACAGCTGCAGCAGGAAGCATTTAGGCACGGATCCTAGTGTTCAACTAGCTAGCTTTCCCTTTGCATTTGGTCCAGCAGTTATAACGAATGGTTTTAAATAAAGATGCTGTGTTGATAAGGTGTAATTATGTATAACTTAAATGAACTTAACAGAACAATAAAAGATTTGCCTTGTATATTAAAAGAGGGGGTGATAAATAATATAAATTAATAGATGCATTTGAAAGATTTCTGTAAAGTCCATTAGAACAATGTTTGTGTGTGTCTTTCTTACCCTCTGACATCTCACATAACTTTTCTCTGAGGTTGCTCTACACTTACTGTGTGAAACCACATTAATCTGCGAATAAGAACATCTTAGGTAGTTTTATTTTTGCTCTTTTGCTGTAACACACTTTAATATTTTCAGTTCACTACTTAATGGTCTGGTGGAAGCTTGAGGATGAATATTAAATGGCTAAGCAGTATTTGTTTTGTCTTGGTTTATTTAGAATGACTTTCATGATTGTCATTTAAATGTCTCATTAACCATTTGTGTGTCTTTAATTCACTAGAATATTATCCAATTACTAATAATATAAAATAGATTTTATGAAATTTTTCCTAATCTCATTTTGAATACTTGAAATAAATGAAAAAATTGTTCAATCTGATAATTTGGTTTTCTTCTCTTGGCCAAAGTTCATGTCATGTCATCCGTGCATAGTTTGTTAGTTACCATTTTTGAACAAATATTATAAAATTTTATTTGTTATGTGTCTGCACTATCCTATGTACTGTGTGTACCTTCATGTGAAGAAGTCGGAGGATAAGCTGCACAGGTCGCTTCTTACCTTCCACCACATGATTCCTGGGGACTTAACTCACACCCTCAGGGCTGAAGACAAGTGCCTTTACCTAATGAGCAATCTCACTGGCCCAGCTCACCCCTTTATTATATAGTTTATGTCAATGTGTTTTATCTACTTATTTTGAGAAGTATTACAGAATCACAACATGATTTCTTAGTGCCCTCTTTTCTGGTCGCGTTAAGGAGAAGATAAGGATATTGCAAATTCTCCCTGAAATGTGAATTTGGGGAAAAGATGCACAGTAAAATAATCAAGCTACAGATTATATTTTAGAAGTGGTATATAAAATGTTTCAAATAGTAGAATATGTTGGTGCATGCCTTTAGTTCCAGCACTCAGTAGGCAGATCCAGGGGATCTCTGAGTTTGAGACCAATATGGTCTACAGGTCAATTCCCAGGACGGTAAGGGCTACACAGAGAAATCCTATCTCAAAACAAAGCAAAACAACAAGAACAAAATAACCTACCAAAACTTTAAGTTTTATCAATTATTGTATAGAATTATACTCATTGAGTTAATTTTCAATCTGACATCTCTGAAATACTCTGTTGCCCGATTTGTTAAGTTTTGCATTTCATTACCATGTAATGAATACTGTTTTGCTTGGAAAATTACCACTGAATAAACCTAATGGAATTGCTGATATTTTCAACTTTTATGTGTTGAATCTCTGATTTTCATTTTCATATCAGTAGTATGAATATGTTACTACTTCTCTCAAAAAGTCTAACTGGTAGCAATTGCTTAATGTTGTTTTCAAAGTTATCAATCATTCCATTATATTCATATTGCAATATCAATTACTACGGAAATGTCTCTGATTGTATCAAGAGTTGTGTAAATAGGATTTGAATATAACAGTTTTCCAACGTTTTGAGTATGTGCATGAGATAATATCATGGGTAACCCTTGTCATACAGTAGTTTAAATACATTTCTATCTTATCATATGTAATTATACTGTATAAATATTTTGTTCTTATATTAGTTGGAGTAGACAAAGGCAACAAGTGCTTGTGCCTATTTGTACAATGCCTCATTAGTCCATTTAAACTTATATGGCAGGTTTAATGCTACTAAGTCTAAGTGGGTGAGTTATGTGAATAGACAGCTAGAAAGAGGAGCATTATGGGAATGTGAAAGGTCATATGCAATGGGCTGACAGTAGGGTTAGGTAAAGGAATTAAGAATTTCTTTAGATCTGTGTTGCCACCCAGAGGATCTAGAGTAACACCTCCTGTCTGAGAGGGAAGTCTCAATGTTCTGGTTAGTCTCCTGAATGACTCATATCTGGGACTTTCACTCTACGTGGATTTCTTTCTCGTCCATTTTGTGACACTCAACTAAAGCCTGCAGTCATTTTCTTTTGGGTGAATTAGTATTTTTCTCCTACATCTTATTTTTAAGTACTATTTTATAACTTGCAAAACCAAACTAGGACTAAATTAAGCACTATTTTAAAACTTGAAAAACTCAAGGCAAATTTCAGCCAGAAACTAAGACACAACATTCCTTCTGCTAGCCACTAAACATTCACTGAAACCAACTGTGTGCCAAGCCACATATCAAGAAATAAAAAAAAATAAAAAAAAATATAAATAAATAAACCCAACTACAATGAGGTGTTTTCAATGCAATGCATACTTTTAATTTTGAAAAACAACAGTTTCTTCTTGACTATGGATATAAACAATTTAATTGTAAAAATACTCAATATATATATAGTTCTGCCTTTGCGTGTGAGGCAGTCTAAAATGACCTTAACTACATATACATATATCTTGGAATAAACAAAAAAGCTATTGGAAAAAAAAAAGAAATGGAGAAAGCAGACCCCCTACCATGGATAAGGCTTTAACAATTCTGGGAAAGACAACATACTCTTTTTTTTTTTTCTGAACCTTCCAAGGCTCAATATCTTCACTTTCTAGCAACATATCTTTTACTTGTGGACGTGAAGATACCCCAAACTTGATGAGTTGTATTTCCAACCTGTGCTTCTTGACAATTCCTGGACTACAAATGAATATTTATATTGCCAACCTAATGGACTTTCTATGTGTAATTATTGCTGAGTTAATATTATATTAATGTTGTATACAGTATTTGTCTTATTCTTACCAGCCTGCATCAAAATCCTACTGATTGCATATTCACATATATCCCAAATTCTTTTATTTATCATCTTAGATTCAGAAAATAAAATTTCCTCCCATTGTCCCACTAGCCCTGATAACATATTCCTTTCTTTTGTCTCATTCATGTTGCCATCAGAGTGCTTCCTGAAATTGATTTGTAATTGTGGTAAATTTTGTGTCTGCCTGATGCAAAATATAGTCACTTAGAAAGAGAATGTCAATGAAGAATTATCTGGATCAGGTCAGCCTATGAAAGATCTTCCTGAATGGGTTAATTGAAGTGGCAAACAACACTTTGAATGTTTGCAGTGCCATCGCATTGGTTTCGTCTTGAACTGTGTTAATATAGAGAAGGAATGGAAGCGAGTTAATTTATGTGTTCTCATTCTCTCTCGGCCTTTGTAACTTACTGTCTCAAACTCTGCCATTGTAACTTTCAGGATAAGATAGTCTGTAATCTAGAATTAGCTGAAACGAATCTTTTCTCCCCAAGCTTGCTCAATGTCAGGGCCTTTTGGCGTAGAAACAGAAACGAAGATAAGGCATAGGTAATGACGTCAGTCACTTACTCAGAAGTTTTGCCTTTGCATTGCTTAAAAGAAAAAGTCAAAGCTTTTGTGATGCTACTTAGTTTTATTCAAAACTTATGAAGTTAAACTCTTATAACTTTATTTACCATTCATATCCTCATTTCTCCAAGTCTGATCTCATTAATTATCAAGGATTATGGCTTATTCATATCCAATTGCATATATAATGTTATGTATACTCATCACTATTTTAAAAACACAAAACAATTTGGATAATCAGTAAATGTTATCTCTCATATGAATCAGATGGAGATAGCATTGTTTATCTCGGTAACATAGAGAAACCCTTCAACTTTGGTTGGGGAAGAATGACATAAGAGTGAAATTCTTATATGCAATTTTGATTAGATCTAATGTACACACTATTTTGTATATTTACAAATAATATGTCAGAATCATATAAAGTGCTATAATTAGCAAATTTTAGTACTTTGAAAACCAATATGCCTTAATCATAATGACAAAGATAAATAGCATTTTTTTTTTTTTTTTGGTTTTTCGAGACAGGGTTTCTCTTGTGGTTTTGGAGCCTGTCCTGGAACTAGCTTTTGTAGACCAGGCTGGTCTCAAACTCACAGAGATCCGCCTGTCTCTGCCTCCCGAGTGCTGGGATTAAAGGCGCGCGCCACCACCACCCGGCGATAAATAGCATTTTTAATCTCAAATAGAAATTTTAGTACTAGTAAGCCATGACTTTTACAAGAAATTAGTAGTAAATTCCATTTTAGATTTAATAACTATATATATACTACTAAATAATTTACCTTGAAAGGTGTAATATTATTACTTTTCTGGACCATTCATATTCAACTATTTGTGATCATATAAATGTCACTATTATTTTAAGTACACAATTAAATATTTGATCCTGTGTCACAAAAGTCAGAACTGAGATGGTTATAAATGCTCATAAGGATGTCATGGAATAGTGGAGTTAGAAATATTGATTCAGATAGAATGAACTCTGCCATTGCTTCACAAACTTTACTCAAATACAGCTTGGAGTTCTTGCATTCAACATACATGAATCAGCCAAAAAAAAAAATTGCCTTGTATTTTTGATGAATGAAAATCATCTAAACCAAGTGGTATATCTTTACAATTTTTCTTTTAAGATTTTAAATGTTTGGTCTTAGTCATTTCTTTCCATATGTCAACATAGTATAGCTTAATGGTGTCATTGTAATAGTCTAAAAATGTTATCAATAGCAAAAATCTTCAAATAACTTCAGAAATAGATCACAGATAATGTGCCGTAGATTTGACAACTATTTCTGGAAAACATATTATTTTCAATTGACTTATACTGTAGACAGATTTGTTCCAAGTCTGCTTTATTTTGTTTAACATTATAATCTCCACTTCTATCTATTTTTTCATATAAGTGGCATAATTTTGTTCTTTATGGCCAAATAAAACACTACTGTGTATGCATATCAAAGTTAATGTTATACATGTATTTATCAACAGATATTCTAACTGATTCCAGACTAAACATATTGCTTGTGACTTCTCTAATGAAGAATCTTTGCTACAAAACAAACATGAAATTAGAAAGGATATTTAGGTTATAAAAGGTGAGAAACTTGAAGAAGAAGCATGGGGGATTGTTTTTGAATATTAATATCATCAAAACACATATGAGTAAATAAAAATACCATAGTGAGGACTATTTTATGCAGTTGATATATATTAATAAAATTTATATAAATAGAAATTTATGAGATTTTTTTAAAGACCTCAACTCCAGTTCAATTGGCAAGGATAAATAGTTAACTTTCTTTAATAGTGCTATATTCTGTGAGTTTTTGAAGATGTTACAATTTCATAAGGCTAAAAAGCCTTTGAAGTTTTGTAGAGATTTTAAAGACATATTTAAACTTAGAAAACATGCTAGGTTCACAATGAAGGTCAATAAAGACCTTCTTTGATCAAAAATGTTCTAAGTGTTGGAACTTAAGAAATAGAAAAGACATATAATATCCTTAAATGGCCCTTGTGTTTCACACACTGAGGTAATTCTTATTACAGAAAGGCCTGAGTCTCTGCATAGAATTATACATCTGATTCAAATGTTGGGGAGTATTTTAAGGCCATTTGATCTAATGCTATTATTATGTAGAGTGCCAAAGAAAACAAGTGGATTAGTAATTCACAGATGCGGTCAGTAACTCAATTTAACTGTAGTGATAAATAGACGAAGATAAGCACTGTGGTTCCCACCATTTGCTTTAGACATGAGTACAGACTTTAAAATCAGATTATATATAAAAGCCTCCATAGCAAATGTGGTCAAGCAGACTTATTGTGCCAGCTTTTAAAATGTATTTTGTAAGGCAGCGTCTCATAAGGAATGAATATGATTATTCTTAAGTATACCATTCTTTTTCGGTGGAAACACACTTCACCATTACTACACATAGGTCATCAAACTTTTTCTTTCAGATATTTGATATTTTTGGGATCATATGGAACCATTGTATTTTCTTCATTAACTAGTACAACCTAATTGACTTATTACACAATTTTTGGCTGAGATACTATAGAAACAATTAACAGATGTAAAGACTAATGCTGTTAACTACTGGTGTAGAAAATAGGCTACTGAAATATATTTCTAAAAGTTTAGAAGTATTAGAGCCTTCTTTTTCACCTCAAATATAACTAGCAAGGTTTGTGAAACACACAGCCCCAGCTGGTTTGTGCTCAGAAGTACATCTCGTGACAACACAAGGAAACTAAGTCCTGGTGAATGATCTAGCTCCATTTCCGCTTCCTGAGCAGTGTGCCTAGATTCCTGTTCTGCTCTCCTTGGATTGACCTCTGAAGCCTGTGCCCTGAGTAACTTCCTCCCTACTAGCTATCAGTAAGGCCTGCTTTGTTTGTTGTTTGTTTTGTTTGCTTCCTTGGTCTATAGCCAGGGAAGGGCCCTTTTTTCTTCACTAGACTAAACTTCCCATCAGCATAGACAGAGATACACAATTAGAAATGATCTTAATTAAATGTTTAGCATATCACAACCTTGGTCTAGCAAACTTTCTGGAGATGTTCCCCACACCCCATCTTTAGTAGGATTGCCAGCAGCAGACCTTATCATAAAAGCCAAGGATAAATATTTATTAAGCTTGAAAAACATCTGAAGGATCCTCATTTATTTATATTGTCTTGTGAAGATGCTTAACTATATGCGGCATTATTAGGGATTTTCGATGAAACAATGTGCTCTTTAATATTTGTAAATAAGGCTGTATGGACAAAACCAATAGTTAAAGTGCTTTTAAGTGCCCAGAATAAATATTTAAAAGATATTGGTTTGAAGATGGTCTCTAAGAGTATCAGAAGCTTCACTGAATTTCTGCAGTGCCTGCCTTTTTCTGGAACTTGTAGGATTCAGTTTTGTAACAGAGTTTGAAGATGTGTTTCATCTTCACTTGTAGATGCATGGATCACAAGAGAAAATACAAAATTTTAGTTGGATTAAGTAAATTTTTCTTGAAGAACAAGACAATTCTGAAATAAAACTGAATTGCTTTTAATTTGACAAATTTCAGCATATGAATAGCATAACTCTTGACAAGTTATTGATAACTTACTTTCTCAGTAATTTGAAATTACTGATTGTTCTAAGAATTTTATTTTCATTACAATTAAAAATAAATGTCTATTACTATGAGAAATGTAAATTGTTGAATTTCTTCTCTTTAAGTTATAACCTTCTACATTTAAGTTAAAACAGTCTACATTTTCACATATATATTATTATTTACTGGTTGAATAATCTCAGTTAAGACAGTGTTATGAGATGATTGGATTTTAATGAAAAATATGCTAGCATTTTCAAATGAAGTCATCTATTGAAAAATTGTTAACATTATTTTCTTATAATTATTGAAAAATTTAAAAGCAAATTATTTGTTTCTTTTTTCTCTTTTTTATTTTATTTATTTATTTATTAAATTTTCCACCTCCTCCCCTCCTCTCATTTCCCTCCCCCTCTCCTTCCCCCTCCCCCTCCCTCTCCAGTCCTAAGAGAAGTCAGGGTGCTCTGCCCTGTGAGGCCCTCCCCCCTCCATCCAGGTCTAGGAATTTGTCCATCCAAACAGACTAGCGTTCCAAAAAGCCAGTACATGCAGTAAAATCAAAACCCAGTGCCATTATCATTGGGTTCCTAGTCAGCCCTCATTGTCAGCCACGTTCAGAGAGTCCCGTCTGATCACATGCTCATTCAGTCCCAGTCCAGCTGGCCTTGGTGAGCTCCCAATAGATCAGCCCCACTGTCTCAGTGGGTGGGTGCACCCCTCGCGGTCCTGACTTCCTTGCTCATGTTCTCCCTCCTTCTGCTCTTCATCTGGACCTTGGGAACTCAGTCCAGTGCTCCAATGTGGGTCTCTGTCTTTATCTCCATCCATCGTGGGATGATGGTTCTATGGTGACATGCAAGATATTCATCACTGTGGCTTTGGGAGAAGCCAGTTAAGGCACCCTCTTCTCTGCTCCAAGGACCTAGTTGGGGACATCCCCTTGGACACCTGGGAACCCCTCTTTTCAACTTCCTTAGCAATCAGGGAAATGCAAGTCAAAACAACTTTGAGATACCATCTTACACCTTGCACCTGTCTGAATGGCTAAAATCAAAAATCAAAAACACCAATGATAACCTATGCTGGAGAGGATATGGAGTAAGGGGAACACTCATCCATTGCTGGTGGGAATGCAAACTTGTGCAACCACTTTGGAAATCAGTGTGGCGGTTTCTCAGGAAACTGCGAGTCAACCTACCTCAGGATCCCACAGTTCCACTCTTGGGAATATACCCAAGATATGCCCAACCATTCTACAAAAACATTTGTTCAACTATGTTCATAACAACACTATTTGTAATAGTCAGAACCTGAAAACAACCTAGATGCCCCTCAATGGAAGAATGGATAAGAAAGGTGTGGCACATATACACATTATAGTTCTACTCAGATGTAAGAAAACAATGACATCTTGAATTTTGCATGCAAATGGATGGAAATAGAAAACACTATCCTGAGTGAGATAACCCAGACCCAAAAAGATGAATATGGTATGTGCTCACTCACTAGTGGATTCTAGCCATAAACAAAGGACATTGAGCCTATAGTTCGTGATCCTAGAGAAGCTAAATAATAAGGTGAACCCAAAGAAAAACATATATTTATACTCCTGGATATTGGAAGTAGACAAGATGGCAGGGCAAAAGTTGGGAGCACAGGGGTAGGTAGGGAGAAGGGGAGATGGGGAGACAGAAGGAAGAAGGGGATGATTGGGGAGAGCTTGGGGGAATGGGACAGTTGAGATGGAGGAAGGGTGGATATGGAAGCAGGGAAAAAGATATCTTAATTAAGGGAGCCATTTTAGGGTTGTCAAGAGACTTGGATCTAGAGAGGTTACCAAATTATTTGTTTCTTAAAAAGTAAAAATTTGCGATATGATGTTTATGTATAATATGCAATAAATGACGAGCTAATGGTTTTAGGAAAATGTGTTTCACAGTGAGTATAATAAAATTTTATTTTCTGTGGTTTTAGTTTTTGCTTAAGTAGCATTTTTCTATGTGAGATAAATATTGTTAATTTAAATTTTAATCCAATATCTATAAAATCTATCTTTGTTTGGTGCTATAATCTGATATGTTTTAAGGAGTCAAGACATAAAATCTTGTTGTTCAAAGAGTCTTTTTGTTAAAAAAAATTAATAGTTTTCTTTAGGTTTTTAATTAAAATCAATTTTAATTAAATAAACCTGTGGTTATTTTTTTTTCTTTTCTATCTGAAAGCAAATGTTTTTTCTCTATGCCATTGCCCTAAAAGGATAAACCTTATCATGGCTATCCCTAGAGATCTGTTTAAAAGTTGTTTCTCAGATAAAGACTTTGTTTCTAACTGGAAGAAGTTGGTTAGTCTGTGTATTTTCCAAGATAAGCTTTAGATAAGTTCCTGTCTTTATTAAACATTTGCAAAGCATCTAAGACCCCAAAGACAATCCAGTTATTGTTGAAATGGTCTCACTCCAGAACCCTTGGAAGTTTGGTCAAGCATTTGCGGTGGCACTGATAAGGTTCAGCGGCTGCCAGTGCTAGATGAAGATTTTATAAGAACAACCTGCTGCATTTATAAAAATTTGGATTTTAGGAGTTTTTAATTCCTACCAAGTGTACGATCTAAGTATTTACTAATAATAGAAATCAAATTATTTTTGAAGACAAGCAATATATTTAAATACAATTCAGAAGCTATATTTTTTAACTTTAGTTTAAAAACTATATTTTAATACAATTTTTAAAAGTATTTGTCAAAACAAAAACATCCCTTTAGCTTTCCAGTTGTCTTCTATATTCATTTTGTATTTTCAAGCAACTAAAATTCAATTTCCCTTTTCCTGCTGATAATTCAGGATTTTCTAGCTCTTCTTTTTCTGTGCTTATTGAAAGCAAGTAATGTTCATTAAAATACGGTGTGCCTGCACGTAACTTAAACCATATGAGAAATCCAGCTAAGTTTTACTGTTAAGTAAAATTTTAACCTGTGAGGTTTTTTTTTTTCCTGATAATTTGTATGAGATAATTGATAGCTTGTGTACCCATTTGGCCTACTAAAAATCTTATGCAAAGTAAAATTGTAAAATCACAGACTGGTTTATCTAGCCAAAGAACAAGCCAGCACTAGCTAAACACAGTAACTCTGTGTTTCTATGGGTTTTATTTATTTTAAAACTTACATTATTTGATTATTTCTTATGTGTACATAATTAATTTTGATTAATATTTCCCCATCTCTCATCTATATCATAAACCCACCCCAACCTCACCATTCTCTTTCCGAGATTCACTGTTTGCGTTTATTTCAGAGGCATTTAGTATAACTCCGAATACCTGTGTGATTAAATTAGATTAGGATTAAAACTATCCATTGCCACCTGGTAGATTCAACAGTGGATTCACAGCAGTAGACAATGATTTCTACTCTCCCTGAATCTATCAGTAGCAAATAGTTTAGTGGTAAGGTGTGAAGCCAACAAAGCCCTTCCTCCATCCATGCCTCACTGTTGTGTGCCTTCTGCATGGGCAGACCTAGTATGAACATATACAATTGCTCTACGTTTGAGATTAGAACACCTGTTCCTGGCCCAGAACATAATAAAGAAAATAGGAAGGCGGCTGGAGAAATACTCATCTCTAAACAACATTTCTATTCTTTATTTCTTATGAGTTGTTGGTCAACAAAGACTCAGAAGCCCCTCAAACAATGCAGCCTTTTACCATCCCCTTAGTTGTCCGCTATAACTAGACCCTGTTGCTAAAGACATTACACACCTTGGTTATACATATTGAAGTCAAGGACTGAACTGGGAGCCTCCTCCCTGCTTGTAAGCTATCTTAGTTTCTGAAGGTAATAAGCATGGCAGTGGGGAAGAAAAAGCATCAGTAATTTTACTCAGACTGTAAATCTTATAACGTATGGGACTAACCTTCCACCCAAGATGTGCCCATTTGAGAAATAGTGGCATTATTGTTATGGGGGTAACCAAATGCTCTCTGATTGGATTTGAGGCCTGCTTCTATAAACCCGGTGAAAAATCTATGGTGGGAGAGACCATAGACCTTGCAATAGAATTATATATAAAATATACATATATATTTAAACTTGAGAACTTGATGCTTGAGCACTCGGAACTTTGGTACTGAAAATAAAAAAAAAATAGAAATTTTATTACAAAATAACTTTAGTATAGACATGTAAGCTAATCCTTGATCCTTTTATTTTTTCTTGAAAACTATTAAAATAATGTAGCGTAATTAATCATGCTAATTTTACAATTTGTAAAAATTAAGATTTTTGAGCTGCAAATAAAAAAGCTTCTAAAAGCTACTATTTTATTAATTATATTATGTTAATTTAGGTTTCAGTGCTGCAAAAATCTCTGTTTTGATTTTGACAGAGATGTTTTCAGTTGTATTATGAATATTTCAAAATACTCAAAAGGATCTCACTGCATTTGTTTTATAGTAATTACAGAGAGGCCAGTTATGTTGAAATTTTTAATGATAGAATAATTTCCATGAAAATTTTAAAATGCCATACCATGGGAAGAAAGGCATTGATTTGAATGAACAATGCTCTTCTCTTGTCTGTTCTCTGTCAATCAATCTGAAGATGTTTTGTGTCATTTTGTACCAACTCTGAAAAGATTTTGTGCTTTTTTTGGCTATTATGTGCCAACTCTTAGGAGAAAGGACAGGATTAGCACTATGTTGAATGCATTAAAGATACCGCGTCTAGAAAATTCCAGGCCAATTAAGTGCTCATCAGAACATCCTTATTCTTTCTGACTGGTGCTCAAACATGTTGGCGATAGCTTGCAGTCCAGCCTGGTTATCTCTACTAGCTACTCTGATTCATATTATTCAATTTAAACTTTCTCAATTGAGCATGGCATGGCTTTGTGACTCTGCTGTCATAATGTTAGACTCTATGTAAATGTTTCAAGATTATTCTGCTCTTGACCAAAAAATTTTTACATCTATGTTATGTGGATATAAAACTAATAAAGGAAATAACAAAGATATGTAATAAGGCAATTTTATAATTTTTACCTAACAACTAGTATTATTATTTTTCTGCCACTTGTAAACACCTTGTTTTATCATTCACATTTTAGATACATTTATTTAATCTCTGTGCATGTGTGTGCATGTGTGAGCATATGTGTGTACCTGTGTGTCTCTCTGTCTGTGTTTCTTTGTGTCTCTGTCATGTCTATTTTGTGTCCTGTCCATGTCTGTGTCTTTATTCCATACAGCCACCCTGGAAAGAGGCATAACCCTCCAGTTCATTGTACATCACCAACTCAAGAGTTAGATTTAAACAGAGAACTTGTTTTATTTTATCTTTATATCTTAAATGTCTGTTTTCTAATGAGAAATAGAAAGGTATGGATTCAAATAGGAAGGGAAGTGAAGAGGATAATGGAGAAACTGGGGTAGAAAATGATAATCAAAATATGTTGTATGAAAAAAAACTGTTTTTCAATAAAAGAAGATAGATAAATAGAGAAAAAATAAATAATAGGTGGATAAATAGATAAATATATAAGTAGAAAGCATAGCTAAGCAGTGCCAGTCAAGCGGTGGTCTTGCCAATCATTACCTTCCCAATCTGTCTTAAAGTTTATCAGCATCATATAAAATGTCTCTGGAGGAAACAAGGTCCCATCAAGCCTATACTAGATCCCTAACCCTCGCTGTCACCACCATGAAAATCCTAGGGTCATTTCCAGTTTCTAAGAGTCCATCTTCTCAGTAGTCTGCTAATCACTGAAGGGAGAGGCACAAATGTCTGTCAAGTATCTTTGGTCTTGCCAAGATGGTTATACATCTATTGTCTAGATCAGTCGTTCTCAATTTTCCTAATGATGAGACCCTTTAATACATGTCCTCATCTTGTGGTGACCCCCAAATATAAAATTATTTCATTGCCACTTCATGTCTGTAGTTTTGCTACTGTTATGTTTCATAGTGTGAATATCTGATATGCAGTATGCTTGATATGCAACTCCCAAAGGGGTCATGATCCACAGGTTGAAAATCAAAGGTCTAGACTGTATAGATCAGACTTTGATTCATGTGAGACATAATGACCTTTCAGTTTCAGCTATTTTGATTACAACAAATAGAAATATAATAGAAACATAATATTTCATAAAATAAAAATGCCTCAAAATATCTGGGTACTGTATTCTGGGTTCTGTCTTTACCAAACCTACATGGTGTTTAGACTAACACATTGAATCTTTCTAGAATATGCATATATGTTACAGTTGTGTGATGTGGCCTTCTTATGAGATTCTTAACAGTCACAATTGTCAAACTGTTGATGACAAAAATATGTCAAAACTCCCATGATTGTAGAGTGGGAAAAGAATGATAAACAGCCAACTATGAACTTAGCCACTGGCCAGTGGTATAGTTCATATTATTGTATACTGAAGTTTGTATGTAGTAGATAATTACTAAGTGGCAAATGCCTAATGCTAATCTAACAGAACAATTAGAGAATTCCTGGCCTCAAAGGTGTTTGAAGAAAGAGGTCAATGTGAGGCTAACACTGAGTTTCGGCCATAGCTAATGGTAGAATCCTGAAGCAGGAATTTAATTCCCTCCTTAACATTCATGATACTCCTTCTTATTTCGCTTCTCTAGGATCACTAATTATAGGCTCAATGTCCTTTATTTATGGCTAGAAACCAAATATGAGTGAGTACATCCCATATTCCTCTTTTTGGGTCTGGCTTACCTCACTCAGGATAGTGTTTTCTATTTCCATCCATTTGCATGCAAAATTCAAGAAGCCCTTGTTTTTTACTGCTGAGTAGTACTCTAATATGTATATATTCCGTACTTTCTTCATCCATTCTTCCATTGCAGGGCATCTAGGTTGTTTCCAGGTTCTGGCTATTACAAACAATGCTGCTATGAACATAGTTGAGCATATACTTTTGTTGTATGATAGGGAATCTCTTGGGTATATACTGGCTTTGTGGGAGCCTAGGCAGTTTGGATGCTCACCTTACTAGACCTGGATGGAGGTGGGTGGTCCTTGGACTTCCCACAGGTCAGGGAACCCTGATTGCTCTTTGGGCTGACGAGGGAAGGGGGCTTGATTGGGGGAGGGGGAGGGAAATGGGAGGCGGTGGCAGGGAGGAGGCAGAAATCTTTAATAAATAAATAAATTAAAAAAACCATTCCTGATACTCATAGGACATCCTCTCCTTTAAGATGACCGCTAAAGGTTATTTTTGCAAGACACACATATGGTGAGCTTAAGAGAAACTCACCTCATTTACCTCTTCATCTTTTCAGGTCAGTTTTGGTCTTGGATAAGCAAAGCATTAATTATTCATGTTTTCTCATTAGATACCAAAATCTTGTATTTATTCAACCTCAGATGATAGCACATTGTCCCTAATAATCATGAATCACACAACAGAAGTCTTTTTAGAGGGACCTGTCAAACATAGTTCTTTAGCTATAATTATCCAATCATATTATTTATTTTCCATATTTTCCTAACACCATTTATATTTATAATGCTTCTAGTCATATGTATTTTAAACTTTCTATTTAAATTTTAAGTAAAAATATATATTTGAATAGTAAGTTTTAAGTGCCTCAGTGATAGTATCATTTGCAGTAGCATTTAAAATTCCAATTAATAATGATTTTTAAAAGCATTTCTTGTCAAAACATTCCTTTTAGAACATTTGATATTTTATTTACATTAGAAATCGTAGAAAGTTAGTAAAAACCATCACTGTCACTTAACTGAGTCTTCTTCAAGTTGCAATCATATTGACTAAAGATAGGTCATAGTTCATCAGATGTTTTCTCATTTTTAGTTTGTGCAATGGCCTCATTTTTATAAAAAAGAGAAAGCTTAAATTTCCCCTTTATGATTTGACTTCATTTATTGCAAAGATTCCAAAGTAATTGAAGAAAAATTAAACTAAATGAAATAATTAAATAAGCAATCTAATTTCTAGGTGCTAATTCAATTCTGCTTCTAATCAATTTTCTATATTTTAAACTTCATTTGTTTCTTATCTTCTTCTTGCCTGAAGGCTTATATCTCTCAAATTATGGGGCAGATACAGCCCTGAGAAGTTACCATTATGGCACAAGGAGAAATGCCATGCAGAGGGTTAGACTAATCCATCATTTAGCAGTTATTCTGCTCCTTAGAGGTTTCCATCTCCAGATGACCTTATCTTGTTGATTCGGTTGTTTTTGAATGTTAGAAATACATACTGTGTAACTATAGAATCAGAAAAGAACAAACCTTGACTTATTAAAGATGACCTTATTGCTTCTGAGATAGTTATACAGGAAAAGAGACAATATTCAAAATGTAAATGATAAACAAGGTAAGTGAGCACTTCCTTTGTGTATCTTAGTAAATGAAATTGAACCTATTAATTATAATGAGAATCCTTACAATAAGGCAATCACATTTCTGTCTCCTACCAACACAATTTCAAATATAAGAACATTTCACTGAAGAATTCTCTGAATTGGCATGTGAACACCTGCTGTGTAAGACAGGCCACCAGCTCCTTCCAAGGTTCTTAATCACCTTTAAGGTAACAGAGCTGGATTCTCTTCTTCATAAGCCAGAAAGATAAGTGAAGGTGTTTGGAAGATTGACAGCGAGCATTATGACAAACAGTGTCCTTCCAGAGTGATCAGAATATCACATTTCTGATAACTAAATTTAATAAGTTTTGACAGAAAGCTATTTTTCAAGAAGCGATAAGTCCTTAACCAAATACTGGTTTTTGACAGTATTTAAAAAAGAAAATAAGCTTTTAAAGATATTTGCTTTTAGATGCCATTTATAAGCCTTCAAAAGGCAAACCCTCTTTAAAAATTTCACTACAGATTTCTGAAGCCATGAATTCACCTGAGGTTGATGATTAAATTAATCATGACCATATCTGTTCCATCTATTTTTAAAAATAAGAATTTTAGAAATAATTATAATTTCTGAATATTTCTCCTGAAAAATCCACAAGACCAGGGGAACTTTTGAGAGTAAAAATATTAATATATTTATTAGTTTACTCTTTATTACATTCTTCATGATAAAGCCAACACTCAGAGCTTATTAATACTAATGTGGCCAGTATTTTGTCATTACCAAACTGGTAGGGAATGTCTGTGTAAAGCTATCTACATTCTATACAATATATACCAGGTTGACTCTTTCTAGAGTGAATTGAGTTGTTTAACTCTACAAAAATATTGGTCAGTAAATCAGGCTTGTTTAATGGGGAAGAGGGCAAGGCACAGGGAGAGAGAGGAGGAGAGAGAGAGAGAGAGAGAGAGAGAGAGAGAGAGAGAGAGAGAGAGAGAGAGAGAGAGAGAGAGAGAGAGAGAGAGAGAATTCTTTATAGCACCGCTGGGAAACAAATTCTTTATTCCTCTGTGCCCTTGGGTTGTTTGGACATACCTTTGCGTCTCTGTGGCTAGGCATACACCCCTAAATTATATGATTGCATGTGGCAGCAATCTCCCTTATCGACATCTTGAAGATGGATTAAGTGAGGCTGGATTTGTGGATTTTGCCTTTAGTCCTGTCAGAGACCAATGCCCTATCTCCTTTGGGAATTTTGCTTAACCATGAATTGTGTTTCCCACCCCCATCACCTTGGTGATCCGAATATGGGCTGTCAATCATGCATTGCCCTATTGTTGCAAGTCCATGTACATTCTGTGTTTCTCAGTCCTCGAGGAAGTTTCTCCAGGCCCTTGTTTCTACATGAGTGTTCCATTACTATCTTTGAAAAGTCTGTTTTTATAATGGTTAGTTAACTAATCGGAATCTTTTGCTTTTAATTGTGGCAGTCTGAAAGCTGCTTCCAGAGAAATCTAATTATGCTTCCTTGGGAGTGTTCATCTAGAGATGCTGCTAGCCTCCTGGGTACTAAGCATTCATGATGATGGGTGATTCATAAGTACAGTGTGACATTTTCCAATGAGTTGTTTTGTCATTGGTTATCCATTTTGTCAGACATGCTATTTTGTTCTGATCTTTAATGTGACTATCACTTCGCAGGGCCAGTTACTGAGAGTGTTGTAAAGCCTGGCAAAAACAAAGCACCACTGGGACCAGAACATACAATTTCCAAACTTGGACTGTGATACATAAATAAGGTTCCAGCTGAGACACAACTAATTTCTTTCTTAGTATGTGGTTGATGTCAAATGTGCTATGAATATTATGTTTCCATAATCACCCTTTTAAAATTAGTTAAACCAATTGCAGGGCATAGTTTCTTTTTAGACCAGACTCAGTTCTATTGCTGTTACCATGAACTGCCATGGAAGAAAGCAGTGTGTAATTTATTAACTCAAATCTGCTATGGCCAAATCAGGAGTTTCTGATTGTGCCGAATTCTAATAATTGCATCTCTAGCCTTGCCTTTCTTACTAGCCCACATTGCAGGTCTTTGACAGACAACATCTGTATTAAAGTATAACTTATTTTGATAGTGATTTTGCCATATATTCTATAAATTTAGAGTCATTGGATATTAGAAACACATTTCCAGTATAAATAATATATAAGTCTCAAGCCTACTTGTAGTCTATTACTATAACTATTCAAATGTAAAAGTAAAAATTAGCAGTCGAGGTAACATCATTGAAAACAAGGTAACCAAAAGTTTAAACAAAGTAATTATTCATTTGCAAAAATTAGGAAAATGGAGAAAGTAAGATTAGAGTGTATGAACTTATGAACTACTAACATCTTAATATTTCAAATAATTTTAGTGAGTCATAACCTTTAGCAGTTTTCATAAAAGTTGACAATTTTTATATTTTCCCTAGATATATAAATAAATAATATATTCTTTGATAAAACAATATTAGACTTTCCTACTGTATAAGGTGCCACTTCAAATTTATGCTACATTTTGTTTTTAACTGAATACTTTTAAAAACATCTGTATAATAATTAAGTGTTTATAAAACTTTAGCTTACTAGCTTACTATTCATCAATTCATCTATATGTGTACATAGGAGGATATTTGAAATGAAGGGGCCCAATAATAATTCTAGTTATTTTTGCATGAGTATATTAGATACTCTTCTTTCTCTTTTCTAGAAAATAGATTTTTCCTTTTTAAAATTATTATAACTGATATAAAAAGAAAGCATCATGACCATGAGGTTTTATGAGAATACTAGCATTTTTTAAAAAAAAATAATTAGTAGCATGATATGTGACTTGTTTCTTTCTTTACATATTTCAGTCCCTTTACATTTGTATCATACGTATTTATTCATTATATGAGCGTGTGTGGAGGGATGTGCCAAGATGAGCCTATGGAAGTCACAGAACAGAACATGGAATTTGTTTATCTTCTTCCACCACGTAAATTCCAGGGATGAACATCAGGCTTGACGACAACTGTCTTTTCCTGCTTCGTTATTTTGTCAACCTGAAGAGATGCCTCCTAGTTTAAAAGCACTTGTTGCTTTCCCAGATGACCCAAGTCTGTTTCCCTGCAGCCACATGGGTCTGCTAACAACTGCCAGAAGAACTGACACCCTTTCGGTTTCATTGTCACACATACACACGTGGCACACACACACACAAATAAAAAATTAATCTTAAAAAATAAAACTTTCAATTTTTGAAAATACAGTCATTTTAAAATTAATATAAACAATCCATTCTGGAACTTGCTAATAAAAGAGAAATAATAGCCAGGCTGTGGTGGTGCACGCCTTTAATCTCAGCACTAGAGAGGCAAAGGCAGGTGAATCTCTGTGAGTTTGAGGCCAGCCTGATCTACAAGAGCTAGTTCTGGAACAGACACCAAAGCTACACAGAGAAACCGTGTCTCGAAAAACAAAACAAAACAAAACAAAAAACAAAAAGTAGAAGAGAAAGACAGAAAAAAGAAATGCTATTTCTATTAATAAAATGATATTAAATGTTATTTTCATTATGTGTACCTTGCTCTGCTATCAGAAGTCCAAGTAACAATGCAGTCTTTTAGGAAGGAGATATTTGAACCGTGTTAACTGGGTTGGAATTTTCCATAATGATGGAATTCAGTACAGTACTATCTACATTCTATGAAAACATAAAGTAAAAGTACGAATATGTTTTTTAAATTCTCTTTTGAGTCCTTGCCATGTAATGAAGTTGACTTTATATATTATTGACATTTTTTTCCGGTGGAGCTTATACAATTAAAATTACGTTTGGAACTTGAGACATGGCTCCCTGGATAAATTGCTTAAACTACAAGCCTGAGGACTGAAGATGAAAACTCATGTAAATGACAGACAGTTCTGTCAGGATCCTGCAACCCGAACGTGAAGGGAGCAGTTCCAATGAATCCCTAGTAAAGTTGACTAGCAAGAATGACCAAAATTGGCAACTCTGGGTTCAGTGAGAGACTTTGCCTTAATTAATAAAATCAAGATCCCATATGTACAAACACACATGTGTATACAAACCCACATACATTTTCCCAAACACATGTAAACATTCATATATCTGTAAATGTACACCACACATACATGCAAAAGAACAGAAAAGTATGTTTATATTGATGGGTTAAACAATGTGAACCATAATTGTGAATTTCATAATTTTTTCTAAGGCATACCCAATATATTTTATTTTTTTAAAATAAACAAAAGTCACATGAAGAATAGTTAACTATGTTCTGATTTTTCAAACAAGCACCTAGGAAGTTCCATGTACACTGAGTGTTGAGATAGAAAGTTAATTGATGTTACTTCTACCCCTTTCTATAGAATATTACTTTGTCAACACAGTAAAGGAACATTAGTAGATCTTGAGAACTAAGTTGCAGTAGTGTGATTAGTTTACTCAGATGACAAGTTAATCAGTTTTGTGAAATTTGAAAAGAAAGAAAATATCCCAAGATGCTAGAAATCATCCATAGTGGTATATGCCTTTAATTCAGCACTTAGCTCTGTGAATTCTAGGCCAGCCTGGTCTATAACCCAGTTCCAGGACAGCCAGGGGGGTGTTGAACAGAGAAACCCTGTCTCAAAACAAACAACAACAAACAAAATAAACAACAAAAAAAAGAGAGAGAAAAAAGATAAAAAGCATTGGAAATTAGTTTTGGAAATAGCAAATCTCCCATTTTCACAGAGCACCCTTCTCTGTGATTTTAAAGTTACCATGAGTCTAGAAAGGAATTTCTTGTACCTTGTCTAGATCTCATTTGTGAGCAACGTTCGCTGTGTAGAGCTCACACATCTGTGAGATCACTCTAGGATTCATTGCATGGTCCCCTATACGTGCCTCAGAGTTGTACACAGATCATTCCAGGAGGTAGAATGTGCTCAACTAGAACTTCAGTGTTTGCTGAAATTGGAATTGACTCAACAGCAGAAAGTAGATTAATTACAGTACTAGATTTCTTTATATTTTCTAATATTGGGCAAATTAATCATTATATCAGTCCACTGTAGCTTAATAAATACCTAAGCATACTATAATTGTATGTGGAGATGTAATTTTTTAATTATTGACAATACTAAATACATTTGCCTATTTCATATTTTGCTTTATTATCAGATAAATAGACTTTTGGATTCACTTTGACTCTCCATGGTTTCTAGAAAACAAAATCTTTAAAATTACATATCATAGAGTGAAAAGTTTGAATAGAAATTTTCTCTTTTTGTGTGTTTTCATTTTTTTATTCTTAAAACAATCTTATTTTACATAACAATCCCAGTACTTCTTACTTCTCCCTCGTATCCTCCCCACATCTCTCCAACCCACCCTTACCCACTCCTCAGAGAAGTGAGAGAGAGAGAGAAAGAGAGAGAGAGAAGCCTCCCACGGGGAGTCAAGAAGTCTATCACTTCACTTGAGGCAGGGCGAAGGCCCTTCCCCAGCTCCCCCCCTCCCAAAATCTAGCAGAACTTTTATTTTCTAAAATTAGACTCCATTTTGACTGTAGACTCTGTGGATGAGATTGTCAGTACTTGCAGAGGAGTCCTAAACTCGAAAGAGAAGCTGGGATTTGATGGACTCCTCAGTCCTTTTGTAGCTTTGCACTAATGTAAGCATCATCAGAGACTCTTGAAGTCTGTCCCGTAGTCTAAGGTTGGGACATTTTCTGCCTTTTGCAGTTCTAAGTGTTGCTTTGGAGATCAAAGAATTAATGAACTTCTTACAAAAGTTGTTAAAGCAGCATCCATCCTGCTGCCAGGGATTTTAACTGTTACAGATCTATGTAAGGAGTAATGGCTATTGAAATGGCGTGAGTCAAATCCAATTGCGATTTCCTTTCTCTCCTGTCTGGATGTTAGAAGATCGCATTCTGACTGTTTTCCAGGTGTCCGTCCCATCTACTGCCCTTCGTCAACATTCCTTCCGTGGGGGATGTCTACGATATTTGTTTTAAAAATTGGTGAAATATCATCTTACCAAATACAGTTTTAGTAAAATATGTTCTGTTTCTGCGTGCATTGATTTATGTGAAATAAAACTTCATAGGTTTGTGGAAATTGTTCAATGGGAGCTACAGAGTCAACCCTGAAGGGAATTTTATGAATGGGTAATACAGTTTGCTCCGTCTAATAAAAGTATTGTGAACCTCACATTTAGTTTATATTGATTGCTTTCTGACATGGAATAAACAAATCTTTATATTATGCAGGGTTCCTCTTAGTGGCAACATTGAGACAATAAATCTTCCCCTGTGACGTTGGTTTCTATGCCTTTCTCCAACCTCAAGTGACCCTAATTTAAATTAGGTTTTTAATTAAAGTAATGTGAGTCACTGAGTGTACCACTCCTTTTATGCATGATCAAATTACCATAGAATAAATATATTCCATCTCTGTTGTAAATTTGAACTTTCTGCATTAGTAATAAAAGTATAGTTTCCACAGTTGATTTGATTCCCACTTTTAAAACATGCTATATTCTCTTGGCAGTGCTTACATAAACATGGAAAGTGTGAGGTCAAGGGGAGATGGTGCTCTCTAGATGAATGCTGTTGAGTTTGAAATGTAGACTCTGATACAGCTTTGATTTTATATAGCCTGTTTACAGAAGGTATAGTTTAGAAGATCATATAATTTCATTTGCTTATACAATATATGTTTAATAGAATCTTTAAAATTCAATTACTCTGAAACGTAAGACTAAGTGTTTTTTCTCTTTAAAAAGTGTTATAGATTTTAATAAGTATTTTATTTCATAGAGTAATAAAACCCTCAGTCTTTGGAGGAAAGTCTAAGGAAAACAGTGAACATTAGTACCCTTTGTTACTAGCCCCATATTCTGAGTGCTACCATTTGTAAGTAAGCATGGACATGCAGAATTGAGTTTTTTTTCTTTTTTTCATCCTTTTTCAAATTGATTTTATTGAGCTATACATTTTAGTTTGGGGAGGTAAATTATTCTCCAACACAGACTAGACTCCCCACCTTGGCAAGGTACTTAATCCTTCTTAGTCTTTATATATTCATCTGTAAGCATGAGAATAGTTATATTTATGTTTCTTAGATTAGAGAAGAAAGGCGCTAATGAAACTGAAACAATAACATATACAAAACAGTTGGTCCAGACTGTTAAGTAGCCAGAGAGAACGAACATTCATCTCATTACTAAAAATTTGTCTTTGTTTTTCTTTGAAATGTGGCCAGTGAATATGTGTTCACTGAATTTACTAATGTGTCATCTATGGCCTTAGGATAATTAAAAGTTCTCCATAGTGCTTTGAAATTAGTTTGCCTTGCTGGGTTTGCTATATTCAAATATGATCCAAGCAATTCTAGCGTGTTCTTTCTGCTTTTTTCATGAGAGATCATTACTTTTCTCTGTAATATCCTGCTTTTTTTTTTTTTTTTTTTTTTTTTTTTTTTTTTTTTTTTTTTTTTTTTTACTAAGCTGTGTTGTGTGATGCTCTGTATTTGGTTACAGCAACATATTTAGGGTTTTTTTTTTAGAATTAAATAATGCATTTTCTGCCATCCTCCTTCCTTCCCTCTCTCCCCCCATTTCCCACCACTTGTCTTTTCTTCACTACCGTGTTCCACTGCAACAGCTTGCTTATAATCACCAAACAGAATTTCAAATAGCATTGATATCGTTAAATATTTTTATCTTCAAATTGTTTCTAAGATGTTTAACTATAGATGAATTGACGGCTAGGTGGATAGAGGCATGGCAGCTAGAGATTTATGGCATGCTTTATAATAGCAGACACATGTTACATTTGAATAAGGGGCAGCATTTAAAAGCGATTTTTTTATGAACTAGATTTTCTTTATAGTAAAGGGTGTCATTCTTAAAATCCCCAATATGCAACACTAAATGTAACCAATTTTAAATAGGAATACTGAATACTACACTAAATATAAGTACTTGCTTTGAGAGAGAAAGTGTGTGTGTGCTTGTGTTTATAGATTTATTTTACAGGTATCTATTTCTGCGTGTGAGGGTGTACATGTCATAGCCTGCAGACAGCTTGCCGGAATCTCTTTCTCCCTTTTCCCTTGGCTGCTGCATAGCTTGACTATGAGCTGCCAGAGTTAGCAGAAAGCTTCCTTCTCTGTGGAACTCTTAGGCAAACCCAACGATACTTGTACTCTGAACTCAGAGTCACCATTTAAGTTGGGGGTAAACCTGTGTTTTAATTCCTACATTGCAAACTTTGCTAAGGAAGAGACACAAAAGAAAGAAGTTGTATGCATCAAAGATGAAAAACAAAAGATTGTGAGATCAAAACAAAAATTCCAGGAATAAAACAATGAATGTGATAGAGGAATACTTTTGAGTATTTAGACTCTAGTGCAGTAGCTGTATCAATGGTGAAGTTGAATTCACCAGTTTTCTGAGACTATGTCACCAAAGGTTGTATCACTGGTCTCTTTATGCATTAGCTGGTCTTCTGGCAACTGAGTGAATTGGTGGGGAAGGGTTCTCTCAGAAGGTACCATGTAAACACAAAGGAAAAGGAGTACTTTTGGCATCACTTCAAACTTTTTGGAAAATTCTGTTTGAATATCAATTGTTGCACTGACTGTGTGGGGTCCTTTTGTTAAGACTCTGAGATGTTTGTCATTTCTCTAAAGTTTTAGTGTGGTTGTATGAGACACCATGTGAGGAAGAGGTACCACCATTTCAACGTGTCCCATCTCTCTAAAAATGCTCTCCAGGGCTTTCTGAGGGTGGTTAACTGGGTCTTTGTTGTGCAGATGAGGATGCATAAATGTAGATTCAATTAATGCTTTGGTTGAGTTCTGTTAATAAAACGTGTATTATAAAAAGCCCTTAACAAGACTGTCTATGTGCTAAGGATACATTGGTAGGCCAAACAGGCAGGAATCTTGCCTTTCTTGACTGACCGGCTCTTTGGCGGATCCACCTGGGTTATTTTATTAGATGTGCATGACAGCAGGACTGAGATGGTTTATCTTATTTTCCCAAAATAAATAGTTGTATCTTTAAATAATAGGTCATCAGATAAAGTTCCAGGGAAAATTCACTGTTATAGGTAAATGTGCACTATTTTGTTTAAGGATCCACAGTAACAATCTGCAATAAAATAATGAGAGTACTCAGGTCTTGTAGCCTCCTAGTCTTTGTGTGCAGTGTACACACCAGGAGGGCAGGAACACCTGGGCAGTCAGCATTAAATAAACCCGAGTTCACGTGAGGCAAATGATTTCTTTGGTTTAGACTTCTGGAAAGTTTAGCAGTAACATTTGGTTGGTTACTATGATTATAGTCTGTTTTTTATTTTCTTAGGAAAATTTCAAATCGTAATAACTCCCCTAAGTACATCATCATGCTATTATTATAGCTGTTACCAAGTTTTATGTAAATTTCCAAGAAACATAGACCTTTTATAAGTTTTATATACCAGGTTTTTCATGCTGTTCAAAAACTGTGCAAAATTTGTATTTCCGTTACCAAACAACAGGCTATTGAACTACACTATATAATAAAATAAGTCTGCTACAACCAATATTTTAGTTGCTGAGGTAAACAAGAATTTACTGTTTAGCCTTTCTTTTATTACAAGATAATCAGAACACTGTATATTTATAAATATTAACTTTGCGTATAATGTTGAACCATGTATTTTTTTTTACCTTACGGGATGTTTTTATTTAAATCACATGGAAGTTTACCCTACTAATTGGGAGATATGATTTACTTAGTAACTAAATTAATTAGTAAGATAGTGATGGTGTATATTTTAAAATGCACTAACAAAAATATATGAAAAAACAATACAAATAGAAGAAGATGTGGGTGTAAATTAATCCAAGTTTTCATCTAATCATAATGCAAAGCAATAGGCCAAAGTGAAAGTATCCTTTTGGGTTGAAAAGCCTTTTAAGAAAGAAGTAAGGAAAGAAAAACTATGTTTGATTTTAAATTTCTTCATGAAATGCTGTATAGCAAGCATATTTCTGATTAGTAAAAATTGTGGCCTGAATCCCACAATGTAACAATGTCTTAATTACATTTGAGTTACAGTTACAGCAGTGAAATTTAAAATTTTTAGAGAAATCACCAACTTTGTTGTGAAAAGGCGATACACTATGATCTACCTTCAAAAGAAACCTAAAACTATATAGCACTTTTACTTTTTAAATTCTACTTCAATTGGTTATATGATGTTTATATTATTGTATTTCAACTATACATAATAGTGTGTTATACTTAACCTATAATATGCAATATCTAGGTATCTCAATTATTGCCTATGTTTTAATAGGCTTCCTATTTCACAAAGACAGCTAATTTCATTGTCATCTATCAGCCATACTTCTCCAATATCTACAAATTCTGCTCTAATTTTGATTAAAGAATGTTTTGCTTTTTGTCTAGAACTTGATTTTGAATAGTTGCAAGAACCAGAAGTGAGTTTATGTTGTCAACCAATCAACTAAAACTGCCTGGACTTTGCCCTTGAGCTTATTGTGAGCTGACTTCCAGTTATTCGGAGTTTCTTAAAGAACTTTTAAATTTAACACATTTATAGTGTTACTTATTCATTTATTTAGAGAGAGCACTTGCCACAGCTCATCTGTGGAGGTCTGAGGACAATATGTGGGAGTTGAGAGTCAGTTCTCTCTTCCCACCTTCTGAGTCCAGGAAACCAGACTTTGGTAGTCAGACTTTGTGGACAGAGCCTTTACTCTGAGACACCTCTCTGGCAAGATTCTTATTTATTCTTGACAAGATAAACAAGGTCAAAGTCTTGAGACTCCTTGAGGAGGAATTTATGTCCAGAATTATGTAAAACAGAGTAAGAAATATCCTTTTATAGATTTTTCCTGCTTGATAGGTAAGTGCTGGGAATAATCATATACAAAATAGTTTTAAAAAGTGATTTTTACAGACTTTTCTAAATTAGGAAAATAATTTGTCTAAAATCAGCTTTCCAGGTTATGGTAGGATGTTATACACACACTCAGATAACACATTTAGTCATATACATGTGTGTATATATATATATATATATATATATATATATATGCACACATATGTACATATGTAATATTCCTTATTTTTGGTTCATGCAGTCTTTAAGGATTCAAAATATATGACTTTGCCTTGTTTTTCCATTCATTTATTTGTTATTATTTGGTGTGCATGTAAGTATGTGTGTGTGTAGAGTCAAGAACAACAATATAGAGGAACATGATGTGAGAGTGGATTTTTTGCTTCTTCCATGTGAGTCCTGAAGACTGAACATGGAAAGAAAGCTTGGCATGAAACTCATTCGCCTGCTGAGCAATCTTGCCAACCCAAGTCTCTGTATTTAAACTCTTTTTCAACTGATAATAAGTTTTATATGGCATGTGACTTTTGATGTCACCTTTGTTAGTGTATTCATTTTTAAAAATGAAAAATAGCATTTGTTAAATGACAGTTGATGTGGGAGAGTCTTCTGTTTTGTATTGATTTCATTGGTTAATAAAGTGACTGCCTTGGCCCTTTGATAGAACAGAAAATTAGGTAGGCAAAGTAAACAGAACAGAATGCTGGGAAGAAGGGAAGTGAGCCAGACCCCATGCCTCTCCTCTCCAGGGCAGATGCCACCAGGTCAGACATGCTGAATTTTTCCTGGTAAGCCACCACCTTGTGGTGTTACACGGATTGTTAGAAATGGGTTAGTCAAGATATGAGAGTTAGCCAAGAAGAGGCTAGATATAATGGGCCAGGCAGTGTTTAAAAGAATTCAATTTGTGTGTTGTTATTTAGGGTGTAAAGCTAACCATGTAGGAGCAGGGCGGGACGAAAAGCAGGCCTACGCGTAGCTCCTTCTACAGACAGTGAACAGATAAACCCTGCTAAGATTCAGAGATAAGTTACTAAGGGACTATGGCAGAGAGATTATGTAATGTAATGTTCTAGAATTTGAAGTGTGTGTTTATTTTGACTAAGTACAAGGTTAGTCATTTTATTCTATTTCTAGAAGTTTAATTTGGAAAAGTACTGACTAATTTTTTTATAATATTACAGCATCAGTCAAATTAGCAGCTGAGTTTTATTTGAAACTCACTTCAGTGTTATGTTCTACAAAATAATATACATGGACTTAGACTGAGATATTACAGTTTAATTTAATGTATAATATAATCTCATATAATGTGTTTTCATATGTAAAATTTGAAAAATCCTTTTGCTAGGCTTAATGTCAATGGTGGACTTCACTTAGTAAGTTTCCTCATGACTTTTACAGCAATATATAATAATTTAGAGAAACAGAAATTACACTAGAAATATAATATTCATTATACATATATATATATAATAATGAAAGATAGACATATGAGTTTCTTCTTCAATGAGTTTAACTTTCACTTGTGAAATAAGTCAACATGATTAAGTTGAAGCTATTGAGATGTGGCTGAACAATATAACGGTTTGTGTCATGAACTCTTAATCCAGCAAGTCAGAGATGCTCATCAAAAGGCAATCTATGCCAGTAAGTTTTATGTTTTTTGTATGAAACTTTTTATGTTTGAAACATTTTTTTTGAAACAGCATTTTCTTTTGTAACCCTGGCTGTCCTGCATCTTATTCTGTAAAATAGACTTGTCTCAACTGCCAAGATCTGCCTGTCTCTGCCTCCCAAGTGCTGGGAGTAAAGGTGTGCACCACCACAGCCTGGAATTTCTGACACTCTTTTGATGAGACAGAATGGTAGTGAGAAACAGTGGTATTATTTCCTTAAAATCAATTTAAGAGAGATTACAGATGTTTTCAAGAAAATTTGAAAGTTTGAGTCATACAGACTATGCATGTATAAGAATGCTCATTTGTCAAAAACATTACATCTACAGATTCTAGGTAATATTTAAAAACCATTTAATGACTCCATGGATTTATAAGTACTTATGGATATATAAAACTATTATTTATATAATAGTATAAAACATATATAGCTATAATATATTATATTATTATAAAGATTGCATGCTATATTTACATACTATGATTAGTCATTTTTTCTGTGTTCTAGGGAGAATTTTTCACATTTATCATACTTAGTTTTTAAAATACATATTTTTAAATTATTTGAGGGATTTATTAAATATGTGTGACGTATTTTTTATCATATTCACCCTCCTACTTCCCTTAATTTATCCAAGAACTATCTCCACTTTTCTATCTTCTGTTGACTTAGTGTCTTCTTCTTTTGTAAGTTTATTACTTACCCAATCCAAGTTGTGTTGCTCGTATACACATAAGTGTGGGGCTATCTTATAGAGCTTGCTCCATCTACCAGAGACCACACCCATAAAGAAGACTGAGTCTCCATTGCCCAGAAACATTTGATTGTTCATAGATCCTTAGCTAGGGGTAGGAGATCGTGAGATACCACTCCCTACACACACATGCTGAAGTGTAACTGCCATGATCTTGTTCAGATCTTGTTCATGCAACTATAGCTGCTTGTGGTTTAATGAGTGCAATGGCCCTGTAATATCTCAAAGACACTCTTTCAATCTGGTCTTCTACTTCTGGCTCTCCAAATCTTTCCTTTCCTGCTTACCTACTTTTTTTTAAATTTTTTTTATTTATTTATTAAGGATTTCTGCCTCCCCCCCTCATCCACCTCCTACTTTTACAATGGTACCTGAGCCTGGGGAACATAAGGTGTGATATAGATGTCCTATTTATGTCTGAACATGCCACAGACACTTACTCTCTATACTTTCACCAACTATGGTTTCTACTTTCCACAGAACAAAGAAACTTCTCTGATAGACCTTAGAGATGTACTAATTTATTGGTATAGATGTATTAATTTAGAGTGCAGTTTGGAGTTATGTCTACGAAGCAAAATAATAGTAATAGGTTCACCCTGGGTCTCATGAGCTTCCAAAGTCTGAGTTCTTTGCCAGATTTACAGTCCCAGACACTTGCTTATTGTAGGAGTCAGCAATGATAAGCTAAATATATACAGACCACCCAAAGGAAGTTCTTTACTTCCAGCCTTTATCACCTGACAGTGTAGGACTCAGCCATTGATAAGTTTGATGGAGGCCTGAGTCTCAGTAGTTTATCCTAAAGCAATACCTGGTTGCAGGAAGAACCACAGAGATCACTTGAGTACCACCCAGGAATAGACCATCTAAAGGAAATGCCTAACATTCCAACCATTGTAGATAGGCTCACCTGCCAACACACTCAGTAGGATACCCCTAAAAAAATGTCAGTCAGTCAGGGGTCCTGAAACTTAGGAATCCCTTACCCCTACCTTTACTACTGTAAAACCCCAACTCTAACTGAGCTTGGAGCTCTCCCATTATTCAAATATGTTGGACACACAGATAGACTGAGTTTGCAAACTTGTATAAAATAAAGGCTCTTTGCTTTTACCTACAGGACTCAGTCTCCTTGTTGGTTTTTTTTTGGGGGGGGGGGACTTTGTGAGTCTGGGCATAACTCTTATTCCTGTGGAATGGGGCTAAAATACAGAAAAGTGATTGATTCTACCCATAGCTCTTATAACTGCTGCATGCATGGGCATACCTTGTCACAACATCTGTGATTGCTGTACTTTATAAACTTCACACCTGGGAAAGACTGTTGATGACTTTTCTCCCCAACAGCTTGAAGAACACTTTCTAATAATTTCTTCATATCATGTGGCCAAAGTGTTTGCTAACTTCAGCAATAGGCATTATAGGTCTTACCTTCAAGATTTTGGAAACAACCAAGACTGATGACAAGTGTCTATATTGCTTTAACGGTCTCCAGGATACCTTTGATCAACAGCTTAAAAAAAGGCTTCCTACAGTTGCCACTGGGTTTTTTTTTTTTTAAACTGGCAACCCTTGACTTTTGGAAGAAACCATATAGCTTATACAGGGTAATACTCCCATAGATTACAAGCATGTGTGTATAAGTGAAACTTATAAATATTGGGCTTTTTCAAACATCCTTGGTGTTATGCTTTAAATAAAATGCCACAAGTCCCCAAGTGGTCCACAGGCCATGAGGGTCAGTGGATCCCATGCAGGGAACCATGTGGCAGGTGGGAGACCTTGGTGGGACAGCCAGTCCCACAAGGAGCTGCAAATGTGGCAGGTGAGAGACAGACATTTAGGCATGCCATGCAGAGTGAGGTTGGATATTTATTTAGTGGGTTATGGAAGGGGAGGGGAGAGGGGAGAAAGGGGAAGAACAGAGAGAGGTGGGGGGATGAGGGAAGGAAGGGAAGAAGTGGGGAGAAGGGAACAATGCAGAAGCTGCCTCTTTGGGAGAAAGATGAAAAAGGAAGAGAGCTCAGGCCTGAAGCAGAAGGAAAAAAGATCTGCCTGCCTAGGTGGTGAATGTGGGAGGGAGCAGGCAGGGCTTGTCTAAGGGACAGGACAGACCATTACACTTGGTGTCAGTTATTTTTCCTGATACAGAATTGCTAATATATGCTGAATGGCTAATGTGTTCTATGTATTCATCTGACAAATATGTAATAACTTATTTCTATCCGTAACTTTTAGATAGTAAAAGTTAGTCTGTAATTACAGATGAGAAAATCAAGAAAAAAAATTATCCACTGACAGTCAACTATTAAATAACAAACCTGTCTTTGAACCCCATTTCCTAATACAAGATCCTCATGCTGCATTTTTATTGCCTTTGTTTTTCTACCGTTAATCTTCAATAGATGAGTCTCTTCCATAACTGAACACTTCTGAAAGACTAGCAAATGAGGAAAGTAAAAGGAAATACAGTAGGGTGCCAACTAAGACACACAATCATTTACTATCTTTTACAATGTGATAAGATATTTCATACTGGCAACTTCTCAAAGACCATTTGATTAGAAAACCATTAGGAATATCTCAGCACCCAGGCAAAATATTGCTAGATTTAGCTGTGAGCAGTGATGAAGTCTCAGAAGGAAGACATTTTTCAATCATTTAAGTTGTGTGCCTCCAAATATATTTATGTTGCTACATTAATTCAAACTAAAAGGAAGTGAAGGAGTTTAGAGAAGTGTTATAAAGAAGATGATATTCCTCAGTCTCAAACAACTCCTGAGACTTAAAGCCATTTGATGTCAGTGATATGGTTCGTGTTGACACTGAACTTGACATACAGTTTGAAGCAGGTTGAAAGCTGAATCTCAACTGTATCTGAATCCATAGCCACAATTCCAAACTCTTCGTTATTTTACTGTACGCTTCTTTCCTCCCCAATTATGTGTTTTGATAGACAATGGTTATATGTAAACTAACTATCCTATTCTCTGGTTTAGGAGTATAATCAATAAATCTGGTTAAAGACAGATCCACAGCCTGTCCAGGAAGTGGGTAACAGGGACTTCAGGCTTTTATAAGCAGCAATTCAGACTGAGATGCTTACTCCCTTTGTACACCTCTGAAAGAAAATAAGCAAAACAGATATCTACTTAGAATGCAGACTTTGAATCATTGCAATTTGCTATTGCTAATTTTAATGTGTTAATATTAGTCAGCTTGTGTTGATATACAACATACTACAGAATTAGAAAATATAGCACTTCTCACTGTTCTGAAATTGTAAGTCTATGATCTAGGACTTTGGTTTTTGGATAGCCATTTTCATTTTTAATGCCAAATGTACTGAAAGCAAAAGAGATAGCTTTTGATACTCTTCTTATAACTCTCATACAATTAAATCAGAGGCACATGCTAATAACCACCTTGAACCTTAATTCCCTCCATGGATGCTCTTTTCTTAATCTTACCCACACTAAGAGCTAAAGCTTCAACATAATACATTTTGGAGTAAGATAAGAGTCTACAATTATATGAAAGCCTGATGACTCTCTTTGTGGCTTACCACTTTTGGTCAGAGAAGTGTGTACGCCATATTTGATGGCTCCTCCCAATCTTCCAGTGACATTCAGATACATCTTATGTTTTGTTGAAATCCAGATATGTATAGAAAGTTCCCATGAGATTAATGAGACACACATTTTCAAAGGAGAACAGACAACATCTCTCTAGAATTTTGTGTTATACTTTAAAAATTTATATATTGAAAAAATTCCTGTAGAGAAATTGATCAAGTCATTAATTTCTGCTCCTCAAAAAATACTATTTCTTTAGTTCTCTGCTGCTAAAATAGTAACACCAGTAAACAATCAGATAAAGATCTTAGAGTGATAGAATTAAGTAACAGGTCCTTCTTATGATAAGAATTATTAGGAAGCCCATTTCTATAAAACATTGTTTTTCCTAAATAACTTTTCCCAAAATATATTTGTACAACTTTATAAGTCTGTTCTTAAAATTCATTTGCTGAATTTTATATACTTAAATTTATTGTAATTTGTATATATTTGAAGAATTATTGAAATTTCTGAGCCTCCAGATGCAATACATTTGCAGTAACATGTCAATTCTGAATAATAATTGTAGAAGTATATTTGCAAGCCACTTTTAATGGTTTTCTACTTTTGAGGAGAATATATTAGATGATTTGATGTTTAACACAAAACCAAATTTCCTATATTTAGAAGCTTTGTAAAACTCATTACACTTGAATATGTAGAGGAGCATTCTTTGAACTTTAAATAACATGACCTATAAACTGCAACTGATACCTGTGTATACAGAGAAAGGGACATGCTATTTATTTAAAATAGTGACATGATAAGTTTATATTGTTTTACTTGTTGAGTGGTTAAGAGGTCTTTTGTTTTCCTTGTAGTTTGCCTTTCTTTTCATTAAGGAAGGGATGTGTAAGAGAATTCACATGTTTCCATCTTCTGAAATATAACTTAAGAGGATTTCCAGATATTTGGTGGTAATGATTGATGCCACATTTTCATCCAATCAGGTAATCAGGTTTTTTTTTGTTTTCTTTTTGTTTTTGTTTTGTTTTGTTTTGTTTTGTTTGCACATTTAAACAGAATGCATGGTTCTTTGAGAAAGGCAGTTAGCAGGAAAAAAAAGCTTAAGGAAAGGAAATTGGAGCTGGCTTTGTATAGATCTTTGTTGATATGTCATTTCATTTAGTAAAGCAACACTGGGGAACTGTGATTCAATAGGACCAGATGTTAATTAGAATTGAAACTGTAACTGTTTATACAGGAAAGAGACCAGAACATGCTAAGGCAACCTGAAAACCTGAAGCATGAATGTAGATGAATTTTCAAACTTATTTCTTGCTAAGTTAGTACCAAATTTAAGCAGAAATATATTAATACATTTAAAGTTGAAAATGGGTTTCCCTCAGGAACTACCTGGAAAACTTTCTTTTTTCTTCTTCCTCCTCATCATTATCATTATTGAAATAAATACTTCTTACTATTCCTGATAAGGGTAAGCATTAATGAAGTACTTAGTTTAAAACAGACTGCAGGGTGTAACACAGCCACTCTGTAGCCTAAGTCTTTTTCTGCTGTGTTTGTTGTTGTTGTTTGTTTGTTTGTTTGTTTTGTTTTGTTTAGTAATTGCCAGCACCCCTTTTAGCCCACCTTAAAGGGCAGGCAGAAATTCATGCTGTTGTTTATCAGCCCAACCCTCTGAAAAACATTCGATATTAAAACGATTTACCAGAAACATAAGCAGAGTGAACAAGAACCCCAGCTAAGCTGTAGCAAGGTTAGAAGGTGCAGGTGAGGTTGCCCGCGCCACACTCTGGGGCTCCATCCTGCCCAGCATTTGCATGGAGCTATCAAGTTAATTAGGGTAGGACTCAATTCTCCATGTTCTGTGTGACCTTTTATTATATCTGTGCCTCTCTAGCTCGTGTGGTGTCAAACTATGGGAAAGTCTTCCTGGCTCTTTGACACCAACTGGGGAAACTGAAGAAGGTTTGTGCAACAATAGAGTGCAGCTGAAGCTGAGCTAAAGTTCTGGAAAGTACGCGAGGATAGCAGAATATTTCTTTAATCTTTGCTCCCACCATGCTTACCCTCATGATCAGGTGCGAGTTAGAAAGGTGCCAGGGGAAGACTGGGGTGTTGGGGTGAGCGGGTGAGGGTTAGTGCCGAAGGAGTTACATGGCAGAATTCCCACGAATGCTGGCAAAGGATGAAAAAGATAAAGAAATCTTTTATTTTTTTTCTCTCTCTCTCAACCAGAGGATTCTCTGCATGACTTCCCCACTGTTGGGGCGCTGAGCTTTCAGGCTGCGATTTTATTAACGATTCATATGGAGATGGAGGGCAGTGGAGGAGCAGATTCTCACATAACCTTGATCTGTCCATGAATGCGCTTCTCTGTTTGCCCTGACCCTGAATGGCTTAAGACACTGCCTGTGAGGCCAGTGTGCCAGACACAAAGAAGGAAATGAAAAGCCAGCACATTCCAGGAGTCTGCACAAAGGAACCCAGCAGTTTCTAGCCGGCTCCCCAGAGGGGGTGTTATCTGCATGCGGCCAAAAACATCTAAAATGTTTATTTGTGTACCCTCCGTTTTAAAGTCCCTGCACAGTTCCTTAAGCAACCATCCATCAAAACGTTTTGCTGTGTTTTAAGTTCTGTTTTCTGAACTTGTTGAAACTGGATATTTTAGGAGGGTGCGTTTTATAAAGCTAAGTTTCAGGAGGCATGCCCTCGAATTGTCTTTATTTGGTCTCCGAGTACTTAAGTTACCTTGCCAACTGCATCCTTTCTAGCGTTAGCAGAGGACCAGAAATCATTTTAAAGCTGAGATAAACTTTGATACATCTTGACACTGATGCTCTAAGTCTTATGATAGAATTAATACACATGTGAAACTGATGTGTTTTCCCAGGTTTGAACATCGCCATGCTTATGAGCACATACCTAAGTGTTTCGTTAGGAGAAAAATGGAAGAAGCAAGCAGAGGGAAAAGTTTGAGTGAGATGAAGGAGCCAAGGAAATTAGGAACTTTTCACATGTTCCGTAACCATCACCTTCTCACTGTGTCCAGTAGCATGCGTAACAAGATAAAGAAATTTTCACGCTCTATCCGTGTGACTTAATGGATGCTAGACTTATTGTTGTGCAACCCAGTAGTCTGGAGTGACAATATCTCTGGGTTAGGGGGCGAAAAACTGTATATGTTTCAAGATGGAGTTATGTGTTTCCACAGATGCTCAAACATTAGAAACTTCAAATACTCAGACTCTTGAGTTTGTATGTGTTAGCTGCTCAAGTTGCTTCAAACTTTTATGGTCCATTATTGAAATAACCAGTAAAGGAATCCAGACAAATGCCTTTCACTATGATGGGTTTCGTTCCTTTCACTTTATGTTGGCTTTATTTCCATGAAATTAACTGTTGTACTTAGGCTAATTGTCAGTAATTGGGGACAAAATCACTTCATTGTTTCCCTATAGCATGACACTAATTAGGATCTTTGCAGTTTGAGCTCAGTCCTGTTCTGTGTTTTACCTGTCAGATTGAGTCAGTGGCAGATAACAGTGAATGCATCTTTTAAAGAAATCCATAAGATATATGCTTCTATTAATAATTAAGCAACTCTTTTAAACAGTCTGTCATAAATTAACTTTAAAACGTTGGCTTTAAAGGAAGCCTTTGTTAGAACTGTTGTTGATTTTTCAGATATTAAATAATTTTCCTGACTTGAGCAGATTCCTACTAAAATGACTTTTGAGATATAACAATTAGAAGCCTCCACCTTGTAGTTCTACGCATTTCCTTTATTCTGTTTGTTTGTATAACTGATGTGGAAGTTAGGGTGACTGCAAGGAAGCTATGCGATATGAGGAAGCTGAAAGTTGATCTTTCTCTATTTACCCATGAGTAAAGTGTTTTTCTTAAAATTTAAACACCATTGCCTCTTCCTTTTCAGTTCTATTTCTTGTTTTCCCATATAAAAATAAATTTTGAATCACTGTATTTCACACAATATTTATCCAAATAGTTTTAATTGTCTTAATCAGAAAACTTGATTTTGTATTACTGTTTTCACCCTAGAAAAGCATGATGAATAACTTAAAAAAATTTGCATGAGAAGCCATAGAGAGTATTCAGAGTTTTGAAGTGAGATTTAATGCCAGGTGAAGACGATATTCCAATAGCCTGCATGCCTTAGGAGCTCTCACAGACTGTGGTGTTTTACTCCTTAAGAGAATTCTTCTCATGCGCGTCCCTTGCGAGTTTTGTCATTTTAAAAAGTTTTCTAGCAATTTGAAAAGTAGTCTTCTTGCAGCGTTTCCTCTTTCTGAGAGATTTTTTACCAATCAAGTGCCAATTTGCAGTTCACAATCCGCTTGGTTTGTTTCCAATGCATCCGTAATGTATAACTTGAAACTGTTTCTCCGTCACCTCAGAGAAAAGATTTTCCAAAGCGATTAGGAAAATAATTGCCTATTAAAAGGTGAAGATTGCTTGGAGCAGCCCGAAAATGAACTTTGAAATTGAAAGCACGCATTGTTAGCGTGGAACATATGCAGCAAATCTGAAATTAGTGAAATCGCATGAAATACACATCCTGGCAAGCGTAATTGTTAGAATTTTCTAAAGCTGTCAGCCCATGTGCTTTGTTTTCTTTTTCCCGTCGAAGAAAAACTTCAAATGGAAAGCTTCACCTTTTGCATAGAGTTGAAATGTTTTATTATTGTGCGATTGTTCTAAACTGTACAAAACCAGAACA
The DNA here is from genome assembly GCF_037038515.1 of Microtus pennsylvanicus. Classification (NCBI taxonomy): domain Eukaryota; kingdom Metazoa; phylum Chordata; class Mammalia; order Rodentia; family Cricetidae; genus Microtus; species Microtus pennsylvanicus. The sequence goes on from NC_134579.1 coordinate 16,789,307, forward strand.
ATTCAATAGTCTCCAGGGTGGGAGGGGGAAAGCAAATGAGAATCTTTCTTCGTTGGTGAATGCCCAGAGCAAAGCAAAAATCAGTATAAAAATCTATAGTCACTGCCTCCAGAAAGGGGTCTTTTGGTTTCAGCAGCTGTCTGAATGGCCATTCAGGCCCCTTTGTAGCAATTGCCACAAGAGCACATCTAAATGGAGCACAAAACTTACGACATAAACTATGTTTGGTTGTGGCATCTCAATAGGTTACCCCATAGGACTAAACAAAAGTTATTTTCCTCTCTGCTTTCTCATGTTCCTGTACCCTAGAAAATTAATTCCTCCAAGTAAAATCCAGCATACTCATTACTCATCTTACTGGTGCACATATGAGTTTTTTTGTTCATTTGTTTTGTTTTTTTGTCTTATCTCAAATATACAGAATGAGAGAAGTGAACAAATTTGAAAATACCCTTAATTTCAAGAAGGATAAGATATTATAGAAGTTTGAGAAGAAAATCTTCCTGTTATTCAACCAGACATCTCAGAGATTCCAGAGAGTCCAATAAGATAAAGTTTGTTTTCTTGGCTATTGTAACGATTCTAGCGAAATAAAAACTTGGTAGCCTGAATCTGATAAAACTCTGGACCACATCAATGGCCATTGGAATCACATAGGAGTGAGAAAACATCCAAGGCTGTTTCTCATATGCATAGAGACACCACTGAAGCCAACATGAGTCTCAGACAGTAAATCTGACCATATCAGCCCCTGAAGGCTTTCATAATTACAATCAGCTTCTTTATCATCCCATACTCTGTCAGCACCCCTAAGTAATCAGAGTCTCATTTCTAAGATTAAGAATTAACTACTAGAAATAAAAGCAACAGTATCAGCCACCACTAAAGCGGCAGAGATGATCTTTCTGGGAGTCCGCACTAGCTCTGACCTGCATGGCATTCTTAGAGCAGTGGGCTTACACTCAGAGGAATAGTTCCAACGTCGAGGCCACCAAACTCTGGTGTCGCTGTCATGTCTCCAAACAGCCTCACCTCTGTACTGCTAAAGGGGGTATCTACCAACTCAAACAAGGAACATTCAGCAAAACAAACCCAGTAGAGTGAGTTCTTAAGTCCTTTTTTCAATTTAGGTTTTGTTTATACTTCACAAATGAGTTCCACATTCTGTGAAACTTGTCTTTTCTCAGGGCATAAGCTCTTGCAGCCCATGAAAGAAAGGGCAATGGTTACAGTCTTGAGGTACTTCAGTGTTTACATATGATACAAAGCTTTATACATTTTTGTGTTTTAGAAAACATAGATGACTTTACCTTGGTAAAGAGTTATGTTATTCCTCTTATTTAAAAAAAACTACACTTAAAACACATATTATATAGGGCTTTACTTCTTCCTTGGACAATATTACAGTTCACAATTTGAGCAAGTTTATGTGATATGAAACTCAGGTCTCTGTAAATAAAAGGCAGATAAAACATATTCATTAATGCATGCCCCATGTCTCAGTTGGTTGAGCAGCTGCTAACACCTGCTTTTGGTGGCCAATAGCTGCAGATGATGCCGAATTCTGTGTTTAGTACCTAGAGTTGTGTTATTAACTACTTTTATTAATTACTAATAATTGAATTGTTAGCTTATTTGCTCTAGAATATAGAAGTAGCTTGGACTAATGATTGCACTGCTAGTGAGCTAGCTACCTGTGATTTAAGAAAACAGTCTTCTCTTAGTTCTCATAGCAAACAAAGAGTGAATAAGATTTTTAACTCCAGTTCTACACAGAATACATGTGTGCTCTACAAAAGACTTTAGCTTAGAAACCACACTATAAACTATTTGTGGCAAAATAGGAAATATATAATATTTGTATTCAAGGTATCAATTTCAAGATTTGTAATTGAAGTCAGATATTAACATTCACACTTGGATTATATTGTTAGTTAACACGAAATGTAAAATTATGTATATTATCTCTGTAGGTATACATTGTTCCATGAATTGCTACATAGTTAATGTAAAACACTATATAAAAATAGAGAAATTACCTAGACACACTTAAATTTCACAATAATACAGAGAAAATGTACCAGAATGAAGAAAATAATGTATTTTGAAAAACTACATCCGTAACTTTATTTTTCTTTTAGAATGCAAACATTTTTTTTCCACGAATAACTTATAACCAGCTCAAGATGTAGAGGGTTTAATGAATTATTGCTCCCTATAGCCTGGAGCATGACCACAATGTAAGCTGTCAAAGACATATAAACACCAAAACTAGGCATGTGATTTTGGTTAACACAGTCAGTGAACGGAGGGGATTCTTAATGTTGCTTTTTACATGAGCAGTTTTGTTCTTCGGTTAACGTCTTCCTGTGATCGATTCCCGGCCAAGCCAAGCACTCTTCAGAAGAAGGTTGAGAGCATAACGATGTCAGCCTCGGGTTTTGCAGAGTGGTGGGGTTATCAATAATGCATTGGAAATCTCGGGAACCTTGGGCATGAGCGTAGCACAGCTGCCCTGTGCTAAAGCATTTATTGTAACCCTCTCGGGTTTGAGCTGCAACATCACCAAAGCTATGTTTGTCCCAGTCACTACTGTAGTCTTAAGAACTATGGGAGACACAGGGAGAGCTGCTAGGGTTTCTTCATTGAAACATTTCATTGGAGGACGGTATTTAGGAGTGAGGACAAGTCAATGAAATTACTTTTTAAGGAAGACTATTTTTAGACTGATTAACAATCTTTTGCCCCACATCTACGTTCTAATATTTGAAATATTTTTTTGTTTTTGTTTTGTTTTGTTTTCCTGACAAGTTTTTTTTTTTGTTTTCTTTTCTTTCTTTTTTTTTTTTTCATCTCATAACAGCTTGTCTGGCAGCAGGGTTCCTGTTCTTCACGTGGTCTTTCTGGTCACAGTGGTGACTGAGAGCGATGGGGGGGGGGGGTTTTAAGTGAGTGTGGAAATGCAAAGCTGTCTCTTGTTACATTTTATCGATCTCATTCTGGTGTCATTCAATTAAGACAGAAATGTGATGGGCAGTCAGCAGAGATTCCTGGGTTGCCCTCCGTCCATCGCAGATAAAGCCTTTGTGGTTTATTTTGGGGGGAGGGGTAGAGAAAGGGCATGGACATGAGGGAGAAATCAAAACTGCTATGTGATCTGAATTACAAATCAATGCCTCCGTAAGGATCTTCTAAATGTCACACACGCCATATTTATCTTTTCACACACACATTTCTGTATTTCTGTTGATGTATGGCTGACTAGAATATAAGGTAGGTTTAGTTCATATTTGCTTATTTTTTAGAGTCAAGATAATTTTAAAAATGAACCATATTAAACAAAAAGAGACTACTAAATCTCATGCCATTTTTAAAGCTGGCAAAAATGAGGAAATTATCTTTTTCATGGCCCTGTGAACCATCATTGATCTTTCCAGCTTTAGAGGTAGTATCATGAAAATAATGGTTAGTGTGTTTTATAAGATGTAAACAAACCATTTATGATTACTGTTTTATGAGGTATGCTATCTTGAGTAAAATGTTAAAATCCCGACAGGCTGTGTGACGGCGGTCACTTTTGTTGCCATATTTCACCTTAGCTGTGTGCCACCTCTTCAAAATGCCTGTGCTGTAGTGAGATTGACAGGAGCCATGGACATAAGAAACTATAAAATTAGCAACTCATGTAAGCAAAGTGCATTTTTAAAGACATTAAAATTATTACTGTAAACAGATAGGATCAAAGCAAAAAAATGCTCAGCAAACTCTCTTGGTTCCTTCCAAAGCAATACAATTTAAAACAGCATTCCTGGTTTTCCAATTAAGGTTCTGTCTGCTGGTAATTAATCCAAATTGAAAAGAGGTATGCTATAAGATTGTAATATTAGAACAATGTGTTAACAGCCTACTTTTTCTCCATTCTCAACCTTTGACTTTGGATAAGCCATAGCTCTAGTTTAACCTGCAGTTGTTTATCTAATAATCGATATACACTATCACTGTTAGAATAATACAAGAATAATATGGCAATTCCTGTACCATGCGTGTGCTGTGGCTTTGCGTATGGGGGCATCAAGCACTTTTGGCTTCCTTCTGACTCTCCCTTTATGGCTTTGACACTGAGTAATTTGGTTCTGTGTTAATAAGCTTGTGTAGTCATTTGTGAAAGGGATGTATACAAAGAAAAAGAATGCATTTGGGACCTACTGTTGTGAGGAAAAGAATTTTCACACCCACATGTACAGAAGCTAATTTATCAATCTTTATAAAGAAAATTTGAAGAATTCCCTGAAAGTCAGACCTAAGATTTTGTCTATAGAATAATCTGTGTGGATTTAGGTCTTAATCAAATTTTTCACTAGGATTTGAACTACGTAATTTGCGATAAATTAGAGATTGGCAAGCTGTAGTTTGGGGTTTCAGAAAGCATAAATTTAATTATTCAGTTATATAAAGCAAATCACCTAATATTTGTTGTGATATTTTCTCTCTTGACTAACAACATAATAAAAATAATGAATTTGTTCTTTTGTTTGCTGTCTTTAAAAGGCATAATATCATCTTTTTGGTTATCTTCTTGAAGTACTTACTTTAAGTATTCAACCAGTTTGATTCTGACTTCCAAACATAGCTAGAATTCTATAGGACTGACTTATAACAGATTAATTTAAAAGTATGAAAATCAGAGTGGAATTATCTTGACAAATTTTTTATGGGACTAGAGACAAAATAGAAATGAGGTCTTTGTGCTTTCAGCATTGATTGGGAAAAAATAACTTTGATGTTTCTGATCATCTTGAAATGTTGATGTTCATGCTTGACTCATTTCTTACATGTTGAATTCTTCCTTTTTTGGTTCCCATTCAGAAGGGTTTAAAAGGAGAAAAGCTCACTATTTCACATTCATTCTCAATGGGAGTTATATTTTGGTGGGATTCAAGTGTTCTAGGACTCATTTGTAAATGTCCACAAAACTGCATTTGGTCATTTATTCAGGAGTAATAAAATCCTTAAGAATTAGCACTCATAAATTCACCTTGATGGGGCATACCCAGAAGAAGAGAAGGAGGAAGAAGAGGAGGAGGAAGATTACTTCACACAAGTGGGTGTGAGTATGTGTTAACTGGTCAAATACATTTCTTCTCAGAGCAGACAGTTTTAGCCCTTACAAATTAAATAACCAGAATAAATACAAAGTTAATGTTAGTGAATGCTTATAGATAATTATCGCCTAAACCTCTAGTCAAGTAGATGCTGTCTCCTATTTAGTTTGTGAAAAGCTTATCCTTTAAATGCACTCTATAGGATGTTTTGGTTTTTTAGTATGTAGACTGTCTCTGTTCCTAAGAAAAATGAATCATACAACTGCTTCATATAGTTCAGTACAAGTAGCTAAGTATAACTAAATAAAAATAGGATTTCCAAAGAACAAGACAGTTAAAAAAAAAAAAAAAACACCAAGCGTCGCACTGGCAGTTAGAGACATGTTCTGGTACTATGGTTGTCCATTGTCTTTTGCTGTAACAAATATCTGAGACTAATGTATTTGTGATGAAAACAGGCATGTTGTGTTGGTAGTTTGTGAGGATGAGTCCTGCAGATCAGATGGGCCATTTGAGAGGCATCTTCCTAGCAGTGTTCAGAGCCTGGCATGCTGGTGTAAGCATGTGTGAGTGGGAGACCAATGTCTAGCGGAAGCAAAGGAAACAAGCGACATTTAGAAACAAGGTTTGATATTTTTGAAACCATTCATAACTTTGGGAACTAAGTGAGCTGTGAGGATTTGAATGCAAAATGTTCTTTGTAGGCTCACATGTTCTGGCATCCCCCCCCCCCCCCCCCCTTAGCTGTAGTTCTTTTCTAGGATGTTGTGGAACCTCAGTGTAGTGATATTTTATTTGTATTTTAAAAAAACAAACCTTGCCCAAAGTTCAGAGAGTAAAACATCTACACTGATCAGCCTTATAGACCAGGCAGTGGTGACACACATCTTTAATCCTAGTAACCATGCTAGTTTGCCTTAGAAACCTGGTGGTAAGAGAAAAACATATAGGCATCCTCCTGAACATTAACCTTCATCAGGCGATGAAAGGAGACAAAGACAGAGACCCACATTGGAGCACCGGACAGAAATCTCAAAGTCCAAATCAGGAGCAGAAGGAGAGAGAGCACAAGCAAGAAACTCAGGACCGCAAGGGGTGCACCCACACACTGAGACAATGGGGATGTTCTATTGGGAACTCACCAAGGCCAGCTGGCCTGGGTCTGAAAAAGCCTGGGATAAAACCGGACTCTCTGAACATAGCGGACAATGAGGAATACTGAGAACTCAAGAACAATGACAATGGGTTTTTGATCCTACTGCACGTACTGGCTTTGGGGGAGCCTAGGCAGATTGGGTGCTCAACTTACTTAGACCTTCTCTTGGGTATTTTATCACATCAGTGAGAGAGTAACTAATCTGTGAGGTTCCTCCAAACTCCATTGGTCTCTTCAGAGAATGCTGCCATTTTACCTTACCTCTACAAAGACTCACCTATTAGTTAGCACTGCCATACTGGAGACCAGAATTACAGCTCATGCACTTTGGAAGGACATATGCACACAATGTTCCAGCTATGATAAATCCATTTTGTTGATTTGCTTGTTTTGATTTCCCATAGTCATAGTTAATGTACTGTACTAGTCTGGTTTCTGTTAATATGACAACATACCTGAGCTAGGAGTGAGGTCTATTCAGTTGAAAATTTTGAAGGCTCAAAGTCCAATCTTGGTTAGTTCCAGTGTTTATATCTCTGAGGCGGCTATCTCTGATAATGACATTAGAATGGGAACACTGGTACTGAAATGAGGAGCAGCTTGTTTGTCTCGGCTGCCAGGCTAGATTACAGCCAAAATAATCACACAGAAACTGCATTCATTAAAACACTGCTTCGCCCATTAGCTCTAGTTTCTTATTGGCTAATTCTTACATCTGAATTTAACCCATTTCTATTAATCTGTGTATTGCCACCTGACTGTGGCTTACCGGCAAGATTCTAACCAGCATCAGTCTCAGGCAGAAAATCCATGGCATCTCTCTATCTCTTCCCTTTTTTCTCCCAGTATTCAATTCTGTTTTCTCTCTGCCTACCTAAGTTCTGTCCTATCAACTAGGCCAAGACAGTTTCTTTATTCATTAACCAATGAAAGCAATACACAAACAGAAAAAACTCCTATACCAGAACACCAGTAAGAATGAACCCTGCATCCTGGGAGGAGCCCACACAAACTCTCAATGCTACCACCCTTTTATGTGCTTCTACAACAGGAAGGATCAAGCCACCAACACATGAAACACTTTAGAGTACATTAAAACCTCAAACTACACCCAGATGATTACACTTTGCAGAATATCAAATGCAAAATGAAGTTGGTTTAGATTTTCTGTCTTATTTTTTCTAGAGAGAGCCATGTATGATTTAGTAGGTATATGGAAAATGTCCCTCAAATAGATATACTGTTTTAGAATCTTTCTGAATTTTGGAAGGCTGATGTCTCATTCTTTCAATAGGAAAAACTAAGTCAAAGGCTTTCCCTGGCATTATGCTTATACTAATGTGGTCTAAGTACATGGAAGACACACCCTTTCTCTTTGAGTTGCCCACAATCCTGATATGCAGAAAGGGCACAGAAAAGGAATTCAGAACTGAAATAATATTAGGTGCTAAGGAAATGTCTTCTTCAGCACTCCAGGATCAGGACCCAGAACAACCAAAAGCAATATTTTCGAGTTGACCTTTTGAGAATAATCCTGAGTGAAGGTTAGAGAAAGATAAAGCCACAAAGAAAATATCCCAGGGAAGTCTTATGTCTGTCCCCAACCTCACAGTTCTCTCATTATGGGAGTGTATTCATTATAAATGACAAACTTGATAGACCCTATTAAACACTGCCTTTAAACATCAGCGGCCATTCATTGTACCTTTATTTTCTGTTGAACCCAAGAACTAGTTTGATAACCAAATAGATTTTTGTGTTTCTAATTATATGTAGTAGTACTATAAAACAGCCAATATTTTGTATGACATGTGAGGTAAATGTGGGCAGAACTTTTCATATTTCCATAACTCTACCCATCTATCAATCTGCAACAGTTATAGTCCTTTATAGACTTATATGTTGTGGAATCAAAAGAAGATAGGGAAAATCAGATGACACAAGAAATAATATAAAACACACCATGATTCCTGCTCTCAAAATTCTGATTTTTTGTGTCACTGAATGGCACCAGCTTCCATTGGCTTGTCAAGTATTAAATGTTGGTATGGTCTTGGATTACATTTTTCCAACATTCGCATCTTTCTAATCACCATGTTTGTGAACTGGACTTCAGATTGAACCTGGTTAACCATTTTCTTTCGTCACAAATACTCTCGCTTCCCCTTGAGCCACTTTGTAATTCTGTTTGCCTCGTTTGCAATTCTTATCTAACTTTTTCTACATCTAGAGTTTTTCTTCATCTAAGAAACCTCAGCTATTTTTCAAAAGTACAAGCCTGATGAAACCTTTAACAGATTCTCAACAGAAAAATATTTTCACTCTTGAGTTTTTAGTCTCCAGTCTTGAAAATAAAGCTTCCACCTGTTTTGCTTCCATCTCGTGCCACTCTCTTACATATAGCCCACCATGCTGACTGTATTAGTTAGGTTTGCCTATTACTATGTTATGCTCTATCACCCAAAGCAACATGATAAGGAAAGGGTTTATTTGTCTTCCACGTCCAATCACAGTTCAACACTGAGGAAAGCCAAGGCAGAACAACGGGAGAAAGGAACTGAAGAAGTCTGAAGAAGAAGTCCCTTACTGAATTCTTTTCATGGCTCACTCTGCTTGCTTTTATATGCAACCTAGGCAGACCCACCTGAACAAGGATGATGTGTTCTATAGTGTGTTGCATTCCCCCAGTACCAATTGTTAATTGAGAAAACGCCCCCAATAGATGTGCCTACAGGCCAATCTGAAGGAGGGAGTCATTTTCTCAATTGAGGTTCCCTGTTCGCAGATGATTCTAGTTTATGTCAACTTGAGAGAAAATAAACCAAAACACTGACTTAAAGTAGTGTGGTGTCTGTTTTATGTCAACTTGGCACAAGCTAAAGTCATCTGACAGGAGGGAACCACAATTGAGAAAATACCTAAATAAAATCGAGTTGTAAGTAATCATATGGGACATTTTCTTACTTAGTGATTATTTTGGGAGGACCCAACCCACTGTGGGTGGTAATACCCCTGGGCTGGTGGTCCTGGGTGCTGTAAGAAAGCAGATTTATAAACCTTGACTAACAAACCAGAGGGATCACTCCTCCATGGGGTCTGCATCAGCTCCCGCCTCTAGGTGGCTCTATTTGAGCTCCTCTCCTGACTTTCTTCAGTGATGAACAGTGATGTGGAAGCATAAGTCAAATCAACCCTTTCCTCCCACCTTACTTTTGGCTGCAGTGTGTCATTACAATAGTAATCCTAGCGAAGACAATGAGTTTCTGTGCTCTGCCTTAGTCCTTGCCTAGATTATGCTTGTTTTTCATCACATTACAGAGTTCATTTCTCATCCCTTTATGTGAGTTTATGGTCCTTTTTCCTAATATCACTCATAATTTTAAAAAATATCTCATCTTGCATATCCCTAAATGTTATAGGAATCCTGGGAAAAAGCATTTTGTAATTATTCATTGAATGAATTTATTAAGGAGAGTAGAATGCAGTTTGGAAGGAAGGCAACATTTGAAGGAGAGGGATTGCACTATGGCCGTGAGAACTTATCATTAGATAGTGGAATTATTTTTCCCTTTTAATAATATTTTTGTTAATTATTTGAAAATTTATTTTGATTACATTTACCCCTTCTCCCAACTCTTCCCAGAATGAACCCTATCTTCTTGCCCAACCAACTTCCTGTTCTCTGTTCTTAAAAAATAAGGCTGAATTTGAGTTGACCCAAATAATCTTGAGTGTTGGACATGCTCTGTATCATGGTTGATGTATCAGAGTCATACTCTAAATAAAATTTACTCTCTTTCTCTCAGTTATCAATAACTTCTTAGCTAGGGCTGGGACTTCATGTCCTTCACACCACCTTGCTGGGATTTTTGCCTGGCTTGACCGTGTGCAGATCTTGTGTGTACTGCCCTTACCAGTGTGGTTTTATTTACACAAGCCATGTTGTGTCCAGAAACCAGGGCTTCCTCATAATTATTCACCTCTTCTGCCTCTTATCATCTTTCCTCCTCCTCATCCCAGGTGATCCCTGAGGCTTCAGGGAAGAGGTATGCTGGTGATGTTCTATTGAGGCCGGAGTACTCTTCACTTTCTTAATCTCTGCTGTTGTTTATTGTCATCTCCTGCCAAACAACCTTTTCTGATGAGTTTGAGAGGTGTTCTAGTTATGGGTATGATCGTAAACCAATACCAGTCAAGCTAATACTATGAGATTCTTTTCTGTATAAACATGAAAACTTGTGGAGAGGATTAAAGGCTACATGAACATAATAGTACACCAGTAGAAAATATCTGTTGACAATACTACCATTACCAATAACGGACCTAACCATAATGATCTAGTGTTTTAAAACTCCATCCCAAAAATGAAAACACCTACCTTTTATTTCGTAATTAAAGACATTGGGTAGAATCTTGAATATCCAGCCATGGAAATTGAAGTAAGTTGATAGTTTAAATTCATGTACAAAACAATAAAAAGTAGACAAAAGGAGAAAGTCTTACATTTCCTGAAAGAGTGTGCATGTTTAATTCATGAAATTTTTCAATGCGCTTATGGGGATACACTTTTGCATTCCTATCACCAAAACTGGATCTAAGAAAGCAAGCCAAAAGTTTTAGTACTGCAAAAGTTTTCTATGTAGTATATTAAAGTTCATTGGCTAGATGAATACTCACATTTGTGTGGCATACGAAAAGCTATTTTCTCCTCTACTCAGATGAAGTACCCTTGTAGTTGTAGTTGGGATTCTATATCTCCTTGTGTCTCATTAGTGCGAGCCTGAGCTCTGTATGGTTCAGTCTTAATCAGCTATGACTCATCTCACTTTTGCAAAATACCATCCATTTGCAATCATAGGCATACTCAATACAATCTGATATGCAAGCAGCTATGTATAGGCAGAGGCCCTGTAAATATTAAGAAGCACATGAGAAGACAAAATAGAAATCTAAATAACATAAACTGAAGGCGGAAAAAGCTTAGTTAATGTCTTTGAATGATAGGCAGATTGAAAAACTATGCTTTCTATTACTGATGGGAGGCACCTTGTCTAATGTAGTGGCTAATAGTTTAGGAAAGTTACTGCTTTATAAGGATAGTGTGGGAAAGTGATGATCAGGGACTGGGCTTGAAAAATGAAAGCTGAGTAGATTGCTTGGTATCACAATTATTTCATTTTTTTTAATTTTCAGATTTGGGATAATATATACAAAATTGATTATCTTGTATTTAAACACACATGTGAACATAAATTCACATACAGATCATATGTATAAGCACATGATTTTAGAGTAACTTTAGAGAATATTTACAGTAGTTTTATATTAAAGTTTTATCAGTAGAATTTTTAATTTGTGACATCATATCAACCCATAAAGTTTTAGATTATTTTACTCATAAAACATATTTTTTCTTTGTAAATACTTTTGATTGTTTGAGAATTGCATATATGCATATAACACATTTGATAAAATTTATCCCATATATACATATCTTTCTTCAAATTTCTCATCTCTGTCCCCAATATTAACTCTAAAATTCATGTTCTCGCTTTTTTTAAACCTACAGAGTCTATTTAGTGCTGCCTATACTCAGGGCTGTGGGTTCTCTACCAAAGTATATGTAGTGTCCCAAGATTGTGAAACATGGGGTGATTAACTTACTTCTAAAAATGACTTAATTCTAATGATAATTATTGAGCATCCACTCCACTGTTGATACTTATAGATTGTAGAAACATGTATGTAATTGACCTTTAGAAACAAGACCTGCAAGTCTACAATCAGTTTGCCGATCACTGTAACACGGAGTATGGTACCATAGAAGGCATATTATGACAAGGTAGTAAGGGAAGGCATAACCATGTGCTACAAGTAGATCAAATGACATCATTATGATTGTGTGCTGATCAGTGAGAGACATGGGTTATCCATCCGGACACTTTCAAGGAAGGGCATGACCATGCTGTCATCTTGAAGTTTTATCCTGGCTTCTGCTTTCCAGCTGTTGCTTCAAATTAGTGACAAAATAATTTTTGCCTAAGTAGAAACAATATGCACAAAGGTAAGGATGGAAGAGTTCAGAAACTCTTTATGGAAGAGAAGATAGATAATCCACTTCTGCAAGAGTACAACGGTCAGAAACAGAGAGAAGGCTGTGGGTGGGGGTTGATGAGACACAGATGGTAAGAGGCATGAAATAAATTAGGTTCTAATGGAGCACATTATATTTTCTTATCTTTTTCAAAATAATATGCTTGGAAGTCTTTCTCCTACATAAGGAATCATCTGTCTTGTGCATGGGGATAGATCAGGGGAAGGGAGGATGGAATTTGGAAGTATGTTTATATTGAGGCTTAGAAGAACAGTAAGGGCTTAGTAGTGTAATGCAAAAGTGAAGATAGTGAATGGGAGGAAGTTGATTTAAAACTCTTTGGATGAAACAAAAACAGGGAGAAGGCTAAGGACTTAAAAAATTAAATCAACAAAGTATATAATACTCCTAGGAGACTCACTCTGAATTCTAGGAATTTAGAAAACAGGTTTTCTAAGAATGTGAGCAAATTGCCTTTTAACAGGGAAATTTTCATTCAAATTTGAGGCCCACCCTCACCTCTTTAAAACCTAGGATGATATCATTACTCTTTACTTATTCGTTAAACTCCAAGGCATTTAGGCAATTGTACACATATTCTTTTTCTGTATTATTTTGAATAATTAAATCAGATCGGATTTGCAAATGTAAATGGAGTTGTGTGTTTTGGCAGAGATAAAGACCTGAATGCTAAATACTATTCCTTGATGCTGATATTTGAGTATTTTTCACTTTTAGGTATTTGTATACACATACCTATTAAAAGATACACCTTCATATGACTTAATTCTTTCAAATATTTTTTAATTGATTTTCTGAAAGTTCCAGAAACTATCTTGATCGTATCCTCCTCCCATTTCCCCTCACGTTACCTTACGACACATGTTTTAAAGTTATCTTCGTTCTCAAAACTCTTCAAAGTCTGTTCGTTGCACCCACATATAAAATATTTTTTTTTAGAAAAAGGTCCAAAGGGCATGAATTAATTAACTACTACTGACCCTTCTCAACTCACAACTCCTTTTGCCCACAAAGTAAAAAATCCCCTGATACAAGTTTTCCTTAGCCCAAGTAGCAGAAGATAGAATCTCCCATTTGCCTCCCTCAGGCTTACATATGTAATTAAATTGCCCATATTATCAAAGGCAGTTTCTACTGCTTGCTCTCTAAGCTGTAGCAGGGCGACATAAAGCTACCAGAGAGCCCTTAACTGCTTGGAACTGACATTAGTACTATTTCTACTTTTTGTAGGCAGCAGCTAAAATACTCTGTGAGGGAGCCACGGGAGCACATCAGAGGTTGTCTGAGGAGCATCTGATTGTAGCTTCTACACATTGGGTCAATAACTTTCTGCTAGTGCTGAGCTAGCCTCAGCTTTCAAGATCTGCTCCATTTAATGTCTTTCCCATATGTGTCCTTCATCTGTTCTTCCAGGTGCTTCATTAGGCAGACTTGCTTTTATGCTTCGCACTGTGTGAGTTTACAAGCAACTGTAGGTATTCTTTTACTCAGACAGACCCTGGCAATTCAAGGGGTACTGGTATTGCAAGAAGCTCTCCTTTGATAAGAAGCTGACCTAGGTGGCAATTATGCATGTGTCTTTTATCTTGTGTAGCTTATGCAGACAGGATTAAAAACCTTCAGACTCCAAGAACAAAACTCATAAACACATATCCCAGGTCATCAGATTTTGTTTAAGTACAGTTAGTACTCCAAATTATTTACCAAAGAATCCCTCAGAGAATGGCTTCTTTATACTATCATTAATCATGATTGATAATGTGCATGGTGGCAGAGAGATTTCCTATTCCAGTCTTCATTAAAGTGTGCCTCAGTAGATACCCACCAGCCTAAGAACAGGATCAAACTCTTCAATGTAACTAGAGGTCCCTGAGTGGCAAGGGTCAAGTTGTCACTCGTCCTAAGAGTTGATGTCCTTGCTCTTCAGTTTGCCTGGTTTTGCTGGTCTCCTCTTCTTGCTCCCAATCTGCAGAGTACCGATCTCCCCAGGCTCTCAGCCACAAGCTATTCCTACTAGTTCAAGAATTTGTATGCTGTTCTCATGGCTGGCCGGTTCCGAGTTTTTAAAAGTCTGTTCTTATTCTGCCTTCTGGGGACATTTTTGGAATCCTGCGCCTTCTTACTTGCTCTTGTTACTCTCCATCATAGCAGATAATCCTTTGATTGGTTTTAATGTCTTTATTTCTACCCACTAGAACATTGCTAATAGGTTTCTATGAAGTATGTTGAGTGAATAAATTTCCCTAAAGTCTCGGATATCAGAGGCAATAAAAATAATGATATTTGAATGCATGTATTTAAAACAAAAGAAATACTTAACATAAACATTGCCGACATATTTCATTTTATGAATCATTTCAGAAAGCCTTGGTGAAAGCAAGCTTCTACTAAATGATTATTATCCCTTGCAAGAGTTGACAGTCTATTTCAAGTTTTCATGAAACTTGACCAAATGGTATATAACTACTTTTTGTAAATAAATGTTGAAGGTCAAACTCAAGGCCATGAACATGCTAAGCAAGAGATTAAAACATTGAGTCCATCTTTGCACCTTTTCTGTTTTGGAATGAATCTGTGAAATGAATAACACCCTTTAGGAATGCCCTCATGTCCAACATTTCTCATCCTCTGTTTCAACCATCATCAAAGGCTTGCAGAATATAGTAACTGTTTGCTCTCATGGTCATATGTCTGACCTGTAGCTGCCGTCTAGTTACTACTGCTGTTCATTGCAAGAGTGTGGGACAATATACAACACCACATCAGGAAAATACCAAAGTTCATCATTGGAGAGATAGGTTGTAGGGAGCACATATCCCCACCTTACAATAGCTTGCGTTTGGACCATTTTAAGCTGAAGAGTCCAAACTCAAGCTATTGTAAGGTGGGGATCATGAGTTTAAAAAACTTAGAAATTTGCTAACCTATGACAGCACAGCACTAAGATCACAAATGTCTAATGTTGTATTTCTAAGTTATGAATGGAAATTGAAAAATATTGGCCCAGTCAGTAGGAGTCTAGCAATAAGTTTCACTAGAGAATTTACTTCACAGAAATATTAATGAAAAGAGATTTATTTCCCCCTCTAATACCACAGTAACACATTTTTTTCCATTAGTAAGCAGTGTCGTTTATAGATACGGTTTCTCTTATAGATGAAACTAGGAAAAGTTCAGAGTATCATTGCCAGTGTAACATATATTACCAGCACATCTACTGCAGATTTTTTATTTTTATGACATGTGAACTTTATACATAAGGTTGTATTACTTAAGCATGTAGTTACCAAATAGTTACTCCCTTGAAATTCATTATATCTAATAAATTACTTTTACTAACATTTGATGTTTCCAATAGAAAAGGAATATTATATTATAATTCGTTAAAAGTCTCTTAACACAGAAAGAATCTATTTTTCTTTTATCTCCAGACATATGACACTTAATATCCATGAATAGCTTTGGTTATAAAAGGTAGAATAAATAGCATTTTTAACTAATTTTCTCAAAAGTTACACTGAAATAAAGAAGTCAAGGAAACACAGCTGTCAATTTCTTGTCTTCTGTTGGAAACCCTGGCATTCCAGACCAACATGGGCAGGATGTGAAGATGGAGTCCCTTCTGTACTTCCAAGAAGGTTTTCCTTCTTCTCCAAATAAATATGATGAGAAAACCCAAAAATAAGGAAAATGTTAAGGCCCCTGCCAGGGATGCAAATTTACCAATCCTGTTCTAGATTAAGGATATTTAAGGTGGATTTGCCAGATGTCAGCAGGTAACACACTTGCCATTGAGGCAGATGACTTGATTTTAATCTGTCGGACCCACGAGAAAGAGGAAAACCAATTCTTGTGCATTGCCCTCGGACATCAATATGCACACCATCATGGAATGCATATGCTCATGCACATGCACACTTACATCATGCGCATGTGTGCGCACTCACACCAAGTGAACCACAAAAATCAACCCATTGAAACTATGACTTGAGGTCTTACCACGTGCTGAGCTGTGTGTAAACATTAAATAACTCCCATCTCTCTTTTGTGTTTAGATTCACTTAGTTGTCATGCCCTTTCTGCATTTTACCTGTTATATGGTGAGCTGACACTAATGCTCACTCTAACATGACTGTTTCCTGGCCATGTTCCTGTCATCAATATTGGAGGCTTATGTTTTTTCTTTCTATGATTTCTGAGTAAGCTCATTGTGGCTTAGAGCATAGTTTGAGCAAGCGAGTGTTGTACCTGCTCAGTGTGAAACACATTTCCAGAGAGCTGGGTCAGAAGGTACAGGGGCATAATGGATGGTTTATAGGAAGGAACTATTGAAGGACGTGAGAAATTCAGTTCTGGAAGTGGTTAGGGGAAGAGATTCCAGGTGTCTTCTAGAAACATGGCAGGCATTTGAAATCCCTGATGCTAACTGTTGATCACAAATGCAAAAAAGAGCCAGAGACACACTTTGGTCATAGCCAGTTACAATACCAAAGAGGATGTGGGCATAACTTCTTATAGTGTATCTTACTTAAATGCTATGCTTCAAAAAATAGTTCAGTTAGTTTTTCACAAGAGAGAAGTTTTTTTTTTTTTTAACAATAGTGAGAACAAAACCATTGATGATGGATGTCTAAACATTAGCATCAAAATATTTTGGAAAAAAATAGAATTTTACATTAAGAATTATATTTTGTTGCACAGATAATTCCCTAAATTCTCAATTTTCAGGAGAGTCTTTTCTATTAAACAACTAAAGAGATTAATCTACAGGTGTATTATTCCTCTTATATAAAAGGATAGCCTGCATGTTAAATAACAAATGTATTTCTAACATTGAATCTGGGAGAACTCTTGTTTTAATTATCGTGAATGCATTTGCCACATGCTAGAGAATGCTTAGGATATAATGGCAATTGAAATAACTCATATGAAACTAAGAAAATGTCTTCATTTATAAAACAAACGTGTGGATGATGAGGGAAACAGTACCAGGTGAACAGGCTCATGTGTTTTATATTAAGGTGTGGTAGCTCTAGTTAATCATAAGGTTTTATTGGCTTGAAAGCTACAGAGGAACTGCATGTTGAATAGTGTTGTCACAAGAAATAATAAGTACACAAGTTAATGAATGTATTAATTAGCTTCATTTGGTCACCGAGCAGTATACTCCCATATCAGAATATTTGTATGGTCTACAAATGGTGTATGTTATATATATGGTATACAAAATGATTCTCTCTATCTCTCTCTCTATATATATATGTATACATATATAGTGAGTTTACATATGTATTTGATTTGTTATTTATAGACTTTTGTTAGTTATACCTCCATTAAAAATTTGGAAGAAAATAACTGAAGGATTTTTAATTTCTGCAGCTGTTATTAGTGTTTGTGCACCATGGTTTATCTTGTACTTTCAAGTACATTACATGAAGAGATGATGTTATTTTTGATATTTAAGAATAATTGGAGATGATGCTTTTGTTATGTGTAAATGAAAGGCACAATAGGATGTAATCCTTGTGTGTACGGAGATGATTTACATGTAAACAAAGCCCACAAGAGCAGCAATATTTATAATTTTGAGGAAAGAACTGATTAATCAGAATAAAGTCATGTTTGGATAGATGGTATGAAGTGGTATTTGAAATAAGATTTGCTTTACTAATTTTAAGGTAGAATTGTTGGTGTGCATCAGCATTTCTTTGATACATTTTAGTGAACATAAAAGCGTATTCTCCTCATGCTAGAGTGAATACAGAAATACAAATTCCTTCCTAGGTTTCCATTGTTCAAAAGGGATCATTATTATTATTATTTTTAGTGAGAAGTCAATCTTAAACCTCTTCAGTTTTTGTTCGATCTGGTATTTAATGTCACTTTAGTCATGTTTTCTTGAAGTGACCATGTGCACTAATTAGAAAGAAAATAATTTATTGGGAGCTGTATCAAGTACAGCCCTGAAAATGGTATGAGCTTTTCCCAAGGATCCATATTGTCCTTGGACTTGACTGTTGTATTACGCTTTAAATGGAATTGATTGTGTGGTTGTAATGAAAGTAACAGATTGATTTCTACCCAGTCTCACAAAGAGTAAATAGAGAAGCGTCCCTGTCTTGACCTACATTCATAACCAATGTGATTTGCTGGATTTAGACCCAAATCATATGAGACATAGAATGCAAATGTAATGAAGCTGCTTTTCAAGCTTAAATTTTTTAAATAGTCCTCACTGATTTCTCTGGTTATGCGTGCTGCGTTAATTAGATCAAAGTCACCTACGAAATACTTGTTTCTTTAAAGTCTTTGCATGATTTCTCATGTAAGAAACATCCCTAAAAATCCTCGGAGTATGCCTTTATGTAAGATATGAGAATGGATTATGGAATAGTGGTATATATTTTAACATCCTAAAGTTTGAATAATATTTTAGTGATTTAAGCCAATGAAGATTTTTAACTTTGGTTTATTGATATGTTTTATGACTAACGTAACAAATGTTTATTGGTGAAGTATACCCTGAAATACTAGGAAAGACTCAACGTTATTACATGTTACTAGCAGATTATGAAGAAATGTCTCGGCTGAATTTTAGGTATTACCTTTTACTATGAAAAGGCATGTTTGCAATAACAAGCCCTGTGTTTCTTCCATCTTCTCGTGATGATTTAGAAGATTAACATGCATAAGTATTACAACTATATACATATTTTTAAATTCTAGTAGTCAGCACTCTGAAAACCTGTCTTCTATTTATCCTTTTATAATAAAACTCAAGTAAACAAAGAGTTTTAAATTTGATAGCTTCATTTTGCTATGAATTAAGGAATGAAAGAAGAAAAAACACCCTACAAAACACAACAACAACAACAAAAACACCCAACAATTCATCTGGAAGGCGCAGTTCCTTCACACATTATGTGACTCTTTTGGATTTGTTTTATGTTTGGGTAAAACACTTTAGTATAATGAAGCTTAAATGAGACAAAACAAAACAAAATAAAAACAAAGTGAAACACATAAAAGTTAGAAATGACAAAAAGAAGAGACAAAACAAAAACCAACTAACACATTTGACTCCTGGTGTTTCTGAGCTGTAGCTCCAAGTGCTTTTTATTCTTCCCAGCCCACTCGATTACCCTGCAGGTTGTGGCAGACAATTCCTAGGAAAAGCTTAGACATCGAGCCTGCATGCTTCTTGACTCCATTTTAAACCTTTTGTTCACACCAGGGTGGCATTTTTTCACACCGCATGTGGCAATTTTGACTCCAATCCAACTTGTCTTGCAAAATCAAAGTCTGTGATTTTTCTCTCTCTCTCTTTTTTTTTTTAATTCACAAGGCACTTCCTGAGCTGCGACTGTGAGTGAATCCTTCCCTAGCGATTGGTGCAGAAGTTTATAGCAAAATGTGTTTGGAGGAGAAAGAGAAGAAGTGTTCTGCCTCAAAACACTGCACACAATTTTTTTTTTAGATAATATAGACATTAACTCCGCAAACACCACATGTGGAAAAAAATACAGTGAATTCTATGCTCACTCATTTTTAGCATTGTGCTGAAGGGTCAGGATAATGAAAGACAGCATTAAGCTGGCATGAATTTCAGGATGGATAGTGCTCTTTTCAAAATTGACATGTCATCATACAACAAGAAAATCTGTAGGTCCACACTGCTTGTCCCCACATCTCAAAATACTCATGCAAGCAAAAGGATCTTTCTTTTATATGTGACCATTGAACATGCTATATTCGATACTCGCTCAAGCCAGGATAAAAAATGAAACATTCTTATAAAAATGCCCTATAACTGAAATAATGGCTCTTACTTCATCTTTCTTAAAGTATTTTATTTTTCTTATCTGTTTTCTTTAAAGATTTGCCTCATGCACTATATTTTCTAATGGCAGTTTACAATATTGTAGCCAAGAAATGATGTAAAACACACTTACCAGGAGAAATAGGAGAAAGAGTATATTTTACCAAATTCAAAGGTTTGTACAGCAGTTAATCCTGTATTTCTAGGAATAACAGGACTGAAGAAAAAAAATCTCTGAAGGCAATTTCATATCATAAATAATAAGGATAGTAAATCTATAAGTATTTTCCTTGGATATTTTGACCTATTATCTTTTATTTATATTAATAAGAACACTTAAAATGACACATTAAAAACATTCCCTCAACATACATATTAATTCATTATCTGTGTAAGAATGTCAGTGGAAGATTGTTATTTTAGTCAACAAATTGATGATAATTATATGATTTCTCAGGTTTTCTGCAATAGCACAGTGATCATGTGTTTTAATTATAAGTGACACATCATAAAGAGAAATGAAAAATCAGTTATTAGATGCAATAATAAATCCTTGTAAAGTGCCAAATATTAAGATCAAAGAAGCTTATTGCTTATTTGTTTTTATATAATAATTTGTATGCCAATTTTAAGCTAAAAAGCCAGCATAAAGAAATAAACCCTTTTAGTTAATGTGAGCTGCATATTTTATATATCAAAATAATCACACCATGCTGCTGTAAGAAAAAAATACAGCAGACAAATCGGAGGATTCTGGGTTCTATGCCTTTTCCAGAGAACGTGTAAGTAAGTCCACTGCAGCTGATCTATTCACTGTGGTGCTTTAAATAAGAATTTATCTAATAAATTGCAAAAGACTCAATTAAGAAGTTGTATACACACACTCACACACACAAACACACACACACACACTTGAGGTAACTGTCAAACAAGAAATGATCCATAAGAGCTTAGAAGGAGGAAAGCCTGATTTAAGTTCTGCAAGAGCAGATGAACTAGCAGGCGGATCTTTCTTGCTTTCCTTTAATACAAGGTAATTGCTTCTGTTCAACTTCAAAAAAAATTATAAGATGTGAAACATACAATTTCCAGGAATAGGTAAACCCCGCTGGTTAATATCAAAAATGAACAACTACTCAAAAATTAATTGCACTGGGTTTTTTAGTCTGAGATTTTCTGATGGTGCCTGGATATTTATCAGGTGGAGCTTTTGTCTCTCAGTTAATTTAAAAACTGACCATGGTGCAGATAGAAAGGAAAGAATCTTTGCATTTAGATATAAAAATTCGCAAGGGTCAAGTGAAAGTCTTTTTCATTAGAATTGAAACAAAAAAGCAACAGAAAGAAAAATATCTGGACAAATACACATCCATGGGCCTGAGCTTTATTAAACCCTCAGAAATTGCTAACCAGAATCTAAAAACAAAGCAAAACAAAAAAACCAACCAACCAAACTAACTAACAAAAACTAGCAAACCATTTGTCCCGAAGAATCTGAAAGAGAGAAATTATTACCTAAGGCTTAGGAAGTTTATGAAATAAAAGTTACCTACTTTTCAGCAAAAAAAAAAAAAATTAGAAAAGATATGACCGGTGCGTGTGTGGGCCAAAGAACATAGAAATTCATCTAACTCATTTTCCCCATTGTTAGAGGAAAGCAACACCTTTGGTTGCTTTAAATTTCTTCCTTTCTACCCTCCCTGACTATTTCTTCTGTTCCCTCAGATCCTCTTCTGGCCAGTGTATCTTCTATGTTAGGAGAAACACAATACAATCCCAAGGCAAACACCTACCCTCCTGAGCTAAAGACAAATAGGCCTGCTTCTTTTTTTTCTAGTTTCTTAAGGTTTTTGTTTTATGTTTTTTTTTTAAATCAACTCATACATTCTGCTACAGAATTCAGCTTGTAATCCTGTGCTACTTAAGTCTAGATGAAAAGAGTGCTCATTGAGAATTATATTTCATCTGTCACAATAACCTTCTTTATTCTGCCATGGACCTCCCCTTTGCCTGTGGCAATTAGAGAAAATAGGTATGCCTTTAAGTATAAACTACAGTTTCTTCAAATCAAACCAAACCGCTCTTGATGACACATGAAGACAATACCTCCTAATTACCACCCTGAAGTCGCAGAGTTTCGCAAAGACACAGTGAAAGAGTGCATTTGAAAAAGAACAGGTTGCATAATTTCATCAGCCCTTAGCATCAGCTGCTGATGAGCTGATACGTTTTGGTCGTATTAAAAATGAAACACAAAATCTTTTTTCATATTTTGTACTTTCTAGTTAAAATCATACCATGAGACAGACGGTATAAATATATTTATTCCATATGCAAAATCACAGTGATTTTAATTTTCTCTCCTCAGCATAATGAATTTATGTGCTTTTAAGGATATTTTAGTGCATCCAAATAATACTTTTACTGATTTTCAAAGGGGGAGAAAACAAAGAAAACAAATTTCTTTCAAATACAATTATCAAGCAATACTGTTCAACTTAAAAATCAATGTGATTATCCGGTTTACTTACTCTTATAAATCACTGAAATCACCTTGAGAGGCTCAAGTTCACCTTTCTGTATTTGAGCCTGTTAAATAATAGACACCATCAAATCACCCCCTTAAAAGTGTAGCTCAAAAATGCAGCTTTATAGGGTGTAGTAAAAGTTAGACCACTTCTACCTAAAAAGCTACAAAAAAAAAAAGAAAAGAAAAAAGAAAAAAAGAAAAACAAACAGATGACAGGAAAAACAAAAAAAGTTCCGTTTTGACACCAAAACAAAATCCTGGCTGGTAAAGTATCGCAAGCAGTCATCAAAACAGCTGGATAAAGGCACACAAATAATTTAAACCAACACAAAATTCATCAAGTCTGAAGAAAGAAAAAAAAAATCCTGAGACTAAAAAGCAACCCTTTTGGCCCACAGCGCAGGTTGGGCACAAAAGTGCTGGCTAAGCTATCTATTTCACACAGGCAACGACAGAAGGTTCGATATTCATTCGATCGATGAGTGAAAAGGCACAATGGCAAAATCAGACAGACTTCTTTTCAAATACGGATCTCCAATGTCCCCCTCCAGTCTGCAGATGCACGGCTGGTGGTGTGGCTCAGACCGAGCCAGGGTTACATCAAGGCTGCTCTCTGGACCGTGCAAACAGTCTAGACCAATGACCTGCAGCCTCATGCCCTTTGAAGAAGAGGCAAGTTCGGTCATGATGAAGAAGAATCGAGGCGTACCCCCTTTTGACAATAGGGAGCAGCTCGAGGCTGCAAAGAGGTAAGCAGGGCAAGAAGAAAGCAGCATCTGCTTCCATGGTTACAGGCCAGCTATGAGAACCTTGCTTTTCAAGGGAGTCTGTTCTCAGGCTCCCTCGTGGGGTATTGCAGTGCATTCTAAGCGAAGGCAGGTTCAGCTGAAATCGCAGACTTATTTCAGAGTAAAATGATACGGAGCACATGGCTAGCAGGAGAAAAAAAAAACAGGTCACATGACTTAAGAACAAGACTTGGGCTGTTTTGAAATAGATTTTTTTTATACCAGTTTAGATTAAAAAAGTAAATTTGTATGAAACAAACATGAATGACGAACATGTTCTTAATTTCTTTAGTTTTTATGTGAACAAAGGTCAAGGGTCAGAACACTCTTCTCCCCGGGACAGGAGCAGAAAGCCTATTGTTAGTGTAGCGTTATGATGTATATTATTGTAAAAGATTTCCCTTTTGCCAAGTTGTAATGTGGATATGTGTTTTTCTCAATGGCTCTCTTTGACTTCATTTTCTCTGAGGTTGTATCCAGTCTTTCCTCATTTTGTGTTCATTTCTGTGCCTCTGTCCTATCAGAAAACCTAGGAGGCTAGGGGAAAAACTTCCTTAGTGCACCGTTAGTATTTCAGGAAAACGCAAAGATTCTTCTGTCTTTACAAATGGGCTCATTGGGAATTCAAGTACGTAGCAAACCCACAGCCTCTGACGATTGTTCTGTTCTTATTCTTGTCTTTGTATGTCACTCCGTGCTTGCCCCAGTCATTTTGGGGGTGCAGATGTGAAGTTTCCCTTTCTCTAGAATGACTAGCTACTGTTTGGACCTAATGATAAATATGAAATGCGGTGTAAGCTGTGCATTCTGTATCATTAGCAAAGATACTCCGTAACCATGTACAACACAGGCACGCATACTAACACAGAACACGATCCCACGGCTACCTACCACAGCTCAATGCTGAATGAGACCAGATACAGGTTTTTTTTCTTTCGTGTTTATTGATATTTCATGCCATCTATCCTTTGAACAATGTTAGTAAATGTAGCATAAAAATGGGGGAATGGAGATAGGAATGATTTAAATGATAATGCTCAGGACATTTTCAGATTTATTTTGTAGAAGAGCATTTTATATTGAGTATACCAGAGAAAGTGGTGGCCTCTTATAAAAACAGTTTCTCAACATGGGAGGTGGGAAATGGCTAAGACATACAAACACCCTGCTATGACAAGCAATGGGTGCATTTTCCTATAGAGGAAAGGCACATAGACCAGAATCTAAAAATTTATTTTCAAAATATCTCTTCCAAAGGAACAATTTTTTAAAGCTTTACAAAACCAACTGTCTGTGGACATGACTGTGACCATTTTATTCTTTTCCTTGAGAAGTAAGAAAACTGTTTGCTGCTGTGTCTCACTATTGTGTTTCTTGTTTTGAGATATGTAGACACGAGCTCATGGGTAAATATATGCATGCTTGAGGCTTTCTTCGAATATGTTGAGGATTATCGTGTTTTATTTTATTTTATTATTTTATTTGCTTTTATGTTGAAAGAAACATCTGCGGTATGAAAGGAACCTTTGAAGTGTTACTTTTTTAGTATAGTTATCAAACATGCATTAGTATAAGCAGCAAACACTACCTTGATACAACAAGATTGTGTTTTCTATATAGAACAGAAAAAAATGTTAATGCAATGAAACATCAAGATACTCTGATGTGCCAGCTGATCACACTTTCTGCCAAAGGTCAATGACCGGGTATTTGATACTTGGAACACTTACCTGTCAATTATCCAAAGGAAAACTGAGCAAGGCCAAATACACCAAAGCTTGCACACTGAATTAAAATCTGTGAGCTATAGTTAAAGGAGAAGTGGCTATCCAACAGTGTCTGGTGCTAGGTTGATAGGTGGATCCTCTTTTATCCATCAAGTTAACCTTCAGCCTACTCTTGTCCTTTTATTTTCAAAGCTGTATTTAATTCTATAGATGTTTATATGTAAGCATAAGTTATAATAACTAAAGAAATATGGCTGTACACAAACACTTGAAAGCATTCTCAGAGTCAAACTGATAGTTTGTAAATTACTGTTACTTTAGTATATTAATATGTACATGTGAATATTTAATATTGAATATCTGAGGGATAATAATATCTCTTAGCTGGTACTAAATGGATAATTACTATGATTATTTTATATAATTAACAACAAATATCTGACTCATATTACAAGATATGCTGGCTGCAAGTATTTCTTTAAACTCAATTTCAGAGTAATTATTATGAGACCCCCATCACAGTATTTTTTGGAAAAACAAATCTTGTACTATATAACATTTGTCCACAAAATTAAAGACATCGAACTTTCCATTGCCTGAGTGTGTGATAATGTATTCATTATAGCATGTGCTCAATAAATATCTCTCATGAAGGACATGCTCATCTGCATTTGAATGCACAATATTTTACAACTTTTCTGTACAAATGAATAGTTTTCATCAACAATCTGTGATTGCTAGATGCCTACTATGCATTCCTAATGGCTAGTGCTGTCTTAAATAGGGTCCAGAAATATTATTCAAATGTCATGGATGCTATGAGGGAGAAATCAGAAAAATAAATGTCAGAGGAGTGATGCAAACCACATAGATTTTCCACATTAAAATAGAGTTTAGACACACAGTTTTCATAAAATTTAATCTATCAATTCATATGGTATATCCCTAAGAAGGATAAATAACTGGTAACATTTTGCCAAGTGATTTAATCAACTATTTATAAGATGGTTAACCTAATTTCATGGTCAGCTGAAGCTGACTTACAGGAGATAGAAGCATCAACTTATAACAACATCTTTTTATACTTCATTTACATTGATATATAAATATATTAGCTCGAGACCACTTGAAACAGACATATCTATAACATGAACAGCAGTGTTAAGATGACATGTGTCTGACATTTTGTCATTTTTGGAAACTGGTGGTTTTGCCATCACACTGAGCCCTGATTACTTCCCTGTTTCTTTTTCTATAGGGAAGTCATGGCCACAGTGATACAAATAAGTCCAAACTCTCTAAAGTTCAAAACTACTGAAACTAGTAATAAGCGTTACACATAGAAGATTAACAGCCATGGAAGAGGATACTGAACAGAGACTTTTCTTTAAATATCCAGTTATTTGTATCAGAAATTTGTGTTATTGTCTTTTTATTTGGGTAGGTAAACATTTGTGTTTACCCTTTTATTCTGCTTCTATCAAAACAGTAATGTGATGGTCAGGAATGCTGGTACATGCTTATATTTACTTCAGTTGGAGGACTGGGTAGGAGGGTTGAAAGTTAGAGGCTAATCTGGAATACTTAGTGAGACTGTTTCAATAAACAAAGAGAGAAAAGAGTTAAGTTAGAGGCTAATCTGGAATACTTAGTGAGACTGTTTCAATAAACAAAGTGAGAAAAGAGTTTTGTCTTCAAATATTTAATTGTCACATCAGAGCTAAGTAACGCCTTAATATCAAGATTTTGAAAATAGAGATATTTTTTAAAGGTATCTATAGCCCAATGTTGAATCATTACCTTTTTGTCTTAGGAAGTTGTCATGATGAATCTTTTTTTAGTAGTGTATGATGTTTTGACATGTCATTAACTTTAGAAATTTTACCACAAGTATTGACCTCATTTACATATTGAGTTAGATTAGGTAGAAGTAAATGAAGTTATAAAAATCTACAAATTATGAAGTTTATCGTTATCATTTGACAG
Source organism: Microtus pennsylvanicus (assembly GCF_037038515.1). Taxonomy (NCBI): domain Eukaryota; kingdom Metazoa; phylum Chordata; class Mammalia; order Rodentia; family Cricetidae; genus Microtus; species Microtus pennsylvanicus. Next base: position 16,816,530 of record NC_134579.1, read on the forward strand.
GTAAATCACTCTATTCCTGTCTGATTTTTATACTTTAAATGACTAGGGTGAGGCTAGATGTTCAGCCTCCAACGATGGCTGTCTAGAAAAGGTTAGATGTATGGAAAGCTAATAAAGAACTCAGAGTCCTGGATGGATTCAGTTCTTAAGTTCGAGCAATGTGTTCTTTGATGGCAGGTTTTGAAAGGTATCTGGGACTGCCCTTTGAACAACACATGGAACATTTATAAGATGGTTGTAACTTAACGTCTCATACACACACCTAAACACTAAGCATTTCTTGTTCATATGCCATACAAATATGTTAAATAATCTGTCTATTCTGGTTCATATATTGGACTGGTCATTGGAAATTAAAGCTTACCTAACACATGCTCTTGAATTTGATATAAGCCACAGTGTGATGTGCAGGCAACTTCTGGGTTCTTTTACCGCTGGAGGAAATCAACCGAATAGAATTCTTCTTAATTGAAATCAATATACACATTGATATTAGGAGTTCCCAGAATTGTCTGTTTAATCTCAGAATTCTATAGACGTTATGCAGTCTACTCTTACTGCTTCACAGGTGTTGACATCTCAGAACGAGCATACTCATAATTGTGATGACAAACAGGAGAACTGAGGACACAGGGCTAAGATCCCACGGGGCCCTGAATAAAAAGTAAGTGAGAGATAAACTGTAGAAATCAGTTGCTTGTAATCATATTGATGAGCACAGGGGGGAAAATGTCATGAAGTAGAACTTCTCAAAGGATACCTCCCATCCATCATAAGGCAAATATGAATCCTAAGCACAGTTGCAATTGGCACAATGATTAAGTTTAAATGTGATGGTGTACATGTGTGTATGCGGGAAATACGTGTTTGAACACTTAGTGAATGTTTGTTGTAGTTTGACAAAATCAGGACACGTATTAATATGATATTCTGAAAATTCTGTAGGCAATATAAACTCATGAAAAATTTTATGTTAAAATTTGTACTGCAAATGCTGTATAATTTTAGAGCTGAAAGGCATCTTCTCTGTGCTGTTAAAACCTAGTATTCTTCCATTTAAAAAGTGTTTCCCAAGTTTGAAAATAAATCAGTGGATGATAGTTACACATGAAAGATTTTCAAATGATGTTCTTAAGGTCAAGTACTGAATGGGCATGCTTTAGGTATTTTGATAAGAAGTGTGAATTTATAAGCCGCATTACTGTCCAATTAGATTGAATAGTTTTAGACATAATTTTAGACAATTATTTCCTTATTTATATGCATTTTTACTCTCATGTTGACATTTTTACTGAGACAGAAAAATAATGACAAATGGATTGCAATATGAGAAATCTTAAAATGTATCAAAGTTTTTGTTTTTGTCTTTTTGTTTTTTATTGGAAAGCTAATGAAATATGAGACTCAACTCTGAACTTCCAACTACTCTTCAAAAATGTCCAGTCTTAACTTTTAAAATGTCAAATCGCCTCTTTCTCCATGGCAGGAACATGAAACCCCAATCCTAATCTTATTCACTATTTTATGTAGGAATGAGACAGGTTTGTGATTATAAAGACTGTGATAAGGCTCCATGGATTCCACTTTTTAGTAACTGGTTTTCTTGATGTTGTTAATAACATAACATCAAAAGCCTCTTGTCTTATGACTCAACACATCTTTTCTATTTTTGCGGAGTTTCAACCCATTCCCCTCAGCCATTATGCATGCTCATGTCTGTATGGAGACCCCATAATGCTAACATGTTGCAAACCGAGCATTTCTCAATTGCTTTATCTTACCGATGGAATACACCTGTTTTGTCTTCTATATTCCTCTGTGTTTCCTATGGGATCCACTTTTCTCCACAGCTAAAGGATTGAATGCAGAGCCCTTAATTCTCCCCAGACTGCTCAATGTTGTTTTAATAAAAGAAGCTCATTTCTCTGAATATTTTTCTTTGAGGAACCCTTTCATGTACTAAAACCCATTCCTTTATTACACATACTTGTCATCATATATATGCATAAATTATGGTGTCATTTAGTCATGCTGAGAATTCTTTATAAAATTTTTGCTGTTTGAAATGCAGTTACCACAGCTATGTAGTATAAGTGTAATTTATAAGAAATCTTTATTTAGATAAGTATAACATTTCTACATGATGGCTTCTCTAGTCCTATAAATATCCTTGAGTATATTATCGTGTGTGTGGGTATCATTGACATGGTGTGTGTGTTTAAAGGCAGGCAGATTTATGTCTAGTTTCATATCAGCTCAACAGTTATCTGTAATTCCTCAAACAGGAGACATTCTTAAGACTAGCTTGGAGAATCCAAATGCCAATCAATTTTCCTTGAGAGGGCTGAGTTGTGGGGATCTGAATACTTACTGCACTCAAAGTATTCTTTCATCAGTTTTCTCTAAAGCAGCATCCCTCAGTGAACACAGTAGAGTGTGTGTGCTCTGTGAAGTTTAGGCCTGGTTCACTGTTTAGTCAATCCTCTACTTTTAGATAAGATGTTCATTTCTGTGAGTGTTGAATTCTTCTTAATGATGGAAATAATGAACTCAGACTCTGTTCTTCATGCTTATGGCCAGAAAAAAATATAACCAGGATATTTGCGAATGCCAATCCTAAAAGATTAATGCTTTTTTATAGAGTCTAAGTTTTTCCAGCACACTGCTCTACCTCTGCTCGGAGAAGGGGCTAGAAGTTATTCCATTCCTTTGTATAAACTGTGACTCACTGAGCTTTTAGAAAGTGCATTTAACGATTTATTTTTTACTACTTTTAGAATAACCTTTAAATCATTCACAAAGATGCAGTCTTTCTTTTATTCCATTATTAGTTTTTCTTCACGGCAGGCTTGACTACTTAGTAGAGCCATTCTTACCTTAGCTTAATGAAAGCTTCCTGAGATTTCCATCACCCATGAGGCACTGCCCCCGTCTATGAATCATCTGCTCCTCTCCTTCACTTGCTCCATGCACTCTTCATTACCTGGAATCATCACCTTGGTTTATTTGCTTGTATATCTTGTGCCTCTTTAGTCAATATGACTTTATTACTTCATTATGTGATAGGCACTGTCATGGGAATTAGCAATGAAACAGAGTCAATAAGTATGCCCTTAAGGAGACGGGTTCTAATAAATACTGGTAATGGTAACTATCTATATATGTACATAGATGCTCGGAGGCAAAAGATGCTGTGAAGGAAAATAAAGCAATCTGAAGGATTAAACCCTGAAGGTCATTGTGCCGGATAGATTTTCCTTCTTAGGTGACATTTATTCAAAGGCCAAGACTAAAATAAAATACCTAATGGAAGACTGTGTCACTGACATGGGGAACTGAATGTGTAAAGACTATGACATGAGACCTATTTGGCAAATTCAAAGATGAGAGAAGAGTCCATGGTGGTTTCAGGGAAATAAGTCAGATATGGGTAGTAGGTGTTTCCAGGAAGGATCTAGGTGCCTATCTGTACGCTATGAACTTTGGTCAAGATCTAAGACCTTACTCTGAGTCCATTAGAAGCCTTTGGGCAGGGCATTTACATCATCAGATGGAGATTGCCCTGGCTGCTGGAAGATGGTAAAGAGGTTATCATATGTGGTGGATGGATGAGGGAAGTTGAAGTGATGTGCTTGGATCCTCCACTCCCATCGTACCAGGAGCTACTGGACTCATCACTTCTCAGGCACTTTGTTAGTTTCCTCACAACTGCTGACTATGTGCCATGTCACACTGAGAAGCTGTGGCTGGGAAGTCTTTATCCCTACGTTTTATTTTGTCCCTCTTTTCCTTTCTCCCCTCCTCCCTTCTTCCTTTTTTTCTTCCTATTTTCCTTTCTTCCTTCCTCCTTTCCTTCCTTTCTTCTTCTCTGCCTCCCTCCCTCCCTTCCTTCCTTCTTCCTCCCTCCCTTCCTTCCTTCCATTGTGCCTTCCTTCCTTTGTGCCTTCATGTTGCTGCTTGTCTTCTTCCCCCTCTGACTTCTTCCTTACTTTTTATTTTTGCTTTTCCCTCCCCTCCCCTGCACTTTCCTTTCCTTCCCTTCTCTTTCCTATCCCCTTCCCTTCCCTTGTATTGCCTTGCCTTCCCTTCTCTTCCCTTCCCATCTCCATGCTTCACAATGTTAAATATTTAGTTATTGTTTACCATAAAATTGTGTTTGAAAGTGATTAAACTTTGTTAGGACTCTTAAAAGATAGCACAGGCTCTGCCAAATGATATAGAAAGTGATTAAGGAAATATTTCTTAACTAAATAGTGCAAAAAAATCATACTTGGTTTCCAACGTTTGAGTATTAAGTAAATGAAGGAGTGGTTAACATTGATAAAGACTGAAATATCTTCAAGTAAACAGGTTTACAGAGGAACATAGAGTCTGATCTTGGGCGTGGATTGAGTTTTTCCACGTGGAGATAGTAAGTGGGATGTCAGATACATGAGTTTCAGAAAAGACTAGATTGGATTGCGAATTGCTATAGGAGCAGTCTTTAGAAAGAATGGTTTCTCCAAGTTCCTTGTAATTGAAATGAGGGCTAAACATACCAGGTTTGCAAGGTTCTCATGCAGAACAAGGAGGCTCTGTCTGCACTGCCGTTGGGTTTTCTTGAGATCAAGACAGATAGTCTTTTGTTGTGATTTTACTTTTAATTTAATTTTTAATTTTCCTTCTGGTTTCATTTGAGACCGAGTTTCACATTGTAGTTCATGCTATGCTAGCTGTGATTTACTCTGAAGCCCAGGCTGAGAATGAGCTAATAGCAATCCTCCAACCTCATCTCCCTTCCTTGCTGAGGTTATACAAGTGTTGTGAACCATTATGTGTGTATTTTTGATACATCATTCCTAAAAGAAGTTTAGGAAGTAAATAAAGTTTTCTCTAGAGTGAAACCACTTCTTGGTCTCTTCCAGGTCTAGTTCATGCACAAGCTTTCTGAAGCTAACTGGCCATAGTATATAATAGTTCATAATGTGTCCCAGAACGCAAGCACTGTGTATCAGAATTAAGTGGGTACATTTTAAAATGTAAGTTGTACACTCAAATACCAGGCAAAGTAAGGAATAAGAATAGCTGTGATTCTGAGATCCTCATTTTAACTCATTGTTTAAATGGTTCATTCCATTAATTTACATAAATGATTGATAGCATGCTGTAGTGTTTCAATATAAATTAAAATATTTTTCTATACATTGTAAAGGATATTCCAGAACAAAACAAGTTTAATGATGGCTCATAGAGTTCATGTCTTTGGATTTCCCTGCTTATATTCTGGGTTGTGGCAATTAGAATGTGGTAATTAGAATTTCACTCAAATAGATTTTAATGTCATTTAAAGCCAAATTTAATTGTTCTGCCTTTTTTTTCCCCAAAAAGTATAATTTCAGGATATACCACAACTTTAGGAGAACCTACTCAAAACAGAAAAAACAACCCACCTTAAATTGCGAATAATGAATTACAAACATTTCAAGTATCAAGTATTTGTGAGTTCCTATTTAGGGCACATGAGAAAATTGTGTTAAACTTCCCAGCCCTCTTATGATTTAGGTAGAGTGAGAGTTCTGCTCGAGGCCAAGCAGCATGGTGCTGCAGCCAGACTAGTTGGTTGCCAACTCTCCTTATTTGAATCTTTTTCCATATTTAACATGGCAGCTCCCCTGCTCTCCTGCTTGCCCACACTACTATAATTAATACCACTTTCATGCCAGTTCATAATGGCATTTAGAGCAAGGGAGAAATACTCTTTTGTAACTTTAGCGTCTTGATTTCAAGCACAGCACAAAGAATTCTTCCAACATCAGGCTCCCTTACAAAGAGGAACACCTGACTCTGAGTCGTCTTCTTTTCCATTAAGAAGGCAATTTTTTTTTGCTCCTTCAAGAAATTATAAATATTTGTTGATATTCTAAAAATTGACAATAGAGCATTGGGAGTTGTTTTTGTTTTCTCATACAATTCATTACCAGGTAGTTTAATAAATTTAAATAAAAGGCAAAAATAACTAAAAAAGGAAGTTATAAAACAATTGCTGCAAAGGTGGAGAGGATTTTTTTTTTAATAATCATGTACAAAACAAAAAATCCAGTAGCAGTAATTTGGAGAAAGTTTCTATTCCCTGTTTTTTGAGGATTGTGGCCATGTGTCTTAAAAGAAAGCTTCATCGCAGCAAAGATGGGCTTGCTGGTCGTTAACAGATAAAGTTCAATCCTCCAAAAGAAGGATTGTTAACAAATCAAAGAAATTCTAGACCTGTAATGTCTTTGTCTTAGCCTGATGCTGCTATTTCTAAAAGTTTGGTCTCACAATTGACTGCCCTAGTTTCTCAGTCGATCCTTTCCTGCCTAATCAATGAATAATTATTTACAATTATTGTTTGATACTTACCAGGTTCCCTATACAGCCTCATAGGACAATATTAAGACATTGGAGTGTAATTTCCAAATCAGGAATTTGGAATCATAGCCAATATAAAAAGCAGATCATAAGCCAGCTGGTGGTGGCGCACACCTTTAGTCCCAGCTCTCGGAAATCAGAGACTTGCGGATTTCTGAGTTCGAGGCCAGCCTTGCCTATAAGAGCTAGTTCCAGGATAGGCCCTAAAGCTACAGAGAAACCCTATCTTGAAAAAAAATAGTGGGTAATTAATTAGTGCTCCACAGAGATAACCTTTTCCAGCATACAGACTAAAGATAAACTTATATGCGGAAGACATACTTAAGGTGCTTTTAAAAGGAAATCATAGCCACTAAGAGTCAATTGTGCATTTTCAGTTATTTTCCCCTGTGTCTTTTTCGAGATACAAACCAGTGATGCTTTTATCATTTTATTCAATAAATTCAAATGTAATTGAACTCAGGTCTTAGCAATACAACGCTTTTATTATCAATATTTAGTAATAGTTTAAAGCAGATCAAGAATTATTTATACATGAGGTACTGAGATGAGCTGAGTTGGGTCCCTGGAACTCATGTAAATGCAGAATGAGAAAACCAACTTGACAACATAACCTCTGCCCTCTACCCGTGTACTGTGGCGTGTGCATACCTACATTCACATGGACAAGTTACCCAAGCACTTACATAGTCACAGAGCAACAATAAAGTTAAAAATTTTTAAAGAAATTATTCACTGAACAAACATAATGTGTATATATACATTTATATAAAATTTAAGTATTTACATATTTTTAATTAAAAAAGTAGACTGTATCAGCTTGAAATGAAAACGTTGAAACATCAGGTTATAATTTTCCATTCTACTTTTCTGTATTTTCATGGTCTGGAGACTAGCCTTACTAAATGTTTGAGTTTCCAAATATGATGCCAACTCTGGACGAATTAGGTCAACAGAGGAAAACATGCTTTCGACTGCTTATATTAACATTCTGCTGTCTGAAAAACTGCACTGGCCCATCAATCATCTTGTTAATATTTGCCGCTTGGAACAGAGCTTGAAAGCGATCTGTAAAACCCTCAAGTCTTCACTGCATTTTAAATTATTCTACTCTGTGTTATGCATAAATTATTTTGGATGGATATAAGATAAAATAAGAGTGGAAATAAATGAGTTATCAACGAAGTATATGAAATGATTTATTTTTAAATGTTGAAAATGTACTTGAAAGAGTAGATTTCCCACTGCAGTCTAACCCATTAGATTTTCATATTAAGCCTGATATTTAAAAGGATATTCATATAATTATAGACATTGAACACATCAATGACAGGATTTTGTGCATTTGTCTACAAGGCAATAATTTATTTCTATAATAATTTTATTAATAAGCAATAATCACAGTAACAGCTTTACCACTTAACTTCATAAAAACCTAACTATGGTTGACTTACTTTAATAGTTTAACTAATTTGTATTTTTATGAATTTTGATGTTTGTGAGTCATATATTTTCAGACTTAAGAAGTAAAATCTCAGTGTTGAAAATTGATTATTAGTAGTAAAGAACCTTTTTGTATATTTTACATCTATGTTTATATTCAGGGTGTTTCATGTGGCAGATGTTAAAAGTTCAATTTTTAACTCTATTAGGAACTTTATTTTAGTAAGGATGCTTGAGTGTTAAGTATGAACAATTTGGATACTAGTTCAGGCATATCTTAAGGTGGATAATAACTCAATTTATTTCTTTTCCTTTCAGGTACCGATTGTTAAGATTCCATTAAGAAAGGATAACTCCAAAATAATGGTAAGTCTTAAATATTTGCTAGTTCTGTAATTTAATGTTGCACGGAAATACACAATATACCCTATTGGGTTGCTTTTCCATGATCTAATTTTATAGGTCTGTATAGGATGTCAAATTTGAACCAGATCCCTAGATTGTAAGGTATTTGTGACAAGCCAAAACATTTTAACTCAACTTTTCTACATAGTAGATTTTTAATTTGGCAGCCTGCAGCGCAGTCTTGTTTTTGAAGACTGTCAATAAAAGTAATACCTTTCCCATTCAATGTCCATTTCCCGTGAAAGATTTATTTTCCTTTTGGATTTAATGCTTTGATATACAGTGACAGTAAAACAACACCAATCTGTTGCTTCCCTGAACTTTCTGGAAAATAATAATAATCATGTTGGACTTAAAGATGGTCAGACAGAAGATCTACCAATTAAACATAATAAAATTTGATGATAGCAGCTCTTTCTGTATTGATAGCATAAGACTCTTAGGTGAAATAAGATGCTTACAGATAATTCTCACATGCTGCTGTTGCTTCTTTTTTTTAGAAATCATGACTCCTTATATGTTTATTATTTGCAATAAAATTTTAAATGATGCATAAACTTGTTTCTGTCATAGACAGGTAAGAGACAGATTAGATATGCAGGTGATAGGTGATAGATAGATAGATAGATAGATAGATAGATAGATACATACATACATACATAGATAGATGATAGATGATAGATAGATGGAGGGAAATACAGGAAGACATAAAAAAGAAAACATCTTAGGTGAAATAGATGGCAAAAATATTGTAATTTTCTTTTTGAGATAAGGTTTCTCTGTAGCTCTAGTGCCTGTCCTGGAACTAGCTCTTGTAGACCAGGCTTGCCTCAGATTCACAGAGATCTGCCTGCCTCTACTTCCCGAGTGCTGAATTAAAGGCGTGTGCCACCACCGCCTGGCTTATGGTAAATTTTTTATTGGTGCTGGGAAATAAAATTAGTGCCTGACATGTGCTAGTGAGTACTCTATCAGTGAGCTGTATTCCAGCCCAAATATCAAACATTTTTTTCTCAATAATTAAAATAATTTAAAGTGTGTGTTTTGGTTGGATCGACCTCCAGTTTCATAAAATACCATTTTATTTAAACAAAATTATGTCCACTCTTGACATTAAATGTTCTTTTCATTCATAAATATTATTACCCAAATAGACATTTAATGACTTATTCAAAAACGAAAAACAATGTCAAATCTATAAATGGTAAATTTAGATATATGAACATGTGTATATTTATTACACATTTATTACACAAAAGACTTTATGAACTTGTAACAAAATATTAATTATTTTATAGATATGTAATTTTGTTATAGCCAACATAATTTGGGATAATTTTAAATGAATCATATAAGCATATATAAGTACATTGCTTAAGTATGAACAAATATTCAAATACATAGCGATAAATATATAAATAATCCTTAATAAAACTCAAAATAAATATGAATTGAGAAAAAGTCATAACGGTAGTCAGTTAGTTCTCTTTTGATCATCCATATGCTGGGGCAGCCAGTGACAGAACATGGCATGTGTACCTTTGCATCAACACCGTGGATCCCTCTCTTCTGTGCTCAGAAAGTAAGATGCAAGTTCATACAATTCTTGTTGCCAGGAAAGATGTGCATTTGCTCATGTGGTTTGTTCTTGAAGGTAGAACACTAAATACAATGCATTTCAGCCTGGTTTTCATAATGGCTTTGCAGATTAATATATATACAAGACGTAAAAATGATCTGTCTATTCCATGTCCAACTGCCACTTAAAGTAGAAAAATGACAATGGACAGAAAATCTCATGGTTGTTTTAATTCTACGTGTAACAGTCATAAGGAAATGATTGATGCCCGTGATTAATCAGGGAGCTACCACTCAAGTTACTTAGAAGGGTATTCCTTCACTGCTGTATGGTGTGGGATTGAAATGTAGAAACCTTTTTAATTCCTATAGTAAAACATGTGCTGTTTTGCTTAGTGGAAAGTTGCATTCTCACACTTAACAGAAAAAAATCGCAAGACTATGCCATCAAAAGAAAGAAATAAGAGAATTAGCTTCATAATTTTCTATCTCTGGCTCATGAGGGATTCTAAACCGATACTATGAGACCATGATGATGTGTGAAATCAGAGCAGAAACAAACACTCTAAGGGGTTGCCAAATGATCAAAATTCAAGGAAGATAAACACAGTAAAATCATAAATAATATTGATTAGTAAAGAGCATTATCAAAAATACTATTTAGATCAACATTTCATAAGAAAAGAATATATTTAGTATTAAGATATTATCAATGTATTGTATTATACATTCAGCCACTGCAAATATTTAATGGTACTATAGCAATATTTAGTCTTTATTTATTTATATGATAGTAACAAAATGAAAAATATGTTGATATTCTGTGCCTATCATACTATGAGTTTCTTTAGCACTTATTTTCTTAAATTCTTCATACAAAAAATCTGGGTTCTATAATCTTTCAGGATTTAAGTTTTAACATAGTAGTATAACTATAGTAGGTGGTGTGTTTGCGAAGCTTCTCAGAGTAAGCTTTAGAGGACTGTGTGTCTGTGTGTATGGGGTGGGGGAAGGCATGTAGTTAGCTTTGAGTCTAAATCCAAGGCAAGATATGTGGATCCACTGAAGCATGAGGACAAAATTGACAAGATTGAGCCACTTTAAACCATCGATATTTATTAAACACGAAAAACCAGGTTCTTTTCTAAATGCTAAGATTGTAGCAGGGAATACAAGACTAGGAAGCAAACTCTTACGTATAGGTGGTAAGAGAAGAGAAAGTGCAGAAAGAAGAGATATTAAATAAAAAAAATTAAACAAATATTTTGATTAAGTTAAATATGTGAATAAAACGAATAAAGTTGAAAAGGAGGCTAGGGAAAATTACTATTAGTTGAAAAGAGATCTGAAGATGGAATATATAGGATATGTTGTGTTAGTTATTCTGAAAGGAACATTACAAGGAGAGGGCAAAAGCAGAACTGCTTTGCAAAGAGAGAACAATGCAATTCATTTGAGAAAAGTGAAGCTATCATTAGTCAAGGTGAGGCCCTGTTGTATCAAATATTTTCTTTCTTTTTATTACGTTTATTCATTCCTGTTACTGTGTGTGTGTGTGTGCGCGCGCGCACGCGCATGTGTATGTAAAACATGTGAGCATGGAAGTCATATGACCACCTGGCAGAATTGATTTTCTCCTCAGCCTTTTGGGTTCAGAAAATCAAATTCAAGCCATGAGTCTTGGTGGCAAACACATTTACCTGCTGAGCCATTTTTCTCGTCCTGGAGTATTGAATCCGTGTTAAAAGGGAAGCCATTTGAGGTATTTGATGAAGGGTATGAATTGATTTACATTTTAAAGATTCACTGATCTATTGGGAGCTCACCAAGGCCAGCTGAACTGTGACTGAAAAAGCATGGGATAAAACCGGACTCTCTGAACATGGCAAACAATGAGGGCTGATGAGAAGCCAAAGACAATGGCACGGGGTTTTGTTCCTACTTCATGTTCTGGCTTTGTGGGAGCCTAGCCAGTTTGGATGTTCACCTTCCTAGACATGGACGGAGGGGGGAGGACCTTGGACTTTCCACAGGGCAGGGAACCCTGACTGCTCTTTGGACTGGAGAGGGAGGGGGAGAGGAGTGGGGGGAGGGGGAGAAGGATGGGAGGAGGGGGAGGGAAATGGGAGGCTGGGAGAAGGCGGAAACTTTTTTTTCTTTTTCTCAATAAAACATAAAAAAAATAAAAAATTCACTGTGGTAGAGGAAAGAGCCTGAAGCAAGGATGTGTAAGTTGACATTGCACGTTCATTTCACAGCTGCCCAGACCCAAATACTCAGACAGAAACTGTATCAATCACGGCACTGTTTGGTCAATGGTTCAGGAGTATTCCTAGCCAGTTCTTATCATCTTAAATTAACCCATTTCTATTAATCTATGAATTGCCACAGACTATGGCTTACTGATAAGATTTGGCATCTTTCCTCTTCGGCACCTATATAGTGTCAACTACTTGGCGTCTCCCCAACTCTACCTTTTCCCCTCTATCTCTGTTCAGATTTCTGCCTAGCTTTATTCTGCCCTGTCATAGGCCAAAGTGACTTCTTTATTAACCAACAGTGATAAAACATATTCACCAAAATACAGTGGGAAATCTCACATTAGTTGAGAAGTTATTGTAGTCCCTAGAAGAATTAGCATGTGTACAGCAGGTGCTCTTGAACAGAATGAACTAGAGTGATTTAAAATTTGTTTAATTTTTAAAATAATATTTTTATTCTTTGAAAGTTTCCTATACTTACCTAATGTATATTGGTCACATCAATCTGTCATTATCTCTCTTTAACTTCTTATATTGTAACCACCTGTCTGTTCCTCAAATTCATATTCTCCTTATGTTGTTATTGTTATTAATAGTCCCTTGAGTTCTGCTAGTGCTTTCCATATAAGCATAGGTGAGTGGTCATTCACAGGGGCATAAATAACCTGCCAACTGCCATATCCCTCAATGACTATTACTCTCCCACCTTTGAGAGCCATCAATAAGACACTTTCCTCATCCATGATAGAATTTTTGACTGATTTGATCTTTGGCAGGTAACTAGCATTACTGTAAGTTGATGTGTGCAACGGCCATTTTTGTTTTTAATCTAAGTTGTTCAATTATCAGTAAAGACTCAGGAGTCAGGTATTGGGGTAAACACCTGACAAATCAAAGAAGCTATGAAGGAGTGACCAGCTGGCCATCTCTCCACACTTCCCAGATAGAAGAGATTATGAAATCTCTAAGTGTCTTCCTGCTCTTTCCTGTGTGTCTTCTCTATCTCTACTCCTGACTTCTCTATGCCTAATTCTGAACAGCTAGTCTCTGGCTCTGCCCCCTGGTTCAAGATTAACTTTATTAACACAGCCTTGGGGTGTCACAATGTGATCAAATGACCTGCAACAGCCCTTTAAACACAGTTAAGCTGTGTATGAAAACTTTAGGATAATATTGGCAAGTGGTAAGCACTACGTACATGCTGAATTTTAATCTCTTCCTCCTCAGCCTCTTTACTACTGTTTTCTTTACCAAAGCTAGACTAGCTGGGCTGTGGTGGTGCATGACTTTAATTCCAGCACTTGCGCGGCAGAGGCAAGTGGATTTTTGTGAGTTTCAGGCCAGCCTGGTGTACAAGCGCTAGTTTCAGGACAGACTCTAAAGCTACAGAGAAACCCTGTCTTGAAAAAGCAAAAAGAAAGAAAGGAAGGAAGGAAGGAAGGAAGGAAGGAAGGAAGGAAGGAAGGAAGAAAGGAAGAAAGGAAGAAAGGAAGAAAGGAAGAAAGGAAGAAAGGAAGCTAGACTAGAAGCCTTAGGAAAAATGCCAGCCCCTTTAAATGCTATGTGAGTGCAACTCTCTTTTTTCCCGCTGTAGTCATATATTAAACACTTGACTTGAGAGACCACCATACTTCAGAACTGTTTAAGGAGAGCATATACATAATCCTTAATGCCTTAGTCATTGCAAAGTGTTACACGATTTATAGTTAAAAGCTCTTTCTAAAACAGTACTAAGTGTAAGAGTTGCATTCTTTCTACTTTAAAATGTAAGCTATAGTCATGACTTGCCTTCTCTCATTTATCTCACTTCCATGTATGACCATTTACTTTATTTTTCCTAGAATGGATTGTCCTTGAATTTATATATATTCAGTGTGCTGTTCTTTATTGTATATATTTTAATGCTCAATCATCATAGATACATATGAAATACACATATACAGAACTACTACTCATAACAGTGACTGTGGTCTTTGAAATACATGTCTTAGAAATCAAGATAGTTATTATGCTTTATTTAAAATAATGCAAGTATCTGTGGTTATGGACTATACACCCATGTAGACAAGTTACTTTATGTTACTAAAAAGTTTCAAAAGCATTCTACCATCAATAAATGCTAGGATGGATGCAGAGCAGTATTTGGAAACTAGAAACTAGTTCACTGTGAGTTCTTTTGACAAGATGTCAATTACTTCTTTAGTTTCTTGAGAGCTGTTACCTTTAAAAAAAGTTTTATGGAATGCAGAGTTCAGTAGTGCTTTACTGTTGTTATTTTTATTATGGGTGTGATATTTTCATTTGTTTCATTTTGTTTTCTTGCTTGTGTTTGGCCTGGAGAAGTGATGCACCGGGCTCATTTTAACTAGAGTTTCAAATATTGATTTGTGTATTTAAACACACACTTTAGTTAATAAAAATAACCATAAAGCCAAATGGAAAAGGGTAAGGTGTTCTATTTTTCTTTTTTTTGTTCAGGCAACTGAATTTGTGCAGTTTAGAAACTTGTGTATGTTAGCCTCTCTGGTGCATAAAAAAACTGGGTAATGTTTTCATGTTATGTGTTAAATTGGAAGAAAATAACACAGGAAATATCTATCTATCCTTAAAAACTATTATAAATGTTCAGAAATAGAAAATAGTTCTTTATATTTGCATTTTAGTAAATATCTCTAGTTTAATCATAAATGAGTATGTTCGTTTAAATCCAAGCTTGAGGTAGAACAGAACTGAGGTTCAGGCTGGCCTCACATGAGAAGTGTGAAACTTCAGACAGAACTCATTGTGGATTTTAGCTGCAAACTCTGTTGGGAAGTTGAGTTTGAGAAGTCCCAAGGCTTTCAAACTTTATGTAGATGTAGATGTGTACCTGTTTTATGGAATAACTTTCAAATTAAATAACTGCTTTTTACAAGAATTAATCTGACAAATGCCAAACAGGACTGAGTGCTCAGGCAAAAACAGTAAACTCAGGCCATCTGCCATTGTCTGTTGGAGGAGGCCACTAGTTAGTTCCCTGTCGCTTAGCCCCAAAATAATCACACAGAAGCTATATTAATTAAATCACTGCTCGGCCCTTTAGCTCTAGCTTCTTATTGACTAACTCTTACACATTACTTTAACTCATTTCTATTAATCTGTACATCGCCACGTGGCTCTGGCTTACCAGCCAAAGTTCCAGCATCTGTTTCCAGCAAGGCTAAATGACCTCTCTATGACTCTGCTTCCTATCTCCCAGCATTCAGCCTAGCTTTCCCTGCCTACCTCTATTTCCTGTGCAGACCCAAGACAGTCCTTTATTAACTGATGGTATTCAGAGCATACAGAGGAAAATCCCACACCTTGGCTGTCCTGGAACTCATTCTGTACAGCAGGCTGGCCTCGAATTCAAATATCTGTCTGCCTCTTCCTCCTGAGTGCTGGGATGAAAGGCATGTGCCACCACTGCCCAACTGTGTTTTCCTCAAATACATAATTGGGCATAGCTAAATAAAACAAACGTTTTCTTTTTTTTTCTTTTGAAAAGTAGAAACACTTGCCATTGATAAATCAAGATACCCTAGGTTGAACTTCATGTAAAACTTTTTCCACTTTGATTGGACTTAGCTTATCAATTTTTTACTAGGTCTAGTTGCTTTAGAATCCACCTCACTTTCTACCAATATGTTTCTGCTAAGAGGCAATCTAGACCAGGGCTGTTTGAGCATGATCCAGTGACCATATGCTTTTGAAAACTGCCAGGGACCCATGACAAAACATAGACCTTTGGAAATTTTTATAAACTTCATTTGACATTGTGATATTATGCACATTGACTCAAAAATACATTATGGATGTTTTAATATCTCTAATTTCTCTTATCCTTCACTTCTTATTAGATATTATAAGTATTAGTCAATGACCACTCAGAAAGAGATAGGTCAAGCTGCTTGTCATAGCAGAGAAGAATTGGCCTTGTACTTGCCAGTCTAGCATAGGTCATTATAGGACAGCTCTGATCAACATTAACATGTGTTTCTCATCGCTTGGAACATCAAGACTACAATGAGACTGCATAATTATATCCCCAAAGGAACTTACAGTTTGATTAAAAAGCTTCCCTTCACTTTCCTTAAGAAAATTGTTAAATATTCATGTGAAAACATTCAGCAGGCAAGCAGTCATATTTAAATGCTAAATAGGATATCAATAGAATTGCATTTGTATGTGCTGCAAAGACATTTTATATGAACTCATCTAGTTCCTCCTACCATTTAGCTTCGGTGGGGTATTTTCTTATGGTCCTCATAGTGTATTTATGAGGAAGATACCTTAGTAAAATATGAATTTTACAATCCCAAATGATTTTCCATGACAATTCTGAACATTTGCATTTAGAAGTCATGTATGCATGGCCTCAGAAAAGAATAAAATGCCTTAAATCCTCAATAAGTTGCTTTCAATATTTATGCTTAGGGAGTCTTATTTCTAAAACACACCCATCTATTTTCAAGATCTTACCATAAAAAATTATTTATAATACCCTGTTCTCATAGTTAGGAATAAGGCATACAAGCAAGTCCTTTTAATCTTGAAAATTGGAACGTAAATGTCAATAAAGGTTTTTGCTAATTTGTCTCTAAGTCTTTGCTTCTTCTATTAAAACCAGAAGGTCCAGAGATCTCACCCTCAGCGTCATTGTCCTCAGCCTGTGACAAGCTGGGACATGCTTTGTTATATTAAATTGTTGTTACTGCCCTCTTGTGGCAGCAAATAATGTTATACCACCTATACTGTCTGAGACAAGGCAGTTCAGGACTGAAAAAGCACAATGTGCAGCTTGTGTATTTCAGGGAGTTAAACAGCAATCCCAGGAAGCAGCCTCAGAACACATAATCAAGCAGTAGCCTGTTCTGTTATTAGTTAAAGCAGAGTATGGGAGAAAAGAGTGGAGGATTCATCTGTGTATCTGACGGGTTCATCTTGGGAAGAACAAAACTTTAAATATTATTTCTCAAAGAATAGTTCTCACTTTACATGTTTGAATTCAAGTGGTTTCTCTTATCTTCAAAAACGACTCTCAGAAATTAAGATAGTTTAGATCAAATCTGCTCAAAGACCACATTGCCACTGGATTATATGGTGGGGATCTGGTGGACTACAGATTGAGACTGTAAGGGCTAGAAATCATGCCTCGATAATGTGGATGCTCTCTATCCACATATATGTCCATGGCCACTCATAATTTAAATAGCTACAACCTTTGGTTCAGTTATCAGAGAAAACGCAGAAATGAAGACCATTTCCTAGAATACACTTTATTGCTAAATTTCCTTAAAATGTAAGATCTGTTTAAAGATCTTTTAAAGATCTGTTGAAAAAAATAACCATTTGATAACAAATTCCTTACCTTGTAGATAACCTCAGAGGATATTAAGAATATCGAACCTACCCCATCATTTGTATATATACACACATATAATTATTAAAATATATGTAGAGTCAGAGAATTATTTGAGGTTCATATAAGAAGTAAATGACTTAAAATAAAATATATTTATATATTAGAAAATAGTAATTATAATTTCACATTATATGTAGAACCCAGTGAGTAATAAATTTCAGCATTGCCAATACATGTCACAAAGTAAACATGCAGGCACTTATGAGCATTTCCCTTGGTGCAGAGAGGATTTTGACATTTCCTTAAAAGAAACATATTATATAAATCAATGAAAGATGGTACCTTGTGGTTTCACGGAATAATGAAATAAGGAACTTAGAATGATTCTGTAATAAAATTCAGTTGTGTGTGGGAAACAAAGAATGATATCAAAGAAATGGTGCGATTATTTACTTTTCTCTTTCTCTGTTACCTGGGATCAAGAGCAGACGGGAAGGAGATGCATCAAGTTAAACGTCAGATCCATATCATGACACAGCACAGATAAGCCATGTGAGCACGAAAGGACGGAGACTCTGGGTTTTAAGCATTCTTTGAGGAAAATGGGTCATAAAAATATCTAATGTCCCAAACAAATCGCTGTGTTTGAACTCTATAACCATTGTGTCATCAATAATTTTACATAGCTTGAAAGCTATGTCTTGTCCATCCTTCATGATGCATTATTAAAATATGAGAGAAATATTCATATGTGTAAAGTCTTAAGTAAAAATAGAAAAGTTGTAGCAGTGTAGTAGAAACAAAAAGTATACATTTACATAAAAAACACTTCTTTTCCATAAAATTGGATCCTAAGTTCATATGAGTTGGTACTTCTTCATTTTGGTCACAGGAGTCAATGCTGTCTCTGAAGTGCACCATTTTTTATTTTATTGTGCATGGTAGTAAACTTCAGAGTAACATGTAATGTATTATGAACACTTCAAATTATGAGTTAGAACCAGAGTTGCCCTAACTAACCAGAGTTGATATTAATGCTTACTTATGTGTAGGGTGTCAATAGAGATGATGTTTTACTTTGCCTTTTGAAAATTCCTCCTTCTTATGGTGTTTTATAGTGAAATTAATTTCTATAACTCTGTGGTTGGGAGCCAGGCTTGGGTGGTGGAAGAACAGCAGGAAGATTAGAAGGCAGTGCCATCTAAAGGAGCTTGAGCAGCACAGTGCAGCCTATGAATATGATTATTACATTTTCTTTTTGGATGATGGAATTTAGATTGATGCAGTAAAAAAGGAATCAAGGAATTACTGAGTTCTCTTCCTAAAAATGTAATTCCAATGTCTTGCTGCAACAAAAGGCAGTGATTCAGCATACACTCAGAAAGGGATTAAAGGCAATATGGTTGAACATTTGCATTCCTAAAAGCATTATTTACAATAATCCCCCAAAGGTAAGAAAACCTGAACTGTCACTGAGAAAAATTTATGTCATATACATACTTTAAGGTGTTATTCAGTCTTAAATAAGGATGAAGTTCCTGTTACATGCTTGCTTAGGAGGGATCTTTACAAACATTATGCTATGAAAAAAAACAAGCAGAAACAAGAGAAGAGACTTTAAGATTTCAAATATATCAAGTACATAGAAAGTCAAATAGCTAAAGACAAACACCATGACTAGTGGTTACTGGGGTAGAGGAAAGGGAGAAGGGAAACCTTATTGTTAAATAGTACAGAGTTTCAATGTGGATAATATAAATGTTTTGGAGATCGATAATGGTAATCAATGTACAGAAATATAAATGTGATTTGTTCCATTGAAATATATTTACAGTAATTAAGAAGGTCTATTCTATGATGTTTTCTATGCATATATTTATTTACATACTTCATGATGCATAATTAAAATATGAAAAAATATTCATATGTATAAACAATGAATATATTTACATATTATATAAAATAAGTGAATATATTATATAAAATAAATATTCTGAATGAAAATAATTGTTAAATAAAGAGGCTGGATACTGAGATCCAAGCCATCTTGCCACCTAAAGATGAATGTAGCAGCTAAACAACTAATCATGCAGAAACCGTGTTTTGTTATTTCCAAACTGTGAGCTTCAAATAAAAATCCAGGCTTTGCTTATTTGCAATGTAATAAAAATAAAATAAGTCAGCACAGTAATGATACATTTAGCTATATCTACAAAGCTCAAAGCTTTTCAGCATAATAATGGTAAAATAGTTAAAGAAAAAAACTGTTGAAAACAAGGCAAGAAAATACCTGTGGGCATCACTTCTGGAAAATTCAGTGAGCACTCAGTAGCTGCCTTGGACTGTTATAAGAAAATGCCCGGCTTTGGCATGTGAAAAAGAAAAGCTTAGTTCTCGTTGTTCCGAAGGCAAGGGATTCCAAGGAAAGGAGATGGCACATTCCTGATTGGTAGAACCTGGCTTTCCACTTTGGAGAATGGATCGTCTCACTTTTTTTTTCCCCACATGGTGAACAACGTTGGTGTCTCCTGATCTCACTAAGATCGTCGATCTCATTCTTGAGAGCTTCACTTCCAAGTCTCCAAATAATCCCCAAAGATTCCACCTTCTAATCCTCTCACCTTGGAGATTAGGTTTCAACATAGGAATGTTCAACATGTTAACTCTTAGGGTTCTCTTTATGGATCCTCTCACTGTGGAGATAACCAAAAGAACTTGAGACAATTGCTATCACCCCGGATGCATAGAAAATGCACACTTTTAGGTGGTGGTTGTTTAGCTGATGTTGTTACTGTTTTGTCATTGAAGATAAAGCCAGAAAGTAGTGATCAATTAAAGGAAACTCAAGAAAATATTTAACTGAAAATTTATGGATACTGTAGTCAAAATAAGCTTAAGAATTAAACAGTAATATGTAAAGACAGTTTAAATGCAATATAAGTTTAAGATGAATCTCTCTCTTACTTTGCCTCACTTACAACATTCATAAATATTAATTAATAATTTCACCAAGTCTGAAAAAATTGAATTATCAAAACACAGTTAACTTGTAAATGAAATTCTCAAAAAATAAAAGTATGCCAGTGAAATAAACAACAACTGTACAATGGGAAAAGATCTTCACCAACCCCACATCAGAGAGAGGTCTGATCTCCGATATATGCAAAGAACTCAAGAAATTGGTCATCAAAAGAACAAATAATCCAATAATAAATGGAGTACAGACCTAAACAGAGAACTATCA
Source organism: Microtus pennsylvanicus (assembly GCF_037038515.1). Taxonomy (NCBI): domain Eukaryota; kingdom Metazoa; phylum Chordata; class Mammalia; order Rodentia; family Cricetidae; genus Microtus; species Microtus pennsylvanicus. Next base: position 16,837,231 of record NC_134579.1, read on the forward strand.
ACAGAGGAATCTATAAAAGCTGAAAGACACTTAAAGAAATGTTCAACATCCTTAGTCATTAGAAAGATGCAAATCAAAACAGCTCTGAGATTCCATCTTACACCTTAAGAAAGGCCAAGATCAAAAACACTTATGACAACTTATAATGGAGAGATTGTGGGGTAAAGGGAACACTCCTGCATTGTTGGCAGGAATGCAAGCTGTTACAACCCCTTTGAATGTCAGAATGGCGATTTCTTTTTTTAAAAAAAAATATTTATTTATTTATTATAAACAACATTCTGTCTGTGTGTATGCCTGCAGGCCAGAAAAGGACACCAGATCCCATTACAGATGGTTGTGAGCCACCATGTGGTTGCTGGGAATTGAACTCAGGACCTTTGGAAGAGCAGGCAATGCTCTTAACCTCTGAGCTATCTGTCCAGCCCTCAGAATGGAGATTTCTCAGAAAATTAGGAAAAACCTTCCTCAAGACCCAGTAATAGCACTTTTGGATATATATCCAAAGGATGTTCAATCATGCCACAAGGACATGTGCTCAACTGTGTTCATATCAGGAAGTTTTTTATAGCAATCACCTGGTTTCCCTCCAACTGAAGAATGGATAAGGAAAATGTGGTATATTTACACAATGGAGTACTACACAGCAGAAAAAAATAACAACATCTTGAAATTTGCAGGCAAATGGATAGAGCTAGAAAACATCATTTTGAGTGAGGTAACCTAGACGCAGCAACACAATTATCACATGTACTGACTCATAAGTGGTTTTTAAACATAAAGCAAAGAAAATTAGCCCATAAATCACAATCTCAGAGAACCTAGACAAAATGAAGAACCTAAGAGAGACATACATAGATCTAATCTATGTGGGGAGTAGAAAAACACAAGATTTCCTGAGTAAATTGGGAGCATGGAGACCATGGGAGAATGTTGAAGGGGAGGGGAGCAGCAGGAAGGGGAGCAGAGAAAAATGTGGAGCTCAACAAAAAGACAACGCAGGGGTCATAGTAAACAATAAAGGCGAGATGAAAGGTTCTGCTATCACGGGTCCAATTGCAAAGGAGTGTGCGGACTTGTGGCCCAGGATTGCATTGAATGCAGGCAGCATTGCGTGACTCATTGGTGCCTTTGTAAAATAGATTCATTAAAAGACTTTCTTGACATCTTCAAAAGAAAAAAAAAGAAATAAACAACAACCAGTACAAAAACATGTTTGTAAGCAATAACAAAGTCACAAATTGCCCTACATAGTCATTTCAGGTAAACACTTCGATAGGCAATTTAGTTTCACTTTTTATCAAGCCCCACAAAATACCTATAAAATATAATTGTGAAAATTCTCAACTGAATCAGAAATTATAAACCCCCAATTTAAGTAAGGATTATACCTGGAAAAGGAACAGTGTTGATGAGTGTCTCATCAAGCTTTGCAAACACAAACCTAACCTATGTTATGCTTGGCTGCACATACGGTCATATCAAGCAAGTGTTGAAAGTGCTGCATATTCTTCTGAACAAAGATTTTAGTCTGTGAGCTTTTTATAAGAGGAAATGGTGGCAAGAGTGTCTTAATCCACAGTCTGTGAGTATTTTTGGATAGAAATTCTTGTACATAAATGCTCACATCAATTAAAAGTCTTAAGTCATCTCAGTTTTCACAGTCATAAAGTAGAAATATTCTTAAATTAATGCATATTAGACCACATTGCTTACCCTCCTTTAGGAGTTCTCTCATAAATGAGATCAGGATTGAAAGGTAAATTTTAACTTCTTAGAATAACAACGTTGAAGATCAGGATGGGGGTGGATGCCTGTAATACCAGTGTTTGCTATGAGCAGCAAGAGAATCAATAATTCAAGGACATTCTCAGCTTCCTACAGGATTTGAGGAGCTACTGGAGACACTGTCTCAAAACAGGGACAACAAAAAATGCAAAACAAACACAAGCGCTTGCTTTGTTTTGCCAGATATGCTAGGAATAGAGCCCAGGACTTCACATGTCAATGGTGACTACTTCACCACACTGAGCGACACTCACATACAAATACAATAAACATTTAGTTTTATAACTGGTTTTGCCCACGTAAGTGTTTTCAAGCAGTGAGTTCATTCCCAGTCTTCCTTGCTACTCCACACTGCTCTGACTTCAGGGAGGAGTCTTTGGGTTCTGTTTACTGATTTTTTTTTTTTTTTTTTACATTATGAAAGTGCCAGAAGATAGTAACACTTATAGATCCTCCTAAAACTGTTTAGTTAGCACTTGGGGCTGCGAGTCTAATTACCTGTATTATTTTCCTTCAGAAAACAAACTGGTTTGGTTTTACATGGCTGTGTTGCATAACTGGCTGGCTATGCGAACATGCTAGTAAGCAGTGGGCAAAAGCCACTGTTAGTGTTTCAAAAGTTACCGAGTTTTCTTCATCTTGTGAGATTACAATCTTTTTTCTCATTAGCATATAGGAAACACGAAATTATTTTATTTGTTGCTGGTTGCCACCTACAAGCATTTTCTTCCTAATAAAATGTCAATTTTATTTTTTTTATTTTTTTTAATTTATTTATTTATTAAAGATTTCTGTCTCTTCCCCGCCACCGCCTCCCATTTCCCTCCCCCTCCCCCAATTAAGTCTCCCCCCAGCCCGAAAAGCAATCAGGGTTCCCTGTCCTGTGGGAAGTCCAAGGAACCCCCTCCTCCATCCAGGTCTAGTAAGTTGAGCATCCAACCTGCCTAGGCTCCCACAAAGCCAGTGCGTGCAGTAGGATCAGAAACCCATTGCCATTGTTCTTGAGTTCTCAGTAGTCCTCATTGTTCACTATGTTCAGAGAGTCCGGTTTTATCCCAGGCTTTTCCAGACCCAGGCCAGCTGGCCTTGGTGAGTTCCCGATAGAACATCCCCATTGTCTCAGTGTGTGGGTGCACCCCTCGTGGTCCTGAGTTCCATGCTCGTGCTCTCTCTCCTTCTGCTCCTGATTTGGACCTTGAAATTTCAGTCCTGTGCTCCAATTTGGGTCTCTGTCTCTGTCTCCTTTCATCGCTTGCTGAAGGTTAATATTCAGGAGGATGCCTATATGTTTTTCTTTGGGTTCTCCTTATTTAGCTTCTCTAGGATCACTAATTATAAGCTCAATGTCCTTGGTTTATGGCTAGAAACCAAATATGAGTGAGTACATCCCATGTTCCTCTTTTTGGGTCTGGCTTACCTCACTCAGGATAGTGTTTTCTATTTCCATCCATTTGTATGCAAAATTCATGAAGTCCTTGTTTTTTATTGCTGAGTAGTACTCTAATATGTATAAATTCCATACTTTCTTCATCCATTCTTCCATTGAAGGGCATCTAGGTTGTTCCAGGTTCTGGCTATCACAAACAATGCTGCTATGAATATGTATTGAATAGAATGATTGAAGTTGTTTTTAGATGATTTATCTCTTAGATGTGAATATAAAAACCATTCAACTGTAAAGTAAACTTTGTGGTAAAAGTTCTGGGAACTAGCAAAAAGTTATTGACTTAAAAAAAGATTAGGTAGAGAAATGGATTATAGGTCAGATATTAACAAATGAAGTATGCAATTAAAATTTAGATTTTTAGATAATTGATACCAAGTTATGCCAATTATTTCAAATATATAATACTAGAGACAATAATAAAAATAATGAAATGTTATGACATATTTTTAAATAGCATAGTTTTGTACAAATGGTATTTGTCATACAACAAAGAAAATCTAAATAAATAGGAAATAGAGAAACTATTTGCAATCCTTATCTTGAACATAGACTGCACATTTTTATACATGTGGACTTTCATGTTATTTTCTAAGTAAATGTACATTTTGCATGCATCAAGTAGTATATGTTACATACAGTACTTTTAGCTGTATAATAAATTTTTAGCAAAAATAAAGAAGGTAAATTTTCTTGTACAGCCTTTGAAAGACCAAAGTATAGCAGAACTGTGAAAAGTTTATTTAAATATTCTTTAATCTCCTTCCTTCCCTTTCTACAGCATGCCTTCTCCTAAAAATTGGCTTCTAATAATGACTTAGGCCTTCTCTTTCTAAGAGAGTACATGATGAAGAAATGGGAATTCTTTCCACTTTGCTCACTTAGTAGATAGTTCCCACTCTGTCCTTGGTGAGCTTACTAAACCTCTCTTCCATGCTAACAGAGGGAACAAATGGGTCTCGAGTGAATTCTCTTTCTTGTGATTAAGGAAACAATTACTCTGATCCTGATCACTTTTCTTTCCCTTCCTTTATTTTTTTCTTTTTAAAATAATACTTTTTTGGTTCCCTGACAAGCCCCTGTATTCATTCTGTGTTGTATTTACTAATATCCCTGAACACATGATGCTTAGAAAGATACTTTATTCATGACATGTATTAAGTTTGGATCTAAGGGTGTTCCAAATTATTAAAACTTAACTCCCAGGTGGTGGTACTATTTTGGAGTTTGCTAGATATTTTTGGAATTAGTACCTATATAGAGAAAGTAGTAGCTAGCAACGCAGTCTTCAGGGTTCATTATGGCTGGGCCCTTCCTGTCAGATTCTTTCTACTTCCTTTCACTAGAAGGTAAGAGCCTTTCCCACCACATGCTTCTGCCCATGTCGTGTTCTAAGGTCAAATATACAGAGTCAAATGCATAGATAGAACTCTTCCAAATTGTAAGCTAAAGCAAACATTTCTGTTAAATGTTTAGTGTCAGGCATGTCAGTGTAGCTGGTAGACAACACATTTCCTAAAGATGTGATTAGAAGTTCCTTCAAATTCTGATGGGTTCAGGTTGATGCATTGAGCTCCATGTTGGCTGGAGACTACAGCTTAATCAAGTTGCTAGGTCTCCAAGGTGATAAATGGATCCTCTGTTTCAGTAGTTTAGGATTTTACATTTCATGACCAATTTTACAGTGATTTTTTTTCTAATCCATTTCATGATTTTGATTCAATATTTATTTATACTCTGTCAGTTCCTTGGACTTTTTAATTTGCTTGACTAAATATCTAACAATGTGGACTGTATATGCTATACAGTTGCTTTTTCAGTCTTACATCAGCTCTCAGTTATCACATGAGTACATCATTATTTCATTTTACCAAAGATCTCCTCATATTATGACCAAAGTGGTCATAAACGACAAAACATGTAAATTGTGGACACTCTAGACAAAGAGTTTGATAACCATAGAAGGTTTTCTACCAAAACATCAGTTAAAAATAAAATTAACAGGAGACAACTTCCTAAATATAACCCCAGGAGCACAGACACTGAGAGAAACAATAAATGGGACCACTTGAAATTGAAAAGCTTCTGTAAAGCAAAGGATACGGTTAACAAGACGAAACAACAGCCTACAGAATGGGAAATGATCTTCACTAACCCCACATCAGACAGAGGTCTGATCTCCAAAATGTACAAAGAACTCAAGAAATTGGTTATCCAAAGAACAAATAATCCAATCCAAATAAAAAAATGGAGTACAGACTAAACAGAGAACTCTCGACAAAGAAATGTAAAATGGCTAAAAGGCACTTAAGGAAATGCTCAACATCCTTAGTCATCAGAGAAATGCAAATCAAAACAACTCGGAGATTCCATCCTACAATCCTACACCTGTAAGAATGGCCAAGATCAAAAACACTTATGACAACTTATGCTGGAGAGGCTGTGGGGTAAAGGGAACACTCCTGCATTGCTGGTGGGAATACATGAACATTTCTAAACCCAGAACAGTTTTTAGAAATCAGACGGAATTGATGGCCCAAGTCAAAACTATAATTTAGTTTTTCATATCTAAAATCCAACTATATACTATGGATTGAATCTTGGTAAATGAGGACTTCCACACTTTAATTCTATCACATGCTTGTATACATTCTCCACTATCCTCTTAATTTAATTTTGAAACAGGGTCTCCATTATCCCAAGCTGACATCCAACTTGTTATGTAACAAAGGATGACCTTGAACCCCTGATCTATCTGCCTCCACACAGTTTATACACTTCTATGGCTAGCCCCCTAATTATAATTTCAAAATTATCATATCTATTAAATTTTTTAAGTTATAACTTCCTTTAAAGACTTTGCTTTCTATATCCTTAGAGTGGAATCAAGTTTCTCCTGATGACACAATGGAAGACAGGCATTAGCCCAGGACAACATCCTTTCCATCATTATTAGAAATAGAAGTTCTTGAACTAGAAATAGCGCACTTCACTTTAATAGGGTGACCAGGTGGGAAGGTGAAAAGCATTGCCTATCATACCTTCATCAACTGCACCATATATGAAGGAGTTAGAGATTCAACTAAGGGACATTAAACTACTGATGAGTTCCCTTGAGTATGAAGTCCATACATCCCATAGCTCCATACCACAGCATGTTAAAAGCACTGCTTGTTGGTTTGTTTGTTTGAGGGTTTCACTATTTAGCTCTGGGAGATCTGCCTGCTTTCCCTCCCCAGGGCTGGAATTAACGGTGTGCATCACTACTCACAGAGGGTTTTGGAACCCTTAAAGGAGTATGGAAACACTTTACAGTGTGAACTCAGAAACAGGCCAAAAAAAAAATGATTAATTGAAACAGTAGACTTACTTGGATCATTAAACTGCAAAGTACATAGTTAGGGCTCAAATATGATTGTTCCCATTGGTTTCTATGGCAACCTAGAGCAATGAATTCTCCTCAGTTTACTGTGTCCCTGAATTTATTTTTTTAAAGGATTTTTTTTTAAAAAGTGAAGATATTTTACGTTCACTACACAATGAAATGTCTATTTAGGAAGTCTAAATAAGAAATATAACACTGTTAGAAGTTCTCAATTAAAGTCCTAGTAAAACTAAATATGCTACAGTAAACATCATTGTACATCTTAGCTTTGCCTCAACAAATATTTGGAAAATACAGTAAAATAATAGTGAATTACTAGAAAAATAAAATGTGACATTTGGTCCCAAATTTTGTTTTTCTAATCATTTATCCCAAATATTAGTTTTATTGCTATTTAGAAAGTTAAATTCTAAATTTTATCTTGATAGTTCCTTTTGTCAAGAAAATGAAGATTCTTTTGAAAGCCGCCACTCTCAGATGACACCTTCAATAGTACCGCCTTGTCGAGCACACATGTAAGGGACAGCCATATCAGCCACAGAGAACATATAAATAATGAGCATGCAACAGTACATGTGGCATAGTTTGTTCCTTGAGTTTCCACTGACTAAGGGAAGTATACATTGTATTGCATGATTATAAGTCCATAGAATGTAACCGGAGAAAGAGAAGGTAGAAAAGGGCAGAGTGTTGCAAAAGTAGACACTGAGGAGCATTTCCTTTGAATCTATTGAAATTCACTACTTCCCACAAATAATGCTCAAACACCCCCATTGTGATTATATGTCTAACTTCTATTATCCACTAATTTATTTTAAAAAAATCACAAAATTAGATTGTTTGAGGAGAAAATCATCTATTCTCTTAGGGTTACTTTTTCGTCTTTTCATCTTCTAAATATAATTTATACACATACTGTATACTATGTAGTATATAAATGCAAAATATGTTTCTTGCTTTAGTTAGTGATATCTATTTAAAAGATATTGAACTATGCTCATCAGTGAGAGCAAGTTGTGAATTCTGTTGTTGTACTGCCCTTATTGGTTTTATTGTTAAATTGTGTTGACTTTGTGAAGAATATTTCATAGCTGTCCTGCATTCTTTTTGACATGTGAAGATTTTTTTAAATAACAGAGAAGTGGAGATAATGAATATCTTCCACAATATGGTGATACTGTGACACATCACCAATCAATCAATTCAATGCTTCTTTCTTTAACCGGTATTAAATCTAGACTATCCCTTATTCATTCAGATTTCTAGGTTAATAACTTATATGATTAGAACAAATCATTTTCACATCAGGCTAATAATATTTTGTTTTTATCTGACTTTATGTGCTTTTTATGGACATGAATGCACAAAGCGTATCTACTTTTATAAAATAAGTTTTATAAGAAGCAAATTGACGTTCCAGTTTTTGAGACGGTTGTGTGTGCTGAAAGTATAGGACCTTTTTGACTTCCAGTGTCCATTTCTTCCTAACTCCCTTTCTTGCCAACTTTCTGTTGCGGGAGGTCCTCCCACTCCTCCAGCCAATAGCCGCTGAGATACCAGCCCATTGAGGCGTGGTCTCTCTCCCTTTAAAAAAGCGTCCACTTCCCTCTCCTCTCTCTTCACTTCCTGCTCCACTGGCAACTAGACTCCCTTCCTGGTTGCGCAGAGGGCTGATGGTGATCTGTAAGTTTTTTCCCCTTTAAATAAATACCACCCTATTAATCATAATTCCAAACTGGTGTGGCATTGTTTGTGACTTACTCCTTCAACTTTTTGTCAGCATTTTCACAGCTGCCTTGCCTTTTCCCCCTCTCCCACCCCACCCTGCTGCCCCATTGACATTGGAAATCCATTCATGTCACAGCCACAGAGCTGCTATATGGCTTAGTTTAAGTGTTGATGGAAAAAAATACCTTTCCCAAAGCTTATGCCCCAAAGAGCTCCAACTGTGGGTACTTTATTCTGGTGTTCATTTGGCTTGCTCAGCTTCTCATTGGTTCACAGCATGGAGTGGAGCCACTGGCTCTCTCCCACAATTCATCTGGAAGGTTTGCTGTTCACGTGAAGGTTAGAATCTGACGACTTCCACCTTTGTGTCGTCATAAACTGTGAGTTGAAGCTCCCAACATGCCTCACTCATTTGCATGAGGTTTACACAGAATTTTAGTTTAGTTGGATAAGTCTTTTGATATTTTATAGTATTATTCCACTTCGTGTTGCTTGTGTCCAAAGCAGCAAAACAAACAAGCAAATAAATAAACAAATAATTAAATCATCAAATTATGACAACTTTGTCATCATGATTTGAAGTTCTCTTTGCAAGTATGAAATCTGTAATTTTTATCATGTAGTATTATCTTTCCAAATACAGACTTTTTAAATAACGCACCACACACACACACACACACGGGGGGGGGGGCAGAGAAAAAAAGGGGAGGCAGAGAGAGAGAGAGAGAGAGAGAGAGAGAGAGAGAGAGAGAGAAAGAGAGATCAGATGTTAATGGAGTTTTTCACAATAAATGAGACCTTCCCCCTCCCCCGAATTTCTCCCTGATTTTGAGACCTACAGAGTATTTATCCACGTATTCTAAAGATACATAGTTCCTTATGTCAGCTGGTAGAAAAATTCAGGGAAGTGTTTTATATTTAAAAGGAGTGGTCTTTGCTCACAAGAAAGCACAAAGTGTCCTACGAGAAGTGTCAAGAGCACCGGAGACAACTGTCGTCCCTGTCAGACCCCCTTTGGACCTTCACCTCCCCATTTCTCTTGTGTAGCCAGGAGCCAGTGTCACTGTGAAGGGATCTCAAGCTGCTGGAGACTCTGTCCAAGACTTATTCACCTCTGCATTTACTAAGCCAGTCAAGTCCAGCAAGAAGAGATCAAAATACTAGCCCACATTGTAAATCTCAATGTTTAAAAGAAGTCTACAAAAGCCCCCCGCCCCGCCTCGCCCCCTGTCTCACACACTCTTGGAAAAAAAAGCACGTAGATTCATAATAACATGAGTCAAAGATGGTGGTAAAAATAAAACTGGTTTATTTATGACTTTTTAGTCCACTTGTTCAATTAGCTTGTTTACTGATTTTAATGTAAAATCCTTTCGTACATTTTCTTCACTATGGTAATTAACAACTCAGTGTTGAAAATCTTAAAAGGATGCTGGTTTGAAATATTCATGTGTGTTTGGAGTTTTTGATTAAACAAAAGATATTTAATAAAATCAATCCTTCTAGACCTTAGATTGCAATCCAACTCACATGAATTTAAATGAGTTTCAGTGATATTGCACATGTATAAAAAGCCAAATGGGGGGGAAATAAATCACCAGCTATGCTTCTGTTCAATTTTAAAGCATGATTAAAAAGAGTTACTGTGTCATGGCTCATTAACACACCACTATAAAACAAATCGTATAGATCACATTATATATAAAATTTTATTTTTGGCCTGATTACGTTTCTTTATAAAATAGGTCTCTGAGAACTTTACACACATGGTAAAGAGTTAGCTCTAAGGACTTTTATTGGCCATTGGGGATTGTCTTAGGTAAACTGTTTAAAACTATGAGGGACTTTTGAAGACATTGGTTTATAACGTTTTAAGTTCATGTAACATACACATGCTTTGTAACATACACATTGCTGTGATTGTTCTATGACTTCTTGTATCCAGTATATTCTTTGTTGCATTTTCTTCTCTCTTTTTTTAGATTCCTTTCCTACCTCTGCGATTTGATAAATTTAAAATTAATATTCACAGTGATCAAATGAGGATTGTTTTAAACTTGAACCACAAATCATCTCATGGATAGAGTAAATAAGTCAGCTGCTTCTTCATTTTTAAACTAGATATACCTTTATAAAAATGTAGTGGTATTTGATGCTTATAAGTAATAATTATCAATATAATACTAAGCACTAATAACTAAATCATAATTGGTAATAATCAGAATGTATTTGCTTATTGTGTGATTAAATGTTGTAGTTTTTAACATCTAGTACCTGCCAACATACATAAAGATAAACATGAATTAGAGCATGGAAATGCATAAATATCATCAGGAAGTATCAAATTTTTTTCAGGGTAATTAAATACATGAAGGAATACTAATACATTACAGAGTTTTCATTTCTTATTTATAGCAGGAACAGAGTATAGATGTATACCTTGGCCTTTATCCTGAATAATTTCCCCTAACGTTGTGCCATGCCTGTGGGGAATAGATCAATATTCCATAGTAGTAAACACTGTTCAAGATAAGTAAAAGTAAGAAATGTGAAAAGTCAATTAGATACTCCATATTTATTACTTTTAAGTACTGTTATTAGCTATAACAAACCTCATTTTCCAGAATACATAATACTAAAATTTGTACAGTAGCAGACAAGTGGCATTAGTAGGGAAAAATAAATGTAGCCGATTTCCTAAAGACACTGAAATATGCTGCATGAGAGATTCTTAAAGTTTCAAGGGACATTTGAAGTAGAAGCTTATTTTTTTCTTAGTCACCATCTTCATCTTGCCTTGAGGAAATGTAGGTATGAATCAGCATCCTTATTCATTTTAATTTAAATTAGAAACTGCTGCCTGGCCTAAGAACTGACTTCCGGATTTTCTCCTTTGAGATATTGACTGAAAGAGATGAACTAAATTTTGTAGTGACTCAGTTATGGTATTTGGAGATGACATGTCCTTAATATACTTGATAATTTTAGGTAGCCTTACATTGCTTTGTTGCTATACAGTGTTGACAGCACTTCTATGGCCAGGCATTTCGATTCCTCTAACAATCTTTGAAGTAGAAAATAGTAAATCTCCTATACGAGTGTAACATTAAGTTTCAGTAAAATTAAACGACTTGGCTGCTGAATAACTGAATTAAAACTCATGTCAGAAGAGATCACATAATCTCAAGGTTAGGAATTTGAACCTTGAAGCTGAAAGGTCACATCAAATTTGAATTGTAGTCTTTTCTCTTTGTACCCTTCTACAATTGTGTAATCTCTTTGGGTCTAAACTTTGCTAAGTAAAGATAGTAGAGTTATTTATAGGATGATGTAATGGCTTGATGAATCTTTACATCATAAAGCAGTTAGGTATGTCTGAAAGTTCTCTGACGTTTGAGTACACTTTCAGTTACTAGCTGTGAATTCATGGTACTTCATAGGTTCTTTCATACTTGAATGATTCTAATGTCTTTAGAGAATGATCGTGTATAATGTATTTTTTTTAAAGAACATAAAATTAAGATTGGCTCCACAAATTTAATCTAATTCTAATCTGATGTCTTATTTATTAAGCTTTGTGTAAATAGAACCATGCTGCCAATTAGTGTTGAACAATATACAGAATTCAGAGAGAATGCATATTTGAATGTTTATCTCAAGGACATTGAAGTAATTTTGCTAGCCTACACATAAATTTTAATATAACTTACTTTGCCAACTCTGATGTCTTAAAATACTTTATGCACCTATTTCTTGATGTGTTTTTAATATTTTCTAAAATGCTGAATTTTGAACTTTGTGTCATATCTGCTTGCCCTATTCCCATAAGGAATTTAAAATGTTTAGTATCATTTTGTTTATTATATCCAAAATATACTTACAAGAGGTTCTCATGTATATACCCACCATACGTATTTAATAGATGTGTGCACATATGGGAAGAGGTTAAATTCTTATAAACCTTTAGTATTATCTGATGAAAGAAATTTTTATTTGTTGATTGCCATTATTTTGATATTTCAATGCACATGGACATAAACCAGTTTTGGAAATTGATTTTGTAGCTGTCTAGGTACTGTCAATCTCTTACACTTAGTTTTCAAATTTTACTGAAATTTTAATATACTGTGTTTGTTCATTTAAAAAAAGTGCATTAGACCTATTTTGATGTCATATGAATAACACACAACCAAGAATCAATAGCAACTAAAGATACACTTTTGATTGTGGAGAGAAATAAAAACTCATTAGTCAGATTAAAATAGAATTTGAGAAGCAAAAATAAAGTAGTGTCATCTTTTCTTTAGATTTTAGAAGATAGATTTCTAAGTTAGCTCTGCATGGATCACAACGTGATAATTATGTAGCAGAGTTGTTTTCTAGAACGAACCATTGGCCTCACACCTACCCTTGTGTAAAGCTAACAATGATTAACTCGTAAAGGTGCACAAAATCCTTTGCAGGACACAGAACTTTAAGAGTGAAACCATTGTCCCTTGAATTCTCAGTGCTGGCACACAAAAATAGTGAGTTCTAGGCAAGAGAACTGATGTAAGGACACATCCTAGTTAAAAGTCCTTTCTCGGGTCTGGAGAGAGTGTTCAGCAGTGAAGATCATTGCAGCTCTGGCAGAAGACCTGCTTTGGATGATATCTGGTGTCTCACAACCATCTGTAACTCCAGCTTCAGGGGTTACAAGGCCCCCTAATTCATGAGTTAATTTTAATTAACAAATTCTCATTTCTTTAGCAAAGTCAGGTGACTGACTTTGTGTAATGGATGCCCCAGGTAAACAGGAGTATGGAATTTGCACAGACCTTGTACATAGACATACCAAGGGTTTGGTAGGCAAACACTTGGCCTTAGGAAGTAGATTTGGATTTTAGGGATTATTGAGGAATGCATTAATGTAAAGATGTTGGAGTTTCATGAGGAGAAGAATGTTCTAGATGAGCTCTGTCTCCCCTTCAAGAGGAACTGGTTTCTTGCCTTCCTGTGAGCTTAGGTAATATAAACAGACACTCTGGTTGTGATAGAAAATAAAAATAAATACTTTCTTTGTTTAAGTTGTATTCATACTCTCCATGGATGAATGTATTTGATAAAGATATTGCTGCTCGCTCTCTCTCTAAGTTAGAATTAAGGCTTAGGTAGCCTTTCCTTCTGTATTTTCTAAAACCACCTTATCTTAACTCACTTGTGTGTGTGTGTGTGTGTGTATACGGATATGTGCATATATATATTACCTTTAAATATTCTTTATATGTATTTATAGAATTAAAAATTAATAATCCAATTAATATCATAATTGAAAATGATAGTAAATATGTTCAAATCTAAGTTGATTTAAATTCTTAAGCACTTAAATTTGAGAATTTTGGCAAGTACAGTCAGGGACTAGAATAAATGAAGTAAATAGAAATAATGCCAATTAGAACACTGGGAAAACCCCAGCATTCAGTCATTTAATAGTGTTTAATGTTCCAAATCATGATATTGTGGTATATTTTACATCAACATGCTAACTTCAGGTGATTACTTTGAATAATCTTTTCTTTCATCATTTTTTACAATGCTGTGTGTGGAAAACTTTTGTTTTACCATGTATATTTTTTATGTTCTGTGGTATTTATACCCATTAATTGGGGTGGTTATTTTTGAATAGCATTTTATTTCTCAGATTCCTATAACGTGTGGTCTGAGCATTGTCTAAGGATCATACATTCTACAATAAAGAAAGTATGCTGTATTTAAACATCAACTGTGAGCCGGGCGGTGGTGGTGCACACCTTTAATCCCAGCACTCGGGAGGCAGAGGCAGGCAGATCTCTGTGAGTTCGAGACCAGCCTGGTCTACAAGAGCTAGTTCCAGGACAGGCTCCAAAAAAACCACAGAGGAACTCTGTCTCGAAAAACCAACCAACCAAACAAACAAACAAACAAACAAAAAACCATCAACTGTGTTTTAAAATCAAATTTGGCATTGTTTGAAATGTTCTGATTATATAAAGTACCCACATTTAATCAGTATTAATCACATTTAATCAGTTATAATCAGCATTGTCTGTTACTCAATATTTTAAAATGTTCTATTTCAAAGTAAACTTAAGAAAATATTTCATTAAGTAATTAGATATGAGTACCTAAAGTTTAATTTTAAAATATCTCTATTTAAAAGCTTTGATCAGGTTGCAAATCTTACAAATTTTCTCACATTTAAGAAAAAATTCTGTAACAATTGTCAGAGTTCATAGGTGTGTTGCTATAGTGAGTTTTTGGTGGGAGATATGACTCATTTTTAATTTGTGAATTATAATATATGGAAAACTGTTTTGATGGAGATTAAAGTGATAAAGAAAAATTAAGACCTTTATATACTCCCCCAAACAAAGAGAATATTTCATACTGTATAAAATGTGTGTTTGATATTTCTCTTACTGTCAGAGAATGACTGCCACCTGGAATGTAAGCCAAAATGTGTATATGGCTCAACACTAGCAAGTGAGAGACACAGTTTTTCTACAAGTGAATTGAAATACAAGAATGTTTGCATGCCGAGGCAGAGTTTTACCAAGTTGAGCTGCCTCGCTAATTTACAAGAGGCTGGAAGGGCTTGCATCCTTACTGATGTGTTCTATAGAGGCTAAGGAAAGGGGGCTTTGTCACTGACATTAGTTCAGAATCAGTGTTTTGGGCACTGGAGATAATTCTTATAACTTTAAAAATTAAAAATGTCCTAGTTACAATTAGGAATCCCAGCAAACATGCAGTTGATGGGATGTATAACCCTACCTAGATTTATTACATTTAGTGGGACTCTTCATCCCTTTCATTTTAACAATTTGTTTCCAATGGCAAGTTTGAGCAGGAAAACATCAAACTCATTCAAATTGCCCCTTGATTTCAAGTGGCAATGAGAGAACCTACATGACAGACATTCCTGTCTTTTGGCATTACTGGTAGATGGTTTAGTGGGCAGAATAGAAGGCCTCATTCACTAATTATCAGAATAAGTGCTACACTGAAGCAGCCCACCTCACTGAACCCAATCTAGCCTCTGAATATCCACAGTTAGATGATTACAGTATTGAATATGACCATTAGTCAAGCCTCTTTTCAGGTCTTTTACAATGAGCTAAGAAAATGGAGATTTTGACTTTATTTAAAAACATTCTTTGCATGTGAGACAATGAATTTCAGGTAACTTGAACATAAGCTCCGAATCTTTAGCTGAAAATGGACGTTGACACACATGTGATGGATAATTTCAAATCTCCGTGAAATCTTAAAGTGTACCCTTTTATGTCCCAGAAGTGTTGGATCTGTGACTTATGGGCTCTCCAATTTAGAGCTAGAGTGAGGCTCTGGACTGAATTGTAGCTGCAGAAGTAGTCCCAGTGGTCTCTGGATAAAAGAGCCAATCAAACGGCTGGGCCCTAATAGCCTTCTAAGAGAAAACTCAAAGAGCCTCATCAGCAAGGCCTTTTACATTATCCTTGGATGAACGTTACCCTGGGGCCTAACTGGCAGCATCGTCTTTACCTTCTCCATTCCAAGGCTTTCTCTGATACAATTCCCCAGCTCCCTGAATGTACTTTGCATGTGGAGGGAGGCCTGGACAAGTCTCTTCACGGTTTATATAGCAAAATACAAGAACAGTTGCATTAACTGGTTATAACAAAAGCACTGGTGATTTGGTGAGCTCTCCACCATTGATCTTAAAAGCCATGTGAAAAAAAAATACTCTTTACTTTTAATTCCTAGCATATCAATTCAAACCTTCCAAGCAGAAAATTCCATCAAGTGAGATCCATCGGCAGTGAAGTTCAAAGTCAGAGAGCAAATGGAAATCATTGTAGCATTTCTCATTTCCCCATGGACATGACCCCTCCAAATGCGCCACATGATCTACTGTCCCCTGGTGGTAATTGATGACACTCGCTGTAAGGAAATCGGTGGAACACTTAGGGAAGATGAGTATGGCAGGGCTGTTTACATTTTTAGGGCTCCACTCTGGTGTTTGTCTTTTAATTTTCTGCCTTTCTTTCTTTGAAATCAGTTTTAAATTTGATGATTTCATGCCGTCTAAACTTAAGCATTTTGGAGGGAGATTAATAGCAGTATCAAAAAATGTTAAGATTTAGTGTCAGAAATATCAAGCATTATAAGACAGGGAACAGTTACATGTGTAATTTAAGATAAGTATATACAATTGAAAATAATTAGTTACACACAAGAGAAATGACATTTGAGCTATATTATAAATGAAAAGTGGGCTTTCCTGAGATTTAACTTATTTTAGTATTTAGTATTTTCCTTCATAATTAGGAAAAAAGTTATTTAAATATTAAAATTTTCTTTGGCATTAATATTTCTAAACTTGTTCATTTGGTGGGTTATAGGAGCTTCTTAATTACTATATATTATATAGTGCGTTTTTTTCTGTGCATATACATGTGTGTTGTTTGAGATAGCTTTAAACTTCGGAACTAATTTTGTAGCCTAGACTTGCTATGCAGCAATTCTCCTACCTCCACTTTTTAAGTGCTGGGACTTGCACAAATACTTCATCACCTGGAATCTCCGCATGCATCTTTAATGTTTAAAATAGTTCATACAAACTAACTTTAGTTAATTTTATAATGGCTTCCTGTTATAATCTGCTGGTTTGGTCTGCCGACTGGTATCCTATCCCTTAAGAGACAAGCTCCACCCACTCCCAACCCCCCCTTCCCTTCTTTTTAGGAAAGTGGATCTCTCACCTCCTCCCCAGCCTGCTTTCTCTTTCTGTCCGGCTTCTGAAGAGGTAACTACTGCCTCTCTCTCTACCTCTTCTCTATCTCTCTCTCTGCCCTTTTCTCTTCTCCCCCTTTCTTCCTGTCCTTCCCCTCTTCCTTCTTCCCTGTCTCCTCCCTGAAACTCTCTCTTCAAGGTGTATCTGTCTCCCACTTATGTCTCTCTCCCACCAAGACCTCAGGTCACCTGCCAGGGAACCTGCCTTTGCCCCGCTGAGGCCTCGGATGACCCCTGCTGCCCCTCGTGGGGCCAGCCTCCGGTCCCCCATATCTTTATAAATAATAACACTTCAAAGTATTAAAATGCGCATTTGGAAAGTGGAGCCTGGCAGAAATAACCATCTACTGAACTATTTGGATTCCTTTGTCACTGACTCTATTCACCCCTTCTTTTTGTTCTTAGCTGCTATTATTTTTCCTTCCTGCTCCTTTATCTTCTTTTCTCCACATCCTCTTCCAATTCCTTCCCTTTTTCTTCCTTATCCTTTGTGTCACATGTTGCTATCATTTGTGTTTCTATTACTTAAGTTGGAGGAACTGACTCTATTCAAAAAGCTGGGTCTAGGAAATTGGTGAAAGCATGCACGGGAGTGCATTACAAATTTTAACTATAAAACTATCCCAAAAGTGAAAAATAATGATCACATAAATATACAGAATTAAGATATGAAAAATTAGTTATGTTTAACATACTAATACAGTATCTAAAGACTGGTGTCAATGAAGTCAAATTTGTTGATTAGTAACTGACAAAACTCTTTTCCCATCAAACCCTGGTTTCTGTCAAGATATTAGGTCATTTTCTGTTTGTTCAGTGTTTTCTCTACTGCACTATGAAATATGGGGACTCCAAAAAGGAACTGGAAGGGAGTAAAGACAAACAGTAAAATTAAGGATATTTTGAAGACCAAAACTTAAGTAAATATATATTAAACATTGTCACATCTCAAATGCAGAAATAGCAATTTTCATTTTGAGACAGTGCCTCACTGTGTATCTCTTGTTGGCCCGGAACTTGCTATGTAGACCTGGCTGGTCTCAAGTTTAGAAGCATCCACCTAGTCTGCCTCCTCTCGCTGAGATTATAGGGTGTGCGACCACACCTGACCAAATGAACCTTTTATTTTTAAGCCACACTTCTTCTAACAGGTAATAAGAACACCACACATTTCTATGATTTCTGAATAGTATAGTAATGTGGCAGTATTAAGTATACTTTATGGAGTTGTGGCCAAATGTGATTAGAAATCCAAATGATATGAGTAGCTCTTACTGTACCAAGACCAGGCCCTGCTATAAAACCAATGACCAGTGTCTTTGCTCTCTCACTCACATTGATGTCAGCACGTACTGGAGAAGCTTCATTCTAGATTGTGAGCATGAAGTTGTCCAAGTTCTGTGATCCGAGAAAAATCAAAATTTGCCTGGGTAATGTGATTTCAGAATAATAGAAGACAGTTCCTCAGGGACTCAAATAGTATGTCACTTAACCTTTGTTTTATAGTACCTAATAGCTGAGCAGGGAATGTTTTGTCAAATATGTGACATATCTTAAGATAGCAAGAAAGGGGTTTGATTTCAATCTAAGAACCATGGTGTAAAATGTCATACTCTCAATGAGGTGACAAGATCTTTCCTTTCTTTTACTTTTAGAATTTAAATTTTAATAAAGGTTGTTTGCTATAATCAGAAACAGTGCACAGCCTATAAAGAACATTATTTATATTTAATTTGGGCATTACTTTACTTCAAAGGATAACAGTGTATCGATTATAGCATTATTTTAATACTCCCATTGATAAAATGCAATGTGTCAATCATTTCTAATATTTTAAACTTCATAGAGGGATTAAGAGTTACCTATATTTGATTTTAGATATCTGGATGTTTGGGAAGATCTTTAACAAACCTGATCTTATTAATATATCATCATTAAATTCATTCCATCATTTTGTAGGTACAATTTTGTTTACTAGATGTTAAAAATCTTATATTGAGACCTGTGAGGAACTGTTAAGAGCCCAGGCACATAATGTATTATCCTCTACACTGGCCAAGCATTTCATTCCTATTAACATAAGTGATCTTCCCTGACAGGACTTAGGCTCAGTAAGCAAAATTCAGGTCTCTGGGACTGCAAGTACAGGACATTCAGATGTAACTGAAGTGAAGGACAGTCATGCATCATTTAACCTCAATACATCTGAGAAATGCATTCTTCTGCAATGTGATTGCTGCATGAGCATCATAAAGTGTGCTTAGGTAACCCAAGGCAGCAACTACATGGACATCCCTGTTTCTCTGAATGTATTAGACTTCAGAATGATACCATTGGGTGTTAAGACAACATTTTGCATTCTTACATGGATGTTTTTTTAGAGCACAATACTGTGTGTGTGTGTGCGTGTGTGTGTGTGTGTGTGTGTGTGTGTTCATACACACATGACTTCATGGCAGTAACAAATAGGTAAGGTTTCAGTCCAGAAAAAATAAGATCATGTGGGGTCTGAAAACATCAAGTTCTGTATTTTAAACAATAAACTTCTAATGCTTCATTCACTGTTGAATATCCTGATTATATCTTCAGACTGACCTTATATCTATTCTGTAGGTGAGAAAAGGGAGTTTTGATAATGTATGTGAGAATAAACTGATATGAGGAAGATCAGAGATTTTACTATTAAACTATTCACTTGCTCAATTTTATTCCATGATAACTCTTTAATCTTTTTTACATTTTTTATTTATTTGTGTAGCGGTGTATGTGTTTGGTATATGCCATGGTGCATATGTGGAAGCTAGAGGACAACTTCAAGAGTAACTTTTCTCGGGCCACCATGTGTGATCGAGGGACTGAGCTCAGGTCTCAGGCTTTAGGGCTGTAGCAAGTGACTGTACCCTAGAGACATATCTCTGGCACCAGGCTGTCTAGTAATTTTGTTTCCCAGGAAAATTCAAGTCCTTATACGAACTGGGTAGGTTAACATCATTCAAAATGCTGCCCAAATTATCTAATGTTTGAGTAAAAACTTAAAGACAATTTGAAAGCATAAATAGAAATTCTAAGATTCTAGGACCTCCCAAGGTCCCAATGAGGAGCAGAAGGAGGGAGAACATGAGCAAAGAAGTCGGGACCACGAGGGGTGCACCCACCCACTGAGACAGTGGAGCTGATCTACTGGGTGCTCACCAAGGCCAGCTGGACTGTGACTAAAAAAGCATGGGATAAAACCAGACTCTCTGAACATGGTGAACAATGAGGGCTGATGAGAAGCCAAGGACAATGGCAAGGGGTTTTGATCCTACTTTATGTTCTGGCTTTGTGGGAGCCTAGCCAGTTTGGATGTTCACCTTCCTAGATATGGACAGAGTGGGGAGGACCTAGGACTTACCACAGGGCAGGGAACCCTGACTGCTCTTTGGACTGGAGAGGGAGGGGGAGAGGAGTGGGAGGAGGGGGAGAAGGGTGGGAGGAGGGGGAGAAGGGTGGGAGGAGGGGGAGGGAAATGGGAGGCTGGGAGGAGTTGGAAACTTGTTTTTTTTCTTCCTTTTCGCAATAAAAAAAATAAATTAAAAAAAAGAAAATACATAAAAAAGTAACTAAAATAAAATAATTAAAGAAACAGAATCTTGATAAAATTTGGTTCCAAAATAAGCAAATGCATGGGGAAAAAAATAACTGAAAAGTTCAGTGTAGTAAACTTTTATCAAATAAACAGTTCTCCATCTCCACAAATCCCCGAGTGTACAGGAAGGACAAAGAGCAACATGATACCAGATTGTCTATAATCAGAGACCTGAAAAGAGAATGTCAAACCACAAAGAGTGCAATTCAATCCAGAGCTCCAGGGAGAAAAATATCATGCTGAAAAAGACTAGCTAAAACCCAAATGAGAAATGGGATGTAACCATGAGTCAACAGGCATGAGTGTGTGTGTGTGTGTGTGTGTGTGTGTGTGTGTGTTGTCTGTACAGACAGGTATGCACTATAAAACAAACAAAAGAAATTACAACTGCTCAAAGTACCTCATTGTATAGCTTCAATTGTTTACTCTTTGATTTAGAAATGATTATTTCCAATGTTTTCACATGTGCTGAAATTTACCTTTATCAACATAAGAAAAAGGCAAGGTAAACAATGAAAAAATTGAGAATTTTTCCTGAACATTTAGGAACCTTGTTTAAGATTTAGCCATTGACATGCAAATTGCACATTAGAGATCCTCAATGAGCTATTTAATTAGCAAGTTTTCATTTGTTTAGCTAAAGTCAGGTGTTTTGTATAATGGAATATCCATACCCTGGTAAACTGAAGGGAGGGAGAATTTGCATATTAATATTTTTCTTGAATCAGACAGAGCTTAATCATTGGATATTTGTGATACATTGTTGAGAAGGTCAGGCATTTTGCTTTATTTGCTTCCTAAAATGCTAAATATTTTATTCTAGTTTTAAATTTTAACTATTGAAAATCATACCTATCTGCTCCCATTTCAAATTTAATTGTCTTCAAATTCTTGTCTCAACAGTTTATTTGAAAAGTTACCCCTAAGTAACCTACAGTTAAGTCAATTGCATAAAATTATTATCAGAATGTTAAAAGTTTAACTAGAAACTCACTAATAATTTCATGGCAAATATAACACTTATGTGTCCCTTTAAAATAATCTAAAAATCTTGAATTTGTTGTCTTTGGGAATTTACATCTCTTGGCTTGCGGAAGGGGAAGCCAGAACAGGAACCTTAATAAGTAAATAAAAGGTTGCTCTCAGTTTGCTTCTCCTTAGCTCACATTTATCTCTTTGGCATGATGAAGGGAAACTCAATGGTGATTGTGAAAACAAACACAATTAGTACAAATGCAGCATATGTTAACACTGCAGCAGGGGAATGACAATGAGCTGCAGGCGACACCAACACCTGTTCCTAGGGAGGATGTGTGAATGCAACCCCAGTGGATAAGAAACTTTCAGCTACCAAGTGTGCATCTCACCAATTATAATGTTTTTGTGTGGCCCCGGAGGCATCCTCACCTCTATTAATCTCTTCCCTGATTGCCTCTGTATTCTCGTATTCATTTATAACTTCACAATCGACATTGAGCTGTGCTTAACCAGATGTGGTGGCTAAGCAGAGTAGTCATGTGAGCTATAGTAATGACCCTAAGTTCTAGGTGACTGGCTGTGTGTTTTCATATCAGAACAGTCGCTTCTAAAGTGTTGTTGTCATCTTATTCACCCAGATGTTTATTGGATCCATAGTTGATTCTTCACTTGGAGCATCTTATGATAACTTTACCATGGAAAAATATGAAATAAGGGAAAAGTATACACAGAGGTTACTTATTTGTTTCCCGGCCACCCAGACCTGAAATAATCACACAGAAACTATTTTAATTAGAACACTGTTTGGCCAATGTCTCTAGTGTCTTCCTAGCTAGCTCCTACATCTTGAATTAACCCATTTCTATTATTCTGTGTATTGTCATGAGGTAAGGTTCCAGCATCTGTCTCCTTCAGCAGCTAGATGTCTTTCTATATGTCTTTTTAAATTTCATACCTGGTTTTACTCTACTAAGCTATTGGCTGAAACAGCTTCTTTAATAACAAATGATAATAAAACAAAGCATAAAGAGGGCATTCCCACATCAGAGGGAGACTTGACTACTCTTAAGGTATGGAGAAGATTTTTATTGTAGATGTAAGATGTAGGCAGAGGGAAGAGTCCAGGATGAACATGGCTCAGCTAACTGAATCAGACCATGAGAGAAGAGAGGGGGAGGGAGAGCCATAGAGGCACCACTGAGCAAGGGAGACTGCCTGGGCCAAGAGGACAAGAGTCAAAATTGCTGAGTTCTCTAGGAATCAGGCTGAAGAAAAGGAAGTGAAATGCATCTCTAGAAGCAAGAGGTTTAGGGGAGGGGCCTGGGTGAGAAGTGCTGGGAGGAGCCACAGGTACTGAGTGAAGCTGGGAGAGCTGGCCAGCATTGGGTTTGATAGGTTAAATGGGCAACTCTGCTGTTTGTCCAGGGTTTCTGAGAACTAACCCTTACCACTGAGAGTTCCTGAGCACATCTGACAGTGATCTCCATATATAACACACAGAATGCTCACACTGAGGCCAACTGTTGTATAAAATGACAAGTGTTAAGTGGTAATGTTAGATATCCTCTTCTACCTTCCACCCAAGGAATGCATGTCAACATATCAGAAGTTACAGCAATATTTACTGATTTTTGTCATTTTACAAACAACATCCCATTTAATGTATATTACTCCTATACTTGTTGGTTGCCAAATTTTATTTCTGGTTTGCCTCTCTTTGCTTTAATGCATAATTGATAGAGCTCTTCTTTATCACAAATATAATTTGTTCCTATAGGTCACCCTCACCTGGAGGGACCTCAATGTAAAGTGTGTCTTCCTATTTTAAAACTTCCAATGATCCTTCTAGCACCTAAACATCAACTGTATCACCATTTCTTTTTTTAGTCTTCTAGTTTTGTGAAGATTATCAGAAGTTCAGGTCTTACTACACTTTATAATCATGCTTCATTTGGAGAGTTGTCAAGTGCTCAAATCCACTGCTCTTATGTTTACAGACATGTCTTTTTATTAAAATTAATAAAGAGGATGCCAAAAATTTAGAACTTCAGTTTCTTTCTCCTGAAAATCTATAACTACCAGTATTTTAAAGTATGTTCCTTAAAGATTTTGTTTATTATTCACCATAATGGTCTTAATAGACTCTAAATGTAAGGAAATATTTGTTGCGTCTTCCCAAGGGAAATGCAGAGAGTGTGTGATGAGTTCGTTGTGATGTAGACAATGCAGATCTTAAGTGTTGCTAAGTATCAGCTGTTGACTTTGGAAGGTTTCTAAAATTCTCCATACCAGTTGCTGCTGTGGAATAACTCTCTTGTACCCTGTAAAGATTTGTCACTCATATTGGTTTAATAAAACACTGATTGGCCAGTAGTCAGGCAGGAAGTATTAACAGGGTGAACAGATTCAGACTGTGAGAATTCTGGGAAGAGAAAAGACAGAGTCAGTCAATAGTCAGACACAGAGGAAGCAAGATGAGAAAGCTGCATTGATAAAAGGTACCAAGCCATGTGACTAAACATAGATAAAAATTATGGGTTAATTTGAATTGTAAGAGCTAGTTAATAAGCTTGAAATAATAGACCAAACAGTTCATAATCAATATAAGCCTCTCTGTGTTTCTTTGGGTCTGAATGGCTGTGGTACTGGACAGGAAAGAAACTTCTTTCTACAACTTGTCTCATGTATAAAGTGACAAGTAATTTTTAAAACTTTTAGGTGATAAATCTGTCATGAGAAAACTGAATTATAATATTTAAAGTACTTGAAAAGTTTAGCAAACAATAATTGCCCTATGTCTTAAAGTTAATGGTACTAATTAGGTATTCTTAATTATCATCATTTCTATTATCTTGGAAACTTACCTTTTGCTTGATTCAGCCCAGCTTTTAAGCAATATTGTGTTGGTGAATGATTAAAATAAGTTTATGGTTGCTGTAATTGGCCCAATTGATATAGCTACATTTTTATATCCCCTTTGATTGCCTCATTATTAGGACTTCAGTTTTTTGGAAATTATCTTTATCTCTCCAAGAGAATTTCATTCAAATTCAGTCATATAAGTTAGTAGGACTCTTCCAACTTTGTAGAATATGGGAAGCATGAGTAGAGTAGAAATGAAGGTACAGTCCAATGGTTTCGTGGCCAACTTCTCTGCTGATAAAGTTAAAAATATTTCTTCACACAGCACTCAAAGTAACCCTTTAGCATTATAAACTGGTGTATGTTATTCTGTTTTTCAAAAGTTTTCAGTAGCTTCTTTTTACACTAAAAAAAAAAAAATTTCTGGATTCCTGAAAGTCTGGCCAAAATGAGCCTTGCTCTGTCTCTAAATTTGTAAGAAACCTTGATCTTCTTTTTTATTTTTCAGGTTGGATATTTATTTAGTGGTTTATGGAAGGGAAGGGGTGAGAGGGTTAGGGAAGAAGGGGAACAAGCAGAGAGAAACAGAGACAGAAAGACAGAGGGTAAAGGGTAGAAGTAGGGAGAATAAAGCAAGGCAAAAGCTGCCTCTTTGGGGGAGAGATGAATAAGAGTAGAAACCTTAATCTTTACAGATATTCAGATCATCCTGCGCTTAAAATATGCTTCCTCTCTCCACAATGCCTTTTATGTAGATTCTGACTTGACACATCTTTCATAGTTGAATTATGCTCTTCTCAGATAACTTCCTTGATCTGTCCTTCCCTCCCACCAATCATTAGATTCTGCTCTATTTTCTTCCTATCATTATTATAGATTATCAGTATAGCTGTTGACATGCTTATGACTTTCTGTCTTTTCCATTACAGTGCAAGTATCATGATGATAGAAACTTTGTCTGACTTATCATTTTATTCCAACTCAATATTTTACTCCAATATTATTAACTATTTGCTATAACATACAAAGATGCTAAGTGCAGGAGCCATTCATAAAGAGTCTTATATGCCTTATTGTAGGAAGTGGATTGAAAGGGCAACAGAAGCAGTCAAGAGATTTAGTGATCCTATTGCACGTACTGGTTTTGTGGGAGCCTAGACAGTTTGGATACTCACCTTACTAGACCTGGATGGAGGTGGGTGGTCCTTGGACTTCCCACAGGGCAGGGAACCCTGATTGCTCTTCGGCCTGATGAGGGAGGGGGACTTGACTGGGAGAGGAGGAGGGAAATGGGAGGCGGTGGCAGGGAGGAGGCAGAAATCTTTAATAGATAGATAGATAGATAGATAGATAGATAGATAGATAGATAGATAAAAGAAGTTTGCCCTGTACATTTGAAGAGGCTTTTACAGAACAAGAAAAGCTTGAGTGTAGCACAAATTCCAATTGGTCTTAATAATAAAATCCTGGAGTCAGATATTGGGGTAAATGTTGAAAGTCTAGAGAAGTAAAAGAGCCAGCCACTGGAGAGACCCTTTACCTCTACCAAATCTGCAGACTAAAGTGGGCAAGATGTTGAGTGTTTTCTAAATTGTCTTAATAATAAAAACCTAGGATGAGCTATTAGGGGATGAAAGCTGAAAGATCAGAGAAGCCAGCCACTAGTTTTTACCTCTACAAAATCCCCAGATCCAAGGTGCAAGATCCTGTCTTCACAAATCCTCAGACTGAACGTTGTCTCTAGGAAACCTCAGACTGAACCATGAGCTCCTGTCTCCCTCCACCTTATAGTCCTCTCTCTGCCCAACCATGTCACTTCCCATCTCCCTAGTGCTGAGATTAAAGGTGTGAGCCATTACTACCACTTAGCTCTGTTTCTCTTTTAGACTGTTTCAATCTCGTGTAGCCCAGGGTGGCCTTGAACTCACAGAGATCCTTGGGCTTCTGTCTCCCGAATGCTGGGATTAAAGGTCTGTGCAACCACTGTCTGGCTTCTATGGCTGACTAGTGCGGCTAGCACTGTACTGTGATCTTCAGGTAAACTTTATTTGTTACAGCACAAAGTATCACTTCATTTGAGTTTATCCTAGAAGAACCAGTGGAATTGGAGGAAGGCAAAGGTGCAGTCCCTTGAGACATCCTGGAATTATGGCTGTCCAGATATTCCACAGGTTATGAGATGATTTAAAATGCCAGAGCAGATGAGTCTCTATCTGCTGACATTTTCCTATAATCTGGTGGTGGTGAGAATACTGTCATGGTTGGAAAGAATCATGGGATGTTATTTCTTGGCAACAAGATATGAATTATCTCCTAGAAAGTATGTGTTCTTGAGGTTCTACAACTAAAGATAAATATTAATAACAATCAGAAGAAAAATAACTTTTGATATAACAAAAATTTCCTGATCATGTAAATTCTCTCTGAAACATACTTCATATTAATTTAGTCCCCAGATGAGAGCAGCAGAAGACCTCTTGAAGTCATTCATCCAAACTTTCAGTGTACATGAACCTAGCTCCAATGATGTAGTGGTATTCCTGAGGTCACAGATTAGACTCTACCCTGAAGACTTTGTAACATATGTTCAGAGAAAGTATTCTTAAATTGTGACTCATCTCCATTTAAATTTATCAATTTTCAAGATATATTTTAAACTATTCTCCTTAAATATTGAATTCTTAGTGAAAGTGAATTTGCTCTATGGATGAATTTGGATTCATCAAATATTGGATATCTTCTCCCAGTAAGTCTAATGAACATCTTATTTATAAGAGAGTTTAAAGGGAACTACCATTAATTTGGGAATATCTTACAAACCATTTTGTCCTTGTAAAAGACTCTGTGAGGATAATACAATTTCTCTGATAGCCAATATTGGCCTCAGAAGATAGTCAGGGACCACCCACATTGTGCAAACAAATGCTGTTAGAGGAGCACCAGTGTTTATTTTTGTAATTTTAAGCATTTCATCGAATGGCCCATGAAATATAATATAACAAAAGACCCAATATAGGACATTCTTCCTTTTAATTTTTGAGGAAGAAAATTAGGACATGTACATTTTTATTCAAGAGCAAAGTGATTTGTTGATGTTTTTATTATGTGTCATGGAATTCTTAGCAATCTTTGCCTGTCCTCTAAGAGGCTGGGTCCAGTATAAATTTGCATTGTCTACAGTTTTGGTGCTATTACTCAGCTAAAATTCCCACCCAAAAATACAGAGTGGACAAGCGGTTCCAAAAGATATCCTAAGCAGAAAACACAGATAACAAATTATTTGAAAACATTCTTTTACTAGCATTTGAATTAAACATATTTTTCAAAAAACTAACTGTTTTCCTGGTTCATTTTACCGTGTTGGTTCAGTTTATAATTTTTTTCTTCACTCTGGTGTTTTCTTCTCTAAATGTATACACCAAAGGTTTCTACTTCAGTTCTATACTTCTGAGTTACTTTCTATATTAATACTACAGCTGTAGACAAAAATCAGCACTGTATGGTTAGTGCTCTTTTGAAAATAATTTAATTTTTTTGTTTGGGAATATTGTTAGACTTTGAATATCTGTGGAATAGGAGGAACTAATGATTCAAAACAGGGCTTAGCAGTGTAGACACTAGTGCAGGGTTCTCAGGAACATTCTGTTGTCCTTTTCTTGTTATTGTTCCCAAGCAATTCATTCTTGATAACTGACATACTTCCTTTCACTTTCATACAGATGGCTTGGTCAGCTGAATGAAAATGATTTTTTTCGTGTAGTTTTTCACCCCTGCCCACCTGTATTTTCCATATTTAGATATAATTTATGCTGCTAAATCAAGTTGCCCTCTAGCCATGGTGGTTGGAGTCTGAATTTCAAACAGATACTTCATTTGAAACTGTCATAGGACATTAGTTCTCAGCATAAAATGACTGGTTCTTTTAAGTACAAAAAAAAATACACAAAAAATTGTGAGCAGAATTCTCCTTTTTATTTGCTACCCATTGGCAAACCTCAGGGTGTTGTCATTTGAATTTCTATGATGTCCTGTCATAGCTGTCACCAGAGACATTTTTTGACCCATCTCTTAGATGCTCTAACCACCAGACCACAGATGAAGCCATGCCAGCACCACATCTGAGCAGCCAGAATTTTCAAGATTCAATTCTTTCTTTCCCTATTCTTTAGTGGTTTCCTCCTTCACCACCTCTGGATAAGCCAGAGCATCCAAAGGAAGACGGCAGTCCAACATCAACAGGCTGGTCCCCCATGACCTCACACCACGCCTGCCTTTAACCTGCCCCTCAATGTCAAGGTCAAGAACAGTAAATAAAAAAGAAAACATCCCAAGAAGACCAAATCTAGTCTTCCAACTTTGTACATGCAATCTAAGTTATGGAGCAAGCATTGCATTTTCTTACCTTACGCCCCCCCCCTTTTTTAGTCTTTCTAGATTTACATAAATAATCTCAAGTGACAATGTAATATATATCTGTATATTTGAGCATACATGGCTTGCACACAAGTGCATAGAGAAATTCTTCAGTGTGTCTATATATACACATGCCCACAAATACATATATGTACACATAGAATACACTCTCAAAATATATAAGCATGCCTTCATCTTTGACTTTGTTAGGTTAATAACTCTATTTAGCTTCTTCCCTTGAAAACCATGTTGGGTCCAATATGACAGAATTGTAAAACAGACATTTAGTCTAGTTTAATTTTTGAGGGAAGAGCAATTCTTCACTTTATTCCATTGACTTGAATGTTTACCAATAGCTCTGATTGATGCATGCTATGTTATGTATTGTGTATCACACTAGGTATAGAAACCAGAAGCTAAATGGCTAAGAAGATTTATAAAGTGCAAACTATTTTTGGTGGATGGATTTTTAATTTCCAGTATGGGAAAGCTATATAACAGGGAGTTGAGTAGTAATTTCTCTACATAAAGGCATAAAATGTAGACACAATATCTGGGGTCTTCCGCCTAGAAAGAAGAAATCAGGAAACCAAAGGTCCTTGAACATGGCCTTAGAAAATAATCAAATTACATGACTTCTACCTGAATCATTATGTTTCTATAAAGTAGGTTTAAAAACTAACTCGATTTATTAAAAAAATACAGTGAGTACAGATTTTATCTTCCTATTTTTATTAGAATATGATCATTCTATTATGATCTATCATAAATGACATTAAAGACATCCAATTTAGGGTGGTTTGACTTTCTGATTGTTCCACTTTAGATGATGTACATTCAGTAGAAACTATACTTTGAATTTTGGTATTTTCTTAAGCTATTTATCCCCTCCCACAATGTCTGGTTGCTACACCTAGCTTCACCTTTCTCTTCCTCAGCTGACGTATTATATTAGAAATAACCATCACAGGATAGTGCACTGTGACTATGCTATGATGTTCAATGGGTATGGTTTTTAAATATGTTTTCAGTGTATTATATTTTTAACTTATAATGATTTTTATTGCTATATAATTCACATGTAGGTTGAGAAGCATTTTTAACAAAAAATAGTAGTTTCAACAAGCACTATTGTAAATTTTCTACATATATTAAATACAATTCATATCCCCGTTAATATCAAAATTTTCATGAAATAGTTCTGTACTAAGATATCATTAAACAAATTTTTGGTAAGTTAAAATATTATGGAAAGAAGCTTTTTTTTATCAAAGACCGATGCTTTGTATTATTAGTTAGTAAACCACCTAGGTTGGAAAAGATGAATTGGTTTCTAGCTTTTAAGCTGCAATCCTAGTCAGTTTGGAGGAAATGGATCCTCTTGGTGGTTGAGATTTATACTCCACAGTAGTGTATGTCAGAAGGACCCATTTATTTAAAAAGAATCATTCCTAAATGATGGCCAGTGAGTAAAACACATTTCAGTCCTTTCTGCTTCATGACTGACACCTGTAAAACAAGAGATACTAAATGAAACAAATGACAGGTGGCCTCATGGGATATTTCAACTTAAAATCTTTAGGCACTAGGCACCTATGGTGTCAGATAAGCTGGTTATTTTGATGATATTTCAGTGTGAGACAATCTGTAATTTTACTGTGTGTAAATGCTAACTCTGTCAAATGTCTATTTTCCCTATTTATATTATTTGTTTTTACATTCATGTTTACAGTGCCTACTGTAAGTTACAGCTGAATGTGTTCTGAGGATACACTGCTGAACAGCATTGCAGTGGAGAACATTTGAACAACTCTTCATTTTCCTTCCCAGAATTTAAGTTGTTGACCATTTAGAGCTTAAAAAGGTGACTTGAGGAAAAGTCATTAATTATAATGCGAGCTCACATTTTGCTAATCTAAGAGAATTTTATCGTTTATATTTATTAAATGTATTTGTTTTTAAGAAAACTGCTTACCCCTTAGTGTTTTAATATTAAGTTTTGGAAATATATATTTATATGGTATATATCATACTTTTGTTGATCTATATTAAGATAAGTTTTATATTTAAATGGCCATTGAGTAAGTCAGAGAAGAATCCTGGCTTATTAGTCATTGCTGATAGTGTGAAGTGAAAGCAAAATTTAAGATGATTTTCCAAGATTTACCTATATGAATAGGCAAATAGCGGGTAGATCTCTAAAAGAAGGAAAACACAAAGTTTAATGTAAAATTTTACTTCTGTGTCCTAAGCCAAGTGGTAGAAAATTGTTCTCTTCCCTTCTCCACAGCATGAGTCCAACATATGGAAGCAAACCATCTCCCCAGGGCCTTGCTGGGAGATGTTTGTATTGAGTTTGAGAGTTTATAGATGTAGGGGGGTAATATTAGAGCTGTCAGGCTTGTGTCAGAATCACTTTTCTCCTAACAGATTTATCTGTGTCAGATTTATTATTGTCTTGGAATAGGAAATGAATGGATGGACCTAAAACTTAACATCACATTTTTCAACTTCCTTTTGCTTTCCCTGGAGATGCTGCTCTCTGTGACAGGGGTGGTTTATAAATAATTGTCTACTTAGGAATATTTCTTTAAAAGTTTTCTACACTTTCCCTCATTTACTAACTCTCTCAAAACATCATTTGATGTATTAAAATTTTGTAGTACTTATTTATATTTATCTTTTTTATTTTGGGGGCATCTCATGCATGTATGTAATAAAATATGACCATAACCATATGCCATTTCCTTTTTCCAACTGTCCTGTAACCTCTGATACATCCTTATCTCAATTTCATGTCTTTCTTTTTAATGCTGAAAGCTGATACACATATAGTATAAGTAAATATAAACTAATAAAAGTCATGTTATAATGTCGGCTTAGAAGATCATACATTAAATCATTATAAATGCAGTACTAAGACACTTGTGGTTTTTGTTGTTTGTAGTGCCAAATACCTGATATAATCAACTTATAAGCACAAAGGTTTATGTCCTTCTGATGTTAGAAATTTTGATCAAAGATTTTGATCTTGGCTTTTAGATCTTAGAAGGCAACGGTAGAGAACACGTTAGAGAGATATTCTTCACTTCATGGCCTTCCAAAAAGTTAGAAAAAGCTATGTCCCAGTGTTCTAAGCAGCTCCCATGTGGTTTCATTCCCCAAAATTTTCTGTCTCCATCCAGTAATATTCTGTTTAAGAAATAAGACTTAAAGCCATGAGTTTTAGGGCTTATCTAAACCATAGTTAATCTCAAAGTGATCGTTTAATGACATTTAGTAATGTGTTTTAAGTGAGAAAACATTCATGTATGCTTAAATAAAACCAAATGTATAGATGTCATTCTTTTAAAATTAGATAACATAGTTAGAGCTGCCGTTAGCCTATTAACTTGCCCTTCTTTGTTTTTCAAAAAAAAAAAAACATTTTAAATGCATCCACAAAGAGTGCCAAACATTATGTGTTTGAATGTCTAAATTCTTGGCATTTGCCTGTCTGCTTGACTAAGTAATCTTTGGGAGCTTTTATATATTTTAAGTAGTCACACTTCTTGTCAAGTAAGTGCCAGTCTCACTCTGGCCTTTATCCTGGGTCTCCTTTTCATGCTGGGTTGTAGCTTTCCCCATGGATAGCCTTCTCACTACTGTACCTAACCACTTCATTTGTTCCTCAGAAAACTATAGGTCTGAATGATGCTCAGAAGACGCTTTAAGTGTTTTTCTAACATACGTCTTAACAAAATTTATTTCCTTGGGGTTGGAATTTACTTGTCAGAACACTGGTTCTCTGAAATAAAGAAGAAAAGATAGCCAGTGTGGTTCCATATCAAAGACACAACAGTTACCATTTTCCACACAGATTTTTTGTTTTGGCTACCTGAAGGTCTAACTTCCCACATTCTCTTACTGAAAAGAAATTTGACTCTGGTGACTGTTGTCTTCGTGAGAAAAATGCATGATATGTAAAATACTCTCAGCAAAAAAAGAAAAAATGTAGAATACTTTATAGTTCTAATTAACCACCTCTGCGCTGAGTTTTAGACATCTAGGTATGGCTCTTCAGCTCTCATCAGCTAGGACTGGAGAGCACTAAGTTAATGGTAAAAAAAAAATATGTGAATGAAAAATGCATGATGAATAAATATTTCCATGAAAGTCTCTTGATTTAAAATTTTACTAACCTCCAGAGTGAGGCTCGTGCAAAAATAAAACTGACTTTCTGTTTATAATGGCTCTTAGAAATAAAAATGTCCAAAGTTTTTCACTGTATCATCATGCAGAAATTTAGTTTAGTGTACGTTATAGTCCTTATAAAAAAGTAACTGAAATATTTGTTATTACAATTCTGCAATAATTTATACAACTATTACAAGACTGGCTCTAATAACTCTTCTAAGTTTTGATATTACACAGATACCACGAAGAGATAATATATCTAAAAATTGTGTCTCAAAATAATATAGTTGTTTTACTTTCTAACAACTCTATGTGAAAAATGGTTGCTTCTTCACCTATTTCTTCACCTTTTGAAATATATCTGTTCATAGCCAGGCGGTGGTGGTGCACGCCTGTAATCCCGCACTCGGGAGCAGAGGCAGGTGGATCTCTGTGAGTTCGAGGCCAGCCTGGTCTACAAAGGGAGTTCCAGGACAGGCTCCAAAGCTACAGAGAAATCCGGTCTCGAAAAACAAAACAAAAAAGAAAGAAAGAAAGAAATATATCTGTTCATGATTCCTCTAATAATATGTCTAATTTTACTAAGTACTTATTTCTTACTATGATGTTATCATAAAGACCTGGTTGGCTTCAAAATGGCAGTACCCCAGTCCTGTGGCTCTAGAAGCTGTCTACAGTCTGTATCTTCACATGCATAATCCTGAAAGGAAACTGTAGTCCCATTGTATTCTGTTCTGGAAGGTTATAGCCAAAAACAAAAGGAAGGACCATAAAATAATACTAAACTAATCCAAATACAATCAACACAATGAAATAACTAGACTTGACCTGTTTGAATATGGCCATTTTAGATTCATAATGGAAAATATTGAACAAACAAACAAAAAGATAAGCATGCAATATAGATTGTAGAGAATAATAGATAAAATATTTTCTCTGCTTTCCTTTTCTGTTGTTCAATGTTTTCACTCAAGGCTCATTAGACATATTGGGTGGATATTGTTCAAAATGTACAGATTGTGGCATGTTATTTATTGTCCAGTATTCCGCCCTCTGATCATGTCATTCTAATGGAACAGGCACATTTATGTGTGTGTATGTGTGTGCGCATGTGCACATGTGCAATGTGTGCAAAGGTATGCTTTTGGAGTCCATGGATAGGCATTAGTTATCTTCCACCATATTTTGTGAGGAGAGGGTCTCTCAGTGAACCTGGATCCTCCCTGTTGAGCTAGACTAGATGGTCAATGAGCTTGATTAGTCCAGCTTGCCTTTCTCTCCCAGCCCTGGGATACCAGGAATGCGCCACTGCTCCTCGTTCTTGTTTACATGGGTGCTGTGAATTCAAACACAGGACCTCGTGCTGCACAGCCAGTATTTTACCTGCTTAGCCACTTTAGTAACCACTAAAGTATTTTAAGTGGGTGGCTATTTAACAGAGCTAAACATTATGTGTATGAATAGAAAATGCTGATTTATGATAGAGATGACCCACTCCATCAACAGTATATATTAAACACATTTTATGTCTCCAGGGGAAATTTTTTTGCTTTCATGGACTCCATATTTCAATGATGAAAGTACTTTGCAAACAACCTAAATAGGTTAAGTATAGAGTATGTGTATTAGAAGAAAATACTATTGAAGAATAAATGAAGAAGAATATAAACTAATAAGCGTCAATGTAGCAATTATAGGCAAGATAGCCAGTAAAACCATCACTGAGGAGGTATTTCATGGTAATGACTTGGACAGCGTGGGCCACTTCAAGTCTATAATAGGAGAGGGAACATTCCAGACCAATGAATAAAAGGCTTCTTCTTTCCTGAGAGTTGGGTGCCCACAAGAGGATTGAAGTGAAGGAATACTGAACAATAAGCCAAAACTCAGAGCTTAGAGGAGACTTAAATAATTTCAGTAAACTTGTTACCTCCAAACTCAAAGATTTGTATATGTTATATATATATTATGTGAATATATATTTTTATATTATATAACATTCATACCATTTCTATATATTATATGATACAACATAAATTCATATGATATTTACATATTATATAACATAGGACACAATATATTATACATATATGCATATTTACATTATTGTGTATTTTACATTATATAAAGTAGCATATGTTTGCTATATATATAAAACATAAATATATGGAATATGCTGTATTCTATCATATATATTATATAACATAGTTTACTTTTAGTGTATATACATATATATGAATTCTAATATTTTGAAATCAAATATTCCATTCATGATATCAAACTTTACTAGAAAATGCTAGTTGCCATGGCAAACAATAATTCTTACCAAGAGTTTTCTTGGTATGGTGAAGAACGAGGATTTTTTTTTAAATGATGAAAGAAAAATAGTTCTCAACAAGCAGGAGGATGACCAGATGCATTCCTGTCAGGAGTGAAAGAAGTCAGACAGGCACAAGCTAAGACTCGCGTTCCTAAAACATTGCTGCTGAATACATTGATATATCTCAAATAAGTCAACAATGACCTGATTACATCTTGACTTTAAAAAAGAAAAAGGTTGTTTGAGGAGATAGTAACCCTAACATCACATTAGTACATGAATTGTACTTTGTTTTGGAGAATACACGGTGTCTGCCACGTGTCTGGAAATTATGATCATCTACTCGAAAATTCATACTCTCACTGTTTGTTAATTGAGATGGCTGAAAACCAAAATAAGTATGATTATGTAAATATCCTAATGAAAGTGCCAAGCAGACCTTCCTTAACATATGCTTAGGGAAGAAATATGGCAACAGATATGATAAAAAGCTTTAATTTCAGTATCCTTATTAATACCATAAAATGTACACTTACAAAACAATTCCATGAGCCAGGTATGGTAGGTCACTCCTGTATTTTTCAAATTTAAAAAGTTAAGGCAGTTAATTCTTTAAGTTATTGCTCCAAGTTGAAATCCAGCCTGGGCTACAGAGGGCTACCTTGTCTCCACAGAACCACAAACAAATATCTGAAGAGCATGAGCTTACATTTTAAAGACGTGATGTATCAGTTCTTTGGGTCCACCGTTGTGTTTTCTCCTGACCGTACTCCTGGAAATGTACACACCTTTTGTTTTTCATGCTAAAGAACTATATTAGAGCATAAAATACTCTATTATTTTTAGGTCCTAGTAACTGCAACTATGAACCATTTCCAAAATGCTGACATCCAGTTATTTTGTAAAGGAACATGTTATATCTCCCTTTTATAGGACCTAGAGACTTGTGAAGGATGGAAACATTGTCAATCTGCTTCCCAATTCCGTAAGCACTAAATTTTTCTTTCCTTTAGCTTTATTTTTCTATTTCCTTACTGTCTATTGTGACAACGATGCTTTTATTTTAGTCTCCATATCATTTACTCTACAATTTCAACTGATTTTCTCCTGATATTAGATCAGTACTACTCACATCTCCAGTTGGAAAGATAGCTCTCTCTCTCTCTCTCTCTCTCTCTGCCTCTCTCTCTCTCTCTCTCTCTCTCTCTCTCTCTCTCTCTCTCTCTCTCTCTGCCCCTCTCTCCCTAAAACATTAGCATAAGGACTTAGATATTTTCCCTAAGTAGGGAAATTCCCCAGTAGATGACTTTAATCAAAAAAGGTAAAGCGGCAAAAACAAATATGCAGAAATGTAATAGTGTTAGAGAAATTGTCTCTTTGCCAGAGGACTTTTGGTTTAGCAATTCCATTGCATGTTTCATGCATTTAGCATGAAGCCATTTTTCCTTCCAAAGTGTGTCATCTGAAACCTTGGTATTACCAGGTTTCTTTGGTGTGACAATTCATCTTAATCACTTCTCACATCACCTCTCTTGGTTTTCATAAACAATTTTAAAGTTCTTTCATCTCTAACAACAATGAAATCCAATTAATCCTCTTGCCACATTGTTTACCAAACTCATTTATTGGAGGAAGCCTCTTTTTACATCAGATCAAAGAACATATTTCAGAGACTAGGATTTCATGCAGTTACTGGAAGTTTACCTTAGCAACTGCTGACAGAATACAATTCACGTTTAATTAGCAAAGAGAATCTCAGGTTTGTGCATCACAAAGGACGACTTGCTCCTGTTTTAGGTTCCTGTATTGTTGAGCTCTAAGCAGTAGTCAGGCCAATGGCAGCTGGCTCTTTGCACAGCAATACACAGAGGGTTCGAAA
The DNA here is from genome assembly GCF_037038515.1 of Microtus pennsylvanicus. Lineage (NCBI taxonomy): Eukaryota > Metazoa > Chordata > Mammalia > Rodentia > Cricetidae > Microtus > Microtus pennsylvanicus. The sequence goes on from NC_134579.1 coordinate 16,874,625, forward strand.
CCCAATTTTTAAAGAATTTGCCAGAGTCATTTTCTAAAAACTAAAATGTGTACCATGCTTTGGAGTCTATGGAAACTCACTGAATTTGGTGACAGTAACACATTGACTATCACTGACTAGAGCTGACTGCCAATGAGAACACTTGGTATTCACCTGGACAAAGATCTCCCAATTTGACTTCCTCACATCCCCCACTCAGAGGGATTTGTTACTTGGAACACTTGCTTTGGTCATTCTAATTGGATAATCAGAACAAGTTTACCAGTGTTCAGTCCTTAGGCCTCTGCTTAGATGTCCTCTCCCTAAAAATGTTCATCTATTTCAAGACTCCATCTTAAAGACACCATACAGGCATTGATGTTTTTCTCAAGTTCCTCAAAAGTGACAACTATTCATCCATACTTCGACAAGTTAGTCTCAGTGTTTTATGGGTTGTCTTTATTGGGCTTTGCACATTTTCCTCTTTGCACTGCACATTCAGTGAAATATGATACCTGGGAAATGATATTCTACTATTCCATAGTCAGGGGCCAATGATATTGTGTACTGAGTAGATATTTAAAATGGAATGGCATAGCAACTTAAAAACTGGTCCTGATGATTCTTCTATAAGAGGAAAATGACATTAAATTTCAGAGAGCAAAGCACACATGGGTTTTCAACTAATTTATACCAGGTTACATTATAAGAAAATGAAGAAATTCTGGAATTTAAAACTCAAACATAATTGGTATGTTTTCCTCTTGTTGCTTTTGTTCTGGCTGGTTAAAAAATAAAAACTTTTTAAAAAAATATGTTTTTTCAATCAACATGGTCCTTACAATTTCATTGCCCAATTTTTGTTCTCTATTTCCATTTCCCTAAATTTCCCTTTACAGCCAGAAATTTTTTATATTTATACTGTTTTTATTGTTTTGAAATTAAAGTATAATTATATCATTCTCCCTTCCCCTTTCTTCCCTCGTGCCCCTCCCATGGATTCCTCTTTCTTTCTCTTTAATCAACACACCACTAAATATACAAATAAATAATTATATTCCTAAATATATAGTCTGCTCAGTTCTGCTAGTTGTGTTTATATGATTTCAGTTTTTACCACTATCTTGGATAACTAATTGGGGCTGTTTTATTGGGAAAGATTGTTTCCTTTTACTCTGAGTGATTGTTAATTTTAAAACATTAGCAAGTGTGAATATGAGTTTTATTTTGGAAACTTAGCAGCTCATTTTCTTTACAAGCCATAGATATAAGACTAATGAAAATCATTTCCTAAGCTGTAAGACTATATCTTATTTCAACATTATGTTGTGCATTGCTGCTCTCAATTTAAACTTTTTGGAAATTGTGCAAAGTTAGGAACGATTTCCCTTAGAAAATGTAGCAGTTCTTGTTTGTCTATAGTTGTTTGAGTTCTCTAGTTGGTATGTCTATTGGTATTGTCCTTGTTCAGGTCTTATTTAGGCAACTATGTGGTTGAGACTTCATAGATGTAGTGTTTCTAAACTTTCTCATAGCAGACATTCTGCTGGCTCTTATAATCTTTATTCATGATGTTCTCTAAGCTTTGGGTGCAGGAGCTGTGTTGTAGACCGATTAGCTAAGGTTGGGCACTACATTTACTTTCATACTTCAAATGAATTCAGACATCGAAAATTTTTCAAACCTGCTACAGAAATATCTTCATAGTTTACAATCACTTTTACCACATGTTAATGATGCAAGATTTTTAAAATTATTTTCTTGGGACTTTATTGGCCCAGCTATTCTTGACTGAGGCCCCTTAGGCACTGGACACTCATTGGTCACCAAAGATCACTCCAAGTGTGTTATCTCACACCAAAAAAAATTAAAGACACAAACGGTATGCAGTGTGAAATCAAGCTTTATTAAGGATAATTAAAGAAAAGTAAAAAACTTCCAAGAGAAAGTAGAGTTGGCTTTTAAGGGAGGAGCACAATCAAACCCTTTTAACTAGAGTTTTTATAAGGCCATTATGGAAACTGAACAAAAACTGAGATAATGTTTGTTGATATTGGTTAATTCTTTGATTATCACAGGCTGAGGGTCCACAATATGAACATGAGTCTCCCAAGCCCAAACAGGTTAATGACTATGTGCTTTCTACACTGTTAAGATAAGGGAAGTCAAAGCTTCTGTCTGTTCATCCTTGACTGTGCTTTCTTTGTGGCTAACCCTGACTAAAAGCTGTTAGCTGCTTGTTCCTACCTCTAGCCTTAAAAACTTCTCAGGTCTTGTTAATTATCTTTCTCTGAGGCAGGGTTTCTAATACTGTGACCTTTTAATGCGGTTTCTCATGGTGGCATCCCTTCCCCTGAAAACCATAAAAATATTTCATTGCTACCTTATAACTGTAATCTTGCTACTGTTATGAATTCTAATATAAATATTAGATATGCGACACCTGTGAAAGGGTCATTTGAGACCCACATGCAAGGGGTCGCTACCCACAGGTTGAGAATCACTGCTCTAAGGAGTGGTCTTGGCTCTCTTTGCTGAATGAATATGAAGCTTCTTGTTGGAAGCTATTGTTACTTACAGTTTAGTCTCATAATTACTTAATAGTTAGAAGGAAGAACAGAAATGGGGAAACAGTGTCTTACAAATGTTCCCCCCAGGACTTGTTTGGGGTGGGGAAACAGTGAAGATGCCATCACTGGTGTAGAGCCCTGTCCCTCTCTGTTCCGTCTAGTGAGTTATTTCACAGCATACTGTGAGCTCTCTTGTTCATCTCTCTCATTGTTCTTGACCCATGCTGTAGCGACTCTCCATCTTCCTTTTCACCACAGTGTCTGTTCTCATTGCAACTCAAATGAGCAACTCTCTCTTGCTTTTGTTTATCATGGGCCCATTCCCTCACTATCCCCAGAGAGCTAGATACTGCCTCGTAAACTTCTCACATGGTTGAGGTAGAATTATAGAAAGCAGGAGATTAATTGACAATATTATTCATCAGTCCACAAACTACTCATATTTTATTACTTTGTTTTATAAAGTTTTCCCCCTCATGCTTAGAAACCAATACAGAATTTAAAATGGAGTCCCTTCTTTCTTACTCATCATTGCCTCAGCCTTACAGACTCCAAAATGATTATGAGATGTGTAAAGCATACTAGCTTATGCTTTTCAAAATATCAGTCTCGGGTTGTCTCATAGGCAAGGAGTCGTTATTCCACTGAGACATAGCTCCTGTGTCTCAAGAATCTGTGTGAAAACAGAGTAGAACTCACTTATTGTTATACATGCTTAGTTTGATCGTATGTCTGCTTTACATGTTTTTTTATATTCATTTTACATATTAACCACAACTCCCCCTCCTCCCCTTCCTCCTCTCCTCCCCTAAACCCATCCCATCTACTCTTGGGAAAGGGTAAGACCTCCTATGGGGTGTCAACAAAGCCTGGCACATTCAGGTGAGGCAATGCCAAGCCACCAGAACCTCGCACCCCCCCCCCCCCCCATTAAGGCTGAGCAAGGCATCTCATCATATGGAATGGGCTTCAAAAAGCCAGCTCATGCACTAGGGATAGATTCTAGTCCCACTTCTAGAAACTCACAAACAGACAAGGCTACAAAACTGTAGCTCACATGCAAAGGGCCTGGTTCCATCCCATTCAGGATCAGCATCTGTTGGCCTAGAGTCCATGAGCTCCCTCAAGTGCGGGTCAACTCTCTCTCTCTCTCTCTCTCTCTCTCTCTCTCTCTCTCCCCCTCTCTGGGTTTCCCCATCATTATCTTGACACTGCTTGTTCATATAGTCCCTCCTCCCTTCAACTGGAGTCTAGGAGCTCAGCCCAATGCTTGGTTGTGGATCTCTGTAACTGCTTCCATCAGTTACTGGATAAAGGTTCTTTGATGACAGTTTGGATAGTCACCAATCTGATTACAGGTGAAGACCCGTTCAGGCACCCTCTCCACTATTGCTGACGGTCCTAGCTAGGATCATCCTTGTGTGTTCCTGAGAATTTACCTAATGCCGGGTTTCTCCATAGCCCTGTAACAGCTCCCTCTATCAATATTTCCTTGCACTCCTCTCTGACCCCATAGCCCACCCCAACACTACCATCCCATGAAAAACATGTGGTTTTTAATTTCCTTGGTGAAAAAAGTATTTTGACTTGAAATGTTTTCTTGAAAATTTATACTAAGTATATTTCAGATATGGATAACCCACTCTTGTTGATGTAAAGCTGAATGTTTTACCAAGCGTATATGTCCATATTCAGGTGCATAAACATTGAATATGTTCTTCCTTAGTAAATATTGGATAGATAGTATCAGGAACTTGAGGTAGTGACATTTAATTGGTTGATGGTATCTCTCAATTACTCTAGCTGACTAGTCTCTGGTTTGCTTAGATGACCTCTTCCTGGATATTATGGGTACCACATTTAAAAACTGCTTGTAAATTGATGTTAAATATCATTTGATGTATTTGGGTTCCTTATCCCTGCTTTTCTAGTACATTTTTTTAAAATTTTGTTTTGTTCTTGTTCTTGAGTGGTTCTTGGATGTATCCGGTGGCCTCCCACGTCCATGGCAAGCGGTCTCCCACTGAACTATAACCTGTCTCCCTATCATTTGTAGAATGATTTTTTCCAATTGTTTCAACTATTTCAGAAAATCCAGACATTGATATACCCTAACAAGTCTGTAGTATGGTTTGCTCTATCACATCACTGAAATTTCTTTCTCAGAGTGCCTGTGGTCTGCTACTAGCCAAATGTCTTTATTAAGAGCACCACTTAACGACATTGATCATTCTCTAGATATCATTTACAATCCCAAATCTGTGAAACAGTCTCTCTTGGTTCTGCTCTTTCTTTCCTGATTGTTTTTTGTTTTATACCCTATTTCTTTATCACTCTGTACATATGCTTTGGACCTCTGCAAAGGCTCCAAAGCTAAACCCATCAGCTTTGTGCAGGTAACTCAGTATCAGCTTCCAATATAGATAATTACCATGACATCATTGCTGAATTCCCAGTAAATAATACAACTCCACTAATCAGAAAACCAAAACACAAAACAATTATCTACTCTCTTAATCATATACTTCTTATTAATATTCATCCACTAATTTACTTGAATTGAGAGTAAATTCACTAATTATGTCTCCCTTTACTTTGTCCTGTTCAAATTGACCTCTGGTAGTATTAGTAGCCAGCAGCAGCAGCAGTATTTTAATCTGGTTGCTTTCCCTCTCTTGCTCCATGTTTGAACAAACCCAGTCTTCCTTTAGGAATGGCATGCATTCCATCACAGGGTTCAGAAGGAAGGTGCTCTGATATTCTCATGCCATGTCCTGTACTATCTTTCATCGTAACTGTGCATGTATGCTATCCTTGGGGACTACAAACCCCTCCGGTTATGTTTGTGGTTCTGATAAACTAGTCCAATGCTTTATTTATAAACTGATTTGTGAATTGACCAGAAACAAGTCCCCTGCATTATTTAGTCACTTATTTGCATTATTTAGTCAACCTTGAAGTTCTATGCTCCTCCCGGAGATAAAGTTACTATGGAAGAAGAAGCCTATAGGCATTCTTCGTATTCATCAATTCACCATCTATTAGCTATAAGTTATTTATTTATTTATTTATTTATTGGATTTTCGAGACAGGGTTTCTCTATGGTTTTGGAGCCTGTCCTGGAACTAGCTCTTGTAGACCAGGCTGGGCTCGAACTCACAGACATCTGTTTGCTTCTGCCTCCCAAGTGCTGGGATTAAAGGCGTGCTCCACCACCGCCCTGCTAGCTATAACTTATTATTAAGAAACCTCTAGGACCAAACTAGTTCCTCCGAATGTGGTTGACAGTTGTATGGCTGGGGCAGACTGAGGGGCCACTGGTGAAGGCATTCGGATTTATCTCTACTGCATGTACTGGCTTTTTGGGATCCTATTCTCTTTGGATATATATCTTGCTCAGCCTAAATGTAGTAGGGAGGGCCTTGGACCTTCCACAAAGCACAGTGCCTTACCCTCTCTTAGGAATAGATGGGGATGGGGTGGGAGGGTGTGTGGAGGAAATGGGAGGAGAGGAGGGAGTGGGAATTTGGATTGGTGTTTTTTTTTTAAATAATCTAATAATAAAAAAGAAAAGTCATATAAAACCACGCATTCCCTGTCACTCTCTGGAATCAATTTGTTCATTGTTCAGTAATTAACTAAGTAAAATTGTTTTATTCACCAAGTGTGTTAAGATAAGAAATAAAATTTTATAAATATATATATATATATATATATATATATATATATATATATATATATATTCTGTGTTTCTCCCATTGGTGATCACTAAATGAAACAGGTACTTGATCTAACACTTCAGTTGTGAAACTAATTTTGTGCTTTTCATTAATCTAAGTAGGACCTCTTAGTACCTCAAGTAGGTGCTTACAAAACAGCATCATTTATAAAAACAACAATACCCAGATGTTAGTCCAGGGAAAAAGGAATAAATAAATTCAACTCTTTTCAAAGGAGAATATGTATATTTTTATTTTCTGGAGAGCATTCAATAAATATTAAGTATAGTATTAATCTACAGTTTGTTGATGGTTCTGTGCATGAATCCTTTAATAAAGTTTGGATTTGGCTTATAAACATTGATGTGCACTTGAGATAAATATTCACCTGTAAATATGTAAGTACACACCTTCACAATCTAAAAATCCTCTTCAAGAACTGCTGAGATAAAAAGATTCCCAATTTGAGGTTTTAACAAACAAAATAAAGAAAAACAAAATATATTAAGTGAGGAGCAAAGTGTAAGTACATTTCTAGTGCCCACTGTGTAGCTATGGTTTGTGAATAAAATTGATTTAAAGGAGTCCATCCTGTACACCACTAGGAAACAAGAACAGAGTGGAGTCCAAATATTTCTACTTCCACCAGCTTGGCTTAACCCTAGGCTACCAACCACCTCTGATGTGTTTTTCTTCTGATGTTTATGAGGGGTAATCTTACATTGTATGATGAAGACAGAAGTATTTGTACTAGTGAAAGCATGGATGAAGAAATTCATGAGTACGCACTGACCTTCAGAGTCAGCCATAGTTGTTTCTTTCAACAATTTATTTTTAAATGTATCAACTCAATATATGGTGCTGGTTTTTTTTCCCCTGCTTTTGGCTCCATTTTAATCCCTGCTTACCTTTCTCTGCAGGGGTCCCCACTTCTTGTAGTTTTTCAGTCAGTTCCCTGATTCTGGCACCTCTTGTTGACTTTCAACTCACCTGTGGAGATCTTGTCCTGGGATCTGAGGATCTGTACGAATAGGGTGGACTACAGTTCAATGCTGTAGACAACCTTCCTTCAGTTCCAGTTGACTTTTAGACATGAATGAAACAAAAAAAAGCAGTGATCCGAGGAAGGTTGTTAGAGTTCAGAACACACAGGACCAGGAAAACGCGATCAGAAAAACTTGTAAATAAATGTAAATAAATGCCACTAAGCAAACACCACATACTTTCCCAGAACTTTCTCAGGACTGACCAATTTAACCACAATATCTTGGCCCATACTGTAGATTATATATGAGAAAACCTGAAAACAAGGCAGAAGGCCATATCCAGATTCAAAGAACACTGATGAGATTGGGTTCTGTAACTGCGTTCTGACATTCAATAAGGATAAACATATCTTATGAATTAGATGTAAATGTTTGTGACTGGAGGCATGAAATCACATCCAGGAACAAGCCAGAGAATAAATGCACCTGAGGTAAAAAGCCCTCTACTTTTCATTTCCTGGAGCCTTCCTTGCAGTTCCCCAAGGCACTGTTCACCATGCATCTTTCTTCTGACCATGTTCCAACCTGGGCATATATGCCTGAGCAGCACATATGTGCAGTGCCTGCATAGGCCAGAAGTGGAGGTCAGATTGGAGGGGAGTAGAGTTAGTTACAGGTGGTTGTCAGCTGCCATGCAGGTGCTGGGAAATGAATCCGGTCTGTAGAAAGAGCAACAAGTACCCTCGACCACTGATCCATCTCTAGCCCTCATAGTAAGCAATTAGTTTTAGTCTCTTAAGACATGGTTAGTAGTTTAAGTTATCAGAGTCTTCAACATGTGTATGCAGCAGATGACTGAAAGATCTTGATGCCTAAGGGATGTTTCAGCGATTTGCAAACTTAAGCTCACATAACTCATGTGCATCTAGTGGCTTGGAGTTTCCTATTCTTGATCCTTTTACAATTAATGTCAGTTCTAGCCTTCTTTTTACTCCCCATCCTACTCAGAAGTCTCTTTCTAGGACTTCCTAAGAGTGTGGTAGTGGTCAGGGATAACAAAGGAAAAATGAAGAGAGCTAAAGTAATTTCCGGGAAAAGACTAAAGAAACCCTATCATTTGATAATCCCCGCTATCATGTCACCTCGCCAAGTGCCCAAGAATATGTTTCTGTTGCAGCGTCGTGGTGCCACAAATTCCATTTTTCCTCCACTAGTCAAATTTCAGAAACCTTTATTTCATTCGATTTACGTAGAATCTTTATTCTAGACTTGATGTTTATAAGTTTGGATCAAAGAGCAAGCTTATTTCCTATGAACAAAATCTGTTTGGGATGTGGCTTGTCTTGGCTTCTTTTCCTGTTTCTGTAATAAAATTCCCTGGGGAAAAAAATAGAACCTCAGGGAGGAAGGGTTTATTTGGGGTTGCATTTTGAGGCTATTGCCCATTCTGGTGGAGGAAAAAAGCAGCAGGAACTTGTGAAGGTGGTCACTCACATTACATCACAATCGGGAACCAAGCTTGGTGGATGCTCGTTTTCTTCATTTCATGCAGTCCAGGATACCCAGATATGGAAGTCACTCCACAGTTACTATGACTCTTCTCACATCAGCTAAGCTGATCAAGATAACCCCACCCACACTAGCGAGTCTCACGGTTGATTCTAGTGCCCAGGAAGTTACTAGTTATCACTAGCCATGGCATAAACTATACATGCCCTATGTGTATTACTTTTCTTCTGGGAACAGTGGAGTAGGAGAAACAGTTTTGTTAAGGACACTGATGACACAAAAATGTTATTTACTTAGCATGGCTTTGCAAGTTCATTATGAATGTGATTAAAGCAAACATTCTGAAAGAATTACATTTTTAAAATTTTATTTATTTGTTTGTTTATTTTTTTGTTTTGTTTTTTTTTTTGAGACTGGATTTCTCTGTAGCTTTGGAGCCTATTCTGGAACTAGCTCTTGTAGACCAGGCTGGCCTTGAACTTACAGAGATATGTCTGCCTTTGTCTCCTGAGCACTGGGATTAAAGGCATGCACTGCCACTGCCCCACAGAATTACAGAATTTTAGTGAATTTATTTTCATTAATATTCCAGGTGGTATTAGCCATAAAATTCCTACCTTGTGACTCCTTTGAAATTAGAAGCATTATTCAGAAGAATAATAGCATTGAAAATCTATTTTTTATTCTATTTCCTTTCCTCTCTAAAATGTGAAATAGATTAGTCATTTTTTGCAAAGAAAGTTATTAAAACTCCATTAAAGCACAGACTGCTAATTTATTACTAAGTGTATATCTTATGGGACACCTGTTATTTTAAACTGTTCTGCTGCTTTTAATGCTTGCTATATAAATGTTAATTTCTGCTATTTCCAATATTTGATTTTTTAAAAGAATTTTTGTTTCTTTAAGGGCTTATTTATTTTTATTTTTTGTGTATGTGTGTTTGCCTGCAGGGTATGACACCACACCTCATCTCCATGGGCTTATTTATTTTTATTTTTGTGTATGTGTGTTTGTCTGCAGGGTATGACACCACACCTCATCTCCATGGGCTTATTTTTTGTGTGTGTGTGTGTATGTGTGTCTGTCTGCAGGGTATGACACCACACCTCATCTCCATGGGCACTGAGGAAAAGATTTAGTGCTTTTCTACTTCAACATCATATTTTATTTTCTCTGAATTCTGTTAAATCAGTCTTTAGCGTTATCTATAGCAACTAATACCTAGTTTGTGGTTTTCATTAAATTAAATATGTCAGCTGTAAATAAATAGACAAGGCATTTGAGATTTTCTGGGTAGGAGATATAAAATTAGTCTCTGATAAACATGTAGAATCGTCATAGTGACCGTGAATATGACCCATAATGACAGTGAATGTGTCCACATGGAAGGCAACCAAGTCAGGTAGCCTTCCTCAGGCACTTTGAAATACTTTGGATAATGAGTTTTTCTTCCCCAATGAATCACTTTTCCAGAAGAAACAGTTGAAATCCAATAAGATCAGTGCAGAATGCCACAGGGTGACCTAAGCGGTGGTGTTTTTCCTCAGTCAAAGGCTCATGTCTTCCAGACTGCAGTATTTCTCCCAAGGCAGGAGTATCGTCTTTGTTGACAGGGAAGGCAGAGGATGATGGAAATAAGAATTGCCCTGTGTAGACAACCCATTCCCCGTCACAGTTGGTTTTATTTTTCCTTAGAACCCTCAGAGGTTTGCTTTGCTTGACCAGCCACCCCAATGCCTAGAATTTGCTTTTGAGAATGTCAGCTAATATTTCTTAAACATAAACTTTTGGCTGAAATAGCTGTAAATTTAAGTTTATTAAACACTTACATTCTTAACTATGGCCCTCAGGGTACTTTAAACTCAACAGTTGGACTTCAGGTTTACTTTCTTATGCCCCCAAAGTATACAGTATGAAGTAAATGGAAGCTAATTATGTAAGATAAACTTTCCAAACCCTGTCTCAGATTTCTGCTGGACAATAGAGAACGTTACACAGTGTCCATACGATGAGACGTACTAGACATACATTGCATTTCCAGAAACTTTAAACAGTAGCACTGCTGAATAAGAGTGTAGTACTCATTCTCTATGATGTGAGATGCAAATATGTGGAAACTGAATTAGAGACGAAGGTAAGACATTAAAGAATAGTTAAATGACCCAAGGGACAACATAACATAGAGTATTAGGTAATTATTCCAAGAACTTGTGTGAGGACTGTATGTGCTGACTAGAATATTTCCCATGGTATACATTTGGGGGAAAACATAAACCAATTACAGTATACTTTGAGAACCTTTGTCTGAGAGGCAGCACTAAGTCAAAGTAAGTCTTGTGGATATAGCTTCAGTGTATTTGTTTTGTGAAAATATTGAACGTATATTTGTTCACACAGTTCAATTTTCTTGAAAACTCTCCCAGACTAGTGCCATACTGAAGGAATAGAATACTATATATTCATTTTACATATAGTAACAATAAAAGAAGAGATTTAAATTTAGGAGGGTTTTGCTTTCCAGAACTGCCTGGTTTAATAGCCATTTAACCATTTAACTATTATAACCATTTAATAATCAAAAGTTTTCCTGAAACATATGCTAAAATTAGTTGCATTCGGCTGAGTGATGTGTATTGGAAAGTCATAAATAATCTATTCAGTAGTAAAAATGAAACTCTCTTGTGTTGGAACAACAATCTTAAATTGCATACAGCTCTAATCAAATAAGAATTCACGCTGCGTTTTTATCTTCCTGTTTGCAGAGTATGGAGTGACTTGATTTCTCTTTCCCTTGCTTTCCTGGCAAGGATTTCACACCTATCTCAGTCTCCTTGGTTCAGATGTGTGCCACTAGGGGCGCTGTCCTCAAATCTGGCTGAATTTGATTTGTAATGTCTACTCTGTGATACCTCTCAGAGGGCGGTGTCTGGAAGCAGATCTATTTTAGTTGTTCCTCCTGGCACTCTATAGCAGTCTGTTCATTAGCAGCTTTCCCTCCTAATCAAAATTGCCTCAGAATGTCTCCCACAAAGGACCATCTTTCAGCATCCATCAAACTCTCATGTGTTGGGGGGGGAGGGCTCATCCCTTCGACTGAGGATTAACCTTTCAGTCCATAATCGTTGAGACCCATGGGTGTAAAACAGAGGGATACAGACAGTCAACTTCATCAAATGAAGCTTATGAAGATACTCAGCTCGTGATTTTCTTTTGAAGATGAAATGGATTATTGTAATGCAATGTACTTAGAATCAAACTTGGCATAGAGAAACACAATATAATTATAAATTATTTTGATTTTATGTAAAAGCTGAGTTGTATCATTCTTCATTGTTAATGAAAACTAAAAATATATAATGAGTCATAAGAATTTGATATGTATTGATACATTGCATTGAACACTGATTAACGGCATCAGCAGAAACCTGAGAAAGATGGCTGTGTCTGGGAAGATATTTTAGTCACTGTTTGCACTGGGTTAAGTGTTTAAATAAAGCTACTGATTACTGCAATAAATTCAAATCGTTGTTCCTATTTTAAATCAAGACAGGTTATTAACAGAAATGAATAAAAAAACAGGACCTTGCTCTTTTTCTGTTGAAAAGATGATAATATGAAACACTGTTTTATAGAATATTTTATTATGAAGTTTAAATTTATTAGGCAAAAGGAAACACCCCAAAAAGTGACATTGATTTTCCCTTGGACCCCTTTTTCTTATTGTGGATTTTAGCAATCATCAAAAGAGAAGGTTCAGTACTAATACTTTAAATAGTATGATGTGGAAGTTGCATTTGTCTTGAGAAATGATTGCTTTACATAAATTCCTGCCTGGCAACCAATTGAAGATGAAGTGCCCATGTCCAGAAAAATGCAGAGTAAGGAAATATCACACACCAAATTATGAGAAAGAGAGAAGTGAAGAGAGGGAAGGAAAGAAAAGAGAATGAGAAAGGAGGAAGACAGAGAGAGAAAAGAGAGGAAGGGCTTGTGGCGAGGAAAAGGGGAGAGAGACATATATTTGATTGTAAATAAAGGACATCCACATTTCCATTTTAATACATATCCTCTTTATCGTCTAGAATCATCTAGAAATTAGATTAATCTACACTCAAATGCTCTTGAAAATTTAGCTTCTGTATCTTTTACAATTTACTTTGAATGAATTTAATCAGATTATCAGACCAAATTTCTGCTTAAGACCTGCCAAAATCAGTTACCCTGAGGATAGTTTAATTTTGACTGAAACCCACAAGCCTCAGGATGTTTCATATACAAATTTAGAGATATTTCTAGACAAGTGGGAAATGCGGTGTTTTGGTGGGTTGGAAGAACCCAAGGGGGAAAGCAAGAGAGTACAGGAGTCCTGGCGAAGATTGAAAGAGTTCCTCTGAGAGATTATTTTCCAAGACACAACACATTTTGCACCTTCTCTGTGGTCCCTGACAGCAGTGCATATTTCTGCTATTGAATCACTGTGGTATTTGTGACTCTGGACATGCCACACATTCTCTAGGAGGACAATTAAAGGTTACCTCTTTCTCCTTGTGTTGCTGTTCAGCTCTCTCTTATTCTAGTTTACCTTGTAAGCAAAACTTCATTATATTTTAGACTATTGGTCAAAGGGCTAATGCAAATAGAAAAATTCAAGCAAATTTAATATTTTTTCAACTTAAAATCCTGTTGGTCTATCAAACTTTGTGCTTAACACAGGCTTTGTATATTCTAGAGTAGATCCATCAGAACTGGAATAGTTCTTTTTTTCCCACAGGTTGCAAATATGAAATTTCATAGGATTGTATTAAGAGATAAAAAAAAAATGCTATGGTGTGAGGTCTGACCAGATTTAAAAAAAAAAGGCTAAGTGTTTCTATCAAATGAATTTCCCAGAAAACAAAATATCTTTGTTTGCTAATTTTCTCGTGGAGAACTTTTCTCCAGTGTATTTTTGAACTTCAGGTTTTCTTGTCCCAGGAGTCTCCTTGAAAAGCATTGTTACATCTTGAGGTCTCCTTCAGTTAGTTGAGAGAATGGCTGGCTCACCACATGAAAAGTCTCATTAGATGGAAGATATGAGTTTGTCTTCCTTAATGAAGAGGATAGCCTTGTGGGCATTTGGAAAACGGGGGTCTGGAGTATTGTACAGTAGGAGCCTGCACTAAGGATCCAGAGGTGGTGCAAAAGACACACAGTCAAAACAGAAAATGAAGCCAAAGAAAAATCTGAAACAACACATAAATTTAAAACAATTGAAAAACTAAAATATTTCAGAGGAAAAACTAATAGATACCATGGAAGGCAAAAAAAAAAAATAGTTGTATTACTTTCGTTCAGATTTCTCAGAAATTACTTTCTTGATCTTAATTTCATAGCTCAGAAAATATTTGTTTAAATATAAAGAAAGCACTAGAATTGTCATTTTTTATCTGAAACATTTTATAGCATTTTAATAAACTTTCAAGTTTAATACTTTTAGAAGTATTACAAAGTTTGTATAAGATGGAGTTATTTTTAAATTTTTATTTACTTGTTTGTTTATTAAATACCAATCCCAGTTCCCCCTCTCTCCTCTCTTTCTGCTTCTCCCCCTTCCGCTTACCCTACCCCATTTGTTCCTCAGAGAGATTAAGGATTCCCCTGGAAGTAAACTAAGTTTGTCCCATCACCTCATTGAGACAGGACCAACTCTCCACCCCACCCGGGACTTCGGCAAAGTCTGTCTCCATAGAAAATGGACTCCACAAAGTCAGTTCATGCATAAGAGTTAGATCTTGGTCCCACTGCCAGTGGCCCCACATACACCCCAAGCTACACCATTGTCACTGTATTCAGGGGACCTAGTTCAGTCCTTTGCAGGTTCCCCATTTGTCAGTCCAGAGTCAATGATCTTCCTCTAGTTCTAGTCGTCTGATTCTGTGAGTTTCCCCATCATGGTCTTGACCCCTTTGTTCATATTATTGTTCTTTCCTCTCTTTGCCCGGAGCTCTGCCAGTGGCTAGTTATGCATCTTTGCATCTGCTTCCCTCTGGTTCTGGAAGAGGGTTCTAGCTTCTCTGGGGTTGTGGACTATAGACTGGCTATCCTCTGCTTTATGTCTGGTATCCATTTAAAAGTGAGTACATACTGTATTTGTCTTTCTGGGTCTGGGTAACCTCTCTCAGGATGTTTTTTCTAATTCCATTCATTTGTCTACAACTTTCAAGATATCATTGTTTTTTACTGCCAAATAGTGCGTCATTGTATAGATGTATCACATTTTCTTTATTCATTCTTTGATTGAGGGACAGTTAGGTTGTTTCCAGATTCTGGAGTTATTTTCTTAGATCTTATTTTTCATTTTTATTTTCAAATTTTCTTTTTTGATATTATAATTTAATAACAAGATTTTTCCTTTCCTTTGCACCTTCCAAGTCCTCCCATATACCCTTCACTGCTCTCCTTCAAATCCACGGCAGCGTTTTCCATTAATTGTTGCTACATGAGGATATGTGTATATAGACACATACATATTCCCATATTGAGTCCCTATAATGTTACTTGTGTGTATATTTTCATGGCTGATCATTTGACACTGGAAAGCTAACTACTGTTCTCTTTCCTGGGGAAGACCACCTCTCTTACTCCTCATAGCCTTTGGTTCCCTGTGTAGGGTTGAGGTCTGGCAGACTTTCCTCTATTCAGTAATGGCATGTCCATTGGTGTCCTCCTGGTTTACCTCACATTTTAGTGGTCATGTTAGTGATATTTTACAGGTACGGCTTCAAATGTTGCTAGGAAACACAATCTCCCAGAAAATGCTGATCCTATGGCTCTTACAACCTTTCTGCCTATTTTGCTGCCCCCTGAGCCTTGAATGAGGGAGTGTTTTGCGCATGTGTTCATTGGTACTGGTCTCCACATCTATGTATTTTGATTGGATGTGTTATCCTCCAGTGGTTTCAAGACGAAGCATTCCTATGATATAAACATGATATATTGATCACAATTAATGAAACATGACTATTATACTCTCTGCTTTATGACCCCCTCAACCTCTTTTTATTGATGATTTTGTTCTGAGATGTCATTTATAGTATCGCATTTCAATTAGCAGTTGTGTCTCTAAGCTATACTTGGTACTAAAAGTTTCTCAGATTTTATGTCTGAAAACCTTGATTTATCTGAGGCTTACTGATAAATTTCTCAGTAAATAAGCCCTGATTAAGAATTTTCCTGACATGTTTCACATGTCTAGATTGGAGTTTTGTACTGGGCAAGAAACACTTCTCTAAAAGTACTGAGTTTCTTTCTTCTACATTCATTAGTCTTTGGAAGGAAACCAGGCGAGAAAGAGGGAAGTTATGCTCCACGCCCCAGAACAGAAGGCATACATATGGAGCTTTGAATTCTTTGTCTAAGATATTTGCCTACTCTCTGTGCATGTGGCTAATCATTTACTTACTCAAGATAGACTGGGGAATAGTTTTTTTTTAAAATCCACTATAATTTTACCTGTGTGTTCAACTTGTTCCAGCTTTCACGTCTGGATGCCCTTACACGTCAACTACAGCCCTTTGAAATTCACTGTGATGCATTGCTGTTCTTTATTTGTAGTGCTCTTTATGCTTTCTTGCAATAAGATGCTTTAGTCCTATCCTGCAGGTTACTGCCTGTCAACTTCTTGAATCAATCATGATGCCCATTTCCCTAAGGATTCCCATCTCCTTTTGTAGGAGAGACATGTTAAAAACTAAAATCTGAATGTAGAAATGCTCATTGCTTCCAAGATGTCTTTGGTTCCAGACCTACTAAGCCAGAATAGTAAAGTCATATACTTGCTTGGATCTTCCTTAAAATTAATATCATTGTGTCACGGTGTGTGTGTGTATATATTGTGTATGTTTCTCTTTTTAAAAACCAAATATTTCATCTCTCTTATTACAGAAAATAACATATTTTGGAATTGGAAATTGAGAGAATACATGACTAATAAAGTGAGAGGCAACTGGCTTTTTTGTGTCAATCATATATCCAGAAAGTATGCTGTACTTTCTTCTTAGTATTTTCTATAAAGGTAATAAATAATTCATGAATAAATAGGATTTTCTGTACCTTTTAAATATTTATGTTGTAGACACTTTTCTTGTCTTATTGCACTAGCTGTATTCATGTGGGAATAGCATCTGCTTCCTCCCTCACCGTGATTTTAGCTATAGATTTTTACAGATGTTCATCATCATTTAAACAGGCATTTACTTCCTCTGTTCCTTGTTTATTCAGTTTTCTTCATGACTGAATAATGAGTTTTTCAGGTGCTTTATCTTCGGGATCAGTTGCTATTTGTAAGATTTTCTTCTTTCAATGTGGTAGTCTCAAATGCTGAATACACTTCTTTCACACTGAAAATGCTACTTGTTGCTTCTGTATATTTTTGTCATAAATTGATGAGTTCTACTTGTAAATGGTTGTTGAAGATTTTTCTTCTATCTTCTTAAAATGCAGTAGGATATAATTTTATTCACCCCCATAGTTTTCTTAGTTTTTGCATTGAAGTACTTCTTGTTGCAATGAATGAGTGATCAACTTCCCTCTGCTTGGCTTTTCTTCAGAAAGATGTACATAAGATGTGTATGATATTTTTCTGTCTGTGAAACCTTTACTTATGGATGATGATTTTATTAAAGAATATTAATAATTCAACTATACTCTAGATACTTGATTGAAGGTATTATCTGTCACTCATACCACTATTAAGTTGCTTTTAATTCTCTAGAAAGTATAAAATGTTGAACCACTTCTAACTGATCTTAGTAATAAAAACTCAGAGATAGATATTAGGGGTTGAAAAGTGAAAGATCAGAGAAGCAGAGCAGCCAGCCACTAGTTATCTCTTCAAAACTCTCAGACTAAATGGCATATCCTGTCTCTCTACAAGTCCTCAGAGTTAATGCTGTCTCTAGGAAACCTCAAACTGAATCCTGAGCTCCTGTCTCCTCCCGCCTGAATATTCCTCTCTCTGCCCAGCCATATTACTTCCAGTCTCCACCTCCCTAGTGCTGGGATTAAAGATGTGAGCCACCCAACGGCTTGGCTCTGTTTCTCTTTTAGTTTGTATGTTATGCTTTAATTAGTAAATCATTTTTAGAAAATAATTAACACATTGATTTCATATAATAATTTCTTAAAAATTATAAAGTATATAAAAACGTTATTATAAAAGCATTAAAAATTTCAATCCATCATTGGTGCGGGAGAATTGTCTGTATTCTGTCAATCATGTTATAAATAAACGCTGATTGGCCAGCCAGAAAATATAGGTGGGAAAACCAGACAGGAAGTAGAAATGATGTAATGAGAACAGGAGAATTCTGGGAAGGAGATAGTTGATTTCCTCTCACTCCTGCCCAGACCACCGAAGCAGCAGGATGTGATCTACCCCACTGAAAAAAGGTACTGAGCCACATGGCTAACATAGATCAGAAAATCTAGATATGAGAGTTAGCCAGTGAGAGGCTAGAGCGAATGGGCCAATCAGCTTATAATTTATAGAGACCTATGTGTGATTTTTCTCTGGGGCTAAACAGCTGGAGGGACCTGGTGGGAGGACAAAAAACACAAACAAGCAGGCCCGGCCCCACTCATGTTACACATCATACAACAAAATTAAGCACACTCAAGATTATACAAATCAAAGTATTTTTTCTAAGATGGAGTAGCAATTAAAAATCAAAGTTATGGAGCTTCATCTTTTATACTTTGACTATCATATATATTTTTATGTCTTTATCCACTACCCAAACTGAAAACTCTATAACAAGGTTAGAACTAAAACAACTAGCTTTGTACCTCTGACATAATTTGTGTCCCTTGCCTGCAACCAGCCTTTCCTTTTCCCCTAATGCATAACATTTATTCTTCTTTTTTCTCCCTTTTTTCCTGTTTACACATGCATATTTGTTTACATATATGTATGTTATCAGATAAATTCTGATATGGGAAAGAACAAGTATTCTCTTTTCTTTCTCAGATTCTCTCACCACATAATAATTTACTTGCTTAATGAATACATCCACTGTATATTTACCATTTACTTGAAATAGTTTCCAGTGGGGAACAGGTGTTCACAATTTCCCCCTTTCCAGGTGTTCAAAGTATCTTATTATTAGATCATCTTCCTCAGAGTGAAAGCAGCTGTAGTCTACTCTGGAGTATTCATACACAAAGGTTCTATTCTGAATTTTACTATAAAAGGTTCACATTTCGGGGCTGGAGAGATGGCTTAGTGGTTAAGAGTATTGCCTGCTCTTCCAAAGGTCCTGAGTTCAATTCCCAGCAACCACATGGTGGCTCACAACCATCTGTAGTGAGATCTGGCGCCCTCTTCTGGCCTGCAGGCACACATGGAGGCAAACTATTGTATACATAACAAATAAATAAATAAATATTTTAAAAAAAGGTTCACATATCAAAAAATATTGATCCTTTTGTTCCAGCTAATCTTGAAAATAATAGGAAATATATCTACAAGGAAATAATGCAAATGATAACAATCATAGTTTTGCATGTACAATGATGGACTTGAGCATTAGGAATCAGTTGGTTTGCAGTATCATTATAACATACACTCTCAGTAACTGGTTCATTGGTGGTAAATGTATTTTGACTATCAGAATCTTTGCCACATCATGTATGAAGAAATAACATTGTTTATAAAATAAAATTCACATAATTTTGTGCTGCATAAATCATTCAGTCTGTAGAACGTTTGCCCCCTGAAAAAGCATGAAGACATAAATTCTGATGTCAGCACTCACGTACAAACCTAGGCACAGTTTAATCCCAGGTCTGGGTAAGGGAAGACAGGACAATCTGTGGGGTTTACTAGCTACCTGCTCTACCAGAATCTCTGACATTCGTGAATTAGTGAGACTTAGTCTTAATTAATAGGATGGAGTTGGGTGACCAAGAGGATACCCAATGTTGTCCACCTCTAGCCTTCATGTCCACATGCAACAGGTGCAGATGCAGATGAACATGAACATGTACATACACAACACACATGCAACAAATCCAAAAATGTCTGGGTTGGCACAATGGTAGAAATAAATGTTCAGAACTGCAAAAGCTGAAGGATCAACTTTCTGGAAAAAAAAAAAGTCATGGGAACACTTGCAGTGTGTTTCAGAACTGTTTCATGGTTGCCCTTTGCGATCACATTAAAGTTCATTATTTTAAGTATTATTTCCCGATTTGACAATGAAAGGTAAGACAACTCAAGAGATGTTGTTTTTCCTCCTCAGGGTTCCCCAAACTGTTGGGAGTAAAATACTCAGCTGTGGTGTAGGCAGTGGCTCCCTCACATCTTTCTTCCCTCTCATGACAAAGGATTGATTGACTAATGTTCTCAACATATCCAGAGTTTAGCATCTATTTGTTGCAAAATTGATCTTAATGACTAAATTGCTTCTTCCTAATTTTGATAGTTGTAATATTGGACTTTCTCTGCCTTCTTTCTCCTGTAATTTTTACTCTATGCTGACAATGGATACGTTTTAATCTCTGACAATCATTAATGAGATTTCAACATTTTGATTAATAAGCGAATAAAATTTAGAAATTTAGGGATATTGGATTGCTTTGTGCCTTTGGTTTCATGTACCTTTGCATGTCAAGAAGCAACCTTCTGTACTTCATCACTACTTGTGAGGGAACTTTCTAGAAGTGGAGGGGACCACTGAGGCAATGTTATTAAGTACTACTCATATCAGCGTAATTCTCCATCTTGTTTGGTGAAAGGTGTTGGCTTGGAATGAGTAGACACCACCCTTGTTCCGAGAGTTGCACTACAGAGCATTGGAACTGCCACATTTTACTGTTAATTCCAACACATTAGAAAACTTTAAAAGAAAATTCGGAGTCCTTACCTTCAAATCCCAAATCTCTCCCTTGATGTAAAATTATCCCTCCTCTTTTCAAAGATTATAGAATCACCTTCCAGTGACCAGATCAAAAGCTGAGGAACAAACAATCCATGTTAACCATGAGGTGCAGGGTTAAATTTTTCTTTCCACTGATAAATCCCACCCCGGAACAGATTTCAGCAAGGCAGCTCACAAAGCTCGCGGGTGAACTACACAGGCCATGTGGGTGCCGAGCTCAGAGCCGGAAAGCAAACAGCTGCTGTAGCCTGATTTGAGTTAAAATAGTGTGAGTGTTTAGTCTGGCGCACGGCTTCGGGGGAGATTGGCAGCTGGGTCAAACAAAGTCCTTCCGTTGGCTCCCTTCCCAGGCTGCTCTGCTAGTATTTAGTGGGTCCTAGTGCTCTGCAGGGCCCTTTTCTCAGGCAAAATCCTAACATCTGACCGCACCCTATTTGCTATTTCAAAAAAAGAAAAAGAAAAAAAAGGAGGGGGGGATATAGCTGTTTCTGCTTCTTTCGTTCTAAGATAAATTCTCCTGGAGACAACCTCTCCCACTAATTGTGTGTTAGCCATGCATTTTTATCTTGAGAGCTGACGCACTGGGCTCTCAACTGATGTGGAAAGCAGCCTGTTACAGTGCGGGATTCATAAAAGGGCCTCTATGGTGTGAGAAAGAATATCTGTGTGCTTAGGCAGGAAACTTTTTGATCTACAGAAAAGCCAGAAGACCTCTAGGTAAGGTTCCCGGGTCAGATATACTTTGGGGTGGGGGGCGGGGGAGCTAAGTTTGACAGTGAATTTTCCCCTACAAAGGATGCCAGTTTAAAGGGTGTGTGCCCACTTCTGTGGAAGTTGAAATGTACGGAAGATTGTTTAGTTGTTTTTGTTCACTGATTTAAAACTTAAATCAGAATGCTGTAGCACGTCTTTCGACGTTTTGCTTTTCTGTTGTTGAACCGGTCGCAAAAGATATGGTTTGATTACAGAGCGAAATCTTTGCGAACTGACACAGAAAGAAAATGGTTTCTTAGGATGGAAGTTGACAAGTTTTAAAGAGAAATTGTATGAACACGAGAGGACAGGGACAGGGCAACGGATTAGACTAACATGGGTTTGATTATCCAAAAAAGAAATAAAAAGTTGAATGTTGCTTTGGAAGGAATATTAAGTAAGTTGTCTTTGTCTCTTACTTTTTAATTTTAGTCGCTGATTTAGCCTGTTGGGTCACATTTTTGAGAGTGCTGAAGGCTGCCATGAATCCTTAATGAGGTCCCTTTGCACATGATTTTGGCCAAGTGCCAAAATCAACTTCCCAGCGGCGAGCTTTCTCTCAAAGAACCTGGAGCGATTTTTTTTTTTTATTAGAAATCATGTTTGAAAGCTGCCACAACCAGTTGTATAGGCATGTCAAAAATGACTTTATACAGTAAATATGAAATAAGCCTTCAATTTTTTTCTCATAGTGTCGCTGTGGAGTCTTTGCCTGTTGCCATCTAAACCACGCTAGAATAAGAATAATCTGAAATAAGAAATTTAAGGACTTATTTTTTTCCTTCAGCACAGCAGCATAGGAGTGATTGTCCCCCTGAGCAGTATAAACTATGGAGAGATTCTTCAAAACCCACTGGGACAAATAACAGATGAATTCATAAACCTGTTCTTCTCTGTGAGCAGCAGCCGGTTAACAGTAAGTAATAGTTTTTTTGAAGTTTTGTGCCTGCGATTAAGCCTAACATTGACTTAAGTGGGGTCTTTGTGTATGTCAAAATGCCTTGGTGTTTAGGATCTGTTGTTGTTAATATGTGTTATATGATTTTAAAAGATTAAGTGATACCTTGATGATTTTAACAAACCTTTTCATAGAAATGTTTGGAATGTAGTAGACATGTCTGAATGATGAAACAATTGCATTTAATTGTTTTCCTGTAAGAAGATAAAGGGTGAGTTTTCACGAAAGAAGGGGAGAAGCTCAAAGACACACATACTTTTTGAGCAGCTTTTAGATTTTACTTTTCTACACCTGAATTCTGTCACCTGAGCCGCTATGTAATTTATATCATAAGGGTTTTTGGTGTTACATTCACAAGTTGTGATGAAATAGCCTAGTATTAGTTAGTAACAATATTAGATTTTTTTTTTAGTGATTTTAAGCAGTATGTTAAGACATTAAAAGCACCTAGTCTGCAAAGCACTTTAGTGCAAAGCAGAGGAAACTCAGTGTCTGTGCTGTTTAAAGAAATCTTTGTGCCACCCCCTACAACATGATTCTGCCTCTTGTACCATAGTAACCTAATGTTTGATCTTAGTTACACTCTTGTATTTTCTGTGTGCTATATCAATGAGAATCAAATAAATTGTTAGTTTGTAGAGTGAGAACTATGAATTAGAAACATAAATTAGAACTCTCTTAATTGCTACACCTACCTTACATGTAACTATGCCAATTTCTTCTTGACACAATATAGCACATTGTTCATTTGAATTGCCCAACAAACTGAAATTAAATTTGATTTTTAAAATCTGATTGCCTTTGGATAGTTTGTTTGTATTTTTCCATTGTGATTGTTGACTTCATATACATGTTACTGTTAGTTGACCTGAGGGCTAGGGTGCATTAAATGATCATATCAGTTAGCAATAAAATTTATGGAAATTATGAGTTTCAATAAATTTATCTGGTAAGTTCTTTTGGTCTATGAGTTCATATCTGAAACAATATTTAACAAAACACTTTTCTGTAATAATAAGAAATTACTGTTGTTGGATGTCAATTTTTTTAATTAAAACAATCATTAAATTAAATTTGCTACCATTAAACAGATGCAGAGAAAATAACACTCACTGCCTTGTTTGGTAGGCTGTAGAACCCCTTTTATTTATTTATTTTTGTTTCCTAATTTCTAATTTTAACTCTCGTTCTATTTTTATTATCATAGTTTTACAAAGTATCTGAAATTTGCAGACTAATTCTCTAAAATTTGCTGAGATATATTTTGACTGACAGTTGTAAAGATTTTTGTTACTGTGAAATAAGGACCATAGCAACATAAATACATTCAGAGATAGAACTCTTAAGGCATGCAGGTAGATAGAGTGTTTAAGTTCAGAAGGTGGATAATCACATACTGGACTATTGGTAAATATTTTTGAGTTGCAGGAGAAATTTGAAGTTGAATTGAGAGCAATTGAATTATGTACCTGACTGCAGTAGTTAAACATTTACTTTCGCTTGCTGTACCAATGAGCTGTTAGCTGAGTTAGCTGAGTCTATTGTGTAGGCTTTCAGACACAATTATTAACTATCGCTACTAACATTTTTAAAATAGTATCTGGAGATACAATTACTTTGAAAAGGAAAATATTTCTGTTTTGCATTTACTGTATTTTGGACTAATAGCTTGAAAAGGTTTCATTATTTGTTCTTTTGGACAGTCCCACCTCACAATGTAGAAACTTCAGAGAAATAAAATCTATTTGTAATTTTTCATATAAAGGATGGTCTTTAACGCATTTTAGTAAGAAATGATTTTGTGTGCGTGTTTCAATCATACAACAATCACACAAAATTCGTTTTTTCCCAATTAAAAGAGACATCAAATAATTATCTGCCAACTTTGACTCTTTACTGGAATGCACATGTGGGCACATTTTCAACTGCAATTTTTACTCTGTGAGAAGCCTTAACAACAGGGCATTTTAGGTGAACATTTCATCATTGCCATGAAGTGCGTTGGCCTGAATGGTCTACATTCCAGTAATGAGATAAGCACATTGCTACAGTAGATTGAATGGCATTATTGAGTCTTGGCACCACCTCAGTGACCTCAGTCAGAAAAGATTAGTTACAGGCAAGAGGATTTGGAATTAGAATAGCAAAAGTAGATAAGAAATGCATGTGAAGACATCGGCCTTCCTTGCACTGGGGAAAGGATGTGCTGAAATAAAAGGCCATACATTTTTTGCAAAATTTTGTGGCACTATTTTTGTGAGTTATTCATATAATAAATCTTGAAACTCTAATATGCTCATTGTTGCTTGCGCTTGATTTTCAGATTTCTCTGTAGATGTAACTGCAACATTTTTTATTCAGCAGATAAATACTTACTGTATTTTTAGGTAACCAAAATATAATTATAAATTTGATCACCAAATAACTTTTGAATGTTTTCATTGAATTCTAATATTAAGAACATAGAATTATGATCTCTGATTATAAGTCTTTTACAAGTAAAAAAAAACGGTTGATTTGCAGTTGTTTCCATTTTCTCTTATGGATTTAATTATTTAGGTATTGTTAACTAAATCTTGCTATTTGATGCCTTTTTAAAGAATAGTGTTGGGTTCCTTCTCCTAAGCAGCCTGGCCTATTATTGTAGAGTTAAACAAAGATGAGCTGTGTTCGGTTCTATAATCTTCACTCAAACATCAAGGTAACAGTTGGCTAAAGTATTTTTTAGGATAAATATTTTTCTTAAAAAAATCTGTAAGCACTTTTCCAAGTTGTAGGCTGTACTTATTTGTGTGCTCAGGGGCTATCCTCCGGCACTGCTGCCCATGTGCTGACACATCTGTCCTGTAAACTGTCTTCTGCAATATCTTGCCTCATCCTACATTTGATTCGGTTCCATAATAAGTCTACATTTTGTTTTAAGATTGATTTTCTTACTGGAAATTAGCCAATACGTGATTTAGCATAAAAGAGTCCATCAAATCTGATCCTTTGGATAGTCTAATGCACTGAGTTGTTTTGTACACATTATGGTCAATGGCAGGTTGGTGGAGTAAAGTTTAACACGTGATTATTACCCCATTTTAAAGACTTATTAATTTTAGGAAACTCTAGAATGCCATCGTTTTCTTAAAATGGAAACGTTTGCTGACCCATCAGTGTTCCAGGTTGTTACTGCGGTGACACATACCTGGCCTTTAGTACCTTGGGCCTCACCAGTTGCCTCCAGTTCCTTTATTTATTTATTTATTTTTGGTTTTGTGAGACAGGGTTTCTCTGTGGTTTTGGAGCCTGTCCTGGAACTAGCTCTGTAGACCAGGCTGGTCTCGAACTCACAGACAAGAAGTGAGTATCTGTAAGGGGCAAAAATGCACCTGAAATATTTTCACATTTTTCTTAGAAATTTTCTTCAGTTTCACTCTTGAAGAGATTTTGATAGCAGTGATGGCCTTACTGGAAAATCTATATATGTTTAAGGTGAATGAACTTGGGTTTGGTTTTCAGATTTTAATAGAAAGAACAAGTGAAATTTTTGGCAAGATATACTTCAATATCAGGATTTGCAACATGCAATTACTTAGCAGACTACAAACCAGAGAGAGAAATACAGGGAGCTCTGAATAGACCATGCTGGCAAAGGGGGGATGCTAGTACAGTCTGTGGTATCCATGCTGTTCTAGGTCTTGGCCTCCATAGCCGTCTCCCTGTTTAAATCCTGGTCTTGCTTCAGATCCCGTCAACACTAAATCTCAGTTATACTTCAGAGAAAGCAGAGTCACTGCAGGACACACTCATTCTGGTATACTGACCTCCATGCTTGGGGTTTCCATGGCAAATACACTGTTCTTTCTGTGTAATGGTTTTCAAAGTCACAGATTGGAACAGGTTGACTCAGTACATTGGAAATGCCTGTATAACATCCAAGCAAATTCTGTCTTGGCAAAAACAATTAACTTTTTCATTTTACCTTTACCTGGGCATCTTCCTGAAGAATGGACAGCTGTGCATAAAAGCTCATATTGCTGAAAATTACAGAACATGACTACCTACTTGAGAATTAATAGCTTGTGTTTTGTTCAAAATAGTTTATATCAATATATACATGTCAAATTCAGCATTGAGACTGTTCAACTTCCATTTGACATATGAGCAAACTGCCCTTTGAAAAGATTTTTGTTTGGTTATTTGTTTATTTTGTTTTTGTAGTATTGGGTATTAAGCTCAGGGCCTCATGAATTCAGGGCGTCTCCAATATTGAAATGCATTAATTATATAGTTCAGTTCCATTCATCATGAAGTATTGTTATGTCAGTGCAGTGTGAATTTTCTGCTCACACAGCACGTTTGTACATCATGTGCATATTTCTTGGCATGTTCTGTGGAATTCTAACTTACCCATGCTTCTATTCATCTCTGGGGTTCATTCATAAATATTCACCCCAGAGAATTCTTTTTAATTAATACACTATTTTTGTTGATATATTCAGGGAACTTGACATTTGGAGAGGTTGTTGCATAGAAAATCTTTACTGGTGTATGATTTGAGTATTTCTCAAACATCTTCACTTGTCAGGAAGTGATCAGTAATGATATAGAAACAAGAAATGATTGGTAATTCTGACAGATGAGACAGTGATAATCAGGTCATAATATTTGTAGAATGATAACTTTTTCTATTGACATAGTTTTGTGCCAACATGTTTAATTTAGAAACTGTCTTTGTTAATAGAAGGCAATAATTGATTTTAGTAATCAGTAGTGTAGTGTGACTGGTTCATCCCCAGGGATGATGACGCGAACAAACAGATCGTCAACAAACTGTAAGCTATTATGTCGCCTTACCTCTGGAATTTCCTTTCATTTTCTGCATGTACATTCTTCAATATGACTATAATGGTTTTTAGAACTGACTATCCATAAAATTTGTACTTTGCTCTTAGATATGTAAAAGAAAGTGGTAAAACTTCTTGTAATTTCCCTTTAAAATGTCCTCAAAATCAAATTTGAGTAAGTAAAACATAAAAGTTTGGATGACTAATGTAGCCCCAGGTAAAATAATACATAGAATAAAAGTGTTTGTTTAACTGGAAAGCCGAGTATTGCTCTAGTAGAGCTTTTCCTTCCTCGTTTAAGAGAAGCGCAATGAAAAGTGTTTTCCAGATGTGCAAATTATCAGCTGCTTTTCTTTAACCTTAATTTTTCAAAAATGAGCTAAATTATAATAAGCTTGAAAGTCACTATATTTTTAATGGTTTTAAAATTGATATGGAACTTTTATGGCTGGGTTTAGTAAATGATGGGACTTTATGAGTATCAGAAACTATTGCCATTTAGGATGCAGCAGAATCATTACAGGGCTGAAAATTATAATTGAACAATACACAGTGCACATCTTTTAAGTCTCTTTCTTGTGTAGATGTAATGGGTGCCCCTATACAATTGTATGATATAATCCATAAAAGCACTGAAAGCTGCCTAGAAATTGCTGGAAAGAGTGTACTTGTGTACATACATGTTCAGAAAATGCAGAGATATCTTTAGTTTTTTCTCTGGCCAATGTTAATGAAAGCATCCTGAGAAAGATCTAAACATTTTGTTTACAGTATGGAATTCTAGGGCAGGAGTGGTGTATGCCTTCAATCCCAGCACTTAGGAGGCAGAGGCAGGTGGATCTCTGTGAGTTCAAGGCCTTGTCTACAGAGTGAGTTCCAGGGCAGGCAGAGCTATGCAGACCGAGAAACGCAGTCTAAAAAAAACCTGGAATTCTGGGCGCTTAGAAGAAAGATTGGTCATTAGAGCTTGCTGCGTAAGGATGACGATAGGGCTGTAGCTCACCATCGTTCTCATAAGAACCCTAACATGCCAGTCACATCTGTAATTGCAGTGCTGGGAAGGTTAAAACGGGAGGATCGCTAGGGCTCTTAGCCTGCCAGCATTGCCTGAATGTGGGGCACAGGTTCAAGGAGAAACCTTGTCTCCACAAATAAGGTGAGCCATTGAAGAAGACCTTGGACGTCAACATCTGGCCATCAAAAGAATGTGCACATATATGAACAATACACACATGAGGCAATTGGCAGAGACAGACAATGAGAGGTGGAGGGAGAGACAGGTAAACTGTGTGTACGCATTGCATTGCAAGGAATGAACATTCTGTTAGCTGTCACTATGGCAAACGACATGAGGTAATCAAATTATTAAGAGAAATAAATGATGATACCTCATTCGTGTTTTAAGGTTACTATTCACAATAGATTAATTAATTTTCTTGAGCCTGTGGTAAAGCAGCATATGAGGACTAGAGTGTATACGATAGAGACATTTTTCTCACTTCATGACCTGAGTGCCAAGTGGAAGGGACAGAAAATCACAAGCCACTGAAGCACATGTCATAATGGCCTTATGATTTCCTACTAGGAACAACCCAAAAAAGTTTCTGCTGTGCTTGGGTTACACTGAGCCTTGTCCATGATGTATTTATCCATACACAGCAATTATTAGCTCATTTTTTTCTAAAAATATGAACATTTTTTCACCTGCCCATTTTACTTGAAGTTGCCAATGTGCTCTACAGCAATAAGCTACTGTTATTAATATTATTGAATTTTATAAAAACCCGTCCCTCATGAAGAATCCTGGACTAGAAACAGATTTCTCTATGCAACTAAAAATAGGTTTTTTTTTTTTTTTTCCCTAGCAATCCATGGGAAGGTGTTACTACGGTTCAAAGAAAAGGGGTGAGAGGCTGGGGAGTATTTAGGACCTTTATGATATGCAGGCCCAAATGATGTTCACAATCAATTCACCAGTATTACAAAAGTAATTGGTTTTTCTAAGAGCATTTTGAAAAGAATTTTAAAAATTTGACCCTAGAAATAATTGCAGCTCTGTCTCTCTGGTTATCAGTGTGATTCTGGAATCCCTTATCTGCCCTACCTCCAGCATTCTTTAGTGACTCCTGACCTTGAAAGTTCCACACATTCTGGTCTCAGATGTGCTCTGTCAGGCTCACTACACTGCTTCCAATATTTCACGTCAGTCCTGCAAATAACCAGGCATAGCAGGGATGGTTCCAGTGCCTTAGTGTATAGATAGGAAGCCCAAACTACTTACTGGTTTTTCTCTGAGTTGTATTCCTATAATCATTGATGTAAGGATTTAGTTTTGTGCTCCCAAGTTTACTAGCTTATTTTAATGAAGTATAAGGATACTTCATATTTGGTGATCATAGTCCTAGGCGCAATGAAGAAACCTTGACTACAAGTATGGGATCCCTCTCTTCCTGCTCCTCCCCTTCCCTTTCTGTCTCTCTCTTTCCTCCTTTTTCTCTTCCTCTTGCCTCCCCCATCCCACTATTAAAAGTTCTAAGTATATGGAAAGGTATCAGTAGAGAGCACTGGGAAATACTGGCAATTTACATAGCAAACTTGATGCATATTTTGCTTTGTTCTAAGTTAGGCACTTTTCAGTGACAAATTAATGCTGGTCACAGACAATTTTTCTGCAAGGAAATAAACTATGATAATATCTACATGCTGCGTTTTCATTTTTAAAGTGTGGTTTCTTTACACATCAGTGGCTTAAAATAATGAAAGTTATAGAATAATAGTATAATATTTGGAAATATTTCTCAAGAAATTGCACCATTATTATTTGCAATCATTCATTATTACTATAGAATTACAGATACAGGTTCACATCCACAAGAATCTCATATAAACATAAAACTGGAAGTCACAATATGTACACAAAGGACTTGTAAGGTAAAGGAAAAAATACTCTGAAAAAAGCCTTATGAGATAATGAACCTCTAAAGATGCCATAGAGATCATTTTTTTTGTGGGCTATCTCCTGCTATGCATGGAGCCTACCCTTAAGAGTGCTGTGTTTCTCCAGTGAGATGCCTCTGGAGAAAATTAATTTTTCATTTACAAGTGCTCATCAAATATAAGTAGGTTTTGGGTTAGAGATAGGGACTTGTTGTATCCATTCTCTTTGCAGCCCTAAGAAGCTATCTGGTTCAGCTCTATGCAAGTCCTTTCCAGCCTGCCTTGGTCTCTGTGAGCTCTGACACACATCAGCACTCCTAGATCTGGAAAGCCTTGTCTCCCTGGTGATGTTCATCCTGTCTGGCTCTCACACTCTCTCTGTCCCCTTTCCACATAGTTCCCTGAACTTTGGGAGGTGAGAGATTTGGTAATGGCATCCCATTTATGTCTGAGTGTTACAAGGGCTCCGCCTCCCTACACACTTATTGGCTGTGCTTCTCTGTCTTTGTTCCCATCTACTGCAGTAATGGTTGTAGCAGAATATCATTAGACATTATTTTATTGGTACTTTCTTTTAGCATAACAGTAGTGTTTTATTTCTCCCCAATCCTTGGCCTATATAGTTAAAGTACAGGTCCATCACATAGAGTGGGCCTTAACTCAAACCAGATATTTGTTGGCTACTCCTACAAGTTTTGGCCATCATTACGACAGCATATCTTCCAGGTAGGTTCTCTCCGGAACCATGCACACTAGTCTGTAGGACCGAAGGCTTAAGATGGGCACCAGATCAACTTTTCCATGTTGAAAGAGGTGAATGGATGTTTTCTTCAGGAATGGGGCTTTGCTGTCAGTTTGTGGGGAGGAACCAATAGACTTGGCAACAGCCTGGTTATTTGTGGCTTCCCATGGGACCGCTTTGGCCAACCCAATCAGATGTAACCCATTCTCAATAGTGAAAACTTCATTTGGTGATGAAAAATGTAAAGTCTGGGCTCTATCATCTCCATTATTTGGCAACTTCATTTAGATTGCCTTCATATGGATACATATTTTAGGAAGCTTCTACTGTGTTAGGTTTCCATATAAAATCTTACAAATGACCCTTAGACTTATATGTCCCTCTCCACATTTTCTCCCCCAGCTTTCTCTTCCCTCCCGCTCCCAGTTTAAGCTTTTATAACTATCTATTCTAGTTTCCCTTTTTAAGGAGATCCGTTTCTCCTCCCTAGGTCTATACCTAATGTCTACGGTAATGTGGATTGTAGCTTGCTTATCATTGACTCAACAGATAATGACCACACTGAATAACTATATACCATTTTTGTCCTTCTGTGTCTAGATTACCTCACTTGGTATGATTTTTTTTTTTTTTTAGCTTCATCCATTTACTTGCCAATTTCATGATTTTGATGTAGGTGGGTCTTCTATCTATCTGTTGTTTCATTGGCTAATTAATAAAGAAAACTGCTAGGCCTGATAGGTCAGAACATAGGTAGGTGGTGAAGACAGAACAGATTCTGGGAGAAAGAAAGCTGAGTCAGGCAGATGCTATAGCTCTCCTCTCCAAGATGGACACAGATTAAGATCATTCCCGGTAAGCCACCACCTCGTGGTGCTACACAGATTATTAGAAATGGGTTAATCAAGATGTGAGAATTAGCCAATAAGAGGCTGGAACTAATGGGCCAAGCAATGTTTAAAAGAATACAGTTTCTGTGTAATTATTTTGGGTAAAGGTAGCCGGTGGCCGGGAGCTGGGAGGCAGGAAGCAGCCTGCAGCTCCTTCTACATGATTTCAGTTTTTTTAAATTTATTTATTTATTAAAGATTTCTGTCTCTTCCCCACCACCGCCTCCCATTTCCCTCCCCCTCCCCCAATTATGTCCCCCCCCTCCTCAGCCCGAAGAGCAATCAGGGTTCCCTGCCCTGTGGGAAGTCCAAGGAACCCCCACCTCCATCCAGGTCTAGTAAGTTGAGCATCCAAACTGCCTAGGCTCCCACAAAGCCAGTACGTGCAGTAGGATCAGAAGCATGAGCAAGGAACTCAGGACCACAAGGGGTGTACCCAAACACTGAGACAATGGGGATGTTCTATTGGGAACTCACCAAGGCCAGCTGGCCTGGGTCTGAAAAAGCCTGGGATAAAACCGGACTCTGTGAACATAGCGGACAATGAGGACTACTGAGAACTCAGTTTTTATAATTGCTGAATAACATTCCATTCTGTAAACATATGACATTCTGTTTATCCATTAATCTCTTAATAGATATTTAAGTTATTTATAATTTCTGACAGTTATGATTAAAGCAGCAATGAACATAGTGAAGCAAGTATCTCTGTAGTAGGATGAAGTGTCCTTTGGATATATGCCCAATGATGGTATAGCTGGATCTTTGAGTAGATTGACTCCCAGCTTTCTGAAGAAGAGCAACATTGATTTCCACAGTGAGCTTTACAAGTTTACACTCTTGCCAGTAGTGGACAGGTGCTCCCTGTACTCCACATCCTTACTCCTTACCAGCATGAGCTGTCACTTGTTTGACTTTAGACATTCTGACTGGTCTGAGATGAAATCTCAAAGTAGTTTTGATTTGCAGTTCCCTGAAGACTAAAAATATTGGGCATTTCTTTTTTTTTGTTTGTTTTGTTTTTCTAGATAAGGTTTCTCTGTGGTTTTGGAGCCTGTCCTGGAACTAGCTCTTGCAGTCCAGGCTGGTCTCGGACTCACAGAGATCCGCCTGCCTCTGCCTCCCAAGTGCTGGGATTAAAGGCGTGCGCCACCACCACCTGGCTTGGGCATTTTTTTAAGTGCTCCTCAGCCATTTGAGTTTACTCTATTGAGAATTCTCTGTTTAGATCTATCTGTACCCCAGTTTTAATTGGGCTATTGTTTTCTAGATATCTAGGCTTTTTCTAAGATCATTGTAAAAATTGGATGTTAGCCCATTGATGTGAAGCTGCTAAAACTCCTTTCCTGTTTTGTAGCCAGCAACTTTATCCAAATGACGGTGTCTTTTGCCATACAAAAGCTTTTTAGCTTCAATGAAGTCACACAATTGTTCTTAGTGCCTACACTTTGAGTGTTCAGTTCAGAAAGTCTTTTTCTTCGCCAGTGAGTTCAAGACTATTTTGCATTTTCTCTTATATCAGTTTCAGTGTATCTGGGCTAATACTGAGAGCTTTGATCTATTTGGAGTTGATCTTGTACTGGGTGATTAAGTAGGGATCTATTTGGATTGTTCTCAATACAGCCAACCAGTTTGACCAGCATCATTTGGTGAAATGCTGGGTTTTTTTTTCCAGTTTATATTTTTGGCTTTGTTATCAATGAACAGGTATCCATAGGTGCATGGACTTCTTTGAGGGTCTTCAACTTGATTCCATTGATCAATAAGTCTGTTTTATGGCAATACCATGCTGTTTTTATTGCAATAGCTCTGCAGTGTAATTTGAGATTGGGGAAGGTGATACTTCCTGCAGTTCTTTTACTATTCAGGAGTGTTTTAGAAAGCTTGCTTATTAGCTGGGCATTGGTAGCACATGCCTGCAATCCCAGCACTCAGGAGGCAGAAGCAGGCAGATCTCTGTAAGTTCAAGGCCACCTTGGGCTACAAGAACTAGTTCCTGGACAGTCTCCAAAGCTACAAAAAAACACTGTCTTGAGACCCCGTCTCCTGAAAAGAAAGCTTGCTTATCCATTTTGTGCTAACTATAATTTGTACATTTGAATAAATACAGTGTTCTTAAGATTTTGTAGAAAATACTTTCTAAAAAGGTGAATAAATGTGTTTTCATAATACTTAAATATTTATTTTTATTATTATTATTTATTTTGTATGGGTATTTTGCCTGTCTGCATATTTATGTACCACATGTGTGCTTGGTGTTCTTGGAAACCAGAAGATTTTTTAGAATTGGAGTAACATATAGATGGTGATAAGCCACCATGTGGGTGCTACCAGGTCCTCTGGAAGAGCAGCCAGTGCTCTTAACCACTGAGTCTTCTCCCAGTCCCCATAAATATTCTTGAAATGATAAACCCCATATCAATATTTCTGTAGTATATTTATGTATATATAAAAATAGTTATGTTAGTAAAAATACTTGTTATTCTTTTAACTTGATCAATTTCATAATTTTTTAACTTATGAGTTCCTGAACATTTCTAAATCAAATAATTTATATGATGTTTTTGACATGATATAATTTATAATAATCCTAAATATATGCAACCCCATAATTTCATACATGGTAAGAATAAAATATAAGACCCAATATTTTGCTTTGTGTTTGTGGACTTGTGTGTGAGTGCTCACAGAGGCCAGGTGGCATCGCAACCTCGGGAGCTGGATTTATTGTGGTTATGAGTCACCTTATGGACTCATATGGGAGCTCAGAACTGTACCTAGGTCCTCTGCTGAAGCAGTAGTACTGCATAACCACTGAGCCCTCTCTCTAACCCCAAACATAGAGTTTTTACATAAAAATAAATATGTATTTTAAAACTCTGGAAATTGGTTTAGAGAAAGTTTGTTTACTAATTTGTACACTATTTTTGACAGTTCATTAAGAATGTCATTCTGTGCGATTTGAACATAATTTGCACTGAAAAAATAGAAACATCATTAAATAATTGCATAAAAATGCTGCTTGCAGAAAAAGAAGTGAGTTGTGTATATGTCCTTAATCAATCCACCTATTGAGTTTCTTTACTAGCCTCTATTGAGTGCTTTCTTCAAGTGCTAGTTTACATACTGATTTATTACTTTGACCATGTTGAAAAATGATATAGGACTGTTGTCTGGAAGTTAGTCAAAATTGTTAACTAGCAACCACTTCAACCAATATAGTCATATATCAAAACTTAGTTTGCAAGGATCCCTTACGTAGTTCTCAAATTAACACCAGATGGAGAAGTACAGCACCATGCCTACCCCCAAATAGTGAAATAACAAGTATCTAATGCTAGTACAAGCTAAGCCACAACATGCACCATGTTCAACTCTAGAGGTGTTTTCTTGTTTGCTTTTGCTTTTTTCCCTTTTTTGTTTTGCAATGGATTATAACTTTGTAAATATTAGAAACCCTTATATAAAATCAAAGGTAAAGTGTGTTTTTTAGAAATTCATGTTTATGAAAGCTGATTTTATTTGTGTTTGCTACTCTACGAATTATTTATATCTTCTGGAAGTTAATTAATATTACATAGTAAGCAGTTTGCTTTTTCATGGTTGCATTCTAAATGCGTTGCATATGATCTGTAAACAATAAAACCACATTCTAGTATTCCTGTCTTTAAGTAACCAGCTCAGTTTTAGCCAAGGTCAAGGAGAATTAAACCTTGTTATTATTTTTGACAGCTATACAATGCCTGATAATGGTTCTATTTCTGACACCAGCTGGCAGCACGTCCCCTTCCAAATGAATTCATAGATGGCCTGGTCACCATCCAGACATACAAGGGACATACTGAATTCCACTGCTGTGCTTCAGCCTAATTAGATCCGTTTCCCTAATAGGAAGAGAAGGCCAACTCGAGCAATGTTTTCGCTCTGTGTAATTTTTTTCTTAGTTATTAAGTGCATTTTCAAGCAGGTACAATGCCTGAAGACTTCTGGATAAGCAAATTAGTGTGGACATCTTAGAAAAAAATATTACTTTGTTATATCATGATATGGTGTATATTTAGCTTACAAAAGCTGTAATTGACTTGGAGTTCTGTCATTCCTAACTCGGGATGTCATCTTGCATCACTTGGTCTTTGCTGGCATTCCTCTGATCATGCTGTGTTAAGTAAGGGTCAGGTTCACAGATTAGATTAGACAACAGAATAAACCACCCTAAAGGGAAAGCTGATTTTAAAGAATATATGTAATATTCATTTACTTTAAATTAATCAGAAGTACCAACCAGGGAGATCACTGTAAAATTAGTTGCACATACTTACATACACACACACACACACATGTATATGCACAGCATTTTTTTTCCATCAGAGACAAAGTCTTGCTATATATTTCTTCTTTCCTAGAATTTATTCTGCAGTGCACATTGGCCTCAAGTGCACAGCAGTGGTATCTCCCTCAGTCTCCCAAGCGCTAGGATTACAAGTTTGAGCCACCAAGGAAATTTTTATGTGCTTTCACTTAATCATCTTTTGTTAGTTACATTAGTGTCTGAGAGAGTTCCTGCATGTTTTATGGCAGGCAGGGACACAATCCTCGAAGAGTTGAGAATGAAACTCGGTTCAGCCTGAGTTAGGCTGGATTAAAGTTTAGAAGTCTAATGATGGGTGGTTCATTGTCAGCATATTTAAGCAAGGTATAATTTGGGAGAAAAATTCCTGGTATAATACAATCACCAGTGCTTAAGGAAACATAATTACATCAAAATTTAACTCAGGAAGAAATATATCATTTCTTCCAACAAGATGGGTTCTAAAGATAGGCTACCTATACTAGCTTAAGGGTCTAAGAAAGACTCTGATTGGTCTTGGTCATGCAGAAAGTGTAGAGTTCCCTTGGACAATTAGCCATCTCAGGTCCTGGTTGTGGAAGGTGGTTATGGCCTGGTCCAACAGATAACACAAATCACCAGGCTATTAATCAACTCCAGTTTCCAGAATTCTAGATGGAAGAACAAGTATTTCCTCCCTCAAGGAGACACCTCTGCCTGATTACAACTCCTGGTTTCCCTGGAGATCCGTGGGTGCAAGGTCCTTCATGCTCCCAACAAGTGTCATATTTATTTCTTCATGTAGAATGCGACAACCACTTTACCAGAAGTGTTTAATTATTTTAATGTGTTAGCTATCAAGCTGTTTACAACCCTTAGTATTTAAACTGTGTGTGTGTTTGTGTGTGTGTTTTAAAAACAATGTACTAGGTGTCAATATCTTTTTTATTTTAATTTTAAAAATATGTGGTATTCTGCTGTTTTGGTTTTGTTTAGTTTTACTTTCATGATACTACTATTAAAAAAAAGCTGTGACCCCAGAAAATCAAGTATAATCATGAAAATGTCACTCTAGCCGATTTACAGGTAAAATATCAACATATGCAGGTAAAGATACAGAGACAGATATAGAAACAAAGACACTGGGTGGTGGTCGTGTATGTCTTTAATCCCAGCACTCAGGAGGCAGAGACAGGCAAATCTCTGTGAGTTTGAGGCCAGGCTAGTCTATAACAGCAAGTTTCAGGACAGGCTTCAAAGCTACAGAGAAACCCTGTCTTAAAAAAACAAAAGAAACATAAAAACAAAGACATATATAGATATAGATTAGTTAGCTATTAACATAGTTTCACTGAGCTGAATTTAGTTCCTGGCAAATATTTTATGCCTCAGACTTTTTCTAAAGGTATTAATCTTAAAATTATCTTTATGATCCTGCAAAGAGTTATGTTGAGACAAACAATCCACTTGAATTTTTATTAATAATTTTATTTGGAATCACTGACATTTATGTTCTGAAATCATTTTTTCATCCATGTGTTTGACTAAAAGTGTATATAAGTAGATGGTTATTTTACTCAATATTGACTTTTTTGATAAGAGAAAATAAATTTATATTTATAATGAAAAACAAAGATTGAAGTACAAATTCTTTTATCTTAAATAATTATATAATGAAAGGCACAAATAATTTAACAATTACATGTTAGAAGTACATAGAAAATGATGTTTCTAAAGAATTCCTTAATAGAATCATATTGGTGAGTATACTTTTAAGATATTTTTATTTTTAAGGAAAAAATTTATATGATCAGTATTTGATTTTTCTTAAATTCTGGAAAGCTAAGTGATGATTTTGACCAATTATCTTATATGGACATACCAGTTTTCAAGATCTGCTAGGAGAATAGTCATATACAAACTATTGATATCTTGCCCTATAGAACTAGTTATTTTAAATCCTGGTGCTCATGGATGCAAAATAATATCTATTATGATACATGGCTAAGTGGATATGTATTAAAATTTTAATGAAGAAACCATGTATGGTGGCGCAAGCCTTTAATTCAAGCACTCAGGAGGCAATGGCAGATGGATTTTTGTAAATTCAAGGCCAATCTATTCTACACAATGAGTTTCAAGATACCAGGGCTTTGTAGAGAGATTGTGTCTCAAAATCCTCCCCAAACAAACAAACAAAACAATGCAGAAGAATGAAATCAACAATATCTACTCAACCCTTTGTGGTTTCACTTTATTTATTTTGATTTCTAATGAAACAAAGCATCTTAAAAGGAAATGTTAAAAAAACTAGATTATCTCTTATTCTCTTTTCTGTTGCATATGAAATAACAAGTAGATAAATGATTCAGGAACCGAAAAGACGAAAAATCATGGAATTCCCACATAGTATACTAGCTACATCTGTCCTGGTAGACTCAAACAGCCTGCAATTAGAATTACTTAGCAGCTCTCAACTCTCATCATATAGTGAGTATATATTTCTGTATTCCTGTTACTTTAGATCACCTTTTTCTTAGTATATTAAAATTGAACAGATTTCTATTACTGAAGTTTTTTTTCCTCCTTAACTTCATTTATACTGTTGTATATTGTGTATGTTGATAGAGTTATCATCACTTTATCATTGAGTTGCTTAGCTAACCTCCAAAAACATCTTATCAAAATAATGTTAATTGGTGACCAATATGTACATAAGGGTGTAGGAGAAGGTAGGGGAATGATTAATTATCTCACTATTAAATTAATGTGAGTATCAAAACCCAGTAAATAAATAATTTGAAAGCAAGGATAATTTTCTAAAAAATACTAGTATTTAGCACTGCTTCTTATTATTTATCCTTGGGTCTTGTAGAACATTGTTTGAATGAAAACTGGAATGAGATTACCCAAGTTCAAAGGACTGACTAGTTATCACATCTTCGACAGCTATTTTCTTGGTGTTTCATATTTTTGCAAAAATCAATATTAACTTCAGATTTTCCCTGTCTCATTCACAATTTTTTAACTTTCCTTTTGAACTTTCTCTTCAAGGAACCATAAGTACATTAATTAAAATAGGTCAGAATTTCAGAGTTACATTTCTTGAGAAAAAGCAATTCACATAGAAAAACAACAACCAAGTTTCATAGGTCTCAGCATTCTAACTTCCAAGATAGATAAGTGTGCATTCTCAGAGGCCATGTTGCTTCTTGAATTCACTCATTCTCAAGGTTTTCCTTTCAGAATAACTGGTTATTTTGTTTATCATCAAAAGCTTGCCTGGTATTCACAACTAATCTTCCTCCCACCGTTACTAATGTGAGTGTTTGGTAAATACAAAGAAAGGAATGCAGATGAAAGATTGTTAAAGTCTGGAAAGGAAATCAGTCTTTAACTTAATTACAGGCTTCGTGGACTGGTACGGACACCTATGTTTGGGAAAATCACTTGACCTTACTCAGCTGTTTAGATATGGATTGCCAAAGTCAAGTTAAAGAAATTTTAATAGGGTGTATAGTTTCAATTAAAAAAAAATCCCTTTAAATTTCCATTTCTAGTAAGTTTCAAAATTTGCTAAAATTGTCCCCTGTAGAATATCTTGCTAACTTTATTTGTATTACCCTTATTATCAATTGAAAATAGATTCGTTTCTCATATAATATATTGTGGTTACAGTTTCTGTACGGGGGTCTCAGTTGGCACAGAGCACACCCAAACACCAAATGCTCAGCACAAGGGAGATTTATTACCTGGGCAAGTAGAGAGATGGACCAGATGGATACAGTCTGCAAAAATGGTTTCTAAGGGGAAACTGGGGAAGTGTGTGCTAGGATGAGTCTGTCAGTCTTGATTGGACAGGCTAGTCAGTGTAACCAAATAATGAATTTTGATTGCTAGACCTTAGTGTTTGATAGTTGGAACTTGGAGCTTTAGCCAGGCATAAGGAAGTGGCCCAAGCAGGGATAGACCTTTGGCACTAGTTTTAGTAGTGTAATCTAACCATTTAGCAAGGGAGAGGGATGGGGAAGGGCAACACCTGCTGGAGATATGCTTATTCCTCTTAAAGAGCCCTTCAGTTCCCCCTCTCCTCCTTCCAGCACCTCCTCACCTCCCATTCCAAGCAGATCCACTCATTCTGTCTCTTATTAGTAATGAACGGGATTCTAAAAGATAACAAAATTATAAGATGAAACAAAAGCCATCATATCAAAGATGGACAAGGCAAATGAACAGAAGGAAAGGGACCCAAGACAAGGAACAGAGGCCCATGGTTTCCCAACTCATGGGTCCCATAAAAGCTCTAAACTGAACACTATACTATATTCACAGAGGACCTGGCACAGACCTGTGTAGGTTTGTGTTTGCTGCTTCAGTCTCTGTGAGTTCATATCCAGGGCCTTGTTCTCCTGGTGTTCTCCATCTTTTCTGAGTGTCTCCCTTTCTGAGGGGTTCCTTGAGCTCCAAGGGAAGGGATATGATGGAGATATCCTATTTAGACCTTTGTATTCCAAGGTCTTGCTTTCTCTATAATGTCTGGCACTGAATCCCTATATTTGTTCTCATCTGCTGCAGGAGCAAGTCACTCTGATGATGACTGAAAAAGGCACAAATCTTTGAGTATAGCAAAATATCATTAGGAGCTCTTTTTACTGTTATTAATTTTTCAACAAGTAATATTTGGTTTTAACCTGTGTCTCTGGGCTATCTAGTCTCTGTTTCTTGGTCACCCAAGCAATATAGGGTATGGGTTCCATCTTGCTGAGTTGAAGTTTAAGTTAAATAAGACATTGGTTGGGTGCTCTTATATTCTTTGTGTCACCATTGCTCTCAGGGTTGTTTGTAGATCAAAGGTTTTTGTGCCTGGATTGGTGTGTACTTTTCTCTTTTGGTGATCTGCAGAGTACCTTCCAGAGATACTATAACATGGGGTGATGTTTCTATATAGGCACCAGCTTGACCTCTCCATATTAAATGAGTTGTGAAGATGTTGTCGTCAACTATGGGGCCTTGCTGTTATTATTTTTAATCTAATTGTTAATAGAGGAAGTCCAATAAATGATGTTAAGAACAAGAGACACTCCCTTAATATGAGTATCTTTCAATGGGGGGGGGGGTTCAATACCTAATCTAAAGCAATTCATAATTTTCTAATGTAGTATTTGTTACTTTTCAGACATTTGAATATTTAATGGATCTAGTTTCTCAATTATTTTTGTACAAAAATGCCTTAACATGGTATTCTTTTAAATCATACTTTCAAGATCTAAGCAAGGGCAAGTGTTAGATACAAATTAACTAAAATAAATAAATAAATGAAAAGTTTACTTTCTTGAAGACGAATTTGGTCATGAAATGGTTCGGTAGGGTAGATGGTAAAAATACAATAAAAGTGCCAAGAATTATTGACTAAAGAAATCATAAATTGTAAAGCCTGGTAGAAAATATGGGTGTTACCTGACTTTTTTTTTTTTATTTTCGAGACAAGGTTTCTCTGTAGCCTTTTTTTTGTTGTTGTTCCTGTCCTAGAACTAGCTCTTCTAGACCAGGCTGGCCTCGAACTCACAGAGATCCGCCTGCCTCTGCATCCCGAGTGCTGGGATTAAAGGCATGCGCCACCACCGCCCGGCATACCTGATTTTTTTAAGGGAAGAAATATCCAGCTATTGATCTATCAATTTCTAAGAACATCTCTATGCTATCTTCCCAACCAAAATCATCTGGTCATAACCAACTGCCACCTACTTTTTCAAGTAAGCATTTGTCTATGTCTTACCAAAAAACCGAATTTGTACTCTGAAGTTGACTTTTCATGCAGATAACCATTGCATTATATACTTGGTACAACTTAAGATTTGCAGATAAAATATTGTAGTACGTTCCAAAATGATTTCCAAGTTTCTGTTCATGCCTTCCACTATGCTCCATATTCTATCCCAATTACATGATTTTCTTTAAAAAAAAAAATTAAGGTCATGGGCTAGGTAGGTGGCTCAGTGAATAAGACACATCTGTTCCGGGTGTGTTGATCAGCGTGGGTCCACTGGGCCCACATAAAAGTCAGGCAGAAATGGCACCTCCTGAAATCAGAGCACTCAAGAGCTGGTCACAAAGATCGCATCTCTAGTTTTCTAAGACATTTTCCTGACTCTTGCCTGGATGATCAGGTTAAAGTTTCCCCTACAGCATCCTTCCCAGAGTTTCTTCCTGCTCCCGTTCTTTACATATCATCACTCTTACAGGTGTGGGAAGCTGCCTGTTTCTCTTCATGCACCATATTGGAGCCTACATTTTGTTCATCCGGCTTTTGTTATCAAAACTCTTGTTTCTTATTTTCTATACCAGAAAAATCTTGCTATTAGTTCTCATCATTGCTGACATATTTGGGGAGCAAATGGATTACTTTATGTATCCACAAGAAAGGTTCCCAAGTGTGTCCCAGAATTTAGAATCTTGTGAATCTTATGAATGAAGTACAGTGGTTGTACAATATATTATATATTAAAAATATTGCCAGCAGAGTCAAGGTATTAGCTTATGACTAAATACATCATAATTTCTTCATAAATATGTATGAATACTCACATAAAAATAAGTAAATA
The DNA here is from genome assembly GCF_037038515.1 of Microtus pennsylvanicus. NCBI lineage: Eukaryota > Metazoa > Chordata > Mammalia > Rodentia > Cricetidae > Microtus > Microtus pennsylvanicus. The sequence goes on from NC_134579.1 coordinate 16,917,350, forward strand.
AATAACAGAACTATCTTTTCCCTCAAGATGAATGAGCTACAAATCTTAATTTTTTTTGAAGTTTCCAAAAGAGCTTAGATTTGGAATTGCAGATTTTAAGGTGAACTCTACTCTCAGTGTCAGAAACTTCCAGAAAATCTTAGGCAAGATAGTCATGAAGAGTTTGCAACAGGGACTGGCATGTAGCAAACACGCATTACTAATAATTGTTACCTGACGTCTAGCATTCCATTTAGATACCTCCCTTCAACCAATAACTGTGTTAATAAAGAACTACTTACGAGAATATAAAGGATACACATTTTTTTTGCTCCTTTGCTTGATTACATTTTTACATATTTCTTTCTACTTATCTCATATTGTAAAATCTTTCAAGAAAAAGTTGTTGAAGTTTCCAACGTGCCGTCGCATTCCCAGTTCCATTCTGTGACACTTCATCCCACATCTCTCTGGTCTTTCCTGGATAATTGATTCTTGCTTAAAAATAAACCAAAAATTTGATTAAGAAATGGTGACTCCTTCTGTTCTTCAACTTCCAGACTGGAGGTTGTCATTAGCGTGGGACAGAGGCAGATGTCTCTTTTTGGGACAGGATCTATGGTAATAGATGATAAGCACATTGCCACTGGGAAGAACATGCCTTTAGGCTTTAAATAATCATCTAACTTTTACTATTTTTCCATAGAAACTTGTTTACTTCAGTTAGGTAAATATATTTTGAATAAACTGCCACAGAGATTGAGCTTTGGATCAAGTCCACTAGAAATTTGCTTAAAACAATTCAGTGAAGTTTATTCAGTTTTAAATACGATGATCTGATAAGGCATTTCTCTCACAATACGCTTTTATGATCTCTAAAACAATAGATTAATTTTTTTTTGTCAACTACCAAGGCGTATGACTTGATTTCACAGTCTAATATACATAATCTCATGTATCTATATTTTTAGCAGTCTTTCAATTCTTGAGATTATAAGGATGATATTCAAAAGGGAATTCATTTCAAAGCATGTCAAAACTAAAGATGATTCTAGGTGTATATATTAATAAACAAAACCTTGATGTGTTGGACTTACATGAAAGCTGAAATTTAAAGTATAGCTATTTAAAGTTTGGAAGCTAAGTAATGTGAAGAGTACTGAGAAACTCTGATGTCAGTGCATTAAGCATAGCCATTGATTCTGGAAAGGACATTTTACTATTTTTGTTTACTTATGTGTTACTTTGAGAATTGCTCAGAGAGGCTTTTGTAATAAACGTGTTTATGTACTCATGTATCCAACTCTTGCCAACTGAATTTAATCTCCTCAAGAACAATTTAAGCCGGGCGATAGTGGTGCACGCCTTTAATCCCAGCACTTGGGAGGCAGAGGCAGGTGGATCTCTGTGAGTTCGAGACCAGCCTGGTCTACAGAGCTAGTTCCAGGATAGGCTCCAAAGCCGCAGAGAAACCCTGTCTCGAAAAACCAAAAAAAAAAAAAAAAAAAAAAAAAAAGAAAAAAAGAGAACAATTTAATACTCAATATTTTACTATTTGCATATAATTTACTTTTGATGCCCACAAACAGCTATGCATTTTTGCCTTGTAAAATTTGATTGGGTGTGCCATATCAACACTTGGGCAAATGAATGAAAATTTTTTACTTAAAACTTGAGGAATCATAGTGTATGTACCGTATACCCCAGAAATGATGATGAGTCAACAGCATGTCAACAGAATTCCAGCCTTCTAGGGGCCCATGAACTGAAGCTGTTCTATCTTGGCAAGTAGGGAGTTGCTTGGGAGATTCATTCTGCATCCTCATGACTTGCTCCACATGGTAAACCAACTCCAAAGCTCCTTCATGTGCAGGAAATGCAGATGTGAGATAAGTGTGGGGAGGTGTCATTTCAGAAAAAGATAATTCTTTTGTGATTTTCTTTTTTATTGGATGTGCCCCCTCCCACATCCAATAGAAAACCCACATCCAATAGGCGACCTCAGGGGTAAGGACTTTTTCTGATGTATATTGCTCCAGGTCCAATATTAGGAACAAAATTAGATGGCAAAGGCAAGAGTGAGTCTTTAGCTGTTATCTCGGGTTATGACAAAAGTTTTTAATAATCTTTGTAATATTTAGAGATTTTCTTTGAGTAGTTAGGAAGCTTTGTGACAAGATCTTTTTGTCAGGATGGTTTTGAATTATGGTCTTCCTGTCTCCACCTCCTACCTGCTCTTCTGATATTGCAATCACAGTCATGTCTGACAGTATTTTTTTTTCAAAGATAGATTATGGTCTTTCAGAAAAAGATAAGTTATTGATAGGATAGAAATTAGAAGCTGGTTATTTAATGTTTCCAGTCTGTCTACAATTAAGTCACTTTTTTAACATTCTGTAGTGTATAATTCACCCAGTATAAAACTCTTATTTGGGAGCTGGAGAAACAGCTCAGCGGTTAAGAGCACTGACTGCTCTTCCAGAGGACTCAGGTTCAATTCCCAGCACTCACATGGCAGTTCATAACTGTCTGTAGCTCTAGTTACAGAGGATCTAACACATTTCCCAAGATACATGTGCAGACAAAGCACCAGTACACATAAACTAAAAATAAATATTAAATAAATTAAATAAAATAAAAAAATTCCACTCAGTTTTCATACTTCTATGCATGTGCATATTGTTCTACATTCATGAAAAAAAATTCTTCTTTACATACTAGCCTAAAATATTATAGATGGTAACTTAGAGTAATCTGACATTACTTCTTCATTATCTTTCTGTTCCGTATGGGACATGAACAGAAATACACGTTCTTTTCTGAGATGGTATGTGTCTCAATCATAATGCTTTTCACATTTTTCGTCACAAATATCATTTCTATATACATCTGCTCTACAACTACATTGCAGCCAAGAGAACTTCTCATTCATGTCTTTGTTTCCATAACCTTCTATGGTGCTTTTCACAGTTGGCAGGCTCTCAAAGGCAGACTGGATTCTTAAGCATCAAGCTTGTCTTTCAGAAAAATGATATAATCTATTTACTCTGAGAAGACAAGATCCTAAGCAGTATTGTAGGATTTTTTTTTGCCTTCTGTTTCTGACTCAAAGTAAATAATAATAATAACAACAACAGTATAACAAAGTAGAAACTAATAATAGAACAGTATTTCTTTGGAAATTACTAATTTAAAAAAATATCCAAAAATAGTATGAATAGCACATTCCGAGAAATTAAGATCTAAATACTTGCACAGTTTTTTATAGGTGATTGAATTTTAAGATTGAAATGTAATTACAGGATACTTTAATCAATTATACTATGCAGGAACGTTGAACAATTAAGTGGATGTTGGCTAAAGGCCAGAGTGAACAATACCCTAACTCAAATCTTCTGGTAGCATGCAAGGTATATAATGCTAAACCCAAAGTAAAATCCTTATTTTAATAGATTGTTATTTTTCTGAATTGCATTCAAATAATTTCAGACCTACAGAAAAGTGTGCAAATAGCACAGAGATTTTACATGCACCTGACATTTAGTAGCCCCTAGTAATAAAAGTTTGCAATAGCTATGGTATAACTATAAAAATCAAAAAATTAAAGGTAAAACTAGATATTATTATGCATATGGGCATTTTTCTACATGCACGTCTATGTACAACATCATGGAATGCCCATAGAAGATGTTAGATGGCCCTGAATATGGAGTTAAATTTAGTTACAGTTAGTTCTAAGCCACCACATGTGTGCTGTGAATGCTAGCTTTAGTTTTTTATTGGTTTAGTGAAATATGTGAAAAATAGTATGGATCTAAGAGGCAGAAATATTCTTTAAAAGTTATAAAACTTTTATTCCCTTAACCTTATTATTTTTGTATTCTAATTTTTCTTTTCATTGTTTTCTCATTCTCCTTTTAGGTAGTCTCATCCTTTCTTCCTTCCTTTCTTCCTTTTCTTTTCTCTTTTCATTGTGTGTGTTCCTGAATTTTCCTTGTACAGATGATTAGATAGAGAGATATATTCATTTCCTTATATCCTTATACTCCTTTTTTTTTTTTGGAACAAGAGAAGTGGTTCTTATAGACTCGGGTGTATTTTGCTTTTTTATTTAACAGATAACTCTACCATGGTAAGTGGTGTGTGTGTGTGTGTGTGTGTGTGTGTGTGTATTTGTGTCTACAGATATATGATCTTCTCTTTTACTCTATTTTTTTTTTGAGTAGGGATTATTAACCCTGGATCTCACCAAGTCAGCTAAACTAGCATGTCAGAAAATGCCAGGGAATCTCCCCAGCATTTTACTTTGATGCTGGATATTCAAACCGAAGTTACCATGCTTATGTGGCAAGCATTTTATTTCCTGAATCATCTTCTTAGCCTGTGTTGCTCAATTTTTTATATCTGTATAATATTCTGCACAAATTTTCTGTGCATCATCATTAAGTTGTTTTCAATATTTTTTTAACAGTGAAAACCTTGGTCTACACATATGTCACAACTGTCAAGAATTACTTTAGCTACCGTCTCAGTAACTGCATTTTTAGGTTGAGGATAGTGGTGTGAATTTTTGGCTAAATATTGGAATCTGCAGTAAATTTCTTTTTAATTATTAAACAAAATTTTTGAAATCATATATTTTGTTCACAGTTCCCTTCCCTAACTCCTCCCACCGCACTATCCATGTAACTCCATGTCCTCCGTCTTAAAAATAAAAAAACAAAAACAAAAATCAAAACGTAAAAAAGCTAATGAAACAAAAAAATGCTAAAAAAACAAACAAACAAACAAACCCAAAATGGAACAAAAGGCTCACAAAACCAGACAGACATGGAGTTCATTTTGTTTTGGCGAACTACCCTCAGGGCATGGGGCCTACCCTTGGAGTATGGTTCTTAGTACTTCATTGTAGGAAAGCGACACTTTGTGGTAGACCAGTGATTTTCTTTTTCCCAGCAACCCTATCAATTGTCAATAGTTTCTTGGTTAGGTATGAGAGTGCTGTGTCCCTCTCCTAGTGTTCTAACAATGTCTGCCTTGAACCTGTGCAAATCTTGTCGATGTTGCCACAGTCTCTGTGAGTTCATATGCCAGCAGTCCTGTTGTGTCTGGCAGTTGGTTTCCTTGGAGTTGTCTATCGTCTCTGGCTCTTATTATATATCTGCCTCCTCCTTCACAGAGATTCCTGAGCCTTAGGGGGAGAGGTGTGATGAAGACAACCCAATTAGCACCAAATACCCTAAAGTCTCTCACTCTCCACATATTGTCTAGTTGTGAGTCTCTGTGCTTTTTCTCATCTACTCCAAGAAGCTTGTCTGATGAGAGATGAAGAAGACACTGATCTATGGGTATAGAAATTTGTCAGTAGGAATCGTCTTATTGTTACTTTCCTTTACCAGAGTAATGGTAATAGATACAGAAGTTCTAAAACTACATTAAAGAAGTGCTGATACAGTATAAGAGATTTTCAGGAGACTCTGCCAAAAGATGCCTTTGTTTTAGTTAACACATAATTGCTATGTGAAATACAACATGTTATCTTAATACATACACTAAATTCTCGTAAATTCAGAATAACTAATATGTCTATCTCATTTTTTATTCATGTGTGAAGCCATTCTGATTTATTTTTCTAGAGCTTCATAAAGCACATAATGGGCTATGGTGAGGTGTATCCATTCCATTGTGCTACTAAATATTGGAAGTTATTACACCAAATAAATGTATGACACTAGCTGTTATATTACCTCTCTCAACCTCATCCTTTTCATAGCCTCTAGTAATAACTCTTTCTCTTCTATGTTGTGTTCAACTCATTCTGACTTTCACACTTGAATTAGAATATTTAATATCTATGTTTCTAAATATATATTTATTGACTTACCTATTTCTATCAATTTTCATCATAAATGGCAGGATTATATTGTTTTTAAGGACTTATGATCTTCACATATATATGTATATATACATATATTTATATGTGTATGTGTATATATGTAATAATGTATTTTGACATTTATTCATTGATGGAGAACTAGTTTGACTCTTGTGAATAGTGCTGTGGTAAATGTAGGCATGTGAGCATCTCTTCAATATGGTGATTTAATTTCATATGAAAAGTTGCAGATATTTTGTATTTCATTATAGCTTTTACCTTGCCAGGATCGTAAAGGTTACACTAACGCATCTCCACGAACACCGTATGAGTTCTCTTTTCTCTGCATTATGACTCTCTTGTGTTTTTAGTAATAGCCATCCCAACTAGTGAGGTGGTGTTCATTAGAATTCTTATTTGCTTTTCACCAATGGATCTCACATGAATTTGAGATCTTCATACACGTTGGTCATCATCGTGTATTCTTTTTTAAGTGCCTTTGCTATCATCCTATCATTTGTCTATTTAAACTGAATTATATACTTTTACTTTAGTTTTTCCATTATACACACACACACACACACACAGTAATTATTTACCATATACTCTTTCACTCTGATAATTGCTTCTTAGTTATGTTGCTTCATTTACTATGGAGAAGCCTCTTAGTTTCTAATAGAACTAGTTGTCTAATTTTGCTTTTATTGTTTGTTTTTGGTGGGGAAGGTTTCACAACAAAAATGTCATTTATTGACTGTTGAGATGGTTCATTGGGTAAAATCATTTGCCACTAAGTTGGATGACTTTGTGTTCAATCCCCAGGGCCAATATGTTGGAAGGAGAGGACAGACTCCTACAAGTTGTCACCTGGTATCTTGTGGTGGAGCATTCACACATACAGACACAGATCATAAGGACACACCTACACACATGCTCACACGCACACTCTGAGATTTAGGTTCTTGAAGACATTATTCATTTTGAGTTGACTTTTTATGTTGGAAAAGATAGAGGTAAAGTTTCATTCCTGTGTGTGTATGTTCATGCATATCCATGTTTAGCTTCCCCATTATCATTTATTGAAGAGCTTCATCTTAATGTACATGATTTTAGTGTCTTTGAGAATAAGCTGACTGATGCATGGATTTATTGCCTATAGTTGTAGTCTGTTCCATCTGCCTGTTGCTTTTTATTACTACCATGATGTGTAGGTTACAAGAGTAGCATGTCTTGAGGTCAAGGTGATACCTCAGATCTGGCTTCCTTGCTCCAGATTGTTCTGACTCTTTGATTTCTTTTGTGCTTACATATAAATACTAGAACCTGATTTATCTATTTTTATGAATGTTAGTGTTTTGCTATGGTTGCAATGAATCTTCCAATCTCATCACGTAGTACAGACATTTTGCAATACTTTCTATTATAAACATGTAAGATCTTCACCATTTTTGTATCTTCAAGTTTTTAATTATTATTTTTCATGTTTAATGTAGGGGTTGTCTTTCCTTTTGTTTTATGCTTATGTATTTTTATGTCTGTCATGAATGTTGCTTTGATATATTTTTCTATGATTTTGTTCCTATAACAAATATAACATTGTTATATAAAAATGTTAGCCAGAAGCTAAAGAGCTAGCTCAGTCAGGCAAATGCTTGCTACTCAAACCTGTGTTTAGATCCTCATCACCTTTTAAAGCACTGTACTATACCACAAGCAAGTAACTCTACAGGGTCTGGTTTGGTTATATAAGACTTGCAATTCCTGCACCTCACTGGCCAGTCTAGATGAATTTCTGAGTTCCAGGTTCGATAAGAGAGCATACCTCTGAAAATAAGATACAGAGCTACTGGGAAGGATATTGGTTATGAATTCTGGTTTCCATATGCACACCCACCCATATGCATGCACGGGTACACACACACACACACACACACACACACACACACACTTTTAAGCAATGTCTAATTTCTCCCCATTTTGTCATTAACAACCACTTAAAACTATTTCGGAGCTTTGTGTGTGTATATATATATATCTTCTTGCTGGATTTTGGTATTTTTGACTTCAGGTTGGGACATTGAGTCAAATTATGTAAAGTGTACTTAGGTGGACAATAAAAGTATACAGTGATTCTTTAGATCTTCTCATATGTCAGACAAGAGAAATTAAAAGAAAAAGAAAAAGAAACTTGAAGTAACACTGAAAACGTAGAACTGAGGATGGGGTTATTTAACCACCTTTTCCATAATATGTTAAAAATACTTTGTTGCATAACATATCAGAATGTTTGCTCATGACTAGAAAAATACAAAGAACATTAAAAAATGAACTACTTGGAAAACCATGTGAAAAAGAGCATCACTTTTTAGTTTTCTTCAAACAAGAGGACTACCAGATAGAAACCAACCATTGGTAGTTTTAAGGATTCTAGAATTTGAACGTATTAATATCACACCATAATCGCAGGTTTGAACAATATTCTGATATTCTTGTTCTGAGTTTTATTTTTTTTTCTAATGCCCCCAGCTCAGTTTCAACTGTACCAGGTTATAAAATTAATAGTAAAGGCATATATATTAAGTAAACAAAGGAAATCAGCCTGTTCCGGTAATTCTCCACAAAGCACAAAGGAAGGGGACAGGTGACTTCAGGCTTTGCATGGTTTTGGCTGGTATTTTCTTTATGACAGCGTGCAGTGAATTATTTATCATCCCCGATTGCGAACTAGATGCAGTCTAGTAATTCAGAGGTTATTCATATGTCCTTTAAGATTGATTCTATGTGTCTGTACATGGTATATTGGCATGCATTTTTTAAAAATTATTCTGGCTTAGCTGTGAAGGGAGCCTTCAAGTATCGGTCTTATTTTCTCAGTGCTGAGGGGAGATAGTGTTGGGAAATGTTCTTTCTCAGGCCGTCAGTGTGGATCTGAGATGATGAGAGACCAGAAAAGAAGTCCAAATTCATCTTAATTTCTTAGACAAAGTTATCCCTGAAAAACTAATTTCCAATTTCAGTTAAAAATAGAGCCCTTACTTCCCTGAATAATATGTACAAACATATAGAGCCAATCTCTTTCCAATTTTAAAATTATCACTGTATGCTATTGTTGGTGAAGCAAAAGTCAGGAGAATTAAAGGAACTTGAAAAATGACCAAATTACTATTGCCCTTAAGCTGGGCACAGTTGGAGTTTATCAGTGAGTCATTTTATGTCTTCCTGTAATTTTTCTCTCTCCTGAACCTCCATGAATATTCTGGATATTCTGAGGCAATTCTGTAGAAAAATTATCAGCAAAATTGTTTTTATGCAATGAAAGTAACTTAATTCATTGGTAGAAAAAAAATCAAATTATGTCAGTTTCCACTTTGCCTCAGCAAATGAACTACAGAAAAAAGTAATGCATGAAAAATATTGATATTTAGCAAAGGAAAAGTTATGAGTTATTTCTGTTTTCAAAAATCATATGGTGTCTTATCACTTTTTTGTTATAGTTCTTGTCATGATTAAGACTAAAGGAATATTAAGAAAATTATTTCACTTAATATTAACTAAAGTACATAATTTTTGTTTTAATGGATGCTTTACAATGACATATACAACTTCAAAATTTCAGGTATGTCTCAATTCACAAAATAGAAGCGCTCTATTTAGATTCAATTTGTAAACAACAATTTATCCAAATATTCATTGTGTCAAGTCACTGATATCAAATCCCATCTTAAAGAAACTAGGTACACTGTGGTTATAATATTATTACACAATATTCATAGAGAGTCTTTTCTTCAAGGTTCTTATTTTTTGATTTGTACTTGATGTATAGACCTATTAATAGTTACTTTCATCCTTCTTATTTTTTGTAAATAAACAGTTCAAGCAAGAAAACATTAAATGTAGGGTTAAGCAACTTTGGAACGAAGCATAGCATTTTTAATTATTTTGAATCGTTCTTTTCGTTAATTTGTTAATGAAAGTGTTAGTTCTCAGTAAGCAGGCTGTGCAAGAAGTATAGTTTACTGTTTATTTTTAACTGTTTTGTTTTGTTATCCTATGATGCAAAAGGAAAGATTTGGTGAGTCTACCCCTTGCTGGATGCATCCCCCAGTGCTGCTGTGACAGCGACACTTCTGAGAACAGTGACGCAGCAAGCACCACATATACTTCATGTTTACTTTCACCAGAAATTTACAATGGACCCCATGGAATTTAAAAACACATCTTACTCTTATCTTAGGTAATTTTCACACGTAGAAATCTTTCTACAAACTAGGTGACTTGTCCAAGATTAAGACTTCTCCATTATTCATGTTCATTTCCAACAATCTTTCCAACTTTATTTGTAAAGCTAAATCATTGAAAATCTGCTTCAATCATGCAATGGAATCATAGAATACAAAATGGAGAAGGAGGTGTCGCTCAGTATTATATCCTTTGCCTGGAATGCACAAGGTTCTGGTTTGTTTCCCAGTAACGCCTCCCACCCAACACATGCACAAGACATATCCATACCAGGTTAGAGGAGGAAGGAAACATACACACAATAAAACCAAAATAACACCGGGAGTGGCAGCTCTTTGGTCTTTCATACAAGGAAGGTAGACTCTACTTGAGAGACATCCTTACAACCTTGTTATAAATAACCACACTGCAACTGTGAATACTTTCTATGGTTTTGGTTTCTATTTGGTATTTTCTCACTTGTGAAATGAATTAGACTGTGTCTGATGAGAGTTACAATGTTATTGCTATAAATACACCTTTACAGATGATGTCATATGTAACACATAGAATAGTTACACAAGGGTAGAATTATCATCTGTGTATATTACTTTAACCTAAACAAAAGATCTTATCTAAATGTCAATGAAGCTGCCACTTCCTATTCATTTCCACTCATGTGACATTATCTCCAGTGTGTTTTTCCAGTCTAGAGGAACTGCGGGAAAGCAGAATCCATTGACTTCAGTATATGTTGTTGTGGTCTTGGCTTCTACTTTCTAAAAAATTTACTTAAGTAATTACTAATGAAGTATAATGTTAAAGCACCTAGCACAGAACCTTCTTTTGAAAATATGTTTAAGAAGACACCTACATATCCACATGACCTTTGAGTGTTACCAACTTTGTGTCTCTTACCTTGATTGAAACTTAGTAAAATAAATTATGTCTGCTGATGCATATAAACAAATAAGTAGATGGTTGTCCAAAACTTCATGTAGGTTTTTTTTTCTTTTTTTTTTCTTTTTTTTTCTTTTTTTTGCTTTTCGAGACAGGGTTTCTCAGTAGCTTTTGGATCCTATCCTGGAACTAGCTCTTGTAGACCAGGATTTTTTTTAATCCCCTAAAAAGTCAATGAACAACTTTCAAACAACTCTTGAAATTCTAAAATCATATGCAAATCATTGTGGGTTATGAAAAGTTTAATGGGGATTATGTTTGTGGTCTTTTTCAGATTTTCCAAAGGTCCCAGTGAAGTGAAAATGAGGGAGCATTGCCCAGCTTCTATTTGGGGAATGGAAGTGAACTAGATCCTGCCTGGTGCATTTTGATATGTAAAGAAGCTTTGGTTCAGAAGTATTGCAGCTTGCCTAGTGCCAAACAACTGTAGAAAGGACATTAATAGTTGCTTGCATGTTGAATTACCCAGAACGATTTCTCACCATGTTTTCATCATTACTCTTTTACCCTCAAATTCTAGCCAGATAGTCTAAAATCAGATTCCTCCATCAACCTCACCTAATAATTAAAAACATTGAAAGCCTTTATGTACTATCATGTTCAATAATGTTAGATATCTAAATATTCATCTAGATTTCATGTTGGCTACATTTTTTAAAGAAGCAAATAACAATCAGAATTTTTATAAGTAATTTCCCAGAGGAGGCTTCATCTCAGATCATCATCTAAGCAAAGCTACTGTATCTTTCACTCATAAGTGATCATCGGCTGCTGTGATAAACCATAACAAACAAAATCCCTGTCTTTCCTGCTGTCTAAGATGAGGGCACACGCAATCAGGATTTTAGCTATTTCAGCAGGATGATGGAAGGATGTTCTGGTTAGGCCTGTAAGTGAATAGGAATAGCTGTGAGGATGCCATTCTACATGGATTCTAGTCCCTGACAGCCTTTGATGCCCTTAGCGTTCAGTTTAGTCTGTCTATGGAAATAATTCACAAATACAAGGAAAGTAAAAGTTGAAACATAGCTGATTAAAGCATAACATGTTAACATGTCTTTATATAAACTCAGAAACTTCCTTGTAGCAAGGTGTAAATGGACGTTGGTGGGTTTTAATCCTTACATAACTGTATGAAAGGTTATAATTATTTTAAACTTAAAAACAGGAAAAAATCATGTTAGGACTAAAGGATATTTCTTTCCTATTTTTTTCAAAGAGAAAAGGCCACATTATGTTTTATATGTTAAATTAGCAATTCCAGGAAGGAAAAAAGAGAGAAATTAGGTTTACATTGTTGAAGGCATTTTAATGCTAACTCACCACTAGGGGGAGAACATTGCTATGCCAGAGTCTAACATTACAGTAGAGTAGGCTTTTGTGTGCATGTGTATGTGTAGTGTGTGTGTGTGCATGTGTATGTGTAGTGTGTGTGTGTGCATGTGTGTGTGTGTGTGTGTGACTGTGTGTGTGTGTGTGTGTGTGTGCGTGAGAGAGAGAGAGAGCACTCATGTGTGTGCTTGTGCATGTATATGTGTGCTTTTGTGTTCCAGAGGAGATTAAATCCTTGGGAGAAGGCTATTTCATATTCTGGTCAAAAGAGCAGCTGCAATTTGATCTCAATGAATGCTATGAGTCCACATGAAAACAGAAAAGGCTTGGCTTTGCTAAAGGAATCAAACTCTACCTAGATATTAAATTTTACTTTTTGTTTAATGTTTCTTTGATACAATGTCAGGTGGAGCCAATGCCAAGTCTGATAATAAAATGACCTTTCCTTGGAGGACCTGTGAACCTACTATGATTGACAGCATTTACCTGAGTTGTGACTTCAGAAATTTCTGAATGAAAACAATGTCGCAATAAATGATTATCTAATATGATTTCACAAACCTTTTCCCACTTGTTCTATTATCTTTAATTACGTGTTTTAAATACTTACAAAATATGATGTAATCATCTAGTATAAATGTTTTCAAATTTACAGATTTATTCTGCTTGCAAACTGCACTCTGATCAAATTTGGTCACTTTTATGGTCATTATTAATTTACATTATATAAAATGCATCTTTTTCAAGTAAAGAATATGTTTTCCTTCCTTCCTTCCTTCCTTTTCTTTTCTTTATTTATTCTTCTCTCCTTCTCTCTCTTTCTTTCCTTCCTTCCCGATTTTACTCTCCTACTTACAGTCATTCTTCGCATCTTCTGGATTTTCAGCTCTCCAGTCTCATCCTGTAGCTTTGCTGCCTCCTTCCCACCGCCCCTACCCCTTTCCCATTGTGAAATCTGTTTTCTTAACAGCCTCCTGTATTGCACTCTTACTTAATTTTTCCCAATGAAATTAACGATTCTTTACCCCTCCTTTCCATTATACCATTTCATCTATTTCTTTCTCCTGAAGCTGCGATTTACTCAGGGGAGGGACTTTCTCAGGCACACAGCTCTCCACGCTGATGATTTCAATGGTGCCAGCATATTTTAACCACATCATTATCATGTAGTCCCAAAGCTTTGCTCACAGAAAACACCCATCTTTAAAAGGATTTTGTTTCCATTAATCAATTTTGGAACTTGAGATTCAGGCAAGGAAAGCATTTATTAGAATGGACTCTGCTTGTTCCCACAGTCATTTCATTTCCTTGACGATGTAAGAAGAAGGAATTGTGCAAGGGTGGTTTTCACTCTCCACGCTTACCTCTCCTTTCTATATCCCACCGAGCTCCCCTCCCAAATCTATTCTTCCATACAGTAGTTAAATCAGAGCTTGCAGCAGGATGGCATTGTGTGAACTGGTGGCCACACAAGTACTTTGTATTCACGAGAGGTTTAGAAGTTCAGCAGCTGCATATAAATATGCATAGTTGAGAGATTCATGATGGTGCCTCCTCATTCTCGTGCTGGTTGGCTGCAGTGCGGGCACTGCAAATCAATGAACACTTTTCCCATCCATCAGCTGCTCACTTGCAAGCAGACAAAACACTTACAATGCCAGAAACCCACAGAGAGCTCCTTAGTGAAGGGAACCTTACTGTCAGAAGATTCAAAATAGCCTGCTCCCTCCCACCTCGAACCTCCACAACTCTCAGCCTCAAATGTCTTCTTATGCCGTGGAAATCATAAGCACTTAAAAAATATCACCAGGAAAGAAAGGGGGAGGGGAGCAGCAATGATAAATCGGAGTTTTGAGGGTCCTCACACTTGTCACAAAACAAAGGATTCTTTCAGCGTTTAACCCTTTAGAAAATAAAACCCAGCATAAGCATGGCTCTGCCTCTGTTGACTGTTCTACTTTACAGTCACAGGCTTGAGTGTAGCAGCATTTACATATGCATAGCCCTAGCCCATGCTGCGGCAGACATTTGTAATTCATCCATAGTTATTAGATGGCTCTCGGTATTGCAGGGTTATGATTACTGAGCCAAGAAAAAGAAAAAGCACAAAATGTCCTTCATCGTGGAAATCACTTTTCTTCCTGTTGATTAAGCAATATTTTGCAGCGGTTTCAGACACATTTATATTGAGATTATAAACATTTCAATAAACGCTTGATCTCATTTAATACAGATTCATACACAGCATAATAATGAATCAAATGGATATTTCTTGATGGAAAAATAGAAATTTATTTTGTCTAGAAGGCAATCCCTTTTTTATATGGATTAACCATTATAAAGAGACCTTATTGATGCTTAGTTATTAATCAGTATTTTAACATTGTCAATAACACTAAAAATCAGTTTGATTTGTGCAATTGTATTTGGTACTATGACAGTACTATGGAATATAAAATACAGCAGAATAATACCTGTGATTCTTGTTTGAAGCATACAAATGTTTGAAAGGTAGAAAATATAAGTATATAAATGAGTATGTGTCCTTCAAATTTAAGAAAAGTTTAGTTCAAGGGTCAGTATATTGAAGATTTTTAACACAGATTTAGTAGTTGAATGACATATTTATTCAAAATTTATCTATCTAGTTAACATAATCAGTTACCATATTGCTGGAAGATCAAACATAAATTTCATTAAGATTGTCTGATTAATCCATAGCTCTGACTCAGGACATGTCCAAGTCTTTTTACTTAAGAGGAGCAAAGCCAAAAATTGGGCCCCCTTCAGCTGAACCCCAACACCCATCCACACATGCGTTTCTACTAAGCCATATTGAATTACAAGGCAGAATGTGATAATTGCTCTAGTAGATCAGAGGAGGTAGAGATCACTTCCAGCTGGGATGACCAAAGAAGACATCATTAAGAAGGAGTTGCACTGGAGCAAGCCTTTGAGGAGTGGGCACAGGAACAAAGCAAACACAGCAGAAGGCTTAGCATCTGAGAAACCTGGGGATGCTGGAAAACACTTGCCAGGCAGCCGGAGGACAGTGGTTTCAGTGAAAAGAATGCTGTAAATGACACTTCTATTTAAGGAATCACCAACAAGAATCCTCACTTACTGGAAATGGAATTCATAAATAGATTTATAGGTCAGTAACAAACACGTCAGACAAACTGTTGGAATTTCAGTTTCTTTATCTGTGAAGTAAAAGCATGAGCTAAGTAAGCGCTGAACTCTCTACCCAGAGAGGTGAGCACAAGGCTTTCATTTCATTTGTTTTTGTTTTGAATATAAAGAATATTAGGTGGTGGAGGTGCATATCTTTAACCCCAGAGCTCTGGAGGCAGAGGCAGGGAGACCTCTGTGAGTTCGAGGCCAGTTTAGTTTACAGAGTGAATTCCAAGAGTGCCAGAGCTACACAGAGAAACAGTCTTAAAAAACAAAAAGAAAAAAAGAAAAAACCCCAAAAAACAGTTTATACACACACATCAGTTGTAGCATACAAATATCCATTGAACTTAAATTCCATTCATGTGTTTACATGTTCATAACTACATATCTGTATATAAGCTAATTATATGAATTGTATGAACTAATTATAAGTTTTCTAAAGTTTAGTTCCAAGAAAACTTCCTGTGCCAAATAATTTTCACCATTAGCTTTAAAATGCAAACTCATTCTTAGAACAATTACTCAGCATAAACAGATTATAAACATACATTAAGCATGTAATAAAGACTTGGGCATGAAGCACTGTCTCCCACTCTATGATTTTGTATTTCAGTTAGTAGGAAAGACAGAGACTACTATGCATAATAGACATTCATGCGTCGATAAAATGGTATTTTATTTTCAAGTATGTTTGCGTATATTCACAAATCTTTTACAATTATAGCTAGCCAGACGGTATTCAGATAAATTTCAGTAATTTGTTTGTTAAATTCAAATTCGTGCATGTGTCTGTCTGAAAATTCCAAATTACTGTATACTGTAGCCAGAAACATCTCCAATGAATACAGTGTGTGTGTGTGTGTGTGTGTGTGTGTGTGTGTGTGTGTGTGTATGGCAGTAAATATTTTGTGGTCACATGTAGATAAGTGAAAGTGAAATTCAAGTTTTAGGCATATCCATGTTTGCCTTCTTACTTTGCCTTCCTAATCAGCAAAATGAGCAACTACAAAGAAGAAAAATTATTTGAATTTAAAATGAGAAGAAAATTGAACATCATTCTTTTAATGATTTGAATTAATTGTATATTTCAAATAATGCAATGTTTCGATCTTATTAAGTTTGATGCCAAGTAGGGAAATTTTAAGTTCAGTTTGGTTAAATCAGTTCATGGTCAAATTGCTAATCTTGATAAATATTTACTAAGTACCAAATATATTAATTAGCACTGAGTGTTGCCTATTGAAAGGGAACTGTAACAGGTTTCTGACCTCGATTATTTATATTTCATGTTAAATGAGATTAATTTTATAGAGACAACCGATTTAACATTTTACATATATAAGTGCTTAGTGAATGATAAAGCGTCCAAATCCTTTTAATGCTTAGGAACCAAGAATTTGCAAAAACCCAGTCTTAGTTAACCAGGTGGTACCAGCACCATTTTTTGATGGAAGAACGCTCTCAGAGATTTTGCCCCAGAGTTTACTTACAGCAGATGCAAGCTGAGAAAATTTAAAGGAGACAATCACTTACAAATGGACCAATGTAGATTATAGCAAACTTTATTTTTACAGAAGAAAAAGGTTCATTATAGTAAAAAGCAGTACTCTTCTGTAAGTGCAGTGTCAAAGTAAAGCACTTTCACTTCATAAACATATTTCTCACAAGACATTTAAAATATTTTCAAATAGGATCGCCTTTTAGGGTGGAACAAATTTTCCTAGATCAAGGGTCTTGTAAATTGTTTGCTGTGAAGTCATTAAGACTTGAGTTTAGATCCCCAGCATCCATGCAGTAGCAACAGAAGTAATGATGATGATATTAACAGGAGCAACAACAGCCAGGTAACACAGGTCTGTAAATCCCACCCTGTCGGGGAGGAGCCAGGTAGATCCCTGATGCATCAGGCCAGCTCTTCTAGCCAAACTGTGAGCTCTGAGATCAGAGCGACATCCTGTCTCAAAAAAACATGGTGGAGAGTGATTAAGAAATCTGACATCAATCCCTGGTACCTACCCACATACACAGGTGAACACCCCTTCCCACACACATACCTGACGAGTTTTCAATAGTAATTTGAATTTCTCATGTAATTAAGTCTTTATATTTTAAGAAAATTTAATATATGTAAGTATGAAAACTGTACAAAGCCACTGAAGATGGGATCTTATAGTATTGCCCCAATAGCTCTTAGTATTCTTACTTTTCTTGTCTATTACTTATATCACATAATATAATTTTTTCTGTAATGCTCTCTTGACCTGAGAAATTAAGGCATATTTGAACGTCTTTCTAAACCACTAGTTATCTCAGAGATTTTGTATTCAATGTCAAAGAAAAGGAGTTTTGCCACATTGACTGGAAGAGGAGTGATGGCAATCATTAGGAAAAACTTAATGAAGAATAATGTAATGTGCATATATCATAAATTAATTTTCAGATAGTAATTGGGGAAATTTCAATGGTATATTCAATACTGACTCTAAATTATTTTATAACGTGAAACTAGTATATTGGCATAATGAATAAATGCCTTAGAATTAAAAAGCTATTTTTGTCTAGCTGTTTATTCCCCATAAAGTACTACATGGTGAAAATACTCTCGACAAATGCACATTTAAATATTTAAATTAGTAAGTAATTTATCAAATTGAATTTTACTTTCAGTATTGCATATTTTATATTCAATCTTCCATTATTTGGCCACTACAAAAATGCAGATAACAGTGCATCTTGTCTACAAATGTTCGTTTGTTTCTTCATAGGCAACTTTGACCCAGGTACGGATTAGAAGTATTACTCTTCTGATATGAAACCAAGGTCAATTGCTCTTCATTCGCCATTTCCCATTCACTCACTTTCTAATCCTTATCTATAACCCCAGAGCTTCCTACTTTGATCACAAGGGTAACACTTAGGGTTTTGGAATCAAACTTTCAAAGTTAAGATTAAATTTGACCGTATCGTGCTGTAAGCATGCATATCTACATTCCAGTCTTCTGTTCTCATATGTCATTTCCACCCAGGATTCATGCAAAGATGAAGTCAGAAGCGACAGAGTATCTGAACTAGCTTGGTGCATGATGCATGTTGAATTCTTAGTCCTTGTAATTGTGGATATTCATTTGGCCCTCTCACTGGATGTTTTCACATTAGCTGCTAGGCTAGAGAGTGGGCATGTGAGGCAGAATATGACATTTTTTCTCCCTCCAGGAAGTTTCATTATAGTGAGAAAAGATGCCAGGGACTGGTACATTTTAGATGTACTAAAGGACACATAAAAAGAGCTAATGGAGAGTGGAAATTGTCTCTGGTGCATCAGAATGAGGACCCGAGTTTGATCCCTAGCAATCATAAACAAAGGAAGGCATGGTGGTCCTGTAGTCCCGGTTCTGGGATGCAGAGACAGGAGGACTGCTGAGGTTTAGACGGCAGCTGTCCTAGCAGAATTGGTAAACCTCAGGTCTTAGAAAGAGGCTCTGTCTCAGAAGACAAGATGGACAATTCCTGAAGTGTTGTAGGAGGCTACTTGTTTGTTCTTGACTGCTCAGCCCTGAAAAGTCACACAGAAACAATATTATTTGCAATATTGCTTGGCCAATAGCTTAAGTATATTTCTGGCTAACTCACATCTTAAATTAACCCATCTCCATTAATCTGTATATCTCCACAGGACTGTGGCTTACTGAGTAAAGTTCCGCCGTCTGTCATCTGTCTCCGATGGGGCTACACGTCTTCTCTAAACTCCACCTTCTTTCTCTCAGCATTCAGTTTAGTTTCCATACCCTATCTAGCTATACTCTACCCTATCACAGGCCAAGGCAGATTCTTTATTCATTAACCAATGACAATAAAACATATTCACAGTTCACATCACCTCCCACATCTCTAAAGAAAGAACCCAAACTTGACCTCTGTTCTTCATCCATACCTGAAACCCTAGGTATACCCACTTATGTAAATACACACATAGCAACATACACACATACAAACACACACAGTGCTCATACATATACCTACAAAATCAGTATAAAAAGTGATTTTAACGAATATCATTGTTTTACTATTGGTTTGATCAGTCAATCAGTTAAAAAGAATTTATGTAAATACTTTATACGTATCAGTGATTGTCCTAGAAGTAGAACATGCTGTAGTGAAAAAAAGGTTTTCATATTCTATAAGGATAGTTATCACATTACAGGAAAATTATAGTTTAATAATCAAAATAAATATGAAATTATGTATAGTGTTATTATTACCAAACCTAGAACTTCTGTTCTAGGGATCCTTACAGCCCCCCACCAAGTGCTAATAGAATCGATGTGTAGAGGTTGCCAGGATACTCATCCCCCTGCAAAGAAACAGAATAGGCCCCACAAGAAGAATTATCTAGGCCAAAATGACAATAGTGTCAAAGTTAACGCATCTGTTAGCCATCCTATAATGCTTATAGAATACAGGACTATCATAGTGGCTACCTGTTTTGTTTGTTTAACTGATAAATCCTTGATGCCTACAGAAGTGCCTAGAAATAAGATACCCAGAAAGTGAGTGGGATAAAGGATTACATGGAGTGGGGCATGGGCAAGGATAGGTTCTTTCAGAAAGGCTGAGGGAATATGCAAAGTACATTAGAAAACCAAAGACTTGGCCAGGCGGTGGTGGCGCACGCCTTTAATCCCAGCACTCGGGAGGCAGAGGCAGGCGGATCTCTGTGAGTTTGAGACCAGCCTGGTCTTCAAGTGCTAGTTCCAGGACAGGCTCCAAAACCACAGAGAAACCCTGTCTCGAAAAAAAAAAAAACCCAAAGACATTCTAGTCTAGACAGCAGTCCCTTTGATAAGACCAGTGACCTGAGCTTGTTGACCATAGTGCACTTGCTCACTTACTTCATTTTGTCTGTATCTCCTTCCTGCAAAAATTTCATAGTGAAATTTTATTCTGTTCTCATTGGTAAACATATTGCACATTTTATAAAGAATTTATTATGTATTATGTTTTTATTTCTGTGCATGGGTGTATGCCATATGTGTGAGCTGGTATGCATGGAAGACAGAAGAGGGTTTTGGACCCTCTTAATATGGGTGGTAAAAACCAATTATGAACAATAAACACCAAAACCCTTTACCTTCTAAGCGACTCTGCAGCCCTATGCATGACACATGTTTAAACCAACTCAACACTTTCTATTTTTCTCATCCAAGAAGTCTGAAATTTATTCAGACCCTCCCCTCTTGTTTCATTATTATTATTATTATTATTATTATTATTATTATTATTATTATTAGTTCTTAAAAAGTGGTTTAAGCTAAGCAGACTAGGGAAGAATGACATGGCATTGGCAACTTTGCATGTTAAATATGATTCTAGGACAGATGAATTCCTCAGGATAGTAGACTCAAGGGAGTATTTCTGGGGTGGGTGGAATGCCCAGAGCAGGCATAGTTGACTATTTTTAAAAACCGTCCCAACCTTCTATTTCTGCTATTTACACTTACCCAGAAAGTAGACTATTGTTTTCCCTAGCAATGTGCTGTGTCTGCCTGGAGTAGGAAGCAACCCCAGCCACTGTCTCTCACCATCCTTTCATATGTTTTCACTCTGGCTTTAGGTTATTGTTTCCCATTGTTATTTTTTCTTCAGGGAAAGATTCTGTTGTTTTCCTGTCCCCTCTCAAATAATATTCTATAAAGCACTTAATCCCATCTGCTACATGATTGCTAAATATAGCTTACCTTCATCAGCAAGGAAAACAATGTTTTCTAAGAATGTATGTATAGTAAGGAGGGGGCTACTTGTTGGTTTCCGGCTGCTTTTTTGTTCCTGGCCGCTTAGTCCCAAAATAATCACAAAGAAACTGTATTAATTAAATCACTGCTTGGCCCATTAGCTCTAGTTTCTTATTGGCTAATGCTTACATATTATTTTAATTCATTTCTATTAATCTCTGACCACAGATGACCATGTGGTCGTGGCTTACTGTCTAAAGTTCCTGGGCCTATCTCTGGCAGGGCTACATGGCTTCTCTCTGACTCTGCCTCCTTTCTTCCAGCATTCCATTTAGTTTTCCCCACCAGCTCTGTTCCCCATAGCCATGCTATAGGCCCAAAGCAGTTTCTTTATTCAGTAATGGTAATCACAGCATATAGAGTAACATCCCACATCACTTCATCACCTCCCCTTTTTCTATTTAAATAAAAGGAAGGATTTAACTTTAGCATAGTAAAATTACATATAACAAAACAGTTATCAAGCATTAGTTCCAGTACTTATATCTACTTTATATTTTATCATAACGAAGGAAAATTATAATAATAGCTACCTATTCTTCAACACTATCAAAGAATCTAGAAGGATATCCAAAACTCTAGAATTGACAGAGACATCTTACTGCCTGGACAGTCACCTCAAGTTCTTCTGTACTGTTTGGGCATTCATCTTCAGCCTACAGGCCCATAGTATACAGCAGACTTTTCCATGAAGCAGTAAATTTCAAAGACAGTTCCACCTATATTGGCAGTTTGTCTGTCATTTCCTTCAGTATCCTGCAGAACGTTTAGCATACTCTTTCATGAAGCAGAAACCCTGAAGGACAGTCTCACCATTAGGCAAGTTCTGCAGTTATTTTTCTGTGGGTTCTACATGTCCAATTCTGCAAGCAGTCCAGGCAAGAGTAGTTTCTTGCCCAAATGGCTAACTCGGTAAGGAGCCTCTTCGGTGCCCATCTTTCTCTTGAAGTAGTTTGGTGCTGTCAGGAACAGATGTGTCTCATTTTCATGAAAAGTCCTAAGTTATTAAAGCATTTTAAATGTCATATTCTGTAGTCTTTGAAAGATTTGAAGAATGCCTATCCATCTGAAATACATCTCTGTACATCTAGAAAACTTAACCAACATGACTGCAAGTTTTACTATTTAGATGATTATCTATTAACCTGTATTTCTTAATTATACATTACATTTTTAAATGAGCTGTGCACATAATACCTTAATCAAGATCAGAAATACATATATACAGTATAACAAAATTGACCTTTAATTTGTATTAATAAACCAAGATCCATACCCATGCAAATCTCTATAGCATATTCCTTTTAAATGTAAACAAACATTTACAAACAATACTCCAAAATATGCATAGTTTTCTCCAAACTGCTTCTTGCTGTTTATTGGACAAAGCAATTTTTTTGAGACGTGTTCAAGGTAATTTTTCAGGGGATCTTGGTCCATCAAACCACATCAGTCTGGAAGGATTCCACAGGTTCTTACCCTCTGTGGAAACAAAAGAGGAACCTTTTTTTCCAAAGCAACATATCCTTAGACCCAAATTCTGAAGTCAAGATATCTTTATAATATACATGCTGGTTTAGCTTTGCAGTTCATATAATGGAATGTTTTTCTGTACTGAGCTCCTTCTGGTGTGGGACAATTCTGTATTCTGTCAATTACATTTTAAATAAATACTGATTGGTTGATATCCAGGCAGGAATTATAGGTGGGAATACCAGACAGGAAGTAGAAGTGGGACAATTAGAACAGGAGTATTCTGCGAAGAAGGAAGCTCTTTTCCCAGTCCTTCCCAGACCACAGAAGAAGCCAAATATGACCTGCCCTGCTGAAAAAGGTACTGAGCCATGTGGATAACATAGATAAGAATAATGGGTTAATATAAGCTATAAGAGCTAATAAGAAGCCTGAGCTAATGGACCAATCAATTTATAATCTTATGGAGACCTCTGTGTGATTTTCTCTGGGACTAAAATGGCTGGGGGACTGGGCGGGACAGAAACTTCAACAAGCAGCCCCTCCTGCTACACCTTCACAGTCAAAAACTTCAAAGAAGACACAATAATATACATATTACAGACTCTCTGTGTATATTCCATATTTTCATGCTTTATTTATTTTTACTCTATTATTTTTAATATTTATTTTATTATCTTTACTCCTTTAATGTATAACTGTCTGTACTCTGTTTCTTTAAAGACTTTGTTTTGTTTTTTAAAGCAATTATTTCTTTTTATAACTCTTTCTAATCTTTTTCTTTTCTCTCCCAAGCCTATGTACATTTATCTAACACTGTAACCCAATAGAGATTTTTTCCAATCTGAATCTGTCTTTATTGTGTATCTGTAATTATTTACTGCCCAGGAACACTTCTTAAAATGCTAGGTGCTTCTTATGAACTTAAGCTGCACCATTTCTAGGGTATATATGGCCTGCCTGCTTGTTCTGCCCAGTCCAACATGGTGGAGGAGGTCCATTCATTGCCCCTGAGCTGCACACACTGCCCCAGTTCCAAGTATGCAGCAGGTCTATGTTGAGCCATTAAGCATCATGTAACATGCTGCTTACAAATCCCATGTAAATGCTCAGCCTCCCAAAAGAGCCAGAGATTACACTGGCAGCAAGGCCCAGAAAGCCAGCATTTCAAAATGGCAAGGCTTTTTTTCTGCTTCTTGCTGAATCAGGAAAACCTCTCTTAAAGAAGCCATGCCTCAGCTTGCTTCTATCAAAACAGAGCCCACCCAAGAAAATACTGCTACCAAACCATGCTTAATTCTGCTCTTTTGTATCTAGGATTTCTTTTTAAGCTTTCTCAGGTTTTACATTGATTTAGTCAACCATGTTGGTGTGCCAATTTGTAATAATGAGGGACTTCTTGTTGGTTCCCAGCCGCTTAGTCCTGAAAGAATCACACAAAACTGTATTAATTAAATCACTGCTTGGCCCTTTAGCTCTAGCTTCTTATTGGCTAACTCTTAAATATTAATTTAATCCATTTTTATAAATCTTGTGTCACCACCTTGCTGTGGCTTACTGGCTAAAGTTCCAGTGTTAGACTCTGGTGGGGCTACATGGCTTCTCTCTGACTCTGCCTTTTTTCCCTTCAGCATTCCAGTTTTTCCCCTGCCTAGCTCTGCTTCTCTATAACTCTGCTGTAGACCCAAGAAAATTTCTTTCTTCATTAATGGTAATCATAGCATACAGAGGAAAATCCAACATCATGTCTGAAGGCAAATCTACCCAACACACACATACATACACACATACACCATCATCCACACTCACACAACCACATACACTGCACACATGCACACACATGTGCATATGCACACATACACCCCCCCACACACAGGTATGCTGTGGGACAATAGTCTTGTACCCTGTAAGGATCTGTTACTTGTATTAGTTTAATAAAATGCTGATTGGTAGTAGCTAGGCAGGAAGTAGAGATGGGGCAACCAGAACAGGAGAGGAAAGGCTAAGTCTGGAGTTGTCACCCAGACACGGAGGAAGCAAGATGAGAATGCCTCACTGATAAGCATATCAAACCATGTGGTTAACACAGACAAGATTTATGGGTTAATATAAGATGTAAGAATTAGTTAATAAGAAAGACTGAGTTAATCGGCCAGACAATTTTCAATTAATGTAGGCCTCTGTGTATTTTTTTGTGATTGAACTGTTGTGGGACCAGGTAATATAGAAACCTCTGTCAACATAGGCACATACTCACATACATGTACTTACACACACACGCACACACACACACACATACATATGCAGTCATACACTCACACAAGTACACACACACACATACAAGTAAACATGCACATGCATATGCACACATACACTCACTCACACAGAAAGAAATACACACACAAGCACTTTCTAGTGACTTATTCAAGGATAGAGTAGGAAACATTCCCATCTGAAGATACTACAAGAAGTGAGGATAAGGAAGAAAGATAGGAGTGGGTCCAGGAGTAGCTGACTACTCATTTTGACCTCATCTTGTGCCTCTTCTTATTATTTGGAACAGTACGTATGTTTTAAAACACACACACAAATAGGCACACACACAGAAAATAGGCATAATTGGAAAACAAACCACTTTTTTTTCATTTTAAATTGTTATTGGATTGTACTATTGTATGTTTCAATGTAGTATAGGGAATTGTATTATGTCTCTAAGTCATTGGCATTGTCTTAACTAAATTCAACATTTTCAATGTAAATGAAGACTGTGCATTCATTTTCCTGCCACCCAGACCCAAATAATCACTCAGAAGCTATATTATTACAACACTGTTTGACCTAGTAGCTCAGACTTCTTTTTAACTAACTCTTTCATCTTAAATTAATCAGTTTCTATTAACCAGTGTATCTCTACAAGGTTGTGGTCTACTGGAAAGGTTTCAGGCATCTTTGTCCTTTGGCAGTTACATGGCAACTCCCTGACTCCACCTACCCTCTCTATATATTTCTTCCAACCTGGCTATATTCTGCCCTGCCATAGGCCAATGCTGCTTTATTCATTAACCAATAAAAGAAACACATATAAAGAAGGTTATCCCACATCATCTCCCCTTATCTGTCTAAATAAAAAGGAAGCTTTCAACTTTAGCATAGTAAAATTACATATACAAAACAGTTATCAAGCAAGAATTGTAGTTACAATATTTAATCCATTTACATTGCCATCAATCTGCGTCATTACTCTAATTGTATCTAGACTTGGCTATCACTTTTCAAGTTGTGCTTGTCTAACCCATTAATATATGCCTTATAATAGGCCAATATTGTGTGCATTGAGAGAGAATTACAGTTACTGGCATACAACCAAGCACTATACATTATAAGAGAAATTATTCTAGAAGTACTTCTGCATATGGAAAATAGGTGCATGGAAGAGAGTTGTTTGGCTTTTTTAAAGCAAAGTTCACACACTCCTGATATTTACTCTTAGCTCATTACAATCTACCCTGAGTCTATTTAGTCAGTAGGCATAGCTAAGATGCTGTGGGAATTGAGTTTTAGGTTCTCCTATAAAATCATCTAAACACTGAATATATTATCTGAAAAATTATAAATTTGAATCATAATGGCCAAGTTACCTTATGCAAAGGAATCGTTTCTCTTGCAGAAAGTGCTTCAAAATCTTGAACTTCTAGTTTCCTTTGTCATGAATTTATTGTCACACATCACAAAATCAAAGAAGCATATATTTAATACTGTTTGCACCTATACACATTTTAAACAGTAATGCTCACTTGTTTTTTTTTCAATATAAGTAAAATTGTGCAAAGGCAGACTTTATTTTCACATGGCTGAGAAATGTCTAATAAAAATATCAGGATACTTTATAACATGGTTCCTATTACTTTTCCTGCTGTTGATCATCATAAAATGAGAGCTTCACTTTGCAGATTCAGAAGTAGAAAAATGCTGTGTGTTCTGGGGAAAGTTACTACTTCAATGTTATATGCCTTTATATACTTCAATTTTTTCTTTAGAGTCCTTCTTTGAGATTTTATTGTTCTTTTCTTTTGTGAAACAAATAGAATCAGTTATATGTTTCTCTGATAATTCAAGGACTTATAAATTGCCTGAGATTGAACTGTTGGTAGAGAGGTGAATTTATGTAAGTTCATGTGTGTGAGTGTATGTGTTTGTGTATATGAAGGTGTGTGTATGTGTGTATTTATATCAAATAGAAGGGATACAGATAAATGATGGATCTCTTGAATAAAATCACTAAGTTTTTGAGTACAAATGATACGCATTCTGTCTTAATGACACAAGATTGTGAGCAGGGCCTTTTAGGAATAGGAGTTCATATATTGTCATGGACTCTATTTGTGTGTCACTAGGCAATAATTTGAAATATTTAAGCTTTATTTCATAAAACTTCAGTAAAAAAGCACAGCCATTTTTTCTTTGGTGTCTGAATATAATTCTCTATTTGTAATCTGTTAAAATTAATTCATCTTTAAATATTAAACAGTATTTACTAAGACCAACTCCTAGGAGTGTAAAGCTGTCCAGAAGTATAGTGGGAAAAAATACAGAGAACAAACAACTGCAAATAAAAATAATGTACCCTGTTAACTTGTTTTTTCTTTGTAAGAAAGTGAAGAGAGAAAACATATAAAATTATATGAATAATGCCAGAGAACAGTAAATTTGCATTATTGCAGTGGTTTGGATGAGATATTCCCCCATAAATTTCAGAGATTCGAATATTTGGTGCCATTAGTGGAACTCCTTGAGAAGGATTGAGAGGTGTGGTCTTTGTGGAATATACACGTTACTGGGAGTTAGCTTTGAGGTTTCAGAGGAGTAGTGATATTCCTACAGTGCCCTCTGCATCCTTCTTGAAATTAGAGATGTGAGCTCTCAGCTGTTTCTGCCACTGTGTCTGCAGTCCATCACCATGGATTCCAACCCTCTGGAACTGAAAGCTCAATGAAAATTTTTCTTTTCTAAGTTGCCTTGATCATGGTGTTTTTATCATAGCAATAGAGAAGTTAATTACAATAATAATCATGCATCTAAATGTAGATAGTAATCACTTCCTTTAAATTATGTTATAGTTAAATAAAAAAAAACAGTTGAACACAAAACTGACCCATCTGTGTTCATGTAGGTTCTTAAGCTACAAATTAAAAAATGCATTTCAATATTTTATATCAGCATGGATATTTTTGTTCATAATTTTGCTAATGATTACAATAGAATATTTATAATGTATAATTATTTGCATTGGGAATGATAGAGGAGACATAGTCATACATTAATAACCTGAGATACAAATGCAAACTAACATAGTCTCTCTTTCCAAAATCTATGGGAGGGCTGAGGGTTCAAGTCACACTTTGTTCTCTGGCTGAGCACCTCCAGATCAACTCCAAAAAATGCCACGTCTGCTATTTCTTTCTCTCTCAAAAGCCTGGGACCCTGACTTTACACAATGTTTCTTTATCTTCCTGCATAGTCTGGCCACCATTTGGACTCTGACCCAATTAAATTCATCTGCTATATCAACTATTATCTGCTAATATAAAATAAAATTGTCTACTTGTTCACACATGGTTGGCATTAAAGTATTCACATCTGCATGCCAGTCGTGGTTCTGGAGTGATGCAGATTCAACCTAACTAGAAAGAATAAGGATCAAGGTCTATGGTCTTGTCCAAGTGTTTTCAATCTCCCCAGATAGGGAAGGATTGTAGAATTCCATCAGGGCTATATGTCCATTGTGATGACACTTTAATCCATGCTCAGTCACACCACCATCCATGCAGTGTAAGAGTGCAGATTATTTATGATGGTCACCTTGGGTATAGCCCTCCACAATCTATGTTCTTATTTTTCAGGAGAAGAGCTAGTTTGCATATTCATAAAATGTTCATTTTTCTGAAGTAAAGACAAGAAGTTACCCCAAAGAGCAGCAACCATAGGTTAGTTTTACAAGGGAATATTCTGGATAACTTAATCATATTATTCCTAAGCCTTAGGGATGGGTCTATACTGACATTTCATTTTCTATTATTGTCTTTATTGAGAGAAGTCACACAAACAAAATCAAACTAGTAATCATCACATTTGCTGAGCCTTGGTATGCAATAAATAATGTTGATATGAGGGGGGGAAAGCCTATCTGGAGAAAGACCACTTCAGTTAAAATCTGAAGGATGGACATATGTCAATAAGGGATAAAGAGGCCAAAGAACTACAAGGTAGCTTCGATATAGGTACATATTTTCTTTCTCAGGCAAGGTAAAAACTATGTATTGAAAAAAGACATGGTAGCTTCAGATTATTGTTGATATTTGGCTTGCATGGAAAGGAACTGGAACACAACAGATGAAACTTGGCTGCAATGCATGTTCACCGTGCATCTTAAATTCTGGGAAGGCAAATGAATAACTATATCATATATTAGAAAATAATTCATTTTGTGAAAGATAAGAAAAAGAGACTAAGACAAGGAAAGGACTTGTGAAGGGAACCATTTTACAATGAATGGAAATGGTACTCCTTTGAAAATGACTTGAAGGAAAAACAGTGGCTTCATTTAGTGTTTAAGAATGATTTCACTAAAACCAACATGACAAATTGCAAATGTTTATTAAATCTAGGCTGCATACTTAAATGAAGCTTGTTTTCTTATTTTTCCATCTTCTGTACATTGGAATTTTGACAGATTTATCACACAGCTGCACCCTTGAAAATATATAACCCAGGAACTGACAAAGAAAGATGTGCTTCTATGTTTATTGCTTCATTAGTCAGAATAGCTATGAAAGGGAAACACCCAAGATGTCCACCACTAAAGAGAGAATAAAAAATGTGGCTAATGGACTCAGTGGAATTTTATTCAGCTATAAAAAATGAAGTCATGCTAGTTTCCAGAAATAGGATACAACTGGAAATTCTTAAGTGAAGCACCCTTGGCCCGAAAGACAAACACTAAATGTTTTATCACAGATGCAGACCCTAGATTCTAAATTTTTTTTGTGTATATGTATGCATGTAGATGTGTGTTTAAGTCATGAAACTAGTAGCAAGGAGACTGACCCTGAGAAGAGTAAAAGACATTTCATGTGGAGTGGAGAGAGGGTAATGAACTGTGTGTGGCGTGAACAAAGACTGGAGGCTACTGAAGGAATGCGGGGTGTTGACTGAAGGTTCAGAAAGATGGGGCTGATTGAACTGTAGAGGTAGGTCAGCATAGACGAAGTGCAATAAGATGGAGTAATAGTACCCCTTACCTCATATGATAATCTTAAAATAGGATAATAAAAATAAATAAACATAAAATAAAAATACACAATTCAAGTAAAAAGTTATTTTGTAAATAACATACTTGCTGTTACTGGGTGCATGGCTTATGTGTACAAAATACACAATTTTATACAGACTTTAAGTGTATGTCTAACTTTTGAATTTATATTTAAGGCAATATAATGGGAAAGAAAGCAAAGAGGGACTCTGGTCAAACTTAAGACAGCTCCTTCTCTTTCACTACCAGCTAGATGGAGATACATAGTAACCATCTAACCATTTTCTCTTAGAGGTCAGTGTAGCACACTTGTCAGAACTTGGGTGCCCATAAGTAGTTAAAGAATATGCCTTGAAGCACTTTACTAGGTAGCAGAAACATAAAGTACAGAAATTATATGTTAGTTGTTAATCATTGGAAGAGTTGATACTATAGTGGAGAGAATCTCTGAGGATTATTAAGGGGATCTGTGTTCCTCAAGGACACAGACCAATGCAAATACTCTCCTTTCCCATGGCAGTTTATGTGATAAATTTCACAGTATGTTTTTTAAGTCTCTTAATTAGAAATATGGCATATTACTAAGGGATTTCAAAATGAACAAATAAGAAGAACACACACATATATACATGCATATAGATAGATGATAGACAGGTAGATAGATGATAGATAGATAGATAGATAGATAGATAGATAGATAGATAGATAGATAGATAGATGATAGATAGATAGAAAAAAAGGCATCTATTAGACTATCGTACAGGATGTGATCAATAGTGGCTGTCTTGTGACAGAAAGCTAAACCCAATGATATTAGGGTGGTGCTTTATTCCTGAGGACCCCTGGACAGCTGCTGGTTTTCACTCTATGTTGAAATCCTGAAGAAGTTGGATTTAATCCCAGATGCAGCAACAGGACATACAGACTAACAAGTGAACATGAGGGCAGGAGGGCAAAGAGCAAAGCTCCCATCTTCCATGGCCTTTTATCTGGGCCACCACAGATGTTTCTGCTCCAAATACTCTGGTTAAGGAAATTCCTCCCAGGATGCTCAGAAGCTTGGATCCCAGTTAATCGCAGATGTGGTCAAGATGACAACCAAGATTAGCCATCACAAAAAGTTATTAGTTCATGTAATATGTGTCATTAAGCTAAGATAGCGTTAAAACTAATCACAGATTATTGAGCTGACACCACTCACTTTTATGTAAGTGTTGTTGCATCTACCTTTTAATCCCTCATTTCTCCCTTTCAGAGGTCACTTTAAGACTTTTGGGTTGCAATCCACAAGGACAAGGTCAAGAAAGAAACATACATTAAATATACCGATCAGAAGTGAGTGGTAAATTACAGATTTCAAGCTGGTAAAAGGGTGATGTAGATAGAGCAGAAAACAGTGTGGTGTTCCTATTTTATCTTAAAGCATAACCTAATTTCATGTTCTTGCTTTCCTGCTTTCTTTTATAACACTTAGAATCATTTACCTTAGAGGTGTGCTTATTTTTAATTTCATTGATTAATATATAAACTCCAGTAAAAGCAAGAAATTTTGTATCTAATTTTCTAAATAAACATTCTTATTTTCCAAAATGAAAGATGGATGTAGGCAAAACCATGAGAGCCCCCTAAAAGGGGTATCAAGAATTTCTTATGATACACTCATGGATACACTACAAGGTAAATAGCCACTGTGGTCTTCCATTTTGCCAAAGGATGAATGAAACCAATAGTTCAATTGCCAGCCACCACAGAAGAGAGTGAACCTCAACTGCTGACAGTAAGCACACTGTCCAATCTGGATAATCAGGACAAAAGGAAACGTGACTGCCGAACCTTGACAAGACAGGATAAAACAGTGTTGAATTTTCCTGCTTCTGAAAATAGTTTGTCAACTATTCTAGGCTTATAGTCAAAGTTGGTTGCCCCAATGATGCGAAGCATCTTTGAGTGACTGTCCAGGCAGCCAACTGTCTCTGTCATTTCTTGCATCTTTTGTAAGTCACTTGCTTGCATTTCCTGCTTACTCAGGTAATATTATTTTTCTTCTCAGGTCTTTGATGAAATTAAAGACCAGATGGTCACAGTTACTATTCTCTGTTACCTTAGCAAAGGCATATTAGATATAAGACTTAAACTCTTCCAAATAAAACCGCTATGTGCTTCTTACTTGATCTTGTCCTTGTTGTTTGTAGTTCTATTTTTGTGTATGCTATTACCCTCTTTTTCCCCTGGAGAATACTTGACAATAGTTCTGATTGCATATCATTTTGTATTAGGTTTGGAACCTTATTTAGTCAAAAGGGGGAAGTGTGTGGGTATTCATTATGCCCACAACATTAGGCTATCTGAACCAATAGAAGCAATGCTTCTTGTCCGCAGACATGACCTCTTAAAAGGAAAGAAGGGGTGATTGTTTGCTTTCCCCTGTGGTAGTTGGAAATCAGACTGCTGGTTCCATTCACCCCTGGGCAGAATGGAGGACCATGGTTGTTATTTACTTTGTTATGTATAATAAATCCTTGATACCCCTTCAAATGGGCTCTCCCGGTTTCACCAGCAGATGGGATACATTTTAGTGATAAATTTCTGTGTTTTCTACTAATTTAACCCCATATACATGTATATTTCAAAAGAGTATGTGTATTTGTGATTTTAGCAAATTATACTATATTTACTCTGTAGTATATAAAATAAAATAAGCAAAGTTATAAATTACACTTCCTAGGTGTCTGTGGCATTGAAATACAGCACATTTTACTTGCATGGGGATTTTTATTCCAAAAAGGTATTAAACATGACAATCTGACAATATATCCTTGGGATGCTGTCATTTCCAGTTCCAGGCCAGCTGACAAGACCTCAGTTGGCCTCTACAAGTTGCTTAAGAACCATTTCTGAAACCTTCCTATTGGCCATGTTCCAGCTGTCACTTGGAAAAAATATGATCAATTGAGATCCGTCTGTGCCGCAGAAAGCCAGTCATATCACTCACTCCAATAGAGCTTTTGTGGGGGAAAGGCCTTATCAAATTCCTTGGACATGAAGTTACTGTTGGAGCCTTTGTATATCCAAACCATTCCATCACCAGGCAAGAAGCTGCAGCTTTTGAAAGGTCACAATGTACTAATAATGATCTAAACCATGCTGTTGTTGTTAGGAAGAGAAGTGGAAATGGTTACACAGTAATACGTTTAAAACTCTGTCCATACAGCTTTCGGTAGTGTTAAGCTGTATGCTGTTTTAAGTAAAATACAACACCCTGATGTAACCTGGTCTAATTATAGACACCTAGTTAAGAGACAATAAGCCTAACCCCATCCTGAACTTGTTGTATCCACAGTGTAGGATTCGAGTCATAGAAATGGAAATGTGTGCAAAGGGCTTGGGAATGTGTGTTTGTGTGTGTGGGTGTGTACATATGTATATATGCATATGTATATATATGAATGAGGTATACATAGATATATATGTCTCATAAAGAACAGTCCACTTGGTTAATAATGGAGAAAAACATGTATTCTTTCCTCTTTTATATATATATAAATATAGAGAGAAAATATATTTTAAATGAAGCACGCCCTGATTGCAGATACCACTTGATTTGAATCTTAAAGGAAGTTCAGAAGATGAATCTTAAAACTAAATTAACAGGAAGGTTTTCAGTATTATTTCTACAACATAAAACTAAGCCTTACAGAAAATGAAAGATGCCTAAAAATGCAGGATGTGTGTCACCTTGGCAGAAGTTTTACCATTTCTAAACAATTATTTGCTTTCTTAGCACCTACATTTTTAGTAATGTAATATGTTATATGTCTTTAAGCATTCAATTTAAGTTTTTAGATTTATTTTATCTTGTATGTATGACTGTGTTTTGCCTACATTTATGCATGTGCACCATGTGTGCATGTGCTGGCTAGAGAGCTCTCAGGGGGAGCATCAGATTTCCTAAAACTTATTTATAAATAATTGTGAACCACTATGTTATATGGTGAGAACCAAACCTGGACTTTCCTCAGAAACAAATACCCTTACCCAGTGAGCCATCTCTGGAGAGGTGGAGCCCCAAATCCAGAGTAACTTAGTTTTTAATTTTGTTGTCATTTAGTTGCTTTAATTAATCTTTTCAATATGGTGTGATTTTATTTTATTTTATTTTGCTCGTCCCCTCTTCAAGATGTCAACAGTGAAGTTACTAAATTGGCTAGAAGTGATAGACAGTAAAGAGTTTTGATGATTACATATACAATCGTGAATATGTAATGAAGCATGAACAAACTTCATCCACATAGGACACTTTTGCTATAATGTGCCTTCCCCTCTAGTCACGGACAGTGTTATCAGCCTCATGAACATGTGACGTGGGATCGAAGAATGCCTTCAGACAGCGTACAGTTCCCCAGCTTATTGAGTACTGATATAAACTCTGATAATGACTTTAAAGCTGCCTAACCCTTCTTTTTCCCCCCATGTCATCTATTTTTCGTTTCTTTCCCAGGTTACCTTTACTCGTCACTCAGAATGCATTTAATGAAATAATGAACTATAAAGGTAGGAAAAAATCTTTTTTTTATAAATTTGTTTTAATTGTTTCAAAATATACCGTCATCATTAGATGTAGGTAGGACTGATGCCGCTTGTTGTCTGTGGTGTGCATTATCTCTGCCTAATAGCTAAACTTGAACTCGTCACAGTGTTTGTCAGTTTGAATATTTTTCTGCGGTATTTGTTTGTTTTACTGAAAACATCATTATGTTTTATCTATGTAGACATTTCTTTCATTATAATCTCCATGGCTTTATAATAATTTGGGCACACTATATATACTTTCCACCCTTCAGGAACCTCCACAGGCAGACAGTGATATTATCTCTTATGTTCAATAATTGTATATTTTTATTGCTTTCCTGTGCCTATACATTTTAAGTAAATAACATAAACATTTAACGCACAAATCCTAGTTGTGAATAATTTAACAATGTAAATGTTAATTTGGAATGATTTTTTTCAGTATTACTCTGCTTACAAGTACTGAAAATGCAGCTCTTATTTGGCTAGGATGTACATGAAGATAAATTTAGACTTTCTAGTTTAGTAACTACTTCTCTGATAATAACTTAATTGTAGCCATTTCAAACCAAATTGGCTAATTGTGGTGAATCATATGCAGATTGCTCAGCTGTGGGTCAGCCCCCACTCCCACACCCTAGAACCTCCTTTCTAATTCAGGACAGGCTGCTTCATGCCTCACAGCACAGAACAGTACAGATCAGAGACCTCAGATGAAACCAACCAGTAACATAAAAGTTAACAGTGCTCCGGGAGTCAGAGTGTTCCCATAAAACGGGAAGATAGACCGTATTGATTTAGAGTTGGCTTAATGATTCGTTAGCTTTGCTATGTTGTTAGGGAGAAGTTTACTCACTTGCCAAGATTTGTGGCCACCAAATCACGGCCTGTCTGGTGATGTTTCCTCATTTGTAAAGTACATGTGCTACATCATTTGTGGCAATTTGTTGAACTGAAATGAAGATCAAATTAAAACAAACAAACAAAGAGAGGTTGGGGAACACTGTAAAATGACTACTTAGGCCCCTGTGGAAATAGTGTCCTGGTTCTTTTGGTTCTTGGAATGAAAGATAGAGGAGCTCATCCCAGAAAATCATGTGCAGAGCCACCTGAGGAGCTGATGGGAGATCACCATGTGCAGGCCATGCTGAAGCATTCTGGGCGCAGGTACAAGAATAGGAGCGCAGAGCTTCTGCTTCCTAGGTGTTGTGCGCAGGACTGGCTACAGGTGTCTTTTTACAGAAGCATTGTAGTGTTTCCTAATGAATAGACAAGCTTTCATGACGCCGTTAAAACTTCATACATGTTGTCTGTTGCATTTCTCACAGAAAATATGATATTTGGTAATGAGTATATTGTAAACTGAGATTTGTATTGTTATATACATTGGTTTTCATCTTTATTTGCCAATGCTGACATTTTTGACAGTGAAAAGAAATGAGACTGTTTATTGATTAAAAACTACATTTTCTATGTTTCTAA
Organism: Microtus pennsylvanicus; assembly: GCF_037038515.1. Lineage (NCBI taxonomy): Eukaryota > Metazoa > Chordata > Mammalia > Rodentia > Cricetidae > Microtus > Microtus pennsylvanicus. Next base: position 16,953,513 of record NC_134579.1, read on the forward strand.
GAAATTTAAAATTCAGCATTGATGTGAACTTTTAAATTATAGCTTCTCTGGAATTTTATTGTTCCAGTATTTAACTAGAGGCTGATATTGTAACTCAGTAATTGACTATTTTCCTAGCATGCACATTACTGTGGGTTCTGTTCCCAGCTATAAAAAGAATCATTTATACCTACAGATAATTTAACCTTTAAGAGTCTCTAAATGTTAACATTTCCTGAATTATTACAAAGCAATAATTGATTTAAAAAGCAATTCTTTCTGTTAACTCAGAGAAAAAGATTCTTATTTTTAGTATTTAGTATGATGTTGCAAAACTCCATTTTAATAAAATCATTTTTTGTAAAAATAGATAATATAAACTTTGCACCTCTAACACAAACCCAAGTTGTGTGAATTACTTAAAATATAAAATAAAGAATTATGTTGTACATGAAGTGGCATTTCCCCCAAAAGTAAGTTTCCTAACATTTGCTTATTTTACTCTTTTGTCATGTCCATAATCAACAATAAAGTACTTTCATACTGTCTCCACAATTCTAAGCTTTTCTCCTCTTTTAATTGAAGATCTCCATCTAAGTCAACAATATCCATTTCCTCTTTATTAATGACTTGCATTAGATGATCTTTGGGTGTATCATAATTTATTTAATAGATCCTCTAAACATTGCTTTTAAAATAGAACTTCAAAATAAAACAGAGAAAAGCTTTCCTTAATTACATTCCTGGCAGACATACAAAAGAATAATTCCCATTTGTATACTGAATCAAGAAATGAAGGAGTGAAAAACTGTTTTGTAAGAGGCATAGAAAGTAGCAATAGGTAAGTGTGTTACTGTCAGAGGAAAGCAAATGGTATAGATGATCAAAAACTGTATCTTAATAGGTAGAACTGACAATCATCCAAATTCCTCAAGATTTACCACAAATGCCATCTCTTATCATAAGCCTTGAGATACGCTTCTCTTTCCCTGGGGCAATCATTTGTAATACCGGTTCATGGAAATCTGAAGAAAAACTGAATTCACTTATAAAAATTAATTTGTATTTATCTTTTTGCCCACAGTAGGCTATTTGCCTGGATTGTAATGACTGTGTATTACTCATCTTTGAAATTAATGAGTGCTGAATAAATATTCATTCAGCTAAACTGGATTGAAATGAGACAAAAGAGAGTTATCATATAAAACTACTAAATCACACATGCATTTTATAAGGTGCCATCTCTGTCCTTATGGATTAAATCATAATTTTCTAATGGATTAGGCCTAGAAATATAAACATATAGATTGTAATGTGCAATGGAACTTATTTTGAATGAAATTTTTGTGATTTTCTTTGGTATTCAGATACAAAATTATCTCAACATATCATACATAAGATTCAAGCATTTGAGAAAGCATTATGGTATGATAAATTTACTCATATGATCTCAAAATTCTAAGCACATGTCTTGGTATGAACTTAGAATCTCTGTTACCTTTCATGCAGTATTTGCATTGTGATATTGTTATTTTTGTTCATACTCTATGAAAAAATGATTTTAATGAATTAAAAACTTGATATTTATTTACCAAAGAGTAATAATACATGAAAGAAGAAACTGTGTGAAAAAAATAATGTCACTTCAATATGTTGTGTGATATAGCCTGCTATTCATACCATCTGAGTCATGGACATTATCTCACCAACAAAATTAAAATTATCACTGGATTGAGCTGTAGTTGAAAGAACACCAGATCTCATAGTCTGAGTTTAGTGGTAATAATTTTTAAAATATGGAGACACAATTTACTAATTTCTTTGGAAGAAAATAGAAATTAGCCAACATAAAAAGGGACATAGACTTGGCCCTTGGCAGAGTCTGTTTGTTGTCTCTTCACTCGCTGGTTTCATGCTCAGCTGGATTACAAATGAAGTGCCACCAGGACCCATGCACATAAAATGAGTGTCTAGAAAAATAGCAAACTCTGAGAAATTTTCGGAAAGACAAGGAAATAGATAGTCATGTGACTTGTTTCTGGACAGTGACAGCTTCTTGTCTTATTTTTCTGAACAACTCTATATCTCAGCAATCCCAACTTCTCCAAGAATAGGATATTAAAGATAGGCTATTATATATGATGTATCTTGGCTTTGCTTGGTCACTAAAATTTAAAAGGAAGGAAGGTAACAAAAACATACCAAAAAAAGACAAGTGAATCATGTAATTAATTAAGTCAAGTGTTAAGGAGGCAATTCCCCACATAATGGTGCCCCATCAAAATGTTGTAAACAATGCACTTATAGGAAAATAGAATCAAATCAGTCTTATTTAAGTTCCAATTCCATTAAAATGTCATAGTATCTTAAGGAAGGTAATAGAAATAGCACATGCACACACAAACACACACACACAAAGGTAAACCTTTTTCTCAATTTTTTTTATTGAAAAAAAATTTCCGTGTCCTCCCCGCCTCCCATTTTCCTCTCCCTCCCCCAACTCCTCTCCCCCTCCCCCAAGTCCCCTCCCCCTCCACTCCTCTCCTCCTCCCTCTCCAGTCCAAAGAGCAGGCAGGGGTCCCTGCCTTGTGGGAAGTCTAAGGTCCTCCCCATTCCATCCAGGTCTAGAAAGGTGAGCATCCAAACAGGCTAGACTCCCACAAAGCCAAATTCATGCAAGTAGTATCAAAACCCAGTGCCATTGTCCTTGGCTTCTCATTAGCCCTCATTGTCCGCCATCTTTAGAGAGTCCGGATTGATCTCATGCTTTTTCAGTCCCAGTCCAGCTGGACTTGGTGAGCTCCCAATAGATCAGCCCCACTGTCTCAGTGGATGGGTGCACCCTTCGCGGTCTTGACCTTTTTGCTCATGTTCTCCCTCCTTCTGCTCCTCATTTGGACCTTGGGAGCTCAGTTGGGTGCTCCAATGTGGGTCTCTGTCTCTATCTCCATCCATCACCAGATGAAGGTTCTATGGTGATGTGAACTCAGGATAGTGTTTTCTATTTCCATCCATTTGCATGCAAAATTCAAGATGTCATTGTTTTTTTACCGCTGAGTAGTACTCTAGTATGTATATATTTAACACTGTCTTCATCCATTCTTCCGTTGAAGGGCCTCTGGGTTGTTTCCAGGTTCTGGCTATTACAAATAATGCTGCTATGAACATAGTTGAACAAATGCTTTTGTAATATAATAGGGTATCTCTTGGGTATATTCCCAAGAGTGGTATTGCTGAGTCCTGGGGTAGGTTCATCCCGAATTTCCTGAGAAACTGCCACACTGATTTCCAAAGTGGTTGCACAAGTTTGCATTACCACCAGCAATAGATGAGTGTACCCCTTTCTCCACAACCTCTCCAGCAAAGGCCATTCCACAGAGGTAAACTTATATCTGAATTCCAGAACTTAGAAAGACAAGTACCAGAAAACAATGAATCAAGTAAGCTAGGAGGGTGTTGCTACTATATATCATGTTATTAAATATTGTTCTTGATACTTCCGATAACTGGCAATTTACACTAGGAATTTATTACCTTATCTTCCTTAATTCAAGTTTTCTGCACAGCTTAATGGTGTATTAATCACACAAGGCAACAGTGAATTAGGTTAGTGAATCTGCAGGAATTAAAATGGCCGTGAAAGCTAAATTCAGATACATTTATATCTTGTCACATGATTGCTACTGAATAAAGTCAGTCTAATACACCCACCGTTGTTTTGTATCTTGTGTAGTTTGAGATTCCTTTCACAAGTCTGTCCTGGACTGACTCCATCTTTGCTCATCTGTCAAAACTTCCTTGGGCATATTCCCATATATTTCATTGTTTTTAGTGACCTTTACTTAAAGTTTTTCGTATTTCTCTCTTCTCTGGGCGAATTGAGAATCTTTAAGCCAAGAGTAATCCTTAAAACTGCTGTGTTCTAAGGAGTCAAAGTGGAGTAGTAGCATTTTGAGTTAGGCTATAATGGTATCTGAAGAATGGATATGCTCTGCTTGGTAAGCATAGCAAAGAAATAGACAATTTATGTATAAGAATAAGTTTATATGTATGTGTAAATGTGCAGTTGTACATACACATGTGTAACTGTCTGCACATGAATAAACATGCTTGTACAATTTCCTCTGTATAACATGTCATGAATATGTCATGTATATTGTGCTTGTTGATGTGAAAATATGTATTCACATTTGCTTATGAATTTAAAAATTTGTGCGTATGTTTCCAGAACCAAATATTGTAAGCTCTTACAACTGAAGACCTTTACCCTCATTTATTCTGCAGTGAAGGTCTCAGCCTCAGTGATTATGGGAATTGTTTCTTCCTTTTGAAGCTACGGGGTAGCTTGAGGAGGTCTCTTGGGTTTAGCATCAAAGTCTACACTTTCTTCAGGAGTCTCAAAAAACTGAAGAGCTCATGATTCCAAGTTAATGACTTCTTAATTCCTCCTTTAGCTGATGACTTTGCATTCCTAAATATTAGTTTTAATAGAATTCCTTTCTAATAAAACTTTTCTTCTTTTCTTTTGTGTGCTTAACCTCCATCAACCACCAGAAACATCTAGAATTTCTACTCTTGGAGGAAAACAATATGCTCCTCTGTCAATAATAGTGGGAAATGCTATTCTTACACTTCTTTAATAAGGTTTATATTTTTTTTGTGATGGAGGGAAGTATTAGAAAGTTTTCTCTGCAAAATGAAGATCCCTAGTTTTTTCTACGTACAAAATAGCATTGTAGTTTGTGTTACAGTTTGATTACCAGTAGCTACCTAAAGGAGGCAGAACAGATTTGGATATGCTTAACCTTGACATTTCACTAGTCTTAGTAAAGAGGCTGAATAAAATATACAGCAATAATGAAAGGTTTGAAAGTCCAGGGAGTAGTATTAGTGCATGATTTTGGAGTCCCTTAGGGAATGGAGTCAGTGAAACTTCTCACAGACTTTCTGTATAGTCAAGGGGGGAAGGAAAATTGCAGTATGAAGGCAGATGAAAGCCTGGAAAATTCCGAAAATTTGTTCCTTGTGTTTCTGGATGGATGACATTATCCTAAATTAAACTAAGGTATATGGGAGGACAAGTGTGTGGGATGTAGGGAGAAACATAAAAAGAAGCCAGTTTTAGAAATTAAATTTGAGATGCCTGTTGAGGAGAGGTCAAAGCTAAAGAAAGTACGTAAGTGTTTTCGCCATATGTGTATGAAGCAAGGGTTCCCTATGCCAATGCTTTTGCATGCCATAGTGTCATACAAAAGCTTTGCCTTCTCATTAATTTATTGCCATCAAATTAATTTATTGCTTAAATATATCATTTGAAACTCCAGTAATTCATTCCATATTTCCAAGCACACCATAACCAGAGAATGCTATAGCTTAAAACTGGTTCCAGACTTATGAAAAAAATCATGTGTCTCTACTACCAAAGTAAATAGGAAAAGTGCCAGCTACATGCCTTAACCTGTCTGAGTTTCAATTACCTGAATTATTGAGGCAGAAACAACCTTTGTTCTTGATTTACCCTTGTGATTGTCTTAGTCTGGCTTGGGGCACATTTCCATGGTCTACTATTATTAGAAGGGAAAATTTACATCCCTTTCTTTGGTATTTCCCCCCAAATAAAAGTATTGGAAACGTCTTTATTGAGAGAAGTTTGCTGATCCAAGGAGAAAGTGTTTGCCAGTATTTACTTGATAGATCTGTTACTTCTTTTATTAACCACAAACCTCATGACTCTCTCTTGCCACTATGCATTTTGAGCATCACCCATCTCCTGACTTAATAGATCCCAAACTAGCAAATAGAGTGTAAATGTTGGCTAATTTTTTAGTCCTACAGTGAAATTCATCCTACGTCAATAAGACATTTTTAAGACATCCAACCCAACATCGGTTTTTGATGGAGCAACCCCCCAAATGTAGGGGTTTACACTGAGTGTATTTTAACAATACAGCCTCACTAATGCTCCACCCATAATAACTACTTAGTAGTTTATTTAAGCATTTGGTATTATCAAGACTGATAAATAAAATGCATAAATAAATCAACTTCCCTTTTCAGAACTTCTATGAATGAAGAAGACACAATGTATAGTATGCCATTCCTTTTCTCTTACATAAGTCAATGAAAGTATATGTCAACTTTCAATTGTTTCATTTCAGTTTCCCTTGTGAATCTAAAAATGCTAAGAATCAAATAAGTATAAACATGTTTTAAAAGTAAGAAATGTCAAGAATAACATATGCAAGTATACGATCACCATTTATTTTAATTTGTAACATGTTTATAATTTATGGATTTACTCAATCAGCATTCATATTTTATTGTTTGTTATGTAATGTAGTAGGCATAGGATTCTCAGTAGTCATAAGTTGTATTTATTCTTGGAGATGTATATATAGACAAAAGAACACAGATGCGTCCAGGGTAACAGCTTCAAGTGGGGCATGAGGACGAGGAGATGTAAGAGATTTAAAAGACAGGTACACTAGCTAAATATGTGAGATAGTTCCAGGTACAATACTCTGTTGTAAGGAGCAGTGGGTTGTGTTTCTGCCGCCCCAGGTCCCACATGGCTAGCTCTATCTAAAATAATTACACGGAAACTCTATTCTTTTAAACACTGCCTGGCCCATTAGTTCCAGCCTCTTATTGGCTAGCTCTTACATATTGATCTAACCCATTTCTAATAATCTGTGTAGCCCACAAGGTGGCTTACCAGGGAAGATCTTAACCTGCTTCTGTCTGGAGTGGGAGAATCATGGCGACTCCTTAACTCAGCTTCTTTCTCACAGCATTCTGTTCTGTTTACTCCACCCACCTAAGGGTTGGCCTATCAAATGGGCCTAGGCAGTCTCTTTATTAATTAACCAATGAAAGCAACAGATTAGAAAGAAATCACTCCCACATCACTAAGTACATAATGCAACTAAAGAAATCCCACTTGAGAATTATTAATATGGCATGTTTGAAGAGCAGAGGTGGATGAGGGGCAAGATGAGTAACCATATGCCAGATCTCAAGAGCTTTTCTGTCAATGATAACTCCTTTGAACTAAAAAGAGATTGTTTCGGTATGTGTGGTGGTGTGGGAGCATCATAGAAGGAGTTGAAGAAAAAAGAAGAAGGAGTTGATAATAATATAATTGCATCAAAATATCAAAGAATAAAAAATAAAAATTAAGTACAATGAAGAGAAAATGGGTAAATTTAAAAGATGCTATAAACAGGCCAGATGTTATATTTTAGAATGATGTCTGAGAGTTTTTCAAGCGTGAAAGCTATGCAACTTAATCAAGCAGGAAAGACCAAAGAACATGAGAGTGAGCCAAGAAGAGAGATAGACAATACAGTTGAGTTGACTTCATTGCATAAATCTCCAAGACATTAAATTGGGAACACTTTGCAATTTATGTGTGAAAATCTTGAAGAACTCTCAAAGGTTTACAAGGAAGTATGGTTAGATGCAGATGTCGTTACCTGACTATAAAGAGTTGGTTTGGTTTAAAGATGGTCATTTCAGTTATAAACATATAAGAGGATAATAACTATAGTTGGACTCTCTTGTCAGCTTACTTGAGGACTGCCAGCCCCCAAATAATGACATGGAGACTTATTATTAATTATGAAAGCTTGGTCATTAGCTTAGGCTTATTCTCATCTAGCTTTTATAATTTAAACTGTTACTATTATTAATCTACATTCTGCCACGTGACCATTTACCTATCCTCCATTCTTCACATCCAACTTCCACCTTCTCATGGGCATCTCCTGAAAGGCCAGATTCTGACCTGTAGTTCCTCTTTCTCCCTGGAAGTCCTGCCTATTCTCTCCTGCTAGTTATTTGCCACTCATCCCTAAATATCCCACAACAGATAGCTAAGCAAGTAGAAGGTAATATATATATATATAATATATATATATATATGTGTGTGTGTGTGTACATATATGTATATATATTTCAGAAAGACAGGAGATAGTGATTTGAATATAATTAGTATAAAATATTTTAAAATGTAGGTAGAAATTAGCCCACTCATATAAATAAAATAGTCTAGCTCTATGTTTATGACTGCTAGTAAACAGGCTTCAAAACTATAGTAAATCAATAAATCACACAAAATTATAATTTCCTGACTTGGGTGACAAAAGTCTTATTCATAAAACTTGTGTCTTTGAATAGTAGAGAGCAATGAGAAATTTTCCTAATTCAGACTGTGGTGGTTTGAATGAGAAAACGTTCCCAGAGGATCATGTATTTGAAAGCTTGGTCTGCATCTGTTTGGGGGAGGAAGTCTGTCATTGTGTTTCTCCATACTTCCTGTTCTCTCTGTTTCCTGTATGTGAATGGTAGGAATATGTAGGTGGGTCAGCCAGCTCCTGTCCCTGCCACTATGCTATGCCTTTCTCACCATGGTTGATTCCCTTGCCCCTGGGATCATAAGTTACTTTAAACCCTTTCATTTACATTGCTTTTGGTTATAATATTTTATCATGGCAACAGAAAAGAAAATAATGTAAATATCTTATATTTTGAAACATAGGCATTTGAAATCTTTTTAAAAATTCAAAATAAAAGCTGTTTTAAATCATATGATATTTCTACATATCTCAATTTGTTAAAGTCATATATAAATAACTTTATATAAATAAGTCATATATTAAACCACAAATATTCACACCAATACAATTGGACTATGACCACAACACAAGACCACGTAGCCTGTGTGAAGAAAAGCTTGCTCAGTCATGAGTTTTTCAGTGGTCTAACTCAGACACAAAAGGAAAATTAGGTTTTCTATAGAATAAAATAATCTATCGTTCAAAGGAGGCAACATGATTTGGGAATTTTTTTTCCTTTATGTATAAAACATGCCCTGGGCCCTTATGGTAGGGCTCTTGAGAATGGGGACACACTCAGAGGAAGCCCATCATAGCCTGGTGGAGAACAGGTGAAAGGGAGGGTGTTTCCCAACACATAGCCCTGGGCCAGTGGAAAATCAGCCCCCTAAATGGGACCTCCAGATGTAGTTTTTATGGCCCGATAAGCCTGTCCGCTGACACAATAATCCAAATGAAACCAAATTAGAAAAAGTCCAGGTTTAATGAATGTCAGCACTCCTGGGTGACCTTCTAGACCCCAGAGAGAAGATGGGAAGGAAGACCAGAAAACCATGGAGAGGGGGGGAGAAGAACCAGAAAGACTACTTGTTTGTTCTCTGAGGGGCAGTTTAAATAGCCTGTGGAAGTGGTCTTGATCCTCTCTGGGAAGGAGGTCACCATTTGTTGGGCTTTCTCAGAGATGGAGTCTGGACTGAGGCATCTCCCAGAAGAGGTGGCCTGGAATGGAAAGTTCCACCCAAACATTCCAGACTCCTGGACACATGGATGCCAGGGGCTGGGAGATGCTTCCAACCAATTACTAAAAGGTATTTTTAAAAAGAACCTCAAAAATAGTAGATTTTTTAAGCTAAAAGTCTATTCTTGTCATGATTTTTTAAACATAGGATAATTCCAGGAGGACAGAGCACCACTGAAGGACAGAATGGAAAACTACAATTGTCTAAATGAATATTTGAGATCATGATGAATTCTATCATTCAAGACTGGAATTTTTCATGAGTTTCCTGATGCAAAGTGTGGTTAAAAGTAGTGTGTCCCTATTTAAAAGGTTTCTATGGTAATTTTATCAGATGCATTTCTGATTAGTATATAAAAATAAGTCACCTTTTAAATTAAATTACTCACATAATTTTGCAGTTCAGAATTTCATGAGCTATATTCACATATGCATTTAAATATGAATGTATATGGTTGTCATTTAGGTAAAATATTAGAAAAGAAATGCTTCTGACATTATAGACTTAAAATAAGGAGTCTTTCAGCACAACTGGCTGACCAGTACCTAAAATTGTCCTTGAAAATGTACATAAAAGCAAGCTATATGAATTCAACAGGTTATACTGAATATATTCAAATATATAAATACATGTAATAACAATTGATGCAAAAAGAACTCATGAATTTGGAGAGTGATTAGGGGCCTATGGGAGAGTTTGGAGGAAGGAAAGTAAAGGGGGAAATTTAATTACATTGCAACCTCAAAAGAAACAAAAAATTAATGCAAATAAATAAAAAACTATATAAAATAAGGAGTCTTTCATGAAAGAAAAGGAAATAGTTTACGAGTAATTTTATAACCAGTTGCATCAGAAAGGTAAGTTTTCTTTGCAAATAGTTGACCACTTCTCTTATAAGAAAGTAGATATCTCTCTCTGTGTGTGCATGTACACATGTGCATTCATATATAGATACATATAGGTAGATATTATATTCATTCTGGTCATATTACCATGAGAAATTTGTGAAGCATTCAAACTTTTTAGACTAAAATTGAAAACCCTTTTGATGCTCAAAGTTTACATAATTACAGTTCTTTTAATTTTAAAAAGATTACTTTTCACATAGCCTACTGTCTTGAGTAATAAGACCATAGGGTGCAAAGCAACACTGGGCTTAATTCTTCCTTCCAAAGATGATTTTTAAAAATTTATGTTAGCTCCTGTTTTCTTGTTATTATTTGTTGTTATTGTGGGGGCTGAGTGGGGATGCCTTTGATGTCATTTTTCCCCCAAAAATCTCTTTGATCGATCTTTCACTAGTGAGTCTAATTCTAACAAAATGCTGTCCCACCATGAACTTCTGACCACAGTACACAGATAATAGCAATTATTCCTACTTATCCATTGTTTCAGGTCACAATGCTCTGCATAGACATGATCCCGCTTTCCTTTCTCATGTCCACTTTCCAGATCTCAATATGTACACACTACACTTGTAATCAAGGTAGAATATTTTTGAGTACTCCTGTTCCCATGACTTCTGTTTCTGCAACAGAATTCCTGCTTTTGGATTCATAAAGCATTTGGTAAATATATGAAATCCATTACTATCTAATATAATATTTAAGGTTTTTTTGTTGGGTTGTTTGTTTATTTCCTCAGCTGGGTGTTGTATCTGATGACACCGAGTAATAACATTTCAAAAACCTTTGAATGTGTGTCCTAGTGCTGGAAGATTCAATTAAAAAACACCGACTTTGTTTAAATTAAAATTCATTTCTACATACCTAGACATGCCCAGAATGTTTATGAGAGTTCAGTTCTGTCTCCTTGAAATACATATATAGGTACATATAAAAAGATACATAAGTATTGAACCAATAATTATTACTGAAGCTAAGCTGATAATTTTATTCTGAATAACATGTATGCATTGGAGTTGAACTGAAAAATTGTGTTATCATGTAAAATGTGCTCAAATAGTAGTAATTATATCTATTTTAATAACATTCTTGAGATGCTGTTTCATGTTTGTATAATCTGCTTTTCATCTGTCATGCATATTTATTTCCAAAGAAAATTTATGAACAAAATAAGCAATGTATTTATACTATTTACAGGTAAATAGTTGATGGATAAACGGATTCTTTCAGTTCTGTTAGCATCATTTGTAGAGAAGTATAGACTTCAAACTTGGATAAATTAATATTACTCCATCTGTTAATATCATTTCCCTTGTATCAATATGTATTTGTATTTACATATCTTCAGTGTTCATGTTTATATCCATTTGTATGTATGTATTGCTTAGCAGAATGTTTACCATTTATAATTAGTAAATTGTTCCAAACTTTCTTTTAATAGCCATTTGGAAAAGACATAATTATAAATTGTTGTTTACAAAAGAACAGTTAGGAGCTATAGATTGCTTTCATAGTACATTTAGTATGAAAATTGTGCTTTTATATTTTTTAGATATTTGTGAATTCATACTAATGAACTGAACAGCTGTATCACTATTAGATTAGGAGCGTTTAAAGTCCAAACTAGAAAGGAAAAGATTCTCAGATCAGATACTGAATTATACAAAGGTAACTATTGATTAATGTCTGTTGGAAGGAATAACTGTTTTTATATTACTGCACTTAATTTTATCTAAAATAAATGGAGTGTATTTCTGCCAAGAAATGATTTTGGCATCCTGGATAGGCACTTAATTTCCTGTCTTCAAATACCTCAGTAACACCAGGTTCGGTTCCAACAGTCTTTATTTAGACCACACAAATGGTGCAGAGTTTAACACTTGCTTTAACAAAATAAAGACATACCACATGCATGTTCGATTTACTACATATCGACCAGACTCATTAAGTCTTAAGGATCAAAGACTCCTCTTTTAAGGGGGGAAAAGAAAAAAAAATCCTTCTACCCTAGAAAATAGCAGAAAAGAACCTGAAATTAAACCCTGGTCTTACAAGTCGCCTTGTTGGAGTTCCAACCACATTTATTTTGCTGTAACACACACTTAAACAAAATGAAATTTTCCAAACTTAAGGACTGCCTGTGGCAGAGTTTTCCTTCTTCATGGCAGTGTTTCTCTCTTACACCAGTGTATCTCCTGCTTTTATTCCTCCCTTTGACCTTTCTCTATTAAATCCTTATATTTATATATGGTTTCTGTTTTTCTCTTCCCTTTTCCATCCCCTACCCTTCATCTAAATTCCTGAATCTCATGGCTCCATCTTCTAGTTCTCTAGCGTGCCCAACTGCTAGAAATAAATACACTAAGAGAGCGCTTTCTCAGAACCGTATGTCACCTTACTACTTTCAAATTTATTGACAATATTATGGTTGACAGAAAAGTAAATCTTCTCACAACGTGAATTCTAGTTCCTGTAATTCATAGCAGAGATCTAGAGAGATGTTTATGTCCTTACCTTTAATACATATTAGTTCTTACAATGCTTCCCAACCAAAGTGTCAGTGTCCTTCTCTAACAATTACAGACTTCAAGTACTTTTAGTCATAGGAATTGCTCTTGTTTTGTGTTTTAAAAACATATACTATGGAAAGAGCATGGTCTTGAATCATGGAATATAGAAAGTCTGAGGGCTTAAATACAATAGAACTTCATCTGGCCAGGTGGCACCAAACCATAGTACTTGAGGCCACAAAATGTATTCCATCAATGCCTTAAATTTAGCTTTGTATTTGGTAGCTAAAAAGACAATAAAATGTCATTTTCCAAAAATATTTTTAATTTTTTGTTGATAGTGCTACATTTTACGACCTAACATATGTGCTTTATTTAGAGAAATATATTGAGAGATAGATGGTGTTAGCAGTACAAGCAAAGCATAGTATTTCATTTTTCAGGATGAAAGGGCATTTTAAACACATCCTGTCGCAGCAAAACTGGCATTAATCTTTTTCTCAGGTGCACATGTTTTCTGCTTTGACACCGGTTAATGGCAACTGAATTCCCAAGAAACACTAAACATTGCCCTGCTTTATCTGAGACAAGTAGGAGAGAGAACTCATAAAATCGACTTTGTGACTGTAATCGTATATGGTATAAAAGTATAATACTATGTAAATACTATATATAGTATATATATATGCATTAGTATTATATAATACTATATAAAATAACAGGCTCATTACTAAGCCAGCGGTTTGAGATTTTGGCACCTGTACATTAGGTTCACATAGAGCATGCTGGATTGCTGTCCTCACTTTACTAGATGGGAACTTCCATTCAAAGGCAATTGAGCTACCAAACTCAGGAAAAAAGAGCACGAGGGACCATATTCATAATTGCTCAGGATTTCCTTTGTACAGATGAAACAGAAACTTGTATACCCATCCTTTCTTTAATAGTAAAATAAACATGAAAATTAGTTTAGAAACTTAAGAGTGAATGAAATTTAACTTAGAGTCATCTGCAGAAAAAGGGTGTATTTTGTATTGATGAGTTTATTCTTGATTTATTTTTGCATTTTAAGCTTTTCCTTTCAAAAGATAAACAAGAACTCTGAAGCCCACAAGTAGATGATTCTCTTTTCTGCTGTTGTTTCTGCAAGTGCCTTATTCAATTTGAAGTGAGAAAAGGAGATATGCACGAATAATTCTCCAATTCGAAACTGCATACTCAAGAAATAAATTGGTTACCACAGCTATCCTCTATGCTCACTGGTATTTCACTCCTCTGGAAAACCCACCCTACTGGTTTCCCCAGAACTTCGATGACTTTGACCTCTCCATAGTCTTTCATACAAGGACCCATTCCTACATGTGGTAGAACCTCATTAGCTGCATATCTTTCCAAAAATTGTAGCATTCCTATAGATAAAGAAAAATTTCAATGTTAACATTATTAAATATTATCAATGTTGCTACCATTGAGCCTATTAATACTGGTATTCATTATGTCCCATTCCTCAAAAAATATATGTATGAAAACTTGCTTTGTGGGCAAGATTAGGCTCTTGAACAAGATAGGACTGAGTGTGAAGCCATGAAAATACGCAATGAGGTCTAAGGAAATGGAAAAGTCATCCAGGATAACATCTTCTGTTTGCCTTTGCTGCTGTTTCGTTATGTGGGATAACTCATAAGTCACTTCTGTGTTTTCAAATTAGTACTAACAAAATAGAACAAAACAGTTTTCCAACTACAATTCTTTAAAAGTCTATACAAGTTATACAAGACTCCCAACAAAATCCCTTTCCTAGAGTTGAGAAAATTTGCATTTAAATAAATATACAGGACAAAAATAATAAATCAAGTATTTTCCAAAGAGATAGAGTAGTTCAATCTATTCACTACCCATTGGTGTGGCAAACAGAAGCTGATCATCTTTGAGGTGTGCCATTGTTAGTAATCACAGAGCCAGTAAACATTTAATATCTAGTTTATTTGGATTTTTAAAAATGAAAATAATTGTGATGTCATCAGCAACCAAAAGATAAACCTTTAATAAACAGTTGTTAAACATAAAGCTCTCAGCGGGTTCCCTTGTATTCACCAATGTAATTGTGCTGAGCTTTTAAGGAAATAGCATAAATTGTAAATGCAGTGTGCTTTGTGAGGGTAGTTTCTACATTAAAAAAATATTTTGTGAGAATTTTCTATTATAGAAATAAATTCGTTTCATTATGTGTAAAGGATAAGTGTACACTTTGAGAATACAGACATTAAATATTTTCGTATCTTCTCATTGCTCTCAGGCAGTATAACACAGTATGGACAGAGAGTTAACAATTTTACCTTATATTGTATCATTTCAAGGGTGTTTTTTTTTCTAGGCAAATTTTCTTTATTATATCTTAGAAACCATTTCTATGCTAGAAAATCATGCAGGAAAGTCTTCTAGATTCAACGTAGGGATAACCACAGTGCTCTAGATGTTTATTGCTTGTGGGAATGCACTCCAATCTATCAACAACTTCTGCAGTACTGCTGTATTGTAGGCTTATCTTGTAATAGGGGAAGTTGCTGAAGTTATTAGCATAGTGCTTTATTTTAACTGCTTTTCTATAGAAATGGGAATATGTCTAAAACAAATGAAAGAGTATTGCATAATAAAAAGAAAAACATTAACTAGGGAGTGTCGCTGGAAACTGACAGAGATAGGCCATCATACTGTAATGAACACGTGGCCATGTACTCACTAGGATTGTATGAAGCTTTGTAGAGGAGACAAGGGAAAGGGTTTTATATGAGGAAACTAGCGTAACTGAGACAGTATACATCCGACGGGTATGAAATTTAATGACACAGTAGGAAGGTTACTGAGCAATTTCCCTGATGGTGCTGAAGGGAATGTTAACATGGAAATACTGGGAACATCTGCCTTGAAACAATTTGTTTGTGGGGTTTGAAATAGGGATCCAAGAGTGACTTTTAAGCAAGATTATTATATTGTAAAACCAGCATCGAAAATGAATTTGTCTAAAAGTAGTACACAATATATAGGTGTCTGTTTGCAGATGGAAACAAAGTCTGCATGCACCCTGCAGCCAGGAAGAAACATGGAAAAACATTCCCAGTAATGCAGGTGTGAAGCAGGAGATAAGCTCTTCGGTAAGAGAATGGCAATTAGAGGGTAACGGAGAGTTTACCTGAGGCACTGAATTTACATGAACATTCCATATCTAGATTTCAATCTTATAACTAACCCCATATGTTTAGTCTCATGATTGCTGGTTTAGTTCCATGAACAAAATAGTTACCTCTCATGTGATAATGTAATTCTTATCTCTCAGTTAAAGGCATTATTACAAAAACAACAACAATAAGGTTCTGCCTATTTAAAGATAGCAGTACAGGATAACATGAATTTATTCAGAGCATGCTGGGAGTTGTTACCCAGCAATGGCAACAGAATTCACTGAAACAGGCACATATTATCAGTCATCTCATCTATGAAATAGAGCTGGTACCTTCTGACATAGCTGATAATGATTAGTGACCCATTTAATGACTCAAAACTGAAAGCAGTGAGCACATCAAACGGAGGTAGATGGCACATAATGGATGCCACCCCTTAACAGTGCCCTAGTAGTGTTATTAATACAATCTACCAAATATTGAATTAATGTACTGTGTACAGTACTGACAAGAACTTAACAGCTAGGAAGATAGCCAAATTCAAACTAAGGGGATGTATTTTTATGCTCAGTGTCAAAGGCTGCTTCTGACATTTAAACTTCTTGTTTCAAATAGAATCTCCAAATTAAATAAGTAGTAAGTTTGGTATCTTCATGAAATTGATGCCTATGGAAACTTCATGGCTGGTAAAAATACATTTTGTACATGTTAACGTTTTAACCCCTAGAACGCATATCAGTAAGAATGCATTCGTTACTGTATAGAAGTCATACAGTCGACATGTCATGATCACAATATGAGAATTCTTTTTCATTTATTCTCATTGGTAGTACAAGGCTCAGCTGGCAAGTACCGTGTAAACATGGAAAATGGTGTTCTATTTTTGATTTGTTTGTATAGTGAGATTAGTCAAAGAGCCTTAAGCATTACACACCACTGTTGTTTTATATAGTTTGACTATGAAATTCAATACAGGGTTCTTTTATGTAGCAAGATCACCTAAGTTGCATCGTATATCTCCAGGCCAATCCCCCCTACCCTGTTATTCTAACATCTGTTTTGCCTTTATCAATAAATTGGCAGGTAAATAATCAAATAAGCAATCCAAGGGGTTTGCTTTTAGTAAGGTTTTCTCTTTGGACATGTAGAAGTATTTATATGGTTTCTGCTTGTCCACTGCTCGGCTTCACTCAGGAGTCATCCCATAGGAGGAGTCTGTTTACCAAAAGGATATTTACGGTTATGTTGCTATAGTCAAATTGCCTCAAAGTTGTCAGTCAAAAAAGAGTACCCGAGATACAGGTAAAATGTTGTGTGAATCACACTTAATGAAGCAGTTGAGGCACTTTGAACCCTCTGTTTACACCTTCCACTTTAGAGAAACTCTAGGGTTTCAGACTTGTAAATCTCTAGGAATTTTCTCTGGGTAACATAGCACTTTCATCTTTTGAAAGGGTAGATAAAGCTTGTTTTTCTGAGTTGCACTTGCCTAAAGAGAAACTGTGTTGGAATTTTTCTATGATTCAGAAAAGTGGCTTAACCATCCTTGGTTCTAAAAGACCTGACAAACCTTGAGGGGAAATTTTTAAGCCATACAGAGAGCTCATTGTTGTGAACCAATTTATTTATCCTTTTCCAGTAAGTACAATGATAGTTAAAACATAATAATCACTGTGGATATTGCCTCTCTGAAGAAAAAGAAAGGCTTCTTTGTTTATGATAATGAAGAGAAAGTTGTAGACGCGAGATGAGGACATCAGCATGAAAGAGATGAAGTGGTGCCAGGAATCTGGGGGTAAAGGGAGGGAAGGAGAGTATCACAGGAGACTAAACACAGACAACCACAAGTAGTGCAGAAAAAAACTACAATACTGAAGTCGTGTGATAATTTTGATGACTTCTTAACATATATGCTTTCACGAAAAGAATAAAGCATACTAAAAATATTAGATAAAAATATAAAAACGAAGAATATACCAATTAGATTATACTGTACTAAAAGGAAAAAAATGAATTGTTGACCCCATCACTAAGCACTCTACACAAACCAAATTTAAACAGAGCTATGAGATAAGCCAAGTTTTCAAGGTGATTAACTATGTTTGAAGGAATGTAAGATAAACTGGGATAGAGTCAACCATGAAAATAAAATTTTTACTTTAAATATGAGCATAAAGTTTTTGTTCTCTGAAGCCCATGTAATAATTTATCTAGTTCAGAAAAATGGGTGAATTAAAAAGTCTGTGTGAGAAAATAAGCTTAGTTTTTAAAATTAAAGCTTTTGTTTTATTATTTCATTTTGGTTAAGAAATGGTGGGAAAATATTCATTTGTAAGTTGTGGGTACTTGGGCACAGTTGTGATTCAAGTACTTGAGAGGCAGCGACAAAAATATTAGGTGTTCAAAGCTGTTCCTAGCTACCTAGAGAATTTGCATTAAATTTTGTCTTTAAAAAAAAACAAAAAAAGAAATTTGTATGTTAAGCTCAAAATATTTTAACAAACTTAAATTGTATTTTATTC
The DNA here is from genome assembly GCF_037038515.1 of Microtus pennsylvanicus. Lineage (NCBI taxonomy): Eukaryota > Metazoa > Chordata > Mammalia > Rodentia > Cricetidae > Microtus > Microtus pennsylvanicus. The sequence goes on from NC_134579.1 coordinate 16,971,963, forward strand.
AGAGAACAAAGCATGAATAAAATAAAAATTAAGTCTATAACACATATCTTTGCTCCTCTTAACTATGCACTTCAGAGCCCAGGACTATGCTGAGTCTAAACATCATGAACAACCACCTAATATTTTGGGTGTTGGTTTATTTATTTATTTTAAACTATCAGCATATATAGATACATTTCTCAGAACACTATCCATAGTCATTTAGTCACTTTGTGGGAAAAAATATTCTTCCTGTGTCCGTTAGGTATTGTGTTACTTTTAAAGAAATTATGTATTCTATGCACATATATACATGTGCATACACGAACAAGACACATAAATACATATAAGTAAATAGATAGACAAATAGACAACTAACTAAATAAGTAAATCTTAAAGAAAGAAATGAGATATTTCACAGTAAGGGAAGTTTTTCCCATCAGCCTAGTGGATGGTACATGCTTGGCTGATGTTTACCCCAAAGACCTTCAGGGAGAGATTAAAGAACTTATTTGAAAACAAGAGAAACTTATAATAAAACAGTGACAATCAATCACAAACATCTTAATAAAACCATATAATAGCAGGCACATTGGAAATTTTATTAACACCATTGGACATTTGACATGTGTTGTGTGGGACCAGAGGGTAGTCGTGAAGAGGAGGATTCCCACTGGCGCAATATTTTTATTCCGTATTAGTTTTTTATTGGGATGCAGTTGCCAGAATGAAAATCACACTGCTATTTTGTTTCTTAAGGACAAAGAATATTTTACTTCTACGACTAAACTTAATACATTGCACCCACATTTAGTCTAATGTATTTCAGTGCAATTTGTCAACCTATACTGTAATTCTTCTTGAAGTGAAATCAGCATGATAATTGTGCATCTGTGGCTAATTAGCTCAGTTGGTTGAATCACGAAGCTAATGAGGCCATATTCTGGGTCCAATCTTTGTGTGGGCCAATGAGTTTTACTCTCTTCCTGGGTCACAGACTACAGTTCAAGCCCAGGCCAACTATCACATAGTCAAGTGCCACTGACCGTAAGGAAGCTAGGCCAAGAGAAAAGCAATTCAGCAGCAAGCCTGAAATAGATCGTCATCTCTACAGTGTGTGCCTGTTAATGCAGTCTGTAATGCCCACGTATGTGGTGAAGCATTGGTTATACTCTCTGTATGTTGCGAAAGGACACACAGGAAACCTTCTGTGGCCTCAAGTGACAACACATCAAGGACAATAGTGAGACTTATCAAAGGGAAGCAAGGAAACTAGCTCATTCTAAACCATAAACTGGATCTTTCTTAAATTGCAATGGGGAAAAGTCCTAAGGTTCCCATGTGTTGATTTCTCTTCAATAAGTTGGACGAGTCTTACATAGATTTGGTAAGGGACATCCTTGAAGTTGTGTTTGACAATGAAATAAGTTGAATGAAAGGGAAGACAAGGGAGGGACCAAAAAGTCTCTTTTATAATAGATAAAGTCCAGTTCAGAAATTTAGTTTAAACATGTCTTAATAGTAACTACAGAATTAGACAAATATGTTAATCCTTTCTGACAAGAAAACCATGGTTATGTCCATGGCACCTGCTTAAATTTAGCACCTAGATTCTTTTTGTAGGAAGGTAATGCCTGAAGCGTGTGTGGGGCTTACACATGCATGGAAATGTTTTGTTATTACAAACATATCAGATTATATTCTAAGAATAAAAGGCCATGAAAGAAGAAAGGCCTGGACGGCATGAGGTAGAAGAAAGCAATTCTCTCCTCCCCTGTCTCATTTATACTTTCAATTTTTAGAGCTGTGATCAAATTTAATATAGCATATTCTGAGGTAGATAGAGAGTTGGAAATAGTTTCTATTTGCTTTAAGAATTAGTTTTCAAAGCTATTTTGGTTCATAGACATCATAACTAGATAGGACTGTTGGTCACTTCTCACCTTTGAAAGCTTGAATGTCACCTTCTGCAACCATGACAGCTAGTCCTCAGGGAGGAAGCTTCCGGGTGACATACAGCTCAGGGGACTCTGAGCCTTTTGTCTGAATGCATAATGTCTTCAGCAATGAAGACTTTCCTCCTACCTCAGGACACAGATCTCTGGTGTGATATTTTAAAATATAGCCCTCATTCAAAACAATAAAGGATTTATCTCCACTGATGTTCTGATGCATGATAAAATGTGATATGCAATACAAAGCCACATTATACTCCTTGCAAACACAAAACCAGCATAAAATGCTGTTTTGTATTTTATACTGTAAGATCTGTATGAGTCCCTGAATATATTTGCACTGCAGGAACTGTACTGTTAGTATGAATAACCTGTTATATATTAATAAATTTCATAAAGTGAGCTCATTTTTCTCAATTTTTTTTCAGAATTATATTTAGTCAGTGGGGATTCAGGCTAAATTTTGGCATAAAAATGTCATTGATTTAAGCAAAAATATGACATTGAGAACTTAAAAATGCAATTTACTTTTAGAAGTAAGAACATCTCAACTTGCACAACATTGATAAATACCATTTGCTGTTCTGTATTTTTCAACATAGGGGCTGTCACAGTGAGTGTCAGCAGGTATCCTTCCTAACTTGCTGAAGTTTTCCTTGTATTGTAATAGGAGAAGGTAGCTTTTCTTCCTATTCTGAAGTCTCTCAAAGGCACTCTTCCGTATGGAAATGCATAAACATTGGTCAATGTAAAACCTCAAGCCTTCACTGGGATTCCTAGATCCTGTAGCTACTTCAAGGATAGGAGGATTGTGGTTTTGGAAACACATTTGTAAACATATTTTTAGAGCCAGAAGAAAACTGTACTTATGGAAAAGGGTATTTGAAATATTACTTTGCTGATCCTTCCTATAGCATTTTAAGTTTCTATCCCTGTTTTTCATTTTTTCTTACCCAACCCATCTGCTATGTATGAATAAATACAACTGAATTTTCAGTTGTTAAAAATATACTAAAGGAATTATATTAATTACATAATTTAAACTCTAAAACTCTCCTGCTTATCATAATGCATGTTTCATTTATTCTAAATGTAAGGTTTCATGATAACTGTCAAGTGCATGCACACATTTATCTAAACCCCCATATGTTTTCAATCATTTTGAATTAATATAGATTAGAACAGAGAGCATGCTATTCCCCCAGGAAAGAGAATGATCCTCATAATTACTCCAGAGTCACAATTTTTTCTACAAAATAGTAAGTTGTAATTACTATTTAAATAAATGGCAGGACAGTCTTATAGGATAATTATATGTTTTCCTCTGGCTTTTCTTGGTTTCTAATTTTTCTTATAGTATTGCATCACATATAATCCAGAATTTTTTCAAAAACAATTACCACACACCACTAAATATTTAAAATAAACAAAAAAATGTGTAAGCAAATTTAAAGATCTGGTTTTAGACAAATCTTTAAGAATCATCATGATACTTGTACTTTAGAACAATAAAATGTTTCTCTGTTTATGTGTACAAATAAAATTTGTCTTCATGAAGATCACATTTAGATCTTTACCCCAATTCTATTTTGAGTAGAGAAATAGTGGAGTTTGGTTTAAGTCTAAAATTCACAGCCATCTAATGTCATACAGGACTTTTTAATCATGCATGTGATTCTTTTAACCTTTGCAGATTCAACTCGGTATATAGAGAAGTTATCACCAAAAGAAATTCAGTTATGTTTGAAAAATATATAAGTTAATAATAGAAACCCATTATTGCATTTGCAAATATTTAAACAAAAATATTTTTAAATAGGCCTTTTATGGAAGAACATAGTCACAAAATATTTTTGTATTATTTGATAAATTGTAATTCGTCTTAAAATTTTATTTAATGGTGATCAAGTAGTCATCTTTAAAACAGAACAATAGACATTATTCCTGGTGCTTTTGTTGCTGTTGTTCCTCTGCCCAAAGTGAGTAGAACGATTAAGATTTTACCAAACTCAAGACCATTTAAGTTTATTTATTTTTATTTAATTTTAATCGTTCACCACCAAACCTAATGTTTTAACTAGACTTAATAGTCTTGTGGTGATTGCATGCAAATGTAATCTTATATTTTTTTCTCCTCCTATCTGTGCTGCCTATGGTGCAAAAGATCAGAGATAAAAATGGGACCAGAGAGTGGAAGTGAGGGAGTGGGAGACAGGAAGCAAAAATGCAACAATTAAAGTTTCCCAAGTTAAAAAAGAAAGATATATAGCCTGCTCCTTAAGAAAAAATGTAGCCTTTGGATATGAACCAGTGAACTTAGGTTCTTTAGGTTTATATATATATAAAATATATAATATTATATATGTAATAACCTATGGTCATATCTATCAATGATATATGCCTCTCAGCCTTCATTCTGATCTTTTATATATTGATCTATATAAGAAAACATGTCCATATGCACTGCTTCATTTTTAAGATGTTAAATAGCATAGTTTATGTAAAATCACATTGTTTCATATAAACAGACAATAATGGTAGCATCTTTGACCTTTATAAAAACGCTGCTGAAAATTTTTATTTTACATAGCTTTTCATTAATTAACCTATTCAATTGGGCATCAAAGTCTGAACCTTTGAAACTGATGTTAAATTCCACACTATTTAAGAGGTATTTTGTAGAAGACATTTTCACCTTTTTTGGGTGGATCTGCCCATTTTATACTTTCAAAGCCCAGTGAGGTCATTGTTGTTTTATTCCTCTTTGGAAAGAGTATAGAAGGGTTTGTTTTAGCTTGTGGTTCCAGAGGAATCCATCATGGCAAGCAGGCATAAAGGTAGTCATGGAAAGCATGAAACTGTTTGATCACACTTTCATGTCCACCAGTAGAAGCAGAAAGAGAGAAGAAATTGGTGAGTTGTTAAACCCTCAGACCCTTAGACCACGTCATTTGTGACTCAATTGCTCAAGAAAAACCCTTCCCTGCAAAAACCTTTCATAACTTCTCTAAATAGAGCCACTAAATATCCAAACCCACGAGCCTATGTGTTTTTCATCTGAACCACAATGGGTTTTCTGGTCTACTTGCAAGCTTAACTGACCCATCTTCTTTATAGGATTCAGTCATACTGTGTTCTAAGCATACGAAATTTATGCCAGTAATGACGTATGGCATTCCAGAATGTTCGTTAATTGTGAAGACTTTCTTCTGTATTAGCAATATTAGGGATTTTTTTGTCTGTTTGCTAATTTTTTTTGCTTTTTTGCATTTTTTGGATTAAGTTGACATATATTTCTCTTAGTACTACCGAGCATGATATCTTGAATGGTAAAAAGAAGGCTACTTTCACAATATTTCATTCCTTTCAAGAAAATTTTCATAATAATTTGACAAAAGATAATGAAGACATTGGGAGTGGTCAACTGCAAAGATAAATTTTGAAATATCATAATTATACAGATTAGTAGCTATAAATGAGATATTTGTTATAGTATGTTTGGAAAATGAATTATATAGTATGAGTTAAGCAATAAACTTTTTGAGATGAGGCATGTTGTTTATGTTCACTCAACCTATGCAAGAAACGTTGTGGACACACCTGCACATATTACGACCTCATGATATTTCCTGGAAATTTATCATAGAGCAACCTCCATAACCAAATTATAATACCTGTAATTAAGCACTGTTGACAGAGATGCATTGTTTATGAAGAAAACAAAGCACATGTGACTATACAGTCCAGCTGTGACCCCCAGATTCCAATAATCAAAGAATTATGCTTGCTAAAGCAAGTGTGAACTCAAATTATTGGAGGCTATTTTGAGTCACAATAGGCACTCAGCATACCTAGATATTACATTTAATTCCCTTAGCTCACTTTATACAATTTTTCTTTTATACTAAAAACATGCTATAAGAATAACTATAAGTCGATGCAAACATATACATCATGCTCCAGTTTTCATATCATTTCCATTTTAAAACAATAAAAACATATTACATTAAGGAATATGGAATGTTTTACATTTAATAAATGTATTTCAAAGTTATTTTTAAATGGTTAAGCTACAGAACTTACCTTCTAGTATATTGAAATATTTAACTACATAACTACAAAACTAATGATGTCATTTTTGTTTCTATCTTGTTCCTAAGACCCTAATAGTCATGACAGCAACACCTTTCTTCCTTGGTAGACTTCTACTGTCATCTGGAATTCTAGGAAATCCTTGTAATATGAATCCTATAAAATCTATAATTTCAAATGTTTAATGCTTGTAATAAATTTTTAAATATGATATAACTATTTTTAATATTTAACTGCTAATGTCTAGGTCTATAGAAATCAGTTGTCGACTTGGTTTTCACATGTTTCTTCTTACCTTATTCCTTCACATCTCTAAATGTGCATATGATTTAAGGATAATATGCAAATTTGACCTTTGGAGAAAAATATTTTTTGTGGTAAAGAACATTTATTAAGCTTTATCATTTGAAAATTGATTAATCATTTTGAAGACTGCTTCATGTAAAATGGTTTCTACATGGACAGCACTGATCACCGATTCAACATTAAAGAAGTGAAGGTTCCCTGACACTATGGTAGTAGCTTGAATACTTAATGAAGTTTTGGCAGCAGAGATTATTCATTACGAAGTTAGCATAGGCCTGTTGTGACTGCACACACCTTTAAAGCTAGTGCCCGTGGGACAGAGGCATGAAGATCTCTATGAGTTTGAGGCCAGTCTGGTCTCCATAGTGAGTTTCAGTTCAGGCAAGATTGCAAAATGGGACAACAGCTCAAAAACACAAGCAAATAAACAAACAAGAAAAGACATTAGCAATAGGTCCTGAGAGTTACGAGTGCATCTTGATGAACAAAAGAGAGAACTGAAACTAGCAAAACAAAAACTATTGGTTAAAAACATAAGTACAGTAAAATATAAAGTTTAAAAATATAATGACTAATTTAGGGTTTGAATGCTTAAATTGCATTTTTGAAGAACTCTGTAGAGCTTTTGCTACAGGCAATAGCTTACATAGACATAGAATGTTTTCACTAGTGGAGGAGCATACTATATATAAAAATATATATTAGCGTGAATAATGTAATATATTATATATAATGTAATATATGTATGTAAATGTGAAAGAGGTCACAGTATCGTGCTCCATTGCAAAGTTAAGATACTATGTTCACCTACAGAACCAAAACCCAGAATATTGATACCAAACACACAAAATCTACCTAGAAAACATAAAAACTACCTTGTTTTTTTTTTTGTGCTGAATAGGAGAAAATGTATAATATTTTCCAAATGCATACTTTTGGAGCTGGGAAGAAATGTAGAACCTCACAAATACTCTTAAAATTTAAAATTTTTTTTGTAATGTAAAAAAAAATGAGTCATTTTCCCAAATGCATGACAGGCAGTGTTACCCTGGCAAAGAAAATTGTAGTTGCACAAACTTCTTCCTATTCGTAAAGTTACGTTGATCTTTAGTTATCAGTGGAAGATATTGCCTAAGATCAGAAGTTCCTCTTGACCTGACACCATCGGTTCACACTGTTACCAAGGACTGAGAACACTTGCTTCAGATAATGTAATAGGCGGATGATATGATTGCTTATTGTCACGTCCAGAAAATCCTGGTGGCACTTTCCACTGAGAAAGACTATGATGACTTCAATAATTAAGCTTACTACACACCTCCGGTTGTTAGTAGGAAAGTTCTTAATAGTCTCTCATTCCCTTTTGAATCTGAAATCAGTTAAGACAAGCCATTACTCCTGGAATACCACACATAATTAGCGAGCCTCACTAAGGAGGGAGGACTAGGATATAAAATACCCATAGCTAACCCCAATGCTTTTCTTACAGGAAAATTAATGAGGCAGCTAAACTTTGGATGATCTTTTGCATCTTTGTAAAAACTGTTTTCTTATTTTGTATACAGCTGCACGTATGACTGTGTAACACCTGTGTTCAGTGCCCCTTGGAAGCCAAAAAAGTTTTTTAGAACAGGAGCTACAGATACTTGTGATCTGTAATGTGTGTGTTGAGGTCAAACACAGGCAGTCTGAGAGAATAGTCAGTGCTCTTAGCCACTAAGAAATTACTTCAGCCCCAACACATTTTTATAAACATTTTTAGTTACATTAGTTATGAAAATAATGAGTCTCATTGTGACATTTCAACCATATATATATATATATAGAAATGACTCTCAACATATTTATCAAACACTGAAATTACCCACATTTGCTTCCTTTACCACAAACCTGGGTCCCTTTCCTCTTCTCAAATGCTTTAACTTTTCTGTGTCATCATTAACTATGTAAAGTTATTTATTTTAAACATGGCATGAGTTATGCTGTTCTTAAAATAACACTGAAATATACTTAATATCTCATGTAAAAAGAATATTTACAGCATGAATTTTTAATAAATTGTTTGGTTACTAAATATCAAATTGGACTATTCAGATTTGGCTTTGTGTGTGGTTTCATAGCAGTGAGTTTTGTGTGTCAGTTCTTAAACTATTCAAAGGCTCCAACGAGTCTGCCAGTTGCCTGAGAGCCAAACCTCTAGTTGTGAAATTATCCAGATATGCAAGATATCAAAAGGGGTATTTGAAATTATTACTAATTATTGGTTCTCTATTTTGAAATAAAAATTTAAATCTATAAATCCATACTAACAATGTATATGATTAAAATATGAAGTTACCTAAAATACCATTATAGCATCATTGCTTAATTGCACTGCTCTTCTTCCCCAGTGCATGATGGGAAGTGTAGTCCTAGAAAGAGACCTCTATTTACATGAATTTCCTTTGTGCTCATAAAAATGAATTTAGGGAAAATTGTCTCATAGTTGTCAACTGAATCGATTTATTTAAAATTTTTATCATCATATTTATATATGAAGAATACCAAAAATATTAATATCACTTTATTTGCAAATGCATGTTCCAGAGATTTCAGTATGACTTTTAATCATGTGTACAGACTATGTGAATAGTTATTAAACTTCACTTAACATTATCGGTATTTTGAATTTTTATTTTTATTAAATCTTTTCATCAGTTTCTTTCTGATGCTAAGATGACATCATGATTTCCTAATGAGACTCTGTTGGTGTCTAATGGATTATAAGGAAATATAGAAGGGGAACGTTAGTTGTGGTTATCATTACAAATCAGTTTGTTTTTAAGGACATTAAAATGATTCTAAGTTACTAAAAAAATCCCAAGCTTTATGGTCTAAGAACTCTAAAGTCTTTTTGTGATTTAAATATTAGTGTGTATTTCTTATTCTCTTGGGTAAAAACACCCTTATTTTTTAAAAATTAAAAATTGGCTTTTATGCTTTCCTTAAGGATAATTTGAAGGAAGGTATGTTTACAATATGAGAGTCACTTTAGAAGCCTAGTCTTGTCCAGATGATCTCAGTAGAGGGTTAGGACTCCAAAATTTGTACAAAATACAGCGATAATGACATTTAGGCTGGGCTTTTAGATTTCTGACTGTGATTGGGTCTCGAGCAATTTAATTTCATCCTCTTTATGGTCACCAGCTACTTTTTCTTCCCCATTATTTATGACATCTTTGCCCACCTATCCATCATCGGGCAAACACTCCCTATAACTACCTCACACCGTATTCTGTCTTTCAGTTGTTTGTATCATTCTATTAAACATTCACTATAAATAAATCTGGATCTTCAATGACTTTTTCTTCCGTAATTCATTACTTAATGACTGTCAAGGCAGACGGGATCGAAAAGTCACTGTAAGAAGCATTATTTCTCACTGAAGCGATGAAGAACTTGAAAGCATTAGGTGGTTTCTGGGAGAGGACTTTCCCAGGTTTCCACTTGATCCCCAGTCCTACAATTTATCAGTAAAACTTCTGCTTCGCTCACCAGAGATAAAGGGAAATAGAGACAAGAGAGCATTCAAGAGGAATTTTTAAACGGGGAAGATCCAGAAATGGAGTTGGCTATGAATACCGAAGGGAAGCAGCAATGCGAATGACAAATGGCACTCTCCAAAGCAGAATTTAGGGCAGTGCTATATTTCAGTTCATGTGTATATTGTTCTGGCATTTTCTATGTTTCAAAAGCAAAGTTAGGCAACTGGGTAGATAGACACCACACAACACAAAGCCTGTGAGTTATTCATTACTCAGCCTTCTGGAGACTTTCGCTGTCTTCTGACCTAGGACATTCTCATAAGCTAACAGGCCTAGATGTCCTAGGCACTGCTTTTGGATCACATCTATAAAATTTTAACCTTCTCCAAAAGACAATGGGCAATTTATTTCTGCAGACATTTTTATTGACTCTTTCTTCATAGAGGTAGCACAAATGGGTTCAAATAACAAGTAAAGCAGTTGCTGTTTTGCATGAGTTACTTTTGAATAGATTCCAACTGCTGGTTTTGAGGTAGCTTATGCGAAGCAAAAACAGGTAAACTATGTATTATTATTCCCTCACTGGTAGCGTTTTGAAAATCATTAGAGTACAGTACCGTGGTATAAGGAAGTTGTTGACATTGTTGATGTTAATTTCCAACTCCCCAAAGATTGCTTGCATTGTTCTTCAATATACCTATGTTTTTCCCAATTCTTCCCTAGCCTTAATGCTAAAGTTTTTGTTTGCCACCTCTATGAAATTCTGAAAAGTGTAGAAATGCAATTATAGAGAAATTTCACCATCGCTTTCTTACACCCAATATAGTTCTCCCAAACCATGTAGGCTATTGAATGCATCATTGCATTGTTCCTGAGTTCATTGCTGAATAATATTTCATTGTATGGGTATAGGCCAGTTTACTTTAATAGACATCAGCTGAAAAATATTGGAGTTTCCCAGTTTTTGTATAATGAATATAATTTCTGTAAGCATTCAGACTTTTGTGTCAACATAAATTTTCTCTTCTTTGGAAAAAAAATAATATATAATTATCATATGAGTGTGAGAGACACGTGTCTGTGGGCATGCACGTGACAATGTGGAGGCCAGAGGACAATTTTGTGAAATCTGCTATTACTATATTAGGAATCACGCAGCTTTATTATTAGATCTTAAAAGAATAAGCTATTTTTTTTTTCAGAGTAGTGGCTTCAGTTTTCTCCTCTACAAGCAACATGGAAGCAATTTAGTAGGCCTTTAGTCTTGGCACTATTTTCTTTCACCTTTTCTAAGAAATTTGGGTCATCTCCTTGAGGTTTTGCTTTTCATTTTTATCGAAGGCTACTATTTTTCAGACTCTATTAGTATGTGTAAGCGAGTGTGAGGGTTACAGCTCTGGATGTGCGAACATATCCTGACTTATCAGAAAGCCAGGCTATACCTAGAGCCTCAATAGGACAGCTTGGGATGCGTAGAGCTACAATAGGGCAGCTCAGCCCTGGAAGGAGAGAAATGCTGACTTGTCAGGAAGCCAGGCTACCTGAAGTTGGGGTGCAGTGGGGGATGGACTGCCTGAAGGATATAGCAATATTGCTTCTCTTCTAGAACGAGCAGTTACAGCTGTGGTTTGCTCTGTTCTTCTAAGGGAAAGTCCTAGCCGAGCTATCCTCCTCTTCTTCTTCTGCACCCAAGTTATTATTTCTGCTTCACTCTGCTAAAGGGAAGCCCCTGCAGACATGTAGCAATCTCTTCTCAAACAGAGACTGCACATTTATTTCCCAACTGCCCAGACCCGAATAATCACACAGAAACTATATTAATTAAAACACTGCCTGGCCAACAGATTAGATGTATTCCTACTAGCTCTTATATCTTAAAATAACTCGTTTCTATTAATCAGTATATTGCCACAAGGCTGTGACTTATTGGGTAAGGTTCTGGCATCTTTCTCCTCTGCATCTGCCTGATTCCATCTTCTTTCTCCCTGCATTCAGTTCAGTTTTCCCGCCTGCTCTATTCTGCTCTGCCATGGGCCAAAGCAGCTTCTATATTAACCAATGGCATTAAAACATATTCACAGCATACAGAGGGGAATCCCACATCACCCTCTGGCTCTGGCAAAAAAGTTGTTACTTTTTCTGCTCAGCTTTGCTCAGTTCCCACCACCCCATTCAATGGAATGTCTCAGTAAGGTTTTTATTCTCAGTCCCCTGAGGGACTTCCCAGCCAGGTTCTTCTATTCTGCACCACAAATGAAGATCTTCACCCAAGACCCTTTTGAAAATGAGATTTATTTGGGAATGAGAAACCTGGGAGAGTGGCTGCTTCTGCCAAGGTAGTGAAGGACATCCAGCAACGGAACCAGCAGAGGGACTTACTTAGGGCTTCTTAGGGGTGGAGTTTTCTCAGGGAGAAGTTTTTACACTCAGGGATTGATTAGTTTTCCTGCTTGCAGATTGGTTGGTTTCGTGTTTTAGTGGGTCAGGGTCGGAGATTTTTCAGATTTCAGGGCCAAACTGTTTCTTTCATTGGTCCCTTTTAGCCTTTTGGTTCTATTTTTAGGGTCAGAGAATATTTCTTCCACTGGTGCTGATTCTAGGGACAAAGTGTGTTTGTTTGGCACTGGTTTCAGAGCCAGGACATGTTTCTTTGATTCTGGGTCAGGGATACAATGTTTCTTTGCCTGACCCAGGTCTCAAATCCAGGCTGTGTTCCTTCACTGGCTTTGGGTTCAGAGGCAAGGTGCTCAGGGAATGGTTGATTTCCTGCCCAGGGATTGGTTGGTTTTCCCACTCAGGGATTGGTTGGTTTCATGTTTCAGCTGGTTAGGGATAGAGTGGCTCTGATTTCAGGGCCAAACTATATATTTTTAACTGGTTCTTTTTAGCCTTTTGGTTCTAATCTTAGAGCCAGGGCATATTTCTTTCACTGGTTCTGATTATAAGGACGAAGTATGTTTCTTTGGCACTGGTTTCTGAGACAGGGTATGATTCTTTGGTTCTGTATTCAGGATATAGTGTTTCTTTCCTCGGCTTAGATCCAGGGTGTGTTTCTTTCACTGGCTGTGGATTTAGGGTCAGTGTGCTAGACTTCATGCTGAGGAATTTGTTGGTTTCTTTGGCAAACATTTTTACCCTACAGTATGTTTATCAGTATTTGTCCTTTCGGTGTGGAAATCTCTTCATTTCTGTTGTACATTTTTTGTTTTAATTAATGTATTTTTTTTTTGAGTTGTAAAGTAGCTTCATATTTTGTGGAAATTTCATGCTTCATTGAATGGGTGGCTTGAAAATATTTTCTTACAATTAGTTGTTTACATTTTCAGATTTTTAATGGATCCTTTCAGAAAATGAAAAGTATTTAATTTTTACGGACCACTGAGCCATTTTTCTTTTTAAAGTATGTTTGTTTATTTGAAATCAAAATAAAATTACATCATTTTACCCTTCACCCTCTAACCTTCCCAAAACTCTCCAATGTCCCTTTTCTTCTTTGGCTCAATCAAATTTGTGGCTTCTTTTTCTTTATTACCACACACACACACACACACACACACACACACACACACACACACACACACTTAGGATTGGCCACGTAGTATTGAATAACCAATAATTGTAGGCAATAATCAACCATGGAGAAGACTGTTTCTGCCCTCAGCATTTCTTAGTTCCCCATAATTCTCTTTCTAGGGTTGAGCCACATGAGATTTCCCCCATTCTTGTATGTTTTTGTTTGGATTCTAGGAATCTCATCTAACCACAGATCTTAAAGTTGCTTGTTTTATATATTTTTGTAAGTTCTATATACTTTGTCTTATTTAATTTTTGATGTTTAGTTAAAGGAGTGAAAAATAGATCAAAGTTCTCTTTCTGTCTTTTATTGCCTGTTTTAGCTTATTCATGTGTAACTTGCCCTTCTCTGTGCTATAAAATAACTGTCACCCTTTCATTTTATAATATTAATAACTTTGCTACAAATCATTAGGGTATATGTGTGCATGTGTGTGTGGGGGTGGGTGGGTGTGCATGGGCACACATGTGTGTGTATATAATGAATGTCTTTCTTGAATATTTTTTTTCTTAGCTGGTGTATCTCTTATAGTCTTGATTGGTAAAATTATAATCAATAATTAAATTTGCTATTATTATAGTTTTATATTATATCTATTGTTACTATATTAGAATAATATACTATTATGCACTCTGCATTGGAGTCACATATATTAATTCTTCCTAATATAACCTTTTTATACACAAAGTGTTTCATCTAATTCTTTGCATGTATATAAAGTTCAGAACAACTTTATGTATCTACATCAATAATCTATGCTGCTTTTGTAGTCACTTTGAACACTCCTGCCAACCATTGAAAGGTTATTTTTTGTGATATTGCATTGTTGTTAGTCTACGGTTTGTGTGGAACAATCTCAGACTAAGTAGCTTAACTTCCTTTAAGGTGTGTGTGTGTGTGTGTGTGTGTGTGTGTGTGTGTGTGAGAGAGAGAGAGAGAGAGAGTGAGAGAGAGAGATTATACACATATACACACGTATGTATTGTGTATAATTTTAGATAACTATAAAATAAATGATTTCTTGAAACTTTTTCAAATGATCCAATTAAAAATTGGGCTAGGAACATAAACAGAGTTCTCAATATAAAAAAAAATGGTTAAAAATAAGCATGGGATAAAACCTGACTCTCTGAACATGGCGAACAATGAGGGCTGATGAGAAGCCAAGGACAATGGCGCAGGGTTTTGATCCTACTTCATGTTCTGGCTTTGTGGGAGCCTAGCCAGTTTGGATGTTCACCTTCCTAGACATGGATGGAGGGGGGGGGGGACCTTGGACTTTCCACAGGGCAGGGAACCCTGACTGCTCTTTGGACTGGAGAGGGAGGGGGAGAGGAGTGGGGGGAGGAGGAGAAGGGTGGGAGGAAGGGGAGGGAAATGGGAGGCTGGGAGGAGGCGAAAACTTTTTTTTTCCTTTTCTCAATAAAAAAAAAATTAAAAAAAACCTTTAAAGTGGTCAGTAACATTTGCAAAAACTCTTAAGGTGACTGACATCAGTGAAGTAAAAGACACCAAATGCTGGCGAGCTTGTGGAGAAAATGGACCTCTCTTTTCACTGTTGGTGGTAGTGTGAACTGGTACAGTCACTCTGGAAATGAATATGGAGAATCCTCAAAAAACTAAAAATGAAAACATCTTATGACTCAACTGTCCCACTCCTTAGCATATATCCAGAAGATTCCACAGTGTCTAGAGAAACCTGCTCACCAGTGTACATTGCTACTCTTTTTCATTAGCCAGGGCACATAAACAACCTAAAAGTTTAGTGCATATCTAAAATATGGTACCTGTGTATACGGAATACTATTTGGCTGTGAAGAAAAATGAGATCAAGAATTTGCAGATGTAGCACAGACATAGAAAAGATTATACTGGGCCAGATAACCTAGACCCAGACAGACAAGTATTGCGTATTCTCTCATTGGTGGTTCCTTGCTCCAAATCTTCAGATCTAAGTTATATAACATGAAGTAAACACCAAAATCAAGAAAGTGTAACGGGGTTCTAAGAGAGGAAGGGAAGTTTCCTAGTGAAGATCCGGGTATAGGCAATATAAAGTGGGAAGTGGAAAGAAATAAAGGGTGGTCATCATAAAAAGAGGGAAGGGGGCAAACACCAACATTCAATCTTATAATTTCTCTCTACCTCTGTTTATTTTGTAACCAGTTCTTAGTTGTATTACTGATTTCTTCGTCTCTGTTTTCCTCCCTCCTAGCTACCTTCTCTATCTCTTTATTTCCTCCTCTATCTCCCACTAGCTCCCCTTTTTCTTCTAGCTGCAAAATACAGAATTATTTTATTGAATTGGTGTTTGAGTCCTGAAAATTATTTCCTTGATTCTGAGCTTAAAGGAAAAATTATTTAGTTTTGTATCATCAAATGTAAATTAATATTAACTACAAGGCATTTTGTGATTACTTTAGGAATCTTTATCAAGTTAAAGGGTTTTTGTTCTTTCCCTAGTTTTGTGTTTAAACCATGCATGAATGGATGTTCAATTTTTTCAAATGGCATGACTTGTTTGTTGTTATTTAGCCTTTTAATATTATTAATTATGTTCTGTGTTTTTTAAGTAGGCCTTATATTCTTATAATAAACTTTATCTCCTGATACTATGTGTTATTATATATCTTGATAAATTTAATTTGACAATGGCTTGTTAAGTACTTTTTGTCTTTAAATTCATTAATGCTGTTGGTTTGTAGTTTTCTCTTTAGAGATTGTCTCATGTGAATATAAAATCAGGATTATAGTTTTAGAAAATAAAAGGACATTGTTCCCTATTTTTTATTCCATCAAAACAGTTATAGATGTGGTGTTATGTCTGTCAGTATTGTTTAGCATTGTCCATGTAAACCATCTGGGCCTGGACATATTCTTTTGAGGAAACTGCTAAATTATAAATGCAACTTCTTGAATAGCTTTACGTCAACTGAGATGAATAATATATATATTATTTTGAAGAGTTTGATTTGACTGGAGAAGAGGCTGAGCAGTTAATAATGCTTCCTGCTCTGTTATGAGAAATTATCCAGTCACCTCAGTAAAGTTGTGGTCTCTGATGATCACCTGTACCTGAAGCTCCATAGGCCCAATTGCTTACACAGTCACACACACACACACACACACACACACACACACACACACACACACACAGAAGCACACACACAAAAATTTTTTTTACAAGCCTTAATATATTTCCACAGAAATGTGCAATTTTTCTTCATGTGGTTTTGAATTTTCACTTACTATCTTTTTATATTTGGAGGTGACTCCCTTGTTTTATTTCTAATTTTTATGGCTTGAAACTTCTGTTTTTCAAGTCTTATGAGATTTTTGTCAACTTTTTCAGTACCATAAAAGAACCCAAAAATTATTTCATTGACTTTTTCTGTTTTTAAATTCATTCATTTATGCTCACTTTTCCTTCCCATATCTGCTTAGGTTACTATTATGGGTTTTGAGGTTAAAGAGTAGATTATGGATTTGAGATATTTTCAATGTATACACAGTTACCATTACTAATTTCCCTGTGAACACTACTATAAAAGCATCCCAAAAATTTTTATATGTTATAATTTCTGTTTTCCTACTTTCCACTATGTTTTTATGGTTTCTTTTTGTTTTTCTTGGTTAAGACTTCCTCTGTAATCCATGGATTACTTAAACATGTGTTGTAATTTTTTATTACTATTATTGTTATTATTATTAATTTTTTTCATTTATTTTACATACTGACCACAGGTTCCCCTCCCTCCTCTCCTTCTGCTCCCTCCCCCCACCTCTCATCTACCCCTCCCTCCATCTACAAAATATGGCACTTCAAGTTGAGGCAGGACCAAGCTCCTCCTCATGCGTCAAGGCTGGGTGAGGCATGCCAGCTTGGAAATAGGTTCCAAAATCCAGCTCAAGCGCCGGGGGCAGATCTTGATTCCATTACTAGGAGCCTCACACACAGACAACTGTCACACACATGCAGAGGGCCTAGGTCGGTCCGATAGAGGCTCCCTAGCTGTCAGTCCAGAGAATTAAACAAAAAACACTTTGTGAAATCTAGGTGTAGTGATACACTCTTGAAACCTCAAAAGTCAAAACACAGAGGCAGGAGGATTTTGATTTTGCAGGCAACTTAAGTGCATAGCTAGACTTTGTCTGAAAATGAATATTTAAACAAACAAATGTATCACCTTTGTATGATCTCAGTTGTTGAATGTTTTGAGATTTATTTTATAGATTTGTGTTTTTATTTTATCAACATTTTTGGTTGTCATGAAATTAACGGATTTTATTATGGCATCTTTTGTGTGTGGGTATGTGTGCATGTGAGTGTGTAGTAGGCTTTCTTGGACTACCAGTCTCGAAATTATGACAGAGAGACTTATTAGTTATGAAAGCTTGGCCTAGAGCTTAGGCTTTTCCCACTAACTCTTATACTTTAAATAAGCCATTTATATTAATCTATGTTTTGTCTTGTGGCTTTTTACCTCTCTTCCATCTTGCACTTCATGTTTTGTCTCTGTCACCTCTGGCATCTCTCCCACCCTTATATTTATCTCCTTTTCTTACCTCTCTGCCTGGAAGTCCCACTTAACCTTTTCCTGCCCAGTTATTGGTCATTTCAGCTCTGTATTAAACCAATCACAAGGCACCTTGGCAACGACACATTATTCCACTACGTGTGTGTGTGAGTGTGTGTATGGTTACACTGTTTTCACTTGTTCCTCTCCCCCAAAATCCTCTCACTTAACCCTTCCTTAGCCTTGTCTTAAAATATTCCTAGGATGTTGGGGAAAGGCCATCAGGGGACTTTGTTTTAATTTGGCAGCATCTAAACTTCAGGTTGAAATTTGTATGGGTTTGAATTTAACAACGGTTCCCTATGTGCTGTTTGACTATAGACAATGGCAACATCCTAACAATTATTGTCCTTGTGGGGCCACTAGTTTCTTGATCACATGACTAAGGAGACCCAGCAAAAGCAAAAGTGAAGGAACTCACCAGTATGCTTGTCCTTAGATCCTGAGACTCCAGCTTTCTTGTTATCTCTTCTTCTATCACAGTCGGTTGCTCTCTGGTCAACTGTCACAGTCTCCTGCTATCTGTTTTATTCTCTAGAGATATTAGTGGTATTAATAGAAGATTTTAAAAAGCATGTTAATTTTATGTTCCTTAACACAAATTTCCCTCTTTCTTCCTTCCTTCCTTCTTTTCTTCCTTCCTTCCTTTCTTCCTTCCTTCCTTTCTTTTGAAAGCCACCATAAACTTCTCTTTTAGTTTCTTTATGCAAGTTAAACATAAAAAGTATTAGAAACTAATTACTGATTTTTTTACTGAAAAAAATTGCAGAGTGAAACATTTCCAACTGTAATTTATTTATTTAATATGCATTTTACTTCCATTCTTCAATTTCTTCCTGCTATTTTCATGAAGAGTCTCTCTATAATAAATTTGCTTTGGATACTAAGCTTCACTCTATTTTGTAGTGAGCTTTTCTCCTTTCAAAGTAGTTACTGAACGACACCCCATGGGAGTCTTATCCATTTGGCTTATTGTTATTCCCCTGAGTCTATTGCAAGACTTATCAAACATTGGTGCTTAATTGCTGCAAACCTGAACAGTCACTAGGAACTTAAATTTTCCATTATTATATCTATTACCTACTTTATGCAGTCTTACAACACTGAGGCTATAGATTTGCCATGCACAATTCTCCCCTCAATAATGTTTAGGTGTATGGTTAGGATTCTGGCAAAATTATGCCCATAATTTTTCAGTCTAGGGAAAAAGAAATTGCAAAATTCAGGACACATGTAAGGTCATGTTCTACTGTGTAGAACTGAGTGCAGTTTTCAATTACAGACAGGCAGGATTCCATGACGTTTCCCATATGTGCATGTGAGACTCAGCCCTACTGCTGCTAAAGTGACCTCATGAGTAAAATAATGTGAGATAATATCCTTTGAAACCATTGGTAGGAGGTATTCTAATTCTCTGACTTTCACAAATAAGGTTTAGGCAAGTCATGCCATGAATTGTCAAATATTATTTACTATGTGTGTGTTCCTGGAGATGGATACAGACCTATTTTTCATATTAGGTACTGAACTTAATTTTAGACTTCTTACAAACATAATTTACTTTAGACATAATCACTATAAAATTTCCAATGGAGTATGAAAATATTGATCTTTGAAATTGTACCCTATAGCTTTTGGCTCAAATACTAGCAATGCTTACTTTCTTATTTGGCTTTAGATCCTGCTTAAGGAAATAGAGATTGAAGTCAGTCCACTTTTGTTAGAAAATATGGAAATGTTTGTACATGGGAACTCTCATTGCATGCGAGAATGGAAACTCATCAGGGAGGGGGGAGCAGTTCGTTTTATTGCCTAAGAGCTGTTGATACACTCCCTGCATCTTTCAAAGGCATCTTTCATGCCACACAGGCAAAGCGTAGCCAGTGAGAGAACAGAAAAAGCACTGCTCACATGTCTCACTCTCAACAAACATGCACAGCAGCTGGGCTAGGTAGTGGTGGGGATTATCACAAGACCCAATTGCAGGCTTTTGACTGCTGGAAGAGACAACTCAGCCTCTCAGGGGACCACTTTGTTGGAGATGGCGGTAATAATGCGTCTCTGCTGCTAGTGGTCATGTAGTACAAAGTTGGTGCTAGATAAAAATCAGAAAGCAATAAAAATATTAGAAAAAGAAAGGAAAGAAAACTCCGAGTTTTTGTTCTGTTTTGAATTCTTTAAGTGGGAGAAAACAAATGCCCGGGGCTTGTATTCACGACAAAGAAAACATTAGAAATGCCTTTAATGAAGAAAACTCGCAGGGCATTTAGTTTTCTCATTTGAGAACCGTTTGGGTGTGTTGAGAAATAAAGTTGCTAAGTAGGCATGTTCAGACCTTTATTTGCTACTTTTGGTAGGAAAGATTTTTTTTTTTTCTTTCTTTCTCTCCTCCCCTAAGTACAAGGCAGAGTTTTCTGTGCAAATGAAGCAGGCGTTGCAAGAATCAGATTCACTTTGGGCGACTCTTCACATTCCAAGTCATCACTGCGTTAGGCAGCACAATCCCATCTCTGGTTGATGGGCAGAAAAAGTGGGCAGCTTGCCAGGTAGACGTTTCCATGACTCCCAGCCCCCAAAGGTGATGCGTTTTTCAGCTAATTCAATGAAGAGTGGGCTGAACTTTGGGTCTAAACGAGACAATAGCTGCCTTCGCAGTATCAGCAGAATGGTTGATGGGAATGCACTCATTCTACATTTGGCAGAGAATCATGTGACCTGGCGACTGAGATTTTGTGATGGTGCCAACGGAGACTTGGAAGCAGCAGCGGGCCTGACTTTTTTCTTCTTTTCTAGCAAGGATCAGAAAATGGTGGATCTTAATACTTGACTTTAGCCAGACTCAGCAAGCAACTGAGCTTTGAAGCACAACTTCGCCTTTATTCTGGGTTTTTGGCAGGCCACCAGGAGGCTGTCCCTTTCACGCCTGATAAATTCTGCTGCTTATCTCGAAAGAGAGAGGAAAAAGGAAAATAATAACAGAATATTGAGGCATAGCAAGTGAATCCTTAAATTGTATGTGCTTTTCCCACTCCTTTTCTGACTGCTGATTTTTTTTAAAAAAAAATTATGTTAATAGCCTTTTTGGTTACTGAAGAATCCAAGTAGCTGGGTTATTTATTTATGTATGTATTTGGTTTATAATGAACAGGCATTTGAACTGGTCGAACAGGACGACAGAGCAGTGAGCATGAGATCATTTCAGCCGAGTAGCAAACTGGCACCAAGCCTTTCACCCCTTCGGTTCGGGAGGCAAACGTGTGCAGTCCTCATTTCTCAAGTCAGCCTAGCCTGGAAGGATTCCGGGTCTCTCCCACCTTCTACCATTCTGCTGCCAGTTGATAGCAAGGATTGGTACAGCTTCTACGCAATGCTTTGTGCCTGGAATACGGAGAAGGGAGAGAATGACGACAAGCCCTCTCGACCTCCTTTGCTGAGAAATAGCAGGAGCCCTGAAGAAACAGCAAATAAAAAGAAAACAACACACACACACACAAAAACAGAGCTTCTCAGTACTTGCAAGATCAAAGAAAAATGATGATAATGATGAGATGAGCCTGCTTGAAAACAAACAAAAACGCAAACCAAACCAAAGCCAGCAAACTTTGGCTTGACTAACTTCTGAGATACCGGGCTCTGTAAAGCAGCTTTGAAGGCAACACAACCAATTGAGCATTCTTTGGTTTTTGTTTTTATTTTTATTTTATTATTCTACTATTATGATTACTATTTCAAAAACTGTGGCCTAAGCGCAGTGCACTGCACTTGATGAACCTGCACTTTCGTATCAGGTATAAGTTTTGTTGTTTCCTTTATGCCTTCTCTTACATAAATCAGGGTCTCGTACTTTACTCTCACTAACTCTTCATCCACTTTACACTTCTTCCCTTTGCTTTCTTACTCTAATCGTTAGCATAACACTAAACTGGAAAATAGAAAATCTCTAGAAATACGCGTGTGCTCTTGTGCAGAGAAGTTTTAGAAAGACAGTAGTGTTATCTGTGATTTATGTGTCCAGTTTTACTTTTCGCAGAGAAAGGGGCTTAGAATTAAGTAGTAAAAAAGTAAAAGTCTTTTCTGTGACTAAACATTTGAAATGCAAAAGAAGAAACTTCTCTAAGTTCTGAAAAGAAATCTTGTTTGAAAAAAACATACCCAAATAATGTTAAATAAAATGAGTTTAAGGGAAGTTACTTTTGCGAATTGCAGTAGGAGAGAAATGGGGATGAAAAGGATGTATTCTCAGTTGCTAAGTGCAAAATAGTTTGTTCCTTAATAATTCTACTTCTAAAATTACATGGAAAAAGAATTCGCCCCAGAGCAGTTGCAAAGTGTTGGAAGTTGCCCTTCCCTGCTTCGGTGGGGAAAGTCTGTGCAGACTTGTTTCAAGTTCAGAGCTGCTTTGACTCGGCAGGTGAACACATTACATTCTAATTATTTTGTCTATTTGTAGAAGGTAATTGCTAAGCAAGTTCAACATTTTTTAACAAAATGCAGCTTTTCCTGGTTCAATGGGAAAGGAGGAGATGATATATTCTATTTTAATTTTTTATTAAAAAATGTTTCTAAATATGTAGGGGAAATCTGAAAAGAAAAAATGCTTTGGACTATGCAGTGTGTATGAAGGTTATAGTTTTCATAGTAAGATTGGCATGGTAATATCATCCATGAGAAATACACTTTAGGAAATTGTTATGCTTTTAAAAATCATACTTCATGATATCAGAAACTCACAGAATAAACAAAGAGAAGTGTTACACAGCTGCTTTATTTTGCCTTCTTCTTGTTTACTTGGCAAAGAATTGTGAGATATTACATAGACCTTATATATATACACATAACATTTGAATAAAATGTTTTACTGACTTTATTGGTTATTGTTCACTAATTATTTACAGAATACCTCTTATTCCTCCATTGTGTTAGTGGAAAGCCAACTTTCAAAGGCTTAATTAATATTGATAAACCTGTTTTCATGTTTCAAGATCCTTTAGTTAAAAAAAACATTATTTTGAATGTTATTTTAGGAGCCATTAATCTGCACACTCCTAATTATCTTATTAAGCGCCATGCCAAATCCAAGCCCCCTTTCAGCTTTCACTACTTCATTGTGCAGCACCTAGTCGCTTCCTTAAGAAACATCTCCTTTCACTTTCAAAACTGTCCCTGTGAAAGCAGCGCCAACCAAAACGAACACATAAATGCACACTGTGGAAGTATTTCTGTGTCATATGAGCATCCTGGGGTGGGGCCCTTGGACTCTGCCAAGCCTGAAGAAAAAGACTTTTGAAGGGTTTTCCTCATTTTGACGTTGTGCTTTCTTCTCGGTCATCTACTCTTATTCTCACGATCCACAGAGATGCCCCTCGTAGGTGACAATTGTCTGATATTTTCCTTTTGTGGTTGTTTTAGGGGAGCACTTAAAGTGGATATGAGAAGAGAAGAAAATGAGCATAGGAGGAAACCATCTCAGGTAAAACAAAAACAAAAACAAAAAAAGGAAACCCCAAGTGTAAAGTGTAATAATTCAGCAATATTTTAAAGAGAAAATTATCCTGTGCTTGATTCTAAGATATTTTCCTTCCTTTTGTGGAGCTAGCTATTGGAATTTTTTGTTGATGGGTTTCCTTCAAGACATTCAGCATGGCTTGCCTTTGTAAACCTTTTTGTTTGGTTTTGTGATCAATGCCCAGTTGCCATCATTCTGAGGGCTTGTGTGTATACTGATTCTTATAACACAAATATAAGATGGTTAAAAAGGAAGCTATTTAATGAAAAGAACAATATGTTTTTGATGTGTACCGTACAAAAGGAAGTAGAATCTGGGAGGAAGGTATAAACTCATGGTGTGCATCTTAATCTTTTTTCATATATCTAGTAAGACAATAAAGCCAAAGCAAATTGTGAAGGAATAAAAACTACAATCAGTGCTTCCTCTCTTTTCACGTGAAATCTTTGCTGTATGGTGAAATACTTTCACTATGTTTGTATGATTGTTGATTATTTACTATAGTTTTAATAAGCAGGAGAATGATTTGAAAATAAATAATGGTGAAAATTTGTGTCGACCAAATTATCTGTACTAAACTCTATAAAATAATTCTATTTTTATTTATTTCAAACACGCCAAATCATGAAGTAATTACTATGCAGTATTATTTTTCACAATGAGGATGTAATTAATAAAAGTTTAATCATTTTTGTATGAGTGAAATGATTAATGATTGTACAGCTTATAATTTTTCTGCAGATGAGTTTAGAATCCTAAAAAAAGTACATGTAACTGGTTATATATGTGATCACTGGCTCGTTCCCGTATAGTCTGATAGCTCACAAAATTAGAGACTAATTTATTTCCTTTCAACCTGTTGAACACAGGAGTTTTAGGCAAGTGTATATTTTGTTTATGGGATACAATTCTGCGGGGAATAAATTTAAATGTATTTGTTGAAATAGACTATGTGCTCTTTGATGTGGTCTGAATGAATACAAGCAGTACAGAATAGCAATAATGACACACTTATCTTGTCATTGATTTTAGTTTTCTGATAGCATTTTTTTCCATACTGTTTCATTCCAGCTGTAGGCACATATCTATATATATAGGATTTGTGAATTTTGTGTTCTTTACCTAGTCAATCCGATCTCATTTGTTTTATGTAAGTTATAATGTTGCTACACATCCGTAAAATCATGACTAAGATTTTATGTGAGTGAATACAGGCACTCTAATTCATATACAAATAATTTAATAATTTATTTTTAATTATAGATTCATAATACTACATCCATGCCTTACAATAGCATAATTCATATATGCAAATATGGATTCTAAATTAGAACAGTTTAACAACATTAAAATATTCACAATTAAACAAAAGCAATCTATAAAAAAGAAGAAAAAAATGAACTTGCAAAACTACTTCTTAATCCTCATGTTTACAAACCTGTATTTAGGTCAGCGTATTTATTAAGGTCTTTAACTGGGAATATGCATCCTGAGAGCATAGCCTTTAAAATACTTAGACTAAAATACCGAAAACCATTTCTATCCCCTAATTGCATTAGATGTGTAGGACAAATGCTACATTGGTAGCACCCATGTGAGACGATGCCCATTGGCATAAACCCGTAGATCCGATCTTGTGGTGAAGTGGACCGCACAAGCTCGTTTCTATGGGTCTGTGGCAGTGTGGTGATCTGACAAGGCATTGTGTAGAGTGCTGCTCAGTCCCATTCAGACACTCCTGCTAACCCTCCAGCTTTTTCACATAGTCATGAAACAATCATATTTACTTTGTTCTTCGTGTTATATATTAATCCTTGTATTTCGTACAAGGCGAGTTTTAATTGTTGGCTTTCTGGAATTATTTGTAGCACATCCATTCAAGGCTGAATTTAAATGCAATAAACTGCTTTCACAAGGTTGTTTTTTATTTTAATGGCTTAGAGCAAGATCGGAATAGCTGTTGTTGAAAAACTTCAGCACATTCTCTGTTAGTTAATGTGCCTTGTCCACGTCAACAGCAGAGTGAAGTCTATAACTAAATTTTTATGTTACCGTTGAGCCTGTTTCTCTTCAAAATTGAGGCCTAATGTCACTGACTTTTAAATTTACTCACTGCTAGTGGAAGTGTGTTAAACGAGATGCCAGAATGTGTTTTATGTGACCTATACCATAAACCCAACATATTAGGAGAATCCTGTAAGATAAAATTGAAGTCGATTGGTAAACCAGTAGAATATTCTATCTACATCTTGCCAAGCCCTTAGGTATTTGGCCGCCATATTTGGAGGAGCTGACTGAAGATATGATAAAGAGTTTGAAGCAACACTGGAAGCTGTGTGCATCCGGGTTGAGGTAGTAGGTTGTATGGTTTAGAGTTACACCCTGGGAGTTAACTGTACAACCTTCTAGCTTTCCTTGGAGCACACTTGAGCCATCGAGGAATTCTTCACCTCTTTAATCATACGGAGCCAATTTCTGTGCAAGAAAGTAATGTGTCATGAGTATGTGAGGCCTTAATGCACTGAAATGATCATTTCAAGCCTGATTATGAAGTTATTCTGCTTGTGTCTACTTGTAAATAATGACACAATACTCTTTCTAAAGAACTGGTGGATAGTGAATTAAATTGCATTAATTTGGATCTGGATTTTTTTTTCATCAAAAGATTCACAAAATTTAACATTTAACTTTCAAATTGATATTTGCTCTGTTTTCATTCCATACTTAGAAACAACAGAAAGAATATGTCTGGATTTTAATAAATTTCATAGTATATTATCTGAATTGTCTCATGACCCATCACTTTCTAACTTATGTTACAGCTATCAATATGTTTATT
The DNA here is from genome assembly GCF_037038515.1 of Microtus pennsylvanicus. Classification (NCBI taxonomy): domain Eukaryota; kingdom Metazoa; phylum Chordata; class Mammalia; order Rodentia; family Cricetidae; genus Microtus; species Microtus pennsylvanicus. Next base: position 16,998,315 of record NC_134579.1, read on the forward strand.
TATATTTTCCATACTAGACTGTAAGCCCCTTGAGGGCAAAGTCCATGCTTCACTTTTCATTGTATTCTTTAATGCTTATACATCCTTTTCAGGAGGTATTTGCAGGATGAATAAATGAGCTATAAGATTTCAGTCTCTGAAGAGTTTCTAGATTGGAATTTTCTTTATTGACCCAATTAAACTTTTATAACTAATTTCCAGATTATTTTAAGTCATTAATATCTAGGTTTTTTATAGTTTTGATTTACTCTATACATACAATTTTAAAATTTGGGTTACTTTTTCTTTGGAACAAGTAGTAGAATGAGGTTTTTTTATTAATAATTACTTCATCACAGTTTATAAAAACTTTAGCTTTAAATAATGCATATTTATGTTAAACACAAAATATCTTTTTTTCCAGATAAAGCATTTTTCTTTTTAACACCAGTTCTAACTATAGGCTATGCCAAAAGTCTCATTTAATGATTTTGAAAATCATATTTTTATATTTAATATGTTTTTCTTATCTTCTATACTATATTTTATTTTTTATACAACTAGTTTTATCTGTTTGGAACCCCTTAAACATGTCAAGAAAATTATATTAAATACGGATGTAGAATGTAATCTTAAACATTAGAAACATTTTTATTTAAAGAAAATTATTTATAGTCCACGTTATTAAATCAAATGATACTTTTTAGAATGTTTTTTGTTTGCTTTTCCTTTTAGTGATGAAAATGTAGTATTACAATGTTGCTTAGTTTATCTTACATGTATCATTTTTCAACATGATATTTAAGTAGCTTTTGACATTAAAAATTTAATTTATAACTAGAAATATTACAATAAATCATGGAATATAGCCTATAAATGTACATTTGCTTATATATGTGGGTATGGACATATATATTATATACATACATACATATCACCTTAATGCTTGGCTTTGTGATCATTATTGGTTTTGAATAGAATTTATAGGCATCCAAATATTTTATTATTTAAAAGTTGATAATAGTGATAATAATCAAAGCACTTCTGATATACAGAATATAAGAGTCTTAGAAACTTAACACCAATAATTGTCAACCATTGTTGTTTGAGACGTGATTTGTCTAAGAGTCAAGGCTGATATGGGCCTCACTGTGTTGCCCAGTATAAATTTGAACTTGTGGTTATTTTACCTCAGCTTTCTGGGTATTGGAATTATAGGTATTGATACTAAACCTAGTCAAAATTATTATTGTATATAAACTAGCTTCTCTGAAAAAATTCTTTTCAAGGCCATGGCCTAAAAGAAACAAAGTTTCAAGAAATAAAGGGAAAATGTGATACTGGAAAATTGAAGTATATATTGTCATATGGTTCTGGTTGAATACAAAATTTGGAGAAATGGGCAAGAAAGTAGTTAACAGGATATCTATCATGATTTAGCCCTTATGAACCTAGCATCCATTTAATTTGTGTTTGCATATTTCTGTTTACCATAATGCTGGTTGTAAGGATTTGCCATATGATATACACATTAAAATGATCAGATTCATACTATTGCAATGAAAGTCCTGTTTTCCAGACAATGAAGCATAGTTAAGTGTATTATAGAGGCCAACTATGATGTACAACTTAATAGTATGTTATAAAATACTATAAGAGGGGGCTGGAAAAACATCCCCGTCATTATGGTGCTTGCTGAGCTTGCATAGGACCTGAGTTTATTTTCCAACACCCACCTGGGTAGTTCACAAGTCTAGCTATAGGAGATCTAATGCCCTCTTGTGGCCTCTGTGAGTTCCAGAACACATATCACATACACATACACACATACACAAAAGAGAGAGAGTAAAATGCTCTATTATACTCTATTAGATTATAATTATGATCATGTGCATGTACTTTCTGAAGAGAACTGGGATTGTGGAAGCCCAGGGAAGAAAACTAAGGAAGATTAAACTGTAACTTGTTACACTGGTTACAAAGGAATAACAGAAATTCTGAAGAGCAAGGACATAGAGTCAAGAAGAGTTTTGAAACTCCAAAGGATGAGAAAACTACATCCGGTAATTATATTTGCCTTTGATTGTGATAAATTTTGCTAAGACAACTCTGGGACTGCTAAAATTACTGTACGTTTCTGGGTAAAAATAAATAGCAAATATAAATTAAAAGTTGACAAGATTAATATGAAAGATACCGAGATCTAAGACCATTGATGATGTGAGCTAGAAATACATGAACTGGATCAGAAAGGCAAATATACTATGTGTTGAGGATTGACATTCAGTCACACAAGATCAACCATCCAAACTGAATCATTTCTGAGGCAGCAAGTTTTATTGTATGCTAAGGACTGAACATTTTGTATCAGACAAAATGTTGATTACAACAAAAATCATTCAATTATTAATGAATCATACTTTACAAATATGTATTTTGTGGCTGTGTGATGTATGTTTATATTCATGGTAGTGGTTTATTTTGTAAATATATTTTGATAATATTTAAAGCACCCTTTGCCTTCTCTTGTCACCTCTGATTTGCTTCCAGTCATTTGTTATCATATGCCATTACAGTGAGATGGAAGGAGCGGAAAGTAAAGTACCCAGTATAAACAATAGGTTGAGCCTTGGGTGAAAGACCCAACCAAGTTCATAATATTATGACTTCACAGTATTGTGAACTAAATTGGCCAGAAAACTCTGAAGAAATCAGATAAATTACTCAGCATGTGCCTTTTTGAAAAAAAAATCCAGCAGTACATAAACTATGCTATTAGAATAAGTGAGTCATTTTTTTTGTAAATAATCGTTTAGTTACTCTTGCTTCCTGTTACCAAATAGTGACTCACAAGCAGAGGTGATTCTCCAAACGATGGGACACAGAGTCTTCCATCCTGAGCCTTAAACTCCTGTCTCACTCCTCCGCCAGAGCACATAGGACTTACTGATGTTGGGTAACTGACTCCTGATGATACCTGTTTTTTCCCTGTACTATGCATTTGGTTTTCCTGTGAAAGATCTGCATGGGAAGCTAGTGGCATGCCCTCAGAGGTTTTCTTTTGTACTTCCATCTCTGCTACATAAACAAAACAGCTACTTTTATAATGAGAAACTATCATGCTCATCCACAAAACCTTTACTGATGCAGGAAGAAAGGCTGTTTCTTTTTTTATTCCCCACAGCAATTACTCTGCGTTCCATTAATAACAATCAGTACCCAAAGGGATTGTGACTTGCCTTTGTGCTCTCTGGTATGTACTCAGAGGGAAGCACATTTGTATTAAATCAATGCCGGTTGTATTGGATTGACTTTGTGCTATTTATGGGTTGTGTGGGGAACCTCTGTACAAAATTATATTAATTTTTGTTTCAGTGTAAAGTCCTATGTTTTTCAAGGTATTTCCAGACACGCTGTTATTGTTATACTATTGGGACATTCTAATAGCATCTGAAGGGTCTACAGTCTAGTCTTAATTAAACCTATGATGTAATGTTTTAAGGTGATTTATGGAACTAACCAATCACGATTTATAATTAGTCCAAAGCCTTTTTACACAGAATTTAGTTTCTTTTACAACTTACATCTCTTGCTGTATCATTGGGGTTTTAAAGCAGATTCCAGAACTCCTTGGTGAATTATAAAAGAAATCAATGCAATAAAAATATTCTGACCATAGAACAATCCTAAATCAAATAAGACTTACATAGACCTTTCAATTTCAGTAAAGGGACATTAGAAATATCACTTTTCACTTTTAAAATGCTTGAATGCTTATCTTATGTGTTGTACCCTTTCTTCATCAGTACTTGCCTTCATTCTCATCTTACTGTGATATGTGGAAGGTGTGAGTTGTATGCATATATATTTGTGCCTTCATCTGAAATCTCCTGATTCCTCATTATGTTCCTTGCCTCTCTCAAATGACAGAAGCCATTAGGAAAACTGTTTCTAGTAATAACATATTGCATGTGTTTGCAATTCTTCTATGGGCACTAGAAAACTTATTGTTTAATCTGTATAGTGTAGCCAACAGTTGGCCAATTAAGTCATAAAGACGTGTGTGTGCATGCATGTGTGTAGGGGTACTGATGCACTTTTGTGTACATGTATGTGACATCAAGTGTCTTCCTTCTGTCCTGTTTATTGGGCCAAGGTTCTTCCCTGGGTCTGGGACACACCAAGCAAGGCAGGCAGGGGACCAGCAAGCCTTGGGAACTGCCTGTCTCTTCCTTCCCAGTTCTGAGACAGCAACACAGACCACCATGCTTTGCCCTTGAGCAACAAATTGAGATTGTCATGCTTATATTGACAGCACCTTTTTAGCTGAGGTATCTCCCCATGCCCAATTAATCTTAAAAGTTAGTGTGTGTGTGTATGTGTCACATATTTTAAAAATTATATTCCAGTTGGTTCTTATTAAATAACTTGCACATGTCTGTAACTGACTCTCAGCAAACATATATAGTAGTTGATGGATGACTTGGAGTGAAGTCAGCAGGCATGTTGTTACCTGATTGTTCTAACTCCTGGGTCTAATCCATAGCACCACAACTATTAATAGTAACAACGTATTGAGTACATAAATATTAACTTAATTATTCTTAAAATTATTTTCTGTATCATCCATAAACATAGTTACTAGTTACATTTGGCTAAAATATTTAGTGTCTAGTTTAAATGAAACATATAATTTAACATTTTAGTTAAAGTTTAAAATACCTGCATGTGGCTGGAGACTAACGCATTAGATTTTGGTGTGTTGAAGTTTCTATGTGCTTAAAACTCTTGTTCTTTCTTTCTCTCTCTCTCTCTCTCTCTCTCTCTCTCTCTCTCTCTCTCTCTCTCTCTTTCTCTCTCTCTTTCTTTCTTTCTTTTTGGCTTTTTAAGCTTTGGAACCTGTCCTGGAACCTAGCTCTTGTAGACCAGGTTAGCCTTGAACTCACAGAGATCTGCCTGCCTCTGCCTCCCTTGTACTGGGATTAGAGGTATGGACCACCCCCGCCCAGCTAAAACTTGTTCATTCTTATGGGCTCTGTGAATTGGTTGAATAAATAAATATATATGCTCATTTTTGTTTTCTCAGACATGCCAAATTTTCACATTGTTATTCTAGTCCACAGTATCTGAAGAGAGTGATGATTGTAAGAAGTTGCTGGTTGCCACTATCTGGGTTCTTTAAAAGTTTATTCAGACCTCAGCTCAGACAGACCTGGAGACCCTCTCTTACATATACCATCACCTTTTCATCTACCTACCTATCTGTTCATCTACATGTAACTTATATTGTATTTGTTACTAAATACAAATTTTAAATACTGGCTGAAACTTAATTTATGTGGTTTTTAATTACAAAGTACATAGAATTAGCTAGCTAAATCCACTAAACAATAATGAAGAAAAAATCAATGTTTTAAAATGATTCAAAGAATTACAAAGTTTAAAAAACTACTATGTGTTATGCTTAAACATTTAAATGCAAAGATTATAAATATAAAGAAGATTCACTATGCAAGTATAGCCGTTTCCTTTAGATCAGTGGAAACATGAAAATAGTACATTGAGAGTGGTCTTCTGGAAGACCCAGGGGTAGCATACAAGCCTCTCATCAAGGAAAGTTTTTTATCACTTAAAAATATTTTGAAAAATATATAAAATTATGCTTTCATAGTTTGAAAAACAAAGTATTCGCATTTTATTTTAGAAAACCGCTTCGTAGCTTGGTCAGCCCACGTGGATGGTTTGTGCTGGAAAGACACTAGTTGCCTTTCTAAGCAAGAGAAAGCTGTGTTCAGGACTATGAACATGTATGTGCATGTGACTACGTATGCATGTGTGTACATGTACTTGCTACACCTAGACGAATGGGAGCTCTTTAAACTAAAAACTGTGTGCCTTCCACTGTTGATCTTTGATGGCTCCAGTACCTGTAGTGACCTGAAAGCGTTCAGGACTCACAGTCAAGAGTGAGGGGATGATCTGTACACTTGACTCGCAATGGGAGTACAGCTTCCCTGCTCCAGAACTCTAACCCTTTCCAGAATCCTAGAAGCTTTTTCCAGAGCACTGTTTCAATTTGGAGAATCACACAATGAAGGTTCAATGAAGTTCCTCCCTCTCCTCGGGGATATACAAATGGCACAATGCTATCAAACCTCTCTGATAACAGGTAGTATATTTGCTTCTCACTGAAATTACCAATTCAGTACAGTTCAAAGTTTATCTTCTACATCAGGATTACTTCTGTTCCATAAGTATTTAAAAACAGGGGACTACAATAATCCCAGCTAGGCAGACTCCTTGTGACCTTAATGTTTAGGAAACATTTAACATTGTTCCCAAATTGAGGATCCAGACACAGCTCCCATTTTCTTCTCCATCTTCTAAAGATCTTAGGGACAACTTTGACTTTTTCCCTTCCTTGTCTCAATTTTAAGCCTCTTAGAAGATTGATTCTCAATTTCATCCTTCAAAACTTCATCAGGAAGAAAGAATGGGGTCGATGGGAGCAGTCTTAGCATTCCCCAATGCTCTTCAGCTTCTGGACGCCTTCTTTTTGAGCACAGCCAGTGGCTGTCTCCTTCCCAGTGACACAGGGATTAAACCTCACCCTGGAAGTGAGAAACACCTAAATTTAGAACAAATCTGACCGATATGACAGCGGGAGCTGGCTTTTCCCTCATGCCTCATAATAGCTCATCATCTGTAGGTAGAAATTCTGACACTTCTAGTATTACATGATTTTTTAAAGACTAAATGATTATGTGTATATGACATTGCACAATCACGGAGGCTAGTAGGTAAAAGTATACTGTCAAAACATATATGATATGGTACAGTTCCTGTTTTATCGAAAGTTCTAGTATCCAGTGCTTCAGAAGTTATGTGATGAATACAGTCATAGAAAACTGAGGTAGACGCTTGCTTCAGATCTTTTTTTTTTTCCTGATCCTTCCTTTTTTCTTACCTTTGGACCATAATGGCATAGCTGCCTGGATTACTGTTTCGAACAAGCCACATTAAAAACACCTACATTGTTAGGTAAGACAAAATAATTCTCACCTCTTCTCTCTGAAGTTCCAGTCTGTCTTCGTGCCTTTGAGGTTAATTGTTTGTCTTTCATGTGTAGTGCATACTTTAAGAACTGGCACAATCCTATCACTGCTGCTCACATGTAAATTTGGGAAAACACCAAACTGCTAATTATCTCTGCATTTCTATCTCAAAAATGGGGAAATAATGACCTTTTCTATCTTATTTCTTTAAACTATGGAGAAAGTAAAACCATTTGAAAGACAGAAAAGGAGAATCCATATTTTTATAAATAACAAATTAAGTCAATGAAGATCACTCATTTGATGTCTTACATGTGTACGTCTAGGAAAGGAGACAGCAAAGTGTTTTCTTCAGTGTTCACTCCAGGGAAAGTCTGGCTCTGCTTCCTTTTTGCCTCATTGTATTTCCTTCTCTGACTTGTGCCACTAGATCTTGCAGCAATGAAGACAAAGAGCACTGGCATGATTTATTTACTAGGTTAGCCATTTGCCAGGTTTGTGTTCCATCTCGGTCATATACTGCTACACGGAGTAGAATAGTCTTGCAATTTTATCCCTTTATTTTTTACTGAACAGAACCACCCAGTTCCACTTGAGTAAGAATGCATGCCATTCCTGTTTGCTAGGGTTTGGCTGTGGTTTTCAAAGTATGTAAGATTTGTTTGTTAATTGATTTTATTAAGTTTTTGAGACAAAGTCTTCAGAGGCTAGGAATGGTAGATTAAAAGTAGCCTTTTGAGGTTTTACTTTTATTTAGTATATGCTATAATTGCGTGTGTTTGTATGTGCGCGTGCACACTTGCGCACGTGAGCATATGTGCATGCACACATGGAGGTGCCCGTGGAGGTGAGAAAAGAATATAGCATCCTTTGAAACTCAGGTATAGCATCCTTTGAAACTCAGGTTATAGCCAGTTGTGAGTTGCTCAGTATGGGTGCTGGCAACTTAACTTGGATCATCGTCAAGAGCAGTACCCACTCACAAACACTGAGCCATCACTATGGCGCCTGACCTTTGACCTTCTAAACATGATTCTTTACTGCTCTTTTTCTTTAGGTTGCCTAAACTCTTAACTTTACATAAATTTGTTACAAATTATTCACATTTTATAGAGTACTGGCAAATTTATTAAAAAAATGTATGGGACAAAGGTTTGGTTTAAATTTGGAATAGACTGTTAAAGAGTTTTCTTCTCTTTTTCAATACTTATGAGTATTCTGCCTACATATATGTATGGACTTGAAGTGCATATGGTATCAACAAGGGTGAGAGGGCACTGGATCATCTAGAACTGGAGTCATAGACAGTTATGAGCTACCGTGTGAGTGTGTGTAACCAAACCTAGGTTATTTACTCTCATCCACTGATGTACCTGTTGAATTCAACCATGATCTTTAAAAAAAAGTATTATTATATCCAAAATAATCTCTGTTTCTGTTGTCTATCTGAAATTTATATTTCACTTGGACACCTAATATTTTTGGTTAGGTAGCTGTGGTTTAAAAATATTTTTAATGCTAAAGATTTATTATGGGGGCATAATTAATATATTTGTCTGTGGTAAGCTAGGTAACAAAATATACATAATTAGAATATGACTGATGAACTATCAGAGGAAAACATGACAATCAAATGTAATAATTTTTATCAAATACCAACAAGAAATTAAAAGAAGTCTTCTTCCTTAAAAGTTAGGACTATTACATCTAAAAGACCCAAGGTAGCTTGTCACAGCATCTTATACTTTAGTGGATAAAGAATCGTTAGTGTTAAAGCCACACTGTATGAAGACTTCCATGACATTCTTTAGTGGATAAAGAATCATTAGTGTTAAAGCCACACTTGTATGAAGCTTTTGCACTGGCTGCTCCCACATTCTTTGGTGAGCCTTTAAGGAAACTTCTGCAGAACGAGCTCTGCTCAGTGCTCAGTTAATGGGATACTTCACAGATTTCACACGTGCTCTGCTGCTGTGAGGTTCGAATTGCTAGTTTTGTAGAGATCTGTTGCCCTAGCAAGATAATTCTCTTAGACATAACCTAGGCTGGGCCTGTTTGCCCTCATCTTGAGAGGTCACGTCCTCTAAACACTTCCACTGCCTGATTTCTCTTTTCCTCACCATCTCAGATGCTCCCTCTGTAGTGACCCCCACACTTTCCTGTTTCTCATGCACCTCTGCAGTGCTCAGATTCCCAGTGGATTCTTTCTATGCTCTCATCAGCTCCCAGTTCCCTCCCGTGTTTGTCACCTTGGGATGGTATTCTTCAGTCTGGCAATTTTCAGTGTCGCTTACCAAGCATATATTCTCATCTACTGTTCACATCCAGGGAATCTCTTTATTAATGAGGAAATTCGTTGAACAAACTGAGCCCTAGCTTCTTTACTTCATATAGAAAGGCATAAACACACAATGATTCAAAGATGTTTTCCCAAGGTTAGAGTCACAGGAAAGGCAGGAACATGGCTTGTGCCATTAGGTTAGTCTTTGTGAGGTTGAGCTTCTTCTTTGTAGCATGGCATCGTTACCATCACAGAATGGTTTGCTTGGGATAAGAACTTAACGTAGTTAGCTGAATTACGTGGAGTGGGTGTTCAGAAAGCATTCATTGTCACTGCCCACTTTTTGACTAAAGAAAAGAGAAAATGTGGGAGAGAGTATGACTTGGCTTTCATTAGAGCGAAGAATCTTAAATTTCCCCGTGCTGAGAAACTTCTTCTTCCTTATCCTACATAAACATTTATGTGTCACCTACCAACTGACATCTATAGTTATAAATATATTTTTAGGGGATGTCATTGTGTAAACATCAAGGAGTACACATGAATAAAATGGTACAGCCTATTGTACAGGTAGGTAGATAGTAAAGTGTACCTAAGCTATGACCGTCACACAGCTCATGACCAAAGCTCTTTGGCATATAATCGTATTCTATGTGCTTTCTGACTCCATCATCCTTCTGTGTTCACATTTTACTTTAACTTGTTGAAGCTCAGCGTTCTGGATTGAATGAATGCATGAGTGAATGATAGCCACCCATGTTGTTAATATTCTTCTACCTGAGAAAGACAGAAGTGAAAGAGACAAGTGTAATTTATTGTATCTATGGATGTTTAAAAGTAAATCATAGTGTACTCTGGTGATCAGATTTGAAAGGTTACCTTTATTTCTGTTAGTTATTTACTAACACACTATATTTTAATTTGACCCACATTTACGACTTTTTTAACTTCTTAAATTCCTTTCTTCGGTATTCCCTTCTCAAAGAGCCATGTGTAATTTTTAAAGCTCAGTAAAGCAACTGCTCTGAAAGACATGAAAGTAATTTACAGTCTGCTTCTGCCAGATCAGCACAAACCTATCTCGTCCTTTCCCCCATCTCCTACCTCTGCTACTTCTGACCTCATCCTTGTGAATCACAACTGTCCATTTTACTCACCGAAGATCCATGCCTGATGTAGGGTAATGGAAGGTCACTTGCATTGTGATTTCTAATTGGCTTCATAATAAAAACCTGGAGTCAGATATTAAGGGAGTAAAAGCTAAAGAATCAGAGAGGTAGAACAGCCAACCACTAGTTCTTACCTGTACGAAATCCTCAGACTGAGTGGGATATCCTGTCTCTACAAGTTCTCAAACTGAATGTTTTGAGCTCTTTTGTCCTCCTGCCTTATATTTCTCTTTCCACACAGCCATATCCCTTCCATCCTCCACCTCCCTAGTGTTGGGATTAAAGGCATGTGACTCCCAAATACTGGGATTAAAGATGTGAGCCACCACTGCCTGCCTCTATTTCTCCTTGAGATTGGATGAATCTAGTATAACACATGGTGGACTTGAACTCACAGAGATCCATCTGCCTCCTGAGTGCTGGAATTAAAAGTATGTGTCACCACTGCCTGGCCTCTATAGCTAACTAGTGACTCACTGCACACACCAGTCCTCAGTCCAGCTTTATTTGTTATAGCACATCAAAATATCACCAAAGTCACAAACACAAGTTTGAGCATAAGGCTGCCAGTACACATATCTGGTAATATCATTTTGTACATGGAGAGGCAATGTCTAAATCTAATATTCGATTCATTGGTAAATAGCATAACATCATCATTGAGTTCTTGTAAGATTACATAAGATAGCAGCCCTTAATTTTTGTTATAAATAAGATAGAACAAAGATGACAATAAATTGAAGATGTGGTAAAGTAAAAATGAGTATGGAGAATTTTTGACTGTTCCATTACTTTTCAATGTTTTTAATTTTATTAGAACATATTGATTGTATAAAATGAAATGCTCATAAATATGCACAGTGTACGTCAGCCATATCCTACCCTCCTTCAGTCATACTTATACTCCATTATGCTACCCCCTCTGTCCTTCCAGAACAGTGTCCTGTTTACGTGTGTGTGTGTGTGTGTGTGTGTGTGGTATACACATGTGTGCATAGAGTGGTTTTGAATCATTTTACTTTCTGGGAAAATTCTATTCATTTTTCAAAACCTGCTTATTCTCCATGTTCACATTAAGATGGAGTTAGTAATGTTGAAGTAGCCTGCTCTAGCATTCCCATTCTCCTATTTCTTACGTAATCCTGCACACTTTTTGTATTTTGTCCTATTCCATAAACTATCACAAAATAGTCATGGGTCAATAATTGTGAAGGAGACTCTGGCAGTCATTTACTAAAATGTCCTTATTTAGGTCAAACAAGATGACTCGGTGCACAAGAATGCTTGTTCCATAAGTAGGAGGACTCAAGTTCTGAGATCAGCACCCATTATAAAAAGCAGGTGATGACGGCTCACATGTGAAAACAGACGCTTAAAAGAAATGCCACACTAGCTCAGAACTGAGTATCATAGAAGGCTATTTATTTAGGGGTAGACTCACAGATTACAGTCTTCTGCACAAACGGGGAACAGGAACCAATCACACCACCAGAAGAGAGCCTGGATATGTGCTTTACATCAGCATATATAGTTTAAGAGGCCACACCCAAGTGGGCAGGTAACTTAATGGCCACTGGCTGTAGGAATTCCTACAGCACACTAGTGAGACTAAGGGAGCACTAGGGTTTTCTGGCTATGGTCAGGTAACCTGACTAACTCAAGAGGTTAAGACTGAATGTGATCAAACAGTGTCCTTCTCTGGCTTTCTCACGAATGAATACAGATGCCTAATCACACATATACATGTGCATGCACTACCACACACATCTATGTACTTGCACACATATAAGAATCATGTCCTCAGTAGCAACAACTACAAAACTAAGACAAAACCCTTTGGGGGAATTATTTGTATGCTAACTTCTGACAAAGCCAGTGATGAGTTTTTGACACTTACTTAGAAAAATAAGTTTGTCTAGTTGACAGAGGAAGGACTCACGTACAAGTGACTTCCGGAATAAAGGGGAGTCTTGTAGCAGATACCTGTGGACAAACCTATAAATGCTTGCTAGGTACTTTTCATGTTGTGCTATGTTTTCTTTTGTGCAAACTTCAACTTTCTTGCTGTTTAGAGATAAGATCTCACTATTTGGCTCAGGCTTATTTCAAACATGGTTCTCCTGCTCCAACCTTTACAAATTCTGGTATTACCGGTGTGGGACAAAGGGTTCGGCTTCAAATTTTATCTTATTTTACAGATTCACTTCTTAAAGATTGCTCCTGAAATTCTTTGGACATCTAACCGTGGTCCCTAAAATATTAATATTTATAAGACCTGGGAATTCTTTTGATTCTTCATTGTAATTGCCTAGTCTCTGTCTTCAAATGATATCTGCTATTAGAGGCCACCATGGTGAAAGTGAAGTGGAAACAATATTTTTGTTGTTGTTCACAAGTTTGTTTTCCCTTAGTTAAGTGGATAAGACCAAGACATAAAATCTCTAGCCTTCATTTCAAATGGAGTGGTCCTTTGAGTTCCTAACCACTGGTCACTTATCTTTAGTTTCATGGTCATACTTAGTTTTATTGACCTTGGTTGTCTACAGACCATTGTCAGGATTGTTGCCTCCCTTCTAATGAGAAGGGAGAAGAGAGAAGGAGGGAGTGAAATAATAAGGATAATGCTTAATCGATGAGGAAATGCAATCTTGTTCAAATTCAGTTTTCCTCTCTTGCATTGTAGTGTGCCCTTGTGAACAAACTTTCCCATGGTGTCCCAAGGGGCACTATCTTAGGCCAGCAAAAAAAAACCCATCCTACAATCACAGCACTGAGAGAAATTGGTTATTTCCCATATATGTTATAGCAAAGTACCTAGAAGTTCCATGGCCTGAAGTATCATTAGGTCTCCATGTTATAGCTTGCTTTGCCTTTAAACAGCTGTCTTTCTCAAGTTGTACTTTGGGAACAGTCTTCCTTTACCAATTAGCACTTAAACACTTGAAGTGAAAAAAAAAAAAAACCCTCAGCGAATCCTTGATTTCCTTGATTCCAGTAAAAGATATAAACAAACAGGCTGAGCCGCTCCAACATTAAGTTGTAAGAGTTTGAATCTCCTACTATGGCCCAGACCTTTCCTTCTTAGATGCCGCTGGTAACATCAAAAGTTCCTCATCAGTCACTTCTTATAAACTTAGAACAGGGTCCACCTAGGTCAAAGTGGTCAAAGGACAACTGTAATCATTATTATTATTTAGATTTGTGAACATTATGTGAAGCATCATCTGATTTGAAATACATGGGAAGTGTTTCTATGTCTCTTTATAGGTTAAAAAAAACAATTTCCTCTTAAACTAGAAATTAGGAAATTCGGAATTAACTTCTTCATTTGTCAGAAGACTTTAGAACTGATTTCTTTGTTGATCTGATGACCTTCCTTTACTGCATTTTCAGAAGAAGCATTTTGACCATGTGGAAAATGAGCATATCCCCCTGGTGTCTTTGGCAGCACATTAAGAGCAGACATAAATTTACATTGAAAGGTCATCTCTGTGTTGACACTTCCTTGAAATTCATCTCTGTCAGGTGATATTTTAATAATTGCTTCTTGTAAGCATTTGGAATGGATTCAGATGTAGATTTATATGCTCTCTGGTAAGCATCAAGACGATGATTTCTCATTGATTTTATCACATATCTTGTAGATCTGCCAGTCACGTATCATTCTTGTCATTCTACTAAATCCAGACACTATAAGAGATGGGAGCTGGTAAAAGCCCAGTCCTTCCATTTGTTAGGGAAACAGAGATATTGACCCTCAAGAAAGAAGGAAACCTTGTGTTAGTAGTTGCAAGTGAAAATCTATCCCTACCAATTTGTGTCCTAGGAACATTTGTATTCTTTATAAGGCCATCATTTCTGGCATTTAATTTTCCAAATGTATTTTCAAAAAACATGCCATATTATGGTCCATTACCAATCACTAATGGAGAATTTTATGACTAACTTTTGGACCAAAAATGATTATTTGCTGTGTGAGGAAACATTTGCAAAACTAGATGTGGTAACATATAAATGACCACTTATTTCTAGTAGACCACTGCTCTGACTATAGCCTAAAAGTTAGATTTCCATTTCATGGCATCATTATCTTCAAGCCCAGATGGATGTCCTCTGCACTTAAAGAGCATAAGTGAAACCAATTTGATGGAAATAGCCTGGGTCTTATCATTAGGAAACTTAGAAATGGAAAAATAATGACTTGCATAATAAATGCATGGTCGGAGGCCAGGTCCATCCCCCAATGTAGTTAGTTTTTTCAAGAAACAGAGAAGTAATACACATTACGACTGGATGTTCCTTTTTTTTTTCTGGAATGGTAGCTTTAGTATCCAGTGACTCAAACCGAGCAATGTGAGCTCTTCCATGTGTGTGATGAGCATTTTTATGCCTATTTTGCATTCCAAATTTCTAGAAAATAGAGCTCTTAAAATAATGCCATCATCATTGTTTCTTTCTTATTTTTAACCACTACGTGAGCTGTGAGTATCCATTAAACAGTTTTAGATTCTTCCTTTCTTTATTGATGTCTCCACAGTCTGTTTCCAACATTGCTGAGAGCTGTAAAGTAAACAATGATTCAGTGACAAAATTTATACAGTGCCTATAGTGTAAATATCGCCGGAGAGAGCCTTCTTAGTCTAGAAAACACAGCCTGAAAAGCAAGGCATAGCTCCTCAAGAGTCTCTCTCTCTCTCTCTCTCTCTCTCTCTCTCTCTCTCTCTCTCTCTCTCTCTCTCTCTCCATATATATATATATATGCATTTTGACTTCTAAGATTTACTCATACTTACATAAACCTCAAGTGTTTATTTTATAGCTAATCTCCACTGAAGACAAACTCCATTTCCATGTTTTTTTTAAAGTACAAAGGGTAGGATAAAGACATAAAATAGAGATTAAAAGACCTGTCCGAAGCCTCAGACCTAGCTGCTAACTGTGTCAAGAATCAAACAGAGAATCAAACCACACTGGTGTCAGTTTTTTTTTTAAAGGGCCCATTGTTTCTACGTGGCTCTTCTCAGGGTTTGATTTAATATCTTTACTTGTCAATGTAAAATATCCTTTACATTATTAAGGTATTTAAATCTTACAATGTAAATATGCCAATTTAATATACGATGACTAACCCTCAGTAATATAATATGTCAAATATTTGTTTAATTGCTCACTGAGGACTAACAATACTGGGGATAATTTTTGTTTTGCTTTGTTTTACTTTCAGGAAGTCACATACTTCTGGTAATTAGTGGTAAATGAAAGTACTATCTGATAACATGCCTTCAGACTTAAAATTAATTTAGTAATATGAATAGTCAAGAGGTTCTCAAAGTTTTTCCTTATCACAAACTTAAGAATGACAAACTCAGTGACATTAGTTGGATTAAATGATGAAAGAAAAACAGTTCATTGAAGCATTTTTCTGTAAGCTTGGTACTGCAGATATCAAAATATTCCTGAATAATCCATGGAAAGGGTCCAAGGCAAGAGAGCTAAAAAGGCTCCTCACATCATGCCCTAGGTGAAGACTTCCCTTCGGCTCCATTCCCAAAACGTTTATCTGATTCACATCAGACGTCTCCTATATGCTTGGCACACTGTGATGTGTATACATGACTGTCTACACAAGTTTTGTTCCTTCTAGAGACTTGGGTTTGGGTGGGCAGAACGAGGTGTCCGGGTATCTGGGGTGTTTCACAGTAAGTAATCGACCTCCACTACATGAAGGTATTCAAACATCAATGAGTTTCTAAGGAATTCTTTATAACATATACACACCGGTTCTCATGCAAGGCTCTTTACAACTTTTATTTCACCCAAGTGACAACTACAAGCTGAAACTCTGGCAGCCTTAACAGTATGAATGGCAGAGGGAGGATCTGAAGTCAATCCATTCTCTCTGTTATTCTTTCATTCAACAGATTTATCCTGAGAGATTCTTCATGTGTCAGACATTATGTCAGACCTGAGGATCTAAAGTTGAATCCATTGAGACCCCCTGAAACTCTGCCTAGTCACAGAGCTAGACTATAAACAGTAATTATAACACAATGTGGTAAGGGCTTTGACAGAACAAAGCACTCGCTGCCTTGGGATTTCTAAAGAAGGAATAAATGACTGAGCATACCAAATTGCTCCATTTAATTTTAATATACTTTTGATATTCATTCTAGTCTGATTGTTTAGAACGTAACTATAACTCAGAAAAGGTAGGAAAAGGCCTATGTAAATTAATGAAACTTTAAATATTGCAATTCTATTCCTAAGCTAATTAGTGTTCATTATTGTTCACATTATACATTTAATTTGACTCTCAAAGAGATATCTATATAAAGTCTAATGTGGGAAATCTTTAAATGGCTTGCTTAGAAATAAAATCATTATTGTTGTCATTTATATTACTTTGAAATCCAAAGAGAAGGCTCAAAAGATAATTATTTTCATAGGTACCTTGCAAGAACAGGCATATAAGGAATTAGGGTAGGGGCACAACATGTCATGAAAATAGCTCAGAATGAGTCAGAAGCATAAACAGTGTTTTAGAACGCAGATGGGCACCAGAGCATTGAATAGAAGTTCGCCTGCTGTTTGTTTTTTTTTTTTATTTTGTTTTTATTATTATTAAATCTTGTACAGGAAAACCTTTTGCCTTGATGAATAGATTTATTTCACTTTTCATAGTTTATCAATACTTTTTAATTAAAAAGAAATAGCTATGGAAAATTATAGCATTTAACAATGGCAATAAAAATATTTTTTTGAATTAGTAAAAAAATCAAAATCATCACAAGTCTCTTAGCACATCTTAATAATTATCATACTATTGCAACTGAGAGCAATGAAAACTCATTAAGAACAAGACATGACATACAAAAATAAAAAATTGAAAGTAAATGACCATTATAAATGCTATCATTATTTCTTTTCTTGTGAACATTTAAAAATGATTTAAAGTTTTATTATTTTTGTATTTTCAAGTTTAGTTTTTGGATAGATAGATATGTCACAATTATGTATATTAATGGGCTTCATTGGGTAGCTTTCAAGGGAGAATAAGTAACATACATAGAGCCTTAAAGTTTTATTGTTTGCAAGAAGTATACTGAAAGTCACGTGTAATATTATGTCTAATTATATTCTTTCTGAAACACCAGAATTTATTCTACCAAATAATAGAATTGTATCAGAAGGCAGACATTTCCCAACAATCCCTTTAATTCCTTTCCCCAGCTTCCAGAACCAGGACCTTCTTTTTAAAGGATCAACTCTCTCAGATTCTTCATGAGTGAAATCATGCAGTTTGTCGTTCTGTGTCTGACACATATAATCTAAAAATAAACAAAATAGATGTGAAGGCCTAAAGCAAACATGGACAGACTCATGTTCTGTTTAAAAACTTAATTCCAAAAGCTGAGAGTGACCAGTAGCCAATGGTTAAGTATCAAAAGAGCCAAGAGTATATTTAAGAGTAAAGAGACACCAAATGGATGAGAAATGGGTAGAAGCCAATGGGGGGGGGGGGAGCAGTCACCCCTTTCAAGCATCTTAGGAATGCCTGTTCAATGCATTCCAGGATCACATCCCCCGCAGGCTGTGGAGCTGCTCTGCCCAGTGTCTATGCATTCACCTTAGGCCACATTGTAAAAAGAAATTAGGAGAAGCAGTTGTTCTTCTGTGTTTAGCGCCGCAGCTCTACTCTAGTAACCCCTCTTGTAATTAGAAGAAAGTCGTATTTGTTCTTTCTCCACATTCCTTCATATCATCCCAGTGAAATTCTTCTGTTTCGTTCATATAAGAATGCAGCGGGAGCGTGTTGTGTTTATGGATGCTGTCCCTACCTTGAATGACTAAATCTATTCCTCGAGAGTAGGATCGGTAAGAGGGCAAGCCTTTTAACTCACATTTCTACCAAATTTCTGGTTTACTGCTGCTGGAGACCAAGGGTAGACAGGGTTTTCTGAAGCGCTTAGAACACATGAAGAAGTTGGGTTGACAGGTTATACCATTGCTTCCATCAGATTCTGTCTATGGATTCCCCTTCAAATGATTTGGGAATGTGAAAGGCTTCCTAGTGTCTTGATGAAGTTCCCTCAGGAAGCTGGACTGCGAAGGTCCAAAGCCACCAAAGCCACCCTAACAATATGGCTTTTCACATGCCCCAAAAGAATAAGAAAAAGAGGATGTGGAGTAAGCAGATTTTTATAACTCTCACCACAAAACTCATTTATAGAAAAAAAAACAAAGAACAGTTCTAAACTTTGCATAGAAACATAGCAACTCAGACGATGGCATTACCCAATTATAATCTTATCCAAGGCATCCTTAAAGATAACTCTGTAATCTCATTCATCAGAAAAGAGTCTGGAGTGATAATGTTTCTCAGTAATCCTTTGAGGTATAACTGGAAGCCAGTTCAGGTGGAGAGAGATCTAATGCCAAAACACTGAACTGAAATTCTGCAGCCCATAGCCCCACTAAGTGTGCCATTCTTTCCCTGATGATTGCTCTTGACCCTTACGTTTAAAGTCTATAATAGACAGGACTCTTTTCTCAGGAGCCCCCACGCAGTCTCTCTAGTCTGCTCTCATCTATCTCCAAGCATGTTTCTTTCTAATTAAGAAATATCACTTTGTAATAACTCATCGGCAGATTCTTTTGTTTCTTTTTATTAAAGAATATACTGATTCTTGTGGATCTTTCGTTTGTCAAGACACACAACTGAGATTATAGGATGTATTTTTTCCATGTTATAGTGTATTACCTGATTTTATGTGAATAAGAGTCTTGAAGCCATTACAGGGTATCTCTGAGTGTTGAGGGCTCAGGCCAGGCCAGTACCCCTCCCCTCTTGCCTTTGATAGTCTCTACATAAAATATTTATTTTTTAAATTTTTGACAGGTTGTAAATTAAATTGAGTCTCATGTAGCTGAAACTACTATATGCAAGCAAGATAACCATGGTGAAATCCATTTTTGGAATTTCTAATGAATTTATTATAAATGACACTTTAAAAATTATCATTATATATTTTAACACATCACCTAAAAACTCTCTATTCTAACTTGGCATAATTCTAGAGAGAATCTATTGTAACATCAATGTAAGTTTGGTCATCATCTTGCTTTTTTTTTTTTTTTCAGACATGGTTTCTCTAGTTTTGGAGCCTATCCAGGAATTAGCTCTTGCAGACCAGGCTGGCCTTGAACTCACAGAGATCCACCTGTGCTGGATTTAAAGGCATGTGCTGTGCCATCACTGCCTGGCATCATCTTGCTTTTAATAATCATCTCTTTTTTTCAGTTTTATACATGTAAGAGGTACTAAAGTTACCTGATATCACAAAACAATACTTGGGAATATTTCAGCATTGCTTATTAAACTACCCTTTATGACTATGTAAAGCAAAATATTTTTTTTAAAAAAATAGACTTTTCCTACCATTTCTTACCATTGTATTTGCAGGTGATTATTATTTTTTTTGTCTAATTATAGTTTAGTCAAGTACTCCATTCCAGTTCATATAAGACCTTGTTAGGGAGACTGGCTAGTTTTTACTTGATCAAAAGCCAGAAACCTCATTTTTCCCCAAATGGTTGCATTTCTTCAAGACATTCTGCTCTGTGTTGTTGGGTGTGCTTTCTTAAAGGTGTACATTCTGGGTTCTTTTTTCTCTGTTTATATTTATTCCAAACTTGCCATTTGTGAATTTCTGAGAAAAAAAAAACAAGTTAAATTGCTTTTCCTTTGTGGTCACTTCCAGAATATATAATTAGTTTCACTATAAAACCTCTAGTGAGTAGTTACCTATTTCTGTTGGTCAGTAGAAAAAAATAGATATTTTCTAAATTATGGATAACATCTTAGTATTGAGACCAATGAAGCTTGTAAGCTGAATAAGTCTCCCATTTTTTTGTCTCTCATGCTTTTCACCTTCTCCTTATATTATGATCCTCGGGTAGTGAGATAAATGACCTTATGAAAGGTAAAATAGATGGAAGTGCTGAACTAAAAAATACATAGAATGATAAATATATTTTAATAATTCTACATATCATAATTAAAACTTCAAAACAGCTACTCTAAGTATACATAATTGAAAGTGAATGAGTAGGTATAAAAGGTCAAATAATAGCAAAGCCTCACTATGGGTCTCTGAAGTGTACGAATATTGAGTACAGGTAGGAGCTGCAAACATGAGTTCGTGCTGGACTTTCTTTCTGAGCCACCATTAACCATCATGATTATGACCAAACATTTTACAGCATACATTCATAAAACAAAAATTTCAAACTCGTGAGTATAGACACTGTTCAATCAGTCTTGGGTTCCTATCAGCAAACATTTTTATTTAAAATTCTTTCAAGGAGTATGGAAAAGCAAGGCCATAGGGTGAGGTTTCTCAATTTTACAGTCTTGGCTCATGTAACAGTTAGCTTTGGACTTTACGGTACTCTTTAATCATTTGCCAAAAAAGCAGGTTGACTATTTTTTTCCTCAAACAAGCTGTTGGAGAGAATTCAAATCATTTAAATTTGATGCACCCTGCTCCATTCCTTTCCCTAGCTGACTGCTCTCAGGAAAACTAGCATCAACATTTAAGATGTTATTATGAAAGGCATCTTAAAACAGTCCACTAAAACTCCATAAACAGCAAATTTCATTCTATCTGCCATAAAGCAAGTTAATTTTATTTCTGTGTGCTCTATTTGATTTGCTATAATTAATAAAAAATCCATCCATATTTTTCAGGAACTCTTGATGGCCTGAGAACTTTAGGCAGTGGTTGCTTAATCAAGCACAAGACACCTTTTGCTCTCATTTTTCACTGATTCCACACATCAGTGTCAAAAGCTTTTCTGAAAAATGAGTCGTGGTATTTTCAACAGAGCACACTACAGTTTCCTTTTGGGAAATAAAAATCTTACATATTTACATGTGTCTCTTGCCCTCATGTTCAACCTAGATTAAAATTTCTGCTTTTTAAAATACAAATGAAGAAAAGGAGTACTTCAGGCTTTCTGCCATAGATAAGACAATTAATTACTTTACTACATATATCTATAAATATATATATTTAGCATATATATTCTTTTCTTTGCATGGCAATCTTTGCAGTCAAATCAACACATGCATGTCTGCACATGCTATCCATTTTTGGTTTCTACAATGGTGACAGTGTATGTTAATATATTG
Organism: Microtus pennsylvanicus; assembly: GCF_037038515.1. Taxonomy (NCBI): domain Eukaryota; kingdom Metazoa; phylum Chordata; class Mammalia; order Rodentia; family Cricetidae; genus Microtus; species Microtus pennsylvanicus. The sequence goes on from NC_134579.1 coordinate 17,019,993, forward strand.
TCTGACCCAGATTTCTAATATATAAATTAGATTAAGTACTTGGAAGTATTAAGTATTATTGGAAGAAAGGTAATTTTAAAAGTTTAGAAATGGTTTTGAAGAATATGTTGGTGGTGCTGGAGAGATGACTCAGTGGTTAAGCACACAGCTTGCTCTTCTAGAGGATTAAGATTTGATACCCAGAACCTTACATGGCCGCCAACAACTGTTTGTAACACTAGTTCTAAGAGGATCTGATGCCCTTTTCTGACCTCCACATTCACCAGGCAAGCATATGGTGGATACACATAAATGCAGAGAAAAGCACCTAAGCACAGAAAATAAAAATAAATAAATATTTTAAAATTTTAAAAATTGAATTGATGCAAGGTGGTATAGCTTTATAAACATAACACCACCATCTTGTATAAAGTACCAAAAAGGACATGTCTTGTGCCAAGCCAACCTCCTTCAGTTAGCGCTAATCAGTATTTAGTATAAATTTTCTAGTCTGTGTTTACCCGTCCAAAGGCTGTTGCTTCTTAAAATAATTGCCTGAATATATTCTTCTTCTGGTGGATGTTGGGGTAAAGATCTGGTTGCAGGCATATCCTCCCCTCATTGAATCTATTTAACATGCTTACCTAAGTATAAATGAATGTCAAAGGGCAAAAGAACAAAAAGTCCCTGAGATGAAATAAATGTTCTTAGATAAATATAAGGAATAGTGAACACTATATGCTATGAGCTCTATAAACTCTTTCTGTGTGAACATGTAATACTTACTTTATTTAATTATCGCATCCATATTTAATTTTTTCGGTTTGAGTCTTGAATGTGGACAATTTTTTTATTTTATTTTATACTAAAATTTTGAATAGGCATTTAACATGCATTATCTATTCTCAGGGAAATGATGGGTTTTCAAGATGCAATAGTCTGTTTAATCTGCTCCATTGCTTTTGCTGATAAAAGATGAATTTTGCCTTTTATTGAATTATTTGTCTGTACAATTTTTACATTTGTTTGAAATACTGTGTATCACTTTAACTTGTTTACTTATTCAAACAAAATATAGACTTTTATTTTGAAGTACTATAAAATCATATTTCATCCTATGATTAGAATATGTAATACTCCAAAAATATTTATGCACAAATATCATAATAGCCCTATTAATTATGTTGTATATATTTATATAAACCCAAATAAAAACAGGAAGTATTTATCTTTACAGTGGCTTAAAATATCTACTTTTTTACAGGGATATTTCTTGTTTTTATAACAGCAAATTTTATACCAACCCAGTTTTACAGACCCAAAATGTCAAGACATTAAGTTTCTGTCAGGAGAGAGATCCCTTCACACTTTATAAATGAACCTAATTCATGTAATGTTCATGACTTGTTTTTTTTCTTTCCTTGTTCATGTTAAATATGGTTGGGTAGGCTTACTTAGACCACTAATACAATAGTTTTAAAATATCAGATTTTATAATGTAATCAGTTCATATACTATGCATTGCAATCACTAATCCACCCTCTCTCAGATGCCCTTTAGCTGAGGACATCCAGTCTCATGCCTGGAAGTATCCACACATACCTGGCAGGTAAGTGGATCGGTGAATTTGCATAATTTCTTACAGCTATGTTGTGCGCAGGTAGTACCAGCGCAGCCAGACTAATGTTTTTTCTACTGTAGGTAGCCTGCCTTCCTCTTGATGGTTATAGTATATTTTTCATAATTGCCAGCATGTTCGTTCCTATGTATGGTTTTCGGTAGAAAGAAGAGGAAGGGGCCTTAGATTATTATCTTCCTCATGCTTACATGAGGAAGACTCACAGATTACTTAAACTCTTCTTTATGTAGATTCATTCTTCTATAAAACTTTTAAAATTAGTTTTATCATAATAATTAATCTTTTAAAAGTTGCCATTAATTTCAATTAAGGCTAGTAGTCAATAGTCTCTTTTATATTCTTGTTCTATAACCATCCAAACTGTGTTTTTTGATTATAACAATCTTGAGATGAAATAATTCTTTACTAATATCAAAACAATGGTTATTATGACCTGAAGTTCCAACTTGCTCTTGTATTGAAATATTCAGTTACCCTCTATCTTTTCCTTATTCAAGATCTTCTTTTTTAGAACTTTTTTTGTTACTCTTTTGAAGGACTTTTGCTAGAAAATGTAAATTGAAGTTTTCCATCATAAAGAGAAAAACTGAGGTGTTTTATTGTCTGAAAACAAAGTCTAATATATTATAGTGGCTATGGCAGATAAGATTAGTGGTAACTAAACTCCATGTAAATGACTTCATATAAATATAAATGAAGACAATTAGCCAACATTAATAAATATTTTCCAGAACTAGTTGGTAAAATATCAAAGGAAAAGGAGGCTGTGAAATAAACCATTGTCTGAAGAATAAACAATTTAACTTTAAATATTTTTTGTAATTATAACCGCACTATTTCTCCCCTTCTCATTCTCCCCTCTAACCTTTTCCATGTATCCCTCACTCAGTCTCAAATTCATGGCTCCCTTTTCTTTAAATGTGTGTGTGTGTGGGGGGGGGGATTACATGCATGTATATGAATTCAGGGATTGTCATATAACCATTTGGGTGCTCCTCCCAGGGAAGATTACTTCTCCTGCTCTCAGATCTCCCTAGTTGACCATAGCTGTTGGTCTAGAGTGGGAATTTCTCTTTGCAACAGATGGGATCATTACAGAAAACCACAGCCAATTAAATTGCAGAGGAAAGAAGAGAGCATGTGTTTCCCAGTCTCAACCTATACATCTACTACAAATGTCTATACCTAAAGCTCAGGCATCATTGCAGAGGAAGAGGCAGGCAGTAAGTCTGTAAGGGGAGAAGCACAGGGAATTTTCTGTGAGATTTGTCTCCAGGAAATATCAGAAAGGCTACAGCTATGAAGTCTCATTTCTGGTAAAAGCCAATAGCGTCAGATATAGTAGGCCACACACACAGCCCCATTATATAAGCAGCTGGGGCAGTAAGATTTAGAGTTTGAATTCAGCCTGAAAGGGAAGTAGACTTTATCAAAAACAAACAAACCATGACAAAAATGCCTCAAAAGAGTGAAGAGTCCAAGGAAATGATGGCAATGGTAGTTAAAAGAATCCTGGATGCACGTGGAAGAAAGGATGAATATGGCTGAGATGTGGCACCGAGCATGAGTGTCATTTTCTTAATACAGTGGCGCCCTAGATGAATGATAGTAAGGTTGGTTGTTCAGTGACTTCTAAACGGAAGAGACTATATTTTGGTGAGTCTGGAGAGTAGGTACTGTAATAAGAGCATCAGAACCTCCCATGCTACACTTTGAGCTCTTAGGAACTTCATATGTGTTGTTATTATATCCCATTGCTAGTTCTCAAAACCAGACTGTACTGCAACCTTTCCTCCTCATCTGCATATTTATAAAAATAGTATATAACACAGTGTGTACTAACTCTCTTAAAGAGAGTTAGTAATTATAAAACAGGACTTCTTTAGGTTCTTAACCCCAGAGTCTGTTAAGGAAAATCATCCTGACAAAAGGAAAGCAAAATCCTAAATGTCTTTGAAGTTTATTTAAAAACAAACAAACCAATAAAAACAAACAGTCAAAGTATTTGAGTTGTGAAAAATTGTATACTGCAGGGGTTGGTGGCACACAACTTAATCCCAGCAAGGAGGCAGAGGCAGACAGATTTCTGTGAGTTTGAGGCCAGCCTAGTCAACAAATAAGGTTCCAGGACAGCAAGAACAGTTACACAGAGAAATCTTTTCTCAAGAAAATCAATCAATCAATCAATCAATCAAACAAACAAACAACAACAATAAAACCTTTTAAAAATAATTGTATACCTTAGGTAACTGAGCTAAAAATTACAGATGATAAACTGTCAAGTCTCTGTGTCTGGACATTACATTTATACAGTGTCTACTAGGGAGCTTTATGTAGAAAGGATTTTTCTTGTAAGAAGTGAATGAGCAAAGGAATATTTTTATTTGTATTTCATTGAGCAACTCTTTGTCAGTGACTGCTGTGATCTGTTGTAATGCAATGCTTCTAATTTATTCAGTTCAACAGGTTTTTGTCTTTTAGGAAAATAGCATGTTTATTTCTAAATGCTGTGATGTATCTATTTGGACTTTCCTTACACTGTCAGAGATCTATTGCATAGTCTTGTCTCAGATATTGGTAAAAAAATTCCTCCAAATACCTTCATAGTTACCCCTAACAAGAAATGAGTTGCACTCTGAATCAGAGAAATATTTTCTCATTTTCTCACTCTATTTATTGGATATTTTCTAAATAATAAAAGAAGGGGAAAGAAGATTTTTATACATACGCAAGATGTATGACAATGCTCTCTGATATCATTGTTATGTGGAGTATGGGAGAAACCAGTAAGAGGTTCAACGGATACTTGATTTTCCTGATGTCATTTATTGCATTCAACCTGTGCTTTTTAGGGTTTCTGCAAGCTATTTTGACCATGATGGCAAGGGCTTCTTTCTGAATGAGGCTAGATCATAGTTCCTATTTTCATTGGCTTTTTTAAAAGCTGTAGCTGTTTCTGAAACGGAGACATAGATTGAGAGTACATTGTTACATTATGAAAGTGTATGTATCTGATTATTTAGTTCCTGAAAATATATCTACTTCTTTCTGTTTCTTCTTCCTACCTACGGGACAAATATGCATTTAAGTCAGAGTGCACCCTTTAATTTGGGGTCATTTTTCACCTTCAAATATCAACAATTCTGTGTCTACTGCATTCAGAATATACAAAGCAACATTTAAGAAAAACAACCGAAGTTATTTTGAATTTTTTTTCCCAGTCAATAAATTTGCTTCAGGGCCAGTCTGTAACAAGAAACTATTATTTTACAATTTTGTGGCACATTTTGTTTTCAACAGGCTTAGAGCAAAAAGTGACATCCTATTCCAACATGGCAACTTAGAACTTTGAAAAGAGGAATCCAAAACATTAAAGGATAAACCACTCTTTCAGTACTTGCTCAATGAGCACAGCAGAGACAATGTTAGAACTCAGAATTTCTAATTTCAAAGATTTATTCCAATTGCTTCTCAAATTAGAAGTGTTCCGTACTTTCAAATTTAATTTAGTTCTCTGAAAAATACTTGGTCTATTTGTATTTTCTACATTTAAAGTGCTTGTTTCAAAAACTTAAAAAAATCTGTTAGAAATATGAATGTAGAAGTGCTAGTAGATAGAAACTTGTAAAACAACAGATTTTATTTCTGCAAAACTCTAATAGAAGTATTTACACCGACTTGCTGTTTTACCCACTGACCTTGTTGCTCTAGAATAGACATAATGTTATATTGCTAAGCCATACAATTTATGTAGCATGAAATGATTACATGGGACAAAATAGGATATTTTCTTAATATAATTTTTGAGTATTATTCAGTGCTTGGTCCCATGAGTCAAATAAGTAAGGCCTAATTGTTAGCTGAACTTTGTGTCATTACATGTAGTCTGATCAGAAATAGAGATACCAGAAAATGGGTAGCAAATCAGAGAGGGGAAATAGGTAGATAATTGGATTGATGGATGAAATAATCAAAAGTTTCAATGGAGCAATAGATATGATGTCTGATATACTAGAAAATAAAAATAAATAGAAAATGCCTCACTAATTATTTAGTTAAGCCAAAATTCTTCAACAGTTTGGATTTATCACAAGTTTATCTGCACTGTTATTCAAAGAACACTTATTTATATTTATATATTTTTAAGAATGTTCTATATGAGTATTAAACTTATATCTTTCTTCTCCTTCCTCTCTTTCTTCCAATTCCTTCTATGTTCCTCCCACTCCTTCTCAAATTCATAGGTTTCAATTGTTTAATTGTAATTGCTAAAACACACACACACACACTTTGATAAATACAGACTTTGGAGATAATTAGTGTTTCTTGTACATATTTAGGACTCTTGGAATTGGCAAGCATATCATAGCTTCATCCCTGAAGAGGAACTCTCATGTTCCCAGCAACCATTGATTACTTGTAGCTCTTCTTTTAGGGCAGAAACCTTGTGAGAATTAAAGGAGAAAATTTAAATGAGAATAAGACACGTTAGAGACAGGTTCTGGCTTTAATAATAGCCACGGTTTGGAATCTCTTGACTTTCTCAACCTTTCTTAAATGATTAAGTGACTTACATTACATTTCTAAGCTGCAACTGTTTTTCACAGCCACTTATTTACTGGGCTACAGTGGCAGATGACAAAAGAAAGAATATGATTTGGGGGCGTGGACAAACACATTTACATTTCAGTTTTCTGTTACTTGCGAAGTGTTTCCTGTACATAGGAACGTCTGGTTTCTATGGAGCACCTACGGATTCTTTGAAGGGGTTTTCATGACATGCTATAGACTGTAAAATGTGACTTGTTAGAGCCACAAACCACAGAGAGTTCTCAGAGGCCACTCCACCTTCCAACATAGCTGACAAATACAATAGTGGTGAAAGCTGAAACCAAACAGCCAAAGTGACCACACTGGGACCATTCCATAACTTCTCTAAAGCCAAGATCCCTTGGCACTAATTGACAATAATCATGGCCATTGTCAATTAAGATCATTGTGATGATAAAATGGGCTGAAGGGTATTCGTACTGAGCCAGACAGGAGTCATGTGCAAATAAAAGGGAAATCATGGCATTATTGTTGTCTGCCACCGTACTAGTTTGGACTAGGAGATGTCAAAAACACATCTACTTATATGTTTTCTGAATTGTTTCATTTGTTTGTTTTTCAAGAGAGACTGTCACTGTTTATCTCTGGTGTCCTGGAAGTCACAATATACACCAGTCTGGTCTCAAATTTAGCTAGATCCCCCAGCCTCTGCTTTCTCAGTGTTGCTATTAAAGGCACGCACCCCTATGGCCCCAGCTTGTTTCCTGAATTACTAACCCGTGCTTCTGCATTCTACATCTTGCGTCACACAGTCATATTCAAACTGCCTGCCTGTGTCCTTTGCATGAACTAATATGTAGTTGTTGACACTCTAACCTGATTCGTCCCCCAGTTTTGTGAAGCTCCAGTCTTTGACCTTTTCCTTTGCTCAGCTTACTTAACTGAAGTGTTATCCCTTCAATTGCTTTCCGTTTTCTATTCCGTTTTCTACAGGCTCAGATCAAGGGGAACTATTCTAACCCCTCCCCCAGCCCCCACGCACTCAGCATGCGTTCCCTGCATTCTCAAGGAGTTTCACATTCCATGGAGCAGTACACACCTCCCTGTTTCCACACTGCTGACAACAGGACTCTTCCACTGCCTGCTAATTTTTTGGGAACAGCTATCATTTCACCCTCTTCTTCAGTAATGGTCTCTTGTGAACATGTATAGACTATATGTCATGTTACATAGAGGAACACCAGAAAATTCTGGAAAGAACCTGATGTAGTTCTTCACAACAGGTGTGTGCTATTTGAAGTGGGCAAAGTATTATATATGTGTATATATATGTATTATATATATATACACATATATATGTCAGTATACATTAAAGATTTTCTAATTTGAGTGAGCGTTACACTCATTACAATATATCATGGGACCGGAATATGTGTAAATTAAATTGATTACAACACCAGAAATGCTGCCATATGAATTTACTACAAAAAAAAAAAAACCTTTACTGTTACAGCAGAGATGAAAGGGTTGAAGTAACCTAATTTTACTTTCATTTAAAAAAAAAAAACTGGTGCATTTAGCTGGCGAATTTTTAATACATGCTTTTATTAATTCCTTGAGAATTTCATATATTATATTCACTCACCTCTCCCAATCCCCCAGATCCATCCTCCCTTTTCATACCCACTCAACTTTATGGATTTGTTTTTTATTTTTAAAATCCCTCCCAATATTCTTTTTTTTTTTTAGTTTCAATACACTTTAATGAAAAAAATAATTATTTCCATTAGAGACATATTTCCAAAGCATATTTTGGTCTTATGGAAGAATTTCAAGACATTTTCCCAATATCATATGTAAGTATGGTTTAAGACAGAATGATTCTTACGTGCTGACCATCTTCTGCTTACCCGGGACCGAACACATTCTTAAGGAAAACTGAATCTTCCTCTGCCAGCAGCTGTCAATTACCAACAGCTCTTCAGCTAGGGGTGGACTTTGTGCCCACTCCCTTCTCCAGGCTAGGATATTGTCTGATTGGCTCTTGCACAGGTTTTTTGTTTTGTTTTGTTTTCCTGCTGTCACGGTTGTTGTGAGTATGTACGCGCAACTGTCCTCTTGCTTCTGGAAAACACCCTTCCTCTCCAGTCATTTGCCTTCTTACAGTCCGTGGAGATTAACACACTTAGTCAAGGCATGGTGAATAAGAGAATGTGGGATATCTGGCTGAGTCACAGTTTTCCTCCCCTTCTCTCCTCCCAGTTACTCCCCTTTGTCTGCTCTGTTCCCACACCCTATCCACTCCTCCTCCATATCTGTTTAGGAAAGGCCAAGTTACCCAGAAATATCAACAATGCATGGCATTTCAAGTTGCAGTAAGACTAAACACCTCCCCATGTATTAAGCCTGGGCAAGGTGACCCAGTATGAAAAGTAGGGTCTCAAAAGCCAGTAAAAATGTCAGCTCCTATTCCCACTGTTAAGAATCTCACTAGAGGACCAAGCTACATAACAGTAACATATATGCAGATTTATCTAGGTTAGTCCCATGTAGGCTCCCTGATTATCTGTTCAATGTCTGTGAGCCCCTGTGAGCCCAGGTTTGTTGATTCTGTGAGTTTTCTTGTGGTCTCCTTGACCGCTATGGCTCTTAAATCCTTTCCCCCACTCTTCTGCAGGATTCTCTGAGCTCTACCTAATGTTCCTCTGTGGGTCTGCATCTGTTTGCTTTAGTTGCTGGATGAAGCCTCTCTGATGACAGTTGGGCTAGGCACCAATGAACGAGCGTAGCAGAAAATTGTTAGGTATCATTACATTGACTTCTCCCCAACTCCAGTCATGTTTGGTTCTCTCCTAGGTCTCTCGGCCATTCAGCCTGAGTCCAGATACTCTAGGTAGTGTCAGGAATGGGCATACTCTCCTGGCATGGCTTTTAGATTAGATTTGTCATTGGTTGGCCACTTTCACAATCTTTAGGTTACCCTTGGCCTAGAATATCCCATAGCTATGACAGACTGTTGGCTGAAGGTTATGTGACTAAGTTGGTGTCTTAATTCTTCCACTTGAAGTCTTTCCTGGTCACAGGATATGGCGAAATCTCTCCTATTTCCCCTTCCCAAGGAGATTGGGTGGCCCCCTCCTTCAACACTCCTTGTTACCTAATCTCTCTGGGTCTGTGGATGGAAAAATGTACATTCAAGCCAGGCCTGGTGATGCATGTCTTTAATCACAGAACTTAGGAAGCAGAAGAAAGCAGATCTCTGGATTCGAGGCCAGCCTGATCTACAGAGTGAATTCCAAGACACCTGGAACTACACAGAGAAAGCCTATCTTGAAAAATGAAAACTGAAAAAAAAATTATGACATTAAAGTGTTCACATACCTACTTGTCTTGAAACTTTAAGCTTTCTGTCTTCTCATGCAGATTATTTTAACCAGTGGACTCTCATTACTGCCCAGTCAATGGGTTTAAATCCGAAAAGGAGGATGATGTGTTTGATTGTTGGTGTTATTTTATTCTTGTTTAATTTTTTTAGAGTATTCTCCCCTAACATGATGAAAAAAAATAATTTGATAGAAGGGAATTTAGGAAAAATACATTTAAAAAAATCAGTAGATGTGTATTTGGGATTTTAAAAATTATTTGTGAAATTAATCACTATCCTTCTTGAACTTTTTCACTTAAGAAAAATTTTACATAATCCCCAGTGTGTAAGTAATTAAGAATAAGAATATAAATCAAACACTCGCTGTGAATAAGTTATAAAGAAATATTTTTGAATAATTATTATATGTATTAATTTATGTTTACTAAAGACAAATGCAAATTTGCTGCTAAGGAAGTTTGTCTGTATTTTTGAGAATACATATAATCACATCATTTCTCATTTCCCTTTCCTTTCCCCAAACCCTCCCATATACCTTCTTGTTCTTTTTCAAAATCCTGGCCTCTTTTTCTATTAATTATTTTTTATGCATAGCTGTATGTTTATACATACTTGTTCCTAAATTTCACCTGCTTATGGCCTAGAATGTTGCTCATACATATGTTTTCAGTGTTGTTTGGCATTGGACATCCATGCTCTGCTCTTTCCTGGGGAAGGCTAACTCTCCCACTCTCAGCATTTCTTTGTTGCCAGCAGATTTTGTGTAAGGTTGAGACCCAGTGTGCCTTTCCCAGTCTACTTTGTTGTGTCTATTGGTGTCCTATTCAGTTCACATCTGAATGATCATTATGATGAAAATTGATGTGTAGCTACTGACATTTCTAGGAGACACAGCAAACCCCTGATCCTCTCTATGGCTTACAAACTTTCTGCACCCTTTCTGAAATGTTCCCTGAGCCTTAGATGTGGGAGATGTGGAAGTGTTTTTAGATAGATCCATTGGAGCTTGTCTTGACAACCCTGCATTTTTTGATTGAAGTTTTCTATAATGGTTTCCATCTGTTGCAAAGAAAAGTTTCTTTGAGGAAGGCTGTAGACAGTAGTTATCTGTACGTAGAGGAACAAATGCTACTAAAAGATGATATTGGTTTAGAAGAAATGTGCTCAATAAGAGAGGAATCAAGCCTGGTACTCGGAAACTGGTCAATGACTCGGTGCTAGTGAACTTATAGATCTTGGAGTAGATCTTACAAGGAATATTTATTTTTGCATAAATAATTAAATCACGGCTGAATTTTGATAGTTAAGAGGAAGTGCTGCTTCACTGTTTTCCAGAGTTGGTTTTTGTTTTACTATCATTAGTATTGAGAACATTACTTCACATAACCTAGTTTAAAGTGCTAGGTAGAAGTTGTTAGAAACTCTATCTTAATCACAGGCCCAAATTCATTTAAGATGGTTTTAGCTAAATCAAGTAAATGTTTTAAATATCAGTCATCAAAATCAGACATTCTATCATAATATAATAGCAAGACACACCAACATGATAATTACACACTGAGTAATTACAATAGCAAATACCTTGTTTATACAGAAACCCACCACCATTGATAGCATACTATACCCTCAAATCCTATCTGAGGTGTTTCAAGCAGCTTGCATTGATTTTGCCATGGATAATGACAGGTGCTGAGCAAAGAGCACAGGTTTTGTGTTCAGAAACAGATGTGAGATTCCCATCTGTATGCTGTTATTACCATTAATGAATAAAGAACTGCTTTGAGCCTATAGCAGAGTAGGGCCGAGAGAAGCAGAGCTAGGCACACAGAGGACTGGACTGAATTCCGGGAGAAAGAAAGAGTCAGAGAGACGCCACATAGCCCTGCTGAAGATAGACACCAGAACTTTCTTCCGTAAGCCACAGCCTCGTGGCAATACACAGATTATAGAAATGGGTTAAATTAATATGTAAGAGTTAGCCAATAAGAAGCTAGAGCTAATGGGCCAAACAGTATTTTAATTTATACAGTTTCTGTGTGACTATTTCTGGGCAAAGCAGCTGGGAACCAACAAGGGGCCTTCATAGTACAAAAAATGAAAGGGACAATGAGATTGTCCAATGTAACATGAGAATGCACTGCAATGGACACCACAGATTCACTACTCATAGAATTTTGAGGCAATTTTTTATTATTGAGCATTCACAAACCTATTACTGTTGCCAAATCCTTTCTAGCCCAGGCACTCAGTTACAGGATGCCACATGGCTCATGACCCACAGTTTAAGAAACTGGGCTATGGGGCAAGGAGCAGTGAGTTTATGTGCCTTCCTCCAGATCATGTATCAGTACAACCAGTGATAGACAGGATTGCCAGTTTTTTTGCTTTAGATGGGGTACAGTTATCCAATGTCCTGGAACACTTAAAAATCACCCTCATCAAGTTGAAGACTCCAATATTTATTAATTAATAGCTCTAACTATTCCAAATCATGTGCATGCACACAGTTAACTTACACTTAAGAACCAATGATGTTTAACAGTGAAAGAACTCCTTTACCAAAATCACTGTCTACTAGGGAATGTCTATCCTCCCGTGGTTGGCATTTGTCCCTTATCACCAGTGTTTGCTTCAGTCTTTCATTTAGAAAGCTACGAAGTGTTGATCAGAATAACTGAGAATGGCCACGTATTTCAGTAAGATAGTTCAAAAGAATCAATGTAACTTGGACAAAAGAAGTAACTTACCCAAAGAAGAAAAGTGAAATATATTTGTGATTTCTTGGTATTTTTTAACACAATAAAAACAGACTTGAGAATTCTGTGAGGCACACACGTTCATTTTGTGAAGTGGTTGAGTAAGATGTCGACATTTTGCAAAATTGCTTAAGACGTCTATCTTTTTGTCATTTTGTTTGGGGGTACTGGGTATATAGTTGAGAACTTCATGAATGCTACACAGGAACCACACCACTGAGCTACATCTGCAGGCCCCACAATGAGTGTATTAGTATGAAGAAAATGGTTCATTAAATTGATCTGTTGATTATAATTTAATAGTGATTATATTTTCCCTTCTGGGATTTATTTCGCTTTTATAAAATCCAGGTTTTGTGCCAGGTACTTTTTTTCAATAACTGACTGCATGGTTTTTGTTTTAGGGAGCAAGTGATAGCTTTTCTCCTATGTGCAATCACATGCTGCGGAGGTAAAACAGCAGTAGCTCTTGCTTTTGAGTTTCTGGTCTTGTGCTAGAGCCACCTTCTTCCAAGGTCCCGTGTGGAACACTTGGAATCCACGTTTGTTTCTTCCCAGTCTGTGGCTCCTAAGGGGATTACCTGCCTAGTGTGATGGAGGTATTCCAGTCCTATTTTATTGCAAAGAGAATTGTTATCCATTTTCCTCAAATGGAGACTTATATTAGTTAAACACATATGGCCTTGAGATATGACTAGGACAGTTTCTGGTATTGTGTCTGGTTTTGCAGCAGGTTTTGTGGGTGATGTTTCTGCACGGACCTTGGTGTTTGAATTTAATTCTCCAAATAGCAGTAAATTCCAGGGGAAAAAAAGAAAAAGAAAAAAAAAACAACCTAAGCAAGTTGTTTGAAAGAAATGAATATTTAAGTGTTTAATCCAATTAGAGACTCTTAAGGTCTATATTGACAAAGATGACAATAGCCTTTATGCATTAATTTCATGACATAAACACTTTGTAGAAGTGAATGTAGAGTTTGTAGGTCCTTCAGTAAATCCTCCCTGTTGGCTGAATTTATTTAAGGAGCTTTTCTGGTCACCTTTGAACCTCAATGATTTCTCCAGATGTACAAAAGTGAACAATGTAAAAATCTTGCTGCTTCAGCAGAAATGATTCCAGCTGGCTGGGAACTGGATCTGCAAGTCATTGGTTACAGCTGTGTTTCGATTTATGTGATGGTTGAAAAAATAAATTACCCGATTAGATGGCTAGAAAGAGGACTCTTTGTTTAGCCCGTGTGTGGGGACTGAAACTGTTTAGGATGCTGTTTTCTCTGCAGCCTTTGCAAAGTAAGCTGGACAAACAGACTTATTCAGTGCTTCTAAGAAATGTTGCACATGCAGCTTTAATTCTTTACTGGAGAAACTGTGTTTTGTTCTTGTTTATATATATAATTTTTCATATACATATGATTTTTCATATATATAGATAGATGATAGATATAGATAGATAGATAGATAGATGATAGATAGATAGATAGATAGATAGATAGATAGATAGATAGATAGATAGATAGATAGATGATAGAAAGAACAGTCACCCAGCAAATGTTTTAAATGTCTAGTATTTAAGAGAAGCACTACATTTTCTGTTCTACTGAGTACTGCATTTAGTAATTGAAAAGCTAATATTACTTTAAACGTTTTTGTCAGGTATGGGAATATGCTTTCTCTTAAGTTTTACAGTAGCTTGGGGTCTGAATATAACTTCTAATTTAAGTCATTCACCTCCTGAACCATAGCTCATGGCACATAGACAAAAAAAAAAAAAGAATTTCTAAGGAAGCATAACCAAGTATTGCTTTTGGATTCTTAAGTTATGAGAGTTTTGAATTTGTGAATATGGTTTACTATCTCAGGGAAGTTCATAGAGTTTAGAGAGGTTAGATTGGCAAGTTGAGCAGTATCCTCAACTCTTGTTCTATTTTCTTTTAACACAAGGTCTTGCTGAGTTGCTTAGGTTGGCCCAGGATCACTCTGTAGCCCAGGAAGGCCTTTTACATGTCTGCTCAGCCTACAAACCAGTTGGGTTAATAGACCAAGGCCACCAAGCTTGGCCTAAATTTTAGGTTAGGAAAAATCAAAATGCCAATAACACTTCTAAGTATACCTTCCTGGTATTACCTATTATTGCACAAGTAAAATTTTTCTTACATGATTTTTTCCAGTTTAGCCTAAATAGAGTCATTCTATTTAAGTTAAAAACAACTTGTAGGAAGCAATGACTTGATTATAACTTAATCAGATCGACTGAGGCCTTTATACAGTAATTAGTGGATGTAGAAGACAACTACAGTGGCATGCTTAGTTTCAGTTCCCAGATGCCATTAACTCTTAAAAATAATCCAACATTTTTAAAAATAATTTTTATTACATTCATTTAATGCCCCTGTCCCGTGTGTGTGTGTGTGTGTGTGTGTGTGCCCGTGTGTGTGTCTGTGTGTGTGTGTGTGTGTGAAGTTCTTTATAAAATCTTGAGAAAGAAAGAAATTTTTCAGTGAACTTGAAAATAAGCCCAGGTTCATGAAAAAGTCACATGGAGTTCACACAGCTTTATGTTGTGAAAACACAGAAATGTCATGCGCTTTTCAAGAAAATAGAGACTAGATAAAACTTTACCAATTTCTTTCCTTACTCATGCTCCACACTCTGTGTGTGTGTGTGTGTGTGTGTGTGTGTGTGTGTGTGAGAGAGAGAGAGAGAGAGAGAGAGAGAGAGAGAGAGAGAGAGAAAGAGACAGAGACAGAGAAAAACAGAGAGAGAGAGATGGAGAGAGACGGAGAGACAGAGAGACAGTGACAAAATCTAATAACATAGACTAAGCATCCATAAAGTAGCCAAGAGGAGACAAAGATAGGATTGATTCATTTTGAAACTGCAGACACTTTGCTGTGTCAGGTTATTTCCTTGATCAATGATAGTACACCCGCTCGCTAACCCTCAACCGAATCAATACAGCTGATTGGAAAAGATAAGAAGAATGCATGAGAACGTAGGGTGCACTTGACCCTTCACTGCCCATGATGCTGTGAACCAGTTTTGACGGTTCTCATGAACTGGGAAATTCTTCAGTCCAGAAGGAAAATCTAAGAGTGTTCAAGTAGACTTGAACTTGTCTCCCGTTAGTCATCATCTAGAAGTGTATTAATCAGAAAAAAAGATCTAACGTTAAACATAGAGAACACAAACTGTAATTCAGTATTAAAAAGAACATGTACAATTCATGTAAGGCAAGCTTACCTTAACTCTTTCAGTTATTTATTTATTTTTATTTTTGTGGGGAGTTGAGCCCAACTCCTCACGCATGCCACAAATTATTCCTGAATTATTTCAGTACAAAAAAAAAAAAAACCAGAATACCAATAAAGAAAGAAAACCTTTAATTTGTTATAGTTTACTTTGTCCTTTGTGCCTTGTTGCTGTCAGTCATGATTGGTATATAAAAGTCCTCAAAATGCCAGATATGGAGACCAACTCCTATACTCACAGCATGCCAGAGGCTGAGAGGCAAGAGAATGGCCAGGAGTTTGAAGCCTCCCTGGGATACACAGTTAGTTCTGGGTCAGCCTGAACTATAACATGAGACTTGGTCTAAAATAAATAGGAAAGAAACAAAAATTAAGGTATTTTTCATACTGAATAAAGTTGTAAACAAAAATGATCACGTACAATCATTATAACTATTCATTATCAGCTTTATTACACTCAATCAGCATTTTAAAATGTTTTTTTCTCCATTGCTGATGGTAGAACCCAGGGCCTTCCATGTGCTGTGTTGGGTGCAGGTACTCTACAGCTCAGTCAAACTTCAGCCAGGCAATGACCTGGTTCTCCCCTCCTCATTTTAAGGATTAGGAAGTTAGAGTTCTCAGTAAGTAAAACATAAAGACTTTTCTGCTGCTGTTGTTTTGAGACAAAAGTTGTCCTGGGACACTTGACTCCTGTCGCGGACCCTTGAGTGTGGAGTTTGGCATTCGCTACTCTGCCTCGCAAAACTAAGGTTCTCAGGAGGAAAGTGCAACAGAGTTTTCCTGATTCTTTTCTACTCAAAATACAAAAATAAAATCTTCTTTTGTGTTAACATTTCAAAAAATTCATCATCAAACGAAAAGCATATGTATTCTAGCAATAAATGTTTGACCTTTAATTTAGCCCATGCAGGTGGCTATTCACTGACATGAGTACCGGTCCTCTGCATATATATTGTGATTGACTGGACACATTTGCTTCCATACTAGAAAAAAAACCTACCTGTCCAGTTCTAAATTAAAATAGATATTTTAGATATTGTTTTGAATAACTGAAAATTTCAAGTAAATGGGAAACCATGCCAATCTTTAGTACACTGTTTTGATGTCGCCATCTTCGACAGTTGATGTAATGATACAGTTTAGGGTCCTGCCAAAAGACCAGGTATTAGGGACATCAGAAGAAAGTCTTTCTTTCTTTCTAGTCACAGTGCAACTGGAAAGCCATTTGAGAATGAAGTTGAACCATCATGCAGGCATTCAAAGCAATACTAGGTAATGCTGACCAGCACAGAGTTCAGTTTCATTTCCGTTCCTTGTGCTTGTGTCTCCAGCAAAGGCGGGCCTTGGAAATGACCTGGTTCTTCCTCCTCATTTTAAGCATTAGGAAGTTACAGTTCTCAGGCTCAATGATTTATTGAAGATCACACACCATATTAACTCCTGAGCTGGCACTGCATCCAGGCTTCTCAGGATGTAGACAGGTTCTTTTCTTAACCCACACCCCATGTTTTGACAAGGCGTTGTGTGTTGCCTCACAGAAAGCCTCTCTTTTTTTATAGGTTTTAGTTAAACCACAAATTACTTTAGAGTGTTCTAGGTTGTTACGGATTCTGTGCCATAGCACTTTGACTCTAAATACAGCGGTCACTCCAAAGATAACTGCTATTATTTTTATTTCCGCTTATACCTTTTCTTTAAAAGCCAGGATTCACTCTTTCTCTCTCATCTGTGAGCAAGCTCAGGAATGTCAAAAAAATGTGTTTGTTGTTAGTATGTACGATCCTGATGACTACTCAAATGTGCTCTTCCACATTTGAGTATGATTTGGTGTGCCCTGGTGCTTTGTCATTTCCGTGGCCCCACCTTGCTATGACCTTGCCTGCAGTCTCAAGAGCTGGTTGCTCCTGTGAGTGAATGCACTATAGTGTAAAGCACTTTGTCTTTAAGACCTCCTTCAAGTTCCTGTTCCTGCCCTGATTGCCCTGGCTCAGCCTGACTATTCTCCATGATCTGTCTCTGAATGCAGTCCTCCTATGGATCCTGATAAAGACTGGAACCAAAAGTAGATGGTGCACTTCTAAGAGAGCTGAGAAAGAGAAGGGGAAAAGGATTTGAAGACTCAGAAAGCTTTCTTTAGTGAGTTACATCAGCTGTTTTTTTCTTAAATTAATTAATAAAAGAGTGAGCGTCAGACTCCCATTCCACGATCATTTCTAAAAGTAAGAGAAAGTTCTCTGATTGTTTTTCTATTAATTGTGATAGTTTGCAGTTACAAAACAGGAGAAACACACACACACACACACACACAGAGAGAGAGAGAGAGAGAGAGAGAGAGAGAGAGAGAGAGAGAGCTTCATATTCAGATTGGCAAACAAACATTTGGCGTCCCAGAGACATTCTCTCCAAAAGACAACAAAATTATGAAAGAAAATACAAGTTTTTCCCCCTTTGGCTAAAAGGCAACCATTTCTTTATTATGAAGATTTTAATATACATGTTTATTTTAGTGTATTTTAGCTTTCTTTGAAGTCTGATTTGGAAAATAATTTGTACTCAGATGTGCCTTCCTCAGGCAAACACAAACACTGGGTGTTTAATTTCATAGAGAATTCCTAACCATACCAACACCAATTCACTGGCATCTGATTCTTGTCTCTTTATCTTTTAATAATCCATTCTTTACTCTGAAAAGAAAAGAACCAGAAAGGCCTTTTTATTGTTGTTTCGTTTCCTGTTATTCCTTGCCAATGTGAATAGGAAGTCAAAAAAAAAAAAAAACCCTCTGTGTTTTAGCTTCTCCCACTACTACTTGAGCCCCTGTGAAAAGCAGAGCTCTGTAATGTGTGTTATTTGGCACTAGAGAGAACATGGCTCTCCATTCTGAAAAGGTCAGACAAATAAGCATCTCCCATGTACTTAGAAGTCAGAGAACAAGCAGTTTTGAGTTTTCTGGTTTTGTTAAATTGATTTTAGAGAAGTTGGTTTCTATGTGACCTGTAAATAATTTTGTGGTTTTCACAGCCATTAGTAAACAAAATCACTTCACCCCCCCCCCAAATGAATACATAAAGATTCTCAAGCCAAAAAGAAATTCTCTTTATTTTAGATTGCTCAGTAAACCAATACAGTTTGGTTCTTAAAAGATGAAAGAAGGAAAACATTGGGGTCCAATGATGAACTATGCTGAAATTTTTTTAAAGGGACACAGTCAGTGAGAATTGTACAGTAACGGTCTCTGCAAAGTTGGACAATGCTTTAAATCCATGTTGCCCCAAAATGATAGACTCCGAGCCATTCAGGCTATCCATCAGAGATACAACCAAGGAAACAGAGGCAATGCACTTTGACTTTTGGTTAATTTTAATTTATATTCCAGATTACTGGTTGCAGAATACAAGTTAAATATGGCACAAAAATATTAGGCAGGTGAATAATTTCTTGTGTGCATGCACATTCATGAATTTTGAGACAAAGTAAGAACTATGTATCATTTCTATGTTATCTACTTTCTTTATTACAAACCTCACTTATTAAGTTAATTTTATCATAATAATTCTAATTTTAAATCCATTTAGAAGAAGGAAGAGATTCTTGCCCCGCAAGGAAGGAGCAGGCGGACTGTATTATTTCAAAGCACAGCTTCCTTTCACTTTATATACAGTTTAATGTACAAATAGACCAACTTTGGCTTTTTAAAAAGTTAACAAACAGACCAACAACATTTGAAAATAATTGATATTGCAAGGTTGTATCAGTGTTACACTTTTCAAATTAAGTATAGAAGCAAAGTCAATGTTTCTTTTTTTTTAATACTTTTGCAGTGACCGAAGCATGAACCCTAATATAAGGTCAAAATATAAACCCTGATAAGCAGTGATTAGAAACTAAGAAGTAGCAGGGACAGCAAGCAAGTATCCACGACAGCAGTGACCAAACTGCTTGATTTCAACATTTTCTTTCAAATAAGTTTTGATACAATCAAATCTACTTTCCTATTGGCCCCAGTGAAGGTCCAGGTTGAATCTTGATCTCTTGGAAGTAGCTAAAAAAGGTCTCAATGTAAATATTTTAATCATGGTCATCTAGTAATAATTATTATTTTTCTTTCAACTTTTATTGCATTTACTTTTCTAAACTCCTCAGTTAATTTTAATTTTGTGTGTGTGTGTGTGTGTGTGTGTGTGTGTGCTTTCTCTGGTGTCACATCATGTATGCTGTCCAATAATAATAATAAAAATAACAGAGATTAAGAGGAAAAGTTGAATGGAATTTGTTGTTCCTGGTCCAAAGAGCTGCGTGAGGTATTCTTGCCCAGGGTCCACAGAGCTGAGTACCTATGGTTAGTTGCTGTAAGCAGGGGTTCAATTATTAAAATAGTCGATATTTTATATCTGACAGCCATAACAAAGTCATGACACGAACTTTCCCAGAGTACTGTGAGCAACTACTTAGAAAAAAAAAAGCATAAAAAATGCACAGGTGCAGGAGAGTTAAAATAATCAAAATAAAGTCTTATCAAGGAGACCGAGGCAATTGGTTTAACACATAAAACATGACGAATTCGGCAGGCTTCTTGCTGTCACTGACAAACAAGTGTGTTAAACCAATCTGTGTGACAATCTTTGTTTTAACTTATCATCGGATTCTGAGCTCCAGCCATTCGCAGTGTCCAGGCTCACGGAAACCGTGATTCATGTTTTCTGTGTTGATTAACTGCACAGTGGCTCATGGCTGTCCTGTCCTTCCTGTCTTTCTTCCCCCACCTCTACGTTTTGTTTCCTTCCCCCCTGCTTTTCCCATTCTTCTCTTTCCTGTCTTTTTTCTTTCTCCTGAGAGTATGCTTTCAACGTCATGTTTCCTTCTTTTTCTTTTTTCTTTTTCTGTCTTTGTGCTTGAGAGTTGCTCTCCCTCCCACGCCCAGTTTCCTTTTCCTTCTTTCAAATCAGAAGTCGGTGAGAGCTGGTTTTAGAGAGCTATGTTCTACTTGCATCTCTTTATGGATTGTGTCATTTTTTTTTGAACCTCTGTGAATGGTTGGCTGTTTTTGCGTTTGTTGTCACATATCTGCTGCCAGACTGCTACCTTAGTTGGTCCTGCAGTGCCTCACTGCATGCTGGGATTGCCTGTGAGAGTAAACTGACATAGTTGCTGCACCAGACAGCATTGGCTAGAGAATGGTGTCCTTTGCTTCCCTCTTGAATGCCTTTTTTGTATGCTACAGAGTCACCATTGGCTAGCTCTGTCCGGCAAGTAATTCAGAAATACTGCTAGTGTAGAAAGGGAAGGTAGCAGTTTTACCACACTGTCGTTACAGGGAGCAACAAAAGAACAAAGAAACTGGTGCCTTGGATGTTGAGAAACACCAGCACAGCCAGGACCAAATGTTTCTAGCTCTTTTAGTAACAGTGTGTAGATGTACAGGGACCCATATTTTATTTAGATCTATACATTCAATCATTACTATGCAGAGCCTGAACGCTTCAATGATGCACACATATTCACTAATAGTCATTTTTTCTTATTATTTTTAAGTCTTAAAAAATGAAATATACTAATACCCTTTGGTTGATCTCACTAAACAACTTAGCATTTCAACACAGTTTAAATCACACTGATTAGTCAGATCCTGGCAGGACTTGTCGTCTAATTCCTTTGAAATGAGAGCATAGCTAATAAAAACATGAAGCTATTACTTCGATTAAAATCCCCCACCCCCAACCCCCTTTTTTTTATTATGACTAGAAATGATTGATCTCTACAGGCCCGCCACACTGTGGGTGTCTGGTGCTGGGTGGGGTCTTCGCATAAAAATAGAAAGACTCACTTTTGCTCGTTCTTCAGTCAAAGAGGAAAGAAAACGAAACCATAGAATAAACTCTAGGACTGTTAAGAAACTGCTGGCATTATTGCTTTCTGTGTCACGTGTGCGCCTGCCTGGCTGCTTCCTGAGGTGGGGACCCGGGCGAGACCGCGCCTGAGTTTGTTTCCACACTGCACTTGCAGATCTGTCTTATTGATTAGCAACGAAAAGGGTGGGGATTGGAGGGAAGGGGAGGGGAGGGGAGCACTAAGTGGCGACCGGCTCCTTGAAGCACAAGACATGTTCTTCCGGGAAGATGTCAAACAGCCGAGAAACAGCCACAGAGGAAGTAGAAAGGTGGAAAAATAAGGACGAAATGAAGGCATTTCTTAGGAGAATCTAGAGGCTCCTTTTCTTTGCTCTTTCTCTCCCCCACCCCTTTCCTTCCATCATCTGACCTGCAGAGGCTAGAGTGACAGCGTCATGCAAATGCCGCAGTCCAGCAGGTCTGGGAAAGGGTGGATGCCAGACTGTGCGTTAATGTTAATGATGAGCGCAGTGAAAATACCAGCCGCCGCCACCCCTTGCACACAGAAGCGCTCTGAGTCAGCATCAGATGCTAGCCTGACTCTCCGTGTGTCTGTATGCCTGTGCGCGCGCGCGTGCTCGCTCGGGCATCAGTGTCTAGCCGAGGGGAGGGGGTGGCGTTGTGAGTACGTGGAGGGTAAAAGCCAGTCAGTCAGTGAGAAGCAAAGGTACGTTGGAGAGCAACTAAAATCTGACTGATTTCCATCTTTGGAGCATCAGATGTATTCCCTAAGGAGGATGGGTCTCTGTGATGGGGGTGGTATAATTATGTTAATGTCATATTTATGGAGGGGTGAGATTTTTCATTCTAATAATTGGTTGAATGCTATGGTCAAAAATTGTAAAGCCATATTCAGTTTTAAGGAAAAGCAGGGACTTTTATCTAAGGACTGTTTTAATTTTTTTCTTCCTTCCTTTTTTTTTTTTTTTTTTTGCTTTTTGTGAATGCTGTTTTTGGGTTGCTTCTTTTGGATTTTTTAAAACTATTTATTTGAAGCCATAAGTGATTCAGTATGGGAAAGCAAATGATAAACAGAAAGAGATCTTATATAATGATGCATTACATCACGGAACAGGATATTTAAGTCTTACAAGGCAAAGTAAAGATCTGGGCAGGGGTGAGGGGGTTGGTTAGAAAGGGGTGTGGTACTTGGGTGGAGGAGGGGGGACACTTAGCAAATATTTTGTTCAGCCTAGCTTTCCTTGCAGCTTGCGTGGAAATGGAAGATTCACCTGCCTACAGGAAACACTCTAATTCTTTCCATTTTTTCTTTCTTTCTTTTTTTCTTTCTTTCTTTTCTTGCTTCCTTCTTCTTTCTTTTTATAACCTCCCCCTTTCCCTTTTAAGATCAACCACCCCAGAAGAACCAGATTCCACTTCCGTGGCCAGGAGTTTTATGTTATGCTAGTCTGATTGTTTCACCCTACATTCTGTGCTACTAAACCCTAAAGTACAGAATCCATTCTTGAACCACAAACGAGACTAGAAGATGGGAGGGAGTTTGATGAATATACAGGAATGGGATTGTATATTTACAAAGGTAGTGAACTTGATCATGGAATTATTCAAAGAAAAGAATCTTTTTGCTTACAATGTTGCCAGGATTTAAAGTAACATGCTTATTAAGTGGCCTTGCTCAAATAACTATAGAGTGTGCATGGAAATATTTGCTGTCTGAATAGTTTGCATATTTAAAAAGAAAAATCAAGATGAATAGGTGTTAAATTATAATATGTAGAAAGTTTTTTTGTTTGAATCTTAACTGTAATGGTATATATTTAAATCAGATTTTAAGTGTTATATATCCTGGGCCCACCGTGTAACAGTTGTGGTATAGAAATCTGCAAAAGAAGCAACATTTCAATTAGGTTCCCATTAACTGGTATATAATTCTTTTTTTAACGTAATAGAAGCGGGTGTTACTGTTAAAATCTGCTAGCTGCAGATTTTAACCCATTTGCTGTCTCCTTTGAACAGAATGAAATGATTCTTAGCTGCTCATTGTCTGCTTTGTTCTCATAGTCCTCATTATTGTAAGTTCTAACCTGTAAGTGGTCATCATGATGATTCTGCTCATCTTGACTTTCATGTGTCACGTATGTTTCTGTTTGTGTGCTTCAACTAGTATTTCAAAGGAAAAAAAAATCTGACTGAACCCAACTGTAATTCCTAAGCTGTCCTTTTCACGGGAAGAAGAATTCTCCTGCATCAAACAAGACTTTTCCTAGTCCCTGAGACCCTAACTTGTGAGGAATTTTAGTAACATCACAAGTCAGGCTCTTGGGACCTAGGCGGAGGGGTACCAGCAGCTTTGGACCTTATTGATTGTCGGCACAAACCACCAGAACAAAAGAACAGGCATATTCTGCCTAGGAGGAAAGAACAATGCTTTTCTTTTTAATCAGCAAGGGTTTCACCATGACCCACCCCCCAAAATGCAATTGTCAGAATTTGTACTCTAAAGATATGGCGCAGTGGCAGTAAAATAGCATTTGTATTTACTATGATGATCGATTCAAGTGTTGTAAGAGAAATGTATCAGAAACAGAATTAAAAGAGAATTGTTTTTAAAACGTTGCCTTGGGTAAATTTTAAGATGAGTAAGAGGAGAATATGTCCTTCATTAATGACAAAAGTTGTTTATATTCATAACTTTTGTATGCATAGAATTATATACATTACTTACTTGAATAAATTATTATGCTTTCATAGAACTGTGACTTGGAATACGTAGGATTCCAATCATATTTGAGGCCTGGAAAAGAAACAATTTGCAATCTTCTTTATTAAACCTATTTGGGTAGATACAAATTTGTAGGGAATATTGTTTTATACATGATAGTTTCAGCCAGTTTTCCTTAGACTTTGCCCACACAAATAGTCTAAGAGTATTAACAATTCTCTTATTCTGAGATTCACAAAGTCTATATTTAGAGGAATACGGTGCCTTTGAATTTTTATTTTTCATTTTGTGTGTGTTAGGAACCTATGTGAGATAAAGCAGTGGGTAGCACCTATGAAGTCAGATGCCGTAGCTCTGTGCAAACTGCATCTGAGATGCAGGCTCTGATCAGAATTTCCATTATCAGAAGTAAATATTCCAACCATAGCCTCTCTTGCTTATTTGAATATTTATTAGTTGTTTACACATCATGCATATATTTTTGGACCTATAATCAATAAATCTATTTTAAATTTGCAATAATATTACAAAACCTGAGGCTTAAAATAGAGACGGCTTTTCATAACACAGGCAGCAGAGAGACTTTGATGTTTTACTTGTATTGCTTCACCATAACTTGGTTTCTCCATTGTTAAAACAAATTTATGAACCTATTTTAGGATATTGCGTGGAGTCTTTGTTCACATTTGTTCACCATGAGGTTGTTATTATTGCTTATGACTTGAAATATCATGAAATACAAAGCACCCTTGTTATTTCCTAAAACAAATATAAAAATATCCTAAACACTGACTATGTTCAGGTATGTGTGAACCTTGCATCTTTTTAGATTCCTTTTTGGCTTCACCCATGCCATTTTCTAGAAGCCTGAAAATGTGTCTGTGTGTATAAATATGTTTTATGATTACAAATGAATGGAGCAAATATAAATAGTGAAGATTTATTTTTATCCTGTATTTTTCTTTTGCTTCTTTTAATCTCATTATTGTTGGAACTGATTATTTGTTAAAAACAGAACTTTTTGAGCACAAAGAACTCTATGTATGTGTATCTGTGAGCATCAAAAAACTTGATTCTGTTTAATAGGAGGTTTACATAACTGATCAGAAGCATTCTATTGAATGGAACACTATATAGAGGAGTGTGTTTACTAACACCTGTTATCATAAATAATATGCATATGTTATCTGATGAACTTAAATCCAAAAGAAAGTAAGGAATTATATTCAATATAATTATAGCAGAATATTTAAATACAGGAATTTTCTTTTTTATGTGCTAATGAGCTCCACTGTTTATTAACTTACATTTTATAGGAGAAAACTATACTAACATAAATTGAGAATGCAATGCTATTTATTCAATTCTCTCAAACAAACATCATTCATGCATCTATATGACTGATAGATCTTGCAGCTTTGAGCATTCTCTGTGCAAACGCCGTGTGTGGCATGTGTTTGGAGAGAGTGGCATTCACAAAGCTCTCCTCTTACTCCATAAAGGTGTGTGTAGACATCAGACACTTTGTTTCTGTAAGTCAGTTTATGCTGTAAGTACGTGGATGGGTGGGATTCTTTCCGCGTTTCCCTCTCAGGCTGTCACCAGATAATGCTGCTCTGAGGCTTCATACTATGACTTGTAAAACCAGATCATTCTACGCTTAAAATAAAAGAAAGGATATACAACAAAGAGTGAGAAAAGGATGCGGGTTGCATACAAAAATCAGTGATATTAACAATCCAATGGCTTCTGGATTGGGGGAGCAGCCTGAGTCAGACGCATACATTAAGAGCTGTCTGATGCCCATGTGAGCTCGCTCAGTGTGTTGGAAATGAGGGAGAGCATTTCTTCTCTGACACCAGCTTATTTGTACATATTAATTTTGAAATAGCAAGTCACTGTTCCACATACATCGACTAACCCCTGCTTGATTTTTTCTCTGTCTCATATTGTTTCTTAAATTAATGTCAACTCCAAGTTCCTTTTAAAAATAAAAATCATTACTCTACTTAGCCATTTACCAAACACTAATGGAATAAGAGTTTTCCTATTGTCTTTGTTTTGAGACTTTGACAATATTGTGATACCTGCGTCTTTAGCTTTAGATCTCTATAAGGGAAACATGGGTTTTTCTAAATGACAATTTTTAAAGCATTTTAAAATCTGTCATGAAAGCCACTCTGGAATTTTGCCAAATCTTAATATGATTATATTTTCTTTTAATATTCATGAGGTCTATCTCATTCTCAATTTAAAATCCCTAAACTCTTCAGTCTTGCACTGACACACAGAAGTATAGAGATACTTCTTAAGTCATTTAATAATGCCTGAAAGAGGAAGAAGTATCACAGGGGAATTACAGTACAAATTAATTACTAATGAAATTAGAAAAGGTGGAGTTTACCTTAAACTGGTCTTCAAAATGGCGGGCTGGTACACATACCTAAGCTTGAACTAATACATCTTAAATATGCAAATGGCCTTGCAAGCTTTTATGTTTGGATAAGTTTGGAGGAAAGCAGTGCACACAGGGTGAGCAGAAGCACAAGTTTCCTCACCATTGGCACGTGCAATGCAGCCATATATAAGCAGCAAATGCAAGCACAGTTTTGATGCCTGGATTCTTCTGTTTAATTTGTTAGTAAACTTTTAATTTAGTACTCAAATCCCACTGATCCCTAAGTGACTGCATTTGGAAAAAGAAAACAAGGTTCTTAATATAGAAAAGTTAAAAAAAAATACCCTGGATGTTTGCAAACATGTGAAAAAAAAGAGGTTTTTCCTGTAGCTCTGCAAGCTCATATTTAGAACACTGAAGCTTAGCTGCTATTTTTATCCATGTGTCAGTTCCATGTTTACTTTCCTTATCCATCAATGATCAAAGACATTGGAGCTTGTGTGTGTGTGTGTGTGTGTGTGTGTGTGTGTGTGTCTGTCTGTCTGTCTGTCTGTCTGTCTGTGTGCATGTCTGTATGTTTCTGTGCATTTCTGGAAAATGTTTAGTGAAAGCAGAATAAACACTGAGACAGCTTCCTGATGTCACTCATACTGTGTTATTACTAAGTTAACTTCAATTTTTATTGACTGGCACTTTCCCCACGTGACTTCATGTTAAACATATTACATTTTAGCTTGCATATGGTACTGGACCTGTGGAAAGTTTGAAGGCAGGTGAAGACTGGAGGCAACTGAGATTAATTGAAGATTAATTTCATTAGCTAATTTCAAGATTATTTTATGAAAACCTCAAAATAAGAATTTTCGATACAGTGGGAAACCTGCCCCACAGATGATATTTCTAATGTGATCTTAAGTTTGCTTTCTCAATAGTAAATTACTCACCTACAAAAGCTATCATGAATGGTACCTGTTTGGTCAAGCGAGTAATAATAGTAACCCCTGGGTCCCAACATAGTTAAATAAGGTATGGGATCTCTTCTAGAAGAAGTTTTAGCAATGTTTCTATTCTGTTTTTCTCCCTTATTGTTGATTAGGACTGATCATTTTGTGAACAAGTGAATTTTCTGTGTAATTATTTTCCTGTTTTGGAATTGGTGTTTTCCTTACTCCACCAGTCAATATTTTATGTATCCAGTTTGGCAGGTCATTCCTGAAATCTTCTGAATATTTGTAGACATATAAGTGAAGTGAAATAAATTACATGTTTATATTAGGATTGTTTTGCCATTTCAATGATAGGTTGGAGTCATGTTGAATTGAAATATACAAGTGAAGCTGTTGGTTTTGTAACGATTTTTAATATAATACTTTTTTCATAATAAACATCCAAATCTTATGTAGGGAGTCAATCTTCGCTAAGCAATTGCTCTGCTATGCAGCACACTAAAAGGCCAGCCTCAGCATTCATGAACTGTGGGCAGATTTTTACATTAGACACTATTTTTTTTATTGTTGTTCTTGAGGGATTATACCAGTCAGTTCTACCATTTCTCTCTCTTCCTGCCCCCTCCCCCTGCACCCAACATGGACCCCTTTCAACTTCTTCAAAGAAGCTGGGGGCAAAAAAGTGGACTCTATATTAATGGCAGAAAACAAACTGGCTGCTAGACTTCCGAGACAGCTCTCCAATAATGAAGCTGGGCAGACTCTGTGACAAAGAATTCTTGAATGTACTAAATATATAGAGAAGCCTATTTAATTCATCAGAGGGTCTTAGAGGACAGACACAAAGTTTAGAATTCAATTCAAGCTATGCCAGAAAATGAAAATGTACTTTAAAAAGGATTTCTGAAACAATTGTTCAAAGAAATGTCAACTTTGAAGGTTCTTTCTAGAAGAATGAATTTTGTACTCTCATTTTATGTGGTGATTTTTCTCAATTAAAAAGGAAATGATTAATAGAATCTCAAATAAATTGTAGTTTATAATTTTTTTAAAAAATGTTTTCTTTCCACATGACCCATTGTAGTGAGACCCACTTAGTACATTGTCTAAAAATAATCAGTTACATGAATGAAACACAGAGATAATTTTATTTTTATGAAAGTTAGACATAATGGAAGCACTCAACCTATTTCAAAAGAAAAATTTACAACTTTTTTATGATTTCCAGAACATTCACACACAAAAATGTTTAAATATTTAAAATGTTTTAGAATAATATAATCAGTTTATTCTGAAGAAACAAATTGCTGATAAAAAATAGGACCATTTGATTCTAAATTTACAAGATTAAAAACATGATCCTAGCCTTATCTCTTGATTAATATAGGGAAAAAATTGCCTTGTCCTATGCTTCTCAGGCTACCAGATATGATATTTGTAAAGGATATTCATTTCAAGAATATGAAAATTATTAATCCCAATACTGTCATAAAGAATACTTATAAAGTTTACTCAGGGTAGTAGGAATGTAATTCTAAAAGGAAACTGCTTGCAGACTTTTCTCTAATGTTTTTTTAGGATTAGTAGAGTCTGGAGCCTAGTGTGTTATTGTTTTCATTGATCACTACAGTCTGAAGAGAATATGCTCTCCTCTCTGTTGCTTCTCTGGAGCTTACAGCTGAAAAGAGAAGACTTCGGAGTACATATTGTCAACACAGTATGAACTTTTGATCCATTAGTCCACTGCTTTCCCATGTTCAGTCCCTCTCTGTCTCTGCTCTCTCATCCCATTCTCTTCTCTTTTCATCCTTTTCTCTGTACTGTGTGGACATTCTTGAGTGGGCGCTCAGCACTGAGTGACAAAGCTGACTAGCTGTATAATGTTTGCAACATAATATTCCAGAAAAGGAGGAAGAGGGAGAGGAGGAGGAAGATGAGGAGGAGGAGGAGGAGGAGGAGGAGGAGGAGGAGGAGGAGGAGGAGGAGGAGGAGGAGGAGGAGAGGAGAGGAGAGGAGAGGAGAGGAGAGGAGAGGAGAGGAGAGGAGAGGAGAGGAGAGGAGAGGAGAGGAGAGGAGAGGAGAGGAGAGGAGAGGAGAGGAGAGGAGAGATTCTGTTTTTTCTAAACACCAGTTCTGAAGATGAGAAAGAAGCCCTGTTTTGCTCTCATGCCCATCAATGGATCAACTTTTCTACATTTCTGCCCATACCTGTTCTATGCTCACTCTGAGACTGAAATCCTATATAGAGAGGCAATAGGACAAGATTAATCTAGCAGGCTCAGAGAAACAAGGGAATGGCATGTAGTGGAAGAAATACCAGGCAAAATCAAAACAGGATTTGAACAGTTATCACCAATTTCTGAATTGTTTGCCATAACAACATTTATAAGTCAAATGTTTGCCTTAGTGAACTTGGTAGTGTTTATCAATACATGGAACACTATTGTCCAGAGACAATGGCCTGTGTACATAGTGATAGTGAAAGACTGTCTTGCATGGTAAATTTCAGCCTTGAGTATCACGAAGATTAACTATATTTTCTTAACATTTCCCATGACATATGTAAGTACAGTCAGCATATTAGGTCAGTTCGGGATCTTAAATTTTATGTTAGGATTATTAGAAATAAAAATTTGGTAAATAAAGGATAGTAGTTTCATTTAAAGTCTAATGTGTATGTCATAGATAACACATTGTTTGACTGGTTGGTTAAATTCTTTATCACCAATGTTATGGAAATGTCTATGACTGAATCTTGGAATCCTCTTATTTTTGGTTATGAATTGGCCCAAATTTCCCTATTCTTCAGTGAACATGTACACATGTGTGTGTTATATTTATATGTGATATATATATATATATATATCATCATACACATGCAAACACATATATGTGCCCATATATACACACACATATATATAATCGCTATGATTAAATAATTCAGGTAATGGAATTTTTTATACTTTTGTGGGGAAGTGATTGAGAAGATAGATTTAACATTGTATCCCAGACTGGCCTTGAACTTTTGATAATGATTTTGCCTCAACAGTGTGTCAACCTGGCTGACTAGATTCTTCATAATTTATCCTTTACTTTTGAACTTTTGTTTACCATGGTATGACCTGGGCAATTTTTAACATTATACTGTCAAGCATGACTACTTAAGAAATCCTTCTCTCTAAGAAGAGATTAATTTTCTATGAATAATGATTCTAATACAAAACATTTTTATGATGCAGTTGAACAAAGCTATAAATATAATTTAGGGACTCCAAAATTTTGCTTTAATGTTCACAGTGCTTCTCACTCATTAATCAAATTATAAAATTATGCTGTGGTTTCCAGTATATTAAAACAAGCTGTCATATTTGGAACATCTGTTTATGTTCCTGCTTTTGATATATGTTTCTAAGAAGATGAAATAAAGATTGCCATAAATAATGTTCATAATTTACTTTACAAAAGAATGACATCTACCACCATTTTACAAAAGAATGACATCTTCCTCTAAGTCTGATTGTCTCCTACAAAATAAATCTTCCAGATTGTATTTTATCATTCCCTTATCAAGACGGAGGGGAAAGGCTCAGGTCTTAGTCACGCCTCCCTTTTTGGTTAAGAAACTTGGTGCTGTTATGGCAGCCTTGACAGACACTGTGTTGGCTCCAGACAGTCACTTTGCACTATCACTTTGTCTCAGCTATAAATCGGAGTCTCCTAATGGCCAAGACCGACACTGCGACATTTTCAGACACAGTAAAGACCAGATTTGAGTGGAAATCAATTTTGTTTCACAAATCTTGGGTTACTATTTGAAGCCTTCCCTTGTTTCTTCATCAGCCTATGTGGTATTTTCATGATCATCAAAATATTATTCAAAATTTATGTCATGACTTCTTTAGTTATAAAACCACGTTCTTACATCAATCTTCATTGTTAATTAATGGAAATCTGTTGTTGTTTTAACTTTATGTTTAAAAAAAGCAGTATGAGCCAAAATTTGGTTTCGTGTTTTATTATGTTTTTTGGAAAAAAACTGTGAAATGTTTCATGATTTGAAAACCAACCATACATATCCTAATCAGCTTTTTAATATTCAATAATAAATGAAGCAAAGGATTCATTCTCTCCCTCTCTCTCTCTCTCTCTCTCTCTCTCTCTCTCTCTCTCTCTCTCGTGTGTGTGTGTGTACTCATTAGTAAAGGTTTTAAGTATTGCAAGTTTTTTTTTTTGTTTTTGTTTTGTTTTGTTCTTTCAAGTTTCTCTGTAACTTTGGAGCCTGTCCTGGTACTAGCTCTTATAGACCAGGCTGGCCTCAAGCTCACAGAGATCCAGTTGCCTCTACCTCCTGAGTACAAGGATTAAAGGCAAGTGCCACCACCACCTAGCTTTAAAAAAGCTTAAAAGTCATTGATCAGTACTAAAGAAATGGGATTGGTATTTGCAGGCATTACATTGTGTCAGCGTCTTACATATTAGCTCCAGGAATGTTGAAGAAACTGCACTTGACAAGGTGAAAAGAAGTTTCTTTTGAGACTTGATGACATGGATGCTGGGTATTTAATATATTTGCTTTACTTTCTATATCTTCTGCACTTAGAAGAAAATTAATATAAAGAAGATAAGCTGAAACCAAATAAAGGGAAAATCTTTCATAGTAGTTTGATTTGATTTGATTCTCTAAGAATGATTGGAACTCTGAATTCTTGGATATCCTAAGAAAAATGGTTAATTGAAATTTGGTAATCCTCTCTTTGTGGTTATCAAAATTCTTAGTAACCATTTTCTTTCATTTTCATGATGAATCTTCCAGTTAATGTGAAATTGCACTTTGAAGAGGAAATAATACTTTTTTATTTTTCTTATTATTTATTTATTTATTAAAGATTTCTGTCTCCTACCCGCCACCGCCTCCCATTTCCTTCCCCCTTCCCCAAGGTGGGAGGTCCTAGGAAATAATTATTTAACGTTAAAAAGGTCATTTTGAAATGTAACATGGACAAGTGGAACTATATACAACTAGAGGCAAGAAACTTCCAGTCTTTAAAATTTTTTATCCATCTTTCCACTTACCTACCTTTAAGAACAATGATATATAAAATGAAATTTCTTGCAACATAGATGTTGAATCCAAATGAAAGTAGAATTTCCTTCTTAAAATATGAGACTGTATTCCTGTAAGAAAATAGAAACACTGAGGAATAATTGTCCTCGGAAGAGGACAGAGCTGCATGACAGTATGATGTTTTGGGGTCCTAGAAAAAGAATTTGCTACAGTATATGGAAAGTTCCCTACAAGAGGAAGCATCTATTTTATTCCGTAAGGATAGGAAGGCTGGTGAGAGAGTGGCAGGAAGATTGGTACATTAGTAGGAATAAGCAACGTACTCAAATATCCAGGAATAAGATAGACTATGCTATATTTCACTTTGAATTTAATTGATAAATTGATGCATTTGTAGAAAAGTTGAAACTGGGTTCCTAACTAAAGGCAAACAGAGGTCAGTTTGTAAAGGACCTACAATATTCACAGAGACTGTGGTCACGGTAGGTAAATATAAAACTGTGAATACATGGGGACAGACACAAGGTTGCTTGCATCCATCATTCATTTTTTTTTTCTGGTCAGAAAGGCTGAAGAGCTCAACTCAGAAATTCTATCAGAGCTACAGAGGAAGTTTTATAAGACACATTATTCTTTCCATCCTGAAAATTCTAAGTCAATGTATTTAGGACAGAGAACATGCAGATGCATTTTGTAAAATATCTTAGATGAATGACCAGCCTTCTAACAGATCAAGAGCAGAGCAAATGATTCAGGAATGAGAGGGGGCAAGTGATTAGTAAACATGTGTGAAGACTACTGCAATTCTACTGAAAGAAAAACAATGGTGACATCAACTATGATTATCTAACCTGAACTCAACAGATTCCTTGTCTTTTATAGTTTCATATTCCCATAAAATTTGATCTGAAATTTGCCTGAATTCACTTGCCTTTTCTTATAGGCAAAACAAACCAATAGTGTATGTAGCATTTCCAAGAGACTGAAACCAAAATTTATAGTCACTAATATCAATCATGTGAAACAAAATGTAGATATAAGTAGTCTGATGCATACACAATTGAAAGACCTTACAGACAGTGGATTGCATGGAGAAACAAATTGTAGCAAAGAAGATGGTGTTGCATTACTTATTAACAGCAGTAGAATGAGAATCACTATAGTCCTTTATTGAGCCAGCATTAGTTCCTTTTGGCCTCTTACTTCAGTAAGTAGAACTTGAATAACAGGCATGGAACTCTAGTGAGGATTTAGAATGTCCAGTCAAAGCCTATGTGTTCAACACTTGATCTTCATTCTGGTGTCATTGGGATATGGGAACAGTTAAGAGGTAAGTCCTACTGGAATGTCTTAAAGTCACCGAGCCTGTGCCCTTGAATGGACAGGGGTGCCCAAACCCTCTTTTTTTTTTTTCTCTTGTTTTCTGACTGAGATGAGAAACTTATCTCTAACAAACACTCATGGAATATCTGTTCACAAATAGAAAATTGATAGGATTAACGGATTGTGAAATGGGTTAGCCAAAGTGAATTAAAAATAAGTTATTTTCTCTTCATAAAAATGAACTATTTCAGAGATCTGTTGTGGGAACAGACAGCTGACTTTCACACATGATGCACAAGTGACACCAAACAAAGATATCCAGATAGTAATAAAAACTCTAGAAGTGATTACAAAGAAGAGGAAACCATTTGCCTACACAGAGTTGAACACTTGAAATCAGGAGTGCAAGTTACTCCTATATGGTACTATCTTTAATGACTTCTATTTCTGAGGCAGTATGAAGATAGTCATCCCCAGACACATTGTTTCCATGCTGTAGAAATAAAAGAAAGAAAGGAAAAGGACTAAATATTATTCTAAAGAAAATATCTGAAAATTTCACAGTATCACAGCATTCTCTCAGAACTTTACCACCAGGAATGCAAAGTTTGCGTGTAACATAAGACTGTTCATTTGTTTCCTAGTTGCCTAGGAAATCACACAGAAACTGTACTAATTAAAACACTGTTTGACTGATAACTCAGGCATACACCTAACTAGCTCTTATATCTTAAATTAACCCATTTATATTCATCTGTGTATTGCCAAAAGGCTGTGGCTTACTGGGTATTTTCTGGCATCTTTCTTCATCAGCAGGTACATGGCATCTCCTTGACTCCACCTACTCTTTCTCTATATCTCTGTTCAAATTTCCCACCTGGCTTTACTCTGCTACACCATTGGCCAAAACAGCTTTATTCATTAGTCAATAAAAGCAACACATATACAGAAGTACATCCCACATCATCTCCCCCTTTCTGTCTAACTAAAATGGAAGGTTTGAACTTTACCATAGTAAAATTACATATAACAAAATAGGTATCAATCAAGAATTAGTTACAGTATTTCTTTGTGAGTCTAAAGTTTCATATATGATTTATCTTTTATCACAACAAAAGAAAACTATAACTATCTAGTCTTCAACTCCATCAAAGACCCCAGAAGGATATAATATTGTATAAGTAAACAGGAAGTACATTGTAAACAACTTCCAAAGTTCTAGAATTGACAAAGATATATTGCTGCCTGGATAATCACCCAAAGTTCTTCTGTAACATTTGGGCATCTATCTTCAATGTAAAGACCCATGGAATGTGGTAGACTTTTCAGTGAAGCATAAAATTTGAAGCCCTGTTCTGCCTTGTATTAGCAAAATTCATTACTTTCCTTCTTCTGTGTCCTGCAGAATGTCTTGCAGTTTGTTCTGTGAAGCAGGAACCCCGAAGGACCATTCTATCCTTTGAAAAGTCACTTTTCTGTGGGTCCTGCATGTCCAGTTGATAGAATATACCATCAAGTAGTCAAGCAAGAACAGTTTCATGCCCAAATGACTAGCCTTGTCAAATTGAAGGAAAATTTCACAACAAGTTTCTTCAATGTCCATCAACCTCTCTGAATTTATTGGTGCTGCTAAAGCAGATATGTCTAACTGTTGAGAAAAGTCTAAGTTCTTAAAACATTTTAAATGTCATATTCTGTAGGTCTTTGCAGTGTTGAAGGTTACTTAACTGACATGTATCTCTGTATATCTAGAAAACCTAAGTAACATGACTAAAAGTTTTATTATTATATATGATTATCTATTAATCTGTATTTTTAATTATATATTACATTTTAAATGATGTATACAGGCCCAATACCTTAAATAAAATTAGAAATAAATATATGTATATACAGTGTTACAAACATGACCTTAAATTTATATCAGTACACTAAGATCCATACCAATGCAAAGTATTCATCTGTATATCATATTGCCCCAGTATTTTTTAGAAATTGACTATGACCATTAATCACTTATAATCAACCCACTTTAAATGAAACAAACATTTAAAAACAATCATTTTGGGAATTTAGGCATAGTTTTTTCCAAATGCTTCCTGCCGTTTGTTGGGCAAAGTGTTTTAGGGGTTCATGGAGACCTTTTGGAGGATCTTGTTCCATCAAACCACATTAGCCTAGAAGGAATCCACAGTTTCCCATCTTTTGTGAAAACAGAAGAACCTCTTTTCCAAAATAACATCTCCTAAGACTCAAATTTTGAAGTCAAGATACCTTTATAATATATGTTGGTTTAGCTTAGCAGCCCACAGAATCAAATGTCTGTCTGTAGTCAAAATTCTAAGGAAAACACTATAATATACATAATCCAGACTCTCTTTGTATACTTCATCTTTATGTGACTTGTTTTCCTCTATTACTTTTAAATATTTATTTTATTATCTTTACTCCTTTAATCTATGACATTCTGTACTCTTTCTTCTCTTTCCCTTAAACCCATGTGCATTTACCCACCACTTTGACCCATTTAGAGGTGTTTTTGCATGGGCAAAGTCTTGGAAAGGTTACCATATCATCAAGAAATTTCAATGACCTATCTGTCCTTATTTGGAGATTATTTATCATTTTAGAGATTTCAAAACACTCCACAAGGATAAAGTTTAGTCAGCAAGCCAGTGTCTCTAATAACAAAATAACAGAGCTGATAAGTGACCTGAAAGATGTTTAAGAGCAAGAAAGCCACACCCTGACAAAAGCTAATTGTGAACAGAAAGTATATGCAGTTTTACTGGGGCGAATATTCTCGAATATAGTAAACTAAGCAAGTCCACTTTCAAATGATAAAGGCAACAGTGTTGACAATGCTTTCTAGAGTTACATTGCTTGTCACTTCTCAGTGAGTCAGAAAACAACCTGCGAAAATTAGAGACTTCATTTTCATATATAGCAGTAAAAGCTTTAGGTCAATTGTTTCTAGATTACTTTAGAGTATTTTTCTCCTTTTCTAAGAAAACAGAAAAGTTCTTGGTCTTTAACAACCAGGCCCATATATTTATTCATTCAGTCAACAAATAAGTTAAATATTCTCCATATCGCAAGCAGATTGTTTTATGCTTCCAAATTATTTTCAGCTATCTTTTATTTTATTGTATTTGTTTAATGTTACTTGAACATATCAGGGCCTTTGTCTTACAAGAAACATGTGTCTCACACAATTCTCATTCATGTATTTTGAGTTATGTTTTCAGCACACACACACAACACACACGCATATCTACATACAGATATATAGGATATACTGGGATACTAAAGAAAGAATGCTAAGAGACAGTTTAGATAAACTGTGCAGTAGAAAGTCAGAAAAAAGTTCTTCAGGAGACATTGGAAGAGAGTCTTGTGAGAAAACAGTATGATTTCCTTATTGGTGCTTCTAATCTCTTTTTTGGGAATTCAAGTAGAACAGAGAAAACTGTGAAATTTAGTGTTTTGTTTCTTCCCCAAAGCTTGAATCTGTAAGTGAATCGTGTGCTAAAACTAAAATCGGAAAGCATTTGCTTCGATAGATCCTACAGATGCTTTACTGCTGAAACTGCTTCATTTCCTATCCTAATTAATTCACAGACATGGAAAGATTAAGAGAAAAGAACTTGTATTAGAAGAAGGAAGATCCATGTAGTGCATCTGACTCCATTGCTTTTGATGGCCTCTTTATCAGTCTTTTAGTAACCAGATCTCAGAAACATCTGTCTTAGGAAGGGCTATTCTCTCTGTCTTCCATTTACTTGAGAAGGACTTAAGTTAAGGTCATAAGCAAAGATTAGGTTACTTCTGTCCAGAAATTAATCAGAAAATTCCTTTTGAGCTGTGATGTGTTTTTCTGTGCCTTTGTCCACCTCCCAATCTATCTTTTACAGTCCTTAATCTCCTTTAAATGACCAGTAGTTTAAAGGAATTTGAAGTCCTATATTTACATAATTGCTCAATTAAAAATATGATGATAGTATAGGTAAAATATATTTAAGAGACATAACTTAAAGAAAATACATGGATATCATAAGTGAATCTAATTTATTGGAGGTTTCAGGCCACATTCTTAGTCACATCTGTGCTAGAAGAAACCTACTTTCCATTTTCTATTTCATTTGCATTACCCAAAATTATTCATGAATATGAAAAAGATATTATTCACATTCATATTTCTTCCTTTCTTTTAAGCCCAGTGTGTTTATGAGTTATACATAAACATACTTCTATATATGTATATTTATATAGTTATCTAAATGATTCAGTCTTGGCACTACAACTGGATAGCAAGCTTAAGTGACTATATTTTGTGTCATGTGTGTCTTATTGTATCATTAATGACATTACAATTGTCAAATAGGCTGAAATCCAATAATTATAACTGCCATGTTTTAGAATGGTTTGTCTCATTGAGAAAGGTTTTAAAAATAAAGGGATCATGTCTGAATTCTTCTTGTGCAAATAGCAGGTGTAGTTAACATTTTTACTGAGTTGTTATTACCATGGTACTTATGGTAAGGGTCTTTTAATATCCTTATGTTCACAAAGCAGTATTAATTCAAGATTTCATAAATCCAGTGTCCTTCTTAAAACAACTACAAAGATGAATGGACCAGGGAAAATGGCCAACATGTCAGGCCTTACCTCCTTCTAATGTTTGATTCTTCTTAACTCAATATCCCAGGAAATCATTTCATTTGAAAAAATAGGTAGAATGTATAAAGAAAAAAAGTTTCCCCTGTTCTAACAGCTCAACTTTCACACTTTAGAAAAGCAAATGTTGTTGCTTCGGTTCCCAAACTTTTCCCTCAAAAACATCCTTGTTTCTGTCAAGCAGTGGGAGACATGACGAGAATGAATATCACAGACTGGGAACTTTATTTATGACAATGATGCTATGCCCTATGCCATCCGTATTTCTGAGTGACATGGAGGAAGGGAAAGTGGAAGCTTGTATTCCCTTCTTTTAAATTGATTCCCGTTAGCTTTTAACAAACAGACCGTTTTTAAGCCCACAGGATGATGTATTCTTCTTTTCAGTAATTGTTAGAGATATTAAAGCCAAGAGACAATGGTAGGTGTGCACAGAATAAATGGATTTCCTAGACAAACGCACTTGCCTGAGATCAAATGGCTACAGCACAGTTAGGGTTACAGTCTCCTTCCCTTCCTCCTTATTCTCAACAGCACTGGAGCTTTTTCCAAAGTTGCCATGGTAACACTCTATCTGGCTGCTGGCTCTGTCGTAAGTTATTGAACTGAGACTGGCTTTTGGTTTAGCAGATAATTAGGTTCTGTCTCACAGGTTCATTTTCCTGTGACTGGAACGTGAATATGACCTACAGCTGGCCTCAATTTCAGTGTCACAGACAAAAGTTTAACCCTTCAGAGCTCCCCTGACACAGTCCTGAGCCTGGCTTCTGAGGTAGAGAGCACACAGTACCACTCCCACACACACCTCGGGGAGATTACTGAGACTTCACATAAAATTCTCTATTCATTCTATCAACAAGGAGCATATATGGTCAGGTATACATTAGGCATTTTTCAAAATTCTAAAAGGTCAGCAATATGATGATTGTTTACATATTATGTATATAAAATGCAACATTTTCCATAGTCACTTCATTATCCTTATTTCTTGAGCAATTTTAAAGTCACATGAAGGTGCTGTCTGTTCAGACTGAGACCCACACCAGTGCTAATATTCCAACCTCGGGAATAGTAACCCAGTCCTTTCATCGGTAATTTTGAGAACTCTTTGCTTCTCCTTTTTTCTGTAAATGTTGGGGATTTATCTGGTATTGAAAGGCTGCTTTGAAGCCAAAAACGGCCCCATTTGACAGGGAGAAGTAGTACTTTAATGAAATGCAAAACCATTTACTCCTGCTACTCATCTTGTTCTGGAAAACTAGCAAATCTATCTAGTATATTAGTCAGATTTAAGTTAAAAATTTACTCCTTGTTTAGAAGAAAGAAAGAAACACAGTATTGAAACTAGATACGAGATTCATATAATTAAATTTATGCTCTGGCAGCAAGAACTTTGGGAATAGTCAAGGCAGATATGGCTTCTCAGGTATAACAATGGCAGAGTTTTCAGATAAACTTCAAATGTTATGGTGAACTGACTGGAATTTTAGCTTGAAAAAGAAAAGAAATGGGAGTAAGTTGAGCTTATGATAATCGAAATAATTGATTAATGAAATTGTATAGCTCAAGTGGATGGAGGGTCACTCAGTTATTTTAACAGTTATATGTTGTGACAGAGATTAGATGCTCTGCGTTCATGCTCCATGTAGACCATTCTGATCTAGCCAGTGTTGTCCTTCCTCAACATCCAGGTGAGAATAATTCCAAAAGAGCAACAGCCTCAGCAGTCCTGAGTGAGAAGCCAGGGTTCTACACATGTTCCATATGCAGATACTTTTAGGACAAGGTTGAGATTAGAGAGGTAGAGGCTACACTAACTTCAAAGGGGACCAAAGACTAGGAACTCTTTTGTTCATTATTTGTCAGTGGACTGAGGCTCTTCCAACCTGTAATTGCATATAGAGCAGTAGTTGTCCTCTTGTTGATGACTAACTAATTTGTTGAATGAATATATGACTTCTCCACTCTCTATGTAATAATAAATAAGCATTTGATTACAATTATAAAGAGAACTTAGGAAATAAGCAGGATTTTAAATTTAAATAAATCTTTTCACTGCCTTATTATGATTCCTTTCAACCCCTGAGCCCTACAAATAAATATTATCACTTGCTGCACTGCTGAAATGACCTGGAACTGGAATTATTCACTTTGTTTTCTAATCTAACATGTAACAGGGTGACTTCTGTGTTATTAGAATAGTATAATAAATACTGTGTTATGAATCCCTATCCCACCATAGTCTACCCACTTCTTAACATCACCTCTCCAGTCTGCTACCCCTTTCACTCTCTACCTACCATTTCCTCTAGTCGATGGGCATGTGCTCAACAGGTAGTGTTACAGTTTGCTGTTTTCTCTTCAGGAATGCGTGCTTCCCCTGGACTCTATGCTGCTTTCTCTGTTCAAATGCCATATGCTTGCAGTTGCTTTTCTGAGCATCTAGAGAATTGCTCTGTTCACTTCCCACCATCCTTCTTGTTTCAAGTTTTCGTCAGAGGCCTTATTGCATCTTAATATTACAGAAGACAAAATAATCTACAAGTGTGTGCTTATGTGTCTTTACACGAAAGTATTAGTCCCATTGACTATTCATAGATAGATATATCCTCATCTTCTAGAACTCAGGAAGCCAGATCCAAGAAAACCTTCAATAAATACTAATGGGATAAAAAAAATAAAGAATAGAGTAAATGCGTAAAGGCATTCATGTAGTGTATCTATTTACCACAACCTAGTGAGATGAAGACATAATAACCACTTTTTGAACATAATAAATAAAAATCTTCTATAAAATGAAGTTGCATTACAGCATAAGGATTCAATACAAACACATGTCTATACTTCTAGCCATGAATTTCAAGTTAAACAGTGCTCATTAGCATCCTAATTTTGTGTGTGAAATGCATGACGTGTGCACCCATATGCACACACAGAGGCCATAGGGGACATCGGATGTCCTCTTCTACCACTCTCTAATGTACTTCCATGAAGCAAGGTCTCTCCCCTGAGCCACCCCAGTGAGCTTCGTCTCCACTCTACAGTGCTAGGATTGCAGCAAAAGAAATAATCCCTTAGGTGCTGACAATTTAAACTCAGACCCATGCCTGCACAGCATGTACTCTTGCATGCTAAGCCCCCCAACCCAAAATTCTAGTCATGCATGAACTAAACCCCAAACAATACGACGTTTATTAAGATATATATATATATATATATATATATATATATATATATGCCCCCATTCTAGTCATTGATGGAAACTTTCATCTTCAATGGACCAGATAGTAAATAATTTTGCTTTGCTACCCATGCAGTCGATCTTGCAATTACTTCTGTGCAGATGTGAAGGCAGATAGACAACACATAAGCAAATGGCTATGGCTCAGTCCCCCAAAGTATTTATGAAGCCCAGCATTGAGCAGATTCAGTCCCCAAGCCACAGTTTGCTGATCCACATCTTCCCTAGTTATTGGAGGATGCCTGAGGACCATTACTCTCTTACCTACTTCCTGAAAGCAATGAAGCTTTATGGATGACTAGCTTCATGACATGTGTGAAATAAGAGGCTGATTTTTTTTCCTTCCTTTTGGGTGCTTAAGGCAGTGCCTACTTTTTAATTTCTCTGTAGCAGAAAATATTGAACAGGTCAGATATTTCCAATGATAACATTAATTAATTCTTGGAGAATGAATGGCTTGGTGCATGAATACAGACAGTTGTTGGTAAATAGTCTCTGAAGTGCAGAAAAAGACTTTTGCTTATGCCTGTAGTACAAATTTGCCATGATCACGTTAAACTGCCAGAGTTGTATCGCATAGCATTGAGTTGAGGAGAAAACTTTACCTCTTGAATTAGGAGGTGCAAATTCTGTGTTCTGAATATATATTTAAACTTTCCAGTGACTCCTCTCAGTCCAATACAGGGTCTGCAAGAAAGAGTGGTTAGTTTGATGCAAACAACTGTCCAGATAATCATTTGCAATACCAGTTGTTTAGAGAAAAAATTATATGTATAGTGCTCTGAGCCTAGTGTTTGGTTAAAATACATATGCAATAAATGGAAGCTATTATCTTCTTATTTTAAGTTTCTATAAACATTTAAATTAAATATTTAGCTACAAACTCAATCCGATTTTAGTATCTCTGTGTTAATAAGCCCTCATAACATTGAAGCAGCAAGGCAAAAGGAATTTTATATACTATTCACAGTTGTACCCAGCTCAAGGTCAAGATAGCAACAAAATGCTCCAAACTGAATGAAAAAGGCTGCACTTGACTGCAGCTCTTCATAACACTTCACAAGGGTCAAGCTGTGTTATTTTCTTTCAATGTTAAATAGAATGCATCTAAGGAACACAGTTCACTGATTGATTGGAGTGGATTCAGAAAGACTATAATTCAGACAAATACAATTCAGTGAACTCAGGATCCAGGATTAGCCAACAAAGGGCAAAGGTTTCACTCAAGTCTCAGGGCGAGCACTCAGTTTGAATTTGTATCGTGGATGTCTTATGGCTATGTGACTGCATATAACACACATCCAGGTCAGTTTTTCAACATCAGTGAAACAGCAGGTAAAACACTGGCAATAATTCAGAGCATGTAATGCATGCTTGAAATTCTGGTACTCAAGAAGTTTAGGCAGAAAGCTTGTTTTAAGTTCAAGGCCAGTCTTAGCTATAAAGTGATGACACGATCGGCCAGGACTACATACCAAGACTTTTAAACATACACACAGACAGGCACAAGCAAAGATTGGGGGGGAGAGGGAGGGAAGGAGAGAAAGTATGTGTGTGTGTGTGTGTGTGTGTGTGTGTGTGTGTGTGAGAGAGAGAGAGAGAGAGAGAGAGAGAGAGAGAGAGACAGAGAGAGAGAGAGAGAGACAGAGAGAGAGAGATTATCCAAATTTTAAGAGATATCCAAGTTTTAAGTGAACCCTGATCTGGAAAATATATATATTTATCTTGTTAGACATCAATATATACTGTACTTCTTTGAAGAACATAAGTAATATCCTGGGAATGCAAAAAAGTACACAGTTATTTATAGAAGTAAATTGTAGGATTTTGCCAACTCTAAGGACCTCCTTTTTATTATTCTAATGAACAAAAACTGGGAAGCTTGTGGTGTTTAATTTAGAATGTGCTAACATGTTGTAGCAGAATTGTAATCTCATATTCCACTTGCCACATATGAATAGAATACATTTTCACGACGTATTTATTGGGGCTAATTAAATTATCATTAGTCTTCTATTTATGTGGAGGCTTTTTTGTACAGCGCTGTTGTGTTATATATAAATGCTACACTTATTCAATAATGCATGACTAAAATTAGATCTCTATTCTATTTTGAATTTGTTTGTGAAGTATCTTGCCTTGACTCTGAAAGCTGTATTGTAGGTTAATGAGTTCTTTTCCAGTCTGAGGTTTCTTAAATCTATTTTAATTCCATGTCAGAAATTAGAAAGGTTTTTCCAGGAAGAGTTATATAAATCCACAAAACAGCATGTGGGCGTCTCTGACCTATATCTTTGTCTTCCATTTTGCTACTGCTTTTGTCTCCAAGTAAGAATACAAATGCATTATTTGTTTTAACATATTGACTTCCATTTGCAATGTATTGCTGTGTACATTCTTGTATCTGTATGGGTGTATTGTATGCCCATGAGTGCTATGTGCAGTTTAACATGGAAGTCAGAGGAAGCTATCAGTTGTTCTGCACTATTTTTGTACCTAATTTCCCTGGAATGAATCTCTCATTGAATCTGGAACTCACCACTTTCTGGCTAACTGACTGGCCAACCAATGCTAGCCGTCTTTCTGTTTATGCTTCTACAGTGTTTGATTCCAGGTCTGTGTGGTCACACCTTGCTTTACACGTGGGGGATGGGAGTGGGAATAAGTATTCAGGTCCTCATGCTAGAAAGCACTCTTACCCATCAGCTATCTATCTTTCCAACCCCTATGGGCATTTTAAAACAGAATTTTTCTATGAGTTAATTAGGCTCATTTGTCTAAATTATTCTTTCAAGTAATATCTAACTTGGAAATATTGGGGACCTGAGGCAGTATAAGATTTGGGAGCAAAAGGATGAGGTTACAATGAACATGCACAAGGATAGCCTCAGGCAACTCTACAAAATGGTAATAAGATATTCTGTGCATAGTTCGATCAGGAAGTATTGTATACTTCTCAGCTGGTAGAATCTCTTGCTTAAAAGCTATTGTGTGGTGGCTAAACATAAGAACTCCCTTTTTAGAGTATTCAAGTGTACAATACACTTCATTGAC
This sequence comes from Microtus pennsylvanicus, assembly GCF_037038515.1. Classification (NCBI taxonomy): domain Eukaryota; kingdom Metazoa; phylum Chordata; class Mammalia; order Rodentia; family Cricetidae; genus Microtus; species Microtus pennsylvanicus. Next base: position 17,064,829 of record NC_134579.1, read on the forward strand.
TGTAAACACAGCATGAGGGGCACAGACCTAGATATTATTAATACTTATAAACTTCATGCTCATTGGATAGTTTCATCATGTGCTCCTCCTCATGGTCTCTGTCAGCTTTTGTGTATAAATTTGTCGATATCAGATGCTAATACATCAGCACACCAACCAGATCTCACCTGTTCTTTTGTGACCAGTTTATTTCACTCAGCATAATGCCCTCAAGGTCATTAGCATTATTATTACTGTTTATTCCAATTTCTTTTTAGAGGTAGAATAGAATTTATAGACATTTTTATTTATCCGTTTATTGATTATCAGATGTTATTTTTACATGTTTCCCCACATTTATTTATTTAATTTTATGTTTACAGAGATCAGAAGAGGCAACTTAGAGGTGTCAGTTCTCTATGTCCACCAGCTAGGGCCTGCTTTAAAATCCAAGTCATTGGGTTTGTCAGCAAACACCTTTACCCCTGACCCATCTTACTTTATGAATAATCTATAAGTAAAGTTTCATGAAGCTGCTCTTTATTTGAAATCCCGTGTCTAATTATTTTGGTCAAGTACCACATAAGTGGAATTGCTAAACCAGAATTGCTATATTTATAACTCTGCATGGAATCTCTGCTCTGTTTTCTCAACGTTGGAAACATTCCTAATGCCATGGACAACATACAAAAGTTGCGATTCCACAGTCTCAGCAACACTTTGTCTTTTTCCTTTTGATAATAGCCATTCTGACTGGATGAGGTGTTACTTCATTTTATCTCTGATTTTTGTTTCTCTAATGACTAGTGCCAAGGCACATTTTCCAAACACTTGTTGCCTGTGTGTTCTCCTTAGGAAACATCTATCAAGTCTTTAGTTTGTTTTTTCATCCAAGTTTTTTCTACTGTTGAGATTTTTTCCTTTTTTATTTCCTCTTTCATAACAGAGAAGATTCATGGGATTAACTATCTTTTGTGCTATTTACTCTTGCAATGCTGATTACAACGTTAAGATGTGCGAAGGGAACACAGTAGGGTTTAGAGTGGCCAATGAGGCTTGTCACGTAGCTTAGTAGGTCTTTCACTTGCCAAGTGTCCCAAGGATGGCATTGAACTCTAGATTTTCTTGCCTTGAACTCCTGCTTCTGATAATACTGTCCATCACCATGACCTGAGTCACTATGTCCAGCCCTGTCTAGTTTTTCTTGGATTAATAAAATGCGGATTCTCAGAGTTTTACACTAGAACCTGGAGTACAATGATGTGTTCAATAACAATTACTCAGGAAGTCCCAGAAGGCGTATTTCAGCTCTTATTGATGTGATGGCATTTGCTGGCAAATTATAGTATTGAAAAAGTTCCATAAAACAAATTTTCTTTCTGAGTACTTAAGTATATTTTGTGTTAAATTCAATCACCCTCAAGCATATAGTTACGCTTTGGTGTAGCGATTTTAGACATTTTATGCCCATTTATGAGTCATTTGAAAAAGTTTTTCTCTAGTTTGATTAATTTATAACAGAATTCAATTATCATGTTACACTAATTTTGTATTGATGACTGAAAAGATTTTCAAAAATGTTTACTTCCTTCAGCATTTTTTCTCTTCTTTTTTTTTCTGTTTCTTCATTTGTGTTCTTTTTATTTTTTGTTTTGCTGTTTCTTGGCATTTCGAGACAGGGCCTCTCTGTGCAACAGTTGTCACTGTCCTGGAACTTGCTTTATAGGCCAGGCTGGCTTAAAACTCACAGAGACCTGCCTGTTTCTGCCTCCAGAGTGCTAGGATTAAAGATGTGCACCACGAGGCGAAGCTCATGGTTCTTTTGGACCACCGTGTCGTCAGGCTGACATCAAACTCAAGATCCATGTGACTATCATTCCCAAGGTCTGGGGTGACAGTCAGCAGCCTGGCTCCCTTCAATTATTATTTAAAATATGCATTCCTTAGTTCACACTGATAATTTCAAAATTGTACATAAAAGCCCAGGAGTTTGTCAAATGCTTTTCCCTAGGGCACCTCTCCTTTTCACATCTTATTTTTAAAATTTATATTGGGATAATTTTTGAACTTTTAGTGATCTGTTTTTGGGGAAAAAAATGAAGACACCATCTTCTCTGAGGTTGAACTCACTTAGCAACGACAGTTTGTAACACCTGCTCTAGGAATGAATGTTTTATAAGGGCAGAAATCTGGCCACCCTGATGATGATGTTTTATGGTCACTTTAGCTATTCAGAAAACTCTTTCTTAGCAACCTGCTTTTACTTTGGTGGTCAGAGAGCAGTGCTCATGCTCTCTTCACAGTATACCATTAATACAATGTGAAAAAAATTCGAGAATATCAAAAAACATGGTTTATTAGTTTGCATCTATCTCAAGATAAAAACTTTCAAACCACTTTAAACAAGCATCTTCTGTCAAATATTTTTTATTGATTTTTATAGAGCTCTACATGTTTTATTGCCACAATGAGAAATGTAATCAACACAGTAGGATAAAATTTGATTGATAGCTGAGAGTTATTCCTGTTAACTAGTCCATTGGTATGCTGGAACTCCATAAAGTTGATGGAAGTCATGTTATTTCGGAGTTTTCTTTATCTTTATTAGTCTTGTGAGCCCTCAAAGTATCAGTTGGTAACACTGATACTTCTCTATGCCTCCATTGACAAACTTACCTAGCATTCTAGTGGTTAAATGTTTTAAGTTCCACAAGACTTTTAAAGGAAGTGGATAACTCTGTGATATCACAAAGATGATTTTTCAGATACACACTGTGTAATACCCAAATTGTGATTTGGCCACCATTCTCAAGAGGACAAGCCCTTTAACCTCACTATTTCTCTGCTTCCCGCACAATTTGTCAGTTATCTGCCTTGTACACTTTACTTCTAAAAATTGGTTGCTTTGTGGTCTTTAAAGAAACAAGTAGTAATTTTAGTACTCATTTGCTGTATGTATAGACCCCTAATAAACACGTATCTCCATATTTTGATGTATGAGACCATGTGCTAAGTTGTAAAGACATATATAAGCATATTCATTTTCTTTGTTTTCCCCAAATTTCCTCAAATGCAGGTATCATTAGACTGATGTTGAATATTAGATATGTTAAGAATTGTAATTTAATATCGCAGGACTATATAATAAATCTTTACTGTGAAACTGACTCTCAACTTCAAACAAATTCAAATGTCCATTTTGTACAATGAAGGGTCTGAGCTCAAATTTATGCTAAGTCATAGTAAGCTGTAAAAGGAAGATTACATTTGCTTCCTTGCCTTTTTTTAAAATTACTTTTCTAAATACTTATCAGGTTAAAATAATGCAAATGGACATAAAATTTTTAATATATGTTTTTTACTGTCCATTATTGTCTTAAATAAATTTCTAGTTTTATTTCATGTTATTATTGGCACATAGGCAGCTAGATTCACTGTGCAGGTGTTACTGTTGAAGAAACAGGCTAAGAGAGATTAAACAAGGGTCTCAAGGTCACAGGGAGTGATGCTTAAGCCCAGAATATGATTCTGTATTATAATGGGGTTCACCATTTACCACTAGCTCATGCTTCTCTTGATGCAATAATTCAATTTGGTCATTTTAGCTAATAGTGAAGGAGGGTACTGTCCCTTTTGTTTTCATATTCCATACATTAGGCAGCATTTTTCATTCATATGCAATGTGGTAAAATAAAATCCTATCTTCTCCCTTTTATGCTTCCATATTTATTGTGCTTCAATGGTCTTTATAAATAAATCAAATCATAACAACAAACCTTTGCCTGAAGTGACTTAATAATTCTGGCTCCCTTCATTCTCCTGTTGCAACTCAAGGACTTTAAGGTCCATCATAAATATCTATATGCCAACAATATTTAGTCAGCCAACTCCAGAATTACAGCTATGAAACCATAAAGGCATCATTTTAGAAAAAAAATCACTCTATTATGTATTACTAAATCTGTATCTGTAGTTAACTGCTGGAATAGCAATAACATATGGATTAGATTTTTCCAACTGAATATTAAATCTATTGTAAAGAGTCCTGTTTGTGCCCATTCATAAGTTAATATTTGAAAGTCGTTACCTCCCCTGGCTATTGTACATCTGCTCTCTGCAAGTGTTTGTATTCAAGGATTACTGCTTCACAAAAGCTCTTTGCCTTTATGTGTTGCTATTTTATTATTGCTTAACTTAATTGCAATGCTTCTATTATATAAACAGGGAGAGTTTTCTAAATCCAGGAATGAATATTTTCTACAAATAGTACCGAGACATTTATTTATTTATTTTCACTTTGCTAAAATATCAACTTCGGCTCATAATTATAGAAAGGCTTTGTTCTTCTTATCTGGCTGTCAACAGTAATTGGAATCCATATCCATATCCCACCTTGCAATCATGCTGCAAAAGGGCAATAAATTCCCGCTGAGTGTGTTACTTGTTAAATTTAGTGCATTACATTCAAAGTAATGAATAAAAGCAGTGGGCCGTTACCGTCTGGCTGGCTGAGGGAGGCCAGAACAGCCAGACTCCCCTGAGGCCTTGTGCTGGTTTTAAAAAAAGCAGTGACAGGCAGAATCAAGGGAGTCCCTAAGCACCACAGTTTGGTTTGTCTCCCCTAATATCCCCTTCTGTTAGAGACTCAGGCTGCAGGGAGAAGAGGTAATCTTATCCATTAATTCACCACACTTTTATGAAACGCTGAATACTCTAGTTTCACTGCCAACAAATGCAGTTTAGATGGGTAGAGATGTATTTACATTGATCAAGGAGATGAAAATCCCAGTGAATGTCAACCGATAGCTATGCCTCTGTGCAGTTAGCACTGTTCCCTAAATGTATCTATTGCGTATTTATCTAGATAAAAAAATGCACATGGATATTATTACATGAAATTAATAAACCAATGAAATAAGCTCTGTGTGTATCAATACTTCCATATCATATTTATTGAACATACATAAACAGTTACTGAATATATGATGCCAAAATATTAACAATCACTTTTTCTTAAAATAACTATATTCAAAAATAAATATTTCCATATAAAATATTCTCTCTTATATATCATATAACTTTTTAATCTTTCATATAAATAACAAATGATGTTGAATGAACCTGCTCTACATTCTTAGTGTGCAGAGTTCTTATTATTTAATATAATTGAGTAAGGTATACCATTTCCTGCCAAAGCCAGTTGATATGCCCAGTCCTTTCTATTTTTGTGAATAGTAATACCAATCCAAAAGATGAGTAGATTCTTATGACAAAATACAAGTAATTTATGTGAAATAACCACTTTTACTTTTTTTGAGTGCCTTGGAAAATTTATCATAGAGTGCCCTTTGCTATCCACGACAAAACAGCTGCTTCCAAATAGCCTGGTGTATCTCATTAGAGAGATATTAGGCCTAATTATGCAACATATGAGTGAGATCATTATAGCGACATTATCTCAATGAGGTAAGTAAGGCACACGTGAAATCCAATACTCAGCTGCTTGGAAGAATATTGGAAAGCAAATGTAAGAGATTGCAGATTGTTTCAGTGTGTGTCGGAAGATGATGCAAGACTGTCATGAACTTCCTGGGAACATATTTATTTTTACTACAGAGAATCATTTTCTATATACTGTAAGTCAAGTGAGCCTACCAAGTCAGAGATCCTTAACTATAACATCTTAAAACCACAGGCAGAACTTGTGAAAGTCAAGATATCTGGACCCAAACCTGAGAATTTCGCACTCAGCGGTGTGGTTAGAGCTTAAGACTTTGCATTTTAAGTTTCTTGTTGGCAGTGGACTCTTTGAGAATGGGGGAAAGTGTGGAAGTCCTGAGGACACATAAGTTATAGTGTCTGCCTCTGTATTTCTCTGTAAGGTAAAATGTCAAGGTACCACTCTGCTTTGGACTTTTAAATCAAATGATACTTTCACATTACAGGTATTCTATGATGAAATTTATCTTCAAAAATATAACTAAGGTTGTCTCTCATATGTATTAAGCATATTTACAGCATGACATTAGTAAACAGTAGCCTAAACAGTAAGGCTATCAGCTGTTACCTTTCAAATTTATTTGCAAAGGAAAATGTCAAAAACCTGCTGCTGCAATTGTTGGAGTTTATCTCTTTTATAGAATGTCTCAATATGTTTACTGAATTGATTAATTCTGTGCAACAAACTGCATATCAAAATACCGCAGTGGAATTGTGATTCTTATCATGTGTAAGCAATTATCTGGCTCCCTTTGTTGAAAAATAAGTGCTAGCCCTAGCTTGGATGGATTAGCTAGTTTTTCCCTTCATCATGTGTTGAGGAAAAAGCATGTAATCAAAATGCTATTATAAGTTCCACATAGAGGTTCTTTTTATTAATTTTTGTTTTTCACTTTCTTTTCAAAATGCCACTTATTTATTGTGTTTGTGCATAGTGTGTATGTGAGGATGCACATGCCCTAGCTCAGTGCAGTGGGAAGAAGACAACTGGAAGGAGGAAGTTTGCTCCTCCTACTGGGTGGGTTCCAGAGACTCAGACTGTAAGACCTGGTAGCCATAGCTCTTACCTGCTGAGCTATCTTGCTGGTCCTCTTAGGTTTCTTATCTCAAACCAAACACTGTAATTTTTAGAGTAGGGTTCTAGAGAGATAGCTCAGTTGTAAATAGCTTGCCTGACAACCAAGAGGACTGGAGTTTGATGCACAGAATTCACATTTTAAAAAGAAATAAATAAAGTCTGGCCTTAAGTTTCATTAAGGGCAGGCCACATGCCCAGCAGTAGATGAAAAACACAAAGAGGACTCAGAGTTGTTTTTGCAGGTTTTTTTTGTTCATAATACTTTGTCTGGGGAATTTTTTTTAACCTTACTGATACTTTGCTTATATATTGGGGTTTCTGATTTTTTATGGGGTTTCTGTGTATGTAATGTGTGTATCTGTGTCTGTGTGTTTCTTGTGTTTTTTCTTTGACTTTGTTTGTTTGCTTACTTTTGTCCTATTCTAGAGTTATTTATTTAAGTTCTTTTAGAAGCCTGTTTGCTTACTAATGAGAGGGAGAGAAAGGAAGGATGTGGATTTGAGTGGGAAAGTAGAGAGGGTCTGGTTAAAAACTGGAAGAGGAGAAACCATAATTAGAATATACTGAATGAAAATTAATCAGTTTTCAGTTTAAGAAAATGTAAAACATCAATTAATGCCCCGTCTCCCAAATAGAATAGTTGTACATGCTTGAAATCCCAATATTGGGAAGTCAAAGATCACAGAGTCCAGGGGCTCACCTGGTCAACCAGTTCCACTTACCTACAGGCTTTCTGACCAATATGAGATACTGCTTTTAAAATTAAGGCTGACAGTGCCCGGGGCAGAAAGTTGAGAACATTGTTCCTTGGCCTCCACATACATGCACATGCAAGAACACATGTATCCACACACATGTATCTGTATACACATGGAAAAGCATTCAGAAACACAAATTTTTATAGTAATAGTTGCTATTAAAAGGCCATTTTAAAAGAGAATAATTCTTTGGTTTTACATAGTTAACAAAAAATTGAAAAATCTGATATTCTGAGCTCTTATATAAGATCAGGAAACGTCTGCATGATAATCTTCTCTAAAAATATAGATAATATTGTAAGATTTCAACATTAAATATGAGTGCAAACCAAACTTGTTAAATAACCTGAATTCCTAATTTTCAAATATTGGAATCTAAGCTAATTTTCCAAGTTGCTTTGAGTTGAGCTCTCTGACAGTCTCTTGTCTGCCCTCACCTCAAAGCCAAGCTAGACGCTCCAGCCCCCGTCTGCTGCTTGCAAATCCTGAAACTGTTATTGCAACTCTGCAAGTATTTTTGGATCATTCTGATGAATTTCCCCAGTCCCAAAGAAAGCTTTTTCCTAGGCCACTTTTTATGTAGCCAGAAAATGTCTTTCTTGTATTGAATTGTTAAGGACCATGGCCACTGCATAACAAAACTGAGGCTTTGGCCTTCCTTAACTTTATTGTGCTCTTATTCTTGGCTCTAGTCTGTAGTCACATGAAGGTCTTTAGAAAATAAATCCTGAGTCTTAACCAGAGAAATCTGGGTCTAATTGGCCTGGTGTGTAGCCAGGTCATTAGGCTCTTTTAAGAAGCCACTTTATGATCGTACTATGTGGCCGAGTTTGAGAACAACGTTAACAGTTATTTAGAGGTGAATCCACTAAAATGGTAATTACAATATTATAATAGTAGTAACAGTGAAGTGAATGTCTGTGTCGTGTACTCTAAGGGTGCTAACACATGGTAAAAAGATGTCTTCCCCAACTTTAGCACATATTTGTGTCATTCTGCCTATGTGGAAATTAGATGATAGTGAAATCATTCGATGCCTTTGTCATAATCATAGTGGTAAGAAAGAAGTGCTTACGAAGCAGTGTTCATTAGGGCGGCCAGTTTCAATTAATTCAGATTCTTACTGTCTTTCTCATGTTTTAGGTTATGGTTTCCTAAGATCTCTTAGGGATCTAAGGGAGGCTCCAAGCCCTAGCTAAGGAACAGGAATTCACTGAGTACTAAAGAGAAGGCACATCTACATAATCACTGATAATATATTTATGAAATGGATAGTGATATGAGCATTATTGAAAAAATATATAACTTTTTAAAAGTTTTACAGATATATTTGATAGTAATATATAAATTATAATGATGAAAAATGGAGTAGTCCTTTAGCTATGGAGAAAAGAAAGAGAAAAATAAAAGGTACAGCAATATTTTCATTTTAAGTGGGAGGTCTGAGTGTGTCACTCATCCTAAGAAGGCTATACAAATGCAAGGAATGTAATTAGATGTCTCCCTCAGAAATATGAATGGAAATAAAACATAAAACAAATATGAAGTGCTACAAGATGAATAGCTACCACACCATGGGCAGATCAAATAGTTTTAAAAAGGAAAAACTGTGGAGAAATGTTTGTAAGATTTGTACCTTATAAATAGAAATTATACTCTTTCAAGCATGTATTGTTCATTCTCAAAATATGCCAAAATAAAACTAAACCCAGAAATTGCAGGAGCAGCATATGGTCATAATTTAACATTACAGGCATATTTTTTGTATGTGTATAAAGAGGCTCCTCCAAAATATTTAAAAGAAACAATAAAACAAAAGCACACTAAATAGAAAAACCATTTGCCTTAATAATTATTGGAGCTTGTGCGAAACTAAAACCATAGTTGTAAGCAAATTAGAAATATCACATTACATTGCAGTACCACATTTCAACAGTGGCATATTGCCAATATTTTCAGAGACAAATTCATCAGCACTAGTGTTTATTATATTCAGATTAAGTCTTAATCAAGAATTTAAATTTTATAAAACTAGGAAAGAATATCAAATGAATATACATTTAATTTTGGAGATTTTAAAAGTCATCAAATGAGTTATATAAATAAATCTTGTAAGAAAATGTTTAATTGTAAATAAGAGCACAAAGCAAAATATTATTAATTATTAGAAAAAGGCAAAGTAAATACATGGAGAATTAAAAAATATGATATGGTGGTAATCTTATTTAAGAAGGTAGTTGCAAAGTTCTAGTAAATTATAACAAATATACTTTACACAAGCTGTTGAAAACTAACTTCTGGCCAGGCTGGGCAATAGTGGTGCACGTCTTTAATCCACAGCACGAGGAGAGGCAGAGGCAGGCAGATATCTGTGAGCTCAAGACCAGGCTGGTCTACACAGCAAATTCTAAGACAGCCAGGGTGGTTACAAGGAGAAACTGTGTATCTAAACAAACAAACAAACAAGAAACTCCCTAATATAGCAATGTGTTGTGTATCTAGAATAAAATGTAGATGATTTTAACAATCCATACAATATTATGAAGGAAACAAGGTAGTAACTATAGGAATGCATGGAAAGCTTAATCCTTAATCATAGTCTCCCCAAATATTCTCTTTTAATAATCATTTAATCTTGGGAAAATGGCTTAAAAAGTAGTTTCACTAGTATTTCTACATATGTTTCTTAAATTTATATTTTTCAGAAAGTTTGAATGAGATTGTTTTCCAATACAGTTTTTAAAACCTGAATCGTGAAAGTCACAAAATGCCACCTACCCTTAACCTTATATATGAGTTGGAAAGACAGTAACTATATATACTTATATATGATAGGGTCTTTTTCTACACACAAAATTTCACAGATTCTATGCAAATCCAGTGAATCTACCCTGATTGATTCTAATAGAAACTATCCAGTCTCTCTGTCTTACATGTTTTCCTTTCTTAAAACTTTTTCCGAAAACTTGCCATCCACCACAAAATTCATCCTGCCTCCTAGAAACATCTAAAGTACAATTTTGGATCAACTTAGGAAAGGTATTTTAAAATGTTGTTTTAATCAATATTCTGCTTTCGATTGCACAAATTTAGAGTGTCTTGTTTATTTGTCTTAGTTTCCTTTTATAAATTATCTATTACTTTTTATTTTAGAAAATAAATGCTTTTTCTATTAATTTGTGGTTTTTGTGATCATTACTCTTTGGATTTTACCATGACTGGTCTTGGAAAAGAAATTTCTTTTTTTGCACCAGATACCCTTCATCCCCTCTCCACTCACCTTTCCAGTTGTGGCTCAGCCAGGTGGTAATATGGGCAAGAGTAGAAGTAATCAACAGGACCCAGAGAGTAGACATCAGGATTTAGACCCACATCAAGGGGCAGAAATGCTACTTCATGCCTTATTCACAAAGATTACCCAATCCATGCTACTCTCCAGATGTTATACTCATGGATATAAATTGTAATAGAGTTCAGTAAGGAAATCTAAACACACTTAATTTAAAACATTTTGAAAACATTCTAAAATAAACCCAGATGCAGGATATACCACATACAGCAAGAATAATAGATTTGAACTGACAGTTGAAAAACCAATTTCCATTTGGGCTCGGAAATAACAATTAAAATGCCGTAGTTAAGAACTTTCTTAAGATGAAGTATCATGCATAAAACCCTTGCAGCTTGCTATTGCCCACGCCCGTCATGTGGCCTATACTATCCCTGCAACCTTTCCTTTCCTTTATTATCATCATTGCTTTGAATAAGGAAGCTAAAATGTGAAAACATGAAGAATTCATTTTTCCATGAAACAGGCAAATGACTCAAAAACCAGTCTTATTCCCTTGATGTTTAGTATCAAGCATACTGTTACACTGCTTGTTGTTTGTTTTTTATGTTGATTGATGTTATTCTTACTATTGAACACACTGAAACCCAACACGTAGTAGTAAAGTCAAAATTTACAGAAAGGGCCCTGGAGGTCTTTACAGAAACCAAAACCAGCAATACAACTGGGACTCCGGATCATGGTGAACCAGTTAATAAGACTGATCGAGCTTGTGTTCTACCTCTGCTTCTACCACATTCTCCCCTCATCACTTACCCCTCACTAGCTAGGACACTTAAGTTCACAAGATAGGAAGGCAGTTACTGTGAGCAACAGGACTTTCCTGGGATTTATTTCTAAAATTAACGGGTTATGGATTTAAATCAAAAGCCTTGTCTAGATTTAGGTCATGGCCAGTTCGCTAGTAGTCATAAATCCATTCCCTTAAGTTAAGGGTATCTTGAGAATGCTTTCTGCATCTGACACTGTCTTGGGCACCGGGGATATGGCAACAAGACAGACAGGATCTGACATTCTCTTGAGTGGAGAGAGTCACATAATAAGTAGATAAAATATGTGATAAATATCGTATAGGCAGTTACATATAGAAATATAGTACACAGACACACATTTAATACTACTAAATGAAAACAGCAAGTGGTAGAATGGCTAAGTATAAGTCAACATTAGATAGAGATTTAGGGGGAAGATGTCTGTTAAATTAAATGTGACTATAAAACCAGATAACATGAATAAACCAGCTATCAAAAATCACAGAAAACCTTAAGCCATGGTTGTGTTAAAGCACTTGTCTGATATGTGTGTCCTGTGAATTCAGTCTCCAGCAGCATCAAAGGACAAAAGATGTGAGTGAGAGTATTAGACAGTCACTACAACTAGAAGCCAGTAAGCAAATAGGAAAGAGATGGGTGGGTTAAAGACAGGAAAATCAGGACTAAAAATATATATTGAAGGTTCTACAAGACATTTGAATGTTATTCAAAATGGAAAAAAGGTATAGCCGGAGGGAGGATGCTATGATTTGCCATAGTTAGGCAGGGTGCCCCTTGGGTTATGTTTTAATTTGACTGATGTTGCTGATGCCAGGGGGCTGAGGAATGAAAAGGAATACTTCCCCATGGGAGACATGGTTCTGGGCAGATAAAGCAAGGCACAGTTTGTTTTTCTTCCCCAGTCTGCTGAGGCACCTCTGTTAGAAATGCCCTTAACAGTTCATCCCCACATACTGTCAATCATTGTAATAACCTTTCCTGCAAATACAGCCCCTTTCTAACATTTTCTATTAATTTGCAATATTTTTGATGTTTATGATCTTGTTTGTAACTTTAAGGCCATCCAAAGGAATTGGCCCAACTGGAATGTGATATCATATTAGTAAATAGTCTTTGTTATGCTGATTTAAACATTGATCACTAGGTGACTAATACTTCCTTGAATGCTGCATATTGCTTGGAGGTACAGGTTTCCAGTTTGATTTACTAAGCTTTGTGTTTTCAAATTTCCTATCTTCCAAGTTTTGTTATTTGCCATGCTTCTTTTCAGCTTTTCTTACTGAAAGCATGATTGCATCCTGAGGGTGTTTGCTAGATAGCCAGCAAGGAGCATCACTCAGCTCTAAAAGAAAGTCAAACTGATGAGGGGAGAATGGCACCACATAGATGGAACACCAGCAGAAAGGAGACACTTTGGGAGCAAAAAGGAACAGAAAACTACTACAGGCAGCTAGCATCAAATCAGACACTAAAGGAATGACCTAAAGGGTTGTGAATCGCAGTGGGAGAATTAATGAGTTGGAAAAGTTCTCAAGGAAAAAGAGCCAAGTATAGATAAAGGAAGAAATAAACATCATAAAAGAAAAAAACAATATGGAGAAAGAAAAAAACGAAAGCCCCAGAGCGAAGTGGAAGACTGAAACAAAAGAACAGACAAATGAAGAAATGGTGCATTGCGCTAAAGCAAATGTATTCTGTTGTCTTTTTTCTTATCGGTTGCTGGCTTTGCATTTCTCGAGTAGCAAAGCCAAACTGAAAGGATAATTTTGTTTATGTACCCAATTTGCATAATTGTGCAATATAAATTACAATGCTAATTAAGGACAGCCCTTGGGCTTCTGGAACTGGGTCAAAGTGGCTCCCTAAGTGCAGAGAGGTTGGGGCATTGGCTTTGTCCCCTCTCCCACTGTGGGGGAGCCAAGCGAGAGAAAAGAACCTTTCTGATAGTGTGTGAAATCCTGTCAGAATTGTTGTAGACCCAGACTTGTATGTCTCTCTCAAACTTGGCTTTTCAAATGGTCTTTGTGTGATACTGGGATGATGCTCCTAATACCAAAAATTTCTGCTAAACATTCTTGATTAGCTTTCTCTAATATTACCCTGTCTCAGCTTGACATTTTTCTTTATTCAGAGAACTAAATTATGAAATTGTGAACAAGTGAGCATGAACCTGGCGTACAGTATTTTCTCACAGGACCCTTGCCAGGTTGTCTGAAACCAGTGTATGGGGTGCCCTGCTTTGGCCCTTGCGAGGCAGAGAGACAGGTTCACTTCTGAGCTTCAGTTAAATCAATGTCATTAAAGCTAACTAAACATTAGAAATTAAAACCCAGACTTTATTTCTTCTACAGTCCGTAAGGGGGAAATTATGCATGAGAAGTTTTGTAGAATGGCCAACTTGGGTCTTTCAAAGCAAGACAGTCTCTGCGTTAACATAGTGAAGTTTGGTGGAACACGTGGGAGGGCCTTGGGAAATGAAAGAAACCGTGTTTTAGAGGCTTTGATAGTCACTAAATTCTGACTTCAAGCAAAAGCTATATGCAAAATAGAAAATTATATGCGGAATAGATAACAATCATTCTGGAGGATAATAATGAAAAGCTGGGCTGTGGAGGAGGCCAAGCATTCATCTAAGACTTCCATGTTCTGTCTTATGGTGTCAAATGTGGACCAGTTCTTAAGGGACTGATTCCTACCTAACTTGATTAGCAGTCTAATTGATAGTTAAGAACTCTACCTCTATATACCTGATTTCAATTTTAACATATCAGGGTTTCTCTTGTGGGGATCATTATAAGAATAATTGGATATATGCAATGCCTTTTCTATCGTGGTGCTATTTTTTATTCTTACCAGTGTTTTAGTAGCTATTTTCCAAACAGTTCCATTCCCAATTATATAAAGAAATATATATTTATTATAAATAACACTGGAGTTATTATTGTCAGCAGTGTGTCCTCTGAGAGATGATTAGGCCATGGAGCAGTGACCTCATGAATGAGATTAGTGCCCCAATGAAAGATGCCCACAGAATTAAATGTTACCTTCACGTGTACAGATGGATCAGTCTGGGGTTTAATTCCATGCCTGACAGCACAGATTATTATTCATGTAAAATCTTCTAAAATGTGTAAATAGCTCATATTTAAATTTTTTTTTATATTTAGCAAGCCCAAAGAAGCTCACTGTCTCTCCATAATGGATATGCATGTCTCTCAGGAATGTGTGAAGTTCCAGGAACATCCTGATTTCCACTGGATGTCTGTTTGGGTGTCTTCCTAACAGTTTTCCTAATTTCCCATTCTGCATTGTGTTGACTACACTTATTCATTCAAAACTACATTCGTCGCGCATTTCTAGTCTTGAGCAGTCAGCTACATACATGATGTGCACGTATGTCTGTTATTTAATTATTAAATACATTAACTGCGGGGCAGCGTTTAAGACATTAAGGAAACGATTGTCACAAAAGATGAGCTAATGGAAGTAAAATAAACTCCAATTTCTGGAAGAAAGGAGCTGAAACGTGTGCTGTCTGCTTTGTTCTTCAGGGAGTGCTGGGAACATGAGTAAATTCTAAACTGGCCAGTCCTGGAATATTAAAATGTGTGTTATATTTATACTAATAGAAAGTTGAAGATTGTCAGTGCTGAGGTTCAGTTTCAAAAAATTCTAGAATAACTGCTCAGTCTTTAGACGAGAGAAAGAGAAATCCTTTGACAACTCAAAACTGGTCAAAAATGTATTTAAACTGTAGACCGCCAGCAGGAATGTGCAGGGAGCATTTGGAAGAACATGAGAGACAAGTGAAAAGGAAAAACATGTTAGGGGATTCAAATTTATTACCTAACTTGTTAGTTGTGTGACTAGGGAAGTTTAATGTCAAGGGACCCACACTAAGTGGCTCTCATTTCAACTTAGAGGGATGCTTTAAGAAAAAAAAATGGCGTGATGGTATTTGAAAGGATTCTAATACTTTTTTAAAAAAAACCTGTAGTATTCTCTAGCAGAAAGGATTCAGTTTGGAGGTAGCGCCTAGAGCTGAAAGGTGAAGGTCAGGACTGTAGGGGTGGGGTAGCACTTCCTGAGCCACAATCAGTAAGATTTTCTCCCCTAAGTCTGAAAGGAGGGTACATACTTCAATAGCATGCATTTCAAAGACTCAGCAGCGAGCTCAGGTAGCAGTGTTTGCCACATAAGGGTGAGGATATGAAGATGACACCCAAAGTTCAGGCAAAGTTTCAGGCCCAAGGAGACACTGCCAGAACATACACGGCCACACCAGACAGTGATCTCTGACTTCTTCCTACACCATGCGCATACATATATGTGTCCACACCTCCCCCCACTACGTCCTCTCTAGCCCTCAACAATTACTAGATACTGTGACTATCACGAAATTCAACCACATGTTGCAGGATGTTTTCAGTTTGGACCATCATTCTATGGTACGTGCAGTTCTGAAGTAGTTAATGCATTCTCAAATACCTGTACCAAAGACCAATAGGAGTTTTATATCCTAAGATTGACATAGAAAACAGCATATTTGAAGATTAACAACTTTTTATATCACGCGTTTGCTATTTGTTTATTAGCAGGCATAAACATATTGTGTGGTGTTCTGTATTTATGAAACCCATAACAAACTGTGAAGAGATAGCAGAATATCAAATGATTCATTAAAATTAAGACTCCTAGTCTTTTTTTTTTTTTTTTTTTAAATTTATTTATTTATTTATTAAGGATTTCTGCCTCCTCCCCGCAACCGCCTCCCATTTCCCTCCCCCTCCCTAGACTCCTAGTCTTATGAATAAACTTAACCTTTATTGAAAGAATCTTTCTCAATGAAATATTTAATTTTTCTGGTTGTATAATTCACATGATATTATTTTGGTAAAGTATACTTCACACATTTGATAATATGTGTTGTATAACTTAGGTGTGTAAACGTGTCGTAGCATGTGGGTATGTGGAAGCACGATCTGCAATTTTCACGCAATGACAAACAACCTGACAATGCATTTCTCAAGATGTCTCTGAGTAATGCAGAGTTGTATTACATTATTATGTATTAATTATTTATAATTAATTGTATTTATTTTTCATTTTATTTAGAGGGAAGAAAATATACTAGAAACGAATAAACAAGGGGACAGATCCTGATTTTAACTCACCAAACTTGGATATCATATATTTGTCTCCCTTGTATCCTGATAGAATTGCTTCTTCCATCATGCAATGTTCTAATTTGAGCGTATCTTCCATCATTTTAACATGTGCTCACCTGCTTACATTTGTATCAGCGAACAAAACAATTTAGTTTTATTTTTTGGTGTCTTTAGTGTTGGTCTGACAGAGTGATGATGGCTAGTAAACACTGATGAAAATACATTAAGCAGAATTGACTTAAATCTTTAGTAGTTCTGTAAAAATGGTTCATGGTTAGTTAAAACTCATAACCAGTCTTTAAAATTTCAAGTAAGATTAAACATTAATAATAACTTCGAAACTGCTCAGTACTTGTTTAGAGCCATCAAAAACCTATGAACATAATACTTGTGTTGTTATAGTTCTCAGAGTAAAGACTACTGAGATTATTCATAGAAGCTGAATGTAAGTTAGCAAATTTTAGTATGTGGATTGAATTTGGATAGTAGATGGAAGCCACAATAGGAGATCTTGTCTGTGACAATCACTAACAATAATATGATTGCGGCACTTGCTCAGAAATTACCCAGTACTTGGCGAGCAGCTGTGTGACTCTTGTAGAAATGTGGCCACCTGAAACCCTGTTTTGGTAAGCTACAGTGGAAGTGAATTTAGTTATATGACACAATTCTTAACAGTGGATTCCTCCAGATGTGCTTCCTAGGGAAGCATTATTGGAAAAATAAAAACAATAAATTTAAGGGACCATTACCTTCAGTCCAGACAGTTGGAGCAATCACCTTGCAATCATGAAGTAGGTTTAAACACACTCACAAGAAACCTAGACTTTTCTTCTGAATCTCAGCAGTAAGCCCATCATCCTAATCATGGCCCAGGAAAATCATTACTTAATAAATTAACTTATTCTAATTGACATATATTGTATGGACAGCCAAGATTGCATTCTGTGATGCACACGTGGAGGTATTTGTTCTTTCTCCATCATGGGGGTTCCATAGATCAAACTCATCAGCAGACTTGTCAGCAACCACTTTGCTCTTTCGGAGCCATCTTGCCAGCCCCAAGCTTTATTTTTAAAAATTTGTTGTCTGCTGGATTTTCACGAAATCAAGCACAAACTTTATATGTTTTTATTTTCAGGAAAAGTAAACCTGACTTTGGCAATCTGGGAGATCCGTGCATGGTTCCCATTCTACTAAAGCAATCGCACCTCAGACATAGTACAAAAGAATTGCCCTGACTGGCATATGAAACCTGAAATGTTTGTCTATTTTGCTTTGTTTTGTCTTTAATTATTGTTTTCCAATTCTTCACTGAAACATGGGTATCAAGTTCAGAAAAGTTGTCTTTAAATCAGGAATGCCCGCTTTGTGGACATTGGCTGATAAAGGTTTGTGTCTCTAGCTTTGACAAAAACTGAACGCAGAACATCTCCCCACAACACTGACCCAATTAAAAGTTTTTCTCTCTGGGTGTGATTTGTACTGCAGAGGCAAATCAGGAAACATTGACAACTTGCTTAAATATTGCTTTTCGTCCTATTTATATAATTTATTGTGCCAGTGGTTCTAAAGAGGTGGCTTCTGCCCCTCCTCATCCATGAACACTTCCCAGATGGGCTGGAAATTCCCCATTAATTTGTGTATTTCATTCCATTCTTTTGCAATTAAGTGCATGTGGTTTTGACTAGAAGAAAAAAACTATTTAATCCCAGAGGTTTATCTGGCCTTGAGAATAATTGATTCATGTCTTTCTCGACTCCACCCCTGTTATTCAAATAGATATTATGAAAGAAATCTCTGCTTTGTAAATTTTGCTGATCCAGACATGAGAAAGGACAGTTCACTACTCTCAAGATTCCTTCAGGATGTGTGCACCATTCAGTCTCTTAAAAAAATAACCTCATTAAGAGTCATATGATCCTAGAATAGGTTTCATTGCTGATTTTCAAAACTAGAGTTTAGTCTTAAACCAGAAAGCAGCAATCCCTCTAGTGGTATTGACCTACAGAGGTCCTATCTATTGTTACTGAGTTTCAGGACTAAAGACTGGTCACTTAGCCTCTGTCACTTAGCCTGTGGAATAGTGGAGAAGTCTAGATTCTCTTTGCATTACCAAGAAGAGATTTCTGTATACATAGGTACAATCAGGAAAGTTGCTTATTTTTTTATGTATTATAATTCACTGATGCTTATTTTAATGAGTTATGATTTACTGTCTCTGAGCAAAGTGCTTGTACCTACAGTTGGGGTATACATGGACATGTGTGTGAACTTGTACAGGTATACGTTAAATTCATTCGTTCAGACACTGAATGACCTGAAGGAATGAGAGGAAACACTTTTACTGAGGAACCGTACTTTATTCAGACACTGAATGACCTGAAGGAATGAGAGGGAACACTTTTACTGAGGAACCATACTTTATTCAGACACTGAATGACCTGAAAGAATGAGAGGGAACACTTTTACTGAGGAACCATACTTTATTCAGACACTGAATGACCTGAAAGAATGAGAGGGAACACTTTTACTGAGGAACCATACTTTAGTTGTTTGCTGCTGTTCTCACTCTACTAAGAAGCAGGAATAGAATATAGAAGAAAAAGTAGACTTGATAAATTCTTTTGCATGTAGGTTTGTTGGTGAGATCAAATTTGAGCAGTCCTGTCAGAGTGTGAAGGGAAAATGAGGGAAAGATTTCATGGCTGGCTGTTGTTTATTTTGTTTATTCATTATTTCTAACACATTTATTATGGCACATATTTTAAATATAGTATACTGTTCACAGTTTAAGTATATAGTTTCAAGAGACTATCAGATCTGTAGATCTATATTACTACTATATTACTATCAACAATACCAAGGTAAACAAATGAGTTCTTTTGTCTCTTTTCAGACAAAGTCCAATGCTGGACCAGACCACAGACTTTCTTTTTATTACTTGACTTCTTGTTTACTATTGTATTTACTTTCTATTTAATACTCAAGCAAACATCTACTTATATGCTACCATAAAGGGATAATTTTCAGATGCAGTTTAAAGTCCTTAAACTTTAAGTTTGGGTAATTTTCCTAGGTGAGTAAGTAAACATTTAGAAAGAATTGGAGCTATTCAATGCCCGAGAGAAAAAACAATCCACGTTATAGAAAAGTCCTCGTGGCAAGACAAACCTATGTATGCTTCAAGAGCTGAGAGCAATGTCAAGGGACAACCACAAGAAAGCTGGGACGTTAGTGTCACAGTACAAGGAGTAGAATTCTTTCAACAAGCAAGTGGACTTAGACATTACATCTGAGTCAGATGACAGTACAACCCAGGCCTCACCTTGGATGCAATGTGCTAACACCTGTGCCGTGAACTGTTACATTGTGCTTGAGAATCTGACATATTGTACTCTCGCTTAATAAACAACCTGCTTTCATTTGAAGTTGTGAAATTTGTGGTGACTTTTTTCTGTTATAAAGCCAACAAAGGGTATTCATCTTTGGATCATTCTTTATTACTGGTGAGTATATTTATTATTTCTTACCATTATCAGCACCATAATGTCTTAAAACAATGAACAATTATTATAGATTAGTAACTGGGGGTTGGTCAGGAATCTGGGTGTGGTTTCTATGTGTTCTTTGATGGAAGACTTCTCACAAGTCACTGAATTTAAGAAGAGTCCACATTTAGCCTCACTAGACTGGTTGTTGGCAACACTCAGTTGCTAATAGGTTGTTTAACTGATGGCTCCGATGGCCATTGGCTGTTTATCAACGCCCAGCTTCAGCTGTGGTATGTGTAGGAGAACAAAGATCTGCTAACCAGGCACTATAATGTGAAGTAACAATTACAGAACAGATATCTTCAAACAATCGGGCATTTTAATTTCCTAGAAACTACTCAGAGAAGGTTAAAAACAAGTCTGTGAGTATCGGGAACCTGGGATCTCCAAATCTGAGTTTTAGAAACTAAAATATTATGTGCTGTACTTCACTATAGGGTTTCCATTATCTGGTTGTGGTGGTTGGAATAAAAATGGCCCCCATAGGTCCATAGAGAGTGGTACTAATTAGGAAGTGTGGCCTTGTTGGAGGAAGTGTGTCACTAGGGGAAGACTGAGTGGATTCAGAAGCTCAAGCCAGGCTTACTGGCTCACTCTCTTCCAGCTGTCTGTGGGTCAAAATGTGGACCCCTCAGCTACCTCTCCAGCACTGTGTCTGCCTGCATGCCATGACAATAACATACTAAGCCTGCGAACCTGTAAGCCAGCTCCAATTAAATGTTTTCCTTTATAAGAGTTGCCATGGTCTCTGCCAAGGTGTGTCTTCACAGCAATAAAACCCTAACTAAGACATTTAATGTTAGAAATTTTGACTTCATTTGATTTTACAGTTTATAAAAAAGCTGCTACAATGAAATTTCAAGGAGAAGCATTATGTGGACATAGAATTTCTTCTCTTCAAAGGAATTGCAGTGTCACACAGAAAATATCTGTTCAATCATATGAGAAGTTTCCTAAAGCACTTTCCAAAGTGATTTCATGATCTTATTTTCACAAAACATGATATCCTGTTGTTCTTATCTCCATAAGCACTGGACATCATCAATCATTTTAACTGTAGGCATATGGATGTGTATAGAATAATACTGATATGTATACATACTAATAGTACACTTCAGGGACTAATTATCTGAAAAACTGAACCCAGTTCATGTATCTACCTTTATGAAATATATATTTAACAAGGTAACAATGTTGCTTATCTGGATAGTTTTGGTTTTAATGATGGAATTGTAGAATTCTGTATTTTGAAAACTCTTTATCATTCATATTTACTTGAAGTATTATTGTTTAGTTTGTGGCTTGTATTTTCATAGTTTTACATTTCTATCATGAGTAGATTTCATATTTATTAATATCCATTGTATCTAGTTTCTTACTGTGATTATTATTTCATAAGCCATGCCTGAAAATATCATATTGTTATACTAAAATTAAAAAAGGATAAAATTCTAGTGTTTACATTATATCTTTGATCTACACCTGATTTAATTTTTCTATGTAAATAAAGTAAGGGTCAAACTTTGATTTCTTTATTATTATGTACTTAAAATTTTTCAGGGCCATTTGTCAAAAGACCCTCTATTTTCTATTAATTCTGATTTCTTTAAACTTTTATATCTAAAACAAAATGGCTATAAATTCATGGCTTTTTTAAACTAGTTTGTTCCCTTGGTTTTTATGTGGCCCTTAATATAAATACCATTGTCTTAATTACTCTAGATTTATAGAAAACCTTGGAATTAAATTTTAAAATTTCACATATATCTCTTATCCAGTTGTTTAGTTTATTCTCAGCTGTTTTTATTTTCTAAATACTATAAAGATTAGATTGTTAATCGTCCTCAAAAAATGTTTCCTGCAGCAATTTTGAATGGGCTTGTATGGAATCTATTGATCAATTTCAGGAGAATTTGTGTTTGTTTGTTTGTTTATATGGTTATTATATATGACAGGAATGCTTCTGAAGCCTGTGGTGTTTTCAACTGTTTAGTTATTTCATTATTGAATTTTGAGGTTTGGCTGCTATTGAGAGTTCTTCAAAGCAATGAAGGAAAATTAAGAGAAAAGCAAAGGGAGATGAGGGCAGGAAGGGGAGGGTTGGAAAAGAGGGGAGAAGAGAAAAAGAATGATGGATGGAACTACGAGGGGATGTATTGGACTCCCTTACTGACAAGAGACTGTATAGTTCGATGAAAGTTGTCTGCAGGTTGGAGAGCTCTGGAAACCAGACCTGCTGTCAGAAAAGCTAAAAGTCTCAGAATAACAGTTACTTATTGGTGTATCTCCAATCAGACACTGGAAGCAACAGAAAGGTGAAGCTGCTGAGAGAAGTGTAGAATGTGTTTGCAGTTTCCGCTTCTTCCACTTTGAGCTTCATTTCTGCTTGTAGCCTACTGAAGCATCCGACCCACATTGGGAGGTGGATCTTTCTCATGGAGTTACTGACCCACTTGCCAATCTTCTCTGAAAACACCATCACAGGAGTGTGTTTTGCCAATTTAGCTGGTATCTCTCCAAAAGTAAGCCTCCCATCTAGCTATAGCACACTTATTGTGTGTGTGTGTGTGTGTGTGTGTGTGTGTGTGTGTGTGTGTAAAACACATCACTAGTTGTACAATGGTTTCTCAAACTCTTCATAATACCAAAATGGTAAATTATTACTGTTACTTTAATAAATTTTGTTTCTATTTGGTTATATTATAAAAAGGGGAATTTTATAATATCTGTTTTTCTTTAATCTTCCTCAGAGAACATTACCATCATCTGAATAATTATGTCTCAGCAATATTTACCAAAAAACAACGTCATTAACTGGTGATAGTGGCTGGACATTCACGAATTGGATTAGTGCTATAAAAGAGGTGCAAGGCACCTCATACATCATTCACCATATGAAGAACAGCTCATAACCATTTAAGAACCTGGTACACAGGCCTTCACAGTAATTAAATCTGCCTCTGTCTTGATTTTGATAAGAAATAAATAGCTCTTTATAAGTCACCCAGTTGATGACATTTTGTTATGGTATCCTGGAAAGGCTGAAAGCCAACAAGTTAACAGTTCTTTTTTAAAATATAATTATGACTAACCACTTAGGATTCTATAGAATATCAGAGAGATACTCCTTGAAGAAAACTGATTTTTCTTTCAGGTGCCATTGATTGGCTATAGCTTTTCATCAAATGTAAAGATTAACCATTACAGAAATAAATTATCAATATACAAAATTTTCATGTTGACGGAGACTGCTTTTTCATTTCCCGGCTGCCAGACATGAAATATTTACACAGAAACTATATTAATTACAGCACTTTTCAGATGATGGCTCAGGCATATTTCTATCTAGCTCTTATCTTAACACATTTCTATTAATTTGTATATTGCCATGAGGCTGTAGCTTACCAGTAAGTTTCCAGCATCCTTTTCCTTTGCCAGCTACAGAGCATCTGCTTTATTCTACCTTTTTTCTCCCTCTCTCTCTGCTTGGATATCCTGACTAACTATACTCTGCCCTGCCATTGGCCAAAGCAGCTTCTTCATTAACCAATGGTAATAAAACATATTCAATGCACACAAAGGGTAATTCTACATCAAGAAGAAAAAACATTTCCAAAGACAGTAACTGAAGGTTTATGAAAGAGTCAAATAGTGTTGGAGAAAGGAGATTTGAGGTCTCTTTTTAATTGGAAATTTCTAATAAATAATATTTGAAAAATAGTTTGGATCATAAGGGACAGAATAGGGAAAAATTTCAGAATGGAAGATGGGAGATAAATCAGAATAATCTAATTGTCAGAAGAAACATGAGCCTATTGTTGAAGAGAAAGAGGTGGTAGTTGGGTAACTAGACAGCAGACTACAGATTTAATGCAGGGTTCTGCTAGTCACATGTGTTCCAGAAGGAGGTCCATTGGTTACTAGAATGGGACGTGAATAAGCTTTATCTCCCCTCCCCTGTTGACACTGTTCCAAGACAACCCTTCAAACTTCAACTCGGAATAGTCAAGTCTTCACTGGCATCATCTACATTTATTCATCTCCTCCCTTAAACCTATTTTGCTCTTGCTTCCTTCCTCAAAGCCATCTCTAAAATTCAGCACAGGCTTTATACTGTAATCCAGATATTCATGCTTACAAGTAGCTACTGTGATGATACTTGTACTGTAATACTACTGATCAACATTCTCCTGGACTTCCAACTTAGAACACATTCAGATATTGATTGCATTTGGATATTATTTGACATATAGCTAGAGCTAATATATTTCATATAAATTCAGTCTGATTCTAATAAAATTCAATGCATATCAATTTTATTTTAGAAAATATCTGTTAAAATATGAATGAAATCACATGAGTGAGACCCATACTGTGCAGAACTGTAACTTTCCTCTGGTCATGCCCTAGTGTATTATGACTACAGAGTCATTTGGCATAGGCACTCAAAGGTGGGAGAGACATAAAGTGGGTTTCAATGAGAGCAACTATTCTGCTATGCACATATTTGCCAAGCAACAATAATTGAATATTACCCTCATTAGTCTCTTTATTCACAGGAAAACATAGATATGAAAATAGTTACTGCAAGATACCTTAGTTGTTTTTCTTTTAGATTTATTTTATTTTGTGACATGAATGTTTTACCTGTAAGGATGTTTGTGCACCACACTCATGCCTGATCAGACAAGAGTATTGGATCCTCTCAACTGGAATTATTTATAGTTGTGAACTACCATGTAGGTTCTAGGAATTGAACCCAGGACCGCAACAGAAGCAGCAAATACTTTAAAACTCTGGACCATTTCTCCAGCCCCAGAGATAACATTAGTACTACACCCATTCTCAATATTTACAATATAGCCATTTCCAAAAGTATGAACACAAAGGAGAATTAAAGCATGTCACTGAATCTCCACATTAAGTATTTCTAATACAATGGCAACAGCTTGATGGAATAATATGTGGAGTGGTCTCTGTTTGGATATATGCTTTAGCATTCTGAGTCTCAATAATCAAATATCATGTACATGCTTTGTTTTTCAAATGTTACTCATTATATTGAAGCTCTTAACAACATGTTGTCCCAAACAGCCTTAGGAGAAACATAATAACAGTGACTAGCTGTAATCGGAAAGCAATTCCAGACTGATGCTGACTAGAGAGAACAAACCAACAAAATTAAAAATTTATAGGTCTGTTAGGAGTACTTTTTCTGATTTTTTTCTTTTAACCACCACCACTACCACCATCACCAACAACAACAAAAAAAAAAAAAAAGAATGGAGAGAGGAGAAATATCAAGTACTGATTCTGCCAAGGATGCTTTAAATTATTCTATTCATCACAAAGATCATCTGCTTCTCTCCAACACTGGACCTTCCCATGGAAGTTAAATACACTTACCCAGAAAGAGCACACTGGCTGCTTATGACCACTGTGTTCTACAACATTTCCAGAGTCTGAGGAGACTTATAGAAAAGGGTAACAGGTGTGATATGATCTTAGGATGTGAGGTGTCAAACTTTTTATTTTCAAGGGTTGTGTCTAAATAAATCCTGTGCTTTTCATGGATTTTAAAAAAATCAGACACCATTACCAATGTGGCTGGTGCTATTATATCTAAAATTGTGCATTTTTGTGGGATTACTGGTTTAAATTGGAGAGTTTAAATATTTGCAGATGTCAGATTTAAAACAGAAACTGTCTGCATGTTTCTGTAAAAAAGACAGAGGGAAAATATTTTGAGCTTTGTGGCTATATTTGGGGGCTGACCCAAATATAGAAGTCTATTGTAAGAGCAGCAGCAATAGATCATATGTAAAATAATGAATGGGGGTATTTTTTTAAGGAACATACTCTTCTTATTCAAGCTATAAATTATTAACAGCTGCCTGGATGTTTTGGCATATCTTTATAACAACTATACTTTGGAGGCTGAGGCAGAAAGATTACTAAGAATGTGAAGAGAGCCTGGTCTACAGAAGGAAACCTTGCCTTTAAAAATTCTATAAAACATTTGTATTAATACTCAGTCCTCTAATGAAAATCATCAGTTTTCATGCAAAGGAAGCAACTATATGAACTCCATAGACCTACTAACTCTACGGCAACCCACGAGCCTTCTTCCACAACAATTTTGTTAATTTCCACAGTGCATGAAAACACAGAGAAGGCACACCCCACAGAGATGGTTTGTATATTTTTCTGCATCTTGAGTATTGACTATAAGGTCAATCAAAGTACTTCAGCAGTTTCAACAAAATTGAATGTTGATACTTGTACTAGTTCAGTAGTGCTTAAGTGTGGTTGATGTAAAAGGACTTTTAAAAATGTGTGGAGCTATCTTTTGGTCATCACAACCAAAGTCCCACAACACGGGGCAATCTTTTAGACAAAGCACAAAATATCAACAGTGCTGAATTTGAAAATACCTTCATTGAAGTTTAATTGGCTGTTACTTAAAATAAAATAATGCCATGATAAAATATAAATCTTTCTTGGAGGACACTGGAGAGACATAAATTCAGGAAGAAAAAGTTCTCAGAACCAAGATCTTTCAGGTAGCTTATAGAAGAACTCTTTGAAAATATTTTGCTTTTCTGAAAATCGATTCAGGAAGTGAAAGCAAATCTCCTACTTTAAGATTTAAATTCAGAGACTCTCAGAATAGCATTTGAAATCCTTGCTTGGGAGACAGTTTCTCTGAATGCACGATGATTTTCCATTTATGTTCTGCAACACCAACAAAGGATATGAAATACAGAATATAGAAACATAGATTATCTATTATTGGCGTGATATAGTCTGCAAGGATATCAAGGCTGAACAGTTGCTTACCTGGCTAATACAGGAGATTGGGACTTTGGAAGCAGCAAGCTTGAAGTATGTGATAAAATAAAAGCAACACTTTTGTGGAGTTGGAAAGAGATTAGTGAGGCCTTGGAACTGCCTGGGAACTGCATGCTTTTCTGTCAGGAATGCAGGAGCTAAGATACAGTTGAGGTTGGGCTGACAGAATCAGGTCAAAGTGTTCTGCTCTATTTTGATGTGTCTTAATATGGAGTTACTTGGATAAAGTTAAATCTACACCGCTCTGAATCTGGGGGTAAAAAGCGCTACTGCATACATACACATGGGGAGCTTCTTCAAGAAGCTAACTTTAGATGTGATATTAACTCATCCAAATAATCAAAAGCTATGAAAACTTCTTGATGCTTCCAAATTACTTTATGTCTTCTGAAAGAGGAAGTATGGATACTGCAGTAAAATCTTCCATGGGAAAAAATTAAAATCAACTGAATTATTACAGCAATAAAAGTAAAGTCTTGCTATTGATAAATTGATGTATTGTTGTGCAAAACAACCATACAGTAGCTTCAAGTTTTTAGAAATCTTACTTAGATAATGCAGAGTTTCAATATATGCCATTTTCTTCTACTAATACTTCATATATATGATTGAATAAGGTATACTTTTGAACCAACACTAATACACTATTATTATTTTTAATTTTTACTGTTTGATAATTTCATAATGCATATTATATGATTTTTTGTCAAGTCTACCCTCTATCTCCTCACTCTCATTTTCTTCTCTATACCATTCACCACTATTCCCTCTCAGTTTCATATGTTTTTTAAAACATAATACCATTGATTAGTTGCCTGGAGTTCTTTATCTAGGAGAGATGAGCTGCCCTGTGATTGTCCATTGCAGAGTGGTCAGCCTGAATCATGTACACACAAATAAAAACACAGACACAACAGTCTGTATTTATATATTTGTGCACATACACAAATGTATATAGCAATAATAATCAAAGAAAAAGAGGCTAATGACTTGACAGGCAACACTGGAGGGGCAGAATTGAATAAAGGGAGAGGGGAAGTAATATAATTCTACTTCAATTAAAACATATTTTTAAATATTCCCAATGTGTTTATGCTGGTTTAGTAAAGAGGTAGTTATATGCTCTCTAGCAAAATTTATTACTTTATTAACACATAATAATGGGCTAGGTCTCCAATACCTTGCATAGATTCCCTCTTGTTTAGTGGATCTTAAATTCTGTTAGAGACAAAAAAACAATTTGGTTCTTCAATATCAAATGGTCAGCCCTTGGTTATATTTAGGAATATATATATACACACATGTAATAATGATTAATGGAAAAGGCAGCCACAAATAGGAGAGCAATGAGGTTCCTATGGAAATAGAAGGAAAAATGACGTGATTACATTTTGAATATAAAAATATAAAAAAAAGAAAACATACCATTGAGTCCTAGTACATGTAAGGGTCCTATACTAGATTTGGGAAGCCTTTTAAAGAGCCACATACTTGGAGAACACCTTTTCTTTCTCCCCTAGCAACCATCAGTTGTTAATTGTTCTTCAGTGGCATGGGTCTTTATGATCACCTTTCTATTCCATGCTGGATTTTGTACAGCTTGATCTTGGTCAAATCTTGTTCATGTTTTCCCAGCCAGTGTGAGTACAATATATACAATTGTACTGTTGTATGATGCAGAAAATAAAGTTTTGTTGGTGGGTGTACACTGCTGTGGCTCTACAGTCTTTATGACCCCTCTTCCTCTGTGACGCCTAAGCCTTGAGAGAATGATGTGTGTGGGAGTGTCATATATCAATCTGTTGATTTCACTGGTTAAGCAATAAAGAAACTGCTAGGCCCATTTGATACGCCCACCCTTAGGTGGGTGGAGTAAACAGAATGGAAGGCTGGGAAAAAGAAGCTGAGTCAGGAGTCGCCATGGTTCTCCCATTCCAGGCAGATGCAGGTTAAGATCATTCCTGGTAAGCCAGCTCGTGGGCTACAGCAGATTATTAGAAATGGGCTAGTCCAGGTGCGAGAGCTAGCCTAGAAGTGGCTAGATAGAAATGGGCCAAGCGGTGTTTAAAAGAATACAGTTTCCGTGTAATTATTTCGGGTAAAGCTAGCCGTGGGGGCGGCCGGGTGCCGGGGACACAGCCCCGCCGCTTGTACTACTACACAACTAGGGCTAATTACTCTATAGTTTCTCATCCTATGTACATTGACTGGCTGCAAGTCTCTTTGTTAGTTGCCATATAGTGTAAAAAGTTTATCTGATAAGAAATGAGAGATGCAGCAAACTGTGAGTATAATAATAAATCATTAGGAGCTACTTAAATTTTATGTCCCTTTAGCAGAATAAAAGAGATGGTTCTTCTCTGGGCCTTATGACTTAACAGGCCACCGATTCGTGTCCCAATTAGCAGTGTGAGCCATGCATTCTGTCTTGTAGAGAAGGCTTTAACTCCAAGCAGGAAGCAATTGGTTGCTCTCATAACACTAATGCCAGTATTGCACTAATGGGCACATTTTATAAGGTTCATCATTATTATAGCTCACAGGTTTCAAACCTAGGAAAGAATGGTGAATGCTTTTCTTCCTCAATACCATGCATAGAACCTTTCAGAACTACGAAACTGCACAGTAGTGATGAGGTTTCCATAAATTTCAGTTAAGAGTTCTCCATGTTCTGTGACACAGCTGTGTGATGTCTTAGTATCAAGTTCCGGAGAGAACCAAGAACAATGGCAATAGTAATGTTTGAAAATATATGGAACACCACTGACTAATCCAAAAGAAGCAACAAATTTCTGACACTATCCTTCTCATTTTCTAGCCTGTGCTGTCTACGAGAGGCTTTTTCACTCTGTTAGTGGGTAACTTCATTAAAACTTTTTCTGTGTGCATTTTAGAAAGTTTTCACGGTGTTAGTCTTCATGTGAATTTTTTAAATAAAATAAAAAAGTAATATAAAAACTAACACATTTGAATTGAACAAAATAAGCAGAAGGAAAAGATCTCAAGAGAAGGCACAAGAAACAGACCCACGCACAGTTCATAGGAATTTTTAAAGGTCTGTAGTGCTAGTTAATTCCTTCCCATATTTCCTTTTCTACCTGCACCTGCACTTTGATGCTCCATCCTCATCTTTCTTGCTCTTTTATTCCTCATTCCTTTCATATGCATTATATTAACTAGGATACACATTGTGTTCTTCATTTTTTCTAATTTCTTTTATTTTTTCTCTTTCAGAGCTCCATGCAAGATACGTCCTTGGTTTATCTTGGTGGTTGCAGTGCAGTCTCTATTGTTTGTTTGTTTGTTTTAAATCATACATGTTGGATGGTATGGAGAAGTTTTGGCCAAATATTTTGTCCCTCAGTTGAAGTTTTCTGATATTTCTCTCACAATTAAACTGGAATTGTGTGTTTCATGAGGAATATCATAGACATAAAGTTCCTAGTACAACATATCAAAGTTGTCTGATATTAACTTGATGTATCTTAATTTGATTTTAATTTTGATTCTTTACCTGATGGTACATAATTATATTTCAAATTAAACACTACTTATATATTAAATATCACATACTAAAGTGTTTTACAAGAACATTCATGAGACATTCTCTTATCCTTTTAAAAAAATCACATTTTATGAAAATAATGTTTTCAATTAAAATGTCACATCTCAGAAATCTGCATCAGTCATTCTCCCCTTATGATAGCATAATATAATTTACAAACACAAGAATGAGATGCACAGTGATGGCTGATGGTGGTATAACATTTTTTCAGCTATCTCAAATACATTATTAATTTTAAAGATGAATACCAGAAGAAAACTACACAACACACTCTACAATGAGTACAACTGAAAAAAGAAAGAACAAAGAAAGAATGATGAGGTTTGTATACATTTTATAATTTCATACATGGAAACACAGCAGAGTTAAGGTGAAAGAAACATTTTGTTTTAATGAGTTTTACTCTTTTACTAATGATTCTACATGGATTACTCTCAATAGCTATTCATATGCCACATGCCAGAGATTTATCTAAAATAAACTGACTTTTGGGTTTTAAAATAATAGGAAAATATATAGACAAATACTAAAAATAACTAGTAACCACAGCCTTTGCCACAGACAAGGCAAATTCTAGGGGAAACAACTTTAACCATGCCACAGTTTGTTTTGGCTGTTGTCATAAAATACACTACACTGAGTATTTTAACAGAATAGAAATTCGTTGTGGTTTCTGAGGCTAGCATTCGAGATCAAGACTCAGATTCATTATGTGGTAAGGGTGGATGGGTGTCTTGAGTCATGGATGACACTTTTTCTCTGGTGGAAAGAGATAATAAGCTCCCTTGGGCCTCTTTTTTAAGGACACTAATCCCATTTATTTGGGTTCTGCCCTCATGATCTAATTACTTCCCAAAGGCCCTATCTCCTAGAACTATTAGAATGCCAGTCTAAGAATTACTGAGTGAATACAAACACTTAGATAATAGCAGTGAGTGAGGATAAAATTGACATTGAATAAATAACAGATGAGTTTATACATACCAAAGAATAAAGTATCAACAGCAAGATAGTAAAAAGAACAGTATTGATGAAATTATGTGACTTCAGCATCTATAAGTTTCACCTACTTCTTACTGCAAATACTTGAAATAATACATGAAAGAATGAAGGATAGAAATGGCGCAGGACTAATTGATATTAAATACATTTATTTTCTGGGTATAAAGCCCAAGGGTACCCAATTTTCTCATTGAGAAATGCACACACACGGTCACACACACACACACAATCTAATACTATCTTGGACTGAAAACAAACTGCAAGTAGACTCTATGAATGTGAACATTATTGTTAGAATCCTTGCACTATGAAAAATTTGTAAACAAAACCAACACTTGTGGGTCTTTCCATGATCTATTGTTAAGCCCAAGAGTTCTACATAATACTTAGAATAAACAAGATGCAACTGGAAAACCTCCTCAGAATCCCTCAAAGTGATAATTTAAATTCAAAGCTAATTTTAAGTTCAAGTTGTCAGTGTGCTTTCATAGTAATAGAGGCAATACCAATATTTTCCTGAGGATTCTTACTCTACAAGCATAGCCTTTTTGTGGATGAACACACCAAACCAGAGTTTATTAGCAAGTGTCAAACATTCACCAAGCTAGTTCACCATAATTAGGAAACAAATGAACCAACATAAGGGTATATATCAGATAACAGAATTACACAGAATAAAAAGTAAATATATACATAAAATAGTTAAAATGTTTATATACATAAAATAGGAAAATGTTCAACTCTCAGATGACTATGAAATGAAAACACAAGAAGTTGCAGAAGGGTTGGGAAAATGGCTCAGTGGATAAAACTGTTTGCCAGGCAAACATAACGACCTTACTTAGATGACTGGAAATCATGTGAGAGCTAATCTTAGCTGTCAATTTGACAAGATCTGGAATCAACTGAAATGCATGCATCTAGGCACATCCGTGAGGCAATTTCTTCATCAGATTATCTGAAAAGGGAAAAACTCACCTTAAATGTGGGTGGCACCTTCTGGTGGCCACCCAGATAAAATGACTTGGAAGAGAGAAACTTTTGTGCTTGACTGTTCGCCTGCACTCTTGGTGGCAAGCTTATCTGTCCTGTTGATGTGGCATTGCTTCACTCAAACTAGCACCACCTTCTTTAGGATTTCATCATAGACTGAAGACCAATCATTCTCTAGGAATCTTTCAGGCCTTCAGTGTCAGGTTCAGACTACACAGATATCCTTCTTCATAGATTGAGCATTGATGGACTACACAGACAACATCATGTAAGTCAATCTAATAACCCCCTCTAATATCTCGCTATATATACATATATATAGATATTCTATGGATATACACACATATATCAATATGTGTATATATATGTGTGTATATATATATATTAGTTATATCATTTACGTTTTAAAACTGAATACATATCTGTAATTTCAGAACCTCTATAATGAGATGTGAGACAGAGAGAAGAATCAATGAGACTCTCATGGGATAGCTAGCCTGTGCTACACATTGCAATGCCAAAACATCACAGGAAATCATGCTTCAGCAATGTAGAAAGCAAAAACTTACAAATTTCCAAAAGCTGATCTTGAACCTTCACAAAGGTTAAACCTGTGTGCATGGCACACAAATTAATAAATAATAAAGAAACATAAAAATCTGACAACCACTATGAGTTTGTGAGTCTAAGGTTTATATAACTGGCAGAGGCAAACAGCTCTCTGTGAGTTCGATGCCAGCCTGGCCTACAAGAGCCAGTTCCAGGACAGGCTCCAAAGCTACAGTGAAATCTTGCCTCAAAACCCCAACCCAAACAAAAGAAAAGAGAGAGATTTATGTAACTGTTAAGATTCGGGTGTTCCTACCATTAGGAAAAATCTCAGAATGTGAAAATATAAAATCAAATCTGAAGTCTCTCAAAAGTAGATTGTGAGTGGAAAGAAATGTAAAGCAACTCTCACCTTTCTACTCTCATTAGACAAAATTCCCATCCCACTTTTCCTATTGAGGGAACTGGGAAGCATATCTCTTGGAGAATCATCTTTAGACAAAATTCCCATCCCACTTTTCCTATTGAAGGAACTGGGAAGCATCTCTCTTGGAGAATCATCTTTAGACAAAATTCCCATCCCACTTTTCCTATTGAGGGAACTGGGAAGCATCTCTCTTGGAGAATCATCTTAGACAAAATTCATCTTTAGACAAAATTCCCATCCCACTTTTCCTATTGAAGGAACTGGGAAGCATCTCTCTTGGAGAATTATCTTTAGACAAAATTCATCTTTAGACAAAATTCCCATCCCACTTTTCCTATTGAAGGAACTAGGAAGCATCTCTCTTGGAGAATCATCTTTAGGCAAAATTCATCTTTAGACAAAATTCCCATCCCACTTTTCCTATTGAAGGAACTGGGAAGCATCTCTCTTGGAGAATCATCTAAGGGCTAGCCATTAGTCTCAGAAAATTCAGCTAAGCATCTTTTAACATTGTTCAGAAGACAAATGTAGATTGTTCACCCTTGGCTATAGTCACAGCTTCTATTACTTAGAGAGACACATTTAAGCTTTAAAAATTGTTTATGAGTGTGTTATCTGTCCAGCTATTACATCTGTAAGTAATGTACTGTATAAACTTTACAGTTGGTAAAAAAGAAAAGAAAATCTTCAATATAGGCTTTTTTTAATGAGATCACATAGAAAAAGAAATGTTGCTTGCTGTTGTTTTTGGCCATCTCTCACCACATTCATTTCAACAAGAGAGCAACGTCTGTATCTATGTGTTTGAGTAGTGATATAAATTCTGCCAACTTTCACTCAATGTGCAATTACTATTCAGCAAATCCCAAGGGGGAAAAATATCTACAGACTTACAAACAACCACACAAATTGCTCAGATGGAAAATGTATACGTAAAAAAAAATTCTATAGCCTCTAGTCCCTTCATTAAAACCTTTAAAAGGGCTCCCTATACATATGCAATGAATTAACGATGGGATAATATTGAGTGACAGCCCCAGAAATTGTAATTTAACTCTATCTTGAAACCACGGGTCTTTAGACTGGCTTTTCTTGAGATACTCATTATTAAATATTTACCCTGCCACCTTACTCTGTGTATATTCTAATGCCCTAGAAATAACAACTTTAGCTAAGTCTGGAATTTTCTGTACTGATGATGTAATCGAGAGCTAGCGGTAAAATTGTGGATACATTGTGTTCTTACATGTGCTGATAAATCTATTAATACCACAGCAATATTGGGGTTCGTTTCTGTCAGACTGATCTCAGGAAGCTGTTTGCTGCTCTATCTTTTCCATTTATTTGGTAATCTCATATATTGATCAGCCTCACTGATGTTATTTTAACTTACACCTTAACCTCATACCCTAGTCAGTATTTGTTCATCTCCTAACTGATAGCTCAACTAAGCAACTAAAACATAATTTATGAGAGGTATATCATCCAATCATTTGTTTCAGGCTGCTATAATTGAATATGGTTTGGTTTCAGCCCTCCAGGGAGTCATGGGTTGGAGCTTTGGTCCACAGTGTAGACATGATGGGAGATGATGTAGAGCAAACGTTTAATAGGTAGGGTCTGGAGGTTAACTAAGCTGATTCAGGTTCTGTCATCCAGAATGGGTACTGATCTCCTGGTGTGAATCAATTTCCATGACAAGGAGTTGATACAAAATAACAAGGCCAGTCTCTTTGCACAGTTGCCTTCTGTGTCAGCATATGATCTGCCCACACCATTTTCTTATGGAACCTAGGACCACAGATGACTGAACTCCCCCATTAATCACAAATTAAGAAAACACCTTATAAGACAATTTACAGCCTGACTTAGGAAGGCATATTCTTTTCTTTATTTTCTTAAATTTCATTTTACATTCCAACTGCAGTTTTCCCTTCCACTCTTCCTAGTGGCCCCCTCACCTCCCTCCAAGGCCATCTTCCATCCACTCCTCCCAGGAGTCAAGGGCTCCCTTGGTGAGTCCACAAAATCTGGCACTAAGATTCCTAGCAACAGGGGAGAGGGTACCTGAACTGGCCTTCCCCCATAATCACATTAGTGAGTACCGCAACTATCATCATAGAGCCTTCATCCAGTAACTGATGGAACCAGATGCAGAGATACACAAGCAAGCAAAAAGCCGAGCTCTGGGAATCCAATCAGAGAGGGGGGGGGGGGGCGAAGGAAATATATGAGCAAGGGAGGACCAGATCATGAAGGCATTTTCTTAACTGATTCTTAACTGAGGTTTCCTCCTCTCACAGGACTCCGACTTGAGCTTATGTCAAGTGTACTATCGAGCCCAGGAGGCATTCAATATTCTGTAGTTGTCTCATTCTGATGTTGAATGCCTACAAGAATGTGTATTCAACTCTATCAAACTCCACAAAGAAAGGATGCAATAAAGAAAACGTAATAGAAGTAGGAATGCTACAAACCAAACAAGTAGACACTGATGTTTTAAAATAAGGGTTAGAGTTCTGTAGTGTTGATGTATAGGAGACACTGTTTCAAGTAAGTCCTATCAGTCTTGCTAACAAGTTAGTTGAGGAATTCTTCATTGTGTAACTTCTCCTGTGGGTTGTAAAATGTCTCAGCTGCATTAATGCACACACGTTCACACCACCACTACCACCAATCACACTACCACCACCACCACTACCAGTTCTGACAAACAACAGTTTTTACAAATAAAGCCAAATGCCATGTTGGCTGGGAGTCACTACACAAATCACCCCTAGTGAACTGCACTGCTTCAGATGAATCAGTCATTACATCTTCAGAACAAAGCCCACGTAGTAGGAAGGATCATTAATTTAACTTGTTAGGAATTGTCGTCATCTTTTGAAAGATAGGAGAGGAAGGTGCTGTGATTAATAGTCAAACACACTAATGAGTCCTGGCCTTCAGTTGGATGTTGGGATTAATGGGTCCTAGCCTTCAGCTGCTCTTCCCTGCAAGAACCTTCTAATTGAAGTTACTAGAAGCTGTGCCTAGCTTAGAGGATCAGAGCATGGGATTTTCACCTGTTGGCCATTGACTGTAGTGTATTTAAGCCTCCATGGTGCTATTAAAGAGGGCTTTGGGTACCAGTGTTAGAAGGTATGTGTGTCGGTCTGTCTCTGTGTCTGTATTCTCAACCTCAAGCCCCTTGCCCCAAGCTCGCGAACTGGAGTCTATCACATAGAGCGCAGACCGTGCACGGCAGCTGTTAAATCGGGATGTAGGGATACAAACTCCAGGATTTTGGTCAAATTATGTGTTAGTTGCACATGAAATAGTTTGACTCAAAGATTAGTTGAATTCAAGATAGAGTGAATTATTCTGGATATTCAATTTAGTTTAAAAGGTGCATAATTATGTCTCATATTTTTTATGAAAATACTTTTCTTTGCATATTCATTGCCAAGAAAATATTAAAGATATTTCACCTCAAAATCACTAATCTTGATGTCCTGAAAATGTCAGCATTGACAGTCTAAAGATGTGGATATATGTGGTTATAAAAGTCAGCATTTTTATATTCTAGATTTAAACAGATACCTAAAGACAGTTCTAATACCTTCCTTAAAAACATGATGTCCCTAAGCCATGAGCTGACTCAATTCATCACTATACAAAAGTGCTTCTTATTCAAGACCATGCCAGACCCCAGACAGATCAAGTTCAGGGTCAGAGAAAGAGATTATGTGATAATGACTTTAAATATACACATTTCAGTTTATTTTTCTCAACCCCAAAGACATTGATTTTAGTATTCTATCCCAAACTTTAGTATTTGTATCAAATAAAAAAGCAAATATTTAGAAGATGAGGAAAGAAAAAGAGCAAAGGGAGAGAAATAACCAAGGCACTAACTCAAAAATGCATTTTCCTATTGAGAATATATTTAAACATATTGTTTTAATTTAAATTTAAAACCAAATAACTTTTTAAAATTAAACATGAGGAAAATATATTATGAGAAAAAAGTTAAATTAAAAAAGAGTACATCACTCACCCAGCCAAATAATTTGGCATATTACACTCACAGTTCTGTTTTTAATGGGCAAATGCATTTCTACAACTTTTTCTAGACCTACAAAAATGTCGTGATTTGACCTTAAATTACGAAACATAATAAAGAGACATACTGTGTACATCTGTAGCTCACTAACAGCATATAAGGAAGATGTTGGGTTGATATTGAACTATTTTTAGGAATTAGGGAAAATCGTTAAGTTTTATGATAGAAATCTGCAAGTTGCAAGCAATTTGTGAAAGCTAAAAAAGAACGTAGTGACTATGGATTCAACATGGTAATAAATGAGTCTCCCTTTGTTCTTTTTAGGATATCTGCAAGGCTTCATTCTCTTAGTACAGTATACATAAGGTGCCATTTGTAAACAGGGTGGCTTCTTAGTTACGGGCCTCTTGGAAAGCTAATATGTCTATATGTTAATATTGCCAACACTGTGCCAGTCCATTAAAAAATCCGTGAGAGTAAATATACTGGTGTAAAATTATATGTTATGTCTGCTCAGCCATGTGCAAACAATCTGGCTGAAGTGCCAGAATTATAGGGAAATTCTCCCCAGAGACAAAAGCACAACGGAATTCTGTAGAAAGCAGTTAAAATGTTCCCTTATTTTAAGTGGCTTCCTGAAGTATAGAGATTGAAGTTCCAGAATTTAATTATATGGGATCCCTCACTCCAAACTTCTGGTTACTGTTACTCTTACTTTGGGCAGGGGTGAAGAGAAAAAGGCATGATTAGGCATAATTAACGTAATCACTCAAAGTTTTATAAAATCCATACCTCTTGGATTCTGAAGTGAAATGACTAACGATATTTAAGGTTTCAAGAGTGCAGAAATGGTGATTTTTCTCAGGCAGCTGATATTACAAGGATCTGAGATAAAATATTTTCCATCACAAAATTACTGAAACAAAGCTATTGAAACAAAATATTAATATATTCTTAATGCTTATTTTTCACAGCAACTCTAACTTATTGGTTATGAACATGGACAATTGTTCTTTATGATGGGTTCCAGATGTATAAAAGCAGTAACAATCAACTGATAAAATGAATTGTAGCGGACCAAGTAGCAAAAAGAGATTCATCTCATAACTCAAAGAAGTAATCAAAGTGATATTTAGTCATATATTTAGGAAGGTACTCTTCCAAATTCTTTTGTTATATTTATTTCTTAGTCCCATACCTCTTGTCTAATACATATATTTCAGGCAATATTTGAGTAACAATTTCATTTCTAATGTATAAAAATAAATGTGTGATTGTCTCAGAGACTGAAACCTTATATAATGATAACTAATAACAATAAGGAAGAAATGTTTGTTATAAAAGCCAAGAGAGCATTTTAAAGGGGTAAATTCCTGCTAACATAATATCATGATATAATTAACTTAGATATAGCCTGGTAAAGTATTTATCAACAATTAGAATAATATTATTCCATTAATAATCACTATAAAAATAATACTTATTATGTAATAGAATTTTTGAAGCTTCATTAAATAGCTTCAATTATACTACGAAATATTTAATGCTTAATATTTCTTTTCATTTTATAATATATATAACTTATACAATTTTCAGAAATTAGTGAATATTTCATGCATAATTTTCATAAAATAATAATGGTCATGATAAATATTTATAAAATAAGCAGAGATGACAAAAGGTTACACATGATCTTTGTTATTTCTAAATTTTTATTTAACATTAGTTTGCATGTATGTGTGTGTGAGAGAGAGAGAAGGGAGAGAGAGAGAGACAGAAACAGAGACAGAGAAACACAGAGTGTAAATTGAGACTGCTCATCCATTTCCTGGCTGCCCAAACCCAAATAATCATGCAAAACTATATTAATTACAATGCTGTTTGGCCTATTAGCTCAGGCTTCTTATTAAGTAACTTTTAAATCTTAAATTAAGCCATTTCTATTAAACTGTGTATCACCACAAGGTTATGACCTACCTGTAAGTTTCCATGTGTCCTTCTTTGGCAACTACATGGCATCTCTCTGACTCCGCCTTCTGTCTCTATAGATCTCTTCCAGCCTGGCTATATTCGGCCCTGCTATAGGCCAAGGCAATGGTAATAAAAATATTCATATATTCAATACAACAGCATACACAGGGAGATCCCACATCACAGAGAGACTGTACCTATGCACAAACACAACATACCAGAAAGAGGTCAGGAGACAAGTTTCACCAGCAAGTTATCTCCTTCCATCTTGATTTCAGTCACTGCAGTCAAATCTTTAGATTTCCATGACACTCACCTACAAATCCATCTTACCAGTCTGAGGTAGTAGCAATTTTGATAGAAAATTTTTCAAAGAAAGAGGTGGAATAGGGTGCAACAGATGTATATAAGCTATTATTGACAAGTTTTATAATCCTTACTATTGAAGATTATACAGTAGGAATAACCAAAGTGCTCTCAAATAATTGAATAACCAGAGGAAACATTGTCTTATTATATATTGTTTTTAACTATTGAAGAGGCTCATTTTTGCTTCTGAAAATAACTCCAAATGATTCTTATATCAAGTTGTCACATGTGGTAAACTTGTCCTTGAATAGTAAGTCTTCCTGGAATTGTTCTGGCTTAGCTGTGCTCTAATATCCACCCACGTAGCACCATAGGACAGCACATGTTTATTAGCTCACGGATCCGGAGCTCCAGCTATCATTGTGACATCACTGGGTTCTTTGCTGAGATTTCACAGGTGAAGCCAGGTGGGTATTATCTGGACTGTGAACCTGTGGATCTTCCAGCACCAATCTATAGTTCAACCATCTGTTGTCCTCTCTCTTACTAAACTGTGACCTTGTTGAGAAGGAAACTTTCTGAACTTGCTTCCATATCTCATTGTTGTATTTCTACTGTCAGCTCGTACTTGAGATGAAAAATTCAGTTTAATCCATGACATTTGGACAATTTTCTAATTATTTAATCAATCTATAAAACATAAATTGTTGGAAATAGGGGCAGTGGGGCTGCGTCCCCGGCACTCGGCCGCCCACGCGGGGATGTGTCCCACCGCCTGGCTAGCTCAGTCGGTAGAGCATGAGACTCTTAATCTCAGGGTCGGGGGTTCGAGCCCCACGTTGGGTGCCAACTGAAGGCATAAGTCACAAAAAATGTCACACCAGTTTGGAATTATGATTAATAGGGTGGTATTTATTTAAAGGGGAAAAAACATACAGATCACCGTCCCAGCCCTCTGTGCAACCAGGAAGGGAGTCTAGTCGCCAGTGGAGCAGGAAGTGAAGAGAGAGAGGAGAGGGAAGTGGCTGCTTTTTTAAAGGGAGAGAGACCATGCCCCACATTTATAGTATTTGGAGCAGCGGGGCTGTGTTCCCAGCACCCCGGCCGCCTGCTCGGCTAGCTTATGCCCCGAAATAATTACACAGACACTGTATTCTTTTAATCACTGCTTGGCCCATTTCTATCTAGCCTCTTCTAAGCTAGTTCTCGCACCTGGACTAGCCCATTTCTAATATTCTATGTAGCACAGCTAGGTGCGCTTACCGGGAAGATTCTAG
This sequence comes from Microtus pennsylvanicus, assembly GCF_037038515.1. Lineage (NCBI taxonomy): Eukaryota > Metazoa > Chordata > Mammalia > Rodentia > Cricetidae > Microtus > Microtus pennsylvanicus. Next base: position 17,105,977 of record NC_134579.1, read on the forward strand.
CCTACATCCATCCTGGGTCGGAGCTGAATTGCGTGCATCTTCCCGGGAGCGGGGAGCATGGTGTCTCCCTGAGGCGTCTGCTCCCGAGAGGAGAGCTGTCGAGTCTGAGCTCACTTCCTCTTCCTCCCAGCGTTCTGTTCTGTTTACTCCTCCCACCTATCTTCTAACCAATGAGGGCCAAGCAGTTTCTTTTTATTTAACCAATGACCTTCCTCCATCAATAAATGATTTGAATATTACTTATCCTTGTTCTTTCAGTTGTTTATGACTCAAACAACATCATAACCAAGTATGTATTGAACTCCCATAGAACTTAACAATCAGATAGGTAATTAATAAATGGGATAAATGATAAGAATAAAGTGTTTATCAGAGTAACTGGGTAACTGGCATTGTTCTAAATAAAACAATACCGTAATATTTTGGCTATACTTTATATCTTATTTTATATTTTTGAGTTCATTTAATTTAAACTCTTAATAAAGTATCCAAGATAATTTCTGTAAGAAGCCCTGCCTTTACATCTGGCAAGCAAACAAAATTGTATTTCTTTCATCAACTGAGACTCTTTGACCACTCTCCCATAATACTCTTTGACCTATTTTTTATTTTAAACATTTTTTTTATTTCTTGTAGTGACTTTCAAACAAACTTTGAATTTTCCATAAATTACACACTAATCGTGCTATTTACAGTTATTTTATTTATTGAAATCATAATATTAGTTTTGATCATAAAATATAAAATTGACTATGGTGATGACAGATTTAAACAAGAATTTTAAGAAATCAGGTTGTTAGTGAAATGATATCCTAATTAGCAAATCACACAAACACACACAAAACACTCACCCATTCACATCCCACACATATGAACAGCTTTTGACATTGAACTAAAGAATAAGAGCATGACTCTTTTTACTAATTGTTTGGAGAGTAAGCATTTGGACAAGTTTTGGATGTGAGAAAATTAAACACTAACAGGTATAAATTAAATAATAAGAAATGTTGTATACAGTGTTTATACAACACATCAATAAACTGAACTCACAGAAGCAGCTAAAGCAATTTTAAAAGTATGGAAATGTGTTTAACAGTACAAACCTGGAGTGTCCAGAATGTTTTCAGTCTTTCAGTAAGAAGAAATATAGCCATGTACCTTTTTACCATGGAGCACACCACAGTGACATGTTTTATATACTTTTGCTCTTAATAGACATATTTTCTCTGCATTTGCAGAATTAAATAATCAACAGATTACATTAGTTTTCAATAACCTGTGTTTAAAAAATTCTAAATAAATAAACATTAAAAAATAAAATAAACATTAATAAATGGCTTTAAGACATCTGAGAACATTTATTGGGGAACAGATCACATTCCTTTAACAAAAAACATAACAAGGCAATCAAAATGTGCCTTCTCTCTTTTCTGTGACTTTTGTTTGTGAGTAATAAATTTGTCCCAAGAACCATCTCATTGTCATAACTGCAGTGAAAATAATTTCTTTTGATTATAGCTCTTATTATTTGCCTTCTTCAAACAGAAGAATAACTTTAACCTTCAGTGCCATCCTTTCACAACGAAGATGGGATGAAGACTCCAGGAGAGTTTCATATGTGATTATTACTTACTCTGTCTTCATTCAGACACACGTGAGTAAGTCTGTTTCAAGGCTTATCAGTGAAGTCACATTGTTACAGTGGGACAGACTTTACAAACACATAAGGTGTATTGATCTTCTGATCTAGTGAAATGTAGAGTATAATTGGTCTTTTTGTCCCTTGCTGTCTAGAAGCATGCTGGATGGGGAGCTTTAGGACTAGGATGCTCTGCCTCAACCTTGAATCAACTACAGCAAAGTGCAGTGTGAGAACTTTTCGCTAGCATCTTATGATTCCCCAGACAACTCTAATGTACAACCGAGACTGGAAAATAACTTCAAGATAGCATCTTTCATTTCATTACACATTGATTTATTTATGGAGCTTTGAAACTTGCTTTAAAAAAAATCAAAACCAAAACCCATAACAAAAACAAAAGATAGGTGAAGCTCAAGGATAACCATTTAAGAATACATTTCAGTGTATTTTAGCATTCAGCCATACATGATAATATGTGCTTTTTAAAAGGAAAGTCAGCTTTGGCACTAAGTCAATGTGCTATTTTGGATTGGTGAAGTAAAGAAATACTAGGGGAAGTGTTATTAGCCAAACAAAAAAAAAATCTAATCTATTTTTACATCTGTCTTATAAATCATGTTACTTAAAACATGTAACATGGAAAAGTATATGACAAAGGTCAAGCACATTGTCAAGCTATTTGCATAAAATAAAGTATAAGTGTTAAGAGAAGACTCCAAGAGAATCTAAAGCAGTATGAGAAATAATCTACCCTTATATTTTCTGCAGAGGAAATATAACATACTGAATAAAAATTATAAACTAAAATATCTGTTATAAAATATTTATTTCACTTCTAATTTAGCTTAGTTTTGCATTGAAAAACTAAATTGATATAGTTATTTCTCTTTAATCTCCAAAGTTATGTAAGGTATACACATTTAAAACTGTGTTACAGGATCTTAGTCTGAATTATATTTGATTTCTCCATGTTTTGTTACCATAAAAGGTAAATTTCTATTCTAGTTTCAAAATTTAACAGTTTATATCTTTTCCAACAGGCATGACCACCAGGTCAACATCTAATAATGAGTTAAAATCAAAAGCTATTATTAGTGTTGCCAAGTAAAGTAGTGCATGCCTCTAATTTCAGTCCTCAGAAAGCAGAAGCAAGAGGATCTTAGATTTTAAAGCTAGCCTGGTCTACATAGTGAGTTCCAGGATGGTCGGATCTATAATAAAGAGATCTTGTCTCAAACAAACAAACAAAAACCACTACTAGAATTGAAATATGTTTATGTGTGAGTTTATGTGTGTGCATACATGTGTGTGTGGGTATACATCACAACATCCATATTCACATATGCGTATGTATTTATATGCATACTTTTTTGTCTTTCTATCATGATTTTAGTCATGACAGTTTTTATAATTTTTCTTCTTATAATTTTTCAATCTCTTGAGATTACAATACAGTTACATAATTGTATTCTTCCTCTTCATTCTTCCAAAACTTTCCACAAACCTCTCCTTGCCCTCTTTCAACTTAACAGCCTCTTTTTTCACTAATTGTTATATACATTTATGTATACATATGGTAAGGAGGTATTAAATTAAAATTTGAAAGAATCTTTGTTTCTGTGACAATGGCACTAGCACATTAAGGAAAAGCACCTTCTGATATAATCACAAAAAATGAAAATATATCTGTAAACTTAAAGATATTTTATGCAGCTATTTCAAAATAACTGGCATGATCCTAAGATAGTGTGTAGGTTATGACTGCTTGACTATTTACCTGCTAACCCAGATCCGAATAATAACACAGAAACTGTATTAACTGCAATCATGTTTGGCCAATAGCTTAGGCATATTTCTAGCTAAACTTTACATCTTAAATTAACCCATTTCTATTAATCTGTGAAACACCAAGAGGCTGTAGCCCTATCGGTAAGGGTATGATTGACAGCTGGCATTTTGCTCCTTTGGCTGCTACATGGCATCCCTCTGACTCTACCTCTATTCTCTCTATATACCTCATCCAGCCTGGCTATATTCTACCTTGCTATAGGCCAAAAATCAGCTTCTTTATTAACCAATGATGATAAGACACAGAGAATTTCCCCTTTTCTGTCTAAATAAAAAGGAAGGTTTTAACTTTAACATAGTAAAATTACCTATAACAAAACAGTTATCAAGCAAGAATTATACTTACAATATTTAATACATTTACATTTGGCAAATTAAGAAAATACTCTATCAACTATCCTATCTTTGTAAGTCTAAAATTTTAAATCTTTTATATAGTTTATTATTTTTTTAAATTATAACTATCTTTTTTCAATTCTATCAAAAACTCTGGAAGGATTTAATATTACCTAAGTAAACTGGAAGTGCATTGTTAGAAACCTCCAAAACTCTATAATTGACAGAGACATTTTGTTACCTGAACAGTTACCCAAAGTTCTTCTGTAATGTGGGAGCACCCTATCTTCAGCCTACAGGCCCATAGTATCAGGTAGACTTTTTCATGAAGCAGGAAATTTGAACGTCTCTTGTGCTTTGAATTTGCAAAGTTCATCAGTTGCTTTCTTTTGTCCTGCAGAATATCTGGAAGTTATCTCATGAAGCAGGAACCCCGACAAACCATCTCACCTTCTTTTAGCAAGTACAGCAGTCATTTTTTTTGTGGGTCCTGCATGTCCAGTTCATACAGAATAACATCAAGTAGTTCAGGTAATAGCAGCTTCTTGCCCAGATGCCTAACAAACTCCAAAGGAGACTCTTCAATGTCTGCTTACCTCTTGAAGTAACTGGCACTGCCAGGAGCAGAAATGTTTCAATGTTGAAAAAAATCTAAGTTCTTAACACATTTAAATTTCATATTCTGTAAGTTTTTGAAAGGTTGAGGAATACTTACCCATCTGAAATATATCTCTGTACATCTGGAAAACCTAAATAACAAGACTATATTATAGACGGCTATCTATTAATCTGCATTACTTAGCTATATTACATTTTTAATGAACTACTCAAGCACAATACTGTAAACAATAACAGAAATACATAAAAAATTGACCTTAAATTTGTATCAATAAACCAAGATCCATAACAATGCAAATTATTCATCTCTATAGCATATCCTCCTTTAAATGTATACAAACATTTATAAACAAATATTTAGGAAATGTGGGTATTGTCCTCTAGACTACATTGATATGGAATTCCCCTCTGTATGCTGTGATTACCATTGATTAATAAATAAACTGCCTTGGGCCTATAGCAGGGCTGAATAGAGTTAAGCATGGAAACTAAAGTGAATGCTTGAAAAAAGAACGTGTGTAGTGATGGATGAAAAGCAGGCCTGCTTGCCCCAGAAATAATAACATGGAAACTGTATTCTTTTAAACACTCCTGGCTCGTAGTTTCATCCTATTATTGTCTAACTCTCACTTCTTAATTAACCCATTTCTAATAATCTGTGTAGCACCATGAGGTGGTGGCTAACCGGGAAAGATTCAGCATGTCTGACCTGGCACCTGGCTCCATGGCAACTGACTTCACTTCCCTTCTTCCCAGCATTCTGTTCTGCCTACTCCACCTACCTAATTTTCTGTCCTATCAAAGGGCAAAGGCAGTTTCTTTATTAACCAATGAAAGTAACACATAGACAGATGACCCTCCTCCATCAAAGGTGGAATCAGGGAGAGGAAATGTAGCTGCCACCGGGAACAGATGAGCTAAGCCACAGCCATGTGGAGATATACAGATTAATAGAAATAGAATAAACTAAGATGTAAGACTTAGCATATAAGAAGCTACAGCTAATAGGCAAAGCAATGATGAATTAATACAGTTTCATTGTTGTTATTTTGGGGCTGAGCAGCCAGGAACAAACAAGCAACCTCCTACAACACTACTTCCTGATATTGGAGGTGCTATTAATTAGATTTTTCATGGTGCATCCTGTGTGGCAGGTCCATCTCAGCCAGAAGTCCTGGAGCTGTCATGGATGGTGGACCATCTGGACCATTGCTTTAGGGGTCTTGTTTGAGCAAACCATATTAGCAAGGAATCCACAGCTTTCTATCCTTTGGGGAAACAAAAGCAGAACCTCTTTTACAAAGCAACATATCCTTAGACTCAAATTTTGAAGTCAAGATACCTTTAAAATATATATGTTGGCTTGGCTTAGCAACCTGTACAATGAAATGTCTCTCTGTACTTAACTCATATATAGTCAAGAAATTAGAAGAAAACACAATAATATACAGAATCCAGACTCTTCATTTGTTTTCCATCTTTGCATAGTTTATTTTTCTTACTCCTTTAATCTATGACTGTCTGCCTGTCTCTTTAAGGACTTTGTTTTATTTTTTTAAAACTATTTTTATAACTCTTTATACTCCTTTTTCTTCTCTTTCTCAAGTCTGTGTACATTTTTTAAAGACATTATGTCCCATTTGAAGATTTTTTTTCCATCTGAATCTGTCTTTATTGTGTATTTATAATCACTTTCTGACCAGAAAGATATTCAGATTTTCAGCTTTATGGAAAAGTCTGCCAGATACAGTGGGCTAATAGGCTGAAGATGAGTGTTTACAAAATTGCAAGATAATTTTGGGTGACTGTCTGCTATGGGACAATGGTTTTACCCTGTCAACATTTGTTTCTTGTACTTGTTTTATAAAATGCTGATTGGCTGGTAGCCAAGCAGGGAGTATAGGCAGGGCAATGAGAACAGGAGAATTCTGGGAAAAGGATTCTGCAATCTGTAGTCGTGACCCAGCTGCAGAGGAAGTGAGATGTGACCGTCTTGCCAAAAAAGGTACCATGCCACATGATTAATAACTCATACAAGAATTATGAGCTAATGTAAGTTATAAGAATTAGTAAATAAGAAGCCTGAGCTAATGGGCCAATCAGTCTATAACAAATGTAGACCTCTGTGTGATTCTTTTTGACTTAATGGCTGCAGGACTGGGAGAGACAGAAAACCTCAGTCAACAACTGTCCAGCCAGTGAGATGTCTCTGTCAATTCTAGAGCTTTGAAAGTTGCTTACAATGTGCTTTCTATTTATTTAGGTAATAACATATCTTCCTGGGGTCTTTGATGGAGTTGAAGAGTAGATAGTTATAATTTTCTTTAGTTATGATAAAAGATAAAGAAGATATAAATATTGTAACTATAATTCTTGCTTAATAACTTTTCTTATATGTATTTTTCTATGCTAAAGTTAAAACTTTACTTTTTATTTAATCAGGGGAAATGGTGTGGAAAATTCTTCTGTATATGTGATGCTTTCATTGGTTAATGAATAAAACTCTTTCAGCCAGTGGCTTAGCAGAATAGTTAGGTGAGTAACTAAACTGAATGCTGGGAGAAAGAAGGCAGAGTCTGAGAGAAGCTATGGCATGAGAGGAGAAAGTCTTGAGCTGCCAGCCAAAATTTTGCCTGTATGGCACAACCTCATGGTGATCAATAGGAATGGGTTAATTTAAGATAAGAACTAGCCAGAAACATGCTTAAGCTATTGGCCAAACAGTTTTGCAAATAATAAATTCTGTGTGATTATTTTGGGAGTCTGGGTGGCCAGGAAGTAAATGAGTAGCCTCCAACAACAATCAACCTGTAGCACTCTGCTCACAAACCCCATTCAAATGCTCTGTAGCCAGACCTCTCAAAAGAGCCAGAGCATTTTGTGCCAGCATGAACTAGGGCCCTCCCCAAAGAAGCTTTGCTGCCTTTGCTGCCAATGCTGAGTCGGGAATACCTCTCTCAAAGGAACTGTGGTGCCCCTGCTCACTGCCAGCAAACAGAGCTCATTCAAAAAAAAAATGCAGCTACCCAGAAGTTGTGCCAAAATCTGTTCTTTTGTATCTAGAATTTCTTCCCAAGCTTTTCAGGTTTTATGTGGATGTAGCTGGCCCATCTTGGTACCATTTTGTAGATGGAGGATGTTGTTTATTTCCAGCTGCCCAGACCCAAAATAATCACACAGAAACTATATTAATTAAAACACTCTTGGTCTATTATTTTAGGTTTCTTATTAACTAACTCTTACATCTTAAATTAGCCCAATCCTATTATTTTATATTTTACTATGAGACTTGGGGTTTACTGGTAAGTTCCCTGAGCATCTGTCACCTTCGGTTGCTACCTGGTATCTTTTTGACACCACCTACTCTCTCTCTACATCTCTGTTCAGATTTTCCATCTGGTTTTACTCTGATAAGCCATTGGCCAAAGGCAGCTTCTTTTTAAACTAATGGCAATAAAACATATTCATAGCAGACAGAAGGGAATCCCACATCAATTAGTGTGTGCTTCCTTCAACTGCTTTGTGGCTGAAAAGGAAATAAATATAACAAAATGTCATATTATACTAAAGACCTTTTACTCAATAATCACTGTGATTGGATGTATACAGTCCACAGAAATATTTGAGTAAGAAAGTTAAAAGATGCTTAGGTCACCATAAGCAGACATGTTTAATATTGGCTTTGTGTCATTCTTTGTTTAACAAGTATTCTGTTTGGTCAAACTAATATAATTATATATAATATACAAAACATAGATTAAATGAAAATTTTAAAATAGTGCCTTTTTAAAGTTTTCTTGTCTTTTAAATATTTTCTTATATATACACAATGAAATATGGTATTTATCCTATGCTTTCCCTCCACCTCTCCCCATATACTCAGATAAGCTTCCCTTCTCTCTCTCTCTCTCTCTCTCTCTCTCTCTCTCTCTCTCTCTCTCTCTCTCTCTCTCTCTTTGTGTGTGTGTTTTGGAAACTCAGTAAGTCCAGTTAATGCTATCATATATGCACAGGTGTGGGGCCTTTCCCAGAAACATAAGAAACCTATCGGGGCCACATCCTCACTAAAGAATGATTCTTTTTCAGCAAGTAACTGCAATAGCTCCTCAGTGTGAGGTGGTGTCTGGAGGTCATCTACCCCTCCTAATCTGGGATTTTGGCTGGTTTAATTCTTGTACATGTCCCTAGAGTTGTTTTGCAATTATGATTACAGTACCTATATCAAGTAGAGAAGACAGCATATCACAGCACTCTTTCCATACTCTGATGTTCAAATGCTTTCAGTTTTCTCTTCTGAGATCTTCCATGAACTTTGGTAGTGTTGTAGTTAACATAAATGTCCTACTTAGGGCTGAACACTCAATCCTTTATTCTCAGAACTTTGATCGGTTGTACATCTCTCCATTTTCTTATTGTTCACTACACACACACACACACACACACACACATACTTCTCTGACAATGGTTGAGGTCAGTCACGTAGAATACTCTTTGACAGCATGACCAACTTGCAAAATAACAATAGAAAGTCCCACTCTAGCCCTCATTGTGCCCTAACTAGTCTTTTGGCCAGGATTACAGTATCAGGCATGAAATTCCCACCTATAGAGATGGCCTCAAGTCCAACATGAAAGTAGTTAGTGATCGTACTGCAGTGCCACCAGTACTGCACCGGAGGCATAGTGTGCCTTGTAGGTTAATATTGCAGTATGAAAGTCCAGCGCTGGGTAAGTCAGTGCACTACACATGAAAGTCGGCAAACAGAAAGAAACTTATGTTTTAAGTTGGAAAGAGCATATTAAGGGAAAGTAGATAATAAATTATAGGTAAAATCAAAGTAGTGAGGTAAAGTACTGGGAACAGAAAGACTTAAACAAGGAAACACACGGAGTATGGGTAGAACTAGGGACTGAAAGGGAGAGCTGACCCAAAAGATGGGAGTATGAAAGAGTCATAGGGAAGCCTATTGTTCACTTAATAAAATAATCAGATAATAGGACATATGAAAAAAGAAGAGGTGAGAATACTAAGGGCTAAAGAAATAGGCAAGAATGGGAGTGGTGGGATGGGTAAAAAAAAAAAAACAAGGCAAAGGATGGATTAGCAGTAAGCATGCCTGAAAAGGCCTGTGGAAACCCACTAGTTAGTAAGGTAATTTCAAAATAAAACTGAAACACAAAACAATTTCAGAACTCAAAATTATCCTGCATGGGTGGGCAAGCTTTTGGAAGACATGGTTATTAAGTGAAAATCCCAGAGGAAGGCATGAGGTACTCCCTATAATTTTTTGCCTGGGAAGGCCTAAGGTGTCCACACCAGGGGCGGTTTCATTGATTTTAGTTATCCAGCATAGCTTCATGGTAAGACTCTATTGCTAAAGAAACCACACACATTGGCTGGGGACAGAGACAAGTCAATTTCAAAGAACTTGGGAAGCTTTTTATAGTGCCTATGCAGGCTTCTGGGAAAGACAACAATGATTTTATTTTCGTTTGCTCTGGTGGGAAAGACAATGAAAATTATTTATAGAAGTTTGAAACAAAAAGAAGAGTTTTCCCTTTTTCTTTCACATAACATTTTTATTGATTCTTTGGGAGTTTCACAACTTGCACCCTGATCATAATCCTTTCCCAGTGCTTCGGTGTCCATCCCCCATTCCTCACACACACAGAGAATTAAAAAATAAAAATAACAGCAATAAAATGTCTACTTAGTGTTATCTGTAAACTATCTGGAGCATGGACAAATTCTTAGCCTTGTACCCCTTAAATAGAACTGAGTCCTTCCCCTTCAACACCTCCCTTACAAGCCATTAATTGTGAAGAGCTACTTCCACTCCATCATACTTTTTATTTTTTATTTATTTTTATTAATTAATTATTTTATTTATTCATTTATTTTTGTTTTTTTAGAAACAGGGTTTCTTTGTAGCTTTGGAGCCTGTCCTGGAACTATCTCTTGTAGACCAGGGTGGCCTCGAACTCACATAGATCAGCTTGCCTCTTCCTCCCAAGTGCTGGGATTAAAGGCATGTGCCACCATAGCCGGTCTCCATGGCACTTTTATTTAAGAGTTCTCTTTGGTGGCTTCCTATCTATGCTGTTACTCTTTGGGGATGTTGGGGACTGGGATGGGGTTCAGGTTGTCACAGAGGCTTTCCATGTGCTCATCTCTCAACTGTGCATCTGTAGTCCTCATTATCACAGCAAAACTAGCCTCCTTGTTCGTCAGAATCAGTGGGAGCACAGATCATGGACCTTGCAACATCTGACAGTCTTAGTTTCTGGAGACAGCACAGACCCATGAACACAGCCATCTGCTGCAATAGAACCAGAGACCCAGGTATATAAAGGTCTCAGCTGCAATGTGGACCGAGACATCACCATGACCTTAGGAGGAAGCACAGATCACTCACATCAATAAGGCCCCCAGAGACAGTATGGCCCTACAGACATCGATATGTTTTCAGGAGGCAGCAAAGACTATGGACCTCTACATAGATTTCTGTAGTAACTTGGACCATGGACATCAACGCAGATCCCAGCTGTTACAGTATGTTCATAGACCCAGATGTGGCCCTCAGTGGCAACACAGGCCTGAACATTAAGTGGCTGATTTTTGTTTGTAAGCCTCTACTTCTACATATAGCACCAAATCATGCTTTAACCCCTAAAGGGGCTCTGAAATTAACTGCAAATATCTCTGATTCTCTTTCTCTCTCTTATCTCTATCTCTCTGTATGTATCTCTGTCTCTTTCTCTCTGTGTGTTTCTCTCTCTCTTTGTGTGTGTCTCTCTGTGTGTCTCTTTCTCTCTGTGTGTATCTCTCTGTGTGTCTCTCCATGTGTGTGTCTTTCTGTGTGTGTCTCCCTTTGTGCTCGACACTCTTAGAGAAATTTTATCCATGTTTTTCATTACTATATGAAATAACTAAAGTTGAGTAATACTGTAATTGTAAGCTAGCTCCTTTTTAGAGAAATCATGCAACTTCTACATATACTAATTCTTAAACTATTTTTCATTACTTGTGTTCTATCTGTATATCTTAAACACTTGTTTTTATTTCAACTGATAACTTCAATATTTTATTTCCCCAAAGACACTTACTTCCCCAGGAGAGGGAAGTGAAGAAGGGTCAGAGGTTACTTGTGGAATTTTTATGATTATGTGACACAGGCACATTGTCTTTTGGAATAAACTTTATTCCAGCTATTTACTGATAACCATAATACTAGAAATGTAGAATAAGCAATCCCCAAATCTCCATGGTAATCTACAATAATGTTCCATTGTGTGTCTTCTGCAATAAGGTGGACTTTCCTGACATTAAGTATTTTCTCAGATACTTGCCATTCACTTGACAGTTTGCAGAAGTAGCCTGGCTTTTGTTCACATGATTATAGCAAATAGATACTTGTTATGTGGCACATATTCTGATGACATAAGTGGACTTTGACATAGGAAATAGATCATTTGTAATATCATAAAACGTATGTTTGGTCCTAGTCTCATTTTCTAACAGACAATTTTTAAAATCCATAGATTTCTCATTTCAATTATGGCTTTTATTTTTTATTCTTTCTTTATTTTTTTATTTTTTGCTCTTCTATTGATTTTACTGATGACTAGCACTGTCCATGGAGCTCCAGGATGGGGGCTGACCCAGTCACCCCTAAGAACAGTGCAGGATCAAAAAGCTGCATTTTTATCCACAACCCCAACACTCCAGAAAGCGAATAGGTCTGATGACTTAGTTCACCACTAATGGTCCATGACTGGATCAGTTATGTGCATGTAATGAAATCTCCATGACAATGCTGAAGAGTTACAAAGTTTGAGTACATGAGGTTTCTGAATAGTGTATACCTAAAGAAGATATGCAGCTTCCATACTTCCTCAAATCTTGTCTTATGCATCTTTTGATCCACAATACTTTTTGAGTCTTTATAATAAACTGATCAAGAGAAAATGGTATTTTTCACAGGTTTGTGAGCTCCTCATGATAGTAAATCAAACATATAGAGGCTTCAGAGTTGTGGGAACCTCCATTTATATAAGGATACCTTGGAGAAATTAGGATTGGTTCCAGGTTATGCTATTAATGCAAATCTCATTAAATGGGTCACAGAAATCTTTAGTTTTCTAATACATAGAAACATCATCAGAATGTACAAACTCAGTAGAATTTTAAATCTTACTTGTAGTTCTTGGATTCTTGTTATTATTGCTGGTTTCTTGTTTACTTTGGCTGCTGATTATTGGAATCACTCATATCATGGTAGTTATAATCAGTATCTTCTAATTTCTTTTTTGCCAATATTTATAACTTTATCATAATTTTTCTAATAGTATCGGGAATGTTGGATTTTTTTCTTGAAAATTATCGATGTACTTTGCCCAGATTCATGAGAGGCACCACATCTAGACAACTTCTATACAATGATATCTCTTAAATACTGTCTTGATAGTCAGAATTACTCCTTGATCCAGGAACTATTGAAAGGAATCTTTTTAAAGTAGGCTTGAAATACTCAACGATCCATGTTGTGAAGAGATGTGTTGTCATTTACTACTTGCCATTCTAGTTACACATCACATAGAGTAAATTTAATACAATTTTGAAGGGCAATAAGATTTTTCAGGATGGTTAATGAACATTGATTTCAATTTAAAGTTAAATAGTTGCATTAGATTCTAACATGTTAGCCTCCTCTCTTCAATGCTTTGGGGTCTAGCATTGACTTTTCTCCAGTTATGAAAGTCTAACATATTATTTTCTTTCAATGGAAAGTTGTGTCATGCATATTAAAAACATATTGTTCATTACAGCCTCTTTCATCAATAGCCCTAGGTAGATTTTTCTGTGCAACTTTGTCTTTCACCCTGCCCTTCTGTCATGTGGAGCTGCATCATGCCTTTAGACATGAAACAATCTGCTAGATTTGTGCTGGTTTCTATGGCTTCCTCCTGCAGTATTTATAGAATTAAAAAAAGAACTTAGTGTTGTGTTTAGAATTGGTCACCAGATTTTCAGACTTCGTTGTTAGGAGGGACCACTAGTTAGTTCCTGGCTGCTCAGTGCTGAAATAATCACACAAAACTATATTACTTTAAATACTGTTTGACCCATTAGCTCTAGTTTCTTATTGGCTAACTCTTACATCTTAATTTTACACATCTCCATTAATCTGTGCATCACCATTAGTTCATGGCCTACCAGCAAAGTTTTGGCATGTCTGTCTCCAGCAAAGGCTCCATGGATTCTCTCTAACTCAAACCTTCGTTCTCCCAGCATTCAGTTTAGTTTTCTCTACCTACTTCTATTCCTTGCACAGACCCAATACAGTTTCTTTATTAACCAATGGTATTCACAGCATTCAGAGGGGAATCACAAATCAAGACTTCTCTCTCTGATTTCATATATATCCAATAATATTCACTTACCTGTTTAGCAGAGGCCACCAATGCTAAGCCTTCCACACCTTTGACATCACTTTTTCACTAAGATGGTTCACTTCCATCTTCTGTGGAAAATTAGATACAGAATATGGTTGTTTTATTTGAACATGTAGAGCCTTTCTGAGTTTATTAATTAGCCTAATTTACATGTAGTTTAATAACTATGAAATAGAGAAAGTAGAACAAAAGATGTCAGAAACTATGGGGTGAGCAGTGGAGAAATCAAACTCACACCAACTTATTGTTTAGTATTCTCAATGGACACAATTTGCGATGCTTCCCAACAACTGTAGTAGTGACATCAAAGACTCCGATCATAGAAAACCAGCAATTATAGTAACAATGAACATTTGGTGGGTAATAAAATGTTCTTAAAAACTGACAGAAACACAGTGCTTTCATGAAAATATACTGATGCATTTGCTCAATAAAATGTCTTCCAATTTTTGATTAAAGAATGTTTACATTCAAGATACAATAAACCAAAGCACAAAAGAATGTTTTTTGTCTGTTGTCAGTCATTGAGAAGCACAGGGAAGTCTATCTGAAAGGTGTATTTATACGGGAGCCCATATGCGGCAAGAAGCCTTTGGGTTGTATTCTCAACCTGTGAGATGTGATCATATGTCAGAGCACATTCAAAACAGAATGAGGCTGGGGATAGTAAATGAATGTCCACTGCAGAACTGAATACACACTGGCTGGTGTGGAGAAATGCTCATACCCTTTGAAGTCACAGAGGTCTTCTGCATTGGGTGGTAAGAGAACAGAGACTGGTGTTGAAATATTTAAGACTTTTTCATGATAGACACCTTCACGTCTGAATCATTCCATGATGCAAAGCAAACCACATTCAGTATAAACACTGAGAGAAATACATTCTTTCCCTTGTATAGGAAGTAGGGCAAGGTTTCACGACAAAGAGCATGAATACAATAAAGGCAGGGACATCATTACAATCTTTTTCAACACAATTTTGAGGCAGAAAGGATATTTCCAAACTCTAGTTAACACTAACAGAAAGGTGTACAAACAGCTAATGAATAAGTGAGTTCCCCCTCATTTCTAAGCACCTTGTATACCCAATATGTACCAATAAAAATTACCTGACATTGTAATCTCCTGCACAATACTGCAATATGACCTGGACATAAACAATGCTGTCTAGAACAGCACATTTCTTTTAACTTATAAAAATATGGCACCTTGTGACTGTTCACTGTAAGCCAAAAACTGTCAAATGCTGTGCCAAGAGCTCAAAATTCATGGTGATTCCAAATGAAGCAGTCCTATGTAGGGAAACCACAGTCAGTCTTATGGGTAAGAAACTCCAAAAAGTCTGGTGGTCTGTCTCAGCTGACAAGAGAGAAGGTGCCCCCACAGTCTGAGATTTGCATACAGGAATCTAGGGATGATCTATGCTGAGGAGAAATGCAAGACATGGAAAAGCATGTGTTGGTGTCTGTCCACGGCACACCCTACTCACAAATTATTAATCATTCCTCTTCCAGATTCTTTTGGCTTTTCTGAATATCCTCAAATGCAACCTGTAAATACATTTTACTTAGAGCTACATTAAGTCACAGTAAAGTATGATATATTCTGTTTCCTTCAGATTTATAAACCTAGAATGCTACAAAGGCCTTTAATTACATGTTTTCTAGTGGGTTTCTATAGGGAGGGAAATTGTGACTTGGGTTTTAGACAAGTGTGCTTAGTCTGATATTGGTTCTGTAGTGTATCTATCATAGAAATAATGTTCACATTATCTATTTCTTAGGTTTGTTCCAATGAATTCCTTAGGTTTGTTCACCTAAATCAATTAATATTCATTGCATCTATACCTGGCATACATTATTCTCGTGACATTGTGATATGTGTATGCAATACAGTCCTCTGACATTAGTGGGTTCACTTAAAACTTCTTTGTTTTAGCCTAATGAATCTTAATTGAAACTATGAAAAACTAAATCCAGAGCCTTTTGAAGGTGCCTGAATGAGTGATAATGAGACAAAGTACAGTTTTTCTCTATCAGCAACATTTTCTTTGAATAATAAAACTACTTCCCATATCACAAATAGAAAATAAAACCTAGATTAGCAACTTAAGCCAGAGAGTGTAATTGAATTCTTTAGTATTCTCTGTCTAGTTTCCAACAGCTAATTCACTTTCATCTTAGAAGAAAATTACTTGGGTCAAAAGTCATTGCTGTAAGTCACTAGGTATATTATGAGAAGCTGAATGTTAAACTGAAAAGCTATTATCGAGTTTCTGATAAGGGTTTTTGTGATAGGAATTCTAATTTTTGTGTGGTCATCGTTATTAATGAACATGGGGGTTTGGCTTCTGGCTGCTACACTGGCATTCAGTGGGACTGTATGACATCATGTCACTCTGGCAATGTACTTGAACTTTTCCCTGTAGCATTAGCTTGACTTAATCTGTGTAAGGAAGATAGTTGCACACTCCGAAGAGTGTCAATGTTCTTTTTTGTTCACCTGTTTCCAGAAAATGTGTCCTGCCAAATAAAAGTAAATGGTAACTTTTATATGAATTGCACCTGATATCTAAACTCATCTACCTCCTAGAGGGTTGTATCATGTTACTATGTCAACTTAAATACCCCATCTTCTAGTAGATTTCGCATTACTTATAAATTAATCTTAAAATGAATGTTGGCAGGACTTTAAAAATAAACAATTTCTTATTCATAGATGTATAAATGAAGTTTGATAACAGATGTATCCTGCCATGACTTGACCCAAGTTTGTTTCAGTCTCTTGAACAATTACTGATATTCATATGTAAAATTTCCACTCTTGCTTAGTTTTTGAGCTTAGTATTTCAAATGAGGTGATTTAGACAAGCACAAAAAGAATTCATAACCTAATGGGAGGGAAATTTTCACAATAAAAATGAAAAATGGAATCTGTGGCTGGTTGTAGAAGGCAAAGTCTCATTTTTGAAATTCTCTCAAGCAACAGAGTACAGTTCTGTTTAAGACTAGAGAGGCGTTGTTTTGTTCTACATTCATATACCTCATCTCTCATTTTATATCTGGCTATGTATCTGGGATTGTGCTAGTTGGAGAAACTATGATGACATGTCTCTTTAACCTATTATCCTACACAAAGCCTTGTATTACTGTTATGCAGTTATATTACCTCTTTCCTTCTGTGCTCTTTAGCTACCATGGACTTAATATTAGTGTATTCCTACTTCAAACTAAAGCTCAGATGAGGTAAGAGGTGAGGTGTCTTAATCTATGGGTATATTAAAAAGTCTCTAAGAATTAGTTTAATATTATGTCTAGTAGTAGGTTCTCCTCTATGACCTATGCAGCCTCAGGTTCTCCGGTACCAGGCACACATTGCTGTTATAAATAAAGCTGCCCATAAATTCTTTATAAATATTTTGTTTAATGACTTTAATTTCTCATGAGAAACACCCTGGATCAGGATCACTTGACCATACAGAAACTACCTGTTCAAAGTCATAGGATTATATGAAACTAGTTTGTTTTCAACATGCCTGCAAATTCCTATTACCACCACTGATACACGACAGTTTCTGCTGTGCTCATCTCCTCCACCTGCAATTGTCAGCCTTTATTTCTTCTATTTTGGTGGTTAAATAAATTATATCTAAATGGGATTTCATTTCCATTCTGTAGTGACTAAAATCATTAAGCATCATTGCTTTTGCTTTCTAAGTACCCAAAGCCCCTTGGGACTCCACCTTGGGATGCAGACTGAGAGCCTCCCCTCGACACACACCTCAGTTTCTATTTCCCATTCCTTCAACCATTCCTCATAGTCAATCTCCATCCTTTCTGCCTCTCTTGGAACTAAAGAACAAATCTCTGCTAGGGACTTCACAGCTGCCCTACTTGCCTGGGATCTAGATGAGCTGGCTGTGTACTCCTTTCTGTCTTCCATTCTAGACTCCCCAGACCAATCTTAGACCTGCTTCTGTTCACCAATCTAAGCCCCTCCCAGCCACCTCCAACCCCTTAGAACTCAGCTTTATGGTACAGATTCAGGGCCCTCTTAGTTTTTCCTTGCACTTTTTAAATGTAAGAGAAATTTTTAAAATTCACTCGTTCTGATCATCATTTCTTCAACTGTGGACACTCTGTGCCAGTACTGCAATGTCACTTGTACCTGGCAACTGAGCATTCATTCTCAAAAGTCCCTCGTGAACCAGTTTCATTTATTTTATTGTCATTGTTTTCTTTGTCTGTGAAAGTAACGGGAGGGGAAGATAGGAAGCCCTACTATAAAGGATCAAAGTTATTGAACAGGAAGAGATAAACTGGGGTGAGAACCAGCAGGAGAGGTAAGAGAGAAATGGAAGGGTAACACTATAAACCTCAAAAAGCCAACAAAAACTATATGTTGTCAAAGCTTCCTAAAGCACATCTTTACTCACACCTAAAAAGATTTAAAATAGTTAGCCCAAAACAAGGCAACAATAAGACTGCTAGCTATCACAACAAATAAATTCCCAGCACCAAGAATGGGTTACTGGAAGTAGAGGGTAAGCATCAATCATAACCAATTATATATATATATATATATATATATATATATATATATATATATATATATATATATATCACTATAGTAATGACAGGCTTGGTCCAATAGTAACATGGTCATCATGGTAGTAATCAACCGCTTTCTGGTTGAATTTAAGTCCTGCTTCCTAAAATGCAATGTGCACCTGGTACTTGAGAACCTGTAGCTGAATAGGTCACAGAGGAGAACCAACTACTAGACATAATATTAAACTAATTCTTAGTGACTTTTTACTTTACCCATAAATTAAGATTTCTCTTACCGCATCTGAGCCTTAGTTTGAAGTAGAATATTATCAACATTTCACAGCTCTTTTCAAGCCAAAATTCTTTGACTATTGCCTCTGTCTGTATTGCTTCTGGTTCTTGCATTTACTATGACCAATAACCTTCCATAGCTTTTGGCTGCTTAGGTTTTTTTTCTGTAGTAACAAGGGTGGCGGGGCTGCATCCCCAGCACCCCAGCTGCCTGGCTAGCTTATGTCCGAAATAACAACACACAAACTTTATTCATTTAATCACTGCTTGGCCCATTTGTATCTAGCCTCTTCTAGGCTAATTCTCACATATTAATTTAGCCCATTTCTAATCATCTGTGTAGCGCCCCTAGGTGCGCTTACCGGGAAGATTCTAGCCTACGTCCATCCTGGGTCAGAGCTTCATCACGTGCGTCTGCCTGGGAGCTGGGGCATGGCGTCTCTCTGAGGTGTCTGCCCCCGAGAGGAGAGCTGTCGAGTCTGAGCTCACTTCCTCTTCCTCCCAGGGTTCTGTTCTGTTTACTCCTCCCACCTATCTTCTAACCAATGAGGGCCAAGCAGTTTCTTTTTATTTAACCAATGACCTTCCTCCATCATTTTTCTTGTTAGGTTTCTTTAGGTTTTTTATTGATTTTTATTGAACTCTACATTTTTTCTCTGCTCCCCTCCCTGTCTCTTCCCTATCCCCTTCATCCCTCTCCCATGTTTCCCATGCTCCCAGTTTACCAGGAGATTTTGTCTTTTTCTACTTCCCATGATCATTAAATCTATGTAAGTCACTTTTAGTGTCTTCATTGTTGTGGTAAGTCCTCTGGGATTGTGGTTTGTAGGCTGGCTAGTTTCTTAATGTCACCATTAAATATACCTGTTCTCTAAAAGCAAGTTACACTTATCATACTTCAAAAAGCAGAACTATTGTAAAAATAATATATAACAATATAATATAATATATAATAAAATAAAATAAAACTTTGAGTATCATCCCATAGCTTCAAGCACTATGAAATTCCAAACACGAAAACTTCAGCTCTTATATCCAACTATATAGTTGACACTGCTGTTTAGACAAAATGAAATAATTCTTGAATTATATTTACAAAATAAGTTGTTGGAAGACAATGTTAATTGATTTCAGTGATAAAGTTTGGAAAGCAAGGATAGCCAGATTGCTAGATTCTGTTATAAGCAATTTAATGTCTTTTAAAATGTATATGTTGATCAGGATTTTAAAATTATTAAGATATTAAAAATAAATAATGCAAAGAAAAAGAAAATGTTATCCTCTGAAATCAAGAGAATCATTAGGTCATATTTGGAAAACCTGTATTCTACAAAATTGGAAAACTTAAAGGAAATTGACAATTTTCTGGATAAACATCGCTTGCCAAAATTAAATCAAGACCAGATAAGCAAATTAAAGAGACCTATAACTGCTTTAAAAAAAAAAGGAACAGTCATCAAAAGTCTCTCAACCCCCCAAAAATCCCTTGGTTTCAGCACAAATTTTACAAGATTTTCAAAGAAGAACTATTATCAATACACCTCAAATTGTTCCACAGAATTGAAACAAAAGGAACATTGCCAAACTCCTTTTATGAGGCTACAATTACCTTGACACACAAACCACAACAAGACATTACTAAGAAAGAGAATTACAGACCAATCTCACTCATAAACATTGATGCAAAAATACTCAATAACACACTGGCAAACCAAATCCAAGAATAAATCAGAAAAATCATCAATCGTGATCAAGTTGGCTTCATCCCAGAGATGCAGGGATGGTTCAACATACAAAAATCTGTCAATATAATCTACCATATAAACAAACTGGAAAAAACACATGATCATCTCATTAGATGCTGAAAAAGCCTTTGACAAAATCCAACACCCCTTCATGATAAAGGTCTTTGAAAGAACAGAGATAGAAGGAACATACTTAAACATAGTAAAGGCAATATACATCAAGCCAACAGCCAACAACAAACTAAATGGAGAGAAACTCCCAGTGATTCCACTGAAATCAGGAAGAAGACAAGGTTGTCCATTTTTTCCATATCTATTCAATATAGTTCTGAGGTTCTAGCTAAAACAATAAGACAACAAAAGGAGGTCAAATTTTTACTATTTGCTGATGATATGTGGTAGTTTACATAAGTGACACCAAAAATTATACCAAGGAACTAATATAACTCAAACACATTCAATAATATAGCAGGATACAAGATTAACTCAAAAATATCAGTAACCCTCTTTTACACAGATGATAAATGGGCTGAGAAAGAAATCAGAGAAACATCATCCTTCACAATAGCCACAAATAGCATAAAATATCTTGGAATAACTAGCCAAACAAGTGGAAGACCTGTATGATAAGAACTTTAAATCTTTGAAGAAAGGAATTGAAGACACAAGAAAATAGAAAGATTTTCCATAATCTTCGGTAGGTAGAATTAACAAAGTAAAAATGTCAATCTCACCAAAAGCAATTTACAGATTCAATGCAATGCCCAGCAAAATTCTTCACAGACCTTGAAAGAACAATACTCAACTTCATATGGAAAAACAAAAAAACTCAGGATAGCCAAAACAATCCTGTACAAAAAGGAACTTCTGGAGGCATCACAATCCCTGACTTCAAACTCTACTACAGAGCTACAGAACTGAAAATATCCTGGTATTGGCATAAAAACAGAAAAGAGAACCAATAGAACTGAGTTGAAGATGTAGATATCAATCCACACAAAAACAAACACCTGATTTTTGACAAAGAAGCAAAAAAAATATAAAATAGAAAAAAAAGAAATTATATTCAACAAATGGTGCTGGCAAAACTAGATATCAACATGTAGAGGAATGAAAATAGACCCATATCTATCACTATTCATGAAACTCAAGTCCAAATGGATTAAAGACCTCAATATAAATCCAACCACACTAAACCTGATCAAAGAGAAAATGGGAAATAGTCTTCAATGCATAGACACAGGAGACCACTTCCTTAATATAACCCCAGTAGCACAGACACTAAGAGTAACATTAAATAAATGGGAGCTCCTGAAACTGAGACACTTCTGTAAAACAAAGGCACAGTCAATAAGACAAAAGGCAGCCTACTGGATGAGAAAAGGTCTTCACCAACCCCACATCAGACAAAGGACTGATCTCCAAAATATATAAAGAACTCAAAAATTAGACAGTAAAATTCTAAATAACCAAATTTAAAAATGAGTTACTGAACTAAACAGAGAATTCTCAACAGAAGAATTTCAAATGGCCAAAAAAATGCTTAAGGAAATGTTCAACTTCCTTAGTTATCAGGGAAATGCAAATCAATACAACTCTGAGATACCATCTTACACCTGTCAGAATGGCTAAGATCAAAAACTCTAGTGATAGCTTATGCTGGAGAGGATGTGGAGTAAGGGGAACACTCATCCATTGCTGGTGGGAATGCCAACTTGTACAACCACCTTGGCAATCAGTATGGTACTCAAGATTCAGCAATACCACTTTTGGGAGTAAACCCAAAAGATACTCAATCATACTACAAAAGCATTTGTTCAACTATGTTCATAGCAGAATTATTTGTAATAGCCAAAACCTGGAAATAACCTGGGTGCCTCTCAACTGAAGAATGGATAAAGTATGGCATATTTACACATTAGAGTACTTCTCAGTGGTAAAAAAAAATGACATCTTGAATTTTCATACAAATGGATGGAATTAGAAAACACTATCCTGAATGAGGTAACCCAGACCCCAAAAGATGAATATGGTATGTATTCACTCATAAGTGGATACTAGCTATAAATAAAAGACATTGAGCCTACAGTTCATGATCCTAGAGAAGCTAAGCTATAAGGTGAGCCCAAAGAAAAACATATGGACCCACCTGGGAGTTGGAGACAGACAGGGTCATCTGACAGAATTGGGAGTATGGGAGCAGAGAAAGGGATAATGAGAGGAGGAGAGGGGGAATAGGAGAAAGAGAAAGGGAGGGTTGAGGAGAACTTGAGTGGTTGAGATGGAGGGAGGACAAATATGAGAGTAAGGAGAGAGGTATTTTGATTTGGGAAGCTATTATGGGGTTGGCAAGAAGCCTTGCTCTAGAGAAATTCTCAGGAATCCACAAGGTTGGCTCCAGCTAAGACCCTAGGCAGTAGTGGAGAGGGTGCCAGAATTGGCATTGCCCTGTATTCAGATTGATGATTATCTTAAATATCACCATAAAACCTTTATCTAGCAATACAAGGAAACAGAGGCAGAGTCCCACATTGGAGCACTGGACTGAGCTCCCAAGGTCCAGTTTAAGAGTAGAAGGAATTAGAATATGAGCAAAGAGGTCAAGACCATGAGGGGTTCATCCACTGAAGCAGTTTACTCAAGTTAATGGGAGCTCACCAACTCCAGCAGGACTGGGAAGGAACAAGCATAGGACCAAGCTAATTCCTCTGAATGTGGTTGACAATTGTCTGGCTGGGGCAGACTGAGGGGCCACTGGCAGTGGCACTAGGATTTGTCTCTGCTGCATGTACTGACTTTTGGGGGTTCTATTCTCTTTGTATATATACCTTTCTCAGCCTAAATGTAGTGGGGAGGGCCTTGGACATTTACAGGGCAAGGTGTCTTGCCCTCTCTTAGGATTAGAGGGGGTGGAGTAGGAGGGTGTGTGGAGGGAATGGGAGGAGGGGAGGGAGTGGGAATTTGGCTTGGTATATTTTAAAAAATAATTAATAAGAAAAAGAAAAATCTCAAAACCAAGATAAAAGTTCTCCAAACAAACATACTTTATATTGTAAGATGAGTTTGACTGGAGCATGTACATTTTAACCAAAAGGAGCTAGCTCTCCATAGTTGGTCATGAGTATGACTGGAGCATGTACCAAAAGGAGCTAGCTCTCCATAGTTGGTCAATGGTGATAAAATTCCAACTATGTAGACCATATCTTGTAGCAATGCATGGACTGTTGGACTTAGAAATACTAATACACTCATAAATTGAATGTTTCTAAATACCTGCATACGTGTGTGTGTGTGTGTGTGTGTGTGTGTGTGTGTGTGTACATATATTTTTGGTAGCCCCAGTAAAAGTTATAATGGCAAATTCTATTATATGAACCTTTAAATTAATACATGGAAATTATCAAAATGTAGCTAATACTATTTTAAAATTTACAATAAAATCAAAATATATAAAACATGTAATACACCAACCTATGATAAATAAATTTATATTAATATATAGTGTAATATAGTAAAAAGATATGTATGTATATATCATCATAGAGCAACTTAAATTATATAATGGTTAGTTTTCAAGACTGTAAATTTTCACAAAATTTGACAGTGGTTTTTTTTTCAGAATATGCAACTTGATAAATTTTGGCATGAAATTTTTTAAATTTTATGTATTGCATAACATGTATAGAAACAAGTAAAGGGTATTGGTTCCCCTGGAGCTGTAGTTCACAGGTGATTGTTAGTTGTCCAAGATGGGTGTTGGGAACTTAACCACCTCCTCTGAAGGATCAGAAAAAGCTGCTAACTCATGAGCCATCTTCCCAAATCCTTGTCATGAAATTCAAAAAAACTTGTTCAGTTACAAATTGTTCCTTTAAAAAATGCACACATAATTAGACCCATATTTTCATTATCTATTCTCGTGCTGAATGGCGTTTACATGGTTTCCATTTACTAGCTAGCTATTGTAGATAGAGCTGCAATGAGCATGGAGAGGTAAGAATGTGAAGTAGGATGTTTGATGTGGGGGTCCCCTCTGTATGCTGTGACTACCATTAATGAATAAAGAAACTGCTTTGGACCTATAGCAGGGCATACTTATCTAGGCGGGAAAAACTAAGTTGAATGTTGGGAGGGTGGAGGCGCAGTCAGGGAGAAGCCATGTAGCCCCAACGGAGCCAGACAGAACTTTACCTGGTAAGCCACAGCCACATGGCAACATACAGATTACTAGAAATGGGTTAAACTAAGATGTAAGAGTTATCCATAAGAAGCTAGAACCTATGTGCCAAGCAGTGATTTAAACAATACAGTTTCTGTGTGATGATTTCGGGGCTGAGCAGTTGGGAACCAACAAGTGGCTTTCCTGCTAGAGATGTTGAAAGAAAGACTTGCATATTCTCTCTCATTGGAGACTCATAGCCCCACATCTTTTGGAGTAGCTACAGAAACCACAAAGGGAAAAGGCACTCTTGCTGCGGTTACAGGTAGGGAACGGTAATAAGGAGAAGTGGGGTGTGTCCCACCACTCGGCTAGCTTAACCCCTGAAATAACTACACAGAAATTGTATTAATTAAATTACTGCCTGGCCCATTAGCTCTATCCTCTTATTGGCTAACTCTCACATCTTGATTAACCCATTTCTATTAAATCTCTGTTCACCACAAGGTCGTGGCTTACCAGCATGAATCTAACCAGTGTTTGTCTTGGGCAGGAGAAGCATAGTGTCTCTCTGTCTCTGATTTCTTCCTCCCAGAATTCTGTTCTGTCTTCTCTGTCCACTTAAGAGCTTCCCTATCAAAAGGCCAAGGCAGTCTCTTTATTCAACCAATGAAAGCAACACACAAACAGAGGAATCTCCTACACCAGGGAGGTAAAAGAGATGAGAATAGCAGGATACAAGTGATTTAAACAAGAAAATGGAAAGTAACCTATACACAGAAAGACAAAAGTTTCATGTGTTTTCACATCTGTGGATGTTAGCTTTGGATATTCAGATATGTATTTCTCACACATGGAGTACCACATAGGCCAGGAAAGTAATGAGGAGCCATGTATAGTTTGCCTATCAAAGGAGGGGAGTTAGAACAAAGTGACATAAATAAAGAGAATTAATAGAACATGAAGTGTTAAACTGAGGAAGGAGCAGAGAGTCGGGTATAGATGAGAGAATACAGGAAGGGTTAAATAAAACAAAATCTTACAAAAATAGTCATATGAAAGTCTACTATTGTAGATACTGATGTGGGAGTCCCCTCTGTGTGCTGTGATTACCATTAATGAATGAAGAAACTGCTTTGGACCTATAGCAAGGCAGGACTTAAGTAGGCAGGGAAAGCTGGACTGAATGCTGGGAGAAGGAGGGGCAGAGTCAAGAGGTGCCATGGAGACACCAGAGCCAGACATGATGAATCTTTGTCAGTAAGCCACTGCCACATGGTGATATACAGATTAATAGAAATGGGTTAAATTAATATGACTTAGTCAATAAGAAGTTAGAGCCAATGCGCCAAACAGTGTTTTAATTAATGATGTGGGAGTGTCATATATCAATCTGTTGATGTCATTGGCTAAGCAATAAAGAAACTGCTAGGCCCATTGGATAGGCCCACCCTTAGGTGGGTGGAGTAAACAGAACAGAATGCCGGGAGGAAGAGGAAGTGAGGGCAGACCCGACAGCTCTCCTCTCGGGAGCAGACGCCATGCTACCGGCTCCCGGGCAGACACACGCGATGAAGCCCTGAACTAGAATCTTCCCGGTAAGACCGGTGCTCACAGGTTGTTAGAGATGGGTTTATTGGGATATCAGAATTAGCCAGTAAGGGCTAGAGCTAAGGGCCAAGCAGTGATTAAAAGAATACAGTTTGTGTGTAATTATTTCAGGCCATAAGCTAGCCGAGCCGGGCAAGTGGCTGGGGTGTTGGGAATCAGCCCCGTAGCTCCATATTACTACAAATTAATATAGTTTCTGTATGATTATTTTGGGTGCAAGCTAGCCAGGAGGTGAGAAACAAAACAAGCAGCCCTCTTTGTAACAAGATACTCTCTCTCTCTCTCTCTCTCTCTCTCTCTCTCTCTCTCTCTCTCTCTCTCTCTCTCTCTGTGTGTGTGTGTGTGTGTATGTATGTGTGTGTGCATGTGTGTGAATATATGCATATATGTTTACGCATGAATGATAATAGTAAAATGGTGTTATTCTAAAATGGGGTGGTAATGTGCCTACAAACACCACAGGCTAACAAAAAAAAAAAAGCCCAATGTCAATAACAGGCTGCATCTACTGGAGTCCTTGGCCAGCAAGTTCCCACACACTCCCAAATGTTACAAGTTACTGAGTTTGCTCTTGGCTTCTCTTCATAACTTGAAGGTATGTGCTTATAGCCACAGAACATGAAGAAAAGTCTGAATCTTGTAGTGTAAAGCTAACCTGTGAGAGAAATACTCACAAAGCCAAAAAAAAAAATACCCACTTGCCTTCAATGTGCTGATTTGAAAACTTTGTATAAACACATACAGTGATACTAGGAGAGGGGTATGCAGGGAGAATATAGCAAGCTGCAGTGTTTTCTGTTTTAAACTAAAGTTAGCAGAATGTCAAGAACTTGACAGTTTAGTTTCAGTTCTGGCTAGAAGTTGTTCCTAGGGAGTGCGCTCAGACACTTTCCCTTACTTATCACCTTAACCGGTCATTTTCCCAGAATTTGGTTGTGTTTATTACAGTCATTAAATGATTTAAAGTTCTAAATTCATGGGACTTCTATGTATAAATCTTGTCCAATTGTATCATATCTGTAAAAAAAATAGCCAACTTAAAACATCTTTAAGAAAGTGAGATCTGAACGTGCTTTCTGGTTTAGTGGTCTATGAGGAAAGTCTTTGAAAGAACAGAAAAATTCTAAATTGCATTTAAAGATGTGATACTTAAAAAGCACTAAAATGGAAATTTTAATATGTACCATAAGTGGAAGAGCTGTTTTAGTCACAGCTAAAGTAGAGGGAACCATTATTGTCCTCTTAAAGCAGAAGGAAACTCGGCATCCCAACTGTGAATGAGAATTGAGAGCCAAAGCTTTCAGAGACACTATAACATGGGCAATGTGATTAATTATAAGAAGTTGTGTTATGCTAATGAAAACACCACAAATCAGATTCATCAACTAGCCTTGAAGAGATAGCATAATATTTACAGGAGTGTATTGCTTTGCTCTTCTATTACATATTTCTTGTAATATGTGTGTATTTCTTCTATATTGTTTATCGGGCCATAGGCATAGAGATTGGACTAAAGAAAATATTGCATTATTAACAAATATACCTCAGATTACAAGTAGACTGCAATGTTTTTGTGCCCTTAAGGAAGCCACCAGTTTTAACTGGAAGATCTCATCAGGTAATTCAGAAACGTGTGTGCCATTCATCTTGTGACTGGTGCCAACCCATTGATAAGACTTTGATGTTTCTAGTCATTGTGCAGTGGACTCCTCCTTTACACTGATGAATCATAAAGTTCTCAAGTGCACAGTTTAAGAATATATACACAAATGACACCAGATGAGATGCAGAGGCAGGAGGATCTCTGTGAGTTTGAGTTCAGGTTGGTCTACATAGTGAGTTCCAAAACAATGAGGGCTACATTGTGATACACTGTCTCACAACAAAAATAATAATACATTAAAATATTTAGGGTTAGAAAGAAAAGTAACTAGACCACATGAACATAAAATATACAAATAAACATGTTTGCGTAAATCAGTAGTTAATAGCCTATTAAATCAGTGTATTTTGATAATTGCATAACTGTATTGATGAATATAAGCAATATTTTTTAAAGGCTCTACAGAACAAAATCAAGGGGCATTGATTACCCAACTCAATGATGTAAATGGTAAATTTCCCAACTTGCTTTCCATCATGGTGTTTTATTGCAGCAATAAGAACACTAACTAAGACATGGACATTGTTAAAAACAAATAAACAGTGTTTGAGAAGATGATTCCATCAGAGGCTAGTACCTGCCATGAAACTGTGAGGACCTGAATTCAGGTCCCCAGGGTGAATGTAAAAAATAAAAAGGCTACCAGTAAACCTAATGCTGGACAGGCAGAGAAAGGATGTCCACTAGTCTAGGTAAATAGGAAAGGTCCAGGTTCAGTGAGAGATCCCATCTCAAATAAACAGACAGACAAATAGATATAAATAAATGGTAGAAAAGAATTGAAGAAAACACACACATGCAGATTCACATGAACACACGTATACAGCACAATCACACATTAATGTGCTTACATTCAAGGTGAAATTTTTGTAAGTAGCATATTGTCTAAAAGAACCCAAATGAGTCCTAACTTTGCCGAAAAGAAGGGAATGACTGTAGATATCAGAAAAAAATCAGTGAGATTGAGTTATGATGGAGATTTTAGGAATGGACAGTATTTCACCAGGTGCACATCTATTTAAATAGTGATCCAGAGAACATTAAGAACAAAAGAAAAGAAAGAAGCCACACCTTGGAATCTATGAATGTATTAACCTATCTTTACCATGGGAAATTAAGGGAAGTAAAACATGAGGTCAAGTTTGGAAAAAAAATCACAACAGGTTCTGATCATAGATAAGCTTGATGCTCTGCCAAAATTTTGGTACTTATATACATCTGTCATTTTTTATAAGGAAATAACTTGATGGCAGCTTTAGGCAGAGTGATCAGTTAGGTTACTATTGTGTGGCAAGTGTGATGTCTCTGAAAAAGGGAATAGCTACAGAAGTGGAAATTAGTGCATTAACTAGGGAGATAATTTATGATACATAACAAATCATCATAATCAGTAGGCTTCAGGAAGAAAAGAATAAACTGGAGACATAATTTCTGATGCATTAAACTAGATGTCAGAATGTCAGAGCTGTGCAAACAATGGTAGACTACAAAGAATGCAAGATGATAGCAGGCTCATGTTGAGGTATTTTAGTTTTGCATTTGATACTCCTTTTGCATGCATTTGATACTCTTAGATGTACTTGATGGTGTAAATATGAAACTTCAGAAAGGTCCAAGGCTTGAGTCACACATCCTCTGGGAACCATTTGAAAAGTGCAAGTAAAATCAGTTAAGAAAGGAATGTTACAGAATACATCAGTCAACACAGTCACCTAAAAAAGCATTCCATTGAGCAATCATGAACTTCATATTCTAGCTGCAATTTTTTAAAGTTTAACTAAATGGCAGATGAGAAAAAAGAAACGTCAGAAGATTTATTAGGTTATGGTTAAAAGAAATATGCCCTGTTGCTTTTTCATAGACCAGATTAAAAGTCAAGTTTCCTTTCTTTTTGTCTGTGTGTGTGTGCACGCGTGTATGTGTGGTGTGTGTTTGTGTGTGTTTATATTTTTCCTTTCAGATAAAGTCAAATGTATTATTATTAATACTTACATTTTTAAAATGCAAGCTCACAAGAAAAGACCCTGTGGATGACAGGTGGTTGATGCCTTTTGCACAGTAGGGCTCCAATGTACGCCCAACTTTTCAACATTCTACCCTGTAAGAGAAGACCCAAATTCATCTTTGTGCTTTGGAAGTTCAACACAATTAACTCTCAAAACTAAATTTCAAAGTCTTGCTAACATTTCAATTCTTTTCCTTAGGGAAGGGAATTTAATTACATCAACATGAGATTGTTTCCTTAAGGTTTCCTTCTACTATTAAGAACCTACCGAATTTTTCCTTAGGAGTGAAAACTCAAACCTAATATCTGTCTAGGGAATTTTAAATCTATCCTGGAAAGTTGTACATGAGAGCCCCTCAATGCAGAACAGTCAGGGGAATTCTCATTGTGATATGTGCCAGTCACCACTTGTACATCTTTATTTAAAACTGTTTGTATTTGACTAAAGGAAACCTTCTTACTTTCCTTTCCTGGCTTAATGGTTTATGATTTAAATTAGATATAAGATATTCCATCTGTTCTTAGTGATGTTAACTTAAATTTAATTTTTTCCCAAACACAGCACAATACTTTAAAAATGAATATATGATAGCATTGTTTACCAAAAATTATGAAGTGACTTCTGTTCTCATTTGCTTATTGCAAAGTCATCAGGTATTTCTACAACATTTTAACCCTGTTGCTGACTTTAGATCTCCAGATTTTCCTGATTCATTCCATCACTCAAAAGAAATATCAGAACATACATGCATAGAAGCATGATCAATTCCCCCAAAGGTATAATAATTAATATATAATAAGGTGATCAAAATACAGTATATAACTGTCATTAAATACTATATGTGCAAATTTTCTTAGTGAGCAGTTTTATGAAATAAAAATACTACAGAAATTAAGTAAATCAAAATGGCCAAAACTTAAAAGATTCTCAATTTGACTGTATCAAAAAAAAAAAGATTAAAGATTTGGTGAAAACATAAGAAGGCAGGTAAGCCTATTAGATAGACTATGCAGAAAAAGGTAGAATGGCTAAATTGATAACAAAATTATTAATATCTATCCTTTAATTTTTAAATTCAAGGGAAAAATGGTGTGGAACAAATATCTATATTCTGTCAATTATATTTTAAATAAATGCTGATTGGCCAGTAGTCATACAGGAAGTATGGTCTGGACAACCAGACAGGAAGCAGAGGTGGGTCAATGAGAACAGAATTTTGGGAAGAGGAAACCCCAGTCCTCAGCAGTCCTGGCTCAGCCACAGAAGAAGCAAGATGTGATTGCCTCACAAGAATAATGGGCTAATATAAGTTATAAGAGTTAATAAAAAGCCTAATCTAATGGGCCAATCAGTTTATAAGTAATGTAGACCTCTGTGTGATATCTTTGGGACTTAAGGGCTATGGGAACTGGGCAGAACAGAAACCTCAGTCAACAGAAAACAGCTCATGATTTGGCTCAGCTAGTTGTCTCCACATGCATACCATGGTACTCACACACATGCATGCATGTACATCTCCACACATAAGCAAATAAATAAACAGATAAATAAATCGATTAATGGATAGATAGATAAAAGTAATTTGCATAAATTTTAAAGAGACTAAAGTAAACTGTTGAAGATTACTGGGCGGCAGTGGTGCATGCCTTTAATCCCAACACTTGGGAAGCAGAGGCAGGCAGATCTCTCTGAGGTCAAGGCCAGCCTGGTCTGTAGTGCAGATTCCAGGACGGTCAGGGCTACCAAGAGAAGCCCTGTCTCAGAAAATAAAAAAAGACTGTGAAAGATCAGAAAAATACTTTCTAAGAGATGGATTTGTTTTCAGAATATAGCTACACAATGAATTGTATCTATCAAATGAAATATATTAGACACAGATACAAAACACATAAAACAAGCAACTATGCTTCTACAGTTCAAAATGCCTTAAATAATGTTTCACTAATAAATGAATGTAGAAAATGTAGAATACTGACCAATTATCCTATCACAAACAAGATTCCAGACTTCAAGGGAAGAATAGATTGCCAAAGGGTTTGAAGTTTCTGTTTTCTCCTGTTGTTACATGTCTAAGACCATGATGATGAGCATTTATTGTTAAATCCCTGTATATTTATAATGGGGAAAAATAGATGTTTTCTGTGAAGACAAATGACCTTCTCATTGTATGGGAGATAAATGCCGATGATACTTTCACCTGTTGTAGGATGTCCAAAATTAACATGGATGCAGGGAACTAGAAGGATTTGAGACAGAAAATATGATAGATATTTAAAGCTAGCATTCAAAATGGAGAATTGGTCAACTGTAACAAATCTACAAAAGTGGAGATTGCTTTTATAGCATATTTCTAATATAGATGAAATAGTTTCTAAGATTCTAAAATAAGTTTTAGGTCAATTTCAATGCTTTGGCAAGCAAAAATAATATATAATTATTTGTATGTATTTATAAAATTATTTATTTATAATAGCAGTAACTTGTGGATGGTAAGAATTTTCATTCTCTTCTTTTGTCTTTTTATATATTTTAAGCTATTTGTGAAAAGCATGTATTATTTTATAACTGAAGAGCTTATACAAGAAAATTCCATTTTATAGTATTCATTATTTAATGTCACTGTGCAGAAATGCAGAGGTTTTTGTGTAGAATGGACTGATTATTCCATCCATTCCCATCTGAATATTCAACAAGATCTTTCAACATGTACCACCAAGGTCCAGTAAAACCTTCCACATGCTGTGGTGATGTAGCCTCAGTTCAGGTTTCCCCTTTCTCTCTCATCAGTGGACCATACAAAACCAAACCATATGGTTGGAAATCATCAGAAGTTTCAGTGTCAAAAGCATAGTCTCACATAATTTAGTAATTTTCCGTTCATTCTGTCACTAAAAATCCAAGGGCCAGAAATAAAATAAGAAAAACTGTTGAAAACAATGAAACAGATATCCAATATATTTTATGAGGAGGGCTGAGGTAACCTTGAGAAAATATACATTTCATATGAAAGTTTTATGTACAATGAGAGCAATAGTGAGAAGCCTAGCCAATAGTCAGTCTACAGTTGACTGTAGTCAGAGTTGAGTGGGAACACCTGGTTTAGAAAGAAGATAACCTATATCCAAGAAGAAAGCAATGAGATGGCAATAACCTGCTGAGAAAGTAGCAATGACAGAAACATGAAAATAATTGTTCATGGTCTACTTATGAATTGTCTGGCTTTTCTTGAACATAATTCAGAATGATGGTTGCAAACTCAAGGATAAAAACAAAGTATTAGAATTAGAAACAGACTAAAAATGCAACCTAAACAGTACCCTTAACTTACTGAAAAAACAGAAAATAGTGCTTATGGTAAAAGATTCCTTTCCTCTGGCATATTTTATTACACATGCAGAAAACTGATCCATCACTAAATACCCACTGAATATCAGGTTTTCTTAAATTTTCCCTCATAAATTGTTTATGTGGGTATTCCTATCATAACAATTAATTTTATTTAATTATGTGCCATTTACAAACCTTGTTCATTTGACAAACATGTGTTTTTCCAGTCCTTATTATCAATTCATTATATTAGGCTACTAATTGTACACATCTGCAGATAGAATAATCAGCTTCAAGAACACAAAAATGAAAATGATGGAAGGTATTGATATAAAGGCTTTGTCACAAATTTCCAATACTCAAAACATAACTCAAAACATACTTATGTTCCTAGCCCTCTTTATATCCTCTCTTTTGGGGCATTAAAATGCCCATTATTGTAAGCATTAGTGACAGCCACATTTTCTTGTTATCTTTAGATCAGTTACTTAACATTGTCCTTTTATCAGAAAAAAAAACATATTGAGTGAGGTAACCCAGACCCAGAAAGAAAAATATAGTATGTACTCAATTATAAGTAGCTTCTAGACATAAATCAAAGAAAAACCAACCTGGAGTCCACAATCCCAGACAACCTAGCCAACAAAAAGGACCCTAAGAGAGACATACATGGATCCACGAAGGAAGGATAAAAAGACAGGATATTCTGAGTAAATTGGGAGTGAGGGGGGCCATCGGAGAGGGTAGAATGGAAGGGGAAGAAAAAGAGGAGAACAGAAAAAAATGTATAACTCACTAAAGACAATTAAAAATAATATGGAAAGGAATATCAAAAACTAATCTTGATGGGTGTGGTAGATATTTGTGGAGATGTGAATATTATTCTGCATTACAAATAGTAATGTGTATGGCAGTAGATTCCCCTGTACTGGGACAGTCTAAGGAGCAGATTTACTAGTTTTCTCTTGCTCTATTTATACCATGGACTTCCACTCTGTTTATTTCCAAACCTCAAATTTATTTAATCAACTCAACCTGGTCTCTTTACCATCTCAGTTACCTGACCAAGATATAAATAAATTTAATGGACTTACTTCTAAAATTTTGAGTCATTTATATTCTGGGAGACACTAAACCATCTTTTAATAACTTTGGGAGAACTGGCTGCAAAGACTTCAAATAAAGCTTATTAGATTGCAAATTTCTTGAAGGCTAGAATTATGTGCCCCTTGTCTTGGTACTCAATTAAGCAAGCCTCCATATTGAAAGGGTTACTGTTATTAATGCATTTTAATGAAACTTGTTATCAATTGAAACTAGACAGATGGCAAGATTGTAATATCACACACTCTTGTTCTGAGTCACCTTCATGTTTATCAGTATTTCACTAGTGTTATATTTCTTTGATTATTTCCAGGTATTTGTGTGGTCATGGGGATAAAATCTAGAACACTAAATGAGAAAAAAATTTATTTTGAAACCATAGCTCATGGATACACATGTCATTAATAAGAAAGTCTGCAGCCTGGGTCATTAATAGGACACTGGTTTGTTGATATGTCATTAATAGAAAACTTTGTTGGCCTATCCTATCATTGACAAAGAAAATGCAGAAACTTCATAATTTTGGGCAGCCTAATTTGGCTGCCATGAACATGGGCCTGTAGAAAATGCATTTATTTTTTATACTGTTAATGTAAAAGTCAGAATATATATATATATACATATACATATATATAAAGTCATAAAGATTTATTTTTATTTTGTATTAGCCCTCTAGTTCTGAAATGAACTAAATTAAAGCTAGAGCTTATTCTCTGAGAAATGAAATCACATGTATTAGAATTAATCTATGTTTTCCTATACTATTGAGATATTTTGGCAGCCTAATGGCTACCACAAGCTATTCTAATGAAGTCCAGTTGTGTGCCATAATCTGTGCAATTTGACATTTTCATAATTAACCAAAAACCTAGGGATTTAATTCTCACTTAGTCTTTTGGTCAATATTGAATTCTTATATGTGATTAAGAAGCTGATGTTGCATTTGAACACAGCTCCAGCTGCAAAGACCATGTTCCCTAAATTATATAGTTTTTTCAGCATTCCTTGTAACTGAAAGAAACCATTGCCATAAAATTGTGTGCTTTAGAGCAACTGAATATTCTTTGCATGTTTGATTCTTTATCCTTTTTCAGATTACAGTTTAATTATCCACTCTGAGGAACTTTTTCTGAAGGGTCTCTATAATGTCTGCTAGAATGATACCTACCTTAAATCATTTCATATAGCTCTAATATCCTACAGTGTGAGACGTCTAAGAGTAAGCACTGACATTAATTTTATTACATGGTGAGAAATACTTTCCTCTTTGTGTTTTTTATTCTTCACAACCAATTCAATTAATTATTGACTAAAAATTTGAAGTTATTCAATTTCTTGACACTATGGAATATTATAAAAATGAATATAGAAGGAAAACACTTTAGATACTTTTCATATATATTATTATATATCAACATACCCAGACTTTTCAAGGTTAAAAATATTCATGAATCACATAGTAGAATTTTTAAAGCCATTTTTTAAATTTTTTGAGATTATAATATTATTACATCATTTTTCCTTTTCCTTTCCATCCTCCATCAGATCTTTCCATGTAACCTATCTTTCAAATCCATGACCTTTGTTTTCATTTATTATTATTACATACACACAATATTTTATCTTTTCAAACACACACATTATATATAACTTTCTCAGTCTTTATAATTTTTGTATGCATTGTAGGTTATATTTTTATCTCAACTACTCTTTCCATTTAGCTTTTCTCTTAACAAAGATATGATGCTTCTGCTTACCACTCTATACAGAATTCCAATTTTTGCCCTTGTTTGTCACACAGACCTCTCAAACTTTGCACTTTCAAAATCAAACTCATTAAAGTTCCCCCAAACTCATTCACCAATGATCCCTCCTGTTATAAGCCTGAAATCGACTATTCTCATCACTTTGTAAATTTCTAAATGCATGTCTAAGAGCAGTGTTGAGTCCTGTACTGGATTACAACTCTTCATCTTAGTCCCTTATCAGTGTGTGTGTGTGTGTGTGTGTGTGTGTGTGTGTGTGTGTGCATTTAGATACATTTAGATATGCAATATCTACCAATATCAGTAACCTGTCATCTATTTGTCTGTATGATTACATTGTTACTTAAACAAATTCAGATCAGTTGCTTCTTTTTTTTTTCAGTTGCTTCTTTTTGATTCTTTTTATTTCTACCCCATGATGGATTCAGACCATTTTAATCAGAACTATTGAATTAGTAGTATTCAATAGCCAGTTTCCACTCCTGTCTCCTGTCATAAATGAGTGAGTTTTTTCTTCTTCCTAAAATTCTTCTATAGTTCAGCAAATGTCTTCATATAAAAACAGAATCTCACTCTTTACACTTGAAATTTTTATATTGCTTCCCTCTGTGTTTGGGCTGCTGTTTATCCGTTGCACTTTCTGAAATGCTCTGACTTATTTTTATCTCAGTGAACTACTATATATCTTTCAAAACAGTGAAGTTTTAGTTTAATCTAAAATGAGCTATTAAATTATGTTTCTTTTCTTTCTTTCTTTCTTTCTTTCTTTCTTTCTTTCTTTCTTTCTTTCTTTCTTTCTTTTAAGACAGGGTTTCTCTGTAGCTTTGGAACCTGTCTTGGAACAAGCTTTTGTAGACCAGGTTGGCCTGGAACTCACAGAGATCTGCCTGCCTCTGCCTCCTGAGTGCTGGGATTAAAGGCGTGCAGCACCACTGCCTAGCTCTAAATCACGTTTCTTATTATTACTCACCATTTCTATAGTTTTGTAAATACTTTGTCAGTATATGTACTTCCATATGCATTATTCTCATCTTTTATCTTGTCCACAAGCTATGAGAACATCTTTAAAGAATTAGTCTCTATATATAAATCTCTGTTCTATCATTTCAATAGCGATTCAAAATTTATACTCAATGTAATTGGATGAAGCAAAATATAGTTAGGAAGCCAATAGCATAGGTCTCTACTTGAGTAATTCTATCATTAGAAATGGGAAATATAAAGTTCACAAGCACATAAATCTTTTATTGAAGTTTTGCTTCTGGATAGCAAGAAATATTTCTTGTGTTTTTCATATATGAATACATTGGATGACTACAACAATTCTAAGATATAAGGATGCATATACACTTAGACACAAGGAAATGGAGGCATAGAGGAGTTTGTATTTAACATCTAGAATTTTCTTAGCCTGGGTTCCTCTGAAAATTCTGAGGCATAGGTTTGTTTGCAAAATAAATTTAATTATGAATACACAGCAAGGAATTGATAGGTGGAAAAATGAACTGAGATTGGGAAGGAAGGAAACCATTCTAAGCTGATCTGCACTTTTGACAAGTGCAAATGATCTATATTTCACTGAACCGTCCTTTAATATACTTTGTAATGAATGTCTCTCAGAGAATCTAAAATCAACCCATTGTTGGGGAGGAAATAGAAAGATTTATCATGGGCTCATATGTTCTATTGGTTAATTTTTTTCATTTTTTTAATTAGAACAGTATGACTGTTTACAGGATTCTCTGTTATTGTATGCCCTGTTGTTAAAAGATAGAGATGAATGGTGGAACTGGAAGCTGGGGATCCTGAAAGATACTTAAAACCCTTATCCTGTTTGAATATTCTGACAATCTAGTATAAAACCCTGGGACCAGTCTTCATGATAAAGTCTCAATTAAAAAAAAAACAGCAACAAATGACTTAACCCTAAGACAACAAAATATCTTAACTGACAAAAATACATGAAATCCATCTTGGAACTTCAACATCTTAAGACAGATTTAGAGCACAACCTACCAAAATGCAGAAGAGGGACCTGAAAGATTGTTAGAGCAAGAGGATCATGGTGTTTGCTATGAGATGGTGTCTCCTAGTGATGTCAGAAGCTGTAACTGTAGTCGCCTCAAGATGATCACCTAAACATGAGCTGTGTATGAGCTGACACCAGTGAACATGGCACAGCACACTGTGAGAAGCCTGCAAGGCCTCAATCCTACTCAAAAAAATTACAGGTGACTAATAAATCTGGGAATAGGAGAGATGGAAAGGGCACATCAACTGGTTGTTCAGTGCCAAATTCAGCCCAGAAGATACAATATATGGACCAAAAAGGCTATATCTAGGAAATGTACATCTAGGAATTAGGTATGAGGAACAAGAGAACTGCAGCTGAATGTTGCAAGTCATGTTCCCTTTGTAGTGAGACATCCTTGAAACAGCAGAAAAGCATCATCACTATACCAACAACTAAAGCAATAGGTTGTTTTCTCACATATGTGCACTAATGTAGCGTAGGTGGCCTCGAAATACTTCAATTTTATTATAATATTTGTATTGTGGTTTTGGTTCACTTTCTCTTGTGGGCTTTTGTAAAGTATTAAGAAAATAACCACTCTAAAATGGAGACATTGGAAACTGTGATCTCAGAGGGAAGAATGGTTATATTACTCTATGAAAATGCCACCCACCTCATGCATATTCATAAAACCTTCTTAAACGACTCCAGCATAGAACTTACAATGTAACCACTCCTCTGAGATAGAGAACTCTAATTTATCTTCTAAGGGCTTCCTTAACTTTTCTCAACAAATTTCTGCTTAATGTCTACATGCTCAAAATTCTTCCTTTCTTTATGAAAATGATAACTGGGAGAATTCACACTGGTTCACTAGTGAAAGAGGCATGAGGTGTCATGGAGAAATGATTTGAGATTGATTTGATTTGCTATATTCTCAAATACTTTAAAAGGCATACATATTGTCTAGTCATGACAATGGGCTTGGGTAGGACAAAGACAAAATCTCTGGGGAAAATGACTAGAATCTCTGTTAGACATGCATAAGGAAAGATAGATATAGCCATTTGATGAACAGCGACACTCCAAACCCTATAAGCGCCCATTCCTTCAGCATAAGCATAGCAGCCCATGTCTAATTCTTTAACAGCACTCAAATGAAAAGGCATACATAAAGTAAATCACTACAGAAGACATGGACACTTCTGTCTCTTATGCAAGAGAACCCATAATAAGCATTGAAGCTCGCATGGAGCTGTATCCTGAGAGTCCAGTCAGGAGCTAAGGAATACTACAAAGTCATTGTAATCACTGCAGCTCTGTTGTCGCAGGCGTGTTATAGCTCTGCTCTGGGGAGAAGGGAGGCTCCCAAGCAAAAGTGTTACAGCTCTGGTCAGGTTATAGTGTTACAGCTAAAATTACAAACTACAAGTATAAGTGTTCCAGCTCCAGGGAAGTGTTATAGCTCTGCTCTGCTAAGTAAAAGTTTTCCCAGGGAAAGTTGTTACAGCTCTGCTCTGCTCTGGTGAAGGTCCTGAGCTTGGTGGAATTCTGTGATCAGACTTTGGGTCGAGCTCAGGGATTGGTTGGATTTCATACTCAGGAATTGGTTTTATTCATGCTCAGAAATTGGTTGGATTTTGTTTTCAGGGGTTAGTAGGATTTTGCGGCCTAATCTTGGAGCAAGCTCAAAGATTGGTAGGAGTTCAATTCCTTGGCCCTGGTCTTGGGTTCAAGTCAGGGTCACAGTGGGTTTTTTTTTCCCCTTGGCCCAGGTCTCAGGTCAAGTCAAGGACAACATGTTTTTTCCCTGGCCCACTTTGTCCTACACCTTAAGCACAGGATCAATTCTCTTGATTCTATACTGCTTACTCCATGGAAATGCCTCATTGATGGGGAAGCTCTGTTAACCAATCACACCTAGTTAAGGTGTGGCTACCTGGAGCCCAGGAAGAAAAACTGGGAGGGACCAGGTGCATGCTATCTCTGGGTGATTCCCTCCAGACACAGAGAAAGTCGGACTTTCCATTCTGTGGCATGAGTTTCCCCTTACATACACATTATAGAAGGATCATTGGGGTGATACCATTCTCCAAGGCCATCTGAATGACCTCTGGGTATTAACTTTGAAATGGTTTTATTTTGCAAATTGGCAATACAATTCAATTACTCTTTAATTAAATTAAAAAATTCAGCCATTAAAATAATCTAGAATTAAAATTACTCTCATAGTCATTTAAATTATTGTCAGTCACTCAATTTTAGCTGATAAGGATTATTCTAGAAGAACATAGCTTTCTGCAGCATATAAGAGGCAATTTCATTTCCTTTATTTTTACATTTGTATTAAAGCATATTTATTGGGAAAAATAATTTAATTATCATAAACTCAAAATAAGATGATAATTTAATTTTCTATTATGTCATTACAATTCAACTTAGAGAAATTGATGACACAATTATGATATTAAAAAACATGACACAAGCATATTTAATACTCATAATATTTTCTGTCTTATGCGTGTTAATTTATGATTTATGTACCCACATAAAAGAAATTTGTCCAGTTATCTCTAATATTTCATTAATATAATTATTCCATCATAAATTTAATGATATACTCAACATTGTTATTTTTAAATAT
This sequence comes from Microtus pennsylvanicus, assembly GCF_037038515.1. Lineage (NCBI taxonomy): Eukaryota > Metazoa > Chordata > Mammalia > Rodentia > Cricetidae > Microtus > Microtus pennsylvanicus. The sequence continues at coordinate 17,146,756 of NC_134579.1, forward strand.
ATATGTGAAATGTTTTACTTTACAAATATTACGCAGAAACTTAACATTTTAATATTTAGACATAAGGTCTTCATATACACTCTTGAGTTAGCTCTCAGGAATATTAAGTATGCTTTCCCCAATATTGTTGGTAATTATATTCTTCTTAACTCTGGTTCATGCTGCATAGAGCGCACTTGAACTCATTTTACATATCCCATGTTTGCTGCACATGCTACATGCCACTAGACCTCCCCTGCACTTCATTAATTGCTCCACCATTGTTTCAAAAAATCTTTCTCTTTAGTAAGCCATTCTGGTATGATGTGAGATTTGTCTCTGTATCCTATAATATGTTTTATTACCATTGGTTAATAAAGAAGCTGTTTTGGCCTATAGTAGAACACAATATAGTCAGGCTGAAAGAGATAGAGAGAAAGAGCAGGCAGAGTCAGGGAGACACTATGTAGCCAAAGGAGATGGCTGCCAGAACCTTACCTGGTAAGCCACAGCCTAGTGGCGATTTACAGAATAATAGAAATGGGTTATTTTAAGATATAAGAGCTAGCCAATAAGAAGCCTGAGTTAATAGTTCAAACAGTGTTGTAATTAATATAGTTTCTGTGTGATTCTTTGGGTCTGAATGGCTGGGGAACAAATGAACAGTCTCTGTCTACATTGGTAGGCAATTATCTCTAAATCAATAAAATCATTCCTGTAGCCCACTGAAATTGCTGGGAGCATATTTAACTATTAATGTATGTGTGTGAAAACTATAGACTGTGAGGAATACACGGTCCAAATTCTAAAAGGCTCTACAATGATGGATTTAGTTTTTAAGAGAATCCCCATGAGAATAAACCCCTTCTTCAAACCCCTCACAGGCTTTCATTTACCTCACTTAGGTTAGTTAAGGCTCCTGACAGCAGGAAACTATCTCAGCCCATCTTCAACTGAGCGAACACTTTAAGTACGTTAGTTCTTCCTATAAATATCATAGGGCATTTGCTTATGAGATGCTTTCCAAACTTCTAAAGATCTTATAGAGATAAAATGATTCTAAAGAGAATAGTTTGCATATATATTCACTTTTATGTCAATTTCCAATAAGAGTTTTGAGGGAGAAAAGGATAATAAAGAATCAGATCATTTTCCTTAAAAGTAATCCCACCACTGTTGAAGTCATGGAGTCTGAGCAGCACTTTTAAAAGGATTTGATACTTAACTATTGTTTATATCTGTTCTTCCAGTTTATAGTATTTTCTATGTTCTGTTCTGTTCTGTTCAATAAATGTTCCATCTTTTGTGAAGACCGGGGGGAAATACTGATGCTCCAAGGGCATCTTAAGGGAGTATCCTCATGGTAATGGGCCCATTTTAAAATCAGAGTTGTGTTTTGCTTTCCTGACAACTATATTTTCATTTCTGATTCATCACAGAAATCTCCCCTAACATTAGATCAGAAATGTTGTTTTCCTGTATGATGGGGCTCTTATCTTATGTTTAATCTTTTACAACTGAAAACTAAAGCAAATCCTCTCTATTTCCTCTGCTTGGATCTTGAAAAACAGTGTTTGACCATGAAAAAAAAATCTTCATTTTCAGATAAATATTATGAATTTCTTATGAGTTTGATTAAATTTAGAAAACATTGAACACTGTCTTTTGAATTTACCCTGCAGCTGATTTTTATGAAGTCTATTTCTGTAAGATATTGAGTTTACCCACAGGCTAAAGTATGCTGAACCAGAGTATCAGACACTACACAAGCAACTGACACAAACAATTTGGCAAATATCATTAAATATTTTAAGCAATAATCTCTCTTTTGTGAGAATATGTGGACATGTTCTTGATACTGAATCCTTCTCTAGGATTCAGTAAAAGGTCGTCCAGCCAAGATCAATTTTTCAGTGCCAAGCAGCTCCATAGCTCTGAAATATGCTCTCACTGAGATTGACCTGACCCAACTGGAATCAGCTGGCAGGAGAAAACACACTGGTGAGAGCAGCGTCTCTCACTCTTTGAGCTGAGTTACTTCTACAATGTGGATATTCTACCCAATTATCTGACTACTAAATAAGTCATGACACTAAGATGACTTATTCTTTGAAAGCTCCAAGCTGGTATCAAAGACCCATGCAAATTTTTGCTCCAAAACAGACCGATAGTCTGCTAATTGCTGACATGCACTTGACCTCTGGAAGCTGCAAATATTCAGGATATTGGTCTGAAAAGTAAAAAAATTCATACAAAATAAAATGATTTATTTGCACAATTTGGATGAATTAAAAATCTGTGTGTGTCTCTAAGACTGTTGCTATTACTGCATATGTTTAAGTTCTTTTGAGATTGTAAAGTTTCTTAATGTTAATAATATTTACCTTAAATGAGTAGCTTTGCAGTGACATAGAATGCCCCCTTTCTCTGCGGGGAAAGTTACTGTGAATGGACTATGGTTATATGGTTACATGTCTGAAAAAGAAGTCGTTCATTACAGAAACACATTTTTTGAGGGTTGGCAATATCTTACAAAGGTCAAATAATTTTAAAGTCAAGTGGTGGAATAAAATGACTGAGAAATATTTGGAATGCAAGTTACTGCTTAGAAATTTGCCAATGGAAAATTTTAGAATAAATAGCTGAGACAAAAATTCTTTGTTAGAACTTAGAATTAAAAGAACAGGCAATCTAAAGTGTCAAATATTTGAAGTGATACATCTTTAGAACCATACACCCATTTTATTTGACATCTTCCTCAACTATCATTAAATTTTGTGATCGAGCTTTTAAGTGTATGATAAACTTGAAGTATTTTCTAGCTCTTATTGTATAAAGTAGCCCCAGCTCATTAACTATCCCATCAGATATAAGGTTGGTTTACATAGAAAGTATTTTTATTTTTCAGGTATCTTCCTCTCTAACTCCAAGGTTTAAACAAATCAAAGCCCTAGACTCTGTCTTTTCTGCTTTGGTTTTAGTCTGGAAAAACCATTCAGCGAGAATCAAAGCCAATATCACAATCATTTGAAAAGGATCTTGGCCTCCAGACAGACTGAATTGTTCCCTTGCTTCGGTCATTAAACTGTACTTTATATTACAATTGTTAGAAAACTTGGCTCTTAGTTGTAAGCAATGTGTTCCATGACCTTGAGAAGTGTTTGTGTTCATTCCTCTATGCTCAACATTTCACAGTACATTTTTACACAAAACATACTTTCAATTCATTTAGTGCATCGCTGGCTACAGAGACAATACATATGCTCATTCTCTTTCAAGGCATTATTTTTCTGTATCTCGTAGTCTTCCCCTCAACTTTTCTATCTATTTCTTCATGCATACCACCACTGATTGTATTCTTCGCTGAGTAATTCACAAATGGAAAGTGTACATAGTTTTTACTTTTATGTCAGCTAATTACTGCTTTTGAAGTTTGGTCCTTCAGAAAATGTAATCTTGCATTAAGTATTGCTGTTTCTTCTAATGCCATGTTTACGCTCCAGTCAGTTTGGTGGTAAAGCCTTGAGATGGTGGAAGAAAATCCATCTAGTTTGCAACATTTTTACCAATGTTAGCAACCACTGGAAAATCAGATATTCCATCCTGTCTTTGTTCCTCAATGTCATCCGGAGTGATGATATGTCTCTTTTTCCATTTGGTCCATACCAAATGGACTCTGTAGAATTCCAGCCTGTCTCAGCTACTTCTGTAACACTTCATGGATCTCATAGTGTATCAAGCTACTTTGTGTCACCTTTAGTAATGGAGAATTAAGGAAAATCTCTTTAATTTCTCATCACTAAATTCTACTCTAGGAACAAGACACCATCCCACTATTCCCTGCCTTCTGCTAGTGAAGGGAAATGTGTTAATCCTCTGGGATAATAGTCAGGTGGAAATGCAAGACACTTGTTAGGAGTTTTTGGTTGGATGTTTTGGGGTTTTCATATTGATGGTGTTGTCTAAAAGTAGATAGATTAGCAGGTATTACCAAAGAGCCTGGTTTTACTTGTTTTGAATACCAAAGAATATCTAACCTATCATAGATCCTGATACCAGTAATTTTTCATTATCTCTTTAAAATTCAAACTCTAATATAACTTTCCTGGAATAATTTTGTGAAGCTCTTTGCTTATTAGTGGCTAACAAAATGCTAGTGATCTTAGAGTGTGGTAATTTTTAATTTATAGAATGTTTAACATAGGTAGGTATAATTTCTACTAGCATCTGTGAGTAAATAGAGCTATTTAAATGCGCATACCTTACAGATAAAGGAGACTTGAACTTAACATACTTAAATAAGTTATAAGGCATGATACACCTGGTCATACTACCTGGGTAGTAGTAGATGTGGGCTACAAATAACACTTCTCAATAGTGTGCCCTCTGTAGCCCTCACCTGGAGCTTATTTTTCCATATTAACATTAGTTGTTTTCTGTCACTGAGCAAACCGAGTATTTCATCCCATTCCATCACTTTGGTTATGATAAATAGGTGGTATGTATAACCACAGCA